>NC_059104.1:109698677-110955552 GCF_020740685.1 Jaculus jaculus
CAACTCTGCACAACTTCTCAGGACATGGGCGTAACAGCCAGTTTCTCCCACAAATGGCTAGCCCAGTCCAAGGAAAGCTCTTTCTCACCCTCATAAGCCAAACCTCACAGTCCATAGTTCTTACTGCATTCAGGTCTTTCAGCTCTGACCAGAATAGTCCATCAAGCTTTATTTCCCGCACTGCAAGGTGTCTTCTAGGCCAAGGTTTCAAATCCGTCCACATTCCTCTTGAAAATTGGCTCCAGGAGGCCCAAACGACACAATTAGGTGTCTAGCAGCAAGATACCACTCCTTGGTACCACTTTAGTGTTGCAGTCAGGTTCACATTACTGGTAGAAATCACCCAAGAGTAGCTTGAGGGAAAAAAGAGGTTTACTTTGGCTTATAGGCTCAAGGGGGAAGTTCCATGATGGCAGGGAAAATGATGGCATGGACAAAGGGTGGACATCGCCCCCTGGCCATCATCAAGTGGTCAACAGGAACAGGAGAGTGTGCCAAACAATACACTGCCTCTAGGAGGCATTAATTCTCAAATCTCCATCAGCTGGGAACCTAGCATTCAGAACACCTAAGTTTATGGGGACACCAGAATCAAACCACCACAATGAGTTAATGCAGCATATGAATATGTTTAAGTAATAGTTTAAGGCTGTAATTGTTTAGTGGATTGTTGCATCCCATAGCAAATATACATGTGATAATATATGCTAACTTCCCACTTGGGGTTTTTCCATTCTAAGCCTAATCTAGAGCTTGAATTTCAATTGTTAGTATTGGTTCAGCTAGAACAAGATGTGTATATGTATTAATAATAACATTGTACAAATCTTTTCAGTTGATGTTATGCTTAATATTCTAAAATTCAGACAGAAAACTATGTTTTGAGAGGTTATATTTCTTAATATAAACTGCTACGTGCTTGCACAGAACCTGCAAGCTAGATCTGTGTTTTTATGTGATCTTCCTTGTTCTTACCTTTGTCTATGGTTTAAGTTTTGTTTGGTGGTATGCCATGAGACACTGTTTACTTACTAGGCCTATTTAAAAGCTCTTTGGTTATCTGATGGCAGTAATTAAACAAGGCAGTAGGAGAGCCTGAAGTTTCCTGGGCTTTGAATCAAAATTCAGCTTAAGGCTTCACTTCTCTTATTTTGATGCAGCACTACTTTAAATATTTGTTTCGTTTTATTTTGTTAGTTAATTTAATTTTATATTTTGTTTCTTTGACGTAGGGTCTTGCTCTAGCCCAGGATTACCTGGAATTCACTATGTAGTCTGAGGCTGGCCTCAAACTCACAGCAGTATTCTCCTATATCTGCCTCCCAAATGCTGGAATTAAAGGCATGTGCCACCACACCTGGCTAATTTATGTCTTAAAAATATATTTTTTTATTTGAGAGAGAAAGAGAAAGAGGTAGATAGAAAGAGTGAGTATGAGCACACCATAGCCTCCTACCACAGCAAAGAAGCTCTAGACTCCACTTTGTGCATATGGCTTTATGTGGGTGCTAGGGAATTGAACCTGAGTCATCAGAGTTAGTCTTTGCAAACAAACATCTTTAACTGCTGAGCATTCTGTCCAACCTGATTTACTTTTTTATATTTTATTTTTAAAATTTATTTATTTGAGAGAGAAAAAGAGGCAGATAGACAGGGAATGGACATGCGAGGTCCTCTAGTCACTGCAAATGAATTCCAGATGCATGTGCCACCATGTACATCAGGCTTACATGGGTACTGGGGAAACAGAACCTGGGTCCTTAGGCTTTGCAGGCAAGTACCTTAATCACTAAGCTATGTCTCTAGCTCCTAATTTACTTTTGAAATAATTTTAATTGAGAGCTTTGAAATATGAACATACTGCAACTTGGTTGTGTTCCCACCAGATTATCTTCTTATGTCCCTTCTTCAAGCCCCACTTCCACTGAGGACCCTCCTTAGTGGGGACCTCCATCAGCACTGTGGGGTCATGAATATACTAGTCAGTTCCTGTGAGACAGGTCCTCACAGTACACATTCCCACCTTGTGGCTCTTACATGTTTTCTTCTTCCTATTCTGCAGAATTTCCTGAGCTCTGGAGGCAAGCTGACTAAATTGCTTTAACTGAATTCATTTTTGTGAGCAGGAATATTTTTTATATTTTGTGTTCAATAGAACCTGTAATTTATTTTTTTGAGCTACTTTCTTGATTTTTACGTCTTGGTAAACATTTTAATAATGGTTATTTTCAAAGTATAGATTCTGGAAAAGTATAGAAATAGTTCTGAAACCCAGCCATCCAGTCACTACCTTAACCTAATTACTCTGATCTTCAATTTATTGTATAAAAGGGGGGGGGGGGCTCATATTACCCAAATCAGTTTACTCTGTTACTATGCTATTTAGGACTAAATAGGTAAAAGAATATGGATCATATTACCCAAATCAGTTTACTCTGTTACTATGCTATTTAGGACTAAATAGGTAAAAGAATATGGACCATTCTCTGGTAAAAACTATTATGTGACAATGGCTCGCTTCTTCCCATTCTTACTTTCTTCCTTTTCATTATGTTAAATTTATATTTTTGAGCTGTGAGTTATCTCCCCCCGACCCCCAAGGTAGGGTCTCACTCTACCTCAGGCTAACCTGGAATTCACTGTGTTCTCAGGGTGGCCTCAAACTCTCAGTGATCCTCCTACCTCTCCCTCCCGAGTGCTGGGATTAAAGGTGTGCGCTACTACGCCCAGCAAGTTATCTTTTAATTTACATTTATGGTTATTAGGAAATGAGTATCTCACTGATATATTGGCTAGTTGAAAATAAATATTTACAGTATAGGAATACTTTTATTTCACAAATATTTAGTATATTGGTGTACATACTTCGACCACCACAAAGAAACCTTTTCCAGTTATGTCTTTGTAGAAATATTTACAATATTCCAAATTATTTTAAAATAAACAGGTTCACATCAACTGCTTATGTTTCTTTCTTTTCTTTCTTTTTTTTTTTTTTTAAGAGCCTGGTTGTTGCCAATGGTGGTTTGGGTAATGGTGTGAGTAGGAAGCAGCTGCTCCTGGTTTTAGAGCCATGTGGGCATGTGGAAGCTCTCTTCATGCCACCTAACAAGCCCTACTCACTTGTAAGATACAAGACTGTGGAAGAGTCCAGAAAAGCCTATACTACCCTCAATGGAAAAGAAATAGTGGACGACTTGGGACAGAAGATCATTCTGTACTTCAATTTTGTGGAAAAAGGTATCTTACAGTCATCATGTAAAGGGTGGCTCATGCTTTGGTGTGGGTTTTCTCTTCGTAGACATGAGGTAGGGTGGGGTTCTGTTACTGTGAAACACAAAGGATGTCAGTTAAGCAGGCTGTATCAAATCTTTTTTACAATTATTTACTTTCAAGCAGAGAAACAGAGATAGAAATACATGTATATACATATATATATGGGGGGGAGAGGGAGGGGCGGAGGGAGGGAGGATGGGAGGATGGATTGAGATTGGGCACACCAGCCCCTGCAAACAAACTCTAGGTACATGGTGCCACTTCTTGCACCTGGCTTATGTGAGTACTGGGGATTCGAACCCGAGCCGTTAGGCTTTGCAGGCAAGCACCTTAATAGCTGAGCCATCTAACTGGCCCTGTCAAATCTTCTTTAAGCACCTGTTTGTGCCACATATCGCACTAGTAGTCCAGAAGTGTTGAATCAAGGCCCCAAGAATGAACTGTAATGGGTTACAGTGCTTATGTGTCAGTCGGCATCATTGTGGCGAATACCTGTAGCTGTGAGAGATCCTTCAAGCCTTATGTGGGGACTGTCCAGCATATGCTGTGAGTGTGGAAATGTTCATATCTATCTAATACATGAACATAAGGGAGTGTAATTGAATGGATGAATAATTAAGGTATTAGAGATTTATTTACACAGTGGCTATAAAGATTATTAGATTTTGTTTTTTACCTCCACCCCATGGGAATGAAGTGCTTTGAGTTGAATTTGATGTAGACATCAAATATCATGTTTATTTACCACTAATTTAAAGCAATAAAAGAGTTCTGTTTGGATATGTTTGGGACAAGTGATTGAAATATCAAATTTATGGTTTTGTAAATGGCATTCAAAGGAAAAACTTTATTTTTTTAGGTTCTGAACTTTATTATTATTATTATTATTTACATCAGGGTCTCTTCTAGCTCAAGTAGATCTGAAACTCACTCTTTAACCCAGGCTGGCCTTGAACTTATAGCAATCCTCCTACCTCAAACTCAGCTTCCCAAGTGCTGGGATTAAAAGTGTGCACCATCATGTCCAGCTTCATGGTTTGTTTTTGTTTTGGTTTAGTTTTTTTTTAATTTTTATTTTGTTTTTGGTTTTGGTTTTTTTGAAGTAAGGTCTTTAGCCTACGCTGACCTGGAACTCATTCTGTATTCCCAGCTTGACGTTGAATTCACAGTGATCTGCCTACTTCTGCTGAGTACTGGGATTAAACGAGTGTGCCACCATGCTTCTTCATGTTTTTTTTTTTTTAAATTATTTAATATGTATTATAACAGGATATACTCTCATCCCCTCACCCTGGATCTTGTTACTTTGGGGGCCCTCCTCAGTGGGGTTATGGTATTCATTGTGGGGTCATGAAGGCCTTAGTCAGTCCCTGTGGGTTAGGGGTAGGGGTGGAGACTGTGCCTTAGGGTATTCCTACCCACTTTGTGGCTTTTAACTGTCTTTCCACCCCCTCTTCTGAAATGTTCTCTGAGCTATAACAGGGCTGTTGGCAGTCTGCTTTAGTGTTGAGTTCTTTGAATCCTCTAGATTTCTTTTTTTTTAAATTTCTTTTTTAATTTTTATTTATTTGAGAGAGACAGAAAGAATGATGCAGGGAGAGAGAGAGAGAGAGAGGGAAAGAGAGAGAGAAAGAGAATGAGCACACCAGGTTCTCCAGCCACTGCAAACGAACTCCACATGCATGCGCCACCTTGTGCATCTGGCTTTTGTGGGTACTGGGGAATCGAGCCTAAAACTAGGGTCCTTAGGCTTAACTGCTAAGCCATCTCTCCAACCCACTTTCTTTTTTTAAATAATTTTTTTAAAGTTTATTTTTATTTATTTATTATGAGCACACCAGGGCCTCTAGCCATTGCAAACATACTGCAGACATATGTGCCACCTTGTATAACTGGCTTATGTGGGACTTAGAGAATTGAACCTGAGTTTTTAGGTGTCATAGGCAAGTGTCATAACTGTAAACCATCTCTCTAGCCATACCTCTGGATTTGTGTTTTGATAGGTTTCGATTGATCACTGTGTCTGTCAATATCAGCGTGGAGCAGTTTTCAGGCTGGCAGTAAGAGCAGTATTCATATCGCCACTTCCTCTGCAATTTCTCCTGGGCCCTAGCAGATGTGGTAGACGTGGAAAGTCTCATGGTAGACAGTTAGTTCTCCACTTGTCTTATGGATAGATCCTGGCTCTCCTCTGTTTTCTCTGCCATTTGTAAGATAAAACAGATTCTCCGACCAGTAGTAAAAGTATCTTGCATTAAAGGGGTTAAGTTATTTGAGAATTTTTCTGGTGTGTAAGCCCACTGTTCTCCAGAGAGTAGTGGGGGCTTCTCTCTGAAGTCTTCATGGGTTTGTGAATTACATTTTTATACATGTATGCCATTGTACTGTGCCCATATCTTCCCTCTTCTGAACACCCTCATTTTTTACCTCTCCCTCTGTATTTAACAGGGTTCTCTTGAGCAGAGCAGATAGAATGAATATATGTATTTGAAAAGGATTTATACAGGCTGGGCAGACCCAACACTGGCTGTTTGCAGGCTGGAGAACCTGGTGGCTACTCAGTCCACAAGGCTGGATGCCTCAGCAGTCCTAATTTGGCACTGAAGGCCTGGAGGAGTCCTGGAGAGCTCCTGGGCTTCTGTCCACCCTGAAAGGCTGATGAAGTGGTTTTAGTGTCTGTAAGAGATGGTGAGAGGGTAGCTGTATTCAGTTATAAGTAGCATGGGCAGCCAGGCAAAAGGCTCTGTGCCCTGAAGTTTCTTTACATATAGTCCACCACCAGAAGGGCTGCCTACTCTGCAGGGGGAAGTTTTTCTCTATCAGTCCTTAGAAATACCCTCATAGAGCCACCAAAGAGGCATATTTCTTACTTAATGCTAAGACTTTAAGCACTACATTGAGTAAGAGTAGAGAGAGGGCACCCTTGTCTCTTTCCTGATTTTAGAAAAAAATGCTTGCAGTTTCTCCCCATTTAATGTAATTTTGGCTGTAGGTTTGCATATGTAGCCTTAATTATGTTGAGGTATATTGCTTCTTTTTCTAGTTCTTTTTTTAAAAATTTCTGGAATTTTATTGTGAAGGAATCTTGAACTGTTAGTGGCCTTTTCTGAATCTAATTTCTTTTCCTAGTTATGGGCTCCCTTATATTTATTGATTTGTGGATGCTGAGCTATACCTAGACTGAAACGACCTTGATCATGATGCATAGTCTTTGTAATGTTGAATTCTGTTTGCAAGCATTATATTGAGAGTCTATATTAATCAGATAAGTTAGAAATTTTTAAAGACTTTCATAAAGATATATTTCTTTTTTTTTTTCTCTCCAAGGTAGGGTCTCACTCTGGTCCAGGCTGACCTGGAATTAACTATGTAGTCTTAGGGTGGCCTCGAACTCTCAGTGATCCTCCCATGTCTGCCTCACGAGTGCTAGGATTAAAGGCGTGCACCACCACGCCCAGCCATAAAGATATATTTCTATGTGGATATGGTCCTGTTATCCCAGCACATAGAAAATGGAGACAGGGGCTGGAGAGATGGCTTAGTGGTTAAACGCTTGCCTGTGAAGCCTAAGGACCCCGGTTCGAGGCTTGACTCCCAAGGACCCACGTTAGCCAGATGCACAAGGGGGCTCATGCATCTGGAATTTGTTTGCAGTGGCTGAAGGCCCTGGCATGCCCATTCTCTCTCCTTCTATCTGCTTCTTTCTCTGTCTGTCGCTCTCAAATAAATAAGTAGAAATATTTTTTAAAAATTTAAAAAATAAAAGAAAATGGAGACAGAAAGAATAGAGAGATTCAGGCTAGCCTGGGCTACATTGTAAGACCCCCCTATCTTAAAAAAAACGGTATCTTTAGGACTGGAGAGATGGTTTAGTGGTTAAGTGCTTGCCTGTGAAGCCTAAGAATCCCAGTTCAAGGCTTGATTCCTCAGTACCCATGTGAGCCAGATGTACAGGGTGGCAAATGTGTCTGGAGTTTCCTTGCAGTAGCTGGAGGCCCTGATGCACCCATTCTCTTTGTCTCTGCCTCTTTCTCTCTCTGTCTGTTGCTTTCAAATAAATAAATAAATAAATGAAAATAAACCAAAATAGTTATCTTTAGAAATTATCTCATTATTCTCTTTATTTATATATGTTTAATTTAAAATCTGACAACCTTTACAAGTGTTAAGAACTAGGTTACTCGCACATTTTATGTACTTCTGGTCAGTTTTTAAACCAGAATGGTTAGAGATTGAGATAGGGTCTTGCTGTGGCCCAGATTTGCCTCAAACCCTCAATCCTGGTGCTACAACCTCTTGAGTAATGGCATTACAAGAATATACCCCCTACCCCCAGCAGGAATAAGTTTTAATTAGAAAATACTGTCCTTGAGCCGGGCGTGGTGGCGCACGCCTTTAATCCCAGCACTCGGGAGGCAGAGGTAGGAGGATCGCCATGAGTTCAAGGCCACCCTGAGATGACAGAGGTAATTCCAGGTCAGCCTGGACCAGAGTGAGACCCTACCTCGAGAAACAACAAAACAAAACAAACAAAAAAAGAAAATACTGTCCTTGGATAACTCAATTGAGTATATGAAACATTCACTATAAAAAAATTGCATTAGCCAGGCATGGTGGCGCACGCCTTTAATCCCAGCACTCGGGAGGCAGAGGTAGGAGGATTGCTGTGAGTTCAAGGCCACCCTGAGACTACAGAGTTAATTCCAGGTCAGCCTGGACCAGAGTGAGACCCTACCTCGAAAAGAAAAAAAAAAAAAAATTACATTAAGTATTTTTAGGACCATTCTGTATATAAAACCCTTCCTTAGATTAAATTACACTTCTAAGACTATACAAACCATCTTAATAAAATTTAATAATATTAAAACAATTGTAAATTAAGAATAGAATCATGGTACTAATATTTTGATATATGCTATCTCCTGATAGCAAACACAAGAGATAGTTTTTAATTCTTCTTTAAAATAATCTGGGGGCTGGGCTGGAGGGATGGCTTAGTGGTTAAGGCATTTGCCTGCAAAGCCAAAGAACCCAGATTTGATTCCTCAGGACCCATGTTAGCTAAACGCACAAGGGGGGCACATGTCTGGAGTTCATTTGCAGTGGCTGGAGGCCCTGGCATGCCCATTCTCTCTCTTTCTCTCTCTCTCCCCTTTCTCTGTCAAATAAATAAATAAATAAAATAGGGCTGGAGGGATGGCTGAGTGGTTAAGGCATTTGTCTGTAAAGCCAAAGGACCCAGGTTACCCAGGACCCATGTTAGCCAGATATACAAAGGGGTGCATGCGTCTGGAGTTTGTTTGCAGTGGCTGGAGGCCCTGGCATGCCCATTTTCTCTGTCTAGTCTCTCTCCCTTTTCTCTGCCAAATAAATAAATAGAAATCTGGGGGCTGGAGAGATGGCTCAACAATTAAAAGGCACTTCCTTGCAAAAAGCCTGATGGCTTAGGTTTGATTTCCCAGTATTCATGTAAAGGCAGATGCACCAAGTGGTGCATGTGCCTGGTATTTGTTTGCAGCAGCTGGAAGTCTATGGTGTGTCCATATTCATACTCATTATCTCTCTCTCTCTCTCTTTCTTTCTCTCTGTTTCTAAGACTCTCGAATAAATAAATATAATACTTTTTAAAGTTTGGGAAACGGAATAAATTACTTGTATAGACTACATTTTAAGTATTTTTTCAAAAGTTTTCTTTTATAATTTTTTTATTAACAACTTCCATGATTGTAAACAATATCCCATGGTAATGCCCTCCCTCCCCAACTTTCCCCTTTAAAACTCCATTCTCCATCATATCCACCCCCCTCTCAATCAGACTCTCTTTTATTTTATTCTTTTATTTTATTTTCTTTTATTTTATTTTATTTTCATCATCTTTTTCTCCTATTATGATGGTCTTGTGAAGGTAGTGTCAGGCACTATGAGGTCATGGATATCCAGGCCATTTTGTGTCTGAGGGGAGCACGTTGTAAGGAGTCCTACCATTACTTTGCCTCTTATATTCTTTCTGCCACCTCTTCTGCAATGAACCACGAGCCATGGAAGGTGTGATAGAGATATTGCAGTGCTGAGCACTCCTGTCACTTATTCTGAGTCATCCCAAGGTCACTGCCATCTGAAAAGAGAAGGTTCTCTACCAAAAGTGAGAGTAGCATTAATATATGAGTATGAACATTAAGAGAAGTGCTTACTGGGCAGTTTGATGAGCATATATATATATACATTTAGCCAAACAGTATCAGACATTACACCCCGAGGGCTCATCACTACCCCTGTTGTAGGTTTTCAGTATCAGGGATGTATTCCCTCCCATGGAGGGCAGTTGGTTTCCACCATGACAGGCATGCCACTATTGCATCCATTGGCTCATTTGGCCTAGCTGGCCAAATACAAGGCTTTCAGTATCCACTGTTGAGTATCTTCACAGGTGATTTTTCTCTCTTCCATTGAACTGCATGCAGTATGGCTTCTTCCAGCTTTCTGTCAGTTGGTCTACATGGAGGAGGTAATCAGCTCAGTTCCAACAGGATGTCTCAGTGGCCTGGCAGCCCAAGTATGTGGAGTCTTCAGCAACAGGGTGTTAACATCTATTCCTGGTGGGAAACTAAGGGCCTCGACAATGGCCTGTAATATATTGGGGGCATCAGAGACCCCCTGGCCAACAACTTGTGGAAGGTATCCCATTCCTGGCACTGAAAATTTTCTAGTAACAATCTGTGGCTTCTGTGTGTTCCATTGTCCAAAAATGTAGGTTTCCATGTGATTTATTTATATCCTCTTAGATTTTGATTAGCCCTCCCTCCACCTTTTCTTTACTCATTCACTACTGCTAACCTCATTTAGGCCTTTTGACCCCCATTAATCTATTCTTCTACTTACATATATACAATATCATCCTATTAAGTAACCCCTCTCTTCCTTTTTATTCCCTTTATTTCTCTTTCCTAGCTTACTGGCCTTTGTCACTGAGTTTCTTCCTACTCACACAGAAGTCTAATCATTTGTAGCTAGGATAGACATATGAGAGAGAACATGCGGCGCTTGGCTTTCTAGGCCTGGGTTACCTCACTTAGTATGATCCTTTCCAGATCCATCCATTTTCCTGCAAATTTCATAACTTCATTTTTCTTTACCGCTGAGTAGAACTCCATTGTATAAATGTGCCATATCTTCATTATCTACTTATCAGTTGAAGGATATCTAGGCTGGTTCCATTTCCCAGCTATTGTGAATTGAGCAGCAATAAATATGGTTGAGCAAGTATCTTTAAGGTAATGAGATGTGTCCTTACGATATATGCCTAGGAGTTCTATAGCTGGGTCATATGGTAGATCTATTTTTAGCTGTCTTAGGAATCTCCACACTGATTTCCACAATGGCTGGACCAGATTGCATTCCCATCAACAGTGTAAAAGGGTTCGTCTTTTTCCGCATCCTTGCCAGCATTTATGATCATTTGTTTTCATGATGGTAGCCAATCTGACAGGAGTGAGATGTAATCTCAATGTAGTTTTAATCTGCATTTTCCAGATGACTAGGGATGTAGAACAGTTTTTTAGATGTGTATATGCCATCCCTATTTCTTCTTTTGAGACTTCTATTTAGTTCCATAGCCCATTTTTTAATTGGGTTGTTTGATTTCTTATTAGTTAATTTTTTTAGTTCTTTGTATATCCTAGATATTAATCTTCTATCAGATGTATAGCTGGCAAAGGTTTTTCTGTAGGTTGCCTCTTCACTTTATTCACAGTGTTCTTTGCTGTACAAAATCTTTGTAATATCATGAGATCACAGTGGTTAATCTGTGGTTTTATTGCCTGAGCAATTGGGGTTATATTCAGAAAGACTTTGCCAAGACTAATATGTTGAAGGGTTTTCCCTACTTTTTCCTCTAGCATTTTCAGTTTCAGGTCTGATATTAAGGTCTTTAATCCATTTGGACTTAATTCTTGTGCATGGAGAGAGAGAAGGATCTATTTTCATCCTTTTACAGATACATACCCTGTTTTCTCAACACCATTTGCTGAAGAGGCTGTCTTTTCTCCAATGACTATTTTTGGCATTTTTGTTGAATATCAGGTGGCTGTAGCTACCCGTATTTACATCTGGGTCCTCTATTCTGTTCCATGTCTGCTTTTGTGCCAGTACCATGCTGTTTTTGTAACTATGACTCTGTAGTATAGGTTAAAATCAGGAATGGTGATACCACCAGTCTTATTTTTGTTGCTCAGTATTGTTTTAGATATTTGAGATTTTTTTGATTCCAAATGAATTTTTGGATTGTTTTTTCTATTTCTGCAAAGAATGCCATTGGAATTATGATGGGAATTATATTAAATGTGTAGATTGCTTTTGGTAAGATTGCCATTTTCACAATATTGATTTTTCTGATTCAAGAACAAGGGATGTCTTTCCATTTCCTATTGTCCTCTGCAATTTCTCGCTTGAGTGTTTCAAAGTTTTCACTGTAGAGATCCTTCATTTCCTTTGTTAGGTTTATTCCAAGGTGCTTTTTTTTTATGATGCAATTGTGAATGGGAGTGATTCTCTGATTTTATCCTCTATGTGTTTGTTGTTAGCATTTAGGAAGGCTACTAATTTCTGTGTGTTTATTTTGTATCCAGCTACATGGCTATAGGTGTCTATCAGCTCTAACAGTTTGCTTGTAGAGTCTTTAGGGCCCATTATGTATAGAATCATATCGTCTGCAAATAATGCTGACTTGATCTCTTCCTTTCCAATTTGTATTATGTGTGTCTCTTGCCTTCTTGCTATGGCTAAGACTTTCAGTACTATGTTAAATAAAATTGGGGATAGTGGACACCCTTGTCTTGTTCCTGATTTTAGTGGAAAAGGTTCCAGTTTTTCCCCATTTAGTAATATGTTGGCTATAGGCTTGTCATAAATAGCCTTTATTATGTTGTGATATTTCCTTCTATTCCCAGTCTCTGTAGGACTTTTGTCATGAAGGGATGTTGGATTTTGTCAAATGCTTTCTCTCTATCTAATGAGATAATCATGTGATTTTTGTCCTTCATTTCATTTATATAATGTATTACATTTATCAATTTGTGTATGTTGAACTATCCCTGCATCTGGGATAAAGCCTACTTCGTCGGGGTGAATGATCTTTCTGATATATTCTTGTATTCTGTTTGCCAATATCTTGTTGAGAATTTTTGCATCTATGTTAATGAGGGAGATTGCTCTGTAATTTTCTTTTTGTTCTATCTTTGCCTGGTATTGGTATCAGGGTGATGCTGGCTTCATAGAAGGAGTTTGGTAGGATTCCTTCTTTTTCTATTTTATGGAAAAATTTAAGAAGCAATGGTGTTAGTTTTTCCCTGAAGGTCTGGGTATAATTCACCAGCAAATCTACCTGGGCCTGAGCTTTTTTTAGTTGGGAGATTTTTGATAACTGCTTGGATCTCCATATTTGTTATAGGTGTATTTAAGTGATTAATCTCATCTTTATTTAATTTAGGTAGGTCATATAAGTCAAGGAAATCATCCATTTCTTTCAGAATTTCATACTTAGTAGATTGTGCTTTTATCGTATGTCCCTATGATTCTTTTGAATTTCTCTGTTATCTGTGGTGATGTCACCTTTTTCATCTCTAATTTTAATAATTTGTGTTTCTTCTCTCTTTCTTTGCATCATATTTGCTAAAGGCTTATCAATCTTGCTTATCCTTTCAAAGAACCAACTCTTTGTTTCATTGATTCTTTGGGTTTGTTTTTGGTTTCTATTTTATTAATTTCTGCCCTAATCTTTATTATTTCTTCCCGTCTACTAATTTTCAGGTTGCCTTGTTCTTCTTTCCAAGGATTTAAGGTGAAACATTAAGTTCTTTTTTTTTCAAAATTTTTATTAACAGTTTACATGATTATAAAAAATATCCCATAGTAATACCCTCTCCCCACCAACTTTCCCCTTTGAAATTCCATTCTCCATCATATCCCCTCCCCATCTCAATCACTCTCTCTTTTGTTTTGATGTCTTGATCTTTTCCTCCTCTTGTCTTGTGTAGGTAATGTCAGGCACTATGAGGTCATGTATATCCAGGCCATTTTATATCTGGAGGGAGCATGTTGTAAGGAGTCCTACCCTTCTTTTGGCTCTTACATTCTTTCCGCCACCTCTTCCGCATTAGACCCTGAGCCTTGGAAGGTGTGATCGAGATGTTAGTCAGTACTCCAGTCACTTCTTTCCAGCACTATGATACCTTCTGAGTCATCCCAAGGTCACTGCCATCTGAAAAGAGAAGATTCTCTACTCAAAGTGAGAGTAACATTCATATAAGGGTATAAATATTAAGAGAAGTGCTTACTGGGCAGTTTGATAAGCATAGTATATACATTTTTCCAGACACCAGCATACGTTACACCCCTAGGGCTCATGACTACCCTTGTTTTAAGTTTTCAGTATCAGGGATGTGTTCCCCCCCCCCCCCATGGAGTGGGCCTCCAGTCCAATTGGAGGGCAGTTGGTATCCACCATGACAGATGTGCCACTATTGTGCATTATGTTCTTTACTTGCAACCTTTCTAATTTCTTAATACAGGCACTTAACATTATAAATTTCCCTCTTAGGATTGCCCTCATTGTATCCCAAAGGTTTTGATATGTTGTATTCTCATTATCATTTGACTCTATGAATTTTTTGATTTCCTTCTTGATTTCTTCATTGATCCATTCATCATTTAGTATTGTATTGTTTAGTTTCCATGATTTTGTGTATGCTCTATAGCTTTTCTTGCTATTGATTTGTAGTTTGATCCCATTGTGATCATATAGAGTTCAAGGAATTATTTCAGTTTTCCTGTATTTGTTAAGATTTGCTTTGTGTCCTAATATATAGTCTATTTTAGAGAATGTTCCATGTGCTACTGAAAAGAATGTGTATTCTGCAGCATTTGGATGAAATGTCATGTATATATCTGTTAGGTCCATTTGTTCTATGACCTCATATAACCCAGATGATTCTGTGTATTTTTTACTGGGATGACCTGTCAATTGATGAGAGTGGAGTGTTGAAGTCTACTACAACTGTGTTATCTTGGTTTGGTGTTATCTGTAACCTTAGTTCTAGTAGTGTTTGTTTGATGAATTTGGGAGCCCCCATGTTAGGTGCATATATGTTTAGGATTGTAATGTTCTCCTGTTGGAGTGTGCCTTCAATCAGTATAAAGTGACCTCCCTTATCTTTCCTAACTAATGTTGGACTGAAGTCTACCTTGTCAGATATTAGGATAGCAACCCCTGCTTGTTTTCTAGGCCCATACTGTTTTCCAACCTTTCACCCTATGATAGTGTCCATTCTTTGTAGAAAAGTGAAGGCGTTTTTTTGGAGGTAGTTGTTTTCCCCCAGAGCAGACATGCCACAATTGCACTTTTCAGTCATTTGGCCTGTCTGGCCAAACTTGAAGTTTCCAGTGTCCACTATTTTCACTGCTGATGACTTCTGTCTCCCATAAGACTGCAGAGAGTGCAGCTTTTTTTTTTTTTTTTCTTTTTCAAGGTAGGGTCTCACTCTGTTCCAGGCTGACCTGGGATTCACTATTTTGTCTCAGGGTGGCCTCGAACTCATGGTGATTCTCCCACCTCTGCCTCCTGAGTGCTGGGATTAAAGGCGTGTGCCACCACTCCAGGCCCTTTTTCTAGCTTTTAGTTGGCTGGGCTATAGGGAGAAGGTTTTCTGCTCAGCACCAACTTGATTTCTCAGTGACTTTGCCTCTCAGGCATGTGAAGTCTTCAGTTATAGGGTCTTAACCATCTCTTTCTCATGGAGAACCAAGGGCCTTGGCAATAGCCTGTAATGTTTTGGAGGCAATGGGTACCTCCCTGGCCTATGACTCACTGGAAGGTATCCCATCCCAGGCACTGAAATTTTTGTAGTAACAATCTATGGCTACTTTTAAGAAAGTAGATTTTCATATGTCTTATGCAGAATATCTTGAATTTTGATTGGCTTTCCCCCTTTGCCCTTTTATACAATCTCTTCTCCTGACCTCACTTAGGCCTTTCCTCTCCCTGTAATCTGTTCTTCTACTTACATACATACAATACCATCCTCTTAAGATCTTCTCTCTCCTCCCTCCCTTATAGCCTTTTTCTAGCTTATGGGCCTCTGTTACTGATTTTTGGTTCCAGATCACACACATCTATACATTTGTAGCTAGGATCCACATATAAGAGAGAACAAGTGACATTTGGCTTTCTGGGCCTGGGTTATCTCACTTAGTATAATCCTTTCCAGATCCACCCACTTCCCTGCAAATTTCATAATTTTATTTTTCTTTTCTGCTGAATAGAATTCCATTGTGTGGATATACCACGTCTTTATTATCCATTCATCTGTGGATGGACATCTAGGCTGGTTCCATTTCCTAACTATTGTGAATAGAGCAGCAATAAACATGGTTGTGCAAGTATTTCTTAGGTAATGAGAAGATTCATTAGGATATATGCCTAAAAGTGCTATAGCTGTATTATATGGCAAATCTATTTTTAGCTGTCTCAAGAACCTCCACACTGATTTCCACAATGGCTGTACCAGATTACATTCTTACCAATAGTGCAGAAGGGTTCCCCTTTTACCACATCCTCTCCAACATTTATTGTCATTTGTTTTCTTGATGGTAGCCTTTCTGATGGGAGAGAAATGGAATCTCAAGGTAGTTTTAATTTGCATTTCCCTGATGGCTAAGGATCTGCAACACTGTTTCAGATGTTTATATGCCATGTGTATTTCTTCTGGTGAGAACTCTCTATTTAGTTCCTTAGTCCATTCTTTGACTGGGTTGTTTGATTTCTTATTGTTCTGTTTTTTGAGTTCTTTGTATATTCTGGATATTAATCCCCTGTCAGATGAGTAACTGTCAAAGATTTCCTACCATTCTGTAGGTTCTCTCTTTGCTCTATTCACAGTGTCCTAGCAATTTCAGAGTTTCAGGTCTGATATTAAGGTCCCTGATCCACTTGGATTTGATTCTTGTGCATGGAGAAACACAAGGATCTATTTTCATCTTTTTACATATAGATTTGCAGTTTTCCCAGCACCACTTGTTGAAGAGGCTGTCTTTTCTCCAGTGAATATTTTTGGCAAAAATCAGATAGCTGTAGCTGCCTGCATTAACATCTGGGTACTCTATTCTGATCCATTGATTTACATGTCTGTCTTTGTGTCAATACCATGCTGTTTTTGTTACTATGGCTGTGTAATATAGCTTAAAATTGGGTATGGTGATACCACCAGTCTTATTTTTGTTGTTCAAAATCGTTTTGGCTACTTGAGGATTTTTTCTGCTTCCAAATGAAATTTAGGATTTTTAAAAAATATTCCTGTGAAGAATGCCATTGGAATTTTAATGGGGCTCACATTAAATGTATAGATTGCTTTTGGTAAGATTGACATTTTCACAATATTGATTCTTCCAATCCAAGAACATGGGCTATTATTTTCTTTGTGTCTTCTGTAATTTCTCACTCGAGTGTTTTAAAGTTCTCATTGTAGAGCTCTTTCACTTCCTTAGTTAAGTTTATTTCAAGGTTTTTTTTTAAGGCAATTGTGAATGGGAGAGATTTCCTGATTTCATTCTCTGCACGTTTGTTGTTAGTATGTAGGAACACTACTGATTTCTGTGTATTTATTTTGTATCCTGCTATGTTGCTAAAAGTGCTTATCAGCTCTAACAGTCTTTTATGTATAGAATCATGTCATCTGCAAATAGTGATAATTTGATCTCTTCCTTTCCAATTTGTATCCCTTTCATGAGTGTCTCTTGCCTTATTGCTATAGCTAAGACTTCCAGTACTATGTTAAATAAAAATGGGGACAGTGGACACCCTTGTTTTTTAGTGGAAAAGCTTTTTGAGTTTTTCACCATTTAGTATTATGTTGGCTGTAGGTTTGTCATAAATAGCTTTTATTATGTTGAGATATGTTCCTTCTAGTCCCAGTTTCTGTAATACTTTTGCCATGAAAGGGTGTTGGATTTTGTTGAATGCCTTTTCTGCATCTATTGAGATGATCATGTGATTTTGTCCTTCAGACCATTTATAATGATGTATTACCTTTATTGATTTGTGTATGTTGAACCATCCCTGCATCCCTGGGATAAAGCCAACTTGGTTGGGGGTGAATAATCTTTTTGATATATTGTTGTATTCTGTTTGCCAATATTTTGTTGAGGATTTTTGCATCTATGTTCATGAGGGAGATTGGTCTGTAATTTTCTTCTTTTTTTTTTTTGTTGTTGTTCTATCTTTGCCTGATTTTGGTATCAGGGTGATGCTGGCTTTATAGAAGGAGTTTTATAGGATTCCTTATAATTTTCTGAATTTCTTTGGCATCTGTTGAAAAGGTGCCTTTTTCATCTCTAATTTTATTAATTTTTGTCTCTTCTCTCTTCTGGTCAGATTTGCTAAGGGTTTATCAATTTTGTTTATCCTTTAAGAACCAACTCATTGTTTCATTGATTCTTTGGAATGTTTTTTGGTTTCTATTTCATTAATTTCTGCCCTAATCTTTATGATTTCTTATCATCCACTGCTTTTTGGTTTGTCTTGTTCTTTTTCCAAGGCCTTAATGTGGAGCATTAATTTGTTTATTTGTGAACTCTTCAATTTCTTAATATAGGCACTTAGAGCTATCAATTTCCCTTGTAGGACTGCCTTTATTGTGTCCCAGAGGTTTTGGTACATTGTATTATCATCATCATTTGATTCTATGAATTTATTGATTTCTTCAATGACCCACTGATCATTGAGTAGTGTACTGTTTAGTCTCCATGAATTTCTGTATGCTCTGTAGCTTTTCTTGTTGCTTATTTGCAGTTTAATCCCATTGTGGTTAGAGTGCATGGGATTATTTCAGTTTTCCTGAATTTGTGGAGATTTGCTTTGTGTCCTAATATATGATCTATTTTAGAGAATGTTCCATGTGCTGCTGAGAAAAATGTGTATTCTGAAGCATTTGGATGGAATGTTCTGTAGATATCTGTTAGGTCCATTTGTTCCATGACATCATTTAATTCAGATGTCTCTGTGTTTATTTTTCGCTGGGATGACTTGTCAATTGATGAGAATGGGTTATTGAAGTTTCTCACTACAATTGTGTTTGATGTTTTCTGTGACCTTAAGTCTAATAGTGTTTGTTAGATGAAATTGGGAGCCCCCATGTTAGGTGCATATATGTTTAGGATTGTAATGTCCTCCTGTTGGAGAGTTCCTTTAATCAGTATAAAATGACTTTCTTAAGCCGGGCGTGGTGGCGCACGCCTTTAATCCCAGCACTCGGGAGGCAGAGGTAGGAGGATCCCTGAGAGTTCAAGGCCACCCTGAGGCTACATAGTGAATTCCAGGTCAGCCTGAGCCAGAGTGAGACCCTACCTCGAAAAACCAAAATAAAATAATAAAATAAAATAAATAAAAAATAAAATATAAAATGACCTTCTTTATTTTTCCTCACTAATGTTGGTTTGAAGTCTATCCTGTCAGATATTAGGATAGCAACCCCTGCTTGTTTCCTAGGCCCATTTGCTTGAAATACCATTTTCCATCCTTTCACCCTAAGGCGGTGTCTATCTTTTATTGAGAGGTGAGGTTCCTGGAGGCAAATGGCAGGATACTGCCTTTTAATCCAGTCTGCAAGCCTGTGTCTTTTGGATGGTGCATTGAGGCCATTGATATTAAGAGTGATTATTGAAAGTCATGCATTTATTCTCACCATTCCTCTTATTTTGTAGTGGGTGTTTCCTGTTTTCCTTTGACTTGTTTGTTTCAGCTGTTATTTGAGTGTGGTTCATTTTCCCCTATTTCCTCCTGTGTGTGTTTAAGAATTCCTTCAAGTAAATTCTGTAGAGTTAGTTTAGTTGTCATAAATTCCTTTAGCCTGTTTTGTTGTGCAATGTACTTCTTTCTCCATCAGTTTGGATAGATAGCTTTGTAGGATAAAGTAATCTTGGTTGACAATTGTTACCTTTCAGGGCTTGGAATACATCATTCCAAGCTCTTCTGGCTTTTAAAGTTTGTGTTGAATAATCTGCAGTTATTCTGATGGGCTTACCTTTGTAGGTGACTTGCTTCTTCTCTAACTGCTTTCAATATATTTTCTTTGGTTTGTGTGTTTAGTAGTTTAATTATAACATGGTGAGGAGATGTTCTTTCCAGATTTTTTCTGTTTGGTGTTCTAAAAGCTTCTTGTACTTGCATTGGCATTTCTTTCCCAGTTTGAGGAAATTTTACTTGTATGATTTTGTTGAAAACACCTATTAAGCCTCTGGGTTGAAATTCATCTCCTTCTGTTATACCCTGAATTCTTATGTTTGATCTTTTCATAGTGTCCCAGATATCTTGAAATTCCCATTCATACCTTCCTATTAGCTTGTCTTTCTCTTTGTTGGACTGTATTAAATCTGCCACCTGGTTGTCTAGTTTAGATATTCTGTTCTCTTCTTCATCCATTCTATTGGGGAGACTTTCCACAGTTTTTATTTCATTTATTGTATTCTTCAGAGCCAGGATTTTAGCCTTGTTGTCTTCAATATTGCTATTTCCTTACTCATGTCTTGTAATGACCTCTTTATTTCATTAAGCTGGTTTCCTGTGTTCTCTTTCAGAAGTTTGTTTTCTTCTTTAATTCCTTTGTTTTCTTCTTTGATTCCCTTCATTTCTTCTCTGATTTCAAACTCTGTAGCTCCAAATCCAACAACTCTAGCTAGCGAATAATCTCCAAGTCCTATAATTCTAACCAGCAACAAGTCTCTGGAGTTCCAATTCCACCCCTCCAACTAGGCTGCTCACAGTCCTGGAAAACTTCATCTTGACCAGCAGCTGTCCTTGCAGCCATCTCCTGGTCCTGGCATCTCCCTTGGGTCTCTACTGCAATCCATATTTTATCTTCATAGCTCCATCGGGTCTCCATCCAGGCATCTAGCAACCCTGTTTCACACTGCCCATGGCTGTTTCCACACACAAGACTATTTTGCAAATTCAATGACCCTCCTTTTATTGCATTTCTTATACTCCATAATACCAGGTAGAACCAATTTGTTAATCCAGGGAGGATTAAAGCAGACTTTGAAATACAGGACACTCCTTGAGCACTCAGACCCCTTCAAAAGAGTCTACATTCTTCCTGTTGCCCCATTGAATGTCAGCTGGCCCAGTCTCAAAGGTTGTAATCTCTCAATTGCAGCTGAACAGGCAGCAGTTTTGGCCTAAAGATTTCTTTCTGTGAAATATCCCTCTGCACTCACCAGTCTGTTTCTATACAAAGCAACCCTGCACAACTTCTTAGGACACAAGCATAACAGCAAGCCTCTCACAAACTGCTCCTATCCCAGTCCAAGCCAAGGTCTTTTCACCCTCATAAGCCAAATCTCACAGTCCAGAGTTCTTACTATATTCAGGTCTTTCATCTCTGACCAGAATGGTCCATCAAGCTGTACTTAGAGCACTGCAGGGTGTCTCTCAGGCCAAACTTTCAAATCCTTCCACATTCTTGAAAATCAGCTCCAAAAGGCCAAAGCCACACAGCCAGGTGTCTAGCAGCAATCCCACTTTCAGTATCAACTATTACTGTTGCAGTTAGGTTCGCATTGCTGGTAGAAATCACCTGACCAAGAGCAGCTTTGGGGGGAAAAAAAAAGTTTTATTTTGACTTACAGACTCCAGGGAACACTCCATGATGGCAGGGTAAATGTTGGCATGAACAGAGGGTGGACATCACCTCCTGGCCAACATCAGGTGGACAACAGGAACCGGAGAGTGTGCCAACAGTGACAAGGGGAAACTTGTTATAATACCCATAAGCCCGCCCCCAACAATACACTGCCTCCAGGAGGCATTTATTCCCAAATCTCCATCAGCTGGACACTAGCATTCAGAACACTTAAGTTTATGGGGGACACCTGAATCAAACTACCACAGATATGAATTGCTTTTGTCAATTTTTTGTTTTTGTTTTAAATATTTTTGTTTAATTAATTAATTTATTTGTAAACAGAGAGAGATAGAAGAGAGACAGATTGAGAGAGTGGGTACGCCAGGGCCTCCAGCCTCTGCAAGTAGACTCCAGACACACACACTATTATGTACATCTGGCTTTATGTGGGTACTGGGAATAGAACTTGAGTCATTAAGCTCTGAAGGCAAGTGCATTAACCGCTGAGTCATCTCTCCAGCACTGTTCTGGTTTATTTATTTATTTATTTTATTTTATTTTTGAGTAGAGTCTTGTTCTAATACAGGATGATCTGGAAGTCTCTATGTAGTCGCAGGCTGGCATTGAACTCACAGCAGTCCTCCTATCTCTGCACCACCATGACCAGCAAATTTTTATACTAAATAATTTGAAAGTGGAAATGGCCTAACTGAAAAAAACTCAGAGATTTTTGTTACATGAATGATAAGATCTGTAATAGTAAATGTGATTACAGTCTTCCTTTTATCTGGTAGAAAACTCTTTTCCTTTAGTTTTTTCATAAGGCCTTTAAAAAGCCAGAATTTCAATTATTTTTATATTAAGATCAGAATGATAAAATGGTGTTTTCATAAGGGTTGCTTATTTTAAATATTTTATTTTGTATTTTTCTATAATTTGGTTATAATAAGAGCCTAAGAAGAAAAATGGGATTTAAGTTCTTATGTTTACTATCTAGAGATAGTCTTGGCATTTTTAAAGTTAGAGATGCATAGTATAAATATGAAACCTTGTTTTTGAGAGATGTTTAAAGAGTGACTCAATCATGTGCAAGCAGAATACAAAAGTACTATTCTGTTTGCGGAAGGGAATTGAAAGGGGTGAAATGCATCATAGCTTTCACCTTGGTCTCCATTTTTACCCTTTGTTGTGTGCCTATCAGCATTATTATTTCTGAACATGCAGATTTGGAGTTTTATGGCTACTGGGAAAAATTGTTTGTATATATGAATTTAGGTTTTGCACTGTGACTACTTTAATTTGGTTTCCCATAGCACAGTGGAAAAACCTGGAGCTTCAAGCCTTACCTCCAGACCTCAAGATAGTAGAAGAAATTATTTCTTCTGAAGATGAGAGAGTGCTTTTGGAAAGTATTAATTGGACACAAGACACAGATAATCAGAATTGTAAGTAAAACTTCCAAGATTTGATAGTTACATTTTTGTAAAATGTCTTATCATTGCTCTTCCTTTTGTCCACACTATGTGGGTGTACTATAATTCTATTGTTTTTCCCCAAGATCATTCAGGGCAGCTTGGACCCAGTGGTGGGCAAATCATACTAATGAGTCTTAAGAATGTTAATAGTAGCTAACACATATATACCTATCATGTTTAAGCTCCAGTTTGATGACTGTTTACTAGCCAGCATTTGTGTAGGTAACTTTTTTTTTAATGTGAGAGAGTGAGGGAGAGAGAGAGAGAATTGGCATGCCAGGGCCTTCAGCCACTGTAATTGAACTCCAGATGCATGTATCCCCTTGTGCACATATGTGACCTTGTGTGCTTGCATCACTGTGTGTCTGGCTTACATGGGACCAGGAGATTAGACCATGAGTCCTTAGGCTTTGCAGGCAAGCATCTTAACCACAAAGCTATCTCTCCAGCCCTATGTAGGTAACTTTTTAAAAAATCATATTTTATTTATTTATTCATTTGAGAGAGAGACAGAGAGAGAAAGAGTCAGATAGAGAGCATGGGTACCACCACATGATGTGATCCATTATAAACTTATAGTTGAGGGTATATGTTTTACTTGTCATATTTCAGCAAGCTTGCAAGATGATTAAACTAAAAGCATTTCAGTTAGATCAAAGGCACAGTTTTATTATAAAAATTCAAACATACAAGGCTCAAGTTGCTGTTGACCACTGTGTTCCTCCCACACTTCTTCCTTTCAGCAGTATGTAATATAATAATATAATTATATATTTTAATTATAATAATAATTATAATTAAAAGAAGTTACCATTAGTCAGTAAATCCTTATCTATAATGTTGATTGAAATCTATGAAGGGCTGCCATTCTTTTTTCTCCCAAGTAGTTTGCTTTTTTCTTTGTATACAGTTGAAAAGTCCTTGAAACACAGACGAGTAAAGCATTTTGGGTATGAATTCTGCTATAAGAACAACAATGTGGATAAAGATAAACCATTACCAGGAGGTAAGTTTGCTAATATACAATAAATGCTGCTCAGAAAGAACAGTGTGGTGCTGGGGAGATGCTGGCCTGTGTTCAGTTCCCCAGTACCTATGTATAGCCACATACACAAAGTGGCTTGCAGTGGCAAGAGGCTCTGACATTTTCTCTCTCTCTCTCTCTCTCTCCACACACATGCACACACATACACACCCAAAACTATTGTGTTACAATTCCCTTTTCATGGCAGAGACAAACATCCCACCAGAAGCAGCTTATGTGGGAGGAAAAGGCTTATAGATTTCAGGAGAAGCTGGCTCACTTTAGCATACATCCACAGCAAAGAGACAAAACTAACAGCAAGCAGCCAGAACTCAAGCTGGCTCTCTGCACACCTAGTAAGGCTGAACTCAAGATTCACCCCCAGTAATGTACCTCCTCCAGCAGGGCTCTGCCTGCCTGCCAGAGTCTTACGTAGGAAACTTCATCTTAATCTAAAATACCTTGGGCTGTGGTGGACATACATTTACATTCAAACCACCACATGATGTGATCCATTATAAACTTATAGTTGAGGGTATATGTTTTACTTGTCATATTTCAGCAAGCTTGCAAGATGATTAAACTAAAAGCATTTCAGTTAGATCAAAGGCACAGTTTTATTATAAAAATTCAAACATACAAGGCTCAAGTTGCTGTTGACCACTGTGTTCCTCCCACACTTCTTCCTTTCAGCAGTATGTGCAGTGATGAGTTTAGCAGATTCTCTAACCTTTTACAAATGTGTTTACATGCCAGTGTATATACCTGTTAGAACACATAGCGTAACACTGATAGTATTATATAGCATGATACAATACATTTCATATATTATATACAATGCAAATCCTATATTACATGTATCCTTTCAACTTACTCTTTTTCTTTCATAATAGGTCTTGTATATCTTATGTAGTTTTTCATTTTACTGAGTGTCCCATGCTAGTTTATTAGTTACCTATTGTTAGACATTCAGGTTATTTTTAGCATACAGGTAGCATTATAGTGAGCATCTTTGTACGTACTTTTTTTTTTTTGAGAGCAACAGACACAGAGAGAAAGACAGATAGAGGGAGAGAGAGAGAATGGGCGCGCCAGGGCTTCTAGCCTCTGCAAACGAACTCCAGACGCGTGCGCCCCCTTGTGCATCTGGCTAACGTGGGACCTGGGGAACCGAGCCTCGAACCGGGGTCCTTAGGCTTCACAGGCAAGCGCTTAACTGCTAAGCCATCTCTCCAGCCCAGTGTACATACTTCTTTTATGTGCTTGCTATGTAAGAGATTCTTAGGAGAAATTTCAAAGAATACTTTGTTGTGTGAGAGGATATGCTTACTTACCAGTGTTAACATATGCAAATTGCTGCAAACTGCAGTGCCGTTATATTCTTACCAGTATGCACCCTTTCCACCTTCTCTCTTCCCAACATGTGGTATTGTACAATGTTGTTTGCTTTCCTTCCTTCCTTCCTTCCTTCCTTCCTTCTTTCCTTCCTTCCTTCCTTCCTTCCCTCCTTCCCTCCTTCCCTCCTTCCCTCCTTCCCTCCTTCCCTCCCTTCCTCCCTCCCTCCCACTTGCTTGCCTGCCTGCCTGCTTTCTTTCTTTTCTTTTCTTTTCTTTTCTTTTCTTTTCTTTTCTTTTCTTTTCTTTTCTTTTCTTTTCTTTTCTTTTCCCTTCTCTTCTCTTTCTTTTCTTTTCTTTTCTTTTCTTTTCTTTTCTTTTCTTTTCTTTTCTTTTCTTTTCTTTTCCCTTCTCTTCTCTTTCTTTTCTTTTCTTTTCTTTTCTTTTCTTTTCTTTTCTTTTCTTTTCTTTTCTTTTCTTTTCTTTTCTTTTCTTTTCTTTTCTTTTCTTTTCTTTTCTTTTCTTTCTTTTCTTTTCTTTTCTTTTCTTTTCTTTTCTTTTCTTCTTTTCTTTCTTCTTTCTCAGTCTAAGCATTTACTATGTAGTCCCAGGCTGGCCTTGAAATCATGGTGATCCTCCTACGTGCTGGAATTACAGGCATGCAGTACCATGAATGGCCTTTTTTTTTTTTTTTTAAGCAGGATCTCACTGTAGCCCAGGATAACCTAGAACATACTTTGTAGTTTTGGCTAGCCTTGAACTCATAGCGATTCTCCTACTTCAGCCTCTCAAATGCTGGGATTAAAGGTATGCACCACCATACCCAGTTCCTACAATCTTTAAATGGGTTATCTAATTGATTACTCTGTATTCTGGACAGTAATCCTCTGTCGGTTCAAATTTGTTTTTTGTGAACTTGATTATATTTCAGGCTTTCATCCAGTGTGAAATCACATTCATAAGTCTGTAAAGTTCCATTTTGAAAGTTTTTAATAAAAATAATCTAAAAATTGGGCTGGAGAGATGGCATAGTGGTTAAGTGCTTGCCTGTGAAGCCTAAGGACCCCGGTTTGAGGCTCGGTTCCCCAGGTCCCACGTTAGCCAGATGCACAAGGGGGCGCACACGTCTGGAGTTCGTTTGCAGAGCCTGGAAGCCCTGGCGTGCCCATTCTCTCTCTCTCTCCCTCTATCTATCTTTCTCTCTGTGTCTGTCGCTCTCAAATAAATAAATAAAAATTTAAAATAAAAAAAATAATTTAAAATAAATAGGATACCTTAGCAAAAAATTGTCTGCATGAATTTCTATCATATATTACTCAGGTTGAACATCCCTTATGTGGACATCCAAAATCTGACTGATCTAAAATCTGAAGCTGTTTGAGAGCTGACATGATGCCACATGTGGAGAATATCCACATCTGAGCACATGTGATGAGTCGCTCACAACACAGCACAGTCAGTAAGGAGATGGCACAGCAGTTAAGGGTGCTTGCTTGCTGGGTTTGATTCACCAGCGCCCAGGTAAAGCCAGATAGCTCATATGTCTGGAGTTTGCGTGTGGCAGCAAGAGGCCTGGACCGCCATGTCTCTCAAATAAATAAATAAATAAATAGATAATAAAAATAAATAAATTAAAAGAACCATAGCATATTAAAGCTTTACATAAAATTACCTCCAGGCTGTGTGTGTATAACGTATATATGAAACATTAATGAATTCTGTGTTCATACTCGGATCCCATCTCTAGGATTTTGGTTATGCCTGTGCCCATATTCCAGTATCTGGAGAAGACTCAAAGTCTGAAACACTTTTAGTTTCAAGCATTTTAGATAGGATGTGTATTGTCTTGTTACCATTTTACAAAATAACAAAGTTTTGTTATTAGTAAAAAATTTCCTTTGGAGTTTTTAGTTTCATAGACTCAATGATCTAAAATCTTAAAGATTTTATGAAGGTTTTTAATTTTTTAAATTCTTTTATGCATGTGGGTTTATCACCATTACTGGTTTTGATGACTGAGTTAAGAACTGCATAAAAGCTGTCATAATGGTTTTTGTTTTTTTGAGATAAGGTCTCACGCTGGCCCAGGATGACCTGAAATTCACTGTGTAGTCTCTGGGTGGCCTCAAACTCACAGCAATCCTCCTACCTCTGCCTCCCAAGTGCTGGGATTAAAGGCATGTGCCACCATGCCTGGCTTGTTGTAATGTTTTTAATTCTTATGTAGAATGTGAAAATATTTTAATGTTTTGCTATTATGTTTACTGATTTTAGGTCTTCCTGATGTTTGTGTCAGCTTTTTGGAGAAATGGTTGAAAGAAGGTTACATTAAACATAAACCTGATCAATTGACCATAAATCAGTATGAACCTGGCCATGGTAGGTAGTTCATCTTTAAAAATCCCAGTTGTCTCAATACAAAGGTTTTCAAAATCCCATTTGTATATTTCATAATAGGACAAAGAATGACTTGTATTTCTTTTCCACAGGTTTCTTCTTGGCTGGGGTTAGGCAAGTGTCCTACTTAAGTACTGACTCCCTAGCCTTGGTATTATAGCTTCAATGGCACTTTAATAGGAAGTTAAGATATATTTGTCTAGATTTAGTTTAATTTTGTTTAGTTATAATCAGTGTTTCCTTTTGATTAAAATTATAGTACCTTCTTAAGAACCAAACAATGTTTCATTGTAATTAGTGTGAGGTTCCAAGTACAGTAATTTCAGATCTGCTGAAAAGGAGCATGAAGTGACCTGTACCTGTGTTTGCCTTCCTAGGAATTCCTCCTCACATTGACACACATTCTGCTTTTGAGGATGAGATTGCTTCTCTCAGTTTGGGATCAGAGGTAACTGTTCAAGTGTTTCATTAGCTTTCAGCATTCCTTCCCTTGTACAATTTCCTTTTCATAGGATTAACCACATACTTAATTAAAATTGATTAAAAATTTTTAATGAAAAGTATTTCATAAGGCACTTTCATTTCTGATAGAATGTGAATTTTTCACAACCCTTCCATTTAATTTATTAACAACTTCCATGATTATAAACAATATCCCATGGTAATGCCCTCCTTCCCCCCCACTTTATCCTTTGAAACTCCATTCTCCATGATAACCCTTCTTCCTCTCAATCAGTCTCTCTTTTATGTTGATGTCATCATCTTTTCTTCCTATTATGATGGTCTTGTGTAGGTAGTGTCAGGCACTGTGAGGTCATGGATATCCAGGCCATTTTACGTCTGGAGGATCATGTTGTAAGGAGTCCTACCCTTCCTTTGGCTCTTACATTCTTTCTGCCACCTCTTCCTCAATGGACCCTGAGCCTTGGAAGGTGTGATAGAGATATTGCAGTGCTGAGAACTCCTGTCACTTCTTCCCGGCACCATGATGACTTCTGAGTCATCCCAAGGTCACTGCTGTCTGAAAAGAGAAGGTTCTCAATCAAAAGTGAGAGTATCATTAATATATTGGTATGAATAGTAAGAAAAGTGCTTAATGGGTAGTTTGATGAGTATAGTATATACAGTTAGCCAGACAGCAGCAGACATTATACCCCTAGGGCTTATGACTAACCCTGTTTTAGGTTTTCAGTATCAAGGCTTTATTCCTTCCCATGGAGTGGGCCTCCAGTCCAATTAGAGGGCAGATGGTTTCCACCATGACAGACTTGCCACTATTGTACCTGTTGGCTCATTTGGCCTGGCTGGCTAAATATAAGACTCACAGTGTCCACTGTTGAGTGTCTTCACTGGTGATTTCTCTCTCTTCCATTGAACTGTATGTAGCTTCTCTCAGCTTTCTCTCAGCTGGTCTACATGAAGGAGATTATCAGCTCAGTTTCAGCAGGATTTTTCAATGGCCTTGCAGCCCAAGAATGTGAAGTCTTCAGCAATAGGGTCTTAACATCTATTCCTGGCGGGAAATCAAGGGCCTCAGCAATGGCCTATAATGTTTTGGGGGCATCAGGGACCTCCCTGGCCAACAACTCACTGGAAGGTATCCCAACCCTGGCACTGAAATTTTTCTTGTAACAATCTATAGCTTCTGAGTGTTCCATTGTCCAAAAAAGTAGGTTTCCATATGATTTATTTATATC
The DNA here is from genome assembly GCF_020740685.1 of Jaculus jaculus. NCBI lineage: Eukaryota > Metazoa > Chordata > Mammalia > Rodentia > Dipodidae > Jaculus > Jaculus jaculus. The sequence goes on from NC_059104.1 coordinate 109,727,550, forward strand.
CTCTTAGATTTTGATAAGCCCTCCCTCTGCCTTTCCTTTACTCAGTCTCTTTGCCTGATCTCACTTGGGCCTTTTCACCCCTATTAATCTATCCATCTACTTACATATATACAATACCATCCTATTAAGTACTCCCATCCCTTCCTTTCTCTTCACTTTACATCTCTTTTCTAGCTTTTCTTCCTACTCACACAGAAGTCCAATCATGTGTAGCTAGGATCCACATGAGAGAGAACATGCAACACTTGGCTTTCTGGGCCTGGGTTACCTCACTTAGTATAATCCTTTCCAGACTCATCATTTTCCTGCAAATTTCATAACTCCATTTTTCTTTACCACTGAGTAGAACTCCATTGTATAAATGTGCCATATCTTTATTATCCACTCATTAGTTGAGGGACATCTAGGCTGGTTTCATTTCCCATCTATTGTGAATTGAGTGGCAGTAAATGTGGTTGAGCAAGTATCTCTAAGGTAATGAGATGAGTCCTTAGGATATATGCCTAGGAGTGCTATAGCTGGGTCATATGGTAGATCTATTTTTAGCTGTCTCAGGAACCTCCACACTGATCCACAATGGCTGGGCCAAATTGCATTCCCAACAACAGTGTAAAAGGGTTCCACTTTTTCGGCATCCTCGCCAGCATTTATGTTCATTTGTATTCGTGTTGGTAGCCAATCTGACAGGAGTAGATGGAATCTCAATGTAGTTTTAATCTGCATTTTCCAGATGACTAGGGATGTAGAACATTTTTTTAGATGCTTATATGCCATCCATATTTCTTCTTTTGAGAACACCCTATTTAGTTTCATAGCCCATTTTTTAATTGGGTTGTTTGATTTCTTATGATTTATTTTTTTGGGTTCTTTGTATATCCTAGATATTAATCCTCTATCAGATGTATAGCTGGCAAGGATTATTTCCCATTCTGTAGCTTGCCTCTGTGCATTATCCACATTGTCCTTTGCCATACAAAATCTTTGTAATGTCATGAGGTCCCAGTGGTTAATCTGTGGTCTTTTTTTTTTAAAATCTGTGATTTTATTTGTTTTTTCTTTTCACAATTTTTATTACATTTTCCATGATTATAAAAAATATCCCATGGTAATACCCCACCCCCGTACTTTCCCCTTTGAAATTCCATTCTCCATCATATTACCTCCCCATCTCAATCATTGTACTTACATATATAATACCAACCTAGTATGTATCCTCCTCCCTTCCTTTCTCTTCCCTTTATATCTCCTTTTTAACTTACTGGCCTCTGCTACTAAGTATTTTCCTTCTCATGCAGAAGCCCAATCATCTGTAGCTAGGATCCACATATGAGGGAGAACATGTGGCACTTGGCTTTCTGGGCCTGGGTTACCTCACTTAGTATAATCCTTTCCAGATCCATCCACTTTTTCTGCAAATTTCGTAACTTCATTTTTCTTTACCGCTGAGTAGAACTCTATTGTATTATGTGCCATATCTTCATTATCCACTCATCAGTTGAGGGACATCTAGGCTGGTTCCATTTCCCAGTTATTATAAATTGAGCAGCAATAAACATGGTTGAGCACATACTTCTAAGGAAATGAGATGATTCCTTCGATATATGCCTAGGAATACTATAGCTGGGTCATATGGTAGATCAATCTTTAGCTGTTTTAGGAACCTCCACACTGATTAATCTGTGGTTTTATTGCCTGAGCAATTGGGGTTATGTTCCAGAAAGCCTTTGTTGAAGGGTTTCCCCTACATTTTCCTCTAGCAGTTTCAGAGTTTTGGGTCTGATGTTAAGGTCTTTAATCCATATGAACTTAATTCTTGTTCATGAAGAAAGAGAAGGATCTACTTCATCTTTCTACAGATACATATCCAGTGTTCCCAGCACCATTTGCTGAAGAGGCTGTCTTTTCTCCAATGAGTATTTTTTGGCATTTTTGTTGGATATCAGGTGGCTATAGCTACCTGGACGTACAACTGGGTCCTTGTTGCAGTTCGGTTCGCATTGCTGGTAGAAATCACCCAACCAAGAGCAGCTTCTGGGAAAAAGAGTTTTATTTTGGCTTACAGGCTCGAGGGGAAGCTCCACGATGGCAGGGGAAAACGATGACATGAGCTGAGGGTGGACATCACCCCCTGGCCAACATAAGGTGGACCATAGCAACAGGAGAGTGTGCCAAACACTGGCATGGGGAAACTGGCTATAAAGCCCATAAGCCTGCCCCCAACGATACACTCCCTCCAGGAGGCATTAATTCCCAAATATCCATCAGCTGGGGAGCTAGCATTCACAACACCTAAGTTTATGGGGTACACCTGAATCAAACCACCACATTCCGCCCCTGGCCCCCATAAACTGATATCCATACATGATGTAAAATACAATGCATTCAGTCTGACTTTAAAAGTCCCCATAGTTTTTATCAATCCCAATGATGTTCATACATCTCCATAGTCCAAGATCTTTTAACTGAGCCATAATGCCAAAAAATAACCTCAAAAAACCCATAATGGCAGAGAATAAATATTCACACTGCAAAAGATGGCACTGGGCTTAGCAAAGAAACATTCAACCAATACAAGATTTAAAACAACCAGGGCAAACATCAAACTCTGTAGCTTCAAGTCCAGCAACTCTAGCCAGTGACAAATCTCCAAGTCCGATAATTCTAACCAGCAACAAGTCTCTGGCATTCCAATTCTGCCCCTCCAGCTAGGCTACTCACAGTCCTGGGAAACTTCATCAGGTCTGGCAGCTCCTTGGCAACCATCTCATGGTCCTGGCATCTCCACTGGGTCTACACTGCAAGCCACGGTTCATCCTCATGGCCCCATGGGGTCTCTATGCAGGTAACCAGCAAACCCGCTTCACACTGCCCATAGCCATTTCCAAAACAAGACCATGTTGCAAACTCAATGACCCTCTTTCCAGCAATTCTTATACTCCACGATACCAGGTAGGGTGCCAATTTGTTAATCCAGGGGGGCATAAAGCAGACTTTGAAGAACAGGACACTCCTTGAGCACTGGGGCCCCTTCAAAAGAGTCTACATTCTTCTTGTTGCCCCTGCGCAGGTCAGCTAGCCCAGTCTCAAAGGTTGTAATCTCTCAATTGCAGCTGAACGGGCAACAGTTCACCCAAAGAAATTTCTTTCTGTGCCATATCCCTCTGCTCACACCAGTTCATTTCTACGCAAAGCAACCCTGCACAACTTCTCAGGACATGGGCATAAAAGCAAGCTTCTCACACAAACTGCTAGCTCAGTCCAGGCTCTTTCACACCCTCATAAACCACCCCTCACAGTCCATAGTTCATACTACATTCAGGTCTTGCAGCTCAGACCAGAATAGTCCACCAAGCTGTACTTACAGTGCTGCAAGGCATCTCTTAGGCCAAGGTTTCAACTCCTTCCACATTCCTCTTGAAAATCAGCTACAAAAGGCTGAAGCTACATAGTCAGGTGTCTAGCAGCAATCCCACTCCTCGGTACCACTCTACTGTTGCAGTCTGGTTTGCATTGCTGGTAGAAATCACCCAACCAAGAGCAGCTTCTGGGAAAAAGAGTTTTATTTTGGCTTACAGGCTTGAGGGGAAGCTCCACGATGGTGGGGGAAAACGATGACATGAGCTGAGGGTGGACATCACCCCCTGGCCAACATAAATAAGGTGGACCATAGAAACAGGAGAGTGTGCCAAACACTGGCATGGGGAAAGTGGCTATAAAGCCCATAAGCCCGCCCCCAACGATACACTCCCTCTAGGAGGCATTAACTCCCAAATATCCATCAGCTGGGGAGCTAGCATTCACAACACCTAAGTTTATGGGATACACCTGAATCAAACCACCACAGTCCACTATTCTGTTCCATTGATCTACATGTTTGCTTTTGTGCCAGTACCATGCTGTTTTGTTACTATGGCTCTGTAGTATAGGTTAAATCAGGTATGGTGATACCACCAGCCTTATTTTTGTTGCTCAAAATTGTTTTAGATATTTGAGATTTTTTTGTGCTTCCAAGTGAATTTTTGGATCGTTTTTTCTATTTGCATGAAGAATGCCATTGGAATTTTGATAGGGATTGCATTAAATGTGTAGATTGCTTTCAGTTAGATTGACATTTTCAAAGTATTTATTCTTCTGATCCAAGAACAAGGGATGTTTTTCCATCTCCTAGTGCCTTCTGCAATTTCTCACTTAAGTGTTTTAAAGTTTGCATTTAGAGATCCTTCACTTCCTTAGTTAGGTTTATTTCAAGGTACTTTATTATTTTTATTTTTATTTTATTTTATTTTTAATTTAATTTATTAGTTTTCTTTTCAGTAAATACAGGCAGTTTGGTACCATTATTTAGGCTCATCTGTGATCTACCCCTTCCCATTAGACCCTCCTTGTTAATGAAAATGGGTCGTGCATTGTGGCATTAGCCCCCAGTTATTGGTATGATAAATGTCTCTGCAAATCATGACCTAACATGTGACTCTGACATTCTTTCCGCCCCCTCTTCCGCAAAATTTCCCTGAGCCATGTTGGGTTCATTTTTGGTCTGCTTCAGTGCTGAGGTGTTGGGGGCCTCTGAGGCTCTGGCTCTCTGATTTTTCAGAGTTGATTTTTCTCTGTGTTGATCTCCTTCCCCTTTGTGCTGGTATCCTGTTCACAGGAAAACATCACCCTTGCTTATTTCGCCAGTTGTCCTTAGTTTCAGTTGGGCCCCTTTTGAGGTATGTTGGGGCAGCTCTCTTCTTAGGATCTGCATCTATCTGGATGCAATTATGAATGGGAGTGATTCTCTGATTTCATCTTCTGTGTGTTTTTTGTTGTTATCATATAGGAAAGCTACTGATTTCTGTATGTTTATTTTGTATCCTGCTACATAGCTATAGGTGTCTATCAGCTCTAACAGTTTGCTCGTTCAGTCTTTTTTTTTTTTTTTTTTTTTTGAGGTAGGGTCTCACTCTGGCTCAGGCTGACCTGGAATTCACTATGTAGTCTCAGGGTGGCCTCGAAGTCTCGGCGATCCTCCTACCTCTGCCTCCCGAGTGCTGGGATTAAAGGCGTGCGCCACCACGCCCGGCATGCTCGTTGAGTCTTTAGGGTCCTTTATGTATGGAATCATGTCATCTGCAAATAATGATAACTTGATCTCTTCCTTTCCAATTTGCATCCCTTTTATGAGTGTCTCTTGCCTTTTTGCTATGGCTAAGACTTCCAGTACTATACTAAATAAAAGTGGGGACAGTGGACACCCTTGTCTTGTTCCTGATTTTAGTGGAAAAGGTTCCAGTTTTTCCCCATTTAGTAAGTTGTTGCCTGTAGACTTGTCATAAATAGCCTTTATTATGTTGAGATATGTTCCTTTTATTCCCAGTTTCTGTAGGACTTTTATCATGAAGGGATGTTGGATTTTGTCAAATGCTTTTTCTGCAAAGATAGAACAAAAAAAAAAAAAAAAAAAGAAAAGAAAAGAAAATTACAGACCAATCTCCCTCATCAACATAGATGCAGAAATTCTCAACAAAATATTGGCAAACAGAATACAAGAATATATCAGAAAGATCATTCACTCCAACCAAGTAGACTTTATCCCAGAGATGCAGGGATGGTTCAACATACACAAATCGATAAATGTAATACATTATATACATGGACTGAAGGACAAAAATCACATGATCATGTTATTACATGCAGCAAAAGCATTTGACAAAATCCAACATCCCTTCATGAAAGCAACAAAGAACAAGCCCAAAATAGAACTTATTTAAGAATGGCAGGTCTGACCATCCTTCAGATTCAACATATAATTTATCTTGATATGGAAGGTGCAATTAGCACTTCCAATGAAGCCTATATACCAGGCTTATTTGGTGGGTACTGACCTGGTGTAATCCCAGTTACCTTTCTGGATGATTTTGATCTTAGTTATGCTGCACTCCTGCTTGGGTCCCTCTTTGGTGCACTGTGAGTTCAAGTGGGCTTGCTGGGTTGCTGGATCACTGCTGTGGTCACCAGTGCTATATGCCATGATCTCCCTTCCCCAGGTTTCCTGTGCTTGCTGGCACTTGCACTGGTGGCGGGGGAGGGGAGGCTGTGGATGGTGGCTCTAGCTTTCCCGCTGGTCCACATGATTCTCTGTCTTGTGATCTGGCCTCCATTGGTCCCTGTGGTCCTACCTTCACATTTCTTGATTTTGCAAGGAGCTCTGGTGTAAGAGTACAATCCCCTCATCTGGCTTTTGCTGTGGCTGAAGCCAAGCCTTGCAGCTGTGGCCCCGTGGACCTAATGCTGCTGCTCCTGGAGCTGCTTCTGCCTGCCTCTGTGGGCTGCCATTGTTAATTTCTTATACACTTCACTTTTTAGTGGAAGAGTTTTTTTTTTTTCTTTTTCTCCCTTACACTGCTTTAACCAGAAAGTCACAATCCTTCCCTTTAAATGTTTGCACTTGTGTGTTTCATATTGTGAGATGCCAGGAAAACACCAGTCCTTTTTTTTTTTTTGTGGTGGTGTTACACATTTCATTTTAGCATTTAAATGAATTTTTTAATTTTATTTTTATTATTTATTTGAGAGGTAGAGATACAGAAATAGGAAGGTAGAGAGAGAGAGAGAGAATGGGTGTGCCAGGGCCTCTAGCCACTGCAAATGAACTCCAGATGCATGTGCCCCATTATGCATCTGTCTTACGTAGGTTCTGGGGTGTTGAACTTGGGTCCTTTGGTTTTGCAGGCAAGTGTCTTAACCACTAAGCCATCTCTCCAGCCCCAAATCCTGATTGTTTTTAGGGCAACTTCGGCAACCTTACTTTATGGCCAAGTTTTGACCTGATAATACAGCATTGCCACCTGGTGGTACAAGATGGTAGATGCAGAAACTGAAATAGACAAAACCAAAATGTATTTATCTGGAATGCTAAACTTTTTCATGTTGCTTGATTCAGTACCATTTTTCTATAGTTAAAATCCTTGAGTCTTTATTTTACTATTTTCTTCTTCCCTTTCTTGGGAAATTCCTCTTTTAATTATTATTTTTCTTTCTTTCAAGGTAGGGTCTCACTCTAGTATAGGCTGACTTGGAATTCACTATGTAGTCTCAGGGTAGTCTTGAACTCATGGCAGTCCTCTTACCTCTGTCTCCCTCTACACCACCACATCTGGCCTTTTAATTCCTAAATATTCCAGCTCAAGGGATTCCTATGAGGTGTTCTTAATTTTAATGTCTTATTTAAATGCCTTATTATTAGGACTACTCTAAGTATATTATTCATAAAACTCTTGTAATACCCCTAAACAGTAATTCCAGCACTCTGGAAATTGAGGGAGGAGGGTTGGTATGAGTTCAAGACCAGCTTGGACTAGAGTGAGACCCCCTTTTCAGAAAATGTCTCAAAAAAGGAGAGTCACTGGGCGAGGTGGTACATGCCTTTAATTCCAGCATTCAGGAGGCTAAGGGAGGAGCATTGCCAGGAGTTTGAGTCCAGCCTGGGACTATAAAGTGAGTTTCAGGTCAGCCTGGGGTAGAGTGAGACTCTGCCTCAACTCCCTTCCCCCAAGAAAAGTATCATACATTTTATAGAAAGACAAAATAGTTTTTATTTTTGTGTAATATATGTTTGCTTCCATATATAAGTTATGATTATCTTTAGTGTTTTATACCTCCTCATACATAAATACATTTCATAATTTGTATCTGAGTGAGTTTGCTGTTAGCTGCAGGAAAAAAATTAAAAGAATGCTTTTATAATAAACCAGGTTAATATCTCATATCACAAGATGCTTCATGGAAGGCTAGTTCTATACTTTTATGTGTTGGCTTAGCTCAATGATTTTGTCAAAGAACCAAACATATTCTTTCCATCTTAAATTTAGTCTGCTACAGGAGATGTAGTTTAGGTAGATATCCAACAAGAGTAGGATGCATCAGGATATATGAGAATAATATATACTCATGTAGTCAGTGTTGCTTTTGTATGAGGTGAACGTGATAACCACTACACTACGGAAACTGCCCTTAGTGTTGCTTTTGTATTTAGTGATCTTTTACTAACAGCTTTGTTCTCTGTAAATTGCAGCCTGTATCTTCTGTCCAGGTATGTTTTGAGAGAGCTCCTTGTGATGAACTAAGGTCTTTGGGCAGATATCAGTTCACTGAATGCCACAGGGATGTGGTGGATGAGGATGACCATTTAATGTACAAAATAAGTACCAAGTTTCCATTGTAAGCAAAAGGAACAATCTCAACTAAGACTTACCTGAAAAAAAGAAACTAAAATTTATGAAGATGGCTTTAACAGTATTTAGTTAATATCACTATGTACTAATTTTTAGAATACTGAGTTATATGATCTTAGATTTAATATTTTTCTGTTGAAATGTGACATGTAAAAATTCCTTTACTTTACATTTTACAGCTTGATTTTACAGAGAGACTCTTAGCCCCACAAATTAATGAAGTCTTGGTTCGCCTGAGGAATTTGTTATTTCTTTCTGATTTTCAGTACGAACGAGAAAAAAAAAAAAAAAAAAAACACCATCCAAGCATTTCCTATATACAACTTTAATAGAGTCCAGGCTCCAGACACACTGACTTCATGTCCAACCTCAAATGTAGCCTCAGTATTTGCATTTAGCAGCATGTTTACAGCTTTAGAAGCCAATGTTCTCATTTTCAATCTTGATTTTAAGGTTTAACTGGTTTCATTCAAGCTCATTTTCTTGTCAGCCACTTCTCATCCCATGCCATTCTTCTGTGCACTGCAAAGCACGTCTCAGGGTTTGTTCTCTCTGGGCTTCCTATAATGGGAAGTGATCGTTTAAGACCCTGGGAGTATTGTGGACATGTCTTCTTCAGACTGTGAGTATGTGTGGCACTGGGATTTGTGGACATGTCTTCTTCAGACTGTGAGTGTGTGTGGCACTGGGTTTTGTGGACATGTCTTCTTCAGACTGTGAGTGTGTGTGGCACTGTGATTTGTGGACATGTCTTCTTCAGACAGAGTTGTGTGGCACTGGGATTTGTGGACATGTCTTCTTCAGACTGTGAGTATGTGTGGCACTGGGTTTTGTGGACATGTCTTCTTCAGACTGTGAGTGTGTGTGGCACTGTGATTTGTGGACATGTCTTCTTCAGACAGAGTTGTGTGGCACTGGGATTTGTGGACATGTCTTCTTCAGACTGTGAGTATGTGTGGCACTGGGTTTTGTGGACATGTCTTCTTCAGACTGTGAGTGTGTGTGGCACTGGGTTTTGTGGACATGTCTTCTTCAGACTGTGAGTGTGTGTGGCACTGGGATTTGTGGACATGTCTTCAGACTGTGAGTGTGTGTGGCACTGGGATTTGTGGACATGTCTTCTTCAGACTGTGAGTATGTGTGGCACTGTGATTTGTGGACATGTCTTCTTCAGACAGAGTTGTGTGGCACTGTGATTTATGGACATGTCTTCTTCAGACAGAGTGTGTGTGGCACTGAGATTTGTGGACATGTCTTCTTCAGACAGAGTGTGTGTGGCACTGAGATTTGTGGACATGTCTTCTTCAGACAGAGTGTGTGTGGCACTGGGATTTGTGGACATGTCTTCAGACTGTGAGTGTGTGTGGCACTGGGATTTGTGGACATGTCTTCTTCAGACTGTGAGTGTGTGTGGCACTGTGATTTGTGGACATGTCTTCTTCAGACAGAGTGTGTGTGGCACTGAGATTTGTGGACATGTCTTCTTCAGACAGAGTGTGTGTGGCACTGAGATTTGTGGACATGTCTTCTTCAGACAGAGTGTGTGTGGCACTGAGATTTGTGGACATGTCTTCTTCAGACAGAGTGTGTGTGGCACTGGGATTTGTGGACATGTCTTCAGACTGTGAGTGTGTGTGGCACTGGGATTTGTGGACATGTCTTTAGATTGTGAGTGTGTGTGGTACTGGGCTTTGTGGACATGTCTTCTTCAGACAGAGTGTGTGTGGCACTGAGATTTGTGGACATGTCTTCTTCAGACAGAGTGTGTGTGGCACTGGGATTTGTGGACTTGTCTTCTTCAGACAGAGTGTGTGTGGCACTGGGATTTGTGGACATGTCTTCAGACTGTGAGTGTGTGTGGCACTGTGATTTGTGGACATGTCTTCTTCAGACAGAGTTGTGTGGCACTGTGATTTGTGGACATGTCTTCTTCAGACAGAGTGTGTGTGGCACTGAGATTTGTGGACATGTCTTCTTCAGACAGAGTGTGTGTGGCACTGAGATTTGTGGACATGTCTTCTTCAGACAGAGTGTGTGTGGCACTGGGATTTGTGGACATGTCTTCAGACTGTGAGTGTGTGTGGCACTGGGATTTGTGGACATGTCTTCTTCAGACTGTGAGTGTGTGTGGCACTGGGATTTGTGGACATGTCTTCTTCAGACTGTGAGTGTGTGTGGCACTGGGATTTGAGGACATGTCTTCTTCAGACTGTGAGTGTGTGTGGCACTGGGTTTTGTGGACATGTCTTCTTCAGACTGTGAGTGTGTGTGGCACTGGGATTTGTGGACATGTCTTTAGACTGTGAGTGTGTGTGGTACTGGGCTTTGTGGACATGTCTTCTTCAGCCTATGAGTGTGTGTGGCACTGGGATTTGTGGACATGTCTTCTTCAGGCTGTGAGTGTGTGTGGCACTGGGATTTGTGGACATGTCTTCTTCAGACTGTGAGTGTGTGTGGCACTGTGATTTGTGGACATGTCTTCTTCAGACAGAGTGTGTGTGGCACTGAGATTTATGGACATGTCTTCTTCAGACAGAGTGTGTGTGGCACTGAGATTTGTGGACATGTCTTCTTCAGACAGAGTGTGTGTGGCACTGAGATTTGTGGACATGTCTTCTTCAGACAGAGTGTGTGTGGCACTGGGATTTGTGGACATGTCTTCTTCAGACTGTGAGTGTGTGTGGCACTGGGATTTGTGGACATGTCTTCTTCAGACTGTGAGTGTGTGTGGCACTGGGATTTGAGGACATGTCTTCTTCAGACTGTGAGTGTGTGTGGCACTGGGATTTGTGGACATGTCTTTAGACTGTGAGTGTGTGTGGTACTGGGCTTTGTGGACATGTCTTCTTCAGCCTATGAGTGTGTGTGGCACTGGGATTTGTGGACATGTCTTCTTCAGGCTGTGAGTGTGTGTGGCACTGGGATTTGTGGACATGTCTTCTTCAGACTGTGAGTGTGTGTGGCACTGTGATTTGTGGACATGTCTTCTTCAGACAGAGTGTGTGTGGCACTGAGATTTATGGACATGTCTTCTTCAGACTGTGAGTGTGTGTGGCACTGAGATTTGTGGACATGTCTTCTTCAGACAGAGTGTGTGTGGCACTGAGATTTGTGGACATGTCTTCTTCAGACAGAGTGTGTGTGGCACTGAGATTTGTGGACATGTCTTCTTCAGACAGAGTGTGTGTGGCACTGGGATTTGTGGACATGTCTTCAGACTGTGAGTGTGTGTGGCACTGGGATTTGTGGACATGTCTTCTTCAGACTGTTAGTGTGTGTGGCACTGTGATTTGTGGACATGTCTTCTTCAGACAGAGTGTGTGTGGCACTGAGATTTGTGGACATGTCTTCTTCAGACAGAGTGTGTGTTGCACTGAGATTTGTGGACATGTCTTCTTCAGACAGAGTGTGTGTGGCACTGAGATTTGTGGACATGTCTTCTTCAGACAGAGTGTGTGTGGCACTGGGATTTGTGGACATGTCTTCAGACTGTGAGTGTGTGTGGCACTGGGATTTGTGGACATGTCTTTAGACTGTGATTGTGTGTGGTACTGGGCTTTGTGGACATGTCTTCTTCAGACAGAGTGTGTGTGGCACTGAGATTTGTGGACATGTCTTCTTCAGACAGAGTGTGTGTGGCACTGGGATTTGTGGACTTGTCTTCTTCAGACAGAGTGTGTGTGGCACTGGGATTTGTGGACATGTCTTCAGACTGTGAGTGTGTGTGGCACTGTGATTTGTGGACATGTCTTCTTCAGACAGAGTTGTGTGGCACTGTGATTTGTGGACATGTCTTCTTCAGACAGAGTGTGTGTGGCACTGAGATTTGTGGACATGTCTTCTTCAGACAGAGTGTGTGTGGCACTGAGATTTGTGGACATGTCTTCTTCAGACAGAGTGTGTGTGGCACTGGGATTTGTGGACATGTCTTCAGACTGTGAGTGTGTGTGGCACTGGGATTTGTGGACATGTCTTCTTCAGACTGTGAGTGTGTGTGGCACTGGGATTTGTGGACATGTCTTCTTCAGACTGTGAGTGTGTGTGGCACTGGTATTTGAGGACATGTCTTCTTCAGACTGTGAGTGTGTGTGGCACTGGGTTTTGTGGACATGTCTTCTTCAGACTGTGAGTGTGTGTGGCACTGGGATTTGTGGACATGTCTTCTTCAGACTGTGAGTGTGTGTGGCACTGGGTTTTGTGGACATGTCTTCTTCAGCCTATGAGTGTGTGTGGCACTGGGATTTGTGGACATGTCTTCTTCATGCTGTGAGTGTGTGTGGCACTGGGATTTGTGGACATGTCTTCTTCAGACTGTGAGTGTGTGTGGCACTGTGATTTGTGGACATGTCTTCTTCAGACAGAGTGTGTGTGGCACTGAGATTTATGGACATGTCTTCTTCAGACAGAGTGTGTGTGGCACTGAGATTTGTGGACATGTCTTCTTCAGACAGAGTGTGTGTGGCACTGAGATTTGTGGACATGTCTTCTTCAGACAGAGTGTGTGTGGCACTGGGATTTGTGGCCATGTCTTCAGACTGTGAGTGTGTGGCACTGGGATTTGTGGACATGTCTTCTTCAGACTGTGAGTGTGTGTGGCACTGGGATTTGTGGACATGTCTTCTTCAGACTGTGAGTGTGTGTGGCACTGGGATTTGAGGACATGTCTTCTTCAGACTGTGAGTGTGTGTGGCACTGGGATTTGAGGACATGTCTTCTTCAGACTGTGAGTGTGTGTGGCACTGGGTTTTGTGGACATGTCTTCTTCAGACTGTGAGTGTGTGTGGCACTGGGTTTTGTGGACATGTCTTCTTCAGACTGTGAGTGTGTGTGGCACTGAGATTTGTGGACATGTCTTCTTCAGACTGTGAGTGTGTGTGGTACTGTGATTTGTGGACATGTCTTCTTCAGACTGTGAGTGTGTGTGGCACTGGGATTTGTGGACATGTCTTCTTCAGGCTGTGAGTGTGTGTGGCACTGGGATTTGTGGACATGTCTTCTTCAGACTGTGAGTGTGTGTGGTACTGTGATTTGTGGACATGTCTTCTTCAGACAGAGTTGTGTGGCACTGGGATTTGTGGACATGTCTTCTTCAGACAGAGTGTGTGTGGCACTGAGATTTGTGGACATGTATTCTTCAGACAGAGTGTGTGTGGCACTGGGATTTGTGGACTTGTCTTCTTCAGACAGAGTGTGTGTGGCACTGAGGTTTGTGGACATGTCTTCTTCAGACAGAGTGTGTGTGGCACTGAGATTTGTGGACATGTCTTCTTCAGACAGAGTGTGTGTGGCACTGGGATTTGTGGACATGTCTTCAGACTGTGAGTGTGTGTGGCACTGTGATTTGTGGACATGTCTTCTTCAGACAGAGTTGTGTGGCACTGGGATTTGTGGACATGTCTTCTTCAGACAGAGTGTGTGTGGCACTGAGATTTGTGGACATGTCTTCTTCAGACAGAGTGTGTGTGGCACTGAGATTTGTGGACATGTCTTCTTCAGACAGAGTGTGTGTGGCACTGGGATTTGCGGACATGTCTTCAGACTGTGAGTGTGTGTGGCACTGGGATTTGTGGACATGTCTTCTTCAGACTGTGAGTGTGTGTGGCACTGGGATTTGTGGACATGTCTTCTTCAGACAGAGTGTGTGTGGCACTGGGATTTGTGGACATGTCCTCAGATTGTGAGTGTGTGTGGCAAAGGATTTGTGGACATATTTTCTTCAGACTGTGGATGTGTGTGGCCCTGTGATTTGAATCTTGACCTCATTCATTGAAGTTGTGCCACTGAAGTCTGTCCTCAGCTCTATCAATGTGCGTCTTTATTATTGCTTTATTAAATGCCATGCTTTCTTTTTTAAAAACATCTTTGTAGAGGTGACGTTAATTGTGAGCAGCACAGATAGATAAAAGCTCCTGAAAGCTTTACTGCACTCAAGGTAATAAATAAATCTGTTATTTCACGAAGCTGCTCCATGTTTTCCTCAGTAATGTGAGAGAGACCAAAATATTTCTAGTCTGGATTTCCCCATCTGATGTTAGACAGAATATCCAGTGCTATAAAAGCATTTTAGCTTGTTTTCCTCAGGCACTAAATATTTCATATTCTTCTGGCTTATGCTACTGTTCATTTTTACCTTTGGAGGTGACTTTGCCCTCTCTTAAGATGTTTTTTCTTTTATCTTTGTTTTCTTTTTAAAGTTGTTCCTTGCATAGGACCGGGAAGCAGAGCTTGTTTTCTTTCTGTTGCTTTCAAGAGGAAGGTTCCAGATGATGGTTTTTAGGGTTGTTGGTGATGCTTTCATTTTAGTTTCACATGTCTGGTAACTTTGTGTTCTCAACTTTCAATAAATTTAGCCTAAGGAATTCAAACATCTATGTAGGTTTTTGTTTTTGCTTGTTTGTTTTAAATATCCCTTGCTAGTAAATACCAGAAAAAGAAAACCAATTTGTAAGCCAGGCGGGGTGGTGTACGCCTTTAATCCCAGCACTTGGGAGGATTGCCATGAGTTCAAGGATACCCTGAGACTGCATAGTGAATTCCGGGTCAGCCTGGCCTAGAGCGAGACCCTACCTTGAAAAGCCAAAAAAAAAAAAAAAAGAAAGAAAGAAAGAAAAGAAAAAAGAAAACCAATTGTTACAAGCTTGAGTTTTAATTTGCATAAAGGAGCAATTTATATGACATAGATTGAAGATTTAAAGGTGAGTGACTTCGGGTATCAGTCTCCAAACTGTCTTCAGAGGAAAATTATTATTGTTTCTCTGCTGTGGAAAAATATGGCACACCAGCAGGATTCTCTTCCGGCTTTTCTTCAGGTTAGAGATGTGTACTTCTGGGAAGATCATCCTTTACTGAGGGCGAGAAAATGCTCCAGATTCCTTATATCCTCCTCAATGGACATATTCTTTATCTCACAACATGGTATGAATCTAAATTTGAAAATTCAGGAAAACTACATAAAGACTTGTTGTTTTTTTTTTTGGCACAGCTATATTTCTTTGTAAATAGTTTGTAGTTCTCATATCCATGCTTGTTAGACTGTCTTC
The DNA here is from genome assembly GCF_020740685.1 of Jaculus jaculus. Taxonomy (NCBI): domain Eukaryota; kingdom Metazoa; phylum Chordata; class Mammalia; order Rodentia; family Dipodidae; genus Jaculus; species Jaculus jaculus. The sequence goes on from NC_059104.1 coordinate 109,742,806, forward strand.
CTTTTCTTCTTTCCCATTTTCTCTGACATACTAAACATGTCTATAAGAAGATATGTGGAATCCCCTGTTTGCTACTTAAATTTTTTTAAAAAGCTTCATTGGGGTCAAATGAAGATAAAGCACAAGTATAAACAATATCTGGTAGTTGTGGGAAACAGGCTCACTCTGAGTTGTGAAATACTTTCTCTAGTTCACATGAGTAACTTGTAACTGCTCAGTGTTCCCATTCTCTATTCTTCACATCAGCATCACATGCCCACATAGTCTTCATCTTTTCTCTTAAAAAGTTAGTGATCTCAGCCCATTTTTGACAAGTCAGGTTCAGGACTGAGTTTTGTCTTCTTTTTCAGAATATCCCTAGAGCAGGATGGTTCTTCCTTTTTTGTTAGCCAACAGGGTGAACTGTTTACTTGACTAGAAATGTCCTCTTTCCTGGGTGACAGAGTGATGTCTTTGCCCAGGCTCTTTCCGCTACATGTGTGATGTGTAAGGGTTGTACCAGATCAGAATGTCTGCGAGGTTTGTTTGCTTGCTATGAACTGAACATTATCTTCAGTGGTGTCCTGTGAGCTTCCTCTTTTTTTGACTTCCATGTGAGGAAGTGGAGAAAATAGGTAAAGGCACAAAGAGTCACTGGAAAAACCTCCCTTGGAGCACAGCTGTCATGGTGCTGCAGTGGCAGGGGATGTTATTCATTGTGAATCACTAGTGAGGTTTTTTTTTTTTTAAGTTTTTGTTTTATTTTGTTCTGATTTTTTTTGCTTTTTTTGTTTGTTTGTTTATTTGGGGAGAGGGGCGTGGCAGAGAGAAGGAGAGAATGGGCATGCCAGGGCCTCCAGCCACTGTAAATGAACTCCAGATACATGTGGTCCCTTGTGTATCTAGCTTATGTGGATACTGGGGTATCAAACCTAGGTCCTTAGGCTTCTCAGGCCTTAACCACTAAGCCATCTCTCCAGCCCTGTTCTGGTCTTTTAATGAGGATTGTTTAAGTACAAATGTTTGAAGTGGGGACTCTAAAAATATTTTGATGATGGAATGTTGCAAAAAATTTAATTTTCATAGGATATGTACATTTATTATGTATAAAAATTATTTCCTTAAATTAAAAATGTTGTCTGATTTCATGCTAAAATAAATTTTGTAGGGGTAAAGACTTAACTGTAAGGGATGACAGAAAATTTTAAAAAAGGATTGAATATCTAATCAGGATGAAGGTTTTATAAGCACACAAGGAAAGATAGTATGTTTATTTACTTAAAAACAGTTTTCAGCTGGGCATGGTGGCACACACCTTTAATCCCAGCACTCGGGAAGCAGAGGTAGAAGGATTGCTGTGAGCTAGAGGCCACCCTGAGACTACCTAGTGAATTCCAGGTCAGCCTGGGGTAGAGTGAGACCCTACCTCAAAAAATAAACAAAAACAACAATTTTATTTTTTTTTAGTTCTGTGGCATGTATTTTGTTTGTAGCATGCAATCTTCTAGGACAGAGACATTTCCTTCTGTGTTGTATTTCTGCAGGTGTGCCTTTTAGAATAATATTTGTGTATAAGGAAAAGTTGTTAAAAATATTCCATTTTCCTTGATTATTTATTATTAACTAGCATCTAATTCCTGTATGTTGCATGTCTGTCAAAGTGTAAATGGATTGAGACTCTGTATTTAATAGTTATTTTTCTTTGGCTTATTCCTGATTAGCATTCTATGAATAATAAAAAATTGCAATCTTTTGTGCATTTGCTCTGTGCCAGGCACCATGGTTTATATCCACTATTTAATTCATATAGCAATCCTGTATTGGTTTAAGACAAGCAGGGCACACAGAGGGTAAATGGCTTGTCCTGGATTATATGGCTGGTAAGCAAAAGAGCCAGGATAGGAGTGTGTCAGCTCCAAAAATCCTTGTGTGTGGCTACCGTAGGGTTTACCAGGGTATGATCCTCAGACCAGCCGCAGTTAGATCCTCAGACATGAAGCGGTTAATAGAAGTGAGGATTCCCAAATCTTACTACATATTTCCCCAGTCTGAATGTCGGTGGATGCTTTTCTTTTTTGTAATTTGTTAGGTATAGTAAAACACGAGAACCTCAGTGTATGCTATCCTAATATTATGTGTTACTATTGCTAGCCTGGAAAGAAGGCCAGAATAAATGCAGCTTCTTGAATCCTTTGTGTATGACACTCTGCATTGGTCTTTCTGCCTTTGTTCTTCCTTCAAGGTTGTTATGGATTTTAAGCATCCAGACGGTGTCACAGTGCAAGTGATGCTGCCTCGCCGGAGTTTGCTGGTGATGACAGGAGAATGTAGATACCTGTGGACCCATGGGTATGTACTGAGATGCCCTTGGAGATAGGGCACTCAATTTTGTGAGACTTCCCATCTGAATATATCCTGTGCCTGCACATCAGAGCTTCTTGGTCCATCCCAAGTAGAGGCATTAAGGACTTTTTTTTGTCATTATCATTTTATTAAAAAAAATTAAAATTGTAAGCATAGTAGAAGGTACTTACTTTACAACTAAAGTTATCAATTGTGAGACATTTTGCTACATCATTTATTTCTTTTTCCATATGTTATCATTATTGCCTTTTTTGAATTACTTGAGACTAAGTTATATATATGCATATATACACTAATCTTAGTAATGATACAGATTGTCCCCATATGTTGTGTGATTAATTGTTAGTAGTAGTTATTTCTGAGAAGTTATATTGTACATAATACTAATTTTTATCCTTGCTTTAAGGATTTTAAGTTCTTTATAGTAATTTCAGGAAAATAAAAACTCTCCACAGTATTTTTGAAAGTTACCATTGACACCCCTTACCTATAATGCAACTGTGTGATTTGTGTGTTTGTGTGTGTGTGTGTGTGTGTGTGTGTGCGTGTGTGTGTGTGGTATGTTTACCTGCATCCATGTGTCAACAGAGAAGGATGAAATGAGGAAAAGGTGGAAGGCAGAGATGGTGTGGGGAAGGGGAAAGAGGAAGACAAGTACTGAGATATTTGGTAAGATCTTTGGTGAAAGGGAGAATAAACTAAAAAAATGTATTTCATCCACTTAAAGAATATATCAATACAGCAAATAAACTTGATTAAAAACTTTTTGATCATATGTAGAAAAAGAAAAGTTACTAGGTTTACATATTTCCCAAAGTACAGACTACAATTTTCAGAGAGTTGTGGATTTGAAAGGATTAATAATGCCCTGTCATATTAATTCCAAGAACCTCAATCTAATTTTAGTATTTATTTATTTGAGAGAGAGAGGGTGAGAATGGATGTACCAGGGCATCTAACCACTGCAAACAAATTTCAGATGCATGTGCCAGCTTGTGCATCTGGTTTATGTGGGTTCTGGGAATTGAGTCTGGGTTCTCAGGCTTTGCAGGAAAGTACTTTAATGGCTAAGCCATTTCTCCAGCCCATTAAATTTTTAAAATTTATTTATTTATTAAAAATTTTTGTTTATTTTTATTTATTTATTTGAGAGTGACAGACAGAGGGAGAAAGAGGCAGATAGGTAGAAAAAGAATGGGAATACCAGGATCTCCAGCCACTGCAAATTAACTCCAGATGCATGCACCACTTTGTGCACCTGGCTTATGTGGGGCCTAGGGAATCGAGCTTTGAACTAGGGTCCTTAGGCTTCATAGGCAAGTGCCTAACCGCTGAGCCATCTCTCCAGCTCTTAACTTTATTTTTATTTATTTATTCATTAGAGAGAGTGAGAGAGACAGAGAGAGAATTGGTGGGCCAGGGCCTCTAATCATTGCAAATGAACTCCAGATGTATGTACCACCTTGTGTATCTGGCTTTTGTGGGTCCTAGGAAAACAAACCTGGGTCCTTAGGCTTTGCAGGAAAGTTCCTTAACTGCTAAACCATCTCTCCAGATGCTAAATTTTAAAAATTCTTATTTATTTATTTATTTGAGAGAGAGAGAGAAAGAATGGGTATGTCAGGGCCTCCAGCCACTGCAAACTCCAGACACATGTGCCACCTTGTGCATTTGGCTTATGTGGGTATTGTGGAATTGTACCCGGGCCCTTACACTTCACAGGCAAGCGCACCTTAACTGCTAAGCCATCTATCCAGTCCTAATGTCACTCTTTAGATTGGGCCTGCGTCTTCAGCTCCCACAGCTAACATCATACTTAATAGTAGCATATTGGGTGCTTTTTACCTCAGATTTTAAACAAGGCAGAAGTTCCTGATCTCTCCACTTTGTAATGTTTACTGGATACCTTAACCAGTGTAAATAGTAAAGAAGACATATGTAAATCATAAATATAAGAAAAAAGATTAGTAAATATTAGTATAAATTTCTTTCTCTTTCTTAGACAGGGTCTCATCTAGCAGTAAAACTTTATTTGGAGATGAATTTATTGAGGATATAGAAAATCCTGAAGAATTTACAAAACATGTACTAGAATAAGTGAATTTAGTATCATACAATGCCAACAAACACCAAGTTTTGGAAAATGAGATTAAGATACTATGAAAATAGCATCAATACCTGAAAAACACCTTATAAATAAATTGTTTTATAGTTTGAAAAGAAATCTGCTTGAGTACTACAATTCTAACAGATGACATAGAACAATATAACAATGACAAAATGAAATTTAAGAATTGAAATACAGTGTGTGTGTATATACATATGTATATAAAATCTTTTTGTTGTTGTTATTTTGAGATAGGGTCTTGCTGTAACCCAGGCTGACCTGGAATTCACTATGTAGTCTCAGGGTAGCCTTGAACTCACAGTGATGATCCTCCTATCTCTGCCTCCTGAGTGCTGGATTAAAGATGTGTGCCACCACATCCGGCCTATCATCTATCTATCTATTACATTATATTTATTTTTAATTTGTAGTCAAATCCATTTTAGTACTATAGGCAACCCTTTCTAGATCCTCTGGAAGGGAAGAATAACTTAGATTGTTCTTAATGAAGAGGAGTCAACATCTCAGGTATATAAAACTCTGCTTTATATAATTTATAATGGTTCAGGCTTAGTATGTTCCCTGTGACTATGAAACTACAGGCTTTGCTGTAGTAAATCAAAGTAACAAGTTGTCTCAGAAGATTTGAGTCATAGAGATAAATCTTGGAAAGGTACGTAACACATTGAAGTTTTCAAAAATTACTGAGAGGAATACTAGAGGCCCAAGTAAGTGGAGTGGTACAAATGCCATGGTCAGGGATAGGAAACAGTGCTGCTAAGATGACACTTCTAAACCAATCAGTGGATTCATTGTAGCTTCAAGTAGAATCTAAGAGGCTTTTTGTAGACATTGCTGAGATGATTCTAAAATTTATAAGGCAGTATAATAGATTGAATAGTCCTTCTTTTGTGTTATTGTGTAGGTACATAGTCAAAAGAGTATCATTTCAGTTTTCAGTTAAAGTGTACTTTAGTGGGACAATAAAGTCTCAACACAAGTCGATACAACTTAGTTGACTTTTGACAAAACATCAATAAAATAGAATGTGGAAGGGAAAGGATATCCAGTGGAATTGAATGAGCTTTGATCTTCTCATGTAAGTCACAAAAATTAGTTAGCAGTACAGTATTAATTTAAATGTGAAAGCTGAAACTATTTAACATTTGGAAGAAAATAGAATACTCTGAGACCTTTTCATATCCAAACCTTCTAAGCATGTCCCCCTCCCCGTGTTATGTGTGATGTATGGTGTAAACATATGTATGACATTTAGATGCCCTTTTATATGGCTTCTAGGTACTTCCTTGGACAGGATCTTTCTTAGCCTGAGTTGCCATTATGTTCACCAAGCCCTGACAATTCTTTGGTCTCTACCACTCACAGACTAGTATTACAAATGTGCAGCATCACATCTAGGAATCAAACTCAGGCTTAAGCACTGAGTGCTTTTATCCACTGAGCCATCTCTATAGCCCTCAAGTTGTTTTTAGAAAGATTTCACGATATTAGTATTAAAAATTAAGATAGGAGCCGGCGCGGTGCCACACATCTTTAATCCCAGGACTTGGGAGGCAGAGGTAGGAGGATTGACGTGAGTTCAAGGCCACCCTGAGAATACATAGTGAATTCTAGCCTGAGCTAGAGTGAGACCCTACCTCAGAAAACAAAACAACAACAACAAAGTAAGTTTCCTTAAAATTGCAAATTTCTTAGCTAGGCATAGTTGGTAGCATATATGTGAAATCCCAGCATGCGGGAGGCTGAGGTAGGAGGGATCACAAGTTCCCAACTACACTGAGCTACAGAGTAACATCATCTCAAGAAAACAAAAAAGGAAGAAAGAAAAACTTCTGCTCATCTAAAGATTTCACCTATGGAGGAAAGATTTCTGTCTGCATATCTATCACAAAGAAGATTTAAATAAATCTGCCAAAAAAGCCTATAAGCAACTAATGATGTATACATAAAATGCTGTGTGTCACTGTAAACATCATTAGTCATCAAGAGAAATGCAAATTAAAACCACAATTTCCAAGCACTTGCCACTGAGTAAGTTGGCTAAAAGAGGAAACTCAGAAAAGGGGCAGGGAGGAGGGAAAGGATGCTACCAACATGTGATGTTTCTGTTAAAAGTTTTTAGTTCTTTTACATTTAACTTAATTATTGAAGTTGGATTCAAATTTGCTATTTATCTTTGCCTCATCTGTTCTTTTAAAGAAAGTAGTTACTAATTGAATATTTATTATTTCCCTGGAATAATTTATTGTAAAAATCACATGTTCTTTTAATTTTACTAATATCAGTTAATATTTATTATCCTGAAAAATCACTTTCTTAAATTCTTCTTTCTTTACTTTTTCTACAATGTCTAACAATTCAATCAGTAGATATTTGTAATAACTTTTTTTTTCTAGTTTTTTGTCCCCTTAATATTTCTGAAAGTCTGAAATTTTTTTTATAACTACAATAAGTTATTTTGTTTATTGTTATTAGAATCACACCCAGAAAATTTGATACCATTCCAGCATCTGAACAGCGTAAAGGTGGAATCATCACTAGTGACATTGGAAACTTGACTTTATGCAAGAGAGGAATGCGGACATCATTTACGTTTAGGAAAGTGAGGCATACACCTTGTAACTGTAGTGAGTATATAATTTCATTTGTGCTACAAATCTAACACAAAAATCCTTTAAGATTCCATAGGAGACCTAGGAGAGCTTTTTCATACCTTTTCTATTGGCATTTTCTGTATTTTGTTTGTATTATGTACTATATTTTTATAACTTTTTCTGGGCTCCCCTCTTCCATGAGAGTATGTTCTTTGAAAGTAGGGGCTGTATTTGATATCTGTTTTTCCTCAGACTTAGTTCTGTAGCATAGTAGAGTGCCAAGAAAAATATTTTATTGAAGAAATGGTTGAGTGTTAGAATTGTAGGACAATGAAATATCACTTTCACAAAGAAGGATTTTGTAGGAAACAGCTTGTCATGTTTGTAAATTTTATTATCCCAGTAGGGAAGGTGGAGCTGACAGATTGCTCTCTATCATATAACTCTTGGGGAGTAATCAGCAATTATGGGTTTGTCAGCTGGAAATCTAGAAAAGTTTAAAAGTAACTGCACAAACTTTGTGAAGAGGCTGCTAGTTGGAATTGTTTGTACATCATGCTCTGGATTTCCTGGATTCAAGAAACTTCTTTCTAATTTGTGATAACAATAATAACAGAATTCTGTTTATATCTTGGGAGTTTCAATTTTGGGTAGTATTTACCTATTGATTTAGATTTAGTAATAATCTTAAAAACATACTGAATTAAAATATCCTTATTATAAAGATATCCTGTTTAAAACTTGACGTCTCTAGAATGCATATGTCTCTCCAATGTCCTTATTTCATTTCTTTTGGATATATACCAAGGAGGGAGGTTGCTGAATCATATGGTAGTTCTGTTTTTAGTTTTCTGAAGAAGTGTCATACCATTCTGAAATAAGTATCTTATTTCTCTTCCATCAACAGAATGCAAAGGTTCACTTTCTACATCCTTGCTAACTTTTTTTTTTTTTTTTGAGGTAGGATGTCCCTCTAGCCTAGGCTGACCTGGAATTCATATGTATTCTCCAGGTGGCCTTGAATTCACAGTAATCCTCCTATCTCAGCCTCCCGAGTACTGGAATTAAAGGCATGCACTGTTAGGCCTGGCAGAGCGAGAGAGAAAAGGAATATGAATGGGCACATAGGGTCTCTTGGCACTGCAAACAAACTCGAGAGACATGCAGCACTTTGTGTACCTGGCTTTAAGTGGGCACTGGGGAGTTGGAACCCATGTCAGGAGGCTTTGCCAACAAGATCTTTTTTTTATTTTTTGGTTTTTTGAGGTAGGGTCTCACTGTAGCCCAGGCTGACCTGGAATTCACTATGGAGTCTCAGGGTGGCCTTGAACTCACAGCAGTCCTCCTGCCTCTGCCTCCCGAGTGCTGGAATTAAAGGCGTGCACCACCACGCCTGGCACCAACAAGTTCTTTAACTGCTGAGCTATCTCCCCAGTCTCTTTTTGCCTTTTCTTCATAATAGTTATACTAACAAGTGTGAGGCAATACCTTGTTGTTTTAATTTGCATTTTCCTGGTGATTAGTGAGATTTTTCTTTCTTTTTATGTACTTTTGCTCAAAATTTGTTGATCTTTTTGCTTTTTTTTGTTTGCTTTTTTTTGTTTGTTTGTTTGCTTTTATTTTTTATTTTGTTTTTTTTTAATTTATTTATTTGAGAGTGACAGACACAGAGAGAAAGACAGGTAGAGGGAGAGAGAGAGAATGGGCACGCCAGGGCTTCCAGCCTCTGCAAACAAACTCCAGACGCGTGCGCCCCCTTGTGCATCTGGCTAACGTGGGACCTGGGGAACCGAGCCTCGAACCAGGGTCCTTAGGCTTCACAGGCAAGCGCTTAACCGCTACGCCATCTCTCCAGCCCTTTGTTTGTTTTTTTGAGGTAGGGTCTCGCTGTAGCACAGGTTGACCTGGAATTCACTATGTAGTCTCAGGGTGGTCTTGAACTCATAGCAGTCTTCCTACCTCTGTCTCCCAAGTGCTGGGATTAAAAGCATGTAATACCATGCCCAGCATTTTTGCTTTTTCTTTTTTCCTTTTTACTTTTTTAAAAGCATTTATTTACTAAATGCTAGATTTTATGAGGCACTGTCTCACTGTGTGGACCATACTTACCTGGAACTCATTGTATAGCTCATGTTGGCTTTGAGTTCATGGCAGTCCTCTTGCCTCAGCCCCCTGTGGTGGGGTTACAGGCCTGAGCCACTATGCCCAGATGTACTGCTTTGTTTTGTCACTTAGGTTACTCTTCGGTCTGTGACAGCCAGAGGAAAGAGACTCCTCCCTTCTTCCCAAAGAGTGATATGGAAGCATTGCAGCTGGAGCAAGAACACGTCCATCAAGTGTATGAAGAGATTGCCCAGCACTTCAGCAGCACAAGGCACTCACCCTGGCCACACATCGTGGAGTTTTTGAAGGCTTTGCCAAGTGCTTCCATAGTGGCTGATATAGGCTGTGGAAATGGAAAGTACCTTGGTGTCAATAAGGAGTTATATATGGCAAGTCATTGTGCTTTATTTGCCGTGGTTACTGTCAGTTTTTTTTTCTCCTGATATGTGTTATTCAGGCCATTGTAGAAGTTATGACAAATAGGTTGAAAAGGATGAGCACTCTTTTTTTTTTTAATTCCACTAGAAGGGTATGGGCATACAGCATTAGTAATTGTTTTCCTCTGTCTTTAGATTTAGCTTTATAATGTGATTATCTTATCACTAAGCTACTTTATAGTTATAAGCTCTTTATAGACTAGAAAGAATTTGCATAGAGACAGTTTTCCATAGGTTCTTCTAATGTAAGAAAGATAAGACAGGTCTTTTAATCATTCTTATAAGTAAGAAACAGGCTTCAGAGATTGTCTTCCTATTGTCATACAGTTAGAGACGTACTATGACCCATGCATAACCTTCTGTTTCTAAATGCAGTGTTCTTTTGCTCATAGTTAGGGGGAAAAATGTGTGTGTATATATATATTATGATGTGTGTGTGTGTGTGTGTGTGTGTGTGTATGTGTTGGTGCATTACTTTTGAAAAAGATGAAGATCAAATAGATATAAAAATTTACTAGGTTCACCCTGGTAAGCCAAGGGTTGAACTTATTTCTGACTAAAGTACCTGTTTTTCATGATTATTTAGTTTTTTTGAATAGTTATTTTTGTGAACAGAAAGAGAGGGAGAGAGGGAGGGAAGATAGGAAGAAGAGAAAGAGAAATAGAGAAGAGAGAGAATGAGTGTACCTCTTGCCTCTGTAAATGAACTCCAGACACATGTGTGACTTTGCATGTGCCTTTATGTGGGTACAGGTGAATTGATCCCAGGTCAGCAGGCTTTGTAAGCAAGCTCCTTTAACCACTGATCCATCTACCCAGCTGCATTTCTCTTAGTATTGATGACTGTTTTTATTCTGTTGAGCTAGGACATAGGATGTTCTCCTTGCTATAGTTCATTGTTGTGAATATTTATGTTAGCATTATTCTGGGAGGACAAGAGTGTTCCTGTCTCAAGATTGGGGTGGAGAGGACTAGAACAAAGGAGCAGGTAAGGAGAGGGAGGGAAGGCTGTCTACATCTGGGTTATTGAAGTAAGTTTGATTGCTCAAAATCTTGGCCTCTACCACTGTTAGATATTGAGCATACAAAGAAAGGTATTGCTGCACTTGAGGAAGAAGAGCTGAAATTAAGAGACAGATGAAGGGCTGGAGAGATGGCTTAGCAGTTAAGTGCTTGCCTGTGAAGCCTAAGGACCCTGGTTCGAGGCTTGATTCCCCAGGTCCCACGTTAGCCAGATGCACAAGGGGGCGCATGCATCTGGAGTTCGTTTGTAGTGGCTGGAGGCCCTGGCGCGCCCATTCCCTCTCTCTATCTGCCTCTTTCTCTCTGTCACTCTCAAATAAATAAATAAAAATGAACAACAAAAAAATTTAAAAAGAGAGACAGATGAAAAAATAGCTTTTCATCAAGACATGACATGATATTCACATATGGTATCATGTTTACAATTAAATGTTGTTTGTAAATAACACTCTCTAGTAAGTTGTTTGTTCATGCTGAAGAAATCAATTTTGGATGTATCCTGTAAAATCCTGTTCTAAACACAGTTCAAAACAAGGTAATCCTGGTTGTCATGATGGCATGTGCTTATAATGTCAACACTCAGGAGGTACCTGAGCTATATGAGACTCTGTCTCAAAAAAGAAAAAAAATAAAAGAAGCTAAACATATTATCTTCTTAGAGTCCTGTCCAGTACATTTTTCTCAGTAGACTCTGCTTTTGGACCTTTTATTCATAATTCATGATCTGATCTAATCAGGAGTCATTTGCGAGGGTGAAACTAGATTGAAGGTCAGCCACACTGACTTAGTCATAATGATATTATTCTATTTTAATTGAGAAGAATGATTTCTTACTAGTTTTAAAAATCTCATATGTTGTAAGAAATAAAAATGATATAATTGGGCCAGAGAGATGGCTTAGTGGTTAAAGTGCTTGCCTGCAAAGCCAAGGGACCCGGTTTGATTCCTTGGGACCCATGTAAGCCAGATGCACAAGGTTGTGCATGCATCTGGGGTTCGTTTGCAGCAGCTGGAGGCCCTGGCATGCCTGTTCTCTCTCTCCCTTCCTCTTTCTATCTCTCAAATAAATACATATAAATAAAAAGATTAAAAATAATATAATCATTGTTCAGAAAATTCATGAAAGGTACTCATCCATCTATAATCTTATCACCATAATAAATCAACTTATAGTGATGAATATCCTCTAGTTTTCTTAAAAATATTTCTCAAAAATATGAGTTTGAGGGGATGGAAGGATGGCTTAGTGGTTACAGCATTTGCCTGCAAAGCCAAAGGACCCAGGTTCGATTCTCCAGGACCCATGTTAGCCAGATGCACAAAGGGGCACCCGCATCTGGAATTCGTGTGCAGTAGCTGGAGGCCCTGGCCTGCCCATTCATTCACTCTCCCTCTCTCTCCCTCCCTCTCTCTTTCTCTATTAAATAAAAAAATAAAAATAAAAAAATATGAGTTTGATAACTCATATCTCTTACTATTTCCATTTTGATATAAAGTCTTTTAAAGTTTCTTGACTTTATAACATTCTGCTAGGTGAATATTCATGGACATTTGATTGTGTTCAGTTTTGTGATATTATAAATAACACTGGGGCTGGGGAGATGGCTTAGTGGTTAAGCACTTGCCTGTGAAGCCTAAGGACCCCGGTTTGAGGCTGCATTCCCCAGGGCCCACGTTAGCCAGATGCACAAGAGGGTGCACGCATCTGGAGTTAGTTTGCAGTGGCTGGAAGCCCTGGCGCGCCCATTCTCTCTCTATCCCTCTTTCTCTGTCACTCTCAAATAAATGAATAATAATAAAAATAAATAAATAAATAACATTGTAGGGCTAGGGGCATAGCTCAGTGGTTCAGAACTTGCCTAGCATGTGTGAGGTTCTACGCTGAACCTCAGCAACACACATATACACACTGTATTGTATTCTTAGAATCTTGTTAAGAAGGTAGATTTCATATTAAATTAAATATTCATACTATAATAAAATAAATTAAACTGTAAATAACAATGTCATAAGCATGTATATTGACAGATATTATGACAACAAAAAAGAGTGTGCATTTTGGGGATAAGAAACATTAGATTTTAACTCCATGATATACTAAACTACTGTTCAACTTTAGAAAAATTATTTACTTCCTTTGGGATGAAATTTTGTCACCTGTAATGTGGTGACACTACTAAGTCGAGGTGCACTATGAGGATCAAGTGCGTAATCTGCTTTGACAAATTGGGGGAACTGAGAAAAAGTTTTTATTAGTCTGGTTAGCTTTTCTGTATTTCATATTATTGCCTTAAATACATTTTAGAAGAGTAATTGTTGAATTAAAAGTTGTAACATTTTTATCTTAATTAAAAATAGTGAGAATAATTGCTTTTTACATGGCTGAACCAATTTGTACTTTCACAAACATTATAGAAGAGAAAGTTTAATCACAATTCCATCACTGCAGTTTTTTAAAAAATTTTTTGATAGTCTAATAGAAGGAAAGTGGGAGTTTTCCTTGTTTTATACTTTTAATTACTAGGTAGAATACTTTTCATTTTTTAAAGATTTATTTTATTTTATTTGCAAGAAGGAAGAGAGAGAAAGGAGACAGACAGAAAAAGAGTGGGCAAACAGGGCCTCCAGCCACTGCAAACGTACTCCAGATGCGTGTGCCCCCTTGTGTATCTGGCTTACATGGGGTTCTGGAGTATCAAACCTGGGTCCTTTGGCTTCACAAACACCTTAACAGTTCAGCCATCTCTCCAGCCCCATTTTTACCTATACTTTCAGAATTGCATATTTAATGTTTCTGAAGATTTTAAAAATGGGTAAAAGTAGGGCTGGAGAGATGGCTTAGCGGTTAAACGCTTGCCTGTGAAGCCTAAGGACCCCGGTTTGAGGCTCAGTTCCCCAGGACCCACGTTAACCAGATTTTTGCACAAGGGGGCGCATGCATCTGGAGTTCGTTTGCAGTGGCTGGAAGCCCTGACGCGCCCATTCTCAATCTCTCTCTCTCTCTTTGTCACTCTCAAATAAATAAATAAAATAAATTTTAAAAATGGGTAAAAGTCAGACATGATGGTGTACACCTTTAATCCTAGCATGAGGGAGGTTGAGGTAGGAGGATTACTGTGAGTTCAAGGCCACCCTGAGACTACATAGTGAATTCCAAGTCAGCCTGGGCTAGAGCAAGATCCTACCTGGAACACCCCCCCACCCCCACAAACAAAAAAAAGGCAAGTAAAAAACTATACATTTTAAAGCCTAGTATGTGTTTTTATGTCATTGATTTCCATCCAACACAAAGAAATATGCAGCTTTGCAAGTCCTTGAATACATTTAGGTATTTATAATAATCACATTTTTCTGCCCGGTTATTGACATTAGGCAGCATTATTGAAAAGAAATTAAAATAATAGTACTAATCTTAGTATTTATAAAATGAAGAAAAAATATTATTCAGCTATGATGTGGTCCTTAGGATTCAGCAAACCAAGTAAAAGATGAAAGTGCTGAGCAAGACCTGAGTCAGTTCTTGTCACTGAGATCTGCAGTGGCCCGGCTGTGTAATGACTGACATTGCCTGTGCTCTGTTTTGTTGGTTTCAAAAGAACTGTGTGCAAATAGCCAAAAAGCCTGGCAAGGAGAAAGAAGTCTCCTCTTGTTTTAATTGGTTGCTGGTCCTATTTTATTTATGGTTCTAAGGCAATAACTGTCTTCTGAATTACAGTTGAGCCCTGTCTCTAAGGATGTGTTTTACAGTCAGCATGGCCTTCTTCCTCCTAGCTTTTAGAAAGCTTTAGTTATTGTTCACATTTGAGCATACTTGAAACTTTTTTTTCTTTTTTATATAGAGAGAAAGACAGAGAGAGGGAGAGAGAGAAAGAGAGAATTGACATGTCAGGGCCTCAGCCACTGCAATTGAATCCTAGAAGCTTGCGCCTCCTAGTGGGCATGTGCAACCTTATGCTTGCCTCACCTTTGTGTATCTGGCTTAAGTGGGATCTGGAGAGTAAAACATGAGTCCTTAGACTTCACAGGCAAGTGCCTTAACCATTAAGTCATCCCTCCAGCCCTTACTTGAAACTTGATTCTGTGAACTGAATTTAAATGTAAGAAAAGGTATCAAACACAAAAATACAATGTGTAATTCTCCATATTGTTCATGTACTTCTGTTAAAGGCATTTCCCTATAGCTGAGCCAACCAATAAAAAGTCAGACCCCTCTCTGAATACCGTCTATACTTGCCAACATCCCCAAACCAAAAAACAATTAGTTCCTTAACTACAGTTACATGATTACAATGTATTTCTCCACCTGGAACACACCAATCTTGTTAAAGGTCACGCAACTCGGCCTCTGGCTGTACATTGTTTGCCCAGCACCTGGTTCCCAGCACTTGGTTGTGATTTTTCTTTAAAAAGCCTGTGAGCCACTCCTTTGGGGTCGCAGTTCCAGCTCCTGAGTCTGGCTCCTGAGTCTAGCTTTGTCATGCCTTGGCCATAATAAACTTTTTTTCTGTTTTTTGTTGAAAAAAATATAATGTGTATATTATTTGGAAACTGTTTTTTCTTCAGATTATGATTATTGTCTGAGTAAATTAAAATATAGGTGAAAGGGCTAGAGTGATGGCTCAGTTGGTTAAAGGCACTTGCTTGCAAAGCTTGATGGCCTGGGTTTGATTTCTCCAATATCCATGTGAAGCCAGGTATGCAAAGTGGCACATTTATCTGGAGTTCCTTTGCAGTGATGAGAGGCCCTGGCACACCTATTCCATTTCTGTCATTCTCTCTCTCCTTGCAAATAATTGTATATTTGGTCATATGTATACATACATAGTCTTATTATCACTAAACAGGAAAGCTATGTTCAGACACAATAAAACTAGAAGGGAAGGTGGGAAGTCACAGTCCTATTACACTTTCTACAGAGCCAGACATGCCAAAGTGCATTTAGGCTTCACCTACTTGGGGAGATGGATGACTGCTGCTTTCAGTGACCTTGTTCCCTCAGGACAATTTTGCTGTGCTAAAAGGTTTAACTAAACATAACTTTACAAATTTTGAATTTCATACTTAATTCTTGATAAGGTTAGATACTTAATACAAAATAGCTTTAAAAAATAAAATTATTTTCATCTTTTTGTTACTTGATAATAACTGATTTTTCTGAGTAAAAGTAATACATGTTGAAAAGTATAAACAGGAAAGAAAATCCCCTATATTCTTGGTATTTGAGCATTACAATATAGTATATATAGTATGAGAAAGACCGTAGATCATTATATTGTAGCTCCTGACCAAAAAACACAAAACATAAATATCTGTGTTTATTATTTTAATTTTGAACTGGGTAATATTACAGGAAAATCTAATTTTGAATGGTGACCAATTTGAGTAAGTTTGGTCCTCCCATTTTTATCATTATCTTTTTATTTTGTCTTTTTGGTTTTTCAAGGTAGGGTCTCACTCTAGCCCAGGCTGACCTGGAATTCACTATGGAGTCTCAAATTGGCCTTGAACTCATGGCAATCCTCCTACCTCTGACTCCCGAGTGCTGGGATTAAAGGCGTGCACTACCACGCCTGGCTTTTTTTTTTTTTTTTTTTTTGGACATTTTGTTTCCATTTCCTAATTTGAGTTCTGTTTCATACTGGCTAAGTTACTAAATGTTCCTGTAACCAATATCTTCATACTTTGTACTGACTGTAACTATTTATATTATCATGGTCTCAGACCATTTCATGATGAATACAAAATTTAGTAACTTTTAAGATGTGGAATTAACCTATAGCTCTTAATTTCTTGTGATACGTAACTAAATAAGATTTTTTTCTCTCTCTCTGTATTATAGATTGGGTGTGATAGGAGCCAAAGCCTAGTGGACATTTGCAGAGAGAGACATTGTCAAGCCTTTGTCTGTGATGCGTTGGCAGTTCCCATTCGCAGTGGTTCTTGTGATGCCTGCATCTCCATCGCTGTTATTCACCATTTTGCAACTGCAGTGAGTGTTGTTTTCTGTCTGTAAGATCCTGTAACTAATGTTGCAGGAAAAGTTCATGGCCTTTTACTGATTTTGGATGCTACCTTAGCTTTTCATGTCCTTTCATTTCTGTTTTTGTCACACAATTTGTCTGCATTGTAGAACTATGTGTAATGAAGATAGGCCACACTGGAGTCATATTTACTCAAAAAGGCCTGATGGGACTCTTGTTTTTATCGCTACATGCTTTAGCCACTTTTCTACTACAAGTCTCATTCCCCCTTAACATTTATTTATTTGGCAATACACAGAGAAAGATAGAGAGGGAGACAGGGAGAGAGAATGGGCATGTCAGGGCCTCTAGTCATTGTTAATGAAGTCCAGATGCATGCACCACTTTGTGCATCTGAGTTTACCTGGGTACTGGAGAATTGAACCCAGGCTGTCAGGCATTACAAGCAAGCACCTTAACTGCTGAACCATCTCTCTAGCCCTTCATTCCCTTTTAAATGTCTTCTTCATATATGAGAGAGTCACAGAATGTAGCTGGAAGGGACTTTGGGCCTTTTAGGTATTCTCATCTCTCACTCTGATCCCTTCTCTGTGTTCCTTTGTTTGTTTTATTTCATTTTTTCCCCCTAATTTTCATTTTTAACCCATAACTCCCATTATTGTAGAGGATTCTTGCTCCTACTTTCTTTGTCTTATTTACATGCTCATATGTTGACTTTTTTTTTTTACTTTTTAAATATATCCTTAATTTTTAAAATAAATAAATTTAATATTTTACATTTTTTCCTGGGTAGCAATATAGTTTCTCCCATTATTTAAACCAGAGCTTTTGTAGCTCATACTGTGGGTTACTGGCACTTTCAGTAGAACTTACAAGTCTAAGTTTACAACAAAACAAATCAGAAAACTCCCTGTGATTTGTCTCTCCCAACAGCAGCTGTTTATTTTATACTAGCCACCAGAGGTACCTCAGGGCTGCAGCAAACAGTATAAAGGGGAAATTTACAGCACAAGCCACCAGCCACCAGTGCCATTGGGAGCTTATTGCGAACAGACAGGTTTGCAAGCAACAGCTATACTAGTAAATTTTAATGATCCCTTCACTTAGAAAAAGTGTACATTGTGGTTCCTTCCATCACAGCTCACCCAGTGGTGATACAGCGTCTTCAAGTTATAAAAAAGAGTAAAACACACACATATACGTGCATATACAAATGTATATCATTTCTATTTTCTACCATTGCATAAATGTTTTATGTGAAGTTCTATATAATCTTAGAAGTTTATGTTGTCAAGCTAGGCATAGTGGCATGCACCTATAATGCCAGCAGTATTGACAGCTTGGACTACTTAGCATGACTCCGTCTTAAAACAAAACAAACAAATCAGAAGTATCATATTTCCCTTTTTTTTGTCCTTTGTTTCCCAATAATCATTGACTACATGCAAAATAATCATGTTGGATCCTTTTCTTAAGTCATATAAACAAATAACAATAAATTAAGGACTTATAAGAGCTAAACTATAAAACTCTGTAAAGAAAATAAAAGTGAAAGTGACAGGACATTGGATTTGTCAGTCATTTCTTGGATATGATACCAAAAACCTGGGCAAAAGATAAAATAGGTAAATTTGACTTTAGCAAAATTAAAGCCCTGTGCTTTGATAGCATTTGTTTAACTATTGTTAGGCAATGCTATCAAAGTAAAAGTGTAAATCATGGATTAAGAAAAAATCTTTGTAAATAATTTATGTGATAAGGAATTAATATTCAAAATATATGCAGTATCTTTAAAATGCAGCAATGAAACAATACAATTACTAAAGGAACAATGGATTTAAATATATATATTTGTCAGGCATGGTGGTGTACACCTTTAATCCCAGCACTTGGGAGACAGAGGTAGGAGGATTGTCAAGAGTTCAAGACCACTCTGAGACTACATAGTAAATTCCAGGTCAGCCTGGGATAAAAAGCAAGACCCTACCGTGAACCCCATCCCCAAAAAAGAAATATAAATGGATATTTTCTTAAAAAAAAATTTGAAAGCAGAGAGAGAGAGAAAATGGGAGAATGAGTCCAAATGATGTACCACTTTGTACATCTGGCTTTACATGGGTGTTGGTGATTCGAACTTGGGCTCTCAAGCTTTGAAAGCAAGCATGTGAAAGATGCTTCATTAATAGAGAAATGTCAGTTAAAACCACAATGAAATAGCACTATACACTTATTAGGATAGTGATCATTAGAAATAAGGACAGTTAGTGTTGGCAAGAATGTAGAGAAATTGGAACCCATATAATCTACTGGTAGAAAGGTGAAATGTTATAGCCACTAGGCAAGACAGTATAGCAAGTCCTTAAAATTTAATAGAATTACTATATTATCCAATAATTATGCCTCTAGATATGTATCTCAAAGAACCAAAGCCAGAAGTTGGATAGATATGTGTAGACACATGTCCATAGAAGCATTATTCACAATAGACAAAAAATGAAGGGACTAGGAAGATGGCTCAGCTATTAAAGGCACTTGCTTGCAAAGCCTAACAGCCCAGGTTCAGTTCCCAAGCTACCTACATAAGCTGGATGCAAATAGTGGTGCAAACATCTGTTTTGTTTTTGGTTTTTGTTTTGCAAGAAGTCCTGGTACATACACACATGCACACACATGAATAAATAAAAACGTTTTTAAAAGATGGAAACAATTCCAATGTTCATCAGTGGATGGATAAACAAGTGCTCAGTTTATATATTTATTTAAAGTTTAGAGAGGCTTTATTAGATTAAGAGGAGAGGAGAAAGTACAGAGAGCTCCTTCCCATGAGAAGACAGAAGGGGATAAAAACCCCATGTGTTCAGTTTAAAAGGGAAGGAGATTCTGTTACATGTTACAGCATGGATGAACCTTGAAGGCTTTATGTTAAGTGAAACAAATCAGACAAATGCACTAAATAGCTTTTTTAAAAAAATATATAATCAGATTATTTTTTGGGCTTTGGGGTCAGGCTTTTTCTTTAATTTATTTTACTTAT
The DNA here is from genome assembly GCF_020740685.1 of Jaculus jaculus. Classification (NCBI taxonomy): domain Eukaryota; kingdom Metazoa; phylum Chordata; class Mammalia; order Rodentia; family Dipodidae; genus Jaculus; species Jaculus jaculus. The sequence continues at coordinate 109,762,449 of NC_059104.1, forward strand.
ATATATAGAGAGAAAAGGTGTGCCAGGACCTCTACCCACTACAAACAGACTCCAGATGCATGCACCTCCTTGTGCATCTGACTTACATGGGTACTGGGGAATTGAACCTGGGTCCTTAGGCTTTGCAGGTCAACGCTTTAACCACTAAGCCATCTCTTCAGCCCAGCTTTTTCTTTTCATGGAGCTGGGGATTGAACCTTTTGCTAGCTAGGCAAGTGTTCTAACAGTAAGTGTCACCTTTGGAGCCTTTGAATGGTTCACTTTGGTGTGACATTGTAGTGCAGAGTTGACATTGAAGGCACCTGAGGCTAGAAAACTGTGGAACTGGAAGATGAGTGTCTTTTTATCCAGTGATTGTCTGTCTTTCTGTCACCTATCTATCTTATCTATCATCCACATCTGTATATATGTTTGTATACATACACACACATAATACATATATGTATGTGTTTGCTTTGTACATATTTTAAAATATTTAAGTTAGTTTTGTGGTGGTTTAAACATGAAATGCCCTCCAAAAGAGACTCATGTGATGAAGCCTGTCCCCAGCTGGTGGCTGTATTGAAAGGTGATTGTATCATAAGTTTACCAACTTCATGAGTGAGTTAATCCATTAACAAGTTCATAGTGAATGAGGATATGGGGCCTGGTTGAAGGAAGTGAGTTAGTGCCAGCATGATTTTGACTGGTATATTTTGCCCCAGGCCTCTTCCTGTCTCTCTGCTTCCTGTATGCAATGAGGTAAGCACCTCTGTACCCTGATGCCTCTCCACAAGCTTAGGTACATGAATCCATGTACTCAAATCTTTCTCCTTTTACATTGTTTCTCTTGGGCATTTTGTCACAGTGATAAAAAGTAACACAAGTCTTTTTGATTGCTAGTTTCATAGTTCTAATATAGTTTGCTATGTTTTCTTGTCCTTTAGCTTCCTGGTTAGTCTTTTATTACTTTTCAGTGGTGTTGCAGTCAGGTTCGCATTGCTGGTAGAAATCACACAACTAAGAGCAGCTTGTGGGAAAAAGAGATAGATTTTGGCTTACAGGCTCAAGGGGAAGCTCCATGATGGCAGAGAAAATGATGGCATGAGCAGCAGGTGGACATCACCCCCTAGCCAACATAAGGTGGACAATAGCAACAGGAGAGTGTGCCAAACACTGGCATGGGGACACTGGGTATAACACCTATAAGCCCACCCCCAACAATACACTGCCTCCAGAAGGCATTAATTACCAAATCTCCATCAGCTTGGAATCTAGCATTCAGAGCACCTAAGTTTATGGGGGACACCTGAATCCAAACACCACATTCTGCCCCTGGTCCCCATAAACTGATAACCATACATGATGTAAAATGCAGCCTTCATCCAACTTTGAAAGTCCCCATAGTTTTTATCAATTACAATAACATTCATACATCCCCATAGTCCAAGATCTTTTAACTGAGTCATAATACCAAAAAATGACCTCAAAAAATCCATAGTGGCATAGAATAAACATTTACATTACAAAAGATGGCATTGGGCATAGCAAAGAAACATTCAACCAACACAAGATTTTAACAGGGCAAATATCAAACTCTTCAAGTCCAACAACTCTAGCCAGTGACAAATCTCCAAGTCCGATAATTCTAACCAGCAACAAGTCTCTGGCATTCCAATTCTGCCCCTCCAGCTAGACTACTCATGGTCCTGGAAAACTTCATCAGGGCCTGCAGCTCTCCTTAGCAGCCATCTCATGGTCCCGGCATCTTCACCGGGTCTCCCCTGCAACCTACAGTTCATCCTCACAGTCCCATGAGGTCTCCATGCAGACATCCAGCAAACCTGCTTCGCACTGCCCATGGCCATTTTCAAAACACAAGACTGTGTTGTAAACTCAATGACCCTCTCTTTCCTGCATTTCTTATACTCCACAATACTAGGTAGGGTGCCAGTTTGTTAATCCAGGAGGGAATCAAGCAGACTTTGAAGAAGAGGACATTCCTTGAGCACTCAGGACCTCTTCAAAAGAGTTTTCATTCTTCCTGTTGTTGCAGTGCAGGTCAGCAGGCCCAATTTCAAAGGTTGTAATATCTCAATTGCAGCTGAATCGGTAGTAGTTCACCCAAAGATTTTTTTTGTGTGCCATATCCTTCTACTCATACCAGTTCATTTCTGTGCAATGCAACCCTGCACAACTTCTCAGGACACCGGCATAACAGCACGCTTTTCACACAAACTGCTAACCCAGTCTAAAAAAAAAAAGCTCTTTCTTTTTTATTTTTATTTTTATTTATTTGAGAGTGACACAGAGAGAGAGAGAGAGAGAGAGAGAGGCAGAGAGCGAGAGACAGAATGGGCATGCCAGGGCTTCCAGCCACTACAAACGAACTCCAGATGCGTGCGCCCCCTTGTGCATCTGGCTAACGTGGGTCCTGGGGAATTAAGCCTCGAGCTGGGGTCCTTAGGCTTCACAGGCAAGTGCTTAACCGCTAAGCCATCTCTCCAGCCTGCAAAGCTCTTTCTTACCCTCATAAGCCAAACCTCATAGTCCATAGTTCTTACTGCATGCAGGTCTTTCAACTCTGACCAGAGTAGTCCAAGCTGTGCGTACAGCACTGCAAGGTGTCTCTTAGGCCAGGGTTTCAAATCCTTCCACATTCCTCTCGAAAATCAGCTCCAAAAGTCCAAAGCTACACAGTCAGGTGTTTAGCAGCAATCCCACTCCTTGGTACCCTTTACTGTTACCAGGTTCGCACTGCTTGTAGAAATCACCCAACTAAGAGCAGCTTGTGGGAAAAAGGTTTAGTTTGGCTTACAGGCTCGAGGGGAAGCTCCACAATGGCAGGGGAAAATGATGGCATGAGCAGAGGGTGGACATCACCCCCTGGCCAATAAAAAGTGAACAATCACAACAGGAGAGTATGCCAGACAGTGTCAAGGGGACACTGGCTATAATACCCATAAGCCCACCCTCAATAATACACTGTCTCTAAGTGGCATTAATTCCCAAATCTTCATCAGCATTCAGAACACCCAAGTTTATGGGGGACACCTGAATCAAACCACCACGAGTGGTTATCGTAGGTGTCCAGTATATATTCCTGATATTGTACTTTACCTTAAATTGGTATGTTTAACCCTTCCTAACAGTGTAAGACTGTCAGTAACAACATTTAGCCCCTTCTGCCTTTTGTTGTGTTATCGCTACATATTTATCATTTTAAATGCTGAGTATTTATTTGTACTTATTTACCTTTTCTGATGTTCTTTCTTTAAAGCATCTTCATGATTTCAGAGTTATTAGATTTCTTTTTCTTCAAGAATTCTCTTTGCTTCTTTTTTTATTGTAGGTGTGTTGGTAGCAAATTCTTTCACCTTTTCTCTCATTGAACTCTCTTTATATTGCATTTATTCTTTAAAAAATATTTTTACTCTGTATATTTATATTTATATTTTTGTTTTGTTTTGTTTGTTGAGGTAGGGTCTTGCTGTAGCCCAAACTGACCTAGAATTCACTATGTAGTCTCAGGGTAGCCTTGAACTCATGGAGATCTTCCTACTTTTGCCTCCCAGATGCTGGGGTTAAAGGCATGTGCCACCATGCCCAGCTCTAGATTTTTAATTGTAAATTGATAATGTCTCTATATTTTACATCCTTTTAACTCTATACTTCAGTCTGGCCTGAATTCTAGCTCAATAACTCTCTGTGGTGATGTGTCTAATAAATACTCTTAAATTCATCTATGGTTTTGTTCTCTTCTATAATTTGTCTGACTTATAGTTGTCTTTTCTGAAATTGACTTTTTTAAGCTTTGTGAACATATTAGTATAGAGATTTTAAAGTATTTGATACCTTTATTTTTTCATTAACAACTTCCATGATTATAAACAGTATCACATGGTAATGCCCTCTCTCCCCGCCCCCCACTTTCCCCTTTGAAACTGCATTCTCCATCATATTCCCTCCCCATTTCAATCAGTCTCTCTTTTATTTTGATGTCATGATCTTTTCCTCCTGTTATGATGGTCTTGTGTAGGTAGTGTCAGGCACTGTGAGGTCATGGATATCCAGGCCATTTTGTGTCTGGGGGGAGCATGTTATAAGGAGTCCTACACTTCCTTTGGCTCTCACATTCTTTCCGCCACCTCTTCTGCAATAGACCCTGAGCCTTGGAAGGTGTGATAGAGATATTGCAGTGCTGAGCACTCCTGTCACTTCTTTCCAGCACCATGATGCCTTCTGAGTCATTCAAAGGTCACTGCCATCTGAAAAGTGATTTGAGAGCTTATTTTTATAGGTGTTTCCTGAAATTTTCAGTTTTGATTGTTTAATTTTTTTTTGTTTATTTAATTTATTTATTTGAGAGCCACAGACAGAGAAAGAGGCAGAGAGAGAGAGAATGGTCTCACCAGGGCTTCCAGCCACTGCAAATGAACTCCAGATGCGTGAGCCCCTTTGTGGATCTGGCTAACATGGGTCCTGGGGAATTGAGCCTTGAACTGGGGTCCTTAGGCTTCACAGGCAAGCGCTTAACCGCTAAGCCATCTCTTCAGCCCATGATTTTTTTTAATATAACTCTTGATTTTTTATTATATGCTATGCATTTTTCATTAAAAGGTTTGGATCCTTTTGTCTTCTTTTGAAGAGAGCTAAATCACAGAAAACAGGTATAAGCCAATCATAATAACTCTGTAAAAGGTTGATTTTATGCTTTTTATGGGTGATTTATTTCTGTTTTATGTTTGTCTCTAGTTAGGAAAGGTGACCCTTTCCTTAAAAACTTGGTATATGTTCAAAGCTGTTACACCTAGCAGATATTAAAATCCATGTCTGTCTCTCCAGAATTGTTTATTAAAATCTGTTTGCATTTTAACTTCCCAATTGCTCCTTTGACAAGTTTCTTGGATTTCCTCCTTCTGTGCTCACACAGCCAGGGAACTGGAATGCCAGTTGAGTTCACACGTAGACTTGGAATCACTTCTGCATTTCCTCCTTTATCTGCAGTTCTGTCCACAAGTCCTAGTTGACTTGATTTTCCTGTGCTTGAGCTTGTCTCCAGGATAGTGAATTGTCTCCTTTATGTTCATAATCTGTCTTCTACACTGTGAACTAACAAGTCCTCTCGATGTTTAGCCTACAGATTTGATCTCTAGTGCCTATAGCCAGATTTTTTTTAACGTACAATTTTGAGCACCAACACAATAACACCTTACACCTGTCCTCAAGTGATGGGACATGGTCAAAACTTAAGCCACACTAAAACCATCATATATTATCTTCAGACTATGTAAAAGGTATACATGGAACAAATGAATTATGTTTAGACATAGGTCCCATTACCAAGATACCTTATGTACATGAAAATATTTCAGATCCAAAAGTATGAAACATATCAGTCAAAAACATTTTGTATACAGGATAGTCAACCAACCAGTTTTTCATCTGTCTTTTTGTTATTTTCAACATAGGGATTAATATAACCTATTTCAATAAGGCTATAAGTAGAAATCCGTACAATATAGTTTATACAAAATGTAATGATTCACTTAAAAGTATCACATAGTACTGCTTAGAAGTACGTTCAGCCCTCCCCCCATCCATCCATCCATCTTAGGGATCAAACAGACCCTGTATATAGTAGATGTTCTGCTACTGAGCTATTGTCCCAGCTTTCTTTTTTGTTGTTGTTGTTTGTTTTTCAAGGTAGGGTCTCACTCTAGCTCAGGCTGACCGGGAATTCACTCTGCATTCTCAGGGTGGCCTCGAACTCAGTGACCGTCCTACCTCTGCCTCCTGAGTACTGGGATTAAAGGCGTGCTCCACCATGCCCGGCTGTCCCAGCTTTCTTTTTGTTTTCTATATTTAAAATGTTGTTCAAGTTTTCTTATTGTTCTTTAGTTGAAAATAGTTCTATATTTAGTTAGGTTTTGATCATTCCTTTGTGTGTCTCCTCTGATTGATAAAGGACAGTAGTTTTATTTTTCTGTTTCTCATTTTCCTTATTTTCTTAGGAGCGTAGAGTGGCAGCTCTCCGAGAACTTGTTCGACTCTTGAGACCTGGTGGGAAGGCACTTGTTTATGTCTGGGCAATGGAACAAGAACTTAATAATCAGAAGTCCAAATATCTTAGAGGAAACCGAACCAGCCAAGGAAAGAAAGAGGAGATAAACAGTGATGCATCCATGGAAGGACTGCTTGTGAAGCAAGTGCCTGATTTGGGCAATGAAGACTCAGAATCTTCTGTCCCCTCCATCAATGACCTTCAAGAGGGAGGATATCAGTCAAGGAATATTACTAATTCAAAGCTGCCTATTCATACTAACAGGACTTCTTTTCATTCTCAAGATATACTGGTTCCCTGGCACCTTAAGGGAATTCATGATAAAGATGGAGTTGTTGAACCTTTTGGCCCAGTACGATCTAGTGAAACAAGTCCTGTGTTTCATCGATACTACCATGTATTCTGTGGTGGAGAGCTGGAAGCTGCTTGCCAGACTCTGGGTGATGTCAGCATTCTGCAAAGCTCCTATGATCAGGGAAACTGGTGTGTCATTCTTCAGAAGCTTTGAGTATTCACATGAGCAAATAATATCCAGAGAAGAAATATCTAGCTGTGTTGGGCTTTTTTGTATGTGTGTGTGTGTGTGTGTGTGTGTCCGTCCTTTGGATATCCTTCTCTTATCAGTCATCTGTCTACTTCCTTGATTTGTGGCCTTTTCCTTAACCTGGAGCTGACATGTTTTCTTCTAAGTCAGTGAGTCCCAGGATTCTTTGGCTCCTTCCATCTCCATCCCACAAAATGGGGCTTGGCGTTACACGGATGCATAGCCATGCCTAGCTTTTTTTTAATGGGTTTTGGGGGAATCAATCTCAACAGTCTGAGGCCCTCATGCTTAAGTGACAAGTACTCTTAACCACTGAGCTGTTGTCCCAGCCCTTGTTTTTTAAAATTTTTTTTAAATTTTATTTTTACCTATTTGTTGAGGGAAGGAGGGAGGGAGAGAATGGGTGTGCCTGGGCCTCTAGCCACTGCAAACGAACTCCAGACACATGCCCCACAGTGTGCATCTGGCTTATGTGGGTACTGGGGAATTGAACCTGGGTCCTTAGGCTTCACAGGCAAGCACATTAATTGCTAATCCAGCTCTCCAGTTCCCCAGCCCTAGTTTTCTTTAAGAGACTAAATTAATTATCGTTTTTATTTATTTTGTTAGTATTCAAAGAATTAGATTTCATTGTGGTGTTTTCAAACAGTTATTTTTAGTTTCCCTTCAGTTATCCTTTTAATTGACAAAACTTGTAGAAAAGTACCAAAGGAGACGTGGGAGAAATTTGGGTATAGAGATTACTTAGGAAACATTCCATGTTCTGTCTTTGGTTGACTTCATAAATGTAGGCTCTCTTACATCCTTACTAAAGAGGTGTTTCAAAGTGACTGTGAAGGGTTTGGGACCCTTTTATAAGAGTATACCAATTAGAAGATAGTTTTTGTTTTAAAATTTATTAAAGAACCTATACTATATAATATCTCAATGAAGTAATTGTGGAACATTTTCATAATGTATCTATATCTGGACATTAGGAAATTATCTGAAGCTTAATCTGCAACTGTTGGTTCCATAAAATTACAATGACTTTATCACTACATTGTACAAGCATAGGGCTTAGCACCTAAGGGATGCTCAGTAAAATTTTAATCAGACAGTACTTGCAAATTAATAAGACCTTCATCCAGCACATATTTGTGCAACCCCACCATGTACCCAATACTCTTCAGTAAGAGGAGAGCAGTGAACAAGAAAGAACAAGGGGCTGTAGCTTAGTGAAAGGTGATGTGTGCTTAAGGAGTGGGAGGCTCTGGATTTAAACCTCAGTACCACAAACAAACAAAAACTAGAAAGAACAAAGCCTTTGTCCTTGTTAGAGCTAACAGTCAGAAGGAAATGCAGTAAGCAACTAAGTATTATGTGCCAGGCAGTGATAAATACTATGTAAAAAAATAAATTGAGCCGGGTGGTGGTGTACACCTTTAATCCTGGCACTAGGGAGGCAGAGGTAGGAGAATCACTGTACGTGTGAGACTACCCTGAGACTACATAGTGCATACCAGGTCAGCCTGTCTGGAATGAGGTGACCCTACCTTGAAAAACCAATAATAATAACAATAATAATAATAATTAAAGTGTGAGGTGGCATTCACCTAGGATAAAAAAAGATTATTATGCATTTACTTTTACTTTTTTGGTGTGTGTGCATGGCACATGTGTGTGTGCATGCATGTGTGTGTAGGCATGTACGAGTTTGGGTGTGGAGGTCAGAGGACAACTTCAGGTGTAATCCTTGCCTTCTACCCTTTTTTTTTTTTTGGTTTTTGGAGGTAGGGTCTCACTCTAGTCCAGGCTGACCTGGAACTCACTAGGTAGTCTCAGGGTGGCCTCAAACTCTTGGTGATCCTCCTACCTCTGCCTCCCAAGTGCTGGGATTAAAGGCATGCCTAACCATGCCAGGCTTTTTTTTTTTTTCTTGAGGCAGGGTTTCTCATTTCATTTGCTGCTGCATTCACCAGGCTAGCAGGCCCGTGATCTAAGTGGAAGATTCTCTTGTCTACTTCCTTTCATTAGCACACGGGAATTACAGGTGCATACCTGCCCTCATCTCCAGTCTCTGGGAATCTGAACTCAGATGCACACCACACTTGTGTGGCAAGTGATTCATCCAGGGAGTCATCTTTCCAGAGCCAAAGAAATTTTTTTTAAGTGCAAAATAACTAGTAATCCTGACTACTTTAGTACCAAGAACTGAAAGCTCTTCTTTTTTCTTTTTTGTTTTTCAAAAATTTTTTTAAAAATTTATTTATTTGAGAGCGACAGACACAGAAAGACAGATAGAGGGAGAGAGAGAGAATGGGCACGCCAGGGCTTCCAGCCACTGCAAACGAACTCCAGACACGTGCGCCCCCTTGTGCATCTGGCTAACATGGGACCTGGGGAACTGAGCCTCGAACCAGGGTCCTTAGGCTTCACAGGCAAGCACTTAACCGCTAAGCCATCTCTCCAGCCCTGAAAGCTCTTCTTAATTCATTGTTCTAAGTGCAGAAGACACCCAAATATGCCCCTCTAACATTTGAGAAGCAAAAGTTAGCATGCTGTCAGCCATACCTAACTTTGCTCTTACAGTCAAAATGGTGGTATCTTTATTGAGTATTTCTAGTTTACTCAGTGTTTGTTCTATTCCAGGAAGAATTGGAGGTATTTTTAAATCTATGTAATATTGTATAGTAACACAGCTAACTTGCCACTTAGATCAGATTTCAAGGAGGACTAGAGGTAGAGAGTTTCCATGATTTAGATGATCATGAATGAGAGAAGGGCTTAATTTTCAAAAACATTTTACTCCCAGGCATTGCTTGTGTAGTAATTACATGTTTAAGATTTTTTAAAAGAAAAATTGTTTTCTGTAAATTATAGATGCCTAGATAATGAAGTATCTTGTTATTAATGTCAGAGATGTTGAATCTGTAATCATCAAACTTTTAGAAATCTATAGTGATTGATAATAATGTGAGACAAGCTGACTACTTTTGTCCCAAAATTTCAGTACAAGATTGAGATAAACTGTTTCCAAATGGATGTATAAGGTTCCTGGTAGAACAAAAAATGCTACAGTACTAAAATAGCTTTATTTCTGATATTCTTGGGTTTCACATCAAAATTTTGACTTTGAAATGTACTAATATTTTTTAAACTAAATGAAATATATGATCTTCTAGAAGTTGAGAAATATTAAAATTGACTCAAGGAAAGAAAAGAAGGTGTTTAAAATGGTGGCACAATTCAGAAATTGGCTTTAAAATCAGTTATCCTGAAAGTGTACTTCTAGATGTATCATTTATTAGCTGACTTTGGACAAATTTATTTCTTGTTTATGCTTCAGTACAAAAAATGTAGTATGCATATTTGGGAAGACCTAGAAGAGTGTTAAATATTAACCGATATACAGTTTTATTATATAATAAAGTACCTGTTTCTATTGATTTTTTTTTGACTGATTGTTCTTGTTAGCTGAGACAGATATGTTCAAATCTCCCACTGTGATCATGGCTTTCTCTCTTCTTTTAAATCTTTCAATGCTTAGTAGTGCAAATGTCCACTAAATCTAAATGAGAGTAAATAAATTACAGTCAATTCATATAGTATGTTACTATATAAATAATTAAAGGGGATAACTACATTTACAGATTACAAATGAGGGATTCAGTAGCACTGAGTAAAATAAGCCATTTTCAAAATAACAGACTACAATTTCTGCAGAGTTCAGAGGTTCCCATGACAATGTCCTAATGCCTGTCTGCACTTCTGACTCAAACTACAAAGTTGAAGACCCCCAAGAACACCATACTTTTGATGCCAAATGCAAGTTTATGGTTTGATAATTCCTTAGAAGTCTCATAGAACTCACTGGTGCTGTTATGCCCATGCTTATACCTTATCATAGCAAAAGAATAAAACAAAAAGTAAGGTGAGAGAAAGAGGGGCCTTGTGTAAAGCTCACATAGAACTTTCAGTTATCCTCTCTCAGTGAATTTGTGGAAAGAGCTGGATTCTGGCTATGCTATATGACAATATCTATGGAGAGCCATCAGCCATAGAAGCTCACTCAAGCCATTCAGAGCTTTTGTTGAGACTGAGTCAAGTAGACATGGTTAACCTTTAGTCTCTAGACCTTCTGGAGCTTGAGTTGATGCTGCTTGCCTCAGGGCCCCCAGGAGAACAGACATATTTACTAGGCAGTACATTTCATGGGGGCAGATCACCTCTCAAGAGCTTAGCACACAGACCAATCTTTTTCTGGACAATGTTAATTCTGTTTCCTATGAATGACAGATTGAGAGCAGGAGGAATGAGCCTTCTTTGGTTTGGATAACATCCTCTTCTTTTCCTGCGGTATTTCAAGTGAGTGTTTGCTTTGTGATAATTCACTGAAGTGTACACTTATGATTTATGTACCCTTTTGTCTGTATAATTATAGCAGTCTATAACAAAGTTCTAAAACAGCATGTGGATATTTAAAATATATTAGTTTTATGAGCTTTAATTTATATATTCAATAGTTTTAATAGTCTTTTTAAAATTAATGTTTTAACAAAGTTTGTAGTATGTCTCCTTTCCCAGTTCCCATTTCCCTGAGGGCCTTCCTCAACATTGTTATTGGAGTTCACTATGGGGTAATTAGGGCCTCTGTCTCTGGGGTGGGGGAGCAAGTGTGGCATTGGTGATATACAACAATTTTAAGTATACAAGTCAATGAATTTTGACAAATGCATATAATCATCTAATCATTGTCAAAGTCATGATAAAAAAATTTATATCACCCTCAAAAGTTCCAGCCTTCTTTTCAGTGTCCAGTTTTATCAGAGACTGCTCTTTTTGTTGCTGGGCTTCTGCTGCTTTTGAATGCCTGCCTGCAGCTTCTTTCACTCATTTCACTTCATTTGTGTCCTTTCATATGCAGTAGTTTTACCCTTTTTATTGGTGTCATAGGTTGGATTGCGAATGTCCCACAAAGGTTCATGTATTGAAGGATTGGTTCCCTGGCCAGTGATGTTATTGGGAGGTAGAATCTTTGTTAGGTGGGTCCTACTGAAAGGCAGTTACATCATTGAGTGTGTGCCTGTTAAGGGGTATTAGGACTCTGGTACCTTCCTCCCTCTCTTTAGCTTCCTAGCTGCCTTGAGGTAAGCAACCCCCTTCACCATGTGTTCCCATAATAAAGTACTGGCTTTCCATAGGCTCCAAGTGTATGGGATCAATCAACTATGGACTGGAATTTCTGAAGCCATGAGTCAAAATAAACATTTCCAGACTGGGTGTAGTGGTGCACACCTTTAATCCCATCACTTATGAGGCAGAGGTAGGATGATCGTCATGAGTTCAAGGCTACCCTGAGACTACATAGTGAATTTCAGGTTGGCCTGTGCTAGAGTAGAACCTTATCTTGAAACTTCCCTCACCGAAAAATATAAATAAAATAAACATTTCCACCTTATAAGTGGAATTATAAAAGTATTTTGTCATAGGTACAGAAAAGTGACTAAGACAGAAATTTGGTTCTGGGACTGGACCTATTGCTGTGACTATACACTGTGACTATATGGAAATGATATAGAGAGGTACCTTTGGAATTGGTGTGAGAGGAGCTTGGAGAAGCTGACTAGAGATAGGTTAGAGTCTGTAAATAGAACTTAATGGGCAATTCTAGTAAGTGCTCTTAGAAAACCAGAATAGTAATAGGAATGCAGACATAACCTGTAGGTTCTACTCATGAATTTTCAGATGCAGATAAGAATTCTATTTAGAACTGTATAGTACTGGGGTTGGAGAGATGGCTTGGCAGTTAAGGTGCTTGCTGACAAAGCCAAATAATGTAGGTTTAGTTTCCCAGTATCCCCATAAAACCAGATACACAAAGTGACACAAGCAAAATTTCTTTGCAGTGACTAGAGGCCCTGGCAAGCCCATTCTCTCTCAAAATAAAAGTATTGTTTTTCAGACTTATTTATTTATTTGGTTTTTCAAGAAAGGGTATTGCTCTAGCTCAGGCTGACCTGGAATTCACTATGTAGTCTCAAGCTGACCTCAAACTCATGGCAATCCTCCTACCTCTGCCTCCTGAGTGCTAGGATTCAATGCATGCACCACCACATCAAGCTAAAATAAAGTATTTTACAAAAGAAAATTGTATAGTAATGGAGGCCCTCCATGATACATCATGGCAGAGAATTTTGGAAGTTATTAGTCATTTCTCCTGTGATATAAGCCAGAACTGTTGCTCAAGGTACTCAGATAATAGGGCTGGGGATGAGGATGGATCAAGCTGACAGTTATTGTTCATTGTGTAATAAGTGAAGTGCTTGAAGCTTTATGTGTTTCCTCACATGATTCATCCAACAAACTTGCCGGTTCTCTTTCAGTAACATATTTGCCAAATTCCCTGACGTTTCACAAAGATGTGCACATGCATATACATACACACTACACACACACACACACACATACACACACACACACACACACACACACACACAGAGAGAGAGAGAGAGAGAGAGAGAGAGAGAGAGGGCGATTTATTTGTGATAAACTAACTTGTTCAAAGTAGCATGCTATGAAGTTAAAGTCTAAGAAAAAATAATGGATATATGGACTTGACTTACGTTTTACATGATTGAAGAATTATAGCTGAGCCTTTGAAAACAGTCATTTGTTATAGTATGGGGGTGACTGTGCTTTGCTGTTTTAGCATCTAACTTCTTGTATACCTTCATGTGTTTGTCTGGCCTGAGGTAATGATTATGCCTTGCAACATTGAGTGTGTTAGCAATGGAGACAGAGTAGACTTTTGGTTTCAAAACTGGAGGTAAAATGCTAAGGATTTCTGATTGAGTTGAAGATGGTATTCATATGTGGGGAATTTGTCTGAAATTTCTAGTCTTTTTTTTTTTTTTTTTTACCTCAAGCTGTCTTTCTTCAGGCCAGATTCAATTTTGACTTTCAATTTTGTCCTTTTCTTTGCCTCAGTGATCTCAGGCATGGGTCTCCTGTGATGTGGCCTGCAAGCAAATCTTCCAGGTAATGCACCTGCAGACAGTCCCAGAAGTTGCTTTAAGCTCAGATAGTCCATGCACTGCTGAGCAGCAAGATGTGCAGCTAATGTGTGAAAACAGAAGTAAACAGAAGGCAGGGCAAGGATTGTGACCATAGATTCCTTAAGGGACCATTAGACCGAGACAAACACACATCCAGGGATTCCAATCCTTGCAAGCCATCTAAAAAGCAGAGATTGATGTGGCTTTATTTTTAGTAAATAGCTAAAAAGACAAGGCTTTCCTAAGAAGAGCCAGGCAAGCATGAACATAACCTTCAAGCACTCTTTGCAAAAGGAACAAATGGTGATGAAGAAAGGTTAGCTTTATTGCAGCCTTACCTTCTATGTGGCTGTATTTACAGGTTTCAAAAACTCCAAAAGGAAATATGAAAAGGAAAAATACAAGGTTTTCTATTACATTGCAAAATCTCATTGATTTTATTCTTGTAAAAGCAATTAAGAGGGGTTTTTTTTTTGATTAATAAGAAATGGGAAGCAAACTTCTAAAACACTTTGTAAGGATATCTACTCAGGCTTTTTAGTTCCCAGCAAGAGAAATAGATTATAAAAGCATATAATATGAATATAATGAATATATGAATTCATAAATTTCATGCAAATCTGTTTTGCTGTTGTTGCTTTGAGCTAGGGTCTCACTCTATCCTAAGTTAGCCTTGAACTCATGGCAGGCCTCCTGCCTCAGCCTCCCCAGTGCTGGGATTAAAGGCATTTGCTACCACACCTGGCTAGAAAGCTCTTTTCTTTTTGCATGTCTGTGTATGTGTGTGTGTGCACATGTATGTGTAGATGCATAAGCCCTATGCCTCCTCTCCCCAGACTAGGAGAGAACTTCAATTTTTTTCTTTTTTCTAATTGGCATGTTTTCCTTGAGACAGAGTTTGTTACTGAATCTAGAACTGTTGTTTGAGCCCCAGCAATTCTTTGTTCTTTGCTACCCATGGAACTGGAGGTTATAGGTGTTTGTGGCTATGCCCAAATGTTTATGAATTGGACCTTCTCAGGCCCTCATGCTTGCTTGGCAAGTGTTCTCACCTAATAAACCATCTCCTCAGCTCTTAAAGCAATTTTTGGAGTATCAGTGCAAAGAGATAAGATAACCCTGTTGAGCTGAGCCAGGTTACAGACCCAGAACTCTTCAAATGAAGAGGAGACTGGTTTCTTAGAGGACCTTGTTATACTGACCAAAACTTTCATTTTTAATTGTTCTCCATAGGTCTATACCAGGGTGGCTATATTAGAGAAAAAGAGATAATCAGACATTTGGTAGCTACTGGACACTGGCTCTAAGCTGACACAACTTTAAGGAACAAAGTTTGTCACCATGGAAAGAGTAGAGGCTTAAGGCATAGGTCACCAATGGAGTTTATTTTTAAATTTTTTTGTTATTTTTATTTATTTATTTGACAACAACAGACAGAGAGAGAAAGAGGCAGAGAGAGATAGACAATGGGCATGCCAGGGCCTCCAGCCACTGCAAATGAACTCCAGACGCATGCGTCCCCTTGTGCATCTGGCTACCGTGGGTCCTGGGGAATCAAGCCTCGAGCTGGGGTCCTTATGCTTCACAGGCAAGCACTTAACCGCTAAGCTATCTCTCCAGCCCACCAATGGAGTTTTAACACAGGTCCATCAAACAGTGACTCCAGTGAGTTTCCAAGGCCATACTGCCCAGTTCCAGAATGCATAATCATAATGGATGTACTCAGCAACTGGCAGAACCTTTGAATTATTTCCATGACCCCCTCCCCAGGTAGTGTCTTACTGTATACCAGGCTGACCTGGAATTTGTTATGTAGTTTTAGGGTGGCCTCAGACTCATGGCAGTCCTCCTACCTCTGCCTCCGAGTGCTAGGTTTAAAGGTATGTGCCACCATGCCTGGCCAATGACCTTAGAAGCTGAGCTACTATTGTAAGGAAGGCCAAGTGGAAGCCACTAGAACAAACTTCCTAATGAAAATAATAACCCCAAATCAAGCCCATATTCCTAGAGGGGTCTCAGAAGTTAGTCTTCAATGATGTAGGGGTACATCATTTTAACCATTTCAACCCATCTTTTTGTCCAGTTTAGAAGACAGTTGGGGATTGGAGTGATAGCTCAGCAGTTAAAGGCACTTGCTTAAAAAAAATAGACATATCTTGGAGAATGACAGTAGATTGTCAGAAACTCAGTAAGATGGTAACTAATTGTAGTTGCTGTTTGTGTGCGTTAATTGCTTGAATAAATTAGTACTTCCCCTATAATTTAGGATGTAGCTCAATTTATTACAAAATCACCATATGTTTATGACTCATTTTTTCTTTTTCTTAGATTGTGCAAACCAAATATATTATTTCAGTAGTTTAAAATATTTTATTCTTTGGTTCTTTTATATAACAAGGATGAAGCATGTTCCAGAAGTCTTGATCTACACTTGAATTTAAGCATAATCCATAACATAATTTACATAGCAGCAGTAGTAGCTCTTTAAGACCTCCCAAAAGACTTTCCCTCATAGCTAGATATTTAAGAGTCTTTGCAGACCTGTTCAGCCTTTATTCATTACTTTCCACTTGGATGTAGTGCTGCATACAATGTCTACCTCAGAATTTCAGACTACATATTGATTGTGTCTTGTACTATTCATAATCACTTTATGTCTTAGTTTACCAAGCTCAGCTGACTATTGCTTCTAAATATTTCATGTGATTTCCTCCTGCCTCAAGCCTCATACCTCTCTGATTTTGTACACTGTTGCCAAAATGAGTTATACAAAATATAAATGTATCTTTCCTTAACTGAACTCTGTCAGTGACTTCTAATTCTTAGCAATGAATTCTGTATATAATAATTTCTCATCTCCTTAGTGCTGTTGTTGGAGAGGTAATGGTAAGAAACTTGAAGAATATTGGATTTTAAATAAGGAAATAATATTTATTATTATATTATTTAAATAAGGAAATAAATTAGTTAAATGGTTATGAAGCATATTGAAGCTATGCTGTGTTTTAAAATTCAGTTTAAGATACTTTAAATGGAAAGTTGGCTGATACAGTACTCTCCTATAGTATACTCGTCCCTTAAGGAATGAGAAATAGTTTATGTGTGTGTATATATCTTCTTTGAACATTTTCTTGGTAAATAAGCAGATTGAAATAATCTTCTTTGACTACACAAAGTTCAAATGTAAGCCAGGGCACTGTCAACATATTTGACCTATTAACATGTTAACTGGCAGTTTCTATCCTGAGTGACATAAAAATAATATTTTTTTCAGACTCCCAATGCTGTAAAATTGTGTCTTATTTAAAATACCTAAGATTTTTTTCCTGTAAAAGTAGATAGTCTTTTTTTAACCTAGGTAGAGAATATTTTTTCCAAGTGCTTTAGAACATTGCCCTACTCAACTGAACAAAATGTCTTCAGAATCCCATGAGATAAATTTGGTTTGAAAAGGCTCAGTCAAATGAATTCCTTCAAAGGCCATCTAAAATGAGAAATGCTTCAAGTGATATCCATGCTTCCCAGATGAGAAATACATAGAAAGTACACCTATCTCATTTGAGAGGGAAGAATCTTGTGTTGATACAGAGTAGACATCTGGTCAACCAATTGCCTGGTGTTTTTTTTTTTTTATTTTGTGTATTTGCATTATTTATTTGAATTATAAACCTAGTTACTCTGTCACACACAGTTCAGAGATGATGTCATGTGTAGGACTCCTAACTTTAAATAGTATTATATGCATGTTTTGCCTTAGAAAACTTTTATCTGCAAGTATATGTAAATAATATAGATTCTGGGACTGTACCCTGAAGGAAGTAAAAACAATTAGAGGACATTTTAAGTAGTGAAATAACCAAAACTTACACCTATTTATAAGCAAATAACTGTGACAGATCTTTTGGCTGCCTACCTTATCCTTGGTTTTAGAACCCTTGCCTGCTTTATATATTTCAAAGTGGTCACATAGATTATATAATCAAACTGTAATATGAAGGCTGAAAATAGAATGTTTTCACATATAAACTTTTGTAAGTACAGTAAATAAAAAGCAACTCAAGAACATGACAGACCAATGTCTTTTTTTAGCTCCATATTCTTGCGTTCAGATCACAGCACATCTCTGCCGACAAATGAAGCAGGTGCACTGAGGGGCCTTTACCTCCTGCAGGCATCATCTCAACTATTCTGTTTACCCATACTTGCAGAGAATATTGTGTAAAGGATCTTACACAATAGAGTGAGCTTTCAGAGAGCTATAGCTGCATATTCCTATGCACATACAATTTCAGGAGTTCATCACTTGATTCACTAAACTTCTTTGGGTTAAAAGAAATAATAGAAAAAAATAGAAAAAAAAAGAAATAATAGGCTTTACAAACGTTTCTTTAACGAAACACCAGATACAAACCAAAGGCAAATTGTCTGAAATCTAATCATCACATTCATTCCTTAAGTTTTCTAGAATTTCTGTGCCTAAAGAAAAAATTACGACAGTAAAACCTATTGCTAAAACCTTCTATGTATGCTCACACTAATTAATGCACATATTATAAACATTTCAAAAGTCAGTTACCATTTTTTTAAGATATATCCTACAAAATAATATTTACAGTCTAAGAGAATAGGCAGAGGTCAACCAGTCTTCAGCAAACACATTCCCAGAGTGCAAGATGCAGACTGCAACTTAGTGAAAACATTTGTAAGTCAGTTTTCTAGAGAGCTCCTATTCTAGGTTTAATTTTGCTGTAGTTTATTCACTCTTATTAAAATATATTCAATTTTTTGGTATGCAGTTCATGTTGTCTTTTATGTAACTTAGAAGTTCGTCTTTTTCCATTTGGTAACCACTTTTTTTCCACTTTTCACGCAGTTTTCACGCAGTTGCCATAACAGTTGCCCCGATTTCCTTCCCTGAAGAAATGCCCGCTCTCCTGATGTCATCTCCACTTACAGGAAAGGGTGGGATGGACCACTGCTGCATCTCCTTGGGAAGGCCATGCTCTCCTTTAGTACTTCAGCAGCTCACACATGCAGACGGCTATGTCAGTTCCCTAGAATTTATAATGAAGTCTTGGTAGGGTCTTAAAGGTTCTGAACTATCTGTTGCTTTAATCAAGTCTTTCCTTTTTTTTAACAATAAATAAACCTAGGTTTTTCTCTTTGAAATCTTCAACCTCAAATCCAGTCTTGTGACATCATCTTGTACTCTGAATAATGAGGCCAAAAGAGTTATTGGCTTTTGTGAAAGGCCTCCAACATTTTTACTAACTTTGTTAAATTCTTCTAAATTTGTATTAGCAGGTAAACCTACATGTGATGCCACATCAAGATCACAGATCAGGTGGATCAAGTGATGTACATGGTCACCAGTGAGAATTTTCTTCAGATCTACCCACATTCTCTCTCCTGATATTCCAGCCAAGCCTTTGGCATTCTCTGCAATTGCTTCTAGAGTCTCAGGGTCATGGTCACCAGGTTTGTCTACAATTCTACCATAAAACCTGAAATACCTTAAAATTCAAAGATAATCTTCTTGAATCCTTTGCTTTGCTTGTCCAACAAATCTAACTTTCTTATTTTTTAAATCTGTTTAACCATTAAAGTAGTCAAACAAAGTACCATCAAAACCCGGAAACATGGAATTGCTCATCTTTCTGCCAGTCAGTTGTGAATTCTACCTTGGCATGTCTCCCATCAGTGGTAACATCAATCCGGAGTGTAGTAATTTCAAAATTTTCTTCATGAAGCCTGGTGGTAATTGTCCCATGCTTCTCTCCTTTGTTGTTGATCATGTGGATGCCAGCTGTGGTGGTTTGATTCAGGTGTCCCCCATAAACTTAGGTGTTCTGAATGCTAGGTTCCCAGCTGATGGATATTTGGGAATTAAGCCCTCCTGGAGGGAGTGTTTTGTTGGGGGCAGGCTTATGGGCTTTATAGCCAGTTTCCCCATGCCAGTGTTTGGCACACCCTCCTGTTGCTGTGAGCCACCTTATGTTGGCCAGAGGGTGATGTCCACCCTCTGCTCATGCCATCGTTTTTCCCTGCCATCGTGGAGCTTCCCCTCGAGCCTGTAAGCCAAAATAAATCTCTTTTTCCCAGAAGCTGATCTTGGTTGGGTGATTTCTACCAGCAATGAGAACCGGACTGCAACAGTAAAGTGGTACCAGGAGTGGGGTTGCTGCTAGACACCTGACTGTGTGGCTTTGGCCTTTTGGAGCTGATTTTCAAGAGGAATGTGGAAGGATTTGAAACCTTGGCCTAAGAGATGCCTTGCAGTGCTGTAAGTACAGCTTGATGTACTGTTCTGGTCTGAGCTGCAAGACCTGAATGCAATAAGAACTATGGACTGTGAAGTTTGGCTTATAAGGGTAAGAAAAAGCTTTGCCTGGATTGGGCTAGCAGTTTGTGTGAGAAGCTTGCTCTTGTGCCCATGTCCTGAGAAGTTGTGCAGGGTTGCTTTGCATAGAAACAAACTGGTGTGAGCAGAGGGATATGACACAGAAAGAAAAATCTTTGGGTGAACTCTTGCCCGTTCAGCTGCAACTGAGAGATTACAACTTTTGAGACTGGGCTAACTGACCTGCGCTGGGACAACAAGAAGAATGTCAACTCTTTTGAAGGGGTCTGAGTGCTCAAGGAGTGTCCTGTTCTTCAAAGTCTGCTTTATTCCCCCCTGGATTAACAAATTGGCACCCTACCTGGTATCATGGAGTATAAGAAATGCTGGAAAGAGGGTCATTGAGTTTGCAACATGGTCTTGTGTTTTGGAAATGGCCATGGGCAATGTGAAGCGGGTTTGCTGATTGCATGCATAGAGACCCCATGGTGCCATGAGGATGAACCGTGGCTTGCAGTGTAGACCCAGTGGAGATGCCGGGACCATGAGATGGCTGCCGAGGAGCTGCCGGCCCCATGAAGTTACCCAGGACTGTGAGTAGCCTAGCTGGAGGGGCGGAATTGAAATGCCAGAGACTTGTTGCTGGTTAGAATTATCGGACTTGAAGATTTGTCACTGGCTAGAGTTGCTGGACTGGAAGCTACAGAGTTTGATGTTTGCCCTGGTTGTTTTAAATTTGCATTGGTTGAATGTTTCTTTGCTTTGCCCAATGCTATCTTTTGCAATGTGAATATTTATTCTGTGTCATTATGGGTTTTTTGAGGTTGTTTTTTGGTATTATGGCTCAGTTAAGAGATCTTGGACTATGGGGATATATGAACATCATTGGAATTGATAAAAACTATGGGGACTTTTAAAGTTAGATGAACACATTATATTTTACATCATGGATATCAGTTTATGGGGGCCAGGGGCGGAATGTGGTGGTTTGATTCAGGTGTCCCCCATAAACTTAGGTGTTCTGAATGCTAGGTTCCCAGCTGATGGATATTTGGGAATTAATCCCTCCTGGAGGGAGTGTTTTGTTGGGGGCGGGCTTATGGGCTTTATAGCCAGTTTCCCCATGCCAGTGTTTGGCACACCCTCCTGTTGCTGTGTTCCTCCTTACGTTGGCCAGGGGGTGATGGGTGATGTCCACCCTCTGCTCATGCCATCGTTTTTCCCTGCCATCGTGGAGCTTCCCCTCTAGCCTGTAAGCCAAAATAAATCTCTTTTTCCCAGAAGCTGATCTTGGTTGGGTGATTTCTACCAGCAATGCGAACCGGACTGCAACACCAGCCAACTGGAACATCTCCTTCATCTGGGCTGATGTGGCTGTGGTGGCAAAATCCACATCCTGAGACTTGACCCCATTGAGTAAGCCCCTCACAGCTCCTCCTGCTATTCTTAATTCATGATTCTCTTTGACAAATAATTCTGTCAGATTCTTCAACCCTTCTGTGAAAAGTGACTGAAATTCTGGAGACTGCAACTTCATTGTAAACAGGTGTCACTTCAAGAGACACAATCTACTAACACTACAGTTCAGAACTAGCCTGTGCCACAGATAGAGGTGATTCAGCATCTGGAGACAGTCAGCAACCACATATCCCGCTGCCCTGTCTGTTGTTTGAGGAACCACCAGATGTGGCTTTAAATAAGCAACTTTGAAAATTACAGATAAAATGTTCTTTGATACAAGGGATGGTTGCTACTGGCCAAAAATATATTCCTCTCTATTCTTAATTATTCTTGAATAATCATTTTACATAGATGAAATGGTTCTTTGGAGGCTTTCCTGCAATCTCCACATAGTACATGATCACTTAGAACAATGTTTTTCAGAACAGGCTACTTACCACTTGCATGATTACATAGCAATTCTGGGGTAAATTTCATGTTTCTAGGCCTGTCCATCTAGAATATCTTTGGCTGGGACTCTGGTGCACGTATTATCACAGGCTTCCTAGGTGATTTTCTTGTGGTATAATGATGAAAGGGGTTTGACACAGAACCTTGGCTGGTAAAAGTGTATAGTCATCTCTCCAGAGAATGTTTCATAGGTGAGTAAAAATTCCCTTAAACATTACCAAAAATGCTATTACAGGAGTCAGGAGACATAGGCTCAGAATGCATCTTTGTAATTTTCCAATTGTGTGAGCTTGGGAAAGAAGCTCTGATATGCCCTCTAGTGAAAAGTTTCCTCATCTGTCACTTGTAAGTGACAAAGATCCTATTACACAATTAATAAAAAGGAAAGAGATATTTGTAGAAGAATTAAAACAGTGTAAGGGCGTCAGTACACATTTGATTGTTATGCCAATAAGAGATTGTGTATGGGGAGGACAAGTTGGCATAGGAGCTGAGAGAAAAGCTATGGTAACACTTGGCTAAGGTACTGGAATGTTTTGTGGAAGAAGTGTAATTTTGGCTGAATATAGAATGATAGAATATTTCAGATAGATAGAAATGATGAGAAAATTTCAAAGAGTAGGAAGCAGAGTCTGGTTTGATGAGAGCAATGGTTCTGTACTTTGTTGAACATAGGATCATCTTGAGAGCATTTAAAAATGCAGAGGTCTGGGTCACCTGAGGCAATTCAAGAAGATTAATTTGATAATGGCATTCATTTATATCAGGGTGGAAAGAGAGGCAAAATAGTGTTAGTAAACCAATTAGTAGGCTAGTGGAGAAATCCATGAGCTATGGTTTGAATGTGCATCTTGAAAAGTTTACATGTTGGAAAGTTAACTTTAAATTCATATATTGATGGTATTTGGAAGTGAGACCTTTAGGGAGTAATAAGAATTAAATGAGATCATGAGTGTGGGCCCCCATTATGGCATTCATGGCTTTATAAAAGGAAGGCAGACTCAAGCTTGCACACTTGCCCTGTCTTGCCACATGATGTCCTTCACCATGTCCATTATAACAAGAAGAACTTTACTGGATGTCTGCACTGGGCTCTTTGACTTTTCACCATACAGAATCATGAGTTAAGCAAACCTTTATTCTTTATAATTTACCCAGTTGGTGGTATTAAATTGCAGGAACAGAAAACAGACTAAGACGTCATAAATTATATAAAAGAAAATATAAATATTTTTTATAAAAAATTGTAGTAGAAAAATAGTTTGTCAGAGCTTTGTAGTGTTTGGCAACTAGATTGGAGTGAAAGGAGTTGACAATGTGAATGTGTTTTTGGTTCTTTTACATTGTGTGAATTGAATTGTAACCTTTTAATTTGAAAAGACAAAATTCTGTAGTCTCATATATCTGACAGTTAACAGTTGCCCCTCCCCCATTGTTTCTTTCCTTCCAACATATTAGAGACCGTTGGTGCCTTTTAATTGTTTTATATGCTTCTTTAACATTATTTTCATAATTATACTTCATAAAATTGTTAATGTGAAAATTAAAGGTGATTTTGAAGTTGTATTAGTTGATTTAAAAATGAAAAACTAGCAGCCAGGCGTGGTGGCACACGCCTTTAATCCCAGCACTCGGGAGGCAGAGGTAGGAGGACCGCGTGAGTTTGAGGCCACCCTGAGACTCCATAGTGAATCCCAGGTCAGCCTGGGCTAGAGTGATACCCTAACTTGAAAAAAACAAAACCAAAATAATAATAATAATAATAAAATAAAATAAGATAAAAATAAATGAAAAACTAAATGTTTTCTTCAAGGGGTAAGAAATTCATATTTTGTGTTAATAAAAATAAAAAATAAAAATAAAACAAAAAATGTTATAATGAAAAAAAAAAGAAATTCATATTTTGTAAATTCTATTTGTTTTTTTTTTTTTTAAATTTTTTATTTATTTATTTGAGAGCGACGGACACAGAGAGAAAGACAGATAGAGGGAGAGAAAGAATGGGCGCGCCAGGGCTTCCAGCCTCTGCAAACGAACTCCAGACGCGTGCGCCCCCTTGTGCATCTGGCTAACATGGGACCTGGGGAACCGAGCCTCGAACCGCGGTCCTTAGGCTTCACAGGCAAGTGCTTAACTGCCAAGCCATGGTGCTAAATAAACAACTTATAATAGTAGAGATGGAAAGTGATTTGATAAATTTCTTTGAATTTTACTATAGAAAAACTCGAGTGATGAAATAAGAAACTATGGTGGTTGGGTAGAAGTGGAAGAAAGAGTAATAGTTGTGAAAGCCCTATAAAAATAGGATTGAGCAAAGTATTTCATATGACAGAATAAGGGCAAAAGGGAGCAGTAATTAATGTCCATGTAAAAAGACCTTATTTGTTGAGGCAAGGTATCACTCAATCTATAGCTCACCATTTTGATTTGTCTAGCTGGCCAGTGAGGCCAAATGATTCTGTCTCTACCTCCTCAGAACTGGGATTATAGACACACTCAACTATGTGCAGCATTTTATGTGGGTGCCAGGGATCAAACTCAGATGCTCATGCTTAGGTCGTCAACAATTTACTCACTGAGAAATCTCTCCAGCTTCTCCACCTTATTATTATTTGTTTTTTTGAGACAGAGTCTCTCACTACACCTGGACCCACAAGGCTCCACTAACTAGATAGTGAGCTCTGGGATCTTTATGTCTCTGCCTTCCTAGCACTGGGATTGCAGGCATGCATCATGTTCCTGGCTTTCACTTGGATGTTAGGATCAAACTCAGATCTTCATGCTTGTGCAGCAGGTACTTTACCCACTGAGCCTTCTCCCCAGACTTTATTTTTAATATTTTTATTGTTGACAATTTCCATCATTATAGACAATAAACCATTATCCCTCTTCCCCTTCACTACGCTCTCCATCATATTCCCTCCCTGTCAATCAGTCAGTCTTTTATTCTGATGTCATCATCTTTTCCTCCTATTTTACTGGTCTTGAGTAGGTAGTGTCAGGTACTGTGAGGTCATGGATATCCAGGCCATTTTGTGTCTGGAAGAGTGCATTGTAAGCAGTCCTACTCTTCCTTTGGCTCTTACCTTCTTCCCGACACCTCTTCTGCAATGGACCCTGAGCCTTGGAAAGTATGATAGAGATGTTTCAGTGCTGAGCACTCCTCTGTTACTTCTCAACACTTTGTTGCCTTTTGAGTCATCCCAGAGGTCATTGCCATCTGAAAAGAGAAGCTTCTCTAACCAAAAGTGAGAGTAGCATTAATATATTGGTATAGGTGAACAATTAAGGAAAGTGCTTACTGGGCAGTTTGGTGAGTATAATATATGCATTTATCCAGACATCAACAGGCGTTACACCCATAGGATGTCATGACTTCCCTGTCATAGGTTTTCAGCATCTGGCATGTATTCCCTTCCATGGAGCAGAGCTCCAGTCAAATTAGAGCTGTTGGTTTCCCCCATAACAGACATGCCACTATTGCAACCATTGGCTCATTTTTTCTTTTTGAGAAATAATTTTACTGTATAGTGCTAGCTCATCTGGAACTCACCATTTAGACCAGGCTGGCCTTGAATTTGCATTATAACCTCCTGCCTCTGCCTTTGCATGCTGGGATTACTGGAGTGAGATAACATACCCAGTTA
Organism: Jaculus jaculus; assembly: GCF_020740685.1. Taxonomy (NCBI): domain Eukaryota; kingdom Metazoa; phylum Chordata; class Mammalia; order Rodentia; family Dipodidae; genus Jaculus; species Jaculus jaculus. The sequence goes on from NC_059104.1 coordinate 109,787,971, forward strand.
CAAACTTGTTCCACAGAAATACAATAATGGGTTAACATAAAAGAAGATTCTCTTTTGTCTAACAACTGAGCCCTCATCCTCCTTGCTGTGTCTGGTTACAAAACTTGTTATTAGTTATCTTCGAGAAACACGGATTATATATCATGTGTCCAGGGTATGCATATAAAAATGCAACAAATACTGTTTAAGCACTTTAATTTTGATCCAAACCCATCAAGTTTTATGTTTCCCCCCTGTGGCTCATGGTTTTATTTTTTAATATGTAAATATTTCAGATGAACCTCATTTGGCATGATTATGATTGATTAACTCATTTCTGTATCCATTAAAGTGAAGAAAAAATGAGTAATGATTTGTACATGGCAAACCTCTCAGACGTAGAACAAGGCAATGTTTGTTAAGATTATCAAACCACTTTTTATTCAAAATGTGTAAAAGCAAAAAATGCCTCAGTAAAAGCTTATGTTTCTCTTATGTCATTGGAAAGTAATGTAGCATATGATTGAGTACCAACATACAGTGGGGATATGTGCCCTCAGTTCAGATTCTGGCTATCATTGTCTTAATTCCTCCTTTATCTATTTACCCATTATGCTCTGTTTCCTTTCCTCACATGCTTTCCTTGACTCTGTCATTGTGATGACTTATCTTCACTGTGTACTCTGTCTACTTGACTGAATTTAGAATTACTTAGATGTACCTCCAGATATATCTGTGACGGGAGAGTATAACTGAAGAGGGTAGACCCACCTTTGATGTGAGTGGTGCCAGTCCATGATTTGAGCCATCTCTCCAGCCCTATGCTGAATTAAAAAAATATTTTATTTTTATTTAGTTATTTGAGAGGGATATGCAGAAATGTGCAGGGAGACAGAAAGAGAGAGCGAATGGGCATGCCAGGGCCTCCAGGCACTGCAAACGAACTCTAGTTGCATGTGCCCCTTTTTGCATCTGGTCCTGGGGAATCAAACCTGGGTCCTTTGGTTTGCAGGCAAGTGCCTTAATCACTAACCCACCTCTCCAGACCCCTATGCTGAACTTTTTAATGGGAAGGAAAAAGGTCTCAAAAGCTCAAACAATACTGAAGAAAAACAAAGTTGGAGGTGCCAAATTACTCAATTTCAAGACTTATTACAGTAACCAAGACAGCATGGTACTGGTAAAAGAACAAACATATAGGTTGATGGAACAAAACAGACAGCCCGAATATAAACCACACAAATATAGACTTTGATTCCTTAAAAGAAGTAAAATTAATCTAACAGTATTTCTTTCTCATAAATGATGTAGAAACACCAGCATAACTATAAAAATGTGCCAAATATAGAAGCTAAACTTTTCAGAAAAACCAATTCAAAATAGATTTGTAGAGCTAAATGTGAAATGCAAAAGCATAAATTTGGGAAAAGTAAATATAAAAATTATACCTTTTAATTAGCTGCTTAAAAAGTAGGTTTATATAACACTTATTCATATTGTCTTTAGTTATATGTGTCTTTCTCCCTCCCTTCTACCTATCCCTGTGAGACCTTTCCAGCCCCCTGTACTCTGTTTTATGTCTTGACTCTTGTGGTGGTTTGAATTAGGTATTCCCATAAACTCATGTGTTTTTGGATGCTTGGTTCCCTGATGATTGTAATTTGAGAGGTGAGGCTTTGCTGGAGGAGGTATGTTGTTGGAGGTGGGTGTAGGGGTGTCACAGTCAGCTCCCCCTTGCTAGAGTTCAGCTAACTCTCCTACTGCTGTTGTCTACTTGCTGTGACAAAAGTGATGTCCAGCCTCTGCTCATGCCATGCTTTTCCCTGCCATCATGCAGCTTCCTCTTGAGATGTTCTCCCATAAGCTGCTTCTGGTGAGGTGCTTTATCCTAGCAAGGAGAAAATAACTATAACATCTGTCTACTACCCTTTCCCAGCTTCTCTCACTAAGTGTCATTCTAGCTTCTTGACCACTAGTATCTGATATTTACTACAATTTAACACAAATTTAATGATTCCAAGCTAGTCCAAGCAGAGAAGTCCATCTGTTTAGGAAAATGATTCAACTTAGGGTGTTGGAACTTGATGGGAGTGAGGACATGATGTCAAGACTTCTGTGGAGAAGGAGGACAAGGAAGGGGTGAGATGGCAATGATAAGTTGCTTACATATTAGACAATAGATCAAATCAGTCTATAAGGATAATGGGATCTATGTTTAGGCACTTACTGAGAGCAGATTCATAAATATGGAATATAATATAACTAGATGAGCCAGAATTAGAGGCTATCTGTATAAACTCATGGTTTTCACTACAGATGGGGAGATACAGAAATAAGTCGTTATGTATATTTACATCTTTGTCTATAGCTATGTGTTTGTCTTTCTGGCTCTGCAGATTTGTAGGATTTAGGCTCATAGAAAACAATGACTATCAAGAGATCACCCTACCTTTTTGTTCTCTAAGAATTGACAGTTGTCACTATAGTCTAAGAAAGTGTCACATTGCCTGCTCACCCAGTTCCTTCAAACCTGGGATTTTTGAAAGCCTCCCTTACCCTTCCTATAAAAGAAAAGCTGTTTCTGCCTGACATTCCATCTTTATTGGTCTTGGTTTCAGAATGTTCTCCCTATTACAACAATCCCCCTTCCCCATATCATTGATTTTTTTAAATAAATCTCTCCAAATATGGGCTTATTTCTTAGTCTACAGCTTCCAAATGTCAGTTTAAACTTAAATAAAACAGTGATTCTTAGAAAAATGATTGATTTTAGTATCTGAAAGAGAAAATAAAAGACAATCCTGTATTATTTTCTTGTACTTGAAAGTGAGGAAATGATTAAAGAATATATGTCCTTGTGTACAAGACATAGAACTCAGCCTGAAGGACCTCTTACTGGCCAAGTCAGCAACAAACTGAACATCAAAAGAACACCATTCATAACATCTCATCGAACAAAAAACAGGAATCCACTGAGAAGTCATCTGTTAGATATAAAAGAAAACATGTAAAAATTAGACAAAATGTTCTGTGTCCAAGAACTATTTAAATACTTAACTTTACAGTGAGGCAGCTTAAGTGATACCACTTTATGAGACCAGAGTGAGTATCACCAGTGATGCAACAGAGAAATCATGGATACACTACAGAATGTACTAAGAAGATAGGCTATCTAGCTGTACAATAGGATGCCTCATGTCTGTGAGAGTCTTGTCTTAAGAAGCACACAAAGAAATCTAAGAAAACCAAGTGTGAGTGACATTCAAAGTCTCATGTGCTCAGGTTGGTCTTGAACTCACTATGCAATGGAGGATGATCTTGACATCATGATCCTCCTGTCTCTACTTCCCAAATGTTGCGATTATAAAGCTATGTCACCCCTTCTGACTTGTTATCACTGGTAGGCATTCTACAACATAACTGTCCTGGAAACTTTATGTTGTATGGTTAGCTGTGACCATGAAGTTTACTTCTGGATCATAAGATTTAAATGGAAGGAAATGGAATAGACCATAGGGAAAGCCATCATTTACCTAATGTGGGGTCAGCTTAAATGGCATATACATTTTCACTCCTTGTTCTCTCCATTCATTCTTTTTTTCTTTATTAGTTATGTACATATTCATTGTGTAAACAGCCATGTTGGTACCATAGTTAGCCTCCTCCCTGTCCTCCCCCTTCCAAAGGGACCCTCCTTGTTAGGGATTGTGCATTGTGGGGGTAGCCATCAGTTATGGCGAAGAGTCAATGTCTCTTGCGACTCTAACAATCTTTCTGCCTCCTCTTCCATGTATTTCCCTGAACCATGTTGGATTTGTTTTAGGTATACTTCAGTGATGAGGTCTTGGTAGCCTGTGTATCTAGATATCTGGTTTGGTAGGAGTTGAGTATTCTCTGTGTCTACCTCCTTCACTTTTGTGTTGGTACCAGGTTCACCAAGAAAGCAGCACTCTTGCTTATTTCCCCAATTACTGTATGGTGTCAGCAGGGGCCCTGGTGAGGTGCGATCTCTCCATTTATTCTTACTTCTACTAAGTGCTATGCATAGAAGTGGAGGAATATGACACTTTCCTGTGATTATGAAGACTAGGATTGCAGACTTTGATAAAGCAGGGAGAAAACATCTGGATCCTTCAGCAACACCTACACACAAGGTTCCTTATACATTACCCCCTACTTGATTAATCCATATGACTGGATTTCTAGTAAATCTAGCCAAAGGTAGACCTAGTTAAAACAACTTGCTCCCTCACCTGTTCATTTGGCATTCTGTTGTAGGTAGTTTCCATTGCTAGGATGAACATAGAAACCAGGCACAGTTTATGGGAGGAACAAATTTATTTCAAGCTTACAGATGTGGGGAGGAGAAGTTCCATGAGTGGTGGAAGAAGCTGCTTCCATATATTCAGAGAGAGCCATCACCAGCCAGCAAACAGCACAAACTCAGCAGCAAACAGCAGCCACTCCCCTTCCTGCAGAGCTCAAGACTTTTGGCATGTAGTTGGACTGAAAAATCAGATCTGCCCCCATACATACCTTAGGGCTGGATCCCAGGATCTACTCCCAGTGACACTTTCTTCAGCTGAGTGGCTGGAGATCCAAGTTACAAGCTTTTACAATGCAGGAGTCTCTGGGGGAACATTCATTCAAACTACAACATATTCCTATATGTCTAGTTCTTGACTTCAATGCAAAGTTTGTTGGCAATATTTATATTGCATGTTAAAAATCAATTAACAAAGAATTGATTTTTTCACTAGGTAGGCTTTTTAAAGCACTGTGTAGTCCCAGTTTGTTCTAGTCTTCTGAAGCATAAGTGAGACTAAAAGTTTTCAAATATGACTTTTCCCATTTTCAACTGTGCTGTCCTTAATTCTTATGCTGAAATCTAATCCCCAGTGTGAAACTACATGAATGAGATTAAGTGAATTTATGAAAGAGGTCTCAGTTAAGAGTCCCTCAACCCTTTCACATGGCAAAAGTTGCCATCTGCAAACTAAGGTTAGTTTTCATCAGACACCATATCTGCTCACATACTTATTTTGGTCTTCCCAGCTTTCAGAACTATAGGGAAAAAAAAAACATGTGTTGTTTAAAATCCACATAATTTATGGTATTTTTTTTATTATAGCAGTCTAAATGAACAGACATATACAAGTTTTCTTTTTATAAACTTTCTGTTCTGTAACTGATGCTAAGCCAGGTAACCCTTGCATTTCTGAATCCTGAGAGACTTGAAAGACTTTAACATGAGGTAACTGTGACAAAATCAGTGACATATTATATGATTAATAAATTAAAGTTCAAGTTTCCATTACAAATAAGTTAAATTTACTGAATATGAAGTAAACATTATATGATTAAGACTTTCAGGCTACATAGATGGCTTAGTGGTTAAGATGTTTGCCTGCAAAGCCTAAGGATTTAGGTTTGATTCCCTAGTACCCACCTAAGCCAAATACACAAGGTGGTACATGCATTGAGTTCGTTTGCAGTGTGGCTAGAGGCCCTGGTACACCCATTCTCTCTCTCTCTCCCTCCCTCAAATAAATAAATATTTTTTTAAAAGATTAAGACTTTCAGACTGAATCATGGACTTCCCACACTGTAAAAAAAATTCACAGCATCATTTGAAGCATCGATTTCAGGGGAAAGAGAACTCAAACCTTCAGCAATTTCTCTGAAGGAAACAGTTGGGAAATATTCTGATGATAATGAAATGTGAAGTGAAAGTTATCACAGGAAAAACATCTCTTGGTTTGGTGACTTCCCTTTGGCTCTCCTTGGCTTGCATCAGCTAATATAACATGGGAAGAAGTCTGGGAAGAAGGCTGGGGATTGGTATGGACCAGCTGTGGTTGATCACATTTTAAGAAAAGCAGTTGAAGAAGCAAGACACCCTGATTTCCAAGGAATAACTATTTATGTTGCACAAGATTGTACAGTTTATAATTCTGATGTAATTGATAAGCAGAGTGATTCCAGGACTGCTGGTGATGCAAGTGACAAGGCTGTTATTATTTTAGTTCCTGATAGACTTGGTGGAGAAAGAACCAACACTGACTACCTGGAGTTTGTGAAGGGTGTTTTAAGCCTTGAATATTGTGTGGGTATAATTGGTGGGAAACCGAAAGTCATATTACTTCGCTGGATTTCAAGATGACAGTTTGATTTACATGGATCCTCATTACTGCCAATCTTTTGTAGATGTCAGCAGAAAGGATTTTCCTCTTGAGACATTCCACTGCTCTTCTCCCAAAAAGATGCCCTTTCGAAAATGGATCCTAGCTATACATTAGGATTTTATTGTCGAAATGTTCAGGACTTCAAACGAGCTTCTGAAGAAATCACAAAGGTATTGAGAGTTTCTTCTAAGGAGAAATATCCCTTGTTTACTTTTGTGAATGGCTGTTCCAGAGACTATGATTTTCCCTGTGCTGAAGACAGTGGGGAGGAGCTGGATTGGCTCCCAGAGGTTGAGAAGCAAAGAGTCAAAAGGTTCAGTACAGAGGAATTTGTCCTGCTGTGAAGATTAACACACTGCTTACTGAGAAGAGCTTGTTTAGGTGGAAAATGAGTAACAAGTACACTCAGAACTGTTTATTATTACAGATTCTTTATTTTACATGTCTTTACAAAAAAATTGAAAATATACAACTCTAAAGATATTTTTCTGAAAGAGCAATGATTTGATAACTCTTGCTTTTTAATAATAAATAACAAACGATTTTGGTTGCATTCCTATTTATGAAAGATCTGCTGATTGAACACTACCTGTCAGCTTCTCATCTTCAAAGCCTCCTACCTGAGCTCATTGTTGCCCCAGAAGTTTTGTGATATAGAGTTTTAGGTCACCAAATTAATGAAAGAAGATCAAAGGGGGAATCTTCCAGCTACCTAGCCTCCTGTTGCACATGACTAGTGACTGCTTTTGGTTTAAATATCTTGATAATTAAATGTGCATACAATTGATTTTAAGCTTAGGTAATACTTAGAGATAGGATACTGTAATGGCTACTTGTTGGGCTTGCTGTTGATCTTTTTTATGAAGAATGAATATAAAGTATTGTGGATTTCTTTTTATGTGTGGGACTGAACCCAGAGCCTTGCCCATTTTAGGCAAATGCTCTACCATGATCTGTGTTGACAGCCCTAAAATATTGGTTTTTTTCCCAGAGATTTAAAGGCTAGGTTAGTAGTATCTGGATTCATTCAAATCAGGCAAAGGAAGTTACAAAATAGCAGTAGCATTTGTTTTCTATTTCAAAAGTGAAATTTTATGAGAATTCAACTTATTGTACAGCTTATAAATCTAAAGATGAATTATCAGGAATGACATCAGTAGATGCTTCTCTAATTTTACTATTTGTATAAATAGTGAAAAGCCAGTATAGTGGTGTTTAGGAGCTAAGACTGTTTACAGTGTAAATATGCCTTATGTGTGTTATGTGTCACTTTAAGGCAAATTTGTGATATGAAAACACAAGAGTTATAATTGAGCCAAGATTATAAAACAGATACTTTAATAAAGATATGAGACCATAAAATGCTCTCAAATAAAAGATTAAGACTTTCATAGATTAGGAAAGAAGTTCCTGGGAAAGCTTCTTGCACCAACTCTTTATATGTATATGTATATGTATATATATATATATATATTTATTTATTTATTTATTTTAATTTTTATTAACATTTTCCATGATTACAAAATATATCCCATGGTAATTCCCTCCCTCCCCACCCCCACACTTTCCCATTTGAAATTCCATTCTCCATCATATTACCTCCCCATTATAATCATTGTCTTATTTATATTTATATATTTTGGTTTTTGAAAGTAGGATTTTGCTCTGCCCCAGGCTGACCTGGAATTCACTATGTAGCCTCAGGGTGGCCTTGAACTCACAATGATACTCCCATTTCTACCTCTCAAATGCTGGGATTAAAGGTGTGCACCACCATGCCTACTTTTTTTTTTTTTTTAAGGTAGGGTCTTTCTCTCTATCCAAGGCTGACTTAGAATTCACTATGTAGTCTCAGGGTGGCCTCTACTTCACAGCGATCCTCCTACCTCTGCCTCTCAAGTTCTGGGATTAAAGGTGTGCACCACTACTCCTGGTTCATATGCAGCTTTTGAAATCTGAAAAGAAGCATATGTACCCCAACCTATCTGATGGTCTTTTTTGATGTCTCTAAGGTATCTAGTTATTGGTAGTCTGCTTGTCTTTGTCTCTCTTTGAGACAGGGTCTTTCTTGCTGAAGTGGAACTCGCTGAAATCCTCCTGCTTCAGCCTCCCTAGTGCTGAAATTACAAGAATGAACCACTACATCAGGTTTTGGAGTATCTTAGTCCTCATATAATTTAGTTTTGTTTGGGAGTTATTACAAAACAAGGCATTCCCACACAAACAAATTGTAATTGTCCATGTAACAAAACATGCTTGATTGGATAAGTATGTGCAAATAATGAGGTAAAAGAAAAATGTGAACTTCTAAACTTTTAAATGAGTACGGACAAATTATGAAGAACAACACAAAGTTATGTGCCTTTTATGTAGCTAAAAGCCCACCAGAGAAATATACTTACTCTCCAAAGCAATCCTGCCTCCGAGTTACGGTAACACTAGTGGTGACACTCAGGCCTGCGCATGCTCTGTTGGTAGAGCACCGCTCCTTCCTCCTGTCGGAAGTCCCGGGTTTGCGGCTTCAATTACGACAGTCGTGAACTGGCGTTGCCCGACGGCTTTCTAGCTTTACGACAACAACAACGATGGCGGCTTCCTGGGGAAGATTTGAAAGTGCGAAGAGTATCCAGGAGCGGAAAGAACAGACCCGACTTGCCAGGGCCGAGGTTTTGCGCCAGGTACCTTCGTTTGGAGAGTTTGTTTTCTTTTAAGTTGGGCTTTGCACTTAGGGTTTCTCTCGCATGCGACTTATCACAGTTACATCGCCGGCTCTTCAAGTTTTGCTTTTGCTTTTGAGACGGGGCCTTGCGTAGATGGAGTCCTCCCCCTCACCCGCCCCCCAAGTCCTCTCACCACGCCGGTATCTCACCTGGTCTGGGTGGTTCTCATGTGCGCCGTGTCTCCTAAATGCTCAGGAAAACTCCATTTGCTCATTCTTTTTCCAGAGATCTGTTGGTTTCTGTGCCTTTAAAATCCGCGTTCGTGACCCCTGTGGCGCTCGGGCTGCGCTGAGTACTGGAGCTCGTGTAACCTCTGCCGGTGTTCCTCAGCGCCCAGCACTGGCCCGCTGCACTGAGGGGACGTTTCCGTTCTGGAGCCCAAGTGGGGCACATTTGTACACCGACGTTTTCCTTCACCCGTCTTACTGTTGCTTTTAGCTCCAGACTTCATAGTCACCATTTGTTGAGCCCAAAACGACTTAACACAAGGGACTCTAGTTGTGGGTAGTCTCCTTGTCTTTGTCTCTCTTTGGCCTGTTAAAATGGTGACACATTTCATTAAGATTGAGGTGTATCGAGGTAGCATAAAAAGGAAAGAAGTGTTGAATTATTTGATATAAGTATGACAGTATAAGATCAGAGTTGTACTTAGAAAACAGCAATGCTTACAGTGATGATTTTTGGTTTAAGATGACAGTTTTAAATAGTTTAAATGGATATAAGGAGGCAGCAGAGAAGAAATTGAGACGGGAAGAAGGGATAATAACTTCAGACAGATTTTAAAGGGGAGGAGTTGGCAATTAGTCCTAGGTGGTGTTCCCTGTTTAACCATATATGTAATAACTAATACTCATTCTTGTCTCTTGTATTTCAAGTGTGTTTTGGAGGGAGTAAAGTTTCTGAGTGGCGATAAATTTTATAGTTTAGATATGCTTAGAATTTGGCAAAGACCAAAGTCAGCTTTGGAATTTGGGAAGAAGAGTGAGTGTAGAAACAACTTCCTGGGAAACCTTGATTTACATGAAGGATGCTGAAAAATAAACAACATGATCATTTCTTTTTTTAGAAAGATATATATATATATATATATATATATATATATATATTTTTTTTTTTTTTTTCCCTGAGATACGTTTGAAGGCCAGTTACTTGGATACAGACATTTCCTATGGTGGTCAGTTTCTTAATTTTTGGAAAAGTCTAAAGAACTAGCCATAAGAATTACTAGGGGAAAAGAAATTCCAAGATATATTGAGACAGCGAGAGAGGAGAACATCAAGTGAAACCCAGGATTCTGCCTATTTTGGTGGTTGCATTTACTGGAGATTGGCAGTACCAAAGGAAATATTTTGTTTCATTTTAAAAAAACATGTTTTCTACAGTAGTAGAAGCAAATTATTGGCAGGAATAGACCATTTATTTTTGACTATAAATATGAATATGAGGGCTGGAGAAATGGCTTAGCGGTTAAGCGCTTGCCTGTGAAGCCTAAGGACCCCGGTTCGAGGCTCGGTTCCCCAGGTCCCACGTTAGCCAGATGCACAAGGGGGCGCACGCATCTGGAGTTCCTTTGCAGAGGCTGGAAGCCCTGGCGCGCCCATTCTCTCTCTCCCTCTATCTGTCTTTCTCTCTGTGTCTGTCGCTCTCAAATAAATAAAAAAATTAAAAAAAAAATATGAATATGAAAATGGTACCAGTTTCTTCTTTCTCTTTTAAAAAGCAGTTGAGTCTATTGCCAGTTTATCTTTTTATGCCCTTGTGTTGTAGGCCAAAGCCAATTTTGAAAAAGAAGAAAGTCGTAAAGAACTTAAACGACTTCGGGGTGAGGATACATGGATGCTGCCTGATGTGAATGAGCGAATTGAACAGTTCTCACAGGTGAGTGTTACCAGGTTTATTTATGAAAAGATACATATCTTTTGACAGTGATCAATTTTATTTTGAGAGAATAATTTTATATACTAATTTTTATGAGTTACAGATTGATTTTTCAATGAATAGTTTATTTCTCTGGCAAAATTACTGAGTTATAAATATTATAGGTATTGTGGCATTGAAAGACTTTGTTACTTGAGTTTAAAATTTCTGGCCTATTTGTTACATGCTTATAGATGTAAAAGTGGGCATTTTAAGCTTATGTCTTGCTACTTTTTGTGTTTTTATTTTGTTTTTTTGAGATGGAGTCTTACTCTAGTCCAGGACCTGGAATTCGCAATGTAGTCTCAGAGTGGCCTCAAACTCATGGCAACAATGATCTTCCTACCTCTGCCTTTTGGGTGCTGGGATTAAAGGCTTGTACTACTATGCCTAACATGCTTTTTTTTTTTTTTTTTTAAAGGGCTCAAGCCTTGTTTTCTTTATTTTTTTCTTTATTGTTTTAAAATTTATTTTTGAGAGAGAAAGGCAGATAGATAGAGAGAATGGACATGCCAGGACCTCCAGCAGCTGCAACTGAACTTCAGATGTATATGCCACTTTGTGTATTTGGCTTACATGGGTCCTGGTGAATTGAACCTAGATCCTTTGGCTCTGCAGGCAGGTTCCTTAACCACTAAGCCGTCTTTCCAGCCCAACCTCCTTTTTCTTCCCCCGCAATTTCCCTGCTGGCATGTACCTCCATAACTAGCACATTAAATTTTTTTTAATTGGCAGTCATAATTATTTATACTTATAAAGTACAATATGTTGCTTTGATGTATGTATGCATTATTAGGAAGATTCAATCAAGGTAATTAGCATATCTATCAAGTCACTAATTTATTTGGGAGCATGTTATTATCTGTGGCTATTGTCCTATGCTGTATATCACTGAAACTTACTCTTCCAGTTTAAAAGAAACTTTGTATCCTTTGACCATAATTTTCCCTTTTCCTAGCTTTTTTTCCCTTCATCTCTCTTCCAGCTGCTTCCTACAGTAGTAATAATCTTGCAAATTTCTGAGGACTACAAAGGAATAATATGTATGTGTATGGTTATGTTTGTATATGTATGTGCACATACACTTGTATCTGTATATGTGTATTTATTTGTTAATACTTGTCACAGGAATTTATGAATAAATTGAAGAAAATTTTCTTTACAGCCATTCAATAGCAGTGCTTACCTTACAGAAAGCATGTTAAAATTTCTTGAATGCTGAATGCTTTTCTATATATAGTCATGAACTTGATCTATCTATCCTTCCTTCCTTCCTTCCTTCCTTCCTTCCTTCCTTCCTTCCTTCCTTCCTTCCTTCCTTCCTTCCTTCTTTCTTTATTTTATTTAATTGAGAGCGACAGACACAGAGAGAAAGACAGATAGAGGGAGAGCGAGAGAATGGGCGTGCCAGGGCTTCCAGCCTCTGCAAACGAACTCCAAACGCGTGCGCCCCCTTGTGCATCTGGCTAACGTGGGACCTGGGGAACCGAGCCTCGAACCGGGGTCCTTAGGCTTCACAGGCAAGCGCTTAACCGCTGTGCCATCTCTCCAGCCCTTTCTTTTTTTTTTGAGGTATGTTTTCATCCTAGCCCAGGCTGACCTGAACTTCCCTATGCAGTCTCAGGGTGGCCTTGAACTTATGGCGATCCTCCTACCTCTGCCTCCCACGTGCTGGGATTAAAGGTGTGTACCACCATGCCTGGCTTGATCTCTTTTTTCATGAAACATTTAAATATTTTTGAAGCATGGATTTACCCCCTCCCCTCCAAAATGTCTTTATTAAAGTAAGATAAAGCTAAAGTTATTTTTTATTTATTCAAAATTATGTATAGGAACATTCTGTGAAGAAAAAGAAGAAGAAAGATAAGCATTCAAAAAAAACAAAAAAAGAGAAGAAAAAAAAGAACAAGAAGCAGAAATATGAAAAGAACACTGAATCAACTGATAGTTCATCAGTAAGTATGCACTAAAACTAACCAAAGCAGCTATTTCAGAAACATTGTATTTGAAGGATAATATATAGGAACTTAAAATACAGGACATGTTAAAAATACTGCTAGTTATGATATAAAAATATCTGAAAGGCATTGAATTGGAGTTGCCCAGGAAATACTGAGAATGCAGATCAGACAAATGTGAGAGCATGGGGATACAATTTGGTGCTTGTTGCTAATTGGAGACATTAGAATGATGAAATGCCTTATGGAACCTGACAGATAAAAAGTAGTGCAGACCCAGATAGGAAGCAGGAGGTGCTATTTTTTCTTCAAATAGCTGGAAACTTATGAGGAAAAACAGGGAAGATCAATATTACAAAAGCAAGGAAAAGAGGTTCAAGATATTTGAGAATCCATTTTTCTGGTTTTTGTCATTCCCCCCCCCACTCCCCTGTAGAAATGAACATCTGCATCTTTAAAGTAGGATTTGTTTATCTTTTGAGCCAGAATTAAGTGTGTGTTGGGTTGGCTGCAGGATTCAGGAAAAGAAAGAAAGCCAGGTCCTATATACTTGTTTTTTTTTTTTTAATTCTTTTTGCTTATTTATTTATTTGAGAGCGACAGACACAGAGAGAAAGGCAGATGGGGGGGGGGGGAAGAGAGAGAGAGAGAGAATGGGCGCTCCAGGGCCTCCAGCCATCACAAACGAACTCCAGATGCATGTGTCCCCTTGTGCATCTGGCTAACATGGGTCCTGGGGAATCGAGCCTCAAACCGGGGTCCTTAGGCTTCATAGGCAAGTGCATAACCACTAAATCATCTCTCCAGCCCGTTTATACTTGCTTTTGGGAAAAATGAGAGTATGTGTAGAAAGTGATGACTTAGAGTGATATAGGGGAAATCGCCTACCCAGATAAAATTGTATTCTCCTTGCTAGGTAAAAGAGGGACAGCTTAGTCTTTGTGAAGTGGAACCACAGATGAGAAGTCAGCTGCCCCCTGTAGCCTCGAAACATATTATGGATGAGAAATTAGAGAAGGAAGGGAGAACAGGGAACATGAGTCCAAGAGGCTTATTTTGTTTGCTCATTCTAGCTTGTGTAGGTGAGCAATAAGAAAATATGGTTTAAGGGCTGGAGAGATGGCTTAGTGGTTAAGCACTTGCCTGTGAAGCCTAAGGACCTCAGTTCAAGGCTTGACTCCTCAGGACCCATATAAATCAGACGCACAAGGTGGCACATGCATCTGGAGTTCCTTTGCAATGGCTGGAGGACCTGACATGGCCATTCTCTCTCTCTCTTGTCTGTTGCTCTCAAATAAAAAAATAAAAATAAACAAAAATTAAAAAAAATATGGTTTAAGATTCCTGCCTTAAGGATGGAAAGAAGAATGTTAGTTGGGACTTTTTGTTACAGGTAACAGAAACCAAACAAATTAGCTTATGTGAAAAATATGAAAAGATACATTCTTCAACTACAGAAGGTTTAAAATATATCAAGATATAAGCTAGGTATAAGAATCACGTATGGAGAAGGTGGCGAATACAAGCCAGGCTGGTCATGCTTGTAACCCCAGCACTCAGGAGGGTGAGGAAGGCAGATCCCCATGAGTCCAGGGCCAGTCTTGTCTACACAGTATGTTCAGTACAGCCTGTGCTTCATGACCCACTGCCTTTAACAAAAAAAAAAAAAAAAAAAAAAAAAAAGGAGGAGCAGCATCATCTAGACTTCAGGGACAGCTGGAATTAGGATTATGAATGGTTTTACTGGTCTTCTAGCTTCATTTTTATTCTCAAGTACTCTTTCTTTGTCTTCTGTTTTTTGTTTGTTTTTTGATTTTTCAAAAGGTAGGGTCTCACTCTAGTCCAGACTGATCTGGAATTCACTATGTAGTCTCAGGGTGGCATCGAACTGCCTACCCAGTGCTGGGATTAAAGGTGTGTGCCACCACACCTGGCATTTTTTTTCTTTTCTCTTTCTTTCCTTTTTTTTTTTTTTTTTTTGAGGTAGGTTCTTGCTCTAGCCCAGGCTGACCTAGAATTCACTATGTGGTCTCAGGGTGGCCTCCAACTCAGCAGTCTTCCTACGTCTGCCTCCCAAGTGCACCTCCATGCCCAGCTGAGTCTCTCCTTTTCTTGATGATAATCATTTTTGTTCTTTATCCCAGAAGTAGCACCAGCCAAGTACCTTTTCAGTTCATTTTAGTTTCATATCAGCCTGTTCGGACTTGACTTCTAAGACCTGGACAGTAACTTTGTTTTTGAGCATGGGATCAGATTATCTTTCAACTAGTCAGCTGTGGCTAGAGATGAAGATGAACTCCCATGGCATTTATGTGGTGTTTACTGTATAATATATTTGATTAATATTTTACAGTAGAAAACAAGCTTAGATGGGTTTGGTATGATGATCCTGAGATTTCTGAGTTAAGCAAATATATGGTTGATGTTTCCAGATAATAGGAGGATTGTGTTAAGTAGTATAGGAGGAGGAGCAGGTTTTGTGGGTTCATTTATTATTAGTTTAGCATAGCATCCAAATATATTAGATATTTGATTAAGTCATTGAAACTTTAGTTAGACAAATTTGAAAGACATGACTCCAACTAGTGGTAGTTCAAACCATGAGGATCAATTTAATACTCAAAGGGGATGTTTAGAGAATTAAAAAATACAGTAGGCAAAGGATGGAGTCCCAAACATGAGTATGTATGGACTGAACAAAGCAGGGAACTTGAAGAAAGAAAAGGAAGAAGAAATAGTGGGAGAACTGGGAATTGTCTTGGAAATCAAGAAAGTGAGTCATCAGCAGAGTTACATAATGAAGTTTTGGAGATGAAGACTGAAATATTTTGTTGAGTTTGGGAAAGTAGAAGCCACTGATGAATTTTGAAAAATTTTCACTAGATAAATGTGAAAGGTAATTATCTTGAAGAGTTTGGAGAAAGGTTTGAAGGCAGGAGTGTGAGACAGCAGATGTAGATGACTCTTTCAGGGAGGTTTTGTTACAGTGGGTTTGGGAGATGAATTGTTTTTAGAGGGTTATATAAGGTCAGGAAAGCTTACTGTCTCCCCTAGGGGAAAGGGGTGAGACATGCTTTAGCATATTTCTAGTTCATTAGAGACTTTTCTTTGAAACAGAAGAGAAATAAATAATGGGGCAAGATTTAGAGGAACAGGAATACTTGGAACCAAAATCTTTGGAGGAGGACCTGCCGAGAACAGAATGAATTAACAGGAAGTTTGTGTAGGCATAAGTGTAAGTCCATATTTTGGATTATAGGTAGGAAGCTAAGGTTAGAGGAGAGGTTTGCTGATGTGAAGCATGAGAGTTGGTAGAAAATGTGAGGAGGGTGTTGAAGAAGATAACAGTATGTCTAGGAAATGCAATAGATACTTGGTAGTGCAAAGTTGAAAAGAGGGATGCATTTCCTATCACCGTGGAATTTATTGCCTAATGGGATATTAATCAGATAGTCACACAAACCAATAAAAATGATGAGTGAGTGCTTTCAAGGGGAACTAGAAGAAAAAAACTGATCAAGGACCAATAAGGCAAGTTCCTTATTAGGTGAGTCTAGTTCTGTTCAAGTTGAAGGTCATGGTGTAGGAACTGAGTTTACAACTTTCACCCATTGGTATAATGTAATGTCTAAGGTTGAAGTTGTGGTGATGAAGTACCCAGTGGCTATGGTTAATGAATTCGAGTGTTTTTCTCTAATAATTGTAGACAAAGTCCTGTGGAACATTTGCTAAGACAAATTGGTATTTCCTTAAAGAATGAACTAGTATTTCCAGACTATACATTCCTACTTTAGTGAATGACATCAAGAATTAAAAACTAGGCTGGGCATGGTGGCACACGCCTTTACTCCCAGCACTTGGGGGACAGAGGTAGGAGGGACATCATGAGTATAAGGCCACCCTGAGACTACAGAGTGAATTCCAGATCAGCTTGAGCTAGAGTGGGACCCTAACTTGAAAAACAAACAAACAAACAAAAAAACCCCAAACAAACAAAAAACCAGCTCTAGCTCTCCAAACTTATTTGGTAATATAAACATGAGTCAGCTACAAATAGTGATTATCTTAAAAACTGTAACTGTAAATATAAGTCCTAGGGTTTTGATCCAAACCAAGGAATGAATCTGCCTTGTTTGGGAAACTATTGCCAGTGGCAGAGCAAAAATATGGTTTTTTCCATGTGGATTATAGCTTTTGAAAGATGTACCTAGAATTCTCTAAAAAACTGGGGGTATTTTTTTTTCAGGATTTCATGGAATAGAAGAATACTAGTATTACTTAAAATCAAATTCTATTGTTTGTCTTGCTATTCACACATTTCTCCTTTGGCCTCAAAGTTTCCTAGCTATATATTTGAAGGTGGTTTGCACAGGTGATTCTAGGATCTTTTTTTTTTTTTTTTTAAAAAAAAATGGAATTTTATTTTGATGAAAAACTTTTTTTTTTTTTTTTTTTGGTTTTTTGAGGTAGGGTCTCACTCTAGCCCAGGCTGACCTGGAATTCACTATGGAGTCTCAGGGTGGCCTTGAACTCATGGCGATCCTCCTACCTCTGCCTCTTGAGTGCTGGGATTAAAGGCGTGCGCCACCACACCCGGCTTTGATGAAAAACTTGAGTGTACAATCATTTAGTAAATGAAGAGCAAATACTTCATTTTCCAATCCCATAACTCTTAAGAAAAAAGTGATTAGTAAATAAATATCTGTGAAGAGATTAAGGGTAAGGCAGACTGGATAATAAGCCACCCCTGGTGTTCACACTTGCTGCATGTGACTCACTCTAAAAGGGTGAGGCAGCACTGGAGAAAATGAACTGATAAGTTATGAGCATCAATCGCACCCTAGTCATTCAAACAAACCCAAGATAAATATTTTTTTGTTCATCATGGGAAAACTATACACATTTTACTGAAAGAATACTCTGATAGAAGCACTTGTTTAAGTTACACTGTGCATCACAACTCAAATGATTTGTACACAGTTCCATTTAACCACATTTATAAAGCGCAACTATGTAATATTCTGCATTTTATCTGGGGTGTGATGCATCTCATTATACATTGAAAGGACCCCAGCTGCCCACTCCCACCACTTTTTCAGGACTCAGATGTGTGAACAGGGCTGTCCCCCAAACAAAGAACTGATTCCACAAACCTACTGGTAAACAAATACATTTATAGAACTGGAATTTCTTCCAAATGCTGAAGCTGTACTCATTAAAAAGCCATCCAGCTACCTGTTGGTCTTTTAAAAAAAGCCTACACTGCAGTATCTTAAACGTGTGCATCTCACAATGAAAAAGGTGGCCTTACAGTGCAGAACAGGGCATACAACGTCACTGTGAAGAGTAGCATGCTGTGGTTTCCAGTACATCTACATCACAGCATTGGATTCTGTGCATCAGGATCGAGATTGCTGTTGCCTACAGGGGGGTGGATGGGAGGATGTCCAGCTCGTCCACTTGTGGAGTTGGGAGCATGACTACCAGCTGGTCCTGGGGATTGTCTGCAGCAGCTGCCACCAGGTTCGTGATCGACTTACTCTTTACACACTGAAAGTCTACATGCCGACTCTTCCTTTCCTCCTCCCATGACATTCGAATAAAAGGCCTTTGGACATAATTGTAAATGACTTCTGGGTGGCCCCCTGGCCTTTTCTTTACTTTTTCTTTGTAGGTAGGATAACCTTCTATTCCAAATCTAATCTTCTTAAGACCTCTCTCCTTCAAAACTGATTTGGCCACATCTCTGTTCTCAATGTACTTGAAACATCTATTTAATTTTGTGCTATAAATAATTTGTGAGTACTCTTCTCTCATCTGTGGTGGATACTCCTCATCCCAATCCACTACATTGTCATCTGTAAGCAACACTATATGGCATTTGCGTTCCCTACTCTGGGCACTGGCTACCATGAGAGGAAGGATAATTTCTTCCAGATAAAATTCAAACTGTCTATGAGCACCATTATTGGATAGCTCATGCATCAGGGTACTGAGATCTCGACACTTAATTGTACTGTATTCAAAAGAGATACAAAGGTAATCACATGCTTCTCTCAGCTCAGGAACAGATATGCCATCAGGACACAGCGGATTATCCCTGTTTTATAGTAATCCAGAATAGCTTGAAATACAGTGGAACCAATTCCCTCTGCCACCTCATATACTCCCTTCTCAATGGGACAAGTGAAATTGTATTCTCGGCCAGATCCAAACATCCTGCCCAACATTGTATTTGGCTGCGCAGTAAAAATGGACAGGTCTACAACAAATCTTGTGTTATCCACAATCAGGGTTACTCGTTCTGATGTTCTCACACTCTGAGCGCCATCTTTTGCATTTTCATATACAAAGACCATCTCTCCAGAGGCCTTACAGCTACCATCTGAACTTGACTGACTACTGTTTCTGCTGCTGTTCCCAGCACTGCTCGTGGAATCATTTGGGGAGGGTTTTTGAGTACGAGGACTGCTTGGCGAGAGGAACTATGATCTTTTTCTCGTTCAGCATGGTGCTATTGTGTTGGAGAAGTCACGTTTCTAATGCAAGGAGTGAGCTGAGACTGTTCTCTCATGAGATGAATCCTGTGATCTGTCACTTGATCTTCGTCTGTCTTGAGAGCGCTCATGTTCCCCACTAGCACCATGTAGGCTCATTTTGGTGTGGTCAACTCCTCCTTTTGCCACACGTGAAGGAGTACTGCCGTGCCTGTCCCCGTCCCCCACAGTTCAAAAGGCAGTGCCACGGCCAGCGACGCCAATGCCTCCGCTTCTTCCTCCTCCTCCTCCACCGGATCCCCGCCTAGGCTGCGGCTCCACCAGGCTGTGCCTACCCACAGCCACCCCGGGCGGCTTGCAGGCCAGCTCCTCCGAGGATCTTTTTAATGCTAGCTCAGTAGCTGCAAGGAGTAGATTTTAGAATCTGAGAGATCTAGGTTCCTATCCTAGTTTTCACACTTGGATGCCATGTAATATAAGCAATTTTACTTAATTTTAGCAAGTTTTCCTTATCTGTAAAACCAAAATAAGGGCTGGAGAGATGGCTCAGTGGTTAAGATGATTGTTTGCAAAACCTGACTGCCCAAGTTTGATTCCTATTATCCACATAAAGCCAGATACACAAAGTTGTGCATGCATCTGGAGTTCATTTGCAGTGTCTGAAGGTCCCAACACACTCATTCTCTTTCTTTCTCTCTGTCTCTCTTTTTTAAAATTTTCATTTATTTGAAAGAGACAGACAGAGAGAGGCAGATAGAGAGAGAAAATGGGTGCACCAGGACCTCCAGTCACTGCAAACGAACTCCAGATGCATGTGCCCCCTTTTGCATCTGGCTGACATGGGTTCTGGGGAATCGAGCCTCAAACCGGGGTCCTTAGGCTTCACAAGCAAGCACTTAACTGCTAAGCCATCTCTCCAGCCACTCTGTCTCTCTCTTTGCAAGTAAATAAGTAAAAATATATAAAAAATGAAAATAATATTTTAATAGAGTTTCAAGAATTCAGTGTGATAATTTATGTATAAGTACTGTGTGACTTGGAAGAGTAGGTTGATCTCTTTGTTGAAAACAAACTCTAAAACTTTGTACAGTGCTATGGTAATGGAGGAAAATTGACTTACTAGTTAATAATCTTGTATTTGAGTATCATAAGCAAAATGATTCACCAGCCTGGCTGTTTACATGAGATCTGGATTTTTTCTTTTTCTTTTTTTTTTCTTTTTTTTGAGGTATGGTTTCTTTCTAGCTCAGGCTGACCTGGAATTCACTATGTAGCCTCAGGGTGGCCTTGAACTTATGGAGATCCTCTCACCTGTGCTTCCCAGTGCTATTATTAAAGGCATGAGCCACCACGCCTGGCTAAAGTATGCAAATTGTTTAAGTATGCAAATTTTTGAATGCCACATATATGTTCAATATTCTTAGAGCTCTGAAAATGAGTGGGTTGAGGCTGTTCCTGCCCATACCATTGGCAAGGAAAAGGCCTGGAAAGTGAAAGATGAAAAGTCAGAGAAAGAAGATGACAGCCAATATTTTCAGGTAAGCAAACCACCTGATTTTAAAGAACCAAGTGTCACCTAAGAAAAGTTGAGTGTTAAAATGAAAGGTGATAGTATTGGATGCTGAAAGTGATAATTTGGAATTCTTTTGGTAGTGATGCTAATTACTGAGTGTTCAGATTTGCCTTCTCCTGGGCGAAGGTGAGCTTCATCTCTGTTACTGCCTTAGAGGTTTTGTCACTGCTGGTTGTGGGCAGTTTGCTCCTTAAGAGTTTACTTTACACTCTACTTTCTGTCTCAGTTTTCAGGTGGAGAGTTGAGTTGTAGTTTTTCTGTTTTCACTGGATGTCATCAGTGAATATTTCATGGATTTTGGGTTATGGATCATGTGCCTAAAAAATAACTTAATCTATCTACTCTCTTAGCCAAAAATGGTGGGAGAAATGTGGACAGGAACTAGTGTTTGTATGTTTGTGTGTCTCAGGCTCCGAGCTGGCTACTTGTCTTGTTTACTCTTTAAACCTTAAGTATAGGCATTTTATCCTATTTTTTAAGGGAGAGACTGAGGTGTAGAGAATAAGGAACATGCTTAAAATAATGTAGCCATGTAGGATTTAACTCTGAATACTTCCAAAGTTTCTGCTGTTAAGGTGTTCCAATGGGTAAAGATTGAAATGGCTTCCTTTTTGTTTTTTGAAACAAAACAAAACAAAAACAGAGGGACGAGTGGATGACGGTTGATTTTATGTCTGTTAAAACTGTGTCCTCATCATCACTCAAAGCTGAAAAGGAAACTATAAGAAAAATAGAACAAGAGAAAACCAAAGCACTTGAACAGGTAAGAGAATATTCCAAATGCTTTAACTTTTAAATTTGCCTTAGATAAACTAAGACGTTTATGTTTTTAAAATTTACTTGTAAAATAGTTTATCTTCAGTGGTGTTTAATAAAATTGATGAAAACTATGAAATGTAAATTCTTTTTTTTTAAATATGTGCTTTTTAAAAAATTATTTATTTATTTATTTATTTGAGAGCGACAGACACAGAGAGAAAGATAGAGGGAGAGAGAGAGAATGGGCGCGCCAGGGCTTCCAGCCTCTGCAAACGAACTCCAGACGCGTGTGCCCCCTTGTGCATCTGGCTAACGTGGGACCTGGGGAACTGAGCTTCGAACTGTGGTCCTTAGGCTTCACAGGCAAGCGCTTAACCGCTAAGCCATCTCTCCAGCCCAAATATATGCTTTTTTACTGAGAACTTAGATGAACAAATTATAAATTTGTCATATTCTCATCTGGTTATACTTTTTTTTTTTTTTTTTTTCGAGGTAGGGTCTCACTCTGGTCCAGGCTGACCTGGAATTAACTCTGTAGTCTCAGGGTGGCCTTGAACTCATGGCGATCCTCCTACCTCTGCCTCCCGAGTGCTGGGATTAAAGGCGTGCACCACCACGCCTGGCTCATCTGGTTATACTCTTATGTCCCCTCTCCCTTACCCCATTACATTGAGGACCCTCTTTAGTGGGGGTTATTGGTAATAATTATGGTGTCATGAATGCACCAGTCAGTTTGTGTAGGGGAGACTGACAATGCCTTAGAGTACACCTTCCCACCCAGTGGCTCTTTCATTTTTTCTGTCCTGTCTTCTATAGTGTTCTTTGAGCCTTGGAGGGCATGGTAGAAGTCTGTAGTGTTGGGATGTCAGCAGCCTCTGACTTTCTGCTTTGATGAGTGTTGAGTCTCCTCTGTTTTACTGCCATCTCCCTGGAGGAGGTTCCCAGGCTAGTAGTGAGAGCTGCACTCATATTTAATCTATTTCCTCTGTAATGTTTCGTGGGCCCTGGCAGATGTGATAGAGATGACTCACCTCATGCTGTCTTTTCTTGTCATTCTGATGGGTCTTGGGTCTCCCTGGTATTAGCTGCCATCTGTACAAAGCAGATTCTGTAGCCAAGAATGAGAGCAGCATGGATCAAATGAGATTAAATATAGACACTTAGAAGACTTTGATGGGCCTAATGCCTTTTAGCCAAAGAATAGTGAAAACTTCCCTCTAGAGTCTATAAGTTCTTTCTTTTAAAAAAATTTTTTTTTTGTTTATCATTTATTTATTTGAGAGTGACAGACAGAGAAAGAGAGAGAGAGAGAGAGAATATATGGGTGCACCAGGGCTTCCAGCCACTGCAAACGAACTCCAGATGTATGCACCCTTGTGCATCTGGCTAACGTGGGTCCTGGGGAATCGAGCCTTGAACTGGGGTCCTTAGGCTTCACAGGCAAGCGCTTAACCGCCAAGCCATCTCTCCAGCCCATTGTTTTTTGTTTTTTGTTTTTTGAAGTGGGGTTTCACTCTAGTCCAGGCTGTCCTGGAATTCACTATGTAATCTCAGGATGACCTCGAACTCATGGTGATCCTCCTACCTCTGCCTCCCAAGTGCTGGGATTAAAGGTGTGTGCCACCACGCCCGTCTTAGAGTCTAGAAGTTCTTTTAATGCAAGTTTCCTGTGTGAAATGAGTTTAAAAGTATGCTATACTTACAGATCTAGGGCACATGTAGTTGAGTGAGTATTGAGTGTTGCTATCATTGACTTAACATTGAACCCTCTCAACTTTGTTTTCATTGAACACACTGAATTAGTGGCCATAAAAATGCTTCCATTTTAGGGTACCTTCAGATAAAATTAGAAATAAGCATGTTTATTTTATTATTTTCACTTTGCTGATTAGAAACAATGGAAAATTTTTAGAGGTCAAAAGTGAGGAAAAAAAGACAAAGGCATAACTTTTGGAAAGTAAAGATATGTGAGAGCTGTGTCTCTTCTGGGGACATCACACAGTCATGGTAGGGTGGCAAGTTCAGTAGCTGAGGATGACAGAAAAAGGTGCCTTGAGGAGATAGGAAACTTTAATTGATAAGTCCCTGTAAGTCTAGATTCCAAAGGGACATACTGTCAGTGAAAGGATGAACTTGGAAAAAATCCAGTTGAAGGCAAGAAGCCTTGCCTGTCTTACCAGGCATCCTGTCTGGTGGAGCAAGTAAAATTTCTCCAGGGAATATATAGCCACAGTTACCACTAAAGGTTTGTGCTTGATTCATCAGGATTTAATGTCAATCCTTGTTACTTTTGTAGTCTGAAAATCTTAGGATGTACCTTTAAGTTAGTAGTGTGTCAAATTGCTTGGCAGAAATAATCACTAGACCTTTCTGTAACAAAGAATCAAGACTGTAAAACCTTTATCACTGGGATATTTAGTGGCTTCATACAAATCCATGTGAGTATTAAGAAGGTAGATTTGAGGAAGAGTCAAGAGGAGATTCTAGAAATGAAAACTGTTACAGATGAAGTTAGAAAACAAATTGACCATAGCTTAAGAAAGAATTAGTGAACAAAAGCTCTGAAGCTTTGAATGTGACACAAAGGGATAAATGAACAACATAAAAGAGTGACTGAGTCCTATGGTCAGTGTTATTTTTAATTCTGAGAATGTAGGTTTGTTAAATTGTATTGATTATAATCAAGCAGCTATCCATATGGAACATGTCAGGCCAGAGTTTTTTTTAGAATGTCTTAATTCTAGAAAACATCTGTGTATTAGACTTGGAACTTATTGTTTTTTTCCTCCCTTAGGCTGCTTTGGCATGGTTCCTATGCCGCCATCTTAATTAACTGGAAGTGGAACTTATTGTTTTAATGGAGGGGAGGGAAAATATTTCTGAGGATTTGGGGTTAACCAATAGGGAGTGAAGCAAGAAAGGAATTGAATGAAATGTGAGACATGATTCATGTATTACATCTCACAAATATATTACATTAACTTTTGAAAAGTTATTTGCACATGTATGTATGTGTATGGGTGTACTAGGGTCTCTTGCTGCTGCAATTAAATGCCTGTCTGACTTCATATGGGTGGATGGGGATTTTAACCTGGGTGGCAGGCTTTGCAAGCAAGTGCCTTTAAGTGCTGAGCCATCTTCCTAGGCTTAACTTGAACTTTGGTGTATTTCACTTTTGATCATGGTATTTCTCACCTAGAGGTTTTTTTTTGTTTTTGTTTTTTTTTAAAATTCAGCTTTTGATCACTATCTCAAAATGCAGTACAAGGAGGAGA
This sequence comes from Jaculus jaculus, assembly GCF_020740685.1. Lineage (NCBI taxonomy): Eukaryota > Metazoa > Chordata > Mammalia > Rodentia > Dipodidae > Jaculus > Jaculus jaculus. The sequence goes on from NC_059104.1 coordinate 109,812,834, forward strand.
GGCATACTTTGACACATAATTTCAGAGGCTTCAGTTCACACTCACTGGGGCCATGATGAAGCTGAAATCATGGTGGGGAATGGTTGGTGCTCACCTCCTGTCTGTAAGGAAGAGAGAGGGGAGAAAGAGGGAGAGGAAAAAGGAGAGAAAGAAAAGTGAAGAGAGAGGGGATAGAAGAGAGAGAGAACTCTAGTGGGAGGAAAAGAGAAAGAAAAAAATGGATTAGGGTTCCATATTCTTTCAAGAGCATGCCTCCAGTGACATAATTTCCTCTACTAGTCCTGGCCTTCTGTTTCACCACATTCCTAGATCACCTCAGCCTGTCATCCATGTCTTTTGACACATGAGACTGTGGGGGACATCCCAGATCCAAACTATAGCCAAAGTCTTCATTGATTGAATATAAGAGTAGGTTTATCCATTCTTAATTCTTTCTGGTGAGTCCCTAGTGATATTTCTATGCCAAGACCTTATTCTGTCTCTGAGGACTTTTTGCTTAAGTCAACCCATGGATACATTGGAAAACACAATAAAAAAAAAATTAACCAACATTTTGTTCCTAAATAATTTTTAATTGACATATGCTTTTATAACACTTACTTATATTGCTTGTCTTTCACCCTTTGTATATGTATGAAGCAAGGACCATGTCTGTCATTCATTATAGCTTTAGTACTGTGCCTTGTCTTCCGTAAGGATGTCTGTGTTCCCTTCTCTACATCCCCAAGAAGGAAACTAACTTCTGATCTGCTGTATGTCTAAGACTACACTTGTTACTTCCCTTAGGAAGCTTTTGGTCCTTCAGAATGAGAGAAGTTTGAGCTGTTGGTGTGCCATTAGTATTCAGTATTTCTTTCTTTAGAACATGTATCAGTTATTGTCTGTATTCCTTACTGTTTTATAAGCTTGCAAGAATTGAGTTGGGATTATTGACAGTTAATAGCTGCTCTAACATTAGCATAATTATGAGACATTGTAGTAAAATGTCAGTAAAAATATTGAGTGATTATTATTGAGTGATATTACTTCCTGCAAGTTTATAACTATAGCTGACTGTTAACAGTCTCAGCTTTTTTATTTTTTGATAGCTTTTGTGGTGGGCTTATTTTTAAACTGTAACCTCTCAAAATGTTTTGTTGTAGTCCAAACTGCTGGAAAGAGAGCTGAATCCCTATTGGAAGGATGGTGGGACAGGTCTTCCATCAGGAAACTGTAGTGTATCAGCAGTTACTAAAGGTATCCCAGTTTTTTTGTTGTAGACACACAGACATTTCTTGGTTTCTAGTAATGGAGGAGGCAAATATGATCAAAGTATATGAAAATGTCATAATGAAACTCACTATTTTGTACAATTAATATATACTAATAAAAATAAAATATTCTTGGGCTGGAGAGATGGCTCAGCGGTTAAGTGCTTGCCTGTGAAGCCTAAGGACCCTGGCTCGAGGCTAGATTCCCCAGAACCTATGTTAGCCAAATGCACAAGGGGGCACATGCATCTGGAGTTCGTTTGCAGTGGCTGGAAGCCCTGGCGCGCCCATTCTCTCTCCATCTGCCTCCTCCTTTCTGTCGGTCTCAAATAAATAAATAAAAATAACCAAAAAAATGTATATGTACATATATATATATATATATATATATATATGAATGAAAAGCAAAATAAAAAAATAAAACATTCTTATAATTTGCTGTTTCTATGTGAATTGTACATACAACAAAGTATTTATAAAATATTTGCAGCTTTGACATTCCATTTAATTCATTCATACTTGAGAAGTTCATTTTAATTATGTATTTGGAACAAGTTGTTAGGTGTGCATTTTTATGCTTGATAATGTATTCATTTGTGAGTTTCTATTCTAAGTAGGCTTATAGTATGCTTCTGTGATGATATAATACTATATTTGATTAAATTTTAAAGTAACATAAAATTATTCTATAAATATTAAAGATGTGATTTCATAGTATTAGGAATATCTACCTTGTCAGCATTCATAAAATCTGTACTGATCTTCAGAGAGTTCTCTTATATTCCAGTAGGTGGAGACAAAATATTTAAGTGTCACATGGACTTACTATATAATTAAAAACACTTATACACCTACTATTTATTGCATTGAAAACTTAATTCAAGGTTTATTTAATTGCAATTAACAGGATGCAATAATATTATAAATTATGATATCTTTTTGTCTTATCACTATTTTCTTGTTTTTATACTTGGGCTATTTGTTAAAGTTTTATATATATGTATTTTATGCATACATAAGGCTAGCTAGAGCCACCTCATAGGTGCTTTATTGTCCTTACTCAGCAGTTTTACTGATGTTGTTAATAATAACAAGGTTTTTTGGCCTTCAACATGGGCAGAAATGTCTTCATTGGCTAAAAAACAGGAATAGTAGGCATTCAGTTTTCTCTTTGAAATATTGCTATATAGAAATTTAACACTAAGGCTAGCAATAAATTAGCTCAGCCTGATTTTATATTTTGTATTTTTATATTCCCTAAAGTCAGAGTATAGTCAGTAAGTTTGTTTTGGGGAAAACCTAGAATTGACTAACATAGTCTGCATATTTGCAGTCTGTAGGTTCATAACTTTGCTCAATGTGAAAGACCTGGTGCTCTGCCTTAGCTAGTCTCCTAGCTGGAGCAAGAGTAGAATCAGGCAGAAAGTGATGGGATGTAGCCTTCACTGAGCCTTTTCCCTTCTCTTTTTGTTTCCCATATTACATTTACTGTGGAGGAAAATGGTAGAAACCTTTTACATGTCAGAAATTCAGATCCAAGACTTGAAATTAAGTTTTGTAAAGTGATTTACGGATATGACTGCTATATAGTGTTACCATTTTTGTGTACACCAGCAGAGCTAACTATGTAGTCTCGGGGTGGCCTCGAACTCTCGGCACTCCTCCTACCTCTGCCTCTCGAGTGCTGGGATTAAAGGCGTGCACCACCACGCCCGGCTTTATTGTTATTTCTTTATTAGCCTGTCTTCTGAGAGAAATGGAAGACATTCCTAGGATTTACTTGGTTGTATTTTGCTTATAACTGTATAACTTAGAACAGTGTTGGAAGCATGGAATTAATGTTTAATTTTAGAGTTAGAGAGAATATTTTTGATTTACAGATATATAAGTATTGTACAACATTGCATTTTCTATAATCATTTGGTGTATCTTTTTCTCAGAATAGAGCACCAGGACTGTGCCTTATTCATAGTTTTCTATCATACTATGTTTAACAAATTTTCATAGTAGTGGGAAATATTCATTAAATACTTATTGTTTGAATTTGACCATAATAATATAGTTGGTATTTTTGTTCCCTTTTTGAGTATTTCTCATATTAAAAACATTAATATAATTCCTCAGTGTATGATTAATACAACTATTGATATATAATATCAATTAAAGTTGATGACATAAATCTTTCTAAAGTTAAGTATTTAACTCATAAATGAATTAGATAAAAATTATGGCCCAGTATGGTGGCACAAACCTTTAATCCCAGCACTCTGGAGGTAGTGGTGGGAGGATTGCCAAGAGTTTGAGGCCACCCTGAGACTACATAGTGCATTCCAGGTTAGCCTGGGCTAGAGTGAAATCCTACTTCAAAAAAAAAATTAAAAAAAATTCTTATTCCTGTTAATTTTTTTTCGTTTTTGACAGCCTATTGGAATAAAATCACCTTTACTTTTGTTTTTATATATTTTTCTCTGAGCTATGTTAATATATTAGTGATTGTTAGGGAATTTTCATTATAGCCATCCGTATTTTATTAGTTCCACAGATCACTTTGTGGAGTATGTAATTTAATTCTGTAGCTGGGTCATGAAAACAGGTGCTGATTTACTTAGGGTTTCTTTTGCTTACCATCATGTTGATTATGGCTGTAGGCTAAGGTCTTTGAATGGTTATACTATTCAGTTATGAACTCATAGACTATATAAATAAAATAAGCAAAAGAAAAAGGAACTTTTGAACAAAACGTGATACAATTAATTGGAAATTTGTTTTTGAAATACAAAGTATTTTAGATCTATAAAAACCACATTATTTGGGGCTGGAGAGATGGCTTAGCGGTTAAGGCACTTGCTGAGGACCCAGTTTCAATTCCCCATTACTCACATAAACCAGATGCACAAGGTAGCACATGCGTCTGCAGTTTGCAGTGGCTAGAGGCCCTGGGATGCCATTCTCTTATCTGCTTCTTTGTCTCTCTTTTTCTCCCTCCCTCCCTCTCTCTTTCAAATAAATAAATAAATAAACTATTGAATAAACACATTGAACTGAGAGATGGCTTAGTGGTTAAGGTGCTTGCCTGCAAAGCCAAACGACCCAGGTTTCGTTTCCCCAGGACATATTTAGCCAGATGCACAAGGTGGCACATGTATCTGGAGTTTGTTTGTAGTGGCTAGAGGCCCTGACACACACACACACACTCTCACACACACTCTCTCTCTTGCACTCTTACTTTTTAATATATGGGTATGGACATTAAGAGAAGTGAAGTGCTTACTGGGAAGTTCGGTGACCATCATATGCATTTAGCCAGACACCAGCAGGTATTACACTCCTAGGGCTCATGACTCCCCCCATTACAGGTTTTCAGGATCAGGTATGTATTCCCTCCCATGGAGTGGGCCTCCAGTCTAATTAGAGGACAGTTGATTTCTTCCATAACAGACATGCCACTCTTGTAGCTGTTGGCTCATTTGGCCTGGCTGGCCTAACTTAAGGCTTGAACTGTACACTGTTATTTATTTCCACTGATGTGGAGCTGCATGCAGCATAGCTTTTGCCAGCTTGTCTACACAGAGGTGGTTTTTAGCTCAGCTCCAGCAGAATTTCTCAGTGATGCTGCATGTGGAGTCTTCAGCAATAGGGTCTTCCCATATATTCCTGCTGGGAAACCAAGAGTCTCGTCAATGGTCTGTAATATTTTGAGGTCATCAGGGACCTTCCTGGCCAAAAACTTACTAGTAGAAGGTTTCCCATTCCTGGCACTGAAAACTTGTGGTAACAATATATGGCTTCTGGATGCCCTATTGTCCAAAAATTAGGTTTCCATATGGCTTATTCATAACCTCTTAGATTTGTTTGTGTTTGTTTGTTTTGAGGTAGGGTCTCACTCTAGCTCAAGCTGATCTGGAATTCACTATGTAGTCTCAAGGTGGCCTTGAACTCAAGGTAATCTCCTACCTCTGCCTCCCAAGTTCTGGGATTAAAGGCATGCGCCGCCATGACCGGCTTCCCACTTAGATTTTGATTAACCCAACCCCCGCCTTCCTTTACTTAGTTTCTTCCCCTGACCTCACTTCTACTGACATGTATACAATATCATTGCTTAAGTCCTCTCTTCTCCCTCCAATATAGTCTCTTTCCAGCTTACTGGCCTCTGCTACTAAGTTATTGCAACACATATACAAGTCCAAATATTTGTAGCTATGATACACAAATGAGAGAGAACATGGGGTGCTTGGATTTTTGGGCCTGGGTTACTTCACTAAGTATAATCCATTCCAGGTCCATCCATTTCCCTGCAAATTTCATTTTTCTTTACTGCTGAATAGAACTCTGATAAATGTACCACATTTATCAGTTGAGGGACATCTAGGCTGGTTTAGTTTCCTAGCCATTGTGAATAGAGCAGCAATAAGCATGGATGTGCAAGTATGTCTAAGATAGTGTAACGAGTCCTTAGGTTATATGCCTAGGATTGGTATAGCTGGGTCTTATGGTAATCTATTTTAGCTGTCTCAGGAATCTTCACACTGATTTCCACAATGGCTGTACCAGATTACATTCCCACCAACAGTGTAGAAGGGTACCTCTTTTTTCTGCATCCTTACCAACATTTGTTGTCATTTGATTTTTTTAAAAATATTTTTTGATCATTTTTTACTTATTTATTTGAGAGCGACAGACACAGAGAGAAAGGCAGATAGAGGGAGAGAGAGAAAATGGCCTGCCAGGGCTTCCGGCCACTGCAAACAAACTCCAGACGCGTGCGCCCCCTTGTGCATCTGGCTAACGTGGGACCTGGGGAACCGAGCCTCAAACCGGGGTCCTCAGGCTTCACAGGCAAGCGCTTAACCGCTAAGCCATCTCTCCAGCCCCATTTGATTTTTTGATAATAGCATTCTGACAGGAGTGAGATGGAATTTCAAAGTAGTTTTAATTTGTATTTCCCCAATGGCTAAGGATGTAGAACATTTCTTTAAATGTTTATAGGACATCTGCATTTCTTTTTTTGAGAGGTCTCTATTTAGTTCCATAGCCCATTTTTTTTTTAACTGTGTTTTTTTGATGTGGGTTCCTGGGTCCTTGGGCCGGCTGCAGACCTGCAAGGCATCTCAGGCAACTGTGGTGGTGAGCACACGAGAATCACTGTTGGGAGTCTGTTTTGGTGAACAGCTCTCGGTTTATTGTCAGGGAAATGGGTTTATAAGAAGTTGAGGGTGGGAAGAGGGTCCTAAGGGATTGGATGTACAAGGCTGCTTGCTGATGCCTAATTAGCATATGGGGACATAGGCAGTGGCAAAGGGAAAGTATAGGGTATGGGGGATGGGCTGTGCAAAGGTTTCTGGCTGATACCATAAAAGTAGTTTCCCAGGCAACTGGCCAAAGGCCAAAGGGTTATGGGCAAAGCCTAAGTCTTATCCAAATGTCCAGTGTTCTGTGCTTGGAGGAGCAGTGGCCTTCCTTTCTGCTGATCATGGGGTTTGAGATTTTGTCCGTGTGTCCAGGCTTACTGAAATCCCCAAGAATGGGGGGAGGATCCTGGCTCACTGCAACCCCTGAGAATGGGAGGAGGAGCTCCCCTGCCAGTCTGGTCCCCGAGATATGACCTGAGGTTCAGGCTGCCATGACCTCTCCTTAGCCTGGGGTCTTCATGTCAGACAGTTTAGGTTTGCTTTAACCCAGAGCCCTGCCTATCTTCAACAGTTTGATTTCTTTTTACTTGGTTTTTTGAGTTCTTTGTATATCTGAGATATTAATTCCCTGTCAGATGTATAGCTGGCAAAGATTTTCTCCCATTCTGTAGGTTGCCTCTTTGGTCTTATTCAGAGTCCATGGCTGTACAAAAGCTTTTTAATTTCATGAGGTCCCAGTAGTTGATTAGTGGTTTTATTTTTTGAGCAACTGGGGTTATATTCAGAAAGTTGTTACCTATACCAATATGTTGAAGGATTTCCTTTACTTTTTCCTCTAGCAATTTCAGAGTTTCAGGTCTGATATTGAGATCTTTGATCCAGTTGGTCAGATTTGCTAAGGGTTTAGCAATCTTGTTTATCATCTTAAAGAACCAAGTCCTTGTTTCAATAGATTCTTTGTTTTCTTGGTTTCTATTTCATTAATTTTTGCCTTATTCTTTATTATTTCTTCCCATCTACTGATTTTTAGTTTGCCTTGTTCTTCTTTTTCCAAGACCTTAAGGTAAAACATTAAGTTGTTTACTTGCGATCCTTCTAATTTTTAAAATATTTTTTATTTTTATTTATTTATTTGAGAGCAATAGAGAAAGAAAGAGGGAGAGAGAAAGAAAGAGAGGGAGAGAGAGAGAGAGAGAATGGGTGCACCAGGGCCTCCAGCTACTGCAAACGAACTCCAGATGCCTTTGCCCCCTTGTGCATCTGGCTAATGTGGGTCCTGGGAAATTGAGTCTTGAACCAGGGTCCTTAGGCTTCACAGGCAAGTGCTTAACCACTAAGCCATCTCTCCAGCTCCCTAATTTTTTTTTTTTTTTGTTTGTTTTTTGTTTTTCAAGGTAGGGTCTAACTCTAGCTCAGGCTGACCTGGAATTCACTATGTAGTCTCAGGGTGGCTTTGAACTCATGGTGATCCTCCTACCTCTGTCTCTCAAGTGCTGGGATTAAAGGTGTGCACCACCACACCTGGCCTAATTTATTTATTTATTTATTTTTTCTTTTGGGTTTTTCAAGGTAGGGTCTCACTCTAGCTCAGGCTGACCTGGAATTCACTATGCAGTCTCAGGGTGTTCAAGGCGATCCTCGTACCTCTCCCTCCCAAGTGCTGGGATTAAAGGCGTGCACCACCACTCCTGGCCTAAAATTTCTTAATATAGGCATTTAAGCTATAAATATTCCTCTTAGAACTGCTTTCATTGTGTCCCAAAGTTTTATGTTGTGTTCTCATCATCATTTGATTGTATGGATTATTTGATTTCCTTCTTGATTTCTTCAGTGACCCACTCATCATTTAGTAGCATATTGTTTAGTTTACATGGTTTTGTGTATGTTCTGTAGTTTTTCTTGCTGTTGATTTGTAGTTGGACCCCATTGTGATAAGCTAGAGTGCAAGGAATTATTTCCATTAGTCATTAATTTGGTTTATTTTAGAGAATGTTCTATGTGCTGCTGAAAAGAATGTGTATTCTGCAGCATTTGAGTGAAATATTCTGTAGATATCTATTAGCTAAGTCCATTTGTTCTATGACCTCATTTAATCCAGATGCATCTCTGTTTATTTTTTGCCGGGATGACCTATCAATTGATGAGAGGAGGGTGTTGAAGTCACCCACTACAACTGTGTTTGGTGTTATCTATGACCTTAGTTCTAGTAGTGTTTGATAAAATTGGGAGCTCCCATGTTAGGTTATATATTTAGGATTGTAATGTCTTCCTGTTGAAGTGTTCCTTTAATCAATATGAAGTGACCTTTATCTTTTCTAACTAATGCCGATTTGAAGTCTACCCTGTTAGATATTAGTATAGTAATCCCTGCTTGTTTTCTAGACCCATTTGCTTGAAATACGGTTGTCCCAACCTTTCATGCTGAAATAATTTCTTGTCTTTTTATGGAAAGGTGGGTTTCTTGGAGGCAATGAATGGGAAGATCTTGCTGTTTAGCCCAGTCTGTAGTCTTGCATCTTTTGGTTGGGACATTGAGGCCATTGGTATTAAGAGTTATTGAAGGGTGTATATTCTTGTTTTTTAATTTTTCTAGTTTTCTTTTACTCTCTCGTATTAACTATTATTTGGGTAGGGTTTATTTTTTCCTGTTTCCTTATATGTATGCTTTTCTTTCTCTTCAGCATGAAGAATACCTTCAAGTATTTTCTGTAGAGCTGGTTTAGTATTACATATTCCCTTAGTCTGCTTTTGTTTTGGAATGCGCTTATTTCTCTGTCTATTTGGATGGATAGCTTTGCAGATTAAAGTCGTCTTTGTTGACAGTTTTTGTCTTTCAGAATTTGGAAGATATTATTCCAAGCCCTTCTAGCTTTTAAAATTTATGTTGAGTAATCTGTTGTTATCATGATTGGCTTGCCTTTGTATGCCACTGGATTTTTCTCTCTAAGTGCTTTCAATATATTTTCTTCAGTATATGTGTTTTGTAATTTAATTATAATATGACAGTGAGAGGTGCTTTCCTGATTTTGTTTGTTTGGTGGTCTAAAGGCTTCCAATATCTGCCCTGGCATTACTTTCTCTATTTGGGTGAAGTTCTTCTATGATATTGAAATTACCTGCTATGGCTTTGGACTGAAATTCTTCTCCTACTATGCCCTGAGTTCTTATGTTTGATTTCTTCATAGTGTCCCGAATGTCTTGAAATTTCTATTCATACCTTCCTATTAATTTGTCTTTCTCTTTGTTGGATTGTATTAGATCTGCTACCTGGTTTTCTAGTTTAGATATTCTGTCCTCTCCTTGATCCATTCTGCTGCTGAGAATTTCTACAGAGTTTTCTTTTGATTTACTCTGTTTTTCATTTCTAATATTTCTGATTGGTACTTTTCATTATTTCTATTTCCTTACTCATGTTTTCATTCACCCCTTTGTTTCATTAAGTTAGTTTCCTTATGTTTTCCTTCAGGAATTTTTTTTCTTTGATTCCTTTGATTTCTTTAAGTACAGATATAATCATTTCTTTGAAACATTTGTCAGGCATTTCATCTATAACAGACTCACCGGAGGTCATTTCTGATGGAATTATAGTTTTTTGGGGGGGTTGAGATAGGGTCTCACTCTAGCTCAGGCTGACCTGGAATTCACTATGTATTCTCAGGGTGGCCTTGAACTCAAGGCGATCCTCCTACCTCTGCCTCCCAAGTTCTGGGACTAAAGGCGTGCACCACCATGCCCGGCGGAATTATAGTTTTAATGGGACTGTATTGTCTTGATTTTTTTGTTTCTTGTAATGTGGAGATTTTTGCATCTTGAGTTTATTTGATTCTTGGGTTTTCTGATTATCTACAATGCTCTTAGCCATATAAATCTGACTTTATATGTCTTCAGGGTAGGAGTTTAAGGTGCCAAGTATACCTCTTGTACTCCAAGAAAATAGCAGACATGACCCTAAGTGTATTCTGGTATACTGGGTGAAGCAATTTACTGGAAAATTCTAAAATTCACCTGTGCAGTATACAAATTCAGTCCAAACCAGCATAGAGTATTTATGAAGTAGTGAGGATTAAAACAGACAATCTAATAAACCCAATGTCTCTAAGGGTGTGTGTTGTCCTACAACCTTAATCCTGTCAACTGGGAGGTTGAGATTTCAGTTCTGAAATGGGTTCTAAGTCAGCCTGGGTCTGAGTCAGACCTTGCTCCAATGACAGAAGATGATGATAAAGGCCCTATGAATCAAGGAAAATCGAAGGCAACATTAGTCAACACCAAAATACACCTTATTTGAGAATGGTAAAGCCAACCAAAAATATGTAACACATAACTTGCCCTGACATGGAAAGTGAGATTAGCGCTTACAGTGCAGGCCTTCCAGTCTCACCAGTGTTGAGTGCCCACCTTGCTCCTTCTCTATTGCACTATGGATCTGGTGTTTTGATTGGCTGTGCTGGATTCCATGTGGCTGGGGGCTGAATGAATACTTGGGAGGTTCATGGCACTGATGGTTGGGGAAGGGAGGCTATGAAAGATGCCTGGAGTTGTACCATCGCTGTTCAGCTGGTCCAGTTTGTGTTCTCCTTCAGCAGTTGCTCAGCTGGTCTCTGCTGTCTCCTCCTTCAGGTTTCTTGACTTTGTAAAGGATGCTGATGTGAATGGGAAATTCCTCTACCTGGTTTCTGCTCCTGCAGCTCTGCGCTGGGTGGCGGGCATGCAGGGTGGGGCTGCTGGTGGCCTCTGTGGGATTCTGGCCAGTTTCCTGCTTTCTAGATCTGAGTCTCTCCTGCTTCTCTGTTGTGGTTGATAATAACTTATGCACCTTGTTTTTTGTTAGAAGAGTGTATTTTGCTCTTTTTCTGCTTAATTCCCTCCCTAGGCTGCTTGGGCATAGCTACTATGCTACCTACCATATTACCTGAAAGTCCCCAGTAACAGAAATTTGATTTAAGTGATTAATTAAATTCCTGATGCAGATCAAAAGTCTGATATCTATCTATCTATCTATCTATCTATCTATCTATCTATCTATCTATCTATTTTAAAGTAGCTTAATAAAGTTCATCAAAGGCATTCAAATATGTAATGTTGTTAATCATACCTAAAAGAAGTTTGTTTTAGTATACATTTGGCATTGTTTGTTATCCTTTACTGTTTCTCATTTAACCTTTTCTCCTATATGTCCCTTGTTTCTAAGAATGTCATCTATGTGTCTCAATAGAAATCTAACTAATTTTTGAGCTTGCTTTATGGAATTCTGTCTGACTTTCCAGTTAGAAATGATCTTGAACTTTTCTTGTTTTTTGTAACTCTTTATATCTTTTTATACTACTAGGTACATATTATCTTTCCTGTAATTATATCATTTTATACTCAGTATTTTAAATTATAGGCTTTTTTTTTTCAAGGTAGAGTTTCACTTTAGCCAAGGCTGACCTGAAATTCACTATGTAGTCTCAGACTGGCCTCAAACTTACAACGATCCTCCTACCTCTGTCTCCCAAGTGCTGGGATTAAAGGCATATGCTACCATGCCTGGCCTTAAATTATAATTTTTTTAAGATTAGCTTTATCTGCTTGTTGCTTCTTCATAGTGATAAAGCTGTAGCTTAAATAAATAGGAATTTAGATATATTGAATTTTACAACTGTTAAATATTTAATGAAAATATTTTATTTTATATTTTATAAGTTGTAGAAGCAATAAATATTTTCTGGTAATCATGTATTATTGGAATTTAGCTTCAGGAGTAGAGGATGGTGGATTAAGCTGGCTAAGAAAGTCTTATCAAAGAATGAAGGAACAAGCTGAGAAAGAAAATAGAAATTTTGAGGATATTGTGGCTGAAAGATATGGGGTAAGTATCTTAAGTAAATGTGTACTATTTTTGTAGTTATGTAAAAAGTTTAATGCCTTAGCTTTGGTTTCAATTGAATTGATACCATATTTCTTATCTTCATATTCTTAGTAATTTTCTTCTTTTTAGCATGTAAACAGTATAACTGTAAAAGTGACATAATTTTACAAATTGTAAGTGGTAAATTATTAAGTTTAGAAATTATAAAAATTAAATATGTAAAACTTAAGATGTATATGTTGTGATGTAAAAATAGTATTTCTCACTTTCATTTTTTAATTTTAAAATTACTTTAATTAATTAATTAATTTTTATTATTTTTAACAACATTTTGTATGGATACATCATGAATTTGTACCCTCTTTTCCTCCTCATCCCTGCCACCATTTCACTGGGGATGCTCCTCAGTAGGTATTGCTTATGGGGTTGTGGTTTATGAATTTTGGGAGTAGCAGTTATTTTTAGGGGTAAGGAATGACTCTGGGCATGATGTCTCAACCTGTGGCTCTTATAATCTTTTCTGCCCCCTTTTCCATAATTGACTTTCATAATTATAGACAATAAACCATGATAATTCCCTCCCCCCTCACTTTCCTCTTTGCAACTCCACTCTCCATCATATCTACTCCCCCACTCATTTAGTCTCTATTTTGATATCATGTTTTCCTCTTATGATGAGGGTCTTGTGTAGGAAGTACTGGACACTGCAAGGTAAGAGATATCCAGGCTATTTGGAGAGCATTGCAAGCAATTCTACCCTTCCTTTGGCTCTTTCTTTCTTTCTTTCTTTCTTTCTGCTACCTCTTCTGCAATGGATACTAAGCCTTGGAAGGTGTGATAGAGATGTTTCAGTGCTACACACTCTGTCACTTCTTCTCAGCACTGTGGTGCCCTTAGAGTCATCCCAGAGGTCATTGCCATCTGAAAGGTGAAGCTACTGTTATCAAAAGTGAGAGTAGCATTAATATATGGATATGACCATTAAGAGAAGTGCTTATCGGGCAGTTTGGTGTGCATTTAGCCCGACACCATGAGGCATTAAACTCCTGGGGTTCATGGCCTCCCCCATCATAGGTTTTCAGTGCCAGGCATGTATCCCCCTCCCAAGGAGTGGGCCTCCAGTCCAATTAGAGAGTGGTTGGTTTTTTTTCTATAAGAGACATGCCACTGTTGCACTCATTGGCTCATTCAGGTTGGCTGGCCCAATTTAAGGCTTGCAATATCCACTATTTTTTTAAATTTATTTTTGTTTATTTTTATTTATTTATTTGAGAGTGACAGACAAAGAGAAAGAGGGAAAGAGTGAGAGAGCGAGCGAGCGAGCAAGAGAGAGAGAAAGAGAGAGAGAGAGAGAGACTGGGTGTGCTAGGGCCTCCAGCCACTGCAAATGAACTCCAGATGCGTGCGCTCCCTTGTGCATCTGGCTAATGTGGGCCCGGGGAATTGAGTCTTGAACCAGGGTCCTTAGGCTTCACAGGCAAGTGTTTACCTGCTAAGCCATCTCTCCAGCCCAGTATCCACTATTTTAATAATCAAAGAAAAAAAAATTTTTTTTTGAGGTAGGGTCTCACTCTAACCCAGGCTGGAATTTACTATGTAGTCTCTGGGTGGCCTGAAACTCATGGCAGTCCTCCTATTGCTGCCTCCACAGTGTTGGGATTAAAGGCATGTACCACCACGCTCAGATCATTGTTTTATCTCCACTGATGACTTATTCTTTTTCCCATAGAGCTACATAGAGTGTAGCTTTTTCCAGCTTTCTGTCAGCTGGTCTACTGGGAGGAGGTTTTCAGCTCAGCTTCAGCACTATTTCTTACTGACATCGCAACTGAAGCATGTGGAGTCTTTAGCAACAGGGTTTTTCCATTTATTTCTAGTAACAATGTAAGGCTTCTGGGTGTACCATTGTCCAAAAAAGGTTTCCATATGGCTTAATCATACCCTCTTAGATTTTGATGAGCCCTTTCCCTTGCTTTCCTTTACTTAATTTCTTCCCCTGACCTCACTTAGGCCTCTCCACCCCCATTAGTCTGTTCTTCTACTTACACATGTACAATACTATCCTATTAATTCCCCTTCCCTCTCTTTGTGTTCCCTTTATTTCTAGTTTACAGGCTTCTGTTACCAAGTTTTACTCCAACTCACATACATTTCTAAACATTTATAGCTAGGATCCACATATGAGAGAGAACATGTACCTCAATAAGTGGGTCACCTCACTTTCCAGATCCATCCATTTCCTTGCAAGTTTAATAACTAGCATTTTTTCATTTTAAGAAAATTTAAATAATGTAGGAGAAACTCTTTAGTTATACCTCTAGAGATAGCTACTGTTGAAATTTGGGTATATTCCAGTCATCAATATGTATTTTCAAACTGGCTTGCTGTATTTCCTTTTCAGAAATGTGTTATCTATATAGCCCCCCCTCTATATATACATACATGCATATATATATACACACACACATATACATATATATGTATATATATCTTTTCATATACAGACATATACATATATACATATACATGCATATATGTGTGTGTGCGCGTGTGTGTATATGTGTATATACACACATACATATGCATATACATATACATGCATATATGTGTGTGTGTGTGTGTACGTGTGTGTATATGTGTATATACACACATACATATGTGTGTATATGTATATACACATATACACACACGTGCACACACACACTCCATCTTGCTTGCTTGTTTACTGGGTCCAGTCTACATGAAGGATTTTTGTTTTTAGTTTGGTATTTAGGAAGTAAATATTTTTTTTCCTTTTTTTTTTTTTTTTTTTCTTTTTTTCAAGGTAGAGTCTCACTCTAGCCCGGGCTGACATGGAATTCACTATGTAGTTTCAGGATAGTCTTGAACTCATGGCGGTCCTCCTACCTCTGCCTACTGAGTTCTGGGATTAAAGGTATGCACCTCCATGCCTGGCTTTTCTTTTTGCTTTTTTTTTCTCTCTCTCTCTTTTATTTGAGGTAGGGTCTCATTCAAACCCAGGCTGACCTGGAATTCACTATGTAGTCTCAGGGTGGCCTGAAACTCAGAGCAGTCCTCCTCCTGCTGCCTCCAGATTATTGGAATTAAAGGCATGTGCTACCACATCCAGCTCATTAATGTTTTTATCAATGCTTTTCTTCTATTATCTTTGTTTCTTTCCAGAAGTATTAATATATACATAATAAGTTCTATAGAATTTGTGTGTCTTTTTTATTATAACAAATATCTTATTTACTATCATTTTTTAAAATATAGAGAATTGTGTATGTGTATGTGTGTATATGCATATGTGTATCAGCACATGTATGTTGATATGCCCATGCATGTGGAGTCCAGACGTTAACATCAGGTGTCTTCCTCAGTGATTTTTTGAGACAGGGTGTCTCCCTGATCTTAAACTTCATCAGTTTGGTTTGACTAGCTAGCCATTATGTCTCTGTGCCCTCAGCTCTGGGATTACAGGTGTGACATCACTGGGCTTTTTATGCGGGTTCTGGGAATCCAAACTCAGTCCTTCTGTTTATGTGACAGGCACTTTATCTACTGAGCCATCTCCCCACTCCTAAATTCTTTTAAAAACAAGTTGTGTCAGGGCTGGAGGGGTGGCTTAGTGTTTGAGGCATTGGCCTGAAAAGCTAAAGGACCCAGGTTCAGTTCTCCAGGACCCACGTTATCCAGATGCACAAGGGGGCACATGCATCTGGAGTTCATCTGCAGTGGCTAGAGGCCTTGGCGTGCCCATTCTCTCTCTCCCTTTCCCTCTTTCTCTGTCAAATAACTAAATAAATAAAATATTTTTAAAAAGTTATGTCTTCTCTATCTGTGTGATACTGTGTTAGCACTGGACATTTGATATAAGTGTCTCCCTCCTTTGAGACCTTCCTATACTATTCAGCTATTTTTTGATATTTTCTTACCTTTGAAGAAGTATTTGTGTGGGATTAGTGCATGCTTCCTTGACTGGTGGGTATGTCTATTATACTACTTGGTAACACATCATGGCACAGTTGCATGTCAGAAACAAGTCACTGAGCCTTTTTAAATTTTAGATATATTATTTTTTTCCCTTGTAGTCAATGGAGATATTTCAGTCAAGATTAGAAGAAGCTGAAAAAGTTGCATTGAAAAAAGAAGATTATAGAAGAGAACGGTGGAGAAAACCATCATATTCAGATAAAACTCAACATAGTCAAGAAAGTAGAAAGTCAGATTTAGTAAAGTATAATCAATATTCAAAGGATAGACATAGCACAACAGGCCATGCGAGCAGTAGCAGTAATGATACAATCAGAGGTGATGAGAAGGACATGAAATCTGGGTCATTAGAGACATGTCAAAGAGAATCCAACTTCAGACAAAATCAAGAGTTCTCTTCTCCTGGAAATTTGAGACCTAAATTCTTAAGACCCTCTGATGATGAAGAACTGTCATTTCACAGTAAGAGCAGAGATCGTAAACCATCTACTTCATCTTCAGCATTAAGTGCTCAGGCTTCTTTGCATTGTGGTTTTCGAAAACCTACAGATGACAGTGAAGACAGTGTGATGTCATGGAGTTGGTCTTGCAGGAGAGAAGGAGATAAGAAGCATTTAGATCAAAAGCCACTGGAAGCTCATAGCAGCACTGACCACCGACCCCTTCCTGGAGCCATGAGAGAAACATCACAGGCAGAGAGCTTAAGAGATGACTCACCAAGAAGTGGACATTTGCAGGAAACCAGGTATACATTTGCTGGATGTATGTATGTATGTGTATATATATATGTGTGTGTGTGTGTGTGTGTGAGTATATATACATGTATATAATATATGCATGTATATAATATATGTATATATGTATACACATACACACACACACACACATATTTTAAATTTGGGTCCTCAGGTAGGATCAAACATGGGATTATAGAGCTGGCCTCCTTTGTAATAAGAAAAATTGTAATAGATGTATAAGTAGTTTGATTTGTAGTGGGGAGTCTGACAAATTGCTCTGTTAATGACTTCATCTGAAGCAGGAGACTATAAGCACTGTGTGTAACTCAATAGGAGGCACCTGGCAAAGCCTGGACTGAGGGATGGAGCCCATCAAATGGGTGCTAGGTTATGGTAGAGCTTTCCTCTCTGGAAAAATAGAGAGAAATCCTATGGTACTGACTGAATAACAGGGATTAGAGAAAGTAAATTGCTCAGGCTTCATTCCAGATACCTTGGGTGGAATACTTTTTCTAGTTTCCAGTTGCCAATGGGATGAAGCCCTTATTTTCTGATAACCATTAGTACTGGCCTATCATTTGGGCAATTTGCAGGTTCTGGTTTCTGTGCCTGCACCTGAGCCAAGTATGCAAGCAGTCGACTTAGTATTTTATCTGGTTGTATAATTGCTTCCTATTTCTGTGTCTTAAATTGTAAGCTTCTGACAGGTGTACTATAATCCAGGTGCTCACTATAAGCAGTCCTTTGTGATCTTAGGACTGTATACTTTCTTAGCTTTGTTAAGTATTTTTGTTTGTTTTGAGACAGGTCTTGCTCTAGCTCAGGCTGACCTGGAACTCACTATGTAGCCTTAGTCCGGCCTCAAACTCATGGTGATCCTCCTACCTTATAGTGCCGCTGTGCCTAGCAGATTTTTAAAATTTTGATGTTATAGATTTGAAGCTCTTCTTTTCTTTTCCTTTCCTTTTTTTTTTTTTTTTTTTTTTGCTTTTCAGGTTTTCCTTGAATTCCATGATTGAGTGGGGTGAAAAAGAAAAATCTAGGAATCACCTATATGTGTTTAAAAGAAAAATTATTATTATTATTATTTTTAATTTTTATTAACATTTTCCATGATTATAAAATATATCCCATGGTAATTCCCTCCCTCCCCACCCCTACACTTTCCCATTTGAAATTCCATTCTCCATCATAATACCTCCCCATTACAATCATTGTAATTACATATATATAATATCAACCTATTAAGTATCCTCCTCCCTTCCTCTCAAAAATTATTTTTGAGCTGATCTAAAATACTGACATCAAGGGAAGGACACTAGGAAGAGTCAGTGAAGGATTGCTAGAGCCATTTGTTTGTCTGAACATTATTGTGGGATATCTTGAATTTATTAAAAATGTAGGCATTCTAGCAAATTTGAAACCAATGAAACTTAGACAAAAAGTTAAACTGATTTTAGAACTAGAAGAACTCATAGTTTGAGTTCTGCTCTTCATAAATATATATGTACATCAAGGGGATGGGAGTTGTAACTGTCATTATATATAACTGGGATTGCCAGACTTACCAAATAAAAGTTTGTAATTCCTTTGCAGAATTTGGTCATACTTATGACAAAAACCCTTTGTTGTTTACCTGAAATTCAAATTTATATGTAACAACTCTGTAGGTACCAATCATTTTCTAGGGCTATAAATCTTATAAGAGATTGACATCTGATCTCTTATGAGTTTCTTGCATGAGATACATTTTGTGTATGTATGTGAACAAGAAAGCATAGTATCTAGAATGTGATAAATCTTACCCATTACTACTACTGTTATTATTATCTTGTTATTTGCTTTAGTTTCTAGACTAGATTTCATCTCTTCTGATGCTTGTTTAGCTTGGTTTTCAAAGAAGGTTAAGGGGAGAACCATGAATCATCTTTGAAAGGGAATGTTTTATATATTAATTTTGGAAGATTTATTAATAACCTTAGTGAAAGTTATGTTGGCAGTGTATGAGAAAGGCTGAAAATAATACAAATATACTATGTACATGTATAAAATACGTATGTGAGTTATATGTGTGTGTTTCTAAAGAAGTGAAATATTTTTCAGTTGAGGACTAGAAAATTCTTCTAGTTTACAGAAAAGATGGATTTTGGAATGTGATGTACATAAGTCATTGTTCTGTATTGTGGAAAAGTTAACAACTGACAGATTTCTTGGTCTGATAGGAATGGAAATGATTGGAGAGATCATTTGAATTGATTATGTCCATATATATATATATGTGTATATATATATATAATTTAGTATTTTAAAACAAGCTATTTGTAATATAAGTAATAAATGTATGAACAAAATTTAGACTAGAAACAGGTAGACATAAGAATATTAGTATAAAGTTTAAGCTTAAACACTATAAAATAAAAGCAGATTTCCTTTTTTGTCACTTCTTTGCTAGCAGTGTACTTTCAAATGTTTGGTGTATTTAGTGTATTTGAATATTTGTAATATGTATACAATATATAACATAAGTAGATAACATACACCTCCATATAATGTACATACTATTCTGAGCCTTATTTTATTCCAGGCAACATCTTTTAAAGATTTTTCTTTACATTAGCTAAGAATAGTTATATGTAAAATGTAGATATATTAAAAAGGTATCTATAGAAAGGCTCTTAAATATTCTATTTTAATATTAGTATTCAATATTAAAATAATTTAATTTTAACTTAATTTAAACATTTAATTTTAATTTAAGGTATGATGTAGTATTTTTTATTGGTCTCTTATGAAAGAATTTTAGGTTATTTCTAGCTTGTTGCTCTTTTTTTTTTTTTTTTTTTTTTTGAGGCAGAGCTCTCTAGCCCAGGCTGACCTGGAAGTCACTATGTACTCTCAGGGTGGCCTTGAACGCATAGCGATCCTTCTACCTCTGCCTCCCAAGTGCTGGGATTAAAGGTGTGGGCCACCATGCCCAGCATATTGCTCTTTTAATGCTCCAGTAAAGTTGTTTTTTTGTTTTTGTTTTTGTTTTTGGAGGTAGGTCTCACTCTACCTCAGGCTGACCTGCAACACACTATGTAGTCTCAGGCTGGCCTTGAACTCAAGACGATCCTCCTACCTCTGCCTCCCATGTGCTGGGATTAAAGGGGCGTGCACCACCACACTGGGCTTCCAATAAAGTTTTGTGTGTGTTTTAGTTAGCATGCTATTTAAATATAGCTGTATATTTACTTAAGAAGTGGGATTTTTTTTGTAAAAATGTTTGTGTATTTTGATTTACACATTATGCTAATTAATTTACATTAAAAAAGCATATATATACATATATATGTATATATATATATATATATAGTAAATTCCTTATTC
Organism: Jaculus jaculus; assembly: GCF_020740685.1. Taxonomy (NCBI): domain Eukaryota; kingdom Metazoa; phylum Chordata; class Mammalia; order Rodentia; family Dipodidae; genus Jaculus; species Jaculus jaculus. Next base: position 109,833,166 of record NC_059104.1, read on the forward strand.
TTGGCAGATGGTATCACTGAACTTTTTTTTTAATCTTTTTTTTTAAATATTTTTTGTTCATTTTTTATTTATTTATTTGAGAGCAACAGATACAGGGAGAAAGACAGATAGAGGGAGAGAGAGAGAATGGGCGCACCAGGGCTTCCAGCCACTGCAAACGAACTCCAGACGCGTGCGCCCCCTTGTGCATCTGGCTAACGAGGGACCTGGGGAACCGAGCCTCGAACCGGGGTCCTTAGGCTTCATAGGCAAGCGCTTAACCGCTAAGCCATCTCTCCAGCCCTTTTTTAATCTTTTGTCATACATATACATAGCTGAGAAGTAGAATTTTTCCTTGGTACTTTCTCTTTAAGTATTTATGAGTTAGTTATACTTTTGTTTTCTGTTGTTTTTTTCTTGTTCCTAATTAAATAGTGTTTTGCCTACTTTTAAATTGCTTTTTATTTACAAAGGCTCTCTTTTTTAAAATTTTTATTTATTTTCAAGGGGAGAGAGAGAGAAGGAGTGGGTGTGCCAGGGCCTTTTGCCACCATATACAAACTCCAGATGCATGCATCACTCTGCATCTGGGTTCATGTGGGCACTGGGGAACCAAACTCAGGCTCTCGGGCTTTGCAAGCAAGTTACTTCAAATGCTGATCCATCTTTGTAGCCCCCAAGAGCTATTTTTATTTGTCATGTAATATGAGTAAATTCATCAATTACAGTTTCCTTTTTTTTGGGGGGGGGTTAGTTTGAGGTAGGGTTTTGCTCTAGCTGAGGCTGACTTGGAATTCACTATGCAGTCTCAGGTTGGTCTTGAACTCATGGCAGTCCTCCAACTCTGCCTCCCAAGTGCTGGGATTAAACATGTGCCACTGTGACCAGCTTTTTTTTTTTTTAAAATCCATTCTTCTACTCTTTTCTGAATATGCTCATCTTTATTACTGACTCCTTTATTCTTTTGGGGCCCTATGAATATTTATTTATTTATTTTCAATTTTTTTGTTTTATTTATTTATTTGAGAGCAACAGACAGACAGACAGAGAAAGAGGCAGAGAGCGAAAGAGAGAATGGGTACACCAGGGCCTCCAGCCACTGCAAACGAACTCCAGATGCATGTGCCACCTTGTGCATCTGGCTTAAGTGGGTACTGGGGAATCGAGCCTTGAACCAATATCCTTAGGCTTCACAGGCAAGCACTTAAGCACTAAGCCATCTCTCCAGCCCGCTTTTTATTTTTTTTAAATGTTTTGCAAGCAAGCATCTTTAACTGCTGAGTCATCTATTAAGCTTGATTATTATTATTATTTAGAATCTTCTTTTGGATGCATCATGTACTAGTATCATAATTTCTTCCCTCCCTGCCCCATTCCACTGAGGGTGTTCCTCAGTGGGATTATTGGGATTTACCATGGGATTGTGGGCTATGGGATATGAGAGCAGCAGTCAGTCATTGTGTGTGTGGGGGTGCAGGGCAATGCCTCTGGACATTCCCTTCTAATTGTGGCTCTTACAATCTTTTGGCCCCCTTTTCCACAAGATTTTCTGAGCTGTGGCAAGTTATTTTAAGTCTACTTTAGTGATATGCTCTCAGCAGCTTCTGGATTTCTGCTTGTATGCATCAATCTGGTGCTGATTGTCAGGCTTGCCACTAAAGCAGCACTCTTGCTCATCTTTCCAATTTTTCTGTGCTTTCACCTGGGCCCTGACTCATGTGTAAAGGGTAGTTATCTCCACATTTCTTGCTGCCTTCTGAAAAAGAAAAACAAATTCTTCAACAGAGAATGAGGTCAGCATAGGTTCAGTGGGATAAGTATTGTTGAGAGAGATTTTTATGGGTGTAGCCTGTCTTTTGGCCAAAGACTAATGAGATCTTCTTATTGGAGTCCACAATCTTGGTCTCCATGGGATTCTGATTCAGTTCCCAGGTCTAGCTATGTGTTCCTTTCCACTGAGTCGGTCTCTTAGCCAGAGAGCCATTGGTTACCCACCTTGGCTGGGTGCTACTATTACATAGGCATGTCCATATTGTCAGGCTGGTTGCTTTAGTATAGCAGTGTCCCCAGTTAGCACACAAGATTTTTGGCCATTTTCCCTCAGCACTTCATATAGCATTTTCCAGACGTTTATGCAGACCATCTGGAAACTGACTTCCTTCCAGATTCCATCTGAATCTATGATGTTCTGTGGAGGCAGCATGTGGTGTCTTCATCAATAGAGTCTTACCTTTTACCTCAGGTGGATAATCAAGTGCTTGGACCAAAGCCTGTCTTGTTTGGGGGATCTTGTACATCTCTCTAATCAGTAGTTCACTGTAGGTTGCAGCTGATTTCTGGTACTTGGAGTTACCAGCCAGAGCCAAATGTTTTTGGGTTAGTCTTCATCTCACCCTCTCCAGGGCTCTTCTTACTGGACAATCCCTGCATACTTCTGTTGAGGGTTATATCTTTTAGTCTGAAATCCAGGAGAAAGGTTTCTGTAGTACCAATTTATTCTGGATTTAGTTTTGTATCTTCCCTTGCCCTCCCATTCCCCTTCCCCCAAACACTTATATCCCTATTATCTGTCCCATAGTGGTCCATGTAATGTAATCTTTTAAACTTACTATTCTTAGAGATAAAATGTGTCACTTATGTTTTGGTGCAAAATATATTAGCTAAATATTCGTAGGAGTTTGAAGTCTAGGATAGTAATTAATATGAATAAAACCTAATATGTCCTTAATTTAGAGTTTATAAATTTAATCAACAACCAACCCATTCAGTATGATATTTTATGAAATTTTGAATGTCGTTCTTGGCAGTTTGCCATTGTAGACCAGAGGACAAGAAAAGGATGCCAGGTTCTTAAGGATCTTTAGGCAAGGGAGAAAATGTGAGCTACCTGGCAAGAGAAGAATAATTAAAGTGATCTGTGAGCACGGGTAGCAGGAGAAGAGTAATGGCAATAGACTCAAGGGTATAGCAGTGCCATTGGATTAGAGTTTCTTTAATTATTCCTTCCTGAAGGTTTTCTGTATGAGTGTGTGTGTGTGTGTGTGTGTGTGTGTGTGTGTGTGTGTGTCTGTCTGTCTGTGATAGCACTTTTTTAGTAGGAAAATTGGATTTGCTTTTTAGAAAGTAATCGTAAAAGGGACTACATAAATATAGCTATGATCCAAGAAAATGAGGTTATTGTGCTTTTTTCTTGTATACAGGATAATAACAGATGTTATTGTTATGTTTCTTTCAAAGCATCTGCTCATCATTCTAAATTCTTAGTAAAGTAAGAAGTGTTTGCTTAATTGTCTTCTTGAAACTTGTAGTCTTTGGGTGGATTGCAATATACCTTCTGTTTCTTCTTGACTGAATCTTTATGTCCTGAGACATGGAGGCAGGGAAGAAGGAACATCTCTCAGCAAACAGAAGGATAAAACAAAAATAACAAAGATATGCCTTCCCAATGAGCAATAACAGAGACTTTTGGCAACCTAATCAAGAATACTTGGGCTGGCAAGATGGCTTGGTGGTTAAAGTGCCTGCAAAGCCTAAGGACCCATGTTCGAGTCTGCAGGTCCTACATATACCAGACATACAAAATGACACGAAAGGACAAGGTTGCATATGTGCACAAGGTATGGCACACATCTGGAATTAGATTGCAGTAGTTGGAGGCCTGGTGTGCCAGTTCTCTGTCTCTCTCTTTCTCACTTTTTCATAAAAACCGGGGGGGGGGGGGAGGGTGTCAGTCTCTTTGGCTTGCCTCAAAAACAAAACAAAATAAAACAAAACTTTAACTGCAAAAGCCTGTAGATACCAGCTTTTAATAATACAAATTATAATGATAGCTTGTAAGATGGCAGGGAGTATACATAGGCAGTAGGAGCAAAAGAAGTTTTATCTTTACCGTCACTGTTTCTTTAAGGTGTGGATACTTAAGAAAGCATGTTTGTACTTCAGTGGAAAAGAGTATCCGTTTTTGATTCTTCTTAGACATATGTTTAAAGAGATGGAGGATTACAACAATCAAACAAGATCCTTCAGAGTGGTGTGAGTCAGTGTGGATCAGCCATGAGTAGAAATGTTTAAATGCCAAGGATTGTGTGTCTATCACATGTAGGTGGCAAGGGAGAAAGTTTGACTTTTTTTTTCTTGATGACTTAGTGTTTTTAAACATGTGATCCCTAGAATATTTGGTAGTTTGGGAGGGAAAAGTAATGATGCAACAATTTGGTTCACATACAGCTCACAGAATTGATGTGTATTCTCATTATTAGTACTCTGCTACTGATTTTATTTTACTTTTTAACTCCTAAAGTTTGATGAGCCTCTGGAACAAAGTTACTCTAAAATTATTGACCCCTGTGCATATAATAAGTGAGCCTTGGATACTAAAAAGTTGAAAACAGAGTATTGCTTTCACCCATTCCAATTTGGGGAAATGTTGCTGGATTGGTGTGACAAGAAAAGGACTACCAAAGGGAGGTAATGTGTACATGGAAGGTGTCTGTTGGACTTTTTATATGACTTCATGCTTTTTTTTTTAAAATATTTTTATTTATTTATTTATTTGAGAGCGACAGACACAGAGAGAAAGACAGATAGAGGGAGAGAGAGAGAATGGGCGCGCCAGGGCTTCCAGCCTCTGCAAACAAACTCCAGACGTCCATGATGTAAAGTGCAATGCATTCAGTCCAACTTTAAAAGTCCCCACAGTTTTTATGAATCCTAATGATGTTCAAACATCGCCATAATCCAGCGTCTTTTCACTGAGCCATAATACCAAAAAATCTCCCCAAAGCCCATAATGGCACAGAATAAACATTCACACTGCAAAGATGGCATTGGGTATAGCAAAGAAATATTCAACCAACACAAGATTTTAAACAACCAGGGCAAACATCAAACTCTGTAGCTCCAAGTCCAACAGCTCTAGCCAGTGACAAGTCTCCAAATTCGATAATTCTAAACAACAAGAAGTCTCTGAAATTCCATTTCTGCCCCTCTAGGTAGGCTACTCACAGTTCCAGGAAACTTCATCCGAGCCGGCAGCTCTCCTTAGCAGCTGTCTTGTGGTCCTGGCACCTCCACTGGGTCTCCACTGCAATCCAGGGTCTATTCCCATGGCTCTATTGGGTCTCCAGGCAATTCAGCTGTACACTGCCCATAGCTGTTTCCAAAACACAAGACTGTGCTGCAAATTCAATGACCCTCTCTTTCTTGCACTTCTCATAGTCCATAATACCAGGTGGCGTGCCAACTTGTTTATAAGGGGGGAATAAAGCAGACTTTGAAGAAGTGGACACTCCTTCAGCATTCAGGCCCCTTCAAAAGATTTCATTATTTCTGTTGTCCTAATACAGGTCAGCTGGACCAATCTCAGTCATTATAATCTCATTTGCAGCTGAACAGGCAGCAGTTTACCCAAAGATTGATTTCTTTCTTTTCTTTTTTTGTGCGCCTTATACCTCTGCTCATCCCAGTCTATTTCTATGCAAAGCAACCCTGCATAAATTCTCAGGACATGGACATAACAGCAAGCCTTTCACACAAACTGCTTCTAGGCTAGTCCAGACAAAGCTTTTTCTCACCCACACAAACCAAACCTCACAGTCCATAGTTCTTACTGCATTCAGGTCTTTTAACTCTGACCAGACTAGTCTGTACAACTCTATTTACAGCACTGCAAGGCATCCATTAGGCCAGGGTTTGAAATCCTTCACATTCCTCTTGAAAATCAGCTCCAAAGTGCCAAAGCCACATAGTCAAGTGTCTAGCAGCAATCCTTCTCTGGTGCCAACTTTGCTGTTGCAGTCAGGTTCGCATTGCTGCCAGAAAACGCTTGATTAAGAGCAGCTTGTGGGAAAAAATGGGTTTATTTTGGCTTACAGGCTCAAGGGGAAGCTGAGTGATGGCAGGGGAAAGAACGGCATGAGCAGAGGGTGGGCATCACCCCCTGGTCAACATAGGGGTGGACAACAGCAATAGGAGAGTGCCAAACACTGGCAAGGGGAAACTGGCTATAATACCCATAAGCCCACCCCAGTAATACACTGCTTTTAGGAGGCATTAGTTCCCAAATCTCCATCAGCTGGGAACCTAGCATTCAGAATACCTAATTTATGGGGGGCACTTGAATCAAACCACTACAATACTGTACCTTGAAAATAGCCTCAGAAGTCATGTCTGAGTCGGACAATGTTTTATGAGCAATAATAAGGAAACATCTCAAAGTTTTTAATAGATTGGAGCTGCATTTTAAAAGATTATAATATCTAGAGCATGAAGGTTTGATTGGAAAGGCAAATGCTATTTAGAAACAAGAAGTCCTGAACCATACAGAGGTGTGAATGTAGAGGAGAGGAACTTGAGTGGGCGTTCAGTTCCTAGCAGTGAAGCTTTTAATTCTGTGGTCAATAGAAAGTATTTGGTTATGTGTCTGTGATTTCTCTAGATGTTCTGCTTTTTAACATCTTTTGAAGAGCATAATTATAATTTAAGTATGGAGAATGTTGGTTTGGTTGGGGTTTGGATTGGCAGTCAGTAGCAAAGGAATTTGTAATTATTGAGCATGGGAAACAGGTATTGTGTTTAGAATTATTACATTCCCTCAATTGCTGCAGTTTTATACATTTCCTCATTTGGTTCTAGTAGAGACTAGGTGAGACTAAGTATTCATTATTTTCTTGATTTTTGTAGTTACAGAGAGATTAAAGTGCTTGGTCAGTATCATAAATCTAGTAAATGGCAGTCTGGCTTTGAATGCATTTCATTGTATCTGACTATAAAACTCCTTTTCTCCTAACACAAAGAGGAACATCCTATCTCTTATGAGGAAGAAAGAAATAAGTTGCATTATAAGGAAATGACATCATGAAAAGCTTGCATTAGAAACTCACAGCTGGGTTTGTTGTCTGTTTTTAAGTATCTGTACTTTACTTATATATTGGTATAAATCTTTTTCCATAATGTCATTTGTTATGGTAGTTTATGTTAAATATACCACAGTCTTTCAAAAGAAGGGAAAACTTGATTAATGGCTGTTCTTCATGCTTTTCATTCTGTCAGACTTAAGGCTGGTTATAAGATGGTTTACTTGCTAATGACTGGGCTTGATAGATATCCTGTATAGAATTGTCCTGTATCTGGCTTATAGTAAGCACCTGCTGGAATAATAAGGAAAGGTTTGGAGAAATTTCAGAGGAAGCACCTTCTTACTCATCTTATCTTCTCTCAGTTCCTTCTCTACTCATCTGGCTGTGTTGAGATAAAAAGATAATTTAGACAAACTTTGTTGGAAATGAAAGCCTGCAGAGAAACTTAAGTACTTGGGAAGTGAAGAGAGGCAGACAAGATAAAAGGGAAAGCAACCAAGAAGTTTCTCAGTTAGGAGTAGATGAATCTGAGAAGCACACAGTGGAGCAGGTAAACTGCATGGCACAAAACTGAACTGATTGTCCTTGGACAGGGTGTGAACAGTGGTTGTTGGTTTTGAATTTGTACAAATGTGCAAAAAGTTTGCTAGAGTCTATAATTTCTTCCTAATGGCAGGAACAACACCTTTTTCAAAGCAGAGAATTTAGTTGAATGGGAAATAATATAAATGAGAAAAGTTATTAGTTAAAAGTAAGCTTTCATAGAAATATAATTGGGTTGTCTGAAAATCAAAAGCATATTTATACCATAAAATGATCTATACCTCAGAATTTAATTTGAAAAAACACCTTAATAAAAAAAGTGCAAGTGATACAAGTAATAACTCTGTCCACAGAGGCATATAAGGAGTTACAGTGTTCTGATCATGCAAATACAGTATCCCTGCTGTTTAATTGCTTTTAAAAATATGGTCTGAAAGAACATGAGGCAAAGAAAAATATGTTTCTTTCTAATATTGCCTTTCTTCAAATATTTTAGGATTCTTTATTTAGGCATTGAAATTTTGCTCTCTGAGTTTACCAGTATGAAACAAAATGATTTCAGTAGCAAAGATTGTCTTAAAAAAGAAAAAAAAAAACTAGCAAACTCAAGTAATGTCTGTTAAATTGTTATTTTATGGCAAAGGAATTCAATATCAAACATTCCATACATGGTTATTAGATTAAATTTTGATTTGGTGGTGGTTTATATGTTTTGCCCTGATGGTGGCAAGGAAGGCATGGTGGCAGGAGCATAAAGCAGCTAATCACATTCAGTGGACAGTGCGAAATCAGACAGTAATTTACACTGGTATTCAGCTAGCTTTCTCGTCCAACCCCTGACAAATGGGATGGAATAGGGTCACCCATCATGAGCTCTGTCCCTTTGACCTGTAAGCCGAAATAAAACCTTCCTTCCTTAAGTTGCATTTGTCAGGTATTTTGTCTCAGCAACAAGAAAGGGAACTAGTGCATACTATACATACATACTATAATGTACTAATGGTTGATATAGGTTTAAGAGTATGCATCTTTTTTTTTTTTTTTTTTTTTTCCAGGCTGACCTGGAATTCACTGTGTAGTCTCAGGGTGGCCTTGAACTTATAGTGATCCTCCTACCTCTGCCTCCTGAGTGCTGGGATTAAAGGCGTGCACCACCATACCCAGTGAGAGTGTGCATCTTTATCAGTCCACCTTGAAGTGATGGGGTGCTACTTTTGTATAAGACTTTTAACATACTGTATGTACATTTCTCTCTGCTAGTATTCTCAGACATTTTACTTACACATATTTTAGTACTTTTGTTTAACTAGTTATTTTAGCCTTTTATGTTCCAAAATTATTTTTTCCTCCATCCATAGTGTATTTTAACTGAATATAGAATTCTAGGTTGACATTGCTCAAGTCTTATAAAGATGTTGCTCTCCTCCTCATTGGGCACTCCTGCTGAAGAGAACTCTGCTGTTGTGGTTATTTTGTTTCTATGAGCATAGTCTTTCCCCCATGACTAAACATACCATTGTAGTTTCCATCAGTTTGATTAAGGTATGCCTTGGAGTCATTACATCATGTACTACCTAATTCTTGAGCTTCTTTGTTTTCAACAAGGCTTGAAAAATTTGGCCTTTTTTTCTACCTTCTATTTCTTTCTTTTTTAAAATGATTTTATTTTTATTTATTTATTTGACAGAGAAAGAAGGGGGGAGGGAGGAGGGAATGGGTGTGCCAGGGCCTCCAGCCCTGCAAACAAACTCCAGATGCATGTGCCTCATTGTGCATCTGGCTTACGTGTCCTGGGGAATCAAACCTGAGTCCTTTGGCTTTGCAGGCAAGTGCCTTAACTGCTAAGCTGTCCCTCTAGCCCCCATTTCTTTATTTTAGGGATTTCAATTCCATGTATTACAGGACACTTAAGATTGTTTCATGGCTTATGCTTTTTTTCCATTTTGAAAAATCCTTTTCTGTTTATGTTTCATTTTACATAGCTTTCATCACTTCCACATTCACCAATCCCTTCTTTTGCAGCCTAATCTTGCATTAGTATTGTCCAGTGTGTTTTTTTCTTCTGGAAATAGAGTTTTCATCTGTAGACTTACAAAATACATCTTTTTTGTTTGGTGTTTGGAGTCAGATTTTCACAGTGGTATAGTCCAGGTTGGCCTTGAACTCTGTCTTCCTGCCTTTGCCTCTTTTGAGTGCTGAGGTCACAGGTATGTGCCACAAGCCTGATTAAATTTTAATCTCTTTAGTATCTTTGTTATTTATCCCTTTTTAAACATATGGAACACAGTTATAATAATAACAATATGGGCTGGAGAGTTGGCTTAGTGGTTAAAGGTACTTGCTTACAAAGCCAAAGGACCTTGGTTTGATCCTCAGGACCCATGTAAGCCAGATACACAAGGTGGTAGATGTGTCTGGAGTTCGTTTGCTGTGGCTGGAGGCCCTGGAGCTCCCATTCTCTCTTTCTCTCCCTCTCTCTCTCTCTCTCTCTCTCTCTCTGTCTCTGTCTCTGTCTCTGTCTCTGTCTCTGTCTCTGTCTCTGTCTCTCTCTTGCTTGCTCTCTCAAACAAACAAAATTTTAAATAATAATAATAATAACAATTTACTTGTTTGTTTCTTACCTCTGTGTCAGATGTGGACTAATAGAATTTTCTTCAGATTATATTTTTATTTGCGTGTCTGATAATATTTAGATACTAGGTATTGTCAATTTTATCTGCTGAATTTTATAAAAACATTTTAATTCAACTATATCATATATTTAAATATTTTAACACTATCCTAGACACAGTTAATTTGAAACCATTTGATTTTTAAAAAAAAAAATCTTTAGTTATTTACAAGAGTTACAGGGAGGACAAAGGGAGGGAGAATATGGGCATGCCAGGACCTCCTGCCACTGCAAATGAATTACAAATGCATGTGCTGCTTTGTTCATCAGGCTTTATGTGGTTACCGGAGAATCAAGCCTAGGCCTTCAGGCTTGGTTAGCAAGTACCTTTAACCACTAACCAACTCTCCAGCCCCCATTTGATATTTTTTAAAACTTTTTATTATTTGAGAGCAATAGAAAGAGGCAGATTGATCCCATTTGATATTTTTGTTTCTTGCTTTTAACATTTGTTATGTCCAAAGCAGCATTAGTCTAAGGCTTATTAATTTCTACTAACAAAGCATGACACTAACTACTCTACCATTAATTATGAGGCGTTGTTGTCTTACTTGGACCGTATATTATTTCTAGAGTGTTGAATTTTGTCTTTGTAGCTTTTGGGAGAATTCTTTCCCTGACTAAAGGTATTTTATTGCCAAATACTGAAGGGGAACCCTGTGGGATTCGCTCTGCATCTTCCTTCTCTCTGCTCTGTTGGTCTGTTCAGTGAACTGTAGCTACGTAGTTCTGATACTTTTTATAATTTTTTTTCACTCTGAAGTCTTCAGGCCCTGTCCAGATTCATCCTTCCTGATCTGTAGCCTTGAATCTTCTCAATACAGTAAGCTGGAGGAGCCTGACCTTCATTGTAGCTTCTCATTGCTTCTCCCTCTCAATCTCCTTCTCTCCCCCCCTTTCCCCCTTCCTTCCCTCCCTCCCTCCCGCCCTCCTTCCTTCCTTCCTTCCCTCCTTCCCTACACCTCCTCCTCCTTTTATTTTTTTCCAAATAGAGTCTTGGCCTAGCCTAGGCTAACCTGGAATTCACTATGTAGTCTCAGGCTGGCCTTGAGCCTACAGTGATCTTCCTATCTCTGTCTCTGTTGGGATTAAAGGTGTGCACCACCATGCCCAGCTTCTTTTCTCTTTCCTTCCTTCCCTTCCTACCCTTCCTTCCTTCCCTTCCTTCCCTTCCCTTCCCTTCCTCCTTCCCTTCCCTTCCTTCCCTTCCCTTCCTTCCCTTCCCTTCCTTCCCTTCCCTTCCCTTCCCTTCCCTTCCCTTCCCTTCCCTTCCCTTCCCTCCCCTCCCCTCCCCTCCCCTCCCCTCCCCTCCCCTCCCCTCCCCTCCCCTCCCCTCCCCTCCCTCCTCCTTCCTTCTCCCCCCTCCACCGACCCCCAGGTAGGGTCTCACTGTAGCCCAGGCTGACCTGGAATTCACTATGTAGTCTCAGGGTGCCTCGAACTCACAATTGATCCTCCTGCCTCTGCATAGCAAGAGCTGAGATTAAAGGTGTACGCCTCTGTGCCCGGCTTCTTTTCATTTCTTATGTCAGGTTTCTATAGTTTGGGTTTGGCACATGGCCACAGTTTGAAATTACTTTTGTGTCTGATTAATTTAGTACTTACTTTACAGTGGAACACATCATGATTATTGCTATTATTCTTTGAATACAGTTAAATGTACCATCTCAGAATTACAGTTCCAGATATTATTGGTAATATCACATTGTATGAAGGGATGTTTCCTAAATTTCTAGAATTGTGGTTTGATTTATTTATCTTAATTTGTTTTCCTTTTAGAATAAGGATGGGGAAAATGTTTCTGAAACAAGGTCTAGCCATGTAGCCCAGGATAACCTTAAATTTATGGTCATTCTCCTTCCTCAGCTTCTTAATTCTGGGATTACATGCATGTACATCTGGCAGAGTATGGAACTATTAAATAGTGAAGAATAGCTTATTATTATATTATTTATCTTATTGTTACTGGGACTTTGGTCAGTGTGTTGGTTTGATTCAGGTGTCCTTCATAAACTTAGGTGTTCTGAATGTTAGGTTCCCAGCTGATGGAGATTTGGGAATTAACGCCTTCTGGAGGCAGTGTATTGTTGGGGCCCGGCTTATGGATATTATAGCCAGTTTCCCCTTGCCAGTGTTTGGCACATTCTCCTGTTGCTATTGTTTACCTGATGTTGGTGAGGAGGTGACGGTCCACCCTGCGATTGTTTTTCCCTGACATCATGGAGCTTCCCCTAGAGTCTGTAAGCCAAAATATACCTTTTACTTTTTCCCACAAGGTGCAGTTGGTTGGGTGTTTTCTGCGAGCAATGCGAACCTGACTGCAGCATTTATTATCATAACTGTGACCGCCATCATGGCTTTGAAACAGCCCCTTGAAGTGCTATCTCATAGCACAACATTGAGTTTAAGTTTTGTAGGTTAGTTGGGATAAATTTGAGTCTTGATGTATTATGTCATATTTTCTACTCTTTGTATTCCAGTTGCATCCCAGAGTATAAGCCCACCCACATCCTGAGTGTTGATGAGAAGAACAAGCTGGGAGCCAAGATTATCAAGGCAGAGATGATGGGAAATGTGGTGAGACATGTATATGGGGTTCACTTGAGACTAGGGATGAGGTATTTAACTTTTATAAGGATTTTTGGAGGTTTCAGCAGTTTGAATGTAGCATACTTTGAAGATAACTGCTGCTTTTGAATTTGTTGAGAATTTGTTAGCATTTCTAGAAATACTTCTGGTTTCTTAACTATGTTTTTTTGTTGTTGTTGTTCATTTTTATTTATCATTTTGAGAGTGATAGAAAGAGAAAGAGGCAGATAGAGAGAGAGAGAGAATGGGCGCACCAGGGCTTCCAGCCACTGTAAACGAACTCCAGACGTGTGTGGCCCCTTGTGCGTCTGGCTAACATGATTGAAGAATATTATCTCTTTTCTCTATTTCTGAAGATTATAAAAATTACTTTTATTTTTAAAAGTTTTTGTATTTTCTGTTGCTATATTCTTACATTTATAAATTATAGGACACATTTGAAAGTCACTAAAGATGTCCTGTTTTCTCTTCCATTTTAAGTTAGTTATTAAGAATGTTTACTACTTTATTAAAATGCTACTTAAGAACCTTAAAAATGGTCTTATAAAAAGGGTGGTTATTTATTCAAGGTTCAGGTATTGTGGTTATGCTTGATACTGTGTTTTGAACAAGTTAGCTCCATTTATTCTATAATCATTTTTTAGTTAAGACCAGTTTACTTGAAGTTGAGGTTGGTAGGAATTGCTTCATCCATTTATCTGTTTTTTTTTTCATTTGTTCATTCATTACATTTGTCACATGACCATTATACTAATGTGTGTTAAATTGGACAATGCAGAATGGCAAAGTCAAGATAGCTCTCCATGCCATAACACAGTACATTCATTTGTGGTTATATGTATGGTTTTGTCTCAAATTCCAGCACAAGTAAGTGATTTGTATCTGTTACTTTTCTCATTGCTATAATCAAATACCTGATAAGGAGCAGCTTAATGAGGAAGGATTCATTTTGGCCTACAGTTCAAGGGTACAAATAGTTCCTAATGACAGGGAAGGTAGGAGTGGGAGGTGGCTTGTTATGTTATACCTGAAGTCAGGAAGCAGAAAGAAGTGAATGCTTTTACTCGGTTTGTTTTTTCCATTTTATTTAATTTGTTACCCTCCTTCGTAGGATGGTGCCATTTGCACTCAGGATGAGTCTCAATTAATCTTCCTTTATGAAGTTTGTTTCCTTGGTGATTCTAAATCCCATCAAGTTGACAATCAAGATAAACTGTTAAAAGTTGACCTTTGTCAACTTGACACCCAAACACATGGCTTTTAAATCATCACATTCAACAATGGGTCTTAAAGTCTCATTTTTATCTCGTAATGCAAAATACATTTAGTCTCAAGTCCAAAAGTTCTTAGTCTTTAATTCCATAACTGTTCAAAAGTCCAAAATCCAACGCCTCTTCTGAGACTCAAGGTGATCTGTTAAATATAAGCACCTTAAAATTAAAAAAGTTACTTCTAATATATGATAGCACAGAATTAACATTGACATTCCAAATGAGAAAATTGGAATGATAGCAAAGAAAGCCAACCAAAGTAAGCCTGGAATTTAGCAGGATACACAGAATCCTAGAGCTTCATATCTGTTATCTCAGACTCATGATCCAGGGTCCAAGGACTTTGGGCAGCTCTTCCCCTCAGCTCTGTAATCTCTCCCTGGCAGAATCCACTCTGTGACTATAGCTTCCTTTGGTAGATGTCTGGTGAGTCTGACATTTCTGGCATCCTGAGTGTAACTCCAGCTTCATGCAGTGGCATCTTAGTGCTTCTTTGCAGTGATTCCAGCCCTGCCACACTGTCTGATTTCCATAGCTTCCCATAGGATATGTGGTACAAATCTCCACAATTCCTTTACTGTTGCATCTTTAATGCCTCTAAAACCAGAACCACATGGATGGTACTGTCAGAGTCTGCTGCCAGCTTGAGCTATACCTTTTGACACCCTTGGATAACAGTTGCATCAGCCTGTTTGTGCTGACCCTGGGGAAACTCTTCTCTAGATAGTGGGTTCTCAAGCAGGGAACTCCTTCAGTGACTCCTTTCAAATCAATGTGCATTTTCACATGATGGAGCCTTTGATAGGGGCCAGTCTTGCCTTTACGGTACCTTTCCTATTTTCCCAGTGTAGAGGACTAGGTTTCTCTAATGGGGCTAAGCTTTTAAACAAATACAGTTTCTTTCTCTAATGCCTTGCTTTGCCTAAAACGTTAAACTTTTTCTTTCTTAACGAAATGCTGCACTTACTTTCTCATTGCTGGAAAAGCATCTGACCAGAAGCAGCTTATGGGAGGAAAGAGTTTATTTCAGGCTTACAGAATCCAAGGGAAGAATCATAATGGTAGAAGGAGCTGGCTCATTTCCATAGATCATAGCAGAGAGACGCCATCAAACAGCCAGCAAACATGAATAGCTAGGGCTCAAACTACTCTTTATACACCTAATAGGGTTGGACTACAAGGTCTACTCCAGTGACATCTCCAGCATGCTGCTAGAGGCTGAAGGTGCATGCTTAATCAAAAATACCTCAGGCTATGGGCTGGAGAGATGGCTTAGCGGTTAAGCACTTGCCTGTGAAGCCTAAGGACCCTGGTTTGAGGCTCGGTTCCCCAGGTCCCACGTTAGCCAGATGCACAAGGGGGCGCACGCGTCTGGAGTTCGTTTGCAGTGGCTGGAAGCCCTGGCGCGCCTATTCTCTCTCTCTTCCTCTATCTGTCTTTCTCTCTGTGTCTCTCGCTCTCAAATAAATAAATAAATTAAAAAAAAAGTTTTAAAATCAAATAAATAAATAAATAAATAAAAATTAAAAAAAAATACCTCAGGCTATAGGGGACATATATTTGCATTCAAAGGGCATATTTTTCATCTTTCTATCTCACTTGTGGCTTTTACTATAGACATGGATGAGAGTGATAAGCAGTAGCCATGGCAAAGCCTAAATGTTATCCTATCTTGAAATTTCCTCCTCCAAATAAATTGGTCCATTTCTTTTTAATTTGGCCTCACTCAAGTTCTCAGGGCACAGGTAGAACTCAATCAGATTCTTTGCCAGAATATAACATGAACGGCTCAGTTCCTGTTAGAATCATTATTTCTTTTGAAGCTCAGTGAGCCAGGCCTGCACTGCCCATGGCATTCTAGTTTTCTGAACTTCTATCAGAATGACCCATTAATTTCTTAAAGCACTTAGGGTTTCTCTAGCCTGTAAGTCCAGTCTCTTCTACATTCCTTTTACAAACCCTTTCCCAAGGCCTGTGAACCACACACTCAGGTTTATCACTTCTCAGTCTCAGTTTTCTATATTAGTTACTTTTCTCTTTGTTGTAATAAAAACCATCTGACAAAAGCAACCTAAAGACAGAAAGGTTTATTTTGGCTTGTAGTGTGAGGGTATGTAGTCTCATGTCAGTCTCATGAAGGCATGGCTATAGAAATGAGGGGCAGCTGGTCACGTGCCTAAAGTCAGAAAGCAGAGAAGATGAGTGCTGGTGCTACACTTGCTTTATCTTTCTTTCACAGTATTTAAAAAAATATTTCTTTAATTTGCAAGCAGAGGAGAGAGAGACAGACAAACAGAAGGAGGAGGAGGAGAAGAGGGAAGAGGAAGAAGAAGAAGAGGAGGAGAGACAGACAGAGATAGAGAAAGAGAGAGAGAATAGGTGTGCCAGGGCCTCAAGCCACTGCAAATAAACTCAAGATGCATGACCACTATGCATCTGACTCTGTGTGGGTACTAGGGAATCTAGGAACTTCCACACAGACCTGTTCAGAAATTTAGCTTCTAGGTGACTCTAGATTTTGTTTCATTGACAATCAAAACTAACATAACATGTAGCCAATTTTTTTGTTTGTTTGTTTGGTTGGTTTTTTGAGGCAGGGTCTCACTGTAACTCAGTGTCAACGTCTTAGAGCATTTGGGCCCTGGGTAAGGGTCGTGATGAAATCAGGACACAGGGGATGCAGAGAAGCTGAATCAACTGCAACTGCATCTGCATACTTTATTTCTAGCATTGTTCGTATTTGTACAGAAAGTAATCATATAAGAAAGTCACTTCATACACACCAGGTATTGTTTTTAAAACAGTTTTCTTGTGCACACAATAATTGAGAGATAGTATAACTTCTTTCTTAATAATATTGAACAAAGCAGTGATGGTTTATGTTCCCAACTAAGCTTCAAGGTAACTCAGGCATGGAAAATACCTTTATCTAAGCATGAACCACATCCTCAAGAGGCCTGAGCATAGGCAAAACATTCAGTCTTATGGCCAAGAAGTATGCTTCTTATTGACTTCAGCTTACTGAAGTCCCATGACCTCAGTTCCCATTGCTCCAAGGACACTCTGAGAATTGATTCTCATGCTTAGCCCATCTGAACCTCCTCAGCTCAGGCTGACTTGGAATTTACCATGTATTCTCAGGGTGGCCTCAAACTCACAGCGATCCTCCTACCTCTGCCTCCTGAGTGCTGGGATTAAAGGCATGCATCACCATGCCCGGCCACAGGTGGCCAATTAAAATAAATTAATATTTTGTATAGGCACATCTTACATATGCTGACCATTCTCTTAGAATATGGTCCTTAGTAACAATGAACTCAGAAGTTCGCTGAGTAAGTTAAATAAACCAATAGCAATAATAACAATAATAACAATAGAAAAAGTAAAATAT
Source organism: Jaculus jaculus (assembly GCF_020740685.1). Taxonomy (NCBI): domain Eukaryota; kingdom Metazoa; phylum Chordata; class Mammalia; order Rodentia; family Dipodidae; genus Jaculus; species Jaculus jaculus. Next base: position 109,850,467 of record NC_059104.1, read on the forward strand.
GAGTTTTTAAAGCACAGAGGAATTAGTTGAAGGTACTGTAAGAGAAGCTACCTAGTAGGAGGCTTATTTATGTTAAAAAAGTGTTCTTCCCTTCATGGAAGTATTATAGATTAGCAAGTTATTCTTAGTCACATGTATCTATTTAATTTATTACTTTCTGGTTTATTACTTTATTTATGTGTTGGTTGTTTTATCTAAATTCTTATAGAGTTCCTAAAGTTAAAGTGAAATATCTTCAGAGTTTTTAATATAAATTAACAAAGCAGCATTGACGAAAATAAAATTTTAATTTTATTGCTCTCTTTAATAAATAATTGAAGTTTGAAGTATTAGGAGTTTATTATATCTAAAGAGCTATCAAAATGTCATTCCAAATGTATTTTTTCATTTTCTTGCTTCACTTAGAATATATAGGTTCTTGAAATTATTTATTTCTAAATCATAAACAAGTGCTGCAAGCATTTTAGAAGGTTTAACTGAGAGTTCATTAAAGTATAGTGCAGTAGGCTATGCTATTGTTAGGCTGTTTCTGCTGTATAACTTTGAAATGTTTTATAATGAATAATAAGCTAGCATGTCTTATTTATTTTGCTTGTTTTTCTTTTTGAAGGAATTAGCTGAACAGCTGAAAGCCCAACTTGAAAAGGCAAATGAATGTAACAAAACTGCAACACAGATACCATCCAAAAAGTCAAGGGTAAGTAAGAAAAGTTTGTTTGAAGGCACATAATTACCTTGTTTGATATTACTGTTTTTTAGTGACAATGTTTTAATATGAGATGTTTCTATAGGTATCTGTGTTTACATGTATGTATACTTGTTTGATCATTTCGCATTTTTTTAAATATTTTTTTTTGTTCATTTTTTATTTATTTATTTGAGAGCGACAGACACAGAGAGAAAGACAGATAGAGGGAGAGAGAGAGAGGGAATGGGCGCACCAGGGCTTCCAGCCTCTGCAAACGAACTCCAGACGCGTGCGCCCCCTTGTGCATCTGGCTAATGTGGGACCTGGGGAACCGAGCCTCGAACTGGGGTCCTTAGGCGTCACAGGCAAACGCTTAACCGCTAAGCCATCTCTCCAGCCCCGCATTTATTTTTTTACATTTCACCAGTGTTCCTTGATACAAGCCTGACTTCAGGTCAAGGAATCCTGCTTTTAGTGTAGATTCTGCTGCTAACCTTGTACAAATCAGAAAGGTCCTTAAATTCCTTTCCTGCAGAACAAGAGGCTTGATTAGATATGCATTTCATTTTTTAAAAAGTATTTTTATTTATTAATTTGCAAGCAGAGAGAGATACAGAGAAGAGAAACAAAGAATGGTATACCTGGATCTCCAGCCACTGCACCCAGACTCCAGATGCATAACACTACTTTGTGCACCTGCCTCTTTATGTGTACTGGAGACTTGAACCTGGGTTATTATGCTTTGCAGGCAAGCACTTTAACAGCTGAGCTATCTCTCCAACCCTACATGTACATTTCATTTGAGGCAAATTATTTTGTTCTATGATTCATTCATGTACTCATTACTAAGCAAAACATACACACTTTCCTATGTATAACTTTCATTTGAGTAGGAATAGAGAAACAATAAGTTGATGTAATAGTAATTAAATGATATTTCACATTACAAAGTTATCTATTGTGTGGTAGGAGAGTGGGCTTTTTCTTTTCTTTCTTTCTTTTTTTTTTTTTTTGGCTTTTTGAGGTAGGGTCTCTCTGTAGCCCATGCTGACCTGTAATTGATTATGTAGTCTCAGGCTGTCCTGGAACTCACAGGGATCTTCCTACCTCCACCTCCTGAGCGCTGGGATTAAAGGGGTATGCTACCATGCCCCAGCCGGAATTTCCCAGTGGGAATTTTGAGTGATCTGACACTTAAGTGCTGATTCTGACACATAAGTGCTAATTCTCCCTGAACAAATGAGATGAATCCAAAGACTTTTAAATGACAGTGTGCATCTTTGTATCTGAGTGAAGTGCTCTCCAGGCCCAGGGAATAGAATTGAAAGGCTCATGAAAGGGAACATATCCTTGGGAACAACAGGGAGGATGCCAGTGTTTGAAGTGGAATGAATTTAAGAATGTCATAGGGGATCCAAAGAAGAGACTGTGGGAAGTTAGATCATGGTAAGCTTTGAATGTCATAGTAAGCAAATGGACGTCTTTTTTTTTTTTTTTTTTCTTCAAGATAAGGTCTAGCTCTAACCCAGGCTGATCTAAAGTTTACTATGTAGTCTTGGGGTGGCCTTGAATTCATGACAATCCTTCTACCTCTATCTCCTAAGTGCTGTGGACATGGACTTTTATGCTGACTTGGATGAGAAGCTAATAAGGGGTTTTGGACAGAAAATATATTTTCATAGGACTATCCTTGCTTCTAAAGTATTTTTTAATTTATTTTATTTATTAGAGAGAAAGAGACAAAGAGAGAATGGGTGCCCCAGAGCCTCTGCTACTACAAATGAACTCTAGACACATGCGCCACCTTGTACATCTGGCTTATGTGGTCACTAGGGAATCGAATCTGGGTCCTTAGCCTTCGCAGGCAAGCGCCTTAACTGCTAAGCCATTTCTCCAGCCCTGCTTCTAAATTAAGAACAGATAGGAACAGCTGGTTGTGGTGGTGCACACTTTTAATACCAGCGCTTGGGAGTTAGAGGTAGGAGGATCACCATGAGTTCAAGGCCACCCTGAGACTACAGAGTGAATTCCAGGTCAGCCTGAGCTATAGTGAGACCCTCCCTTAATAAACAAAAACAAACAAGCAACAACAACAAAAAAAAAAACAAATAGGAGAATAAGGACTGAAGCTATAGGCCAGGTAAACTTTTGCAGTAATACAGATAAGAAATGATAGTGACTTTGGCCAAGATGGTTAAAAGTGACTGTATTGTATGTGGTATGGGGTGAGGGGGGTCATGTGTGTTTGTGTGTGTGTGTAGTTTGAAAGGAGAGCTGATAGTACTTTGATGATGTTGTAGCTGGGGGTGGTAGGGAATGGATAATGTTATGAAGAAGGAAAGCAAAGAGAGAATTCAAGATCTTTAACTTGAGCAACTAAAACAATAGGGTGGCCATTAATTACTTGTGGACAAAAGGAAGACTGAATATGGATGAAAGTACTAGTATGCTTGGGATTTTTTGGGTTGGGGTGCCTTTTGGGAGAAGCTATGGCTGGAGGAATTTCTTAGTCATTAGCAAATAGATGACATTTAACTTCCTGGCATTGTTGAAATAACCATGCACATAAATGTAGACAGAAGTTGAAGGGCTGATTTGAATGCAGTACAGTTATATAAATAACTCATTCAACTTTGATAGTAATTCTTCAGGCAATTCATGTTATTATTTGTAGTTTTGTGAATTAGGGACCAAAGGCAGGCACAGAGGTAACTATTTTAGACATAAATAGTGTAGAGCAAATAGTTACACCCATAAAAATGCTTATTTTTCCATGTTACCTCTCTGATATTGAAAGATATAGTCAACAGTCATCTTGGAGAATCAGGTTTAAGTCATAATGAGGTTTATAACTGAATTAAAGGACTGTTCTCTTTTTTAAAGTTTTTTTTTTTAATGTTTTATTCATTTATTGGCAGGTGCGGGTGGGGGGTGGAAGCATCATGCCAGGTCCTCTAGCCACTACAAACAAACTCCGGATATATGTACCACCTTGGGCATCTGGCTTGCTTGGATACTGGGGAATCGAACCTGAGTCCTTAGGCTTCATTGGCAAGCACCTTAACTGCTAAACCATCTCTCTAATCCTAAAGGGTTGTTCTGAAGATTACCTTACATGTTTTGCATAATAGGAGATGAGAATATATAAGATTGAGCTCTTAGACTTTTCTTCAAGCCAAGCTCATTAATGATGTTGGATTAATATGTAAATTATGTTTATGAAGTTGGCTGTCTTCACTGAGTTGTGATAGATATTTTTAAAAAGTAGATAATTGGGGCCAAAATGATGACTCAGAAGATGAGTGCTTTCCATGGTGGGGATGGGGAGGTCTGAGGCTGTGTGAGTTCCATTCCCTAGCATCCAAATAAACAGCTTGGTGTGCCCATGCATGTCTGTACCCCAGTTCTGTGGGAAATGCAGACAGGAGAAACTCTGGGGCTTAAGAAAATGGCAAGCTCTGGATTCAGTAAGCAATTCCGTCTCAAGGAAACGTATGGATAAGCCATGATGTGGGGACAGCTGATGTTCTCTGATCTCCATGCATGCATTAGGACATGAACATCAGCATACACACAGTTTACAGACACACCACACACACATACATACATACATTACTCATGCAAAAAAAATAGAAGTGAAAATTTAAAAATTGCAGATTAAAGAATTGAGATTGAGAAATTAAAAGTAGGATTAGATAGCATGAATAAAGGGGAATTGCTAAAACTAGGCATACCTGGTCTGTTTTATATATTTCTGCAGTTAATTTTGTGTTTTAAGACTTCCATTGGTTTCTTTCTATAGTCTGCCCTTCACAGTATAACTCTATTTTTTAAATATATATTTAAAATATTTTATTTATTTATTTATTTGAGAGAGAGAGGAAGAGGTAGATAGAGAGAAAGAGAGAATGGGCATGCCAGGGCCTCCAGTCACTGCAAACAAATTCCAGACTCATGCACCCCCTTGTGCATCTGGGTCCTGGGTCGTTGGGCTTCATAGGCAAACACCTTAGCTGCTAAGCCATTTCCCCAGCACTAGCTCTATTTTTATACCTACCTCCAAGGCTGTCACACATCTCTGACATTGACACTCAGTTTTTTTCTGAGGGTGCCACTACCCAGAGGCTTACTTTTTAGTGTTAATCTTTCCCTCCCTCATGAAGCTTATTTTCCCTTAATCCTCTCAGATGGTTGCAAAGTTTTCTTTTAAAACCTGGAAGACTATTTTGTTTGTTGTCTGTTTTGTAGTGTTAGGGATTGAGCCCAGGTCCTGGCTCATGCTTGACAAGCACTCTGTTACTGAGCGGAATTCCTGACCCTGGAAACTGTTGTTTTGTGTTTTTCTCCCCATGTTTTTAGAATAGCAGAATTGAGCTGGGGGTATAGAGAGTTCCCAAATGTCTTTGTTTCTGGGCATGTACGCCCTCCTCTGGTATTAGCATCTCCCACCAAATTTGCACTTTTGTTATAATTGATGAGCTTATGTTGATGCATCATACTTTGCAAAAGTCTGTGTTTGCATTAGGGTTCTCACTTGGTATTGTATGTCTCACAGGTTTGGACAAATGCAAGTAATATGTATTCACCACTATAAAATCAAACAGAATACTCCTGCTGCCTTAAAAATCTGTACTCTGCCTGTTCATTCTTTTTTGTTTTACCTCTTGAAAACCACAGATTGATCCTTTCACCCCACTCCATAGTTTTGTCTTTTATGTCATAAGGGATTGTATAGTTATTGCCCTTTCATATTGGCTTCTTTCACTGAGATATGTCCAGTTAAAGTTCCTCATGTCTTTTTTGTTATTGAAATATTTTATTTATTTGAAAGAGAGAGGGAAGGGAGAGAGAAAGAGGCGGGGGGGGGGGACACACACCAGGGCCTCCAGCCACTTCAAATGAACTCCAGATGAAATCACCACCTTGTACATCTCGCTTACACTGGGGAATTGAACCCTTGTCCTTCAACTTTGCAGGCAAATGCCATAACTGGCAAGCCATCTCTTCAGCCTTTTGTCTTTTGTTTGTTTGTTTGTTTGTTTTATTTATTTGAGAACAACAGAGAGAGAGGGAGGGAGAGAATGGGCACACCAGGGCCTCTAGCCATTGCAAACGAACTCCAGGCGTGTGCTCCCCCTTGTGCATCTGGCTAACGTGGGACCTGCGGAATCGAGCCTCAAACCAGGGTCCTTAGGCTTCACAGGCAAGAGCTTAACTGCTAAGCCATCTCTCCAGCTCCCTCCTCATGTCTTTTTATCAACTCATTTGTTTTTGTTGCTGAACAATATTCTATGCTTTGTAGAAACTGTTTTTTAAAAATCCATTTGTCTACTGATGGACTGTTTGGTTGATTAGATATATTTTCCATTTATTGGTGTAAATTCCATAATTATTGGGTCATGTGATTAAAGTATGTTTATTTTTCTTAAGAAAAGTGAAGTTTTGTGTGCAAAGTATGTTTGTGATATGTGATGTATGAATGTGTGTGCCAGTATGTGTGCCCCATGCATGTGTGTGCAGAGGCCAGAGGAGAATGTCAGCTCTCCTCCCTTATTGCTCATCTGTTTATTTCCTTGAAGAGATAGAGTCTCTCTCTCAATGTGGAGCTGGTGTCTGTTAGGTTCACTGATTCCCTGGTCTTTAGCTGTGGACTGAGATTACAGAGATGTATAGCTATGCTCAGCTTTTTATGTGGGTTCTGGGGAGTCAAACTTTGTGGTCTCTGGCCCAAGAGGCCTCCATGCCTAAGTGGCAGTACTTTTGACCAGTGAACCATGCATGTCCTTTGCCCAGAAAAGTGGAGTTTTAATAAAGTGTTTTGTATGACATTTGTCCTTTGAAATTGCATATATTTATGTATTGTTGCTAACTTACACTCTTCTAATTGATACCCATTTCTTTCCTGGTATACTTTTTATTAAATGCTTTTAACATTGTGGTCATACTTCAGAGGATTCCTAAGTCAAGTACATGTTCCCTCCTGTGATTAGACTGTTTGGAAATTATCTTTGTGAGAAAAGTCCTCTTGGTATCAAGTACTCTATTTACAAACAGCCTTTCTACAGATGTTTGTAGAAGGTATGCCATGTCCTGCAGGCATTATGAAGAAACGTTCAATATTGCTAATCATCAGAAAAGTTAAAATCACAATGCCATCTCACCCCTGTAAGAAAGGCTATTATGAAAAAGACTAAAAATGATAAATGCTTGCAAGTATGCGGAAAAGTGGTACTTTTGTACATCATTGGTGGGAATATGATTTAATACAGCCATTATAGAAAATAGTATAGACATTCCATCACCCATGTTGGGTTATTTAAATATGTTATTGTTTGTTTGTTGTTGAGTGTTGCCTGGTCCTTATATACATTGGATATTAGCCTCCTGTAGTTTGAAAATATTTCTCCCATCTTGTAGTTTGTTTCCTCACTCTAATAATTTTTCTTTGTAGAAGCTTTTAATATGGTGATATCTGTCTGTCTGTTGGTCAATTGATTGATCTATCTACCTACTACTTACCTACCTACCTATATTTACCTACCTCCCTCCTGTACATTGGAGTCTTGTCCAGAAAACCTATTCCCTTGCCCAGAGGCCTTTCCTGGTTTCTTGTACTATGTATTGAGCACCGTCACCTTTTCTAATGTGGTAATTGTTTCAAAGTCATGAAAACACACAGAATAATAAGACTTGGTATTTATTGCAAAATTGACAGAAGTTGAAACAGATGTCATAAGACCTTAGTGATGTCATAATTGTGGAAGCATCTACCTCTGGAAGTTCATGGACTACTGGTGATATAATCTGATCTAATGGAAGAATGTTGCATTATTTCCAGAGTGCTACATAAGGTTTTTAAACATCAGACTTTTAAATTTCAGCTGTCATTTAAAGTGATGCATTCTTTTTTCTTTTTAATCAGTGAGTGAAATACAAGTAGTATTAACAGGCCTATGTCAGGTAACTCATAGGTACTGGGCAGTTGTGGCATGGAAGCAGTAGACAGTAAATGTGCACATGGATATGCTGCTGCCTACTTCAGACTGTACTTAGAGCACTGAAATTTTAGAACACAATTTTTTTGTCATAGAATCTTAGAATTTCCCATGAACTGTTTAAAAATGTAAAACTCCTATATCTCTCAGGCTGACTAAAAATAAATAGAATACCACATTTGTCCTATGGACCTTAATTTGCTATCTCTAACATAGATTCTTAAGCCTTGCATTCTATTCAATGTGATAGCAATTGGGAACTTACTATCTTTTCTCAACATTTCTGTCCTTGGTTACTAGAGTAGAAAACTTAGTGTAAGTTTTGTTGGCAGCCTTTAGGAACAGAAAGTAGAAAAGTGGGTATAGAAGAAAGTAGAAAGCTGAGTGGGTTAGCCCAGGTAGTGTAACTAATATGTATGGTGATTTCATTTATCAAGGCTTTATTGAATGCTCACCATAACTTTACACTGTACCAGGTCCTTAGATGAAAAGTGGTATGCAGATTATTCTCTGTCCTGGTAAGATGAGAAACCTAGTTAGTTTTAAATATCTGTTAGGTAAATGGAAAATCAGAATTATTATGCTCTGAGGTACATTTTGCTGGTAAGTAAGATTCTTTGTCTCTGTAAAATTGATAATACACTATGTGGATAAAAATTATTTACTTCTACGCAAATATTTTAGATACCAATAGGGAAAGTTCATCTTTGGTTATATTAGCAAATTGACTTTCTAACATTGTAAAGATAGTTTTCTTTTCTCCTTTCTTTTTTAATATAAGAAGTAATGATTTCTGCCAACTAGAGGACTAACTACTTTACAGATAATGTATGGTCCCAGAACATTTTGAGATTTGTTAGTAAAAATGCCCCTATAAAATATATATTTTTTTCTATAAAGTCCTACAGAGCAAAAGTATTATTGGGAATAACAAATTTAATGCCCTGGGGTTTAGTATTCTTATGAAATAGAAAGCTTTTAACAGTGCCTTCTAGTTATATCAAAAAGTGTTTTTTGTTTTCTTTGGAGAAAAATTAGTATATTTCATGGATAATGAAATGTGCTTATTTTCTATGAAGAATAAACTTCTCATTGCTTTCTTTGGTTTTAGTCAAGCAGACAGTTAAATGCAGACTGCCTTGGGTGCCCAAAAGTGCGATAACTTCAGGTCTTGTGTAGTACAGGCCTATGGGAAAGTAAGTAGACAAAGAAGGGAAAAAGTGGAGGAAGTGTTTTACAAAACTCTTGGAGCATTTTAACTGGCTTGAGGCAACAGTTTGGTAATTTTATTTACCGAGTATTTATTGAGAGTATTATGCCAGGTTTTGCAAAGTAGTGTGGACTTTTGTCATCGGACTGTGAAAAGTGTCAAAGACCAAGAAACACAGACAAACACAGTTGCTCAGAAGCTTATAATTGAGCACTGTGATTGTGCACCACATTGTTCAGGAGCAGAGTGTTGGTTGAAACTACATCTTGGTTTCCTAGTTGAGCAAGAAGGGATGTTTGTGCTGTGCAAAGGAAGTCAAGAGAGGAGCAATAAGCATATCGAGATGAGGAGGGCCTGGGAAAGATGGAAGGACTCGTATACTCTGATAAAGTTCTTGGTTTGAGACCTGCTTCTAGACTATTGTGCAGGATTAGGGCTGTTTATATATTTATGATTTTGTATGTGTGTGTGTGTTGAAAGGTTTTCTAGTCTGTCTTTGGCTTATTATTTTATAAAATGCAGTCCAAATAAATTTAGGGAGCTGAAATAATGAACATATGAACAGTATATCTCAATTTTTAAAACTTAGGCTAGATCAATATGAAATTGTTCTATATGACATAAAAATTTAAAATGTTCAGTTTCTTTGTTTTCCTCATTTTGGATTAGTAATATAATTCTTGGACTCTCACTGGTCTGTGGCCCATGCTTGGTCTCCTAGGTGATATGTAGCCATTAGTGACTAAGCAAAGACTAACATAATTATGTTTATTCTTACTATAATGAGGTTTGGGGACTTAATGAGGTTTCAGTATGGAAGGTTGGAAGGCAAGTAACCCTAGAATTCCTAGCATGTGACAGGAGCTGTGAATGTGGGGGGTGTGTGAAGCTGGCTTTCATTACATTAAAAATGCTTGTGGGGAGCAATTCCCATATGAGGCTATAAACTGAAGGCAGAAACTGTATTTCTTTAAAAAAGAATGAAGGTGCTTAAAAATATTTGCTGATGAATAAGTCAAAAAAAAGGAATTTCAGGTTGGAAAATATGATAAACAGAATAAAATACCTTTTAAGTCAAGGACGATGATCACTTAATAATTATTGATTGGATTTAATGATTTGGAAATCTTTAGGGAGATTAGCTCTGGCAGAGTGATAATGTTAAAGCTAGATTGTAATATATTGCCCATCTCTGTTATCTACCAAGGGAATAAGTAGAGAGATTCTCTAAAACATAACTTTCCATTACTATTAATTCATTGAGAAAGAAAAGAAGTGTGATAATTTTAATCTACATTAAGTGTTGAATGAAAATATAGTACATCTCTGTAAGACCAGTTGTAAGGAAGTATTTTTTCTTGAATAAGGGAACTAAATTCTATTAAATGGAATTGAAATGATTGTTACATTTCATCTTGATGTAAGAAGAAAATTGAAATGTGAATAATTTTGTTGGTCTTGTTTCCAACCAATTTTTAATGAATTTATTGCTTGATGTTCTTTATTGATTCTTTATTAGAACCTTACTAATAATATTACACTTTCATTATAGAATAAAATTCCATATTGTTCTAGGAATGTATTTGGCTAAAAGTTTGTAGGTATGATAATGTCTTTAAAGTGCATGAAGGATCTGAAGAGTCAGAGACATGAAAGGCTTTTTCTTTCTTTTTGTCATTTTATTTTGAGTCAGTTTTGCATTATTACCCATTTTAGTCTTCAGTCACTATTGGTCAGGCAGGTCACAACTTGCTGTCCTCTGCCTCAGTCTTCCCACTAGCTTTCGCAAGGTGTTAATTAATAGTAAATGTGGAGTGCCATTTATAAAAAGGTAACTTGAAAAGTTTGCTTTGTCATTTAGTTGCTTTAGTACAGTCAATTAAATGTCTTATGTTTCTGAAACTTCTACTACACATGACATCTACTACATAAGTGATACATGCTGTCATAGTATGTATGCCTGGTGACTCTTGGCATCTTGTAAAAGTGTCCAGATGAAAACAGTTTGAACTGGGCCTGACAATACAGGCCTTTAATCCCAGCTACTTGAGAGGCTAAATAAGTCAGGAGAATTGCAAGTCTAAGGCCAACCTAAGGCTACCCTGAGCAATTTAGTATGATCTTGTCTTAGAGTTTAAAAAAAAAAAAAAAAAAGGTAAAAGCAAATAAAACAGATTTTTAAAAAAAGGTTGGGATAGCTCAGTGATAGAATGTTCACCTAGGATACGTGGGCCCCTAGGTTCAAACCCTACTGTACTACATCTAAAAATGGCAATGAAAGCCTATTTGAAGGTACATCTATAATTGTATTTTTTTTCCTTTTTTTTTTTTTTTTTTTTTTTTTTCATTTTGGTTTTTGAGGTAGGGTCTCACTCTAGCCCAGGCTGACCTGGAATTCATTCTGTACTCTTTGCGTGGGCTTGAACTCACAGCATGCACCACCATGCTCAACCTTCTAATTGTCATTTTTAATAGCAAAATGAACTTTGGGTGACTCTTTTATTGTCTTCCTCTTTTTTGTCCAAGAGACATAATGAGGCAATCCATAATATCATGTGATAACTAGACTCTTCTGTGCTTTTGTTGTAACTGTGGATGATCTACATTCTCTATAGTTATTTCATATACTCTCTATATCTTCCTAGGATGAGGAGCAGCAAGAAGTGATCCTTATTAGAACAGATGTGTCTGGAAGAGCATGGCCTGTGGATGTACCAGGAGAGCCTCTGGAAGCTAAAGCAGGAAGAAGGAAAAGGCAGAAGGTAGGGTTTGACTTTGTTTATAAATTTAAAACACTCTTTTGGGGGTTCTCTTTCTAGTAGACTAGGGGTTTTTCTGAGCTATAGCTTTCTAATATTACCATTAGAAGGTAGGACACAATGTTACCACTTTCATGTGTGTCTGTTCACTTTATAAGATGGCAAATCATGCAGCTGTTTTTTTTTTTCAAATAAGTATGAACATTGACTATTTCAGGCAATTTTGATTTTAGTGTTTCCCATTTATGTTTTATTCAGTTTCTTTTTAATACTTAACATATTTAATACAAAAAGCTTGATCTCCTAGCTGTGTTATCTATGCTAGAGAGCTAATTGGGTTCTGATGATATACCACACAGTAATGTCTTAATTATGTAGGTGCTAAGAGTCTTTATACACCCAATTTTCTTTTTTATCTTTCAGCTTCAGTAATTAGTTTTTAGCACTACCTTGAGGCTCACAGGATGGCAGAAAAAGCATATGCAGTTTTCCTAAGTTGGGATTTTGTTTTAAATGTGAAGATCATATAAACGATAATTGATTACACCAAAGAGCTGTTTGTTTGGAATTTTTCTGTCAAATATTGGTTGTTTGTCCCTGTGCTGCTAGAGAGACTAAATAATTCTATCCAACAAATAGAAGTGGGATAGATACTTATTCTAATGGAATGGGAGGAACTGGGGGGGTGGTGATAGAGGTGTTGTGTAAGAGAATAGTAAAGGTTTGAATATATGAAATGACAGAACCATCTGGGAATCCATAAACCATTGCTAAATACTACTGAGGTCCTTTTTGAATTGCATATCATCAAGTAATCTAGCTAAGGGAATAGAGAGGGCAGATAGTCATTCAGGACCAGAATTTTCTCTTTTGAGTATAATGAAATGGCAGGAGGGATATAAATTAAGTATCCGGAGCCAGGGAATTATTGAAGTCATGGCAATGAGGTGTGTTCTAGTGAAGGAGATAAGAGAAAAATTAGGATATTTGTTGGGACTCTGGTTCCAAAAATCTCAAAGAAATTGAAGGCAAGATTTTATTTAGATACATAAATACAAAGCAACATTGGGAAATTTGATTTAGGAGGAAATAAATAATGCTTTTCTAATCCCTAGCATGACTGAGGAAAGCCCAGGACTGAATTTGATGGGAATCAGAGTATCACTTTTGTTTCTGGCCAGTCTGTTGGTAGAACCAGTATTTAATGGTTAGAAGTATAGAATAGTTATCAGTCCAGCTGTAAGAGATTGTCATAGATTGGTGGTTCATGTAGTTCTGGAGTCTCATAATTCCAAATCTAGCACTGGTAGATCAGTGTGTGATGAAGGAAGCCTAGATTTGCAGGTAGTATTTATTTGTTTATTCTCTCATGACAGAGAGCACAGAGATTAGGCTGTGTCACATCTTATATAAGATAGTCATTCTATTCATGAGGGCCCCTCCCCATGACCTAATTACCTTCCACTTATATTCCAACAGAGAAGACGTGTTGATTGGGGTAAGGATACAAACCTCAAGTCCATAGGTGTAGGTTTAACATGTCACTTTTAGTTTCAAAATACTTATTCCTTCTCTGGGTAACAACACTCTTCCTTCCACAGTTGTAAGGAACTTTGACCACAGGAGAAGAGCAGAGAAGAGCGAAGGGATAGGATAGGTGTGCTGTTTCACTACCACTCAGATGTGTGATGCTTCCATGCATAGCAAAGAGGAAGTAAAGGGGAGAAGTAGAAAGTATAGTTCTAGAGAAAGTTGTTTGACAGGGAAGCACATAGAAAAGGAATAAACTGGAGGGAAAGATTGTGATTCATGATGGGGTTGTCTACATTTTTATCATATTTCTAGGTAATCAGTAAAATCACCAAATTAATCATGCTTGTTTTGCTGTAGATTGCAACCCACGAGAAAAAAGAAAGGGTCAGATACTTTCATGATGATGACCATCTAAGTCTGAATGATTTGGTCAAGAATGAAAAGATGAGCACAACTGAGAGTCAAAACAAACTTTTTGTGAGAATGGCATCTAAGGTAAGATACATACCTGCCATAACTTTGAACTGTGAGAAGCTGGTTCTTCAGTGTAAGAGTGACATACTTTTAAAGAAAGGTCTGTTTCTTTCTAATCTTAGTGTATTTTATTAAAATTGGGAAAATACTAGAACAAATATCCATTTGGGATTTTATTTGGTTTTAAGTATAGCCTCTAGCTTACTTAGTTCGGGGTTGGAATGTGTATTTATTTAGGCAGGACCTTGCTGCATTGCTTAACTGAATTGGCCACAAACTCATGACCATCTCCCAAGTAACTGGGAACAGAGGTCTCAAACATCTCATCCCTTTCCAAGTAGCTGGGAATACTGGTGAGCACCACCATGCCTGACTTAGAGCCAGGATATAGTGATGGAAAATGAGCTGTTTGTTAAATTAGTGGTCTTCTTTATCTTTATGTACCTCTAATGACGCTGTGAAGAGGTAAAAGAAAATATTTGGAGTAATGTATTGTGTAATATTGAGAAGACATCTCAGAATAATCTTGAATCTATTGGTGCAAGTATCTGGAGTTCATTTTCAATGGCCAAGGCCCTGGTGCCCCAGTTCTCTTATTTCACTGTGTATATTTTGCAAATACAATTTTTTTTTTTTTTGGTTTTTCGAGGTAGGGTCTCACTCTGGTCCAGGCTGACCTGGAATTAACTCTGTAGTCTCAGGGTGGCCTTGAACTCATGGTGATCCTTCTACCTCTGCCTCCCGAGTGCTGTGATTAAAGGCGTGCGCCACCACGCCCGGCGCAAATACAATTTTAATGAAACACACATATTCACATATTATTTAAGGCTGCTTTTGTTTTATGCAGATTGAGTTGAATAATTGTAACAGAGACCATACAGGTTGCAAAGGTACAATACTTATTATCTATCCTTTTTCAGAGAAAGAAAAATATGAGAGCCCCATTGCAGGATCAATTTTCACTTTGGTACTGGGAGATTGAACTTGTATCTGAGAGACAAGAATAGAAGGGAGACCTCTTACTGTGTACATTTTAAAGCTGTAATCTTTTTTGTTTATTTTAATTTATTTATTTGAGAGTGACAGAGAGAGAGAAAGAGGCAGATAAATAGAGAATGGGTGTGCCAGGGCCTCCAGCCACTGCAGATGAACTCCAGATACATGCACTCCATGTGCATAGGGCTAACGTGGGTCCTGGGGAATCAAACCTCAAACCGGGGTGTTAAACTGTAATCTTTAAAAAATATGCAAATATATTACTTGGTCAAAAATGAACTTAAAGGGCTGGAGAGATGGCTTAGCGGTTAAGCGCTTGCCTGTGAAGCCTAAGGACCCTGGTTCGAGGCTCGGTTCCCCAGGTCCCACGTTAGCCAGATGCACAAGGGGGCGCACGCGTCTGGAGTTCGTTTGCAAAGGCTGGAAGCCCTGGCGCGCCCATTCTCTCTCTCTCCCTCTATCTGTCTTTCTCTCTGTGTCTGTCACTCTCAAATAAATAATAAATTTTAAAAAAATGAACTTAAAGTTAAACTAAAGATAACCAAGTATCTCTAAATGTCAGGGTTATAAAACTAGCTTTAAAAAGAAATGGTCATTGTAATAATATATGGGATACACACACACACACACGCACACACATATATATTGCAATTACATGGAATATCAAAATTAGCTTATTGGCATATTTTTACCTTGGCTTATTTTTCAGAATTTTCTAGATATTTTCTGATATCTGGAAATTTATTTGTGAAAAAGAACATATTTTTATGAGACTTTACTTTTCAGAAATAATATTATTTTATATGGAAATCTGATTTAATTACAGTTTTAGTAATCTTAACATGGGACATTCAAATTTGTATATTAAACATATTTGTTTAGAATTGTAAGTTATTTATTGATCAGGCAATTGTTATTCCAAATTTAATTTGTGACAGATACCATTCCAGTTGCTGGGTACTGAGAAGCAATCAAGTCAAAGTTTTTGTCCAGAAAGGGATATTTCTACTAGATGTGACAAAAAAATAATGGCCAGGCGTGCTGGTGCATGCCTTTAATCTCAGCACTAGGGAGACAGAGATAGGAAGATTGCCATGAGTTCAAGGCCACCCTGACACTACAGAGTGACTTCTAGGCCACCCTGGCCTAGAGCAAAACCCTACCTCGAAAACCCCAAATAAATAAAATAGGTCGAATAAAAAAAGATACATAATGTAAAGTATTGTATAACATAAATAATACATTATAAAATGGAAATATTATTGTAGAAAATAAAGCAAAGTAGAGAGATTGGGTGATTTATCAGGTACTTTCTCATTGCTAGTACAAAATATCCAATCAGAAGGAAAGGGAAATTAATTTGCCTTACAGTCACAGGATAGAGTCCGTCATTGTAGGGAAACCCTGTGTCACATTATCATATCAACAGGGAGGAAGCAGAACAAACAGCAAATGGATCTAGACTATAGCCCTCAAGGCCTTCACCTAGCGACACACTTCTTCAGCAGCACTCCACCTTCTAAAGGTTCTACAACCTTTCCAAACAGTGCCATCAACTGGGGATTATGTATTCAAATGCATGAGCCTATGGGGGACATTTTAGCTTCAAATCATACAAGTAATATTTTCAGTAGAGTGCTGGGCAAACTGCTCTGTGGAGGTGGTACTTTGGGGGCCTCTGAACAAATATGGGAGGCAGGGTCCATGTGCATATATGCAGAGGCATATTCCAAATAGAAGAAAAAGTAAATTCAGAGGCTGTAAAGCAGAGACAAGCATGAAGAACGTTGAAAGACACCTGATCAATAAATAACTTACAATTCTAAACAAATATGTTGAGATGGGTGTCCTGGTAGTAGAGGGAGGCAGGAAAGAGAAGTAGATGAGGTAGAAGATCAAATAGTAGTCGATCATGTTGGGTGTTGCAGACCATGTAGTGAAAAATTTTGCTTTTTATTTGTGTGATGTGAATCCATTTGAAGGTTTTTCATAGTGCCATATTATGATCTGGCTTATTGTATTTTGATAGGACTTTTCTGGGCCTTATTTTGAGAAGGTAATATACAGAACAGGAGTAAAAACAGATCATTTAGGAGGGCATTTCATTAGTTTAGATAGAGCCTTGGGTTCATTTGGTAAAAATGGTGAGGATTTTGGATTGGGGTCAATGGTGGTGCCACATATTGAAATGGGAAATATAAAACCAATTTTATGCAAGAAAGGAGGAGCTCCAAAATACCGGTAAGAGCATTTGAAGTATGAAATGCCCATTGGACATTAACATTCTGGTGTGGAGTGACTGCCTTGCAGCCCTCAGTAGATTTTGATTCCCCTATACGAATTTGCTTTCTCTGAGCATTTGAGTAGTATTTCCTGCCATGGGCCTTTCTAATAAGGAGAAACTAAAGACTGAACAGTGGAGTACTACCTGGAAGAAAGGACTCAGCAGATGAGATTGAGAAGGTGCAGTCAGTGAGGTAGGAGGAAAACTAAGGCTGTGGTGTTTCAGAAGCCAGCACAGACAAGGAGGAGACAAAGCCATGGACAACTGTCATCTGCTTCTGAGAGCAAGGATCTTTGATGCTAGGGAAATAACTATTGAGCTTGACAATGCAAAGATTTCTATGGGCTTTGGTAAGTCTGGGGTGTTTTGGTTATACAGGAGAAAGCCTAATAGTTGGTTCAGGAGTAAATGTGAGTATGTTGCCTTTGGAAAGCAGTGGAGTATGCTTTCAGTTATACTAGGAGGAAAGGCAAAGTAGTAGTATACAAATGCAGGTAGGTTCATGGATTTGATAGTGCAAAGATAAACAAATTTTCTTAGTGAAACAAATCAAGATCATTAATTGAAAGTGATAATGGAAAAGGAGTGTTAGAGGTTTGATAAGGTGTAAATGTGTCTGTAAGGGAGCTGTGAGTGAACTAAAGTAAGATTGCCAAGCAGTGCTAGGGTCTGTCTGAAGTTTGTGATTTTAATTTTTCTGCCATAGTTAGGTAGAGGTTTTATTTTATTGATTATATGTGCAACAATCAAGACCTTTTTCTGATTTTCATATTTCAGTGTCATTGTTTATTGCTTTGTGGCTATGAATAACAAAGTGTGTTTGCATGTGTCTTGTATTATTTGAGGAGGTCTTTTAATAATTGTATTTGTAGGATTTAAAAAATATTTATATGTATATTATGATGCATGCATATGGCATGTGTTTGTGGAGGTCATTTCTGGGATTGGTTCATCCCTTCCACCTTGCTTGAGGCAGGGCCTCTTATTTGCCACTGTGTATGTCAGGCTAGCTGGCCTGTGTGCTTTTGGGATTCTTCAGATGCCACCACCCATCTCTCAGTAGAAGTGCTGGGATTACAGATGGAGATGACTGTGTCTGGTGTTTGTGTGGGTTCTGGGGATCTGAATACAGGTCCTCACGATTGCAAGACCAGAGCTTTATCCACTGAACCAGCCCTAGAATTATTTTTAATTAATTAATTTATTAGAGAGAGAGAGAAGGAAGGAAGGAAGGAAGGAAGGAAGGAAGGAAGGAAGGAAGGAAGGAAGGAAGGAAGGAAGGAAGGAAGGAAAGAAATTAAATAACAGAGACAAGAAATAAAGTAAATAAGTAAGTAACAGAGACTGGCCATGCCAGTGTCTCTAGCTGCTGCAAATGAACTCCAGATACATGCACCACCATGTCCATCTGGCTTACATGGGTTCTGGGGAATTGAACCTGAGTCCTTAGGTTTCACAGGCAAGCATCTTAACTGCTAAGCCATCTCCAGCTCCCTAGGATTATTTTTATATTATTTATTTAGTTAATAGTTACAAACTTACATGATTAGTTGTCCTGAACATTTAAAATCCTTTCTTTTAAATTGAAGTTCACTAATCTAGAATACTATGAGATCTAGAGTACTACTTACCAGTGATATTTGTCCCATAAAAACTCTACTCCTTGCCAGGCGTGGTGACATATGCCTTTAAATCCAACACTTGGGAGGCAGAGATAGGAGTATCGCTGTGAGTTCAAAGCCACCCTGAGATTACATGGTGAATTCCAGGTTAGCCTGGGCTAGAATGAGACCCTACCTTGGGGGTAAAAAAATTCTACTCCTAGTTTATATTACCTTAAACAGAAGGTTTTGACTTATAAAACAATGTCCCAGTTTTATAAGATTTTGGACTAGATGAGAAATCTTCCTAGTATATATACTTATTAAATGCTTCTTTTTATCCTTTCCATCATTTGTTTACATGTTCTGTCTTTTATATGATTGGGATGTTTCCTAATAATTTTAAACGCAAGTCAGCTAGCTGGTTCCGATAACATTAATTAAACTCCAGACAAACAGGACAAATAGTTGTACAACTAATAACTAATACACTCTTAATGGAGTTTTGTGTAAATGTGTCTAATTTATATATTGTTGAATTATAGTAGTGTTTTATTAGCATTTTGACAAGAGTGTAGTTTTTATTCAGGTGGGTTTTTTTGGTGTTATTTCATGGAATGTTAATGTAGTAGCCACTAAGGGAAATGAGGCAGTGCCAACCTTTTTCTTTTATGTTAACTTTTTTTTTGGTTTGCCGAGGTAGGGTTTCACTCTAGTCCAGGCTAACCAGGAATTCACTATGTAGGCACAGGGGGACCTCGAACTTACGTTGATCCTCCTACCTCTGCCTCCTGAGTGCTAGGATTAAAGGCATTTGCCACCATGCTCGGCTGAGTTAACTTTTTTTTTTCTTTCAAGACCATGAAGTAATTTTTTTTTTTTTTTTTTGATAGCAGAAGTGAAAAGGTAGGCTTAAATCATGTTAGGCAATTTCCCATTTAAAAAAAAAAAACAGGCTGGTAACATCATTCACTATGTGAGGTGGTCTCCTGCTAAATGATAGTTGTTGAGTCTTGCCTAGATTTAATTGGCTTCATCCAGTTTCTATGTACCATTCATTGGTATTTGAGGATAGTAAGTTGTATATGCTTTGCTCTTTCTTAAAATACATTGTATTGACTTCAACATCCTTTAAATATAAACTCTCCCATTTAAAATTTAAGACGTCAGTGTTTCCTTAGCAACATAAAATTCAGGCACATCTTCATGGATCTATATACATCTTTTCTCATTAATTTTGTTCACACTGTGGGCAGTAATTTTATCCTGTTTGTACTTATAGATCATTAAAAATGGGCTGGTAGGGAGGAAAATGGAAGTTTGACAGAAAACTGCTAAGGGAGAGAAGAAAGTAATTAGGATTTTACTTTAAGAAAATGAAGATTTTTATTCTCTATTAAAAGGAATCTATATTTTTGTAACACTTAATGTTTAATATGGTACATTTTCTGATGGATTTCTTTTACAATTCACATTACATATTTCCATAATAATATACACTGGCATTGAAATTTGTTATTTTTTATTTTTAGTAAACTATAACAATAAATCTTGATATTAAAGCATATACTTTTCTTAAAGGTTTTAGTATGGTTGGGAAATGTTGAAATTGCCAACTTCTTGCAGTATTGTTTGGTCATTTAGTTCTCATGATAGTCATTCTCCTTCCTAGTGTTTCATAAGCAAGGGGTGAAATTACATTTGGAAGAAGATAATATAGGTGTATGGCACCATGTATATGTTCCTGGAACATTAGTACAGGAAAACTAAAATTTGAGTATCTTAAAGTGGTGTGTCTTCTAGCAAACTGCTGCCTTTTTTCAGTGGTTTTAATGTTTTGATTCACATAGGCAATTTCTTTAAAATATAACATGTTCTTTGACCATAGTCACTCCCTCCCATTCCCTTTCTGTAGCCCTCATCCTTTCTCCTCTTGCTATTCTCTTCCCTTTCTCTAGTCTGCCTTTTGCTTTATGTGGGGTATGTGTATGTGTGCATGTGTGTGCACTTGTATTTGTGTATATGATTTTCTTTATAAAGAATCCTAGCTGGGCATGCCTTTATACCCAGCACTTGGGAGACAGAGGTAGGCGGATCACTATGAGTTCTAGGCCACCTTGAGAGTACATTAGTGAATTCCAGGTCTGCCTGGGCTAGAGCGAGACCCTATCTTGAAACCCCCCCCCCAAAAAAAAAGAATCCTACAATAAACAAATGAATGAATGGTCAGGCGTGGTGGCACATGCCTTTAATCCCAGCACTGGGGAAGCAGTGGTAGGAGGATCGCTGTGAGTTTGAAACCAGCCTGAGACCATATAGTGAATTCCAGGTCAGCCTAGGCTAGAGCAGGACCCTCCTTCAAGAACAACAACAAAAACCAAAATGAAAGAAAACATGTCCTTCTGAGTCATTCCTTTTTTTTTTCCCCCCTTCCTTTCCTTTCCTTTCCTTTCCTTTCCTTTCCCTTTTCCCTTTTCCCTTTTCCCTTTTCCCTTTTCCCTTTTCCCTTTTCCCTTTTCCCTTTTCCCTTTTCCCTTTTCCCTTTTCCCTTTTCCCTTTTCCCTTTTCCCTTTTCCCTTTCCTTTCCTTTCCTTTCCTTTTCTTTCTTTTTTCATTTTTCGAGGTAGGGTCTTGCTTTAACCCAGGCTGTTCTGGAACTCACTATGTACTATCAGGGTAGCCTTGAACTTACAGTGATCCTCCTACCTCTGCCTCCTGAGTGCTGGGATTAAAGGTATGTGCCACCACACCCAGCTGAGTCTGCTTTATTTTGCTCAATAAAATGATCTCTAGTTTCGTACCAGGGTGTCTAGCTACTGAAAATGAACACCAGATGCATGTGCCATCATGCACATTTGGCTTTATGTGGGTACTGGGGAATCGAACCTGAGTCCTTTGGTTTTGCTGGCAAGAGCCTTAACCATTAAGCCATCTCCTCAGCCCTCCTTTACCTTTTAAGTATCATTCCCAAATTCTGTCAGCCCTCATCATCTTTAACTCTAAAAAGCTAGTAATCTGTTTTTCTGTCTCTTATTTTATCTCCTGTTGTGAATATTTCATATGAATAGAATTATATAATGGTGTTGTTTTACAAAGCATTTTTCACTTAGCATAATTTTAAAGATCATCCATATTATAATACATATCTGCACTCAACTCTTTGTGGTGTCTGCATAATATGCCAGTGTATAACTACACCCCAGTTTGTTTATTCATCAGTGGGTGAGTGTTAATGCTTTTAGGTTAGCATACAAAATAATGCATTTAATTGTCCATTTTCTTACATTTTCATATATGTATCAGTTCACTTTGATTTTAAGCACTCCCCTTCCCCACTACCCTCCCCTATATCCCCTGGCCCCTGTACCCTTTTGGCTGGTTCCCATCCCTTTCATCCTTCATATACTCCCTCTTTCTACTTTCTTACCGCATGGATTCTATTGTCCTCTGCATTTCTCCCTTTAAGAGTTCTTCTTTCCCTCTCATGATCTCCTTTTTAGTTTCATGACCCTGTCTATATATATGCATATGTGTATATATATGTGTGTGTGTGTGTGTGTGATTTTAAATATAGGTTCTGTATAGAAGAGGAAACATGCAGTATCTCAGACTGATGGTAGTACCTTGGAGGGGTTCAAAAGATTGAGGGAATTTATTTGAGGTGACAGCTAAATCTAAGCCTGAAAATGAACAATGAGTAGATGAATAGCAATATTGAATTCAGAATTGGCAAGAGAGCAGTATGTGCTGAGCTGGAAGGCAGTAGTGCTTTGTAATGCTAAAAATTGTATTGCTAAAACATAGAGTTTGAGTAGAGTTGAGATCACATGTTGGATTAGTAGAGTATAGAGTTTGTAATAGGGTTGTGATCACATGTGTTGGAGAAGTCATTTATGCCAGTTTCTGAAGACATTATAATGATAATGGAGGCTCACATTAACAATTCCTTCCCACATACTATGCATGTTGGGAGTATAGCCCCAGCAGACAGCATTATTATAATCATTGTAAGATGAGAAAAAATTGCTACAGAGCATGCTCAAAGTTACAAGCTGGGCGTGGTGGCGCACGCTTTTAATCCCAGCACTCAGGAGGCAGAAACAGGAGGATCACCATGAGTTCGAGGCCACCCTGGGGCTGCATAGTGAATTCCAGGTCAGCCTGAACTAGAGTGAGACCCTACCTCGAAAAACCAAAAAAAAAAAAAAAAAAAAAAACCACACAAAAAAAGTTATATAGGAGCTAGAATTTTACCATGATTAGTTTAGTTGTAGGCCCCAAGGTTTTCATTATGGTTTTTCCTCATCTAGAATTATGTAGGCTATACCAGAGATTGAATTTAGCACACGATAGGGAGCTCAATAAGGATTTTAAACAAGAACATAAATAAAATTAGTGTTTTAAAATATCAGTCTAATCACAGTAGATGTGTATATTCTGATGTTTTTGTTTGTTTTTTGGGTCTTACTCTAGCTCAGGCTGATTTGGAATTCACCATGTAGCCTCAGGGTGGCCTCGAACTCATGGCAGTCCTTCTACCTCTACCTCCCATGTGTTGGGATTAAAGGC
Organism: Jaculus jaculus; assembly: GCF_020740685.1. NCBI lineage: Eukaryota > Metazoa > Chordata > Mammalia > Rodentia > Dipodidae > Jaculus > Jaculus jaculus. The sequence continues at coordinate 109,873,576 of NC_059104.1, forward strand.
GTGCATCACCACTGCCTGGCTCTGATTTTTAAAGTGAAAATGTGGGGGGTGCCAGAATAGGCAGTTAGATTAATTAGGCAAGGTCAGGATGGCTCTTAAAGGGTGGGACCTTAAGATGCCACACCTATCTCAGCTTGCTCCACTTTCACCAATCCTAGGATTTGGTGTTTATCCATCCCATCCAATTAGATTCCTCTCAAGTGCGCACCTTGCCCAGGTATGGGTTGATTTCTCCTCTAATCCCAGGCCGATGGGCTGGAACATCTGGTATAGGTGTGCCTGGGTGGGATAACACAAATCCCATATCCCCTGGACTCAAGGAGAGAGAAGCCCAGTTTTTCCTGTCTCTGGAGCTGGCAGTAGTGATTTTCTGATCTTCAGACAGTTAGGAGCTCTTTCCCACCCTGGCAACCATGCTGGGGTGAGAAAAGATTCCTTTTTCCTTAATTACTATCTTCACTTTGGGTCCTTCTCAAAAGTGCATGTTATTTTTAAAATTCCCTTTCACATTTTTTTTTTTTTTCCTGAAATCCCCGTCCTATATGGGCTTTTGGGCTCCATGTGGTATACTTCTCTTCTCTCCACTTTATCTCCTCTTACCTCCCAGCTTTCCCCTTTCTGCACTCCTTTGTAAAATCTTAATAAAATGTGGTATTTTAAAAGTCATTCTCTTGAATCTGGAATTTCCAGTTCTTTGGTTACTTTGCAGATATGAACTCAGAGCTTGGGGTTCCAAGAAGCACCCCAGAACCTCAATTTCCCCATTACAAAAATACTTTCATAGCCTTAAGCAGAAATGATAATGGTCCCCATCACATAGGATTATAAAAAATTCATCAAATTGCATGGAATTGTACATAAGTATTCAGGAAGCTTTTGGTGTGAGGATATTAATGGTGACAATGAAAACAGTAGATTCATTCACTTTTGGGGATCAAGCTTTTTATTTTTAATGTATGCAGTCTGTTGGAAGTTGCAGATATAACCTTTGGATACCACTGTACAATAAAAGGTTAACTATTGCCTTCTATTCCCCATTCTTCTCACTTTGATTTTTCAGTTTATGGGAAAATCAGATGGAGACTATTACACTCTGGATGACATGTTTGTGTCCAAAGCAGCTGAGAGAGGACATCTTGGTGAACAGGAAGAAAACCAGAGGAAAAGAGCTATTGCTGAGCATCAGAGTCTCACTGCACAAATGGAGAGATGCCTGTACTGTTTTGACAGTTCTCAATTTCCCAAACACCTGATTGTTGCAATAGGTGTTAAGGTAAGAAGCAAAACATTTATTATTACCCAAAGTAAAGATTGATTAGATTTGCCTCTTCAAATGCTTACCTATTTCCTCAAGATCTCTCTCTGTTCTGTTTCAGATAGTTCTCTTCTCTAAGTAACTATAATCCATAGTCTTTTATAATACAATTATCAATAATGAAATGAGGTGATTCTGTTCTTGTGAGAGGTCCCTGAAGTAATGGTTAAGGCCCTGGATTACAAAACCATGTTTCCTGGATTCACACCCTAGCTCTGCCATTTACTAGTTTCATGAGCCTGTTATGGATGTGATTTTCAGCACTAAAATCACTCCAGACAGTCTTAGTCAGAAATAGCATTGCTTCTTTGTGTACTTCCTCATAGTACCTGTTTATTTTTTCATAGACTCTATCACAGTAGGAAAAGTTAATAGTTTCTTTGTTTTACTTGTTTATTGGGGCTCTTCCATCAACAGCCTTTAGGCTACAGAAGAAAAATCTTTTGCTTAACTTTCAAGAATGAGATCCTGTTCATAATACTGCAAAGTGATTTATTTCAATAAATATTTATTAATTGTTATTTTTTACATTGATTGATTTTCACAGATGTGATTGATCAAAATTCTAAATGTTATGGGACAAGTAGAGAATCAGATACCTTTGGGGTGTGAAGGAGCTGCTGGGGATGGAACCCAAGGGACATTGGTTAGGTAAATGCTCTATCACTAAGCCACATCTCATGCTCTCAGACTTTGAGCTTGAATTCTTAACTATATAGGACATATAAAGTAAGCAGATTGACAATTGACATGTTTGTTAAAACCATAATGAATCTGATTCTTCTTTTAAAATCCTAAATCTTATTTATTTATTTGCTGCTTTAAAAGTTTTTATTTTATTTATTTTTGTGTGTGCTTGGGCATGCCAGGGCACCTTGAAAGGGGCATGCACCACTTTTTGCATGTGGCTAACATGAGTGGCTTGGGAATGGAACCATACACTGGCAGGCTTTGCAAGCAAGCTCCTTTAGCTGCTGAGCTATCTCAACAGGTCCATTATTTGCTCTTTTGCACATATTTTATTAATAATGTATTTTGATCATAATTCCATCCCATTACTTTCTTTTGTGTCATTTCTTCCACTACTTTTCCATGTAATCCTTTATTTTTTTCAAAATGGTCCCTCCCTTTTCTACCTTGGTGTGGTTCTTTTCTTTTTTCTTTTTTTTTTTTTTTTGCTTTCTTCTGTCAATTCCTGACAACATTTTGATGATGGGCCCAATATTATGCAGGTCTTGTGCAGGCAAGCCACTGTCATGAGTGTACCTGTCACTTTGTGTCTGGAGGACAACATTTCAAAGTATTCTTTCCCTTCCTTTGGCTCTTTCTTCCTTTCTGCCACTGTTTCTGTAATGCCCCGGAGAGTGTGGTAGAGATGTCTCATTTAGTGCTGAACACCCAGCTGCCACTTCTCAGCATATTGATGGAGATTTGAGTCACCCAGGTAGTCATGGCCATCTCTTCTCTATCCAAAAGTTAGAGCAGCACAGCACTTATAGGGCAGTTTGGTGGCATAATATATCCATTTAGCCCTTCTTCTTTTTTTTTTTTTTTTTTTTTTTTTTTAGTCTTCTGGTTTCTTTCCTTTGACACTTCATCAAGAACATAAATGTAGGACAGGAGAGATGGATTAGTGGTTAAGACGCTTGCTTGTACAGCCTAGGGACCCATCTTTGACTCCCCAGATCCCACGTAAACCAGATACACAAGATGGCACATCTGGAGTATGATTGCAGCAGCTGAAAGTCCTGGCATACCCATTCTCTCTCTCTCTCTCTTTTTCAATAAATAAACAAAATACCAGGTAAATGTAAAAATCTAATTTAAAGTTTAACTAATTTTAAAGAAGAAACATTCCAATTTTGCAAATTATTTGTAGAAATTTCTCTGAGCTTTCCAGGCTTTACCATAAACACATTTTTATAATTATCATCTTAGGTATAAACATTTCATCCCCTTTATCCTTTCTTGTCCATGGTTTTGTAAATAAAGGAAACATCAAGTAACTGAAGTTTTTCCTGTAATGCCTTAGGAGATATTTGGGAATTATTTTCCAACAACTTCATTTTATCTAATGTACTAAAGAGACTCTTCCTCTGTGAGACACGAAGGTTTATAATGTACAGATCATGTCATAGACCTGCATAAGTATGTCTTAGTTTGTTGTTTTGCCGTAAGAAAATACACAAGGCCAGCTGAGTTATAGGTTGTAGTTCTAGAAGCAAGGAAGTTCTTATAATGGCACCAAGCATTTGCTTGGCTTCTGGTGCAGGCCTCATCCTGTTCTATGCATAGTGGGAAAGCATAAAGTAGAAAAGAGGGTGTAGAAGACAACTTCAGGTTCAGTCAGATCAACGTCCAGACCAGGCACAGTTATGGAGGAAGGGATTTATTGAAGCTTACAAATCCTGGGGAAGTTCCATAAGGGCAGAAGAAGCTGGCCTATCAAAGGACCAAGCACACAAGCCAAAAGCCACACAGCATAGCACACTTTAGAAACTGCGTTAGGCTCGCTTTGTATATCTTTAGATTGAAATCTCAAACCCACTACCACATCTTAAGATCCACTCAGTGATACTGCCTCTAGCCAGGTAGCTGCAGATGCAGACTACAAACTAATAAAACGCTGAATATATTGGGGGCATTCTATTCAAACTACCACAGAGGAGTCAAGAGTATGGAAGAGATCACCAGGTGAGAATGGAAGCAAGACGGAGCCAAGGAAAGCCCAGCCTGTGTGCAGTTAAAACAACTTGCTCTCATGAGAATGACATTAATTCCCTGAGGGTGGTGCTCTCATGACCTTCTGTAAGTAGTAACTTCTGTCAGATCTGTTACATTGGAAAGTCACATGCACTGTAGTCAGGACAGATCACATACATACCATTTCAGACTGTGTTCAATGTACTTATTTGTTGAATTGCTAGCTAGTGAGAACTATTAGCCAGCAACAGATATTTCTATTCTTCAACTGTCACTGCTGTCTCCTACCCCTTTCCTTTCTGTCATGAGGCAATCCATATTTTCCATCCAGTCATTTCTTTTTAAAAAATTTTTTTGTACATTTTTATTTATTTATTTGAGTGACACAGAGAGAAATAGGCAGATTGGGGGGGGGGGGCACTCCAGGGCCTCCAGCCATTGCAAGTAAACTCCAGACACATGTGCCCTCTTGTGCATCTGGCTAACATGGGTCCTAGGGAATTGAGCCTTGAACTGGGGTCCTTAGGCTTCACAGGCAAGTGCTTAACCGCTAAGCCATCTCTCCTGCCTTAACCAGTTATTTCTAATAGTATTAAGTTCTTCTCTTTACATGTATCCTGAGAGCTGGCTGATTGGCTTCTTCCCTCCCTGATTAGGCTCTTTGAAACCATTTGAATTTCTCCCATCTCACCTGTGCTTCATTTTGCTGTTGATCTAAAATCTGCCATCCACCTTCATTCTGCCTGGCATCTGTGAATGTTCCAGTGAATTGATTAGAAATAATTCCTCAGTGTCCTCCTGTGGTATTTGTATACCTACCGCACACAGCTGTAGCTCATAAATCATGTTCTTAATCTGAATAAGCGTCAAATCATTCTACTGAGATTTCTTGGTAAGTCACATGATTGTATTTCTAAGGAATTACTTTCACTCAAAGCTGAAATAATAAACAGTATTTCAACCACTTCAGTAATTCTCACCCCATTTGAATTTTTAATAAATAATATCTTAAATCCAAATATAATAATGAAACTATTAGAATTCATTAGTTAGACAGTTAATAACAGTCATCCAGCCATTGCTACCTCCTACCTCCTTTTTTAATACATGTATCGTTATCTCCTTGTCTTAATACAATGTTTTACATTTTTTCAGTAGTTTTTATTGTTAGAGCAGTTTAAAAGCTGTGGAAAAATTGAGACTGTCATATATAGAAGTTTCCTATATTGACAGCATCTTATAGTAACATTTGTTATAGTTGAATAATGGTTACTATATTGTTACTGAGCAGTTTCTCAGATTTTGTCGTGGTGTCCTCTTTTTCTCCCAGGATGCTACCCAGGACACCATATTGCATATGAGAGTAGTCATATCTCTCTGAGCTGCTCTTGGCACACAAGTTCTTCAATTTCCTTGTTTTTGTATACCTTGACAGTTTTAGGTAATACTGGTATTCTCCCTCCTGGAATTTTTATGATTTTTAACCTCATGATAAGATTAGCATTTTGTTTTTTTAGAAGGAATAATACCACAAAGCTAAAATAATAATTTTCATATCATCATTTCAGTGTTACTTACTGTCAGCATGACAGATCAGTGCTGTGTTGGCATGGTCTTAATGTCCTGGATGAGTAAGTGCTATTTTTTGTTTGGTTTGTGCACGCACGCACACACACACACACACACACACACACACACACACATTGCATGTCACAGTGGAAACGTAGAGGCTAGGGAACAAGTTCATAGTTTTAGCCCTTGCTATCACCTTGTTTGCAACAGGGTCTTTTGTCTCTGTGAACTTCACAGAACTGGCTTGTGAGTTTTGCTTATCTATCTATCTATCTATCTATCTATCTATCTATCTATCTATCTATCTATCTATCTTTGGTTTTTCGAGGTTAGGGTCTTGCTCTAGCCCAGGCTGACCTAGAACTTACTATATAGTCTCAGGGTGGCCTCAAACTCATGGTAATACTCCTACCTCTGCCTCCCTAGTGCTGGGATTAAAGCCATGCGCCACCATGCCCGACTTTTTTATTTATTGTTTTTTTCTCCTATATCTTCATCATTTCAGCTGCTATAACAAAAGTATGTCAGGTTGGGTGACTTAAAAACAACAGTTAAGGGCTGGAGAGAGCTTAGTGGTTAAGGCGCTTGCCTGCAAAGCCAAAGGATCCCAGTTTGCTTCTCCAGGACCCATGTAAGCCAGATGCACAAGGGGGCGCATGCATCTGGAGTTCGTTTGCAGTAGCTGGAGGTCCTAGTGCACCCATTACCTCCTCCCCTCCTTCTCGCTGTCAAATAAATAAATAAAATATATTTTTTTAAAAAGTTTATTTCTCATAAGGCTAGAGTCTGGGAAGTGGAAGATCAAAGCACTGGCAAATTCAGTATCTGGTGAGGGCCTGTTTCCTTGGCAGCTATCCTCTGACTGTGTGCACGTATAGCATGCCTCTTAATTCCTGATCATCTTCCTTCTGCCTCTTTAGCAATTTCCTACCACCATGTCCCACCACAACATTAAACTGTATGCTCATATGGTAGAAAGGGCAAACCTGTGTTGATATGCACACTTACGTGCTTGCACCACATGTAACATTCCACATGTACCGCACACATGTGAAATAGGACAATTTGTATAAAATACAAAAAATTATTATATTACATAAACGAACAGTTTAACTTAACATGACCATGAGGTTACTTTCTCTCCCTCTTACTTGGGTTAATTCTGTTTTCAAAGCTAATGAAAGAAGCAAGGCTTGATTCATAGCCATAATTTAGGTTATTTTACTATTAGTAGGCCCTCTATATTTTAATTGTAAAAATTGTGTTGTTTCTAGGACTTGTGAGTGGATAGCTTCCTCAGATCAAGGATATGAAGAAATAATCATTTTTGTCCTTTCTTGGGCAGTCTTAATGTTTGTCTGATATATGACAATGAAAACTGAGACCTTTGGTCTCATAACAAAGAGTAAATATCATCTCACCTTTGGAATTTCCCTCATAGGTGTATTTGTGTTTACCCAACTTTTGCTCTCTTACTGAGGGCCACTGCCTCATAGCCCCTCTGCAGCATCACCGAGCAGCGACTTTACTGGATGAGGATATCTGGGAAGAGATTCAGGTCAGCATCATGGTGCTCATTATCATTGGAAAGTTTATGAGCAATTTTTGCAAACTACTCTGATAAGTTCTGATAGATTTTATACCTTTGTTCAGTGATTCTGCATTTGGAACTCAAGTGGTTTATATATCTGTAGACCATTGTTTTCTTTCCTGGTTATCTTTTGTTTTCTTCACCTTATTCATGTTTTGAAATCTTTTCCTTACTATTTTAAATAAACTTTGACAGAGTAATTACTATTTTTACTTTAAAGATAATCAGTCTAAGATTTCTAACTGGTGCCATCCCTCCAGCCCGTTAAGGTCATTTTTGAAGAATTACTCCATGAAGGGAGTAGAAATATGTCTTCTATCCTATTTTATAGTAGTTACTCTTTCATAACAGTATTTAATGTTGTATTTAAACGTGGTGTGGTTATGCATACCTATAATCCCGGCACTTGGAAAGTAGAGATAGGAAAGTTCAGTGCTATCCTCAGCTGTATCGTGATTTGAGGATAGCCTGGACTTTATTAAACTTACATGAATTGTAAAGTTAATATAATTATCCTAAAGTTGCCGTTTTAAGAAAAATAATTATAATTTCAAAATTATTTATTCCTTTATACTTTTGGGAAACTACAGCATGGCATTATAGCTTATTTTTATCATACTATCAGGAATCTTGGTCTTGTTGCATTAATTAATGGATATTGGACAGTTAGATAGATGAGTAATGATAGTTTTAAAATATGGAAAATGGAGATTACTTCAAGAAGGAATTATAGTGAAGCAGAGATATGGGAATTTCTTGTCATAGCCACTGTTTGAATCTCTACATCTCCCTGAAGTGTAAAATAGTTCTGGTGTATCTTATGATAACAGATTGTAAAATTTTCTACGTTGTTCTATTGTTACCTAACTTGTCACTAAAACACATGCAGTATATTTTTATGTTGAATTTATAGAGAATTTTGTTTTTAATAGAGTTGATGACCTCAGATTATTCCATTAAACTGAGATTTTTTTGTATCCTTGGAGATGTACTTGAGCATAAGTGTGTCATCATCTTTGTTTCTTCCTGTAGATGTTTAGAAAATCACTAGTAAAAATGTTTGAGGAAAAGGGATTGGACTGTGTCTTTTTAGAGACCAACTTGAGCACAAGGAAACAGCATCACATGGTTTATGAATGTATTCCTCTACCAAAGGAAGTGGGAGATATGGCTCCAATCTATTTTAAGGTATTTATAGGCAATTTGTGTATGCATACTTTTGTTTGCTATAGTGTTGTATTGCAAATACAGTTGTCTTTAACCACATATTTCTTGTTGTACATGTATAGAAAAGTTCTGAAAATATTTCTGGTGAAATGAATTTGAACCTTTTTTATTTTTTAAAAAGGATGCTTACTAGAAGTAAGGTATGCTATTAAATGGTGACTTATAATTTCTCTGTGAAATCAGTGTTTTACCAAGAGCACCTCCATGTCAAATTTGTGGTTGTATCTCTAAAAGGTGATCATTCAAAAACCGTAACTAACTACAACATATAGACAGTATAAATTATAATAAGTTATTGATATAAATGCCAGCATTTAATATCTCCTTATGCTACTTATAAAAAGAAAATTTTCTAATCTTAAAATTTTTTTTTATTAGTATAGAAACAACATATGTTAGTACCATTCTTTCCCTCATCCCTGCCCCTTTTCCAAAGGGGCCCTCCTAGTTGGGGATGCCGGTTATACCTATGGGTTGTGCATTGTAGGAGCACCAGTCAGTTAGTGGAGACAATGCCTGTGGGCATAACATACCAACCTGTGGCTCTATCTTTCCGCCCCCTCTTCTGTAAAAATCCCTGAGCCATATTGGGTGTGTTTTAATTCTGTTCAGTGATGAGCTCTTAGGCGCCTCTGGTCTCTGCTTTAGTAGGTGTTGAATGTCCTCAGTGTCTTATCTCCCTCACCCTGGTGCTGATTCACTGAGAAAGCAGCATTCTAGCTCATCTCCCAGTTTCTCTGTGGTTTCAGCTGAAATTTCTAATCTTGAGGTACACTTTTAGATATGTAACAAGTACTAGAATTTTTAACAAATATCATTATAATATCCAAGTAATTTAGTAAATAATATGTGTTTGGTGCTGACCTGGATATACTATATGATTTGTAGACTAATGTAAATTTGTAATACAGCACCACTTGTGAAATATTAACTTGTACAAGAAGAGAAGGCAATAGTCTGAGAGTTGGTATAGGATGTTGCATATGAAATGTTTACTTCATTTGAGATGGCAGCGTTTATTAATAAGGACTGCATCTTCTGATTCAGCAGATTTTGAAATATTTTAATATGTTGATCAAAGTAGTCTCCTTTCTTTCCCTTTAGAAATCTTTAAAAGTATCTGATTATGAGGTTTAAAGAATTGTGCTGTAACAGTACAGGAGAATAAGCCAGATCACTGTAAAGGCCCTTTCTAGTTTTGTGTTATCTACTGTTAGTTAAGAGATAAAATAATAATTTATATTTATTTATAAATATTTAAAGATATGAAATATTTAAGATACACACATGTATATATTATATATAATTTATGTATATTATATATAATGTATGTATGTTGTTTTGTTTGAGTCAGGGTCTCACTGTAGGCCAGGATGTCCTAGAGCTTACTCTGAAGCCTAGGATGGCAGCCTCTTGAGTGCTGGGATTAAAGGTGACGTATCACCATTACTGGCTCTTGCCTCATCTCTTATTACATTGGGAAGTTATTTAATTAATTAATTAATTTATTTTGGTTTTCTGGTCTCACTCTGGCCCAGGCAGACCTGGAATTTACTATGTAGTCCCAGGCTGGCCTCAAACTCATGCTAATCCTCCTACCTCTGCCTCCCAAGTGCTGTATTTTGATTTTTTTAATTTGAGAGGGTGGATGAATATAGGAATGGCAGTGCATCCTACTGCTGCAGACTCCAGACATATGCATCACTTTGTGTGTCTGGCTTTACATGGGCATAATCGAGCCCAGTCTGTCAGGTTTACTCTAGCTCCTGACTATATTTATTTGAATGAATGTTACTGGTATTAGCACTCCTAGAGGATTGTGACTAGAGGCATTTGAGACAGACAGAGGAGCAGCCACCATTGCTCATGTGTGGTGGTAGAAATGTCTACTCTTAACAAAATCATATACTTTTTTTCTTCTGTAATAGATCTTTTGTTTCATCAATAGATACCCATTTATTTGCAGTGCTGGGGATTGAACCCAGGATCTCATGCATGCTAGGCATTCTTATAACTGGGCTATACCTGCAACCCTCTTTTTTGTTTTTATTTTGAGACAGGGCCTCAGTAAGTTGTCAGGGTGGCTTTGAACTTACTTTAGTTCAAGCAGGCCTTGAAATAGTGATTTCCATGTCTCAAGCTTTCTTGAGCAGCTTAGGTTATTAAATGCTTCCTCCACTGGGACTAGCTGGGCTTCAGTTTGTATTGAATATGATACACTATAATGGGAAGCCAGACAACCATGGTTGTAGATAGGACACTGTAGCATTTTAGGTATATTTAAATTGTACTTACTGTTTGTTAATTTTACAGCTAAAACTTGCTTCAGTAATGATAGTACAAAACTGATATTACATTATAATTGGCATGTACATTAGTTAACCTAGAAATTCTTAAAAATTCCATCTCTATGCACTTTTCTCTACCTTTTTTTTTTTTTAAAAAAATAGACTTCAGTTTTTAGAGCAATTTTAACTTTGTTATAAGGTCAGAAATAGTTCAAGATTTGGTAGCCACAAAATATATGTATTACTCTTTTTGGTATTTGGAAGAAAATCAGTAAATCTAAATTTATTAAAAATTGAGTAGATTTTTATGATTGCAAAAGGAAATTTGTAAAATTTTATATCTATAGGTCATATTCTATGCTTAACTGCCCAGTCTTATCAAGGATTAATTTTTGCCATGTAAAGTTGAACTGAAGTCAGTTTAAAAGTTAAGAATGAGTAAAAGAATATTGTCTTTGGCTAAAGGTTTAATTAGAGTTTTCATCTATTCAGAAGTCTAGTCTACCACATGTACTGTTTCCTGTGTTAGATTCACTGTTTCAAGTTTTGAATGCTCTCTTGGCATTTCCTGTTCACTTATCGAATGGCTGTTTCTTAGAAAGCCATAATGGAATCTGATGAAGAGTGGTCCATGAACAAGAAGTTGATTGACTTGTCTTTGAAAGATATCAGAAAGTCTGTAAGTATTCATTTTTCCCTAATTTTGCTCTCTAAGCAATCTCTAAGATTGCTCCAGTGTTGGGTGAGCAATTAAAGGGAAAGTAGTTATTTTGTACATATGTAACAATTGTCAATAAAAAATTAGGTACTAAAGGGATGGCTCAATGGTTAAATGTGCTTGCTTGTAAAGCCTGATGGTCTGGCTCAGTTCACCAGTACCCCCTTATAGCTAGATACACAGAGTGGACCATGTGGCTGGAGTTGGTTTACAATGGCAGGAGGCCCTGATGCACCCATTTATATACATATATACATACACACACATGCATGCACTTGTGCATGCATGCATGCGCAGACACACACATGGGTCTAGCTGGAAGAAAGGGACTCAGAGGAGGAGGCATGGGAGTGGAGGAAAAGGGAGGGTGGTGGGAGGCGATGATGATCATGGTATATTTGTATAGATGTCAATAAAAGAAAGAAATTAGTTTCTTTTTATGTGGTCCATAAAGTTTTTATTAAATTATTTATAGAGTTTTTAAATTTAAATAAAAATTAAATTTTTATTTGAGAGGAGAGAGAGAATGGGCACGCCAGGGCCTCTATCCACTACATAACTCTAGATGGACGTGCCACCTTGTGTATCTAGTGTAAGTGGATCTTGGGGAATCAAACCTGGGTCCTTGGGCTTTGCAGGCAAGCACTTTAACCACTGAACCATTCTCTCCAGCCAGAGGGTTTTTATTTGTTCAGGTGAATGTTTATTCTTGGCCTTCAGCCTACTGCCATTATTTTCCCCATAAGTGGTTATGGTGGCCACAATAATTTTCATGAAGACATCTGTCTCCTTGTGGGACAAAAATAAGATGGGCATCTTTATGAGAAAATTTTTATATGACCTCCACTTCGAATTTGTGACTCCCTCCCCTTCTCTTATTTCTTTCCTGTCTCTCTTTAATTTCTTTTTATGTACTGCTAAGGATATAGCTCAGTCAGAGTACCCTGCCTAGCATGCACAAGTCCCTGGGTTCAGTCCTTAGCACTGCATAAAACCAGGGAAGGTGACAACTTGCCTATAATCCCAGCACTCTGGAGTGGGAGGAGGCAGGAAGATCAGAAGTTTAAGACCATCTTGCTATGTATATGTATGTATATAGATTTTTTTAAAAATTATTTATTTATTTGAGAGCGACAGACACTCTAGAGAGAGACAGATAGAGGGAAAGAGAGAGAATGGGCGCACCAGGGCCTCTGCAAATGAACTCTAGACGCGTGCGCCCCCTTGTGCGTCTGGCTAACGTGGGACCTGGGGAACCGAGCCTCGAACCAGGGTCCTTAGTCGTCACAGGCAAGTGCTTAACCGCTAAGCCATCTCTCCAGCCCGTATATAGATTTTTTAAAGCTAACCTGGCCTATGAGACCCTGTCTAAAAGAAAAACACCAACTAAAAAAACCCTGTTTCCTGTTATGTTCTATAAAGCAGTAGTATCTTATGAATTTATTACTCTTTTTAGGGACTTGCTTGCATAAGTATTATTATTTAATTTTGACTTGCAGATCAACTTTCAAATATAAGTATATCAATTTCTATAGTGACTTTTCCTTTTCAGAAATATAAATTAAGTTGAATAGGCATTTAATAGTTTTCTTTCCATTTCATATTAATGCTCTTACCCAGGCACTGTTTCAGGCATGTTTCTTACATAGTAGAATAAAATGGAAAATATGCTTGCCTTATGGAGTGTATATGACAGTACAAGGGTTGGCCACTCAAACTTACATACTGAACTCAGTCCTCTGCCTGTTTGTGTGTATTGATGCTCTTTTGGAACACAACCATGTCCATGTCTTTCTTTGTCTTTTGCTTCTGGACATGTCATGCTGGAAAGTGTTGAGCAGTGCCAACAAATACCAGATGACCTGCAAAGCCCAAAGTATTTTAGCATGTGGCCCTTTTACAGAAGTTTGTCAACCCTGTTCTAGCAGGTGACACAAGAATATTTGTCTTCCATTTCTTTGTTTAGAAAACTGGACTTTGTAATATAAGACACATAGACTGATAGAATTACTTATTAATATGCTTTTAGCCGAAAGATTAAAGTCTTGTTTTATTATTGAAGGTATATAGTTTTAATTTAGATATAAAATGTTACATGTCTGCAGTCGTTTTTTTCTTTGCTGATAAATTGGCTCATGTTTTTAATTTTAATTTTATTTATTTGAGAAAGGGAAGGAGGCAGACACACACACACACACAGAGAGAGAGAGAGAGAGCAGAGAGAGAGAGAATATGGGTGCTCCAGGGCCTCCAGCCACTGCAAATGAACTCCAGACACATGTGCCACCTTGTGCATCTGGCTTACGTGGGTCCTGGGGAATCGAACTGGGGTCTTTTGGCTTTGCAGGCAACCACCTTAACTGCTAAGCCATCTCTCCAGCCCTGGTTCATATTTTTAAGAAAAAAAGACAAAAATAAGTCTAATGTCTCATTTACTTTGCTCCCTTATTAGCCTATAAAGTAAAGGTTTGGTGAACAAACATTTTTTATGCCCATGTTTAACTTCTTCAATCATAATTTCATTTGCAAATAAAAATAAAACTCTAATTGGTAGACAAATATATTTCCTAATTGAAATTTTAAAAGAAATGTATTTGCTTCTATTTGTAGAGAACTTGTCTATTTGCTAAATGCAAATAGTGGAACATCGTGTGTGTGTGTGTGTGTGTGTGTGTGTGTGTATGCACACACACACGTGTTGGTATGGAAATTCATTTATGTGTGGTTTACATGTATGTGAGGGTGCCTGTGTGTGTGGAGGCTAGACAACAACTCCTATCTTGTCCTCAGGAATGCCATCATCCTCCCTTGAATAAGGGTCTCTCAGTGGACTGGAGCTCAGTAGCCAGGGAGCTCAGGGATCCTCTTGTTTTCACATCCCTATCACTGGGATTACAGGCACACTCGCCAGCCATATTTTACATGAGTACTGGAGACTACTAAGCTGCCTCTCCAGCTAATACTTGTTTGTCTGCTTTAAAACCAAGGCAGATACTTGATGAAGTAGTGAGGAGATCTTATTAACTAATATGGGAAATAGGCATAGCTTTTTATAAGAATGGCATTGATTCTTTGTCATTAAAGCATTCTGAAGATGGGACATGTTACCTTCACTAAGGCATCATGCTGTTATGTATCTAAGATTACTTAAGAGTCACAGTGGATGGGGAGGAAAACACGACCTCTTTGGATGCTTCCGAGCTTTAGAATTCTGTAATCTGCGGGTGGAACTGTAAAGAGAACTTGTCTAGAATAATTCCAAAGGAGACCACTTTTTAGGTTAACAAGCTTTCCAGTGGCTTTTAAAAATGATGAGTGTTTCAGAACAATGAGTGAGCAAATACTGAATAACTTAACATTTCTATGATTGAAAAGCCTAACATTCTAAAAGCTTTATGTTCTTAGTTCATACACTTTTTTTTTTTTTGCCTGCCTCATGGGAGGTAAGCTAATTTTTTCTATGGAGCGTGTTCATAGCGTACTATAGAGATTCAGATGTTTATAATTTTTTCTAAAGTTTTGAATTTATCTTTGCCATATAAATCCTCCCTTTCTTCTCATGTTCTTTACTTTCTCTGGGTCTTTTATTTGTTTGTTTGTTTGTTTGTTTGTTTTTGAGGTAAGGTCTCACTCTAGCTCAGACAGACCTGGACTTTACTATGTAATCTCTCGGTGGCCTTGAACTCATGGTGATCTTTCTACCTCTGCCTCACAAGTGCTGGAATTAAAGGCATGTGTTACCATGCCCAGCTGTCTGGGTGTTTTGATTTCTTGCAATGTGGTATGATGCCCATGACCATAGACAAAAGAAATAAATCTAAATACTCAATGCAGAGAAATTATCTGATAGTAAAAACTTGTCATGAAAATAGTCATTTTTATAAGGCTAATCTATTTTCATGAAATTTTAACTCTTTTAGAAGATGTTTTATTTATTTGCAAGCAGAATGAGAGAGAGAATGAATGAATGAATGAAAATGTGCATGCCAGGGCCTGTAGACACTGTGAATAAATTCCAGCTACATATGCCACTTTGTGCATTTGGATTTTATTTATTTATTTATTTATTTTGGTTTTTTGAGGTATGGTCTCACTCTAGCTCAGGCTGACCTGGAATTCACTATGTAGTCTCAGGGTGGACTTGAACTCATGGTGATCCTTCTACCTCTGCCTCATGAGTGCTGGGATTAAGGGCATGCGCCACCATGCCTGGCAGCCTTCTTCAATTTTTAAACATGTTTTGAGATGAACTTTGTTGGAACTGTAGATATTAGTACTAGGGACTGATTATTTTTATGTTAGGGAAAATGCTACCCATGGGAAATTTGAGTTAATCAGAGATCAGGAAACTTATAGAGAGTTACAAATTACAGCTGGAATAAAGTGAAAACTTCGCAAATCAAAAACCACTATTTAAGCTGGGGGTAGTGGTATACACTTTTAAACCCAATGCTCAGGAGGCAGAGGTAGGAAGAGAGCTGTGAGTTTGAGGCCAGCCTGGGGACTACCGAGTGAGTGCTAGGTCATCCTGGGCTAGAGTGAGACCCTACCTCAAAGAAAAAAGTAAAAGAAAAACAAAGAAAATATACTGTTTGTAAACTCTCTTGCTGTAGCTCTATTTCTACCTTTAAAGAGTGGCACTAGAGTTCCAGCAGCTATCCCTGTGGTTGCCATGGCAGGACCAGAGGATGTCAGATATGTATGCATTCTGCTTGCTGCTAGCCCCTTTGCAGCCTGCCCCCCCACAGCTTTGCTGGCAAGTTTGCAGGCCTACCTGCTGCAGCCTGAAGATAGAATCAAGGGGAAGCCGTGACAGCAGCTGTCTTTGGCAAAAATGCTATTCTTTCTGGAGACTCTAAGGAAGATTCTTGTTTTGGTGATACTAGTTACCTAACTCAGGGCCTCATGCATACTAGGTAAGTACTGTATAACTGAGCCATAGCTCTAGCTCTCATTTTACTTTTTATTTTCAAACAGGGTCTCACCAACTCACCCAAGCTGGCTTTGAATACATTCAGTAGCTAGGCAGGCCTTGCGTGTAGTATCCTCCTTTCTCAGCCTCCCAAGTAGCTAGGGTTACACTCTAGGAAAGGTTTGATTTCCTTATTGTCTCCAGTTACTAAAAACAATGGCTTGGAGCTCCTCCTTCTTTCATCTTCCAAACAAAGAGTGTGCTATCTTGCAGTGTTTCTATGATTGTAAGAATCTTAGTGATTATATCTAGTGCATATAAATAACCCAGGATCAAGATTCTTAGTTTATGCTAAATGCCCTTGAGGTCCATCTGTCCATATACTCATGGCAAATGCGAGACTAGGGTAGTGACGTGTTAATGGACATATTATTCTGTCTACCAGAGTATAATACAAAGAAAAGGCCAGGCTACCATCAAAAATTTCTTCAAGTTGTTTCTGTCTCTTAAAATATTAACATTCATTCCATACAGCCCTATAGCCTCTATTTAGCCATCTAGATGTTGCTTCATGGTGATCTAGTTGAGATGACACAAATGTGCTAACACATTTAGCCTTCCTCCCTTTGTCCTTTTCCATTGTGCACAGAGCATTCTTGAAGGTAGAAATGGAGATAAGAATCTTGATTGCCAAGGTTTGGTCTGGCTACTTTATATATGTTCTGTTGGATCTTTTCAGAAGACTTCTGAAGTCATCATGCTTTTCAAGAGACTCAGAAATATTAAATAATTTTCCTGAAGTCACACACTTATAAGAATCAGAGATATATGTAGAGTCCTCATCTTTTCTTACCTTATTTTTCATAACTGTTAAGGTCATATATTATTACTATCTTTAAAATATAGGGAAAATAAGTATATAAAGTAGCAACCCAGCTTTTGAATTTTACCCTATTTTGTAAAATTTATTTTTTTCTTTTTGGTTTTTTGAGGTTGGGTTTCATTCTAGTCCAGGCTGACCTGGAATTAACTATGTAGTCTCAGGGTGGCCTTGAACTCATGGCAGTTGTCCTACCTCTGTCTCCCAAGTATTGGGATTAAAGGTGTGTGCTACCATGCCCAGTTGTAAAATGATTTTTATTCACTCTTTTCCTATAAAATGAATGATTTGTTTTTTAGTCCTTATTTGATTTACAGTGACTTAAGATGACCACATTGTTTTCATCCTACAATTCTGCACCGTTCCATGTTGTGTCTTTCTGGGGACACAGTACAAAATGTGTATAGTTAAGTAGGAATGTGTGATGATTCGGTGTCCAAGTGAGTAAATACTAAATGTATAAGGGGATGTGCAGGACAACATCACTATAAATGGACTAGTCTGGATCATTTCTAGAGGTAAAATTGGAACTTAAAGGAAAAACTTTTGAAGATAACTTCTTTTTGGTTTTTTGAGGTAGGGTCTCACATTAGCCCAAGCTGACCTGGAATTCACTCTGTAGTCTCAGGGTGGTCTCAGACTCACACTGATCCTCCTACCTCTGCCTCCCAAGTGCTGAGGTTGAAGGCGTGTGCACCATGCCTGGCTAGAGGAAAAACTTTGTAAGGATACAAAAATGTACTTAATAGAGAAAGCAAGACATTGTGGTCCTTTTAACTTTTTTGTTTATTTATCTTTTTGGTTTTTAGAGGTAGGGTTTCACTCTAGCCCAGGCTGACCTAGAATTTACTATGTAATCTCAGGGAGGCCTGGAACTCATGATGACCTTCCTACCTCTGCCTCCCAAGTGATGGGATTAAAGATGTGTACCACCTTGTCTGGCTTAAAAATATTTTATTTATTGGCAAGCAGAGATACAGAGAAGGGAGACAGAGGAAGAGACTGGTTGTGCCAGGGCCTATAGCCATTGCAAACAAACTACAGGTGCACATACCACTTTGTGTATCTGACTTTATGTGGGCACTCAGGTCCTTAGGCTTTTGCAGGCAGGCACCTTAACTGTTGAGCCATCTCTTCAGCCCTATTATAGTGCTTTTTGATGAATATATAGCTTAAAATGCTGTGTGTGTATGTGTGTGTAGAAGGAAGGACAACAGAGTTTATCTTAGAGGTATTTTGAACTTAGGTTGACTAAATATTGCTATACTCATTTCATCAGGTAATAAAAATTATTTATGTGTGATAACTACATCATAGAAAGCAGTTTGAGCATATTATAATCAAAGCTCCAAGTTTATGACTAAGACCCTTTTCGTTGTCTGCTGTGTGAATAAACTGAGGAAAAAAAAATCTGTCCTTACTGTTTTGTTTGTGTCATGTAGAAAAATTATTCTGTATTTGTGTGAAAATATATATGTACTCTTTATGCACTTCAAGGGCAGGAAAATATTTGGTTTTGATTGTAAGTTACTAGCTAGGTATGATGAAGAGCTGTCTGGCTGAAAGGCTGTCAAAATGAAACTTTTACTTAGGAAGCCAGGTTACACCTTCAGGCTTGAGTTGGGAGTTCATGTTTGTCCTGGGGATGGTTAATTACTATCATATCAGACGACTGGGACAGATTAACCCTAGTTTTCTGATTTCATGTATGATACCTCTGTTTATTTAGGTACCCAGAGGCTTACCTTACTTCTCTGTGGACTTTGGTCTCCAGGGAGGATTTGCCCACATCATTGAAGATCAGCACAAGTTCCCTCATTACTTTGGAAAGGTATACTTACAAAGTTGATAAGATTCTACAAGTTAGCAATCTGGTTAACTGTTTTCTTGTGAAGAGAAATCAAAAGTTTGCACACAATGTGCAATGAGTTTGATGAGTACTACTTGACACAAGTTTTATAGAGAAACCAGAAAATATTGGTAAGACTTACTCTACAATGTTTATGAGTCAGAAATATCACTTTTGTAACCAATGGTAATTTCTACAATGACTATCACATTTTTCTTTGGCATTAGCCAGCCTTGTCCTGAAAATGGTGATAATTGCTAACACTTATTAAGGGCTTCCACTGTGCAAATAGTCATAAGTCTCTTGGAAGATATGGTGGCAGCTTTCAATGTACGGGAATGAACAAACTAAACTACTGAAAGATTATGTAATTGGCCCAGGGTTGTGTGCCAAGTGAGAGAGCCAGGTACATCATTCATGGTCAGAGAATTCAGAGGACAGATAATCTTACTTCTCCATTTACAGCTAAGGCACAGTCCAAGAGGATATGTGGCTCAGTTTACATAGATAGTCTGCCACATATTAGAGTCCTAATGACTTCATTGCCAGTACTTCAGAAAAAATCGTACCTTCTGGAGTCTATAAGTTTGTGTTAGGAGCTGGAATGAAATTAATGCAGCAGCAAACAAAAGGAATCTGGCCTTTCAGCTCATGTTGTCTCTGAGCACCACGCCTCTAAATTAGAAGGGTCTTGCTAAACTCTGCTCTTCTCCATCCTGCTCCCTTCTTTCTCACTATACCATGCATAAACCCGTCTTTTCCAGTAAGTAGGGATGTATTGAGAGGAACTAAACTCCAGTGGTTTAGATTCAGAACTTACTGTGCTGCTGTTCTTGGTGCTGAAGTCCAAAATCATATTCCCTTTGAATTATTGCAATATGTTACAGAAGCTTAAGAAGTTTCCAGAGTTAACTAGAAGGAACTTTGTTTTCTGTGTTCTAAAAAAAAACTCTGTTGTTATTCTATAGAGCTTTATAACTAGAAGCCCTATAAATCTAGATTCATGTGTTTTTAAACTTGTTCTAGAAGAAAGAAAATAAATATTTTTTACTTGTTTAGATTTCATTTTGAGAACTACTCCCCTTCAAATATTCTATTTGTGTTATCCCTTATATAACATGGTTTTAAGGTTAAAAGGGAAGTTTCTTCAGGTAGCACTGTGCCACTGAGACATTTTTCTCAAAATATGCTTTTCAAGAAACACTTTGTGGGCCAAGAACTCCCTTTAGTGTGATACCCAGGTAATTGTTAGAAAACAAAGAGATTTTGGAAATAGTGTCTTTTCATCGATGGCTCCTGCAGTGAGACAACAAAAATCCATCCTCTATGGTACATGTAAGATAATACTTGATGTTTTCAAGAGACAATGTCAGGTAAATGTATAAAACTTTCTCAAATTATGTTGCTTATTTGGACTGCTACCAAGAAATTTATGGTTTAAATCTAAATTTGTCCAGTTTCTCCTCAGCCCCTTTACTTCCCTTCCTAATGATAGGTGGTTCTTTTTTCTTAAAATTTTTCCTGATTTATCCAACGCATAGAATTTTTCTTCTTCTTGAATTTCTTAGTGGTCTGCTTTGCTAGAGACCTTTTTTTCCTCTGCATAGCTGAATAATTTATAGCCTGGTTCCTACCACAGCCTCATGTCCTTCCATGAGCTCGCTAAAGACAGATAGGTATGCATAATTACCTTTACATCCCCTGCAACACAGAGCCTTTGCAGGTGTGTAGTAGGTCTTTATGGTATATTTTTTAAGATGAAGCACCTGTCTTGAGAGGTTATGGTATCTGTATTAGAGCTGACCACACAGCAGCAGAGCTCAACTAAATGTGTGGCTCTTACTCCATTGACTTTCCTGTTAGACCGCAGGTATTCTGCCTTCCCACTGGGCAGTACAAGCATCCTCCTTTCCATATGTGGACACTCACCTGCATTACTTGAATTTTTATAGCTAACAGCATAGGAGGTGGATCATGAAGGAAATATTCTAGAGTAATAAATGAGACCAAATAGACATTTCTTTCAGAGTTTGAGAGTGACTTTAAATGAAAGTTGATTTATAATTTTAATTCTATATTTAGTTAGAATAATATTAAAATATTATTTTTGTTTCTTGAAAAGAAAGATCTCTAGGTAATAATGAAAGAAACTGGTTTATAAACTGCTGGTGTCAGAGACAACATGAACTTGTATTCAGCTGTAGTTTAGTAGCATAGGTATTTGTTGCATGTTAACTTTTCTGCAAACTACTTACCCGAGCATCTAAAATGGACCAAGCTAATTGAATTTTACTTTTTTTCCCTGTCTTTTGCTGTTATGTGGAAGATATGTTAATGAGCAAGCAGGTAGACAAAGTGCTTGATAGAAGCACAGTTAGGTGTCTAAGAATCATAAAGTCTACATAGTTAAAATTAAGCTCTTTGGGAGCCTGGCGAGATGGCTCAGCAGTTAAAAATGCTTGCTTGCAAAGCTTATTGTCCTGGGTTCAGTTCTTCAGTACTCATATAAAATCAGATGCATAAAGTGGTACATGCATCTGGAGTTCATTTGCAGCAGTAAGAAGACCTGGCATGCTCATTTCTCTATCTATCTTTCTCCCCCTCATAAATAAAAATTTTTTATAAAAGATTTTACTTTAAGCTCATATGTACTATTTAAACCTTGTCACAGAGAACTGCTCACTGCTCTATTTAATAGCAGAATAAATGAATAGCTTCAATCCAAATTATTTTTTACATATGCATGCATTTATATTTTTCTGTAAAAGGAAATCATTGGTGGCATGCTGGACCTAGAACCAAGGCTTTGGAGGAAGGGGATCCGAGAAAACTTTGAGGATCAGAGGAAGAAAGCACTGCACTTTGCTCAGTGGTGGAAGCCCTATGACTTCACTAAAAGTAAAAATGGTTGAGGTGCACTGCCTACATTTTATTTCCATCTCTACTCAGTTTTGTATCTTCTGCACCTAATTGAATGCTGAGCAACAACCCTTGGGAAGAAGCGACAGCACTAGACTGCTCTGTGTCTCTGACAGCTGCACACTGCTCCTTCAATTCAGTTTCCTTCTCATGGCGGGACTTTTTGCTAACTGTGGAGTAAGAACAAGTATATTGGGATGACTTGATCACATTCCTCTCCACCTACATCTTGTTCCAAATTATTCAGTCAAGCTAAAGAAAGACTTGTTTGAAGGAGTAGCTCTGAGGCTATCAGTTTTTGAGGAATGTGGTCTGTTCCAGGTAAAGACTATTGCCTGGCTCCTTTGTGTATTTTTTTAGGATAAGACCTAATACATTCAGTAATAATTAATATTTATTCTTGCAAAATTTAATGGAAGAGCTCTTCATTTTTTACCAGTAGGATATACTATCATTGTGTATTTCCTTTGTTAAAGAAAAGGGAAAGATATTTTAAAAAATGAAATGATAATGTATTCATAATTCAAATTTGTTTTTATTTCTGGATATGGTTTGGATTTGGGGGAATCATAAAACTAATTTTTCTTGGGGCTGGGGAAATGGATTAGCAGATGAAGGCTCTTACTTGCAAAGTTTGCTGGTCTGGGTTCAATTCCCTAGTAACCAGGTAAAGCCAGAGGGGTAAGAGGTCCTGACACACCCATACTCTCACTGTTTCTCTGTTTTTGTTTGCAAATAAATACAAATATTTTTAAAAATTCAAAGGTAATTATTCTTGATAATGCAATTCTCAGTTGTTTGAAGTTTTTATGAAGTTAAATTTGTAGCTATTCCAAATGACGGTTCCTAGACATAAGAGGTGGAATATAGCAGTCTTATAGAGTGGGGTCTGAGCCCCAATACTGGTACAACCTCATTTTGCTGCATTATATTGGTCAAATATGTTTCAAAGACTATCCACATTCAAGAAGGAGGATCATAACCTTGCCTTTCTATGGGAAAAAAATATGAAATAATGTGTGGCTTTTTTTTTTTTTTTTTAGTTTTTCGTGGCAGGGTCTCACTCTGGCCCAGGCTGACCTGAAATTCACTATGTAATCTCAGGGTGGCCTCAAACTCATGGTGATCCTCCTACCTCTGCCTCCCACGTGCTGGGATTAAAGGCATGCGCCACCACATCTGGCCCTGTAGGGCTATTTTTAAATTCATTACAGTTTATCCTCTGCCCATGAATTTACATTTGTCCCATATGAAAAATATGTTCCAGTCCTCCTAAGAAAGTCTCATCTCTGGGGCTTTAGGTTTAGGCTTAAGGTTAAAGGTCTCATTTAAATTATGTCCAGATGTTTTCCCATTCAATCTGAAGACCTGTGTACTGAACGCCATCTCCACACACATGCACAGCTGCACCTTACAGTAGTGAGAGTTACCATAAAAGAAAAGAGAAAAGGTGGCATTTGCATTAAAAAGATAAGCCATCAAATAAGATAGAATGTGTACAAATGTTTTAACCCAAATATTGGCAGTAGGAGAGGAACAGAAACACATGAAAAACTAGAAAACAAAGAGCAGAAATGATAAAATTCAAACCTAAACACATCAATAACAGCAGCTTAAAGCAACTTACATTTGTGACCTCACAGCTAGTGTGTGCCAGAAGTTCAGGTGCAGCTTAGCTGAATCCTGTGCTTAAAGCCTCTTGACCTGTAATTGGGGTGTCATATGAGATAGGATTTGCATCTGGACACTGAAGTGGGGGACAGTCTACTTCTGCATTCACAAGGTTGTTTACCATATCCACATCCTTCTTGCTGGGACTTAAACCTTCATGTTTTTCCAGGCTGTTGATGAAAGGTTATCTTTTTAGCTTTTATCGGGCATTAAACATTCATTCCTACATGTTTCCCAACATGACCTCTTGCTTCTTTACAACCAACAAGTTAGAGGGAGAATCTTTTATAATGGGCACTGAAGTCTTCTGTAAGGTTATCACTGAATGACTTTGACAGAAAGGCGTACATCCTGTCGCCACTACCATGCATTGCTGGTTGGAAACATGTCACAGATTCTTCCTGTACGCAGAATGAGATCACACAAAGACATGTAGAAGAGCATCAAAACATGGTCCAGGAAACCTCAAGTCTGTCAGTATTTAAGAAATTCTTGAAGGTGGTGTACTAGGTACTGAGTCAGAAACATCTGGGACCCTCCCCCCAACTCCTCAAAAAGAACAAATACAGGACACTGATCACAAACCAGAATAATCCTGTTCATTCTCAGCAACACGGTAGAAGAAAAAAGAAAAAGAAGAATATATTTACACAGAAAAAACTGGTGAGGTCAGAGTTGCCAGGAGAATAAAGAAGAAATGCACTGTACAGCTGGGCAGTAGGAGCCATGTTGGTCCCCCTAGAGGCCTGTCCATGGAGGACACTAACACTTTGCAACTGAATTAACCAACTGCCTTATCTGCCTTAAAACCCCAGAGTTGGAAACAGAGGAGCATACCTTCTCTTCCCCAGAATGAGCTTCTCTTGTATGTTCCAGTTCTGGAGCTGCCATCTCCCTACTCCACACATGCCTTGACCTCTAAGTGGTAGGAGGGTGTGCATGCCTGTGCCTGACATTAGAGCTCCAGCACAGTCAGGGCCTGGTGTCAAAGCTGTCTGTATATGGTGTATCTCTGTTCCTGTCCCAGGCTTCCCAGTTCCCTGGCTTTTTCAGGTGTCCCACTACAATGGAAGGGTACTTGAAAACCAGTACTGGTACCATTAACATCCAGCTGTATTCCCTCCCTGTGTGCCCATGTTTCAGGCCGTGGCTTCACTGCTATTTTTCAGTCACCACTCACTAGGCCTCACTGAGCAGATACTATCCCCACAGTGGTGCCAGAACCATCATACCCCACCCAGCAGGTGCCCCATGACCTTCCTGTAAGGGAAGATCTTTCCCATTGAAACCAGCCCAGGCAGTCCAGAAGAGATGACTCCAAGTGCTTAAGCAGCGACTTAAGCCAACAAGAAACCTAAAATTAAGGAGACATATCACCACCATAAGAATGTCATAATTCTTCAGTAGTGGAAACTTCAAGATATGATCAACAAACTACAAAGAATTTAAAATAATAAATTTATGGAAACATGATAAACAGCAAATTGACTTTTCAAAGCTTGGGAAAATAAAGAAAATGACATTTTTAACAGATTGAAATCATTAAAAAATGGTAGCTCACACAATGAATGAAATTTCAAAGTATAGCAGAGAGCATCAACAAAAAGAATCAATAGAGCAGAAGTTAAAAAGAAAACACAAATTATGTGAAATTACAGAGCTAGAAGAAAAATAAAAAATGAAAAAATGAAGATTGCTCATGAGATTTGGGGAAGAGTATAGAGAGTTAACATTTAAGTCATAAGAGAATAAAGAAGGGAGAGAGGGACAGAAGCTTATTTAAAAAAAAATAAAGTTTCACAGCAGGGTGTGGTGGCACAAGCCTTTAATCCCAGCACCCAACAGGAGGATCACCGTGAGTTTGAGGCCACCCTAAAACTACCTCGTGCATTTCAGGTCAGCCTGGGCTAGAGTGAGACTCTACCTTGAAAAACCAACCAAACAAAAAAACTTAGAAATCTGAGAAAAGATATAAATACCCAGGTATAGGAAGGGCAAAATCTTCCAATCAGTTTAAATCTGAACAAACACAACAAAAATCGAACAAAAGCAAGTCCCAGTGAAGAACAGCCAGCAAAACTGTCCTGAAGTGAAGGAAAGATACTATTTCCCAGACAACAAACACTGAAGCTGCCCACCACCACTATACAAGATGTACTAGAGAGGCAGGGTAAATGGCTCCATGATTAAGTCCTTGCAAAGCCTGCCAGCTATAGTGCATGTATCTGGCATCCTTTTTTAGTGTAACAGATCCAGGTTACCCATGTGTGCATGCATGCTATCACATGCAAATAAATAAATTTTTGAAAAAGAAATGCTAAAGAGAGTTCTTAAAACTGAAGGGTGTGGTGGTACATGCCTTTAATACCAGTATTGCTGTGAATTTGAGGCCAGCCAGAGACTACATAGTGAATTCCAGGTTAGCCTGGGCCAGAGCTAGACCCTACTTTGAAAAATAATAAAACAAAACAGCTAGAGGAGAAGGATGCTAATTAGTAAAATGAATGCACAAAAGTGTAAAATTTACTGGTAAAAGTACTAGTCAGTTTTAGTATATTTAGATAGTATAAAACTGGTATGTAAATCACATTTTTTAGTATGGTGGTTAGAACACAAAAGCATTAAAATGACAAAATATACAATTTTATGAGGCTTAATGTAAAATACAAGTTCACATAAAAAACACTGTAAGAGTGTTTTTTTTCCACATGTCAAAGTTGTTATTAGTTTAATTGTTATAACTGTAAGGTACTTCATGTAAGCCTCATTGTAACCACAAAGCAAAAATCCTTTCCTGATAAAAAGGACTCACCAGATTTTAGGTATGGAAGAGTCATTCCTCAACATACTAAAGTCTATATGTGACAAACCCACAGCTAATACACTAAGTGATGAAAAGCTGGATGCTTTTCCTTTAAGATCAGCAAGAAGACAAGGACACCCACACTTGCAGTTCTCAATAGAACACTAGATGTCTTAGTCAGAACCATTAGGCAAGGAAAAGGAAAGACATCTACACTGGAAACAAATGAAAGTACCCATATGCAGATAATATGACTTTTAATTTTCTGATAACCCTAACTCCTCCCCTGCCAAAAGGAAGCTTCTGTTAGAACTAATGAATGTATTTTGTAATGTTTCAGTATATAATCTCCACATTAAAAAATTTCAGGTATTTTATACACTAACAACGAGGTGCCTCCCAAAAAATGTAAAAAAAGATGAAAACCCCACTTGTAAGTCACCAAAAATAAAATAAAATACGTAGAAATAGCTTTGGCCAAGAAGGTGAATAGCTGTATATGAACACTATAATACATTGATAAAAAAATGAAAAAAAGATGAGAACCCACCAAAAATAAAGTAAAATTAAATGCTTAGAAATAACTAACCAAGAAAGTGAGTATCTGTATACGAACACTTTAATACATTGATGGGGAGATATTTGATGATCATAGATTAGAAAAATTAACATTATTAAAATGTCAATAGCACCCAAAGTGATATCCAGATTCAATATAGAATTCCAATATCGGTTTTCTCAATAGTTTTTTTTTTTCTTAATCCTTCAATTCAGTATGGAGTCAAAAGGGACCTAAAGCTATGTTGAGTAAAAAGAACTAAGTGGGAGATAAAGTAACTATTTTAAATGTCTACTTTAAAACCATAGTAATAAAAATAGCATACAACCATACACAAAGAACAATGAAAATGAATAATCTAGAAGTAAATTAATTGACTTTTGATGAAAATGCCATGACCAATGGGGAAAGCAGAATCTTTGATAAATGGTGTTGAAATAATGTGATATCCACATTCAAAAGAATGAAATTTGATCTATAACAAACTATTCTAAACTCATCCCAAAGACCCACAGAATGGGAGAAAATATTTGCTGAATATCCAACTAATAGAGGCCTAATCTTTAGAATCTATAAAGAACTCAAAAACCTAAACAGTAAAAAGTCAAACAACTCACACAGAAAATGGGGCAAAGAACTGGACAGGTAGTTCACAGAAGAAATACAAGTGGCAAACACACACTTGAGAAAATGTTTGGGAAGCAATATGGAGACCCCTAAAAAAGCTGACTATAGACTTACAAACAGACCCAGTTAATCCCTTACTGGGCATGTACCCTAAAAGCTCCACACCTTAGTTCAGAGAGATTTGCCCAACCATGTTTATAGCTGCTCAATTCACAATAGCTTAGAGCTGGAATCAACCCAGATATCCATTATTAGATGTATGGCTTACTAAGATGTGGTATATCTACTCAATAGAATTCTACACCGCAGTAAGGAAAAACAACACAATGAAATTTGAAGAAAAATGGTTGAACCTGAAACAGATCATTCTCAGTGAGCTCACCCAATCACAGAAAGATAATCGCCACATAGTCACAGTCATCTACAGCTCCTAACCAGAATCTACCCAAGTTGCCCAAATTACCTAGCAAGTATCTCAAGGAATGGATAATAGGGTGGGTGGGGAGGGTAAAGGAGGAGGCGGGGGACACAAAATTGGACCCAAATGGCAATGGTGCCATAAAATTCTACATCCTAAAAGACCAAATGGTTGAACCTTCACCAGGCCCTTAGAGGGAACACCTAATTCACAGGCCCTGGAGAGGTAATGATGAAAACTGACCTTTATCGCCTCCTGTTTCTGTTTCTTTCTCTCTCCCTCCCTCCCTCCTTTCCTTTTCTCTCTCATTTCTCTATCTTTTTTATATCACTTATTATTTTTCTTCTTGGGTGCTGACCTGTAACTCCCAGTACCAGCAGGTGGATATCATACACAATGAGCTTTTGATCAGAGAGATTTACAGGGTGTCCCCCCTAAAAAGACAGATTTCTGTCAGAGCACTTGATGACCACCATAGGTTAGTTAAGACTCTACTGCTGAAGACACCATATGCTGTTGACATGTAACATGGAGTGACATGGCTGGAAGCTGGAAAAGAGTCAGTACCCAGAGAGTCAGTGTGTCTAGTGCTGGAAGGTGCTACATGAGCAACTGGGGAATAATGACCAATATCTGCCCAAGCAACACATGGTCTAACTTACATAGCAGCAAACAGCCTGATGTGATCCTCATACAAGTGCAATGGTGGTGCACAGCCATGGTGGGAAACCAACTGCTCTCGATTTGGCTAACTGATCTGCTCAGTGGAATGGAACTCATAACTGGAGCTGGGATCAGAACCATATCCCAAAATGAGTCCACTCTCCATTATCAAGCTACCACCAATTGTGGGCTACAAGTGAACCTACACCTATTAAACTCTCTATAAAAAATAATGGTTATCACATTTATTTGGTCCTAACTTTACTCTCCACCAGAGAATCTGTTTCTTTTTTTCAGATAGACGCAGACCCTAAGGAGGGAACCACCCCATCATACCTCAAATGGGCCCCAGCTGAAACTAAGAATAATTGAGGAAACATGCAAGAGTGCTGTTTTCCTGGTGAACTGGGAACCAGCACAAAGGTGAAGGAGATAGACACAGACAACAAGCAACTCCTACCAAACCAGATATCCAGAGACACAGAGGCTCCCAAGATCTCAACACTGAAGCAGACCTAAAATGAACCCAACATGGCTCAGGGAAATTTGTGGAAGAGGGGGTGGAAAGAATGTCAGAGCCACACGTTGGGTCATGATATGCAGAGACATTTCCTCCTACAGGAAACTAAAGGCTAACCCCACAATGCATGACCCATACACCCCAACTTGGAGGGTCCCTGTGTAGGGCGGAAGATGAGGAGGAGGCTAACAATGGTACCAACTTGACTGTATTCACTGAGTACAAAAATTATTTTATATATATATATATATATATATATATGTATGTATGTATGTATGTATGTATGTATGTATGTTACACACACATACACACACATAGTTACATATATATATACATATGTTACATATATATGTGTGTGTATATATATGTATGTGTGTGTGTGTGTGTGTGTGTATGTGTATATATATATATATATATATATGTTAAAGATTTAAAACATGAAGCTGTAAAACTTCTAGAAGAAAATTGGAAAATTCTGTGGTGTTAGACTAGGTAATTTTCTAGATATGATCTTAAAAGTCCAAATAACAAAACCAAAGGTAAATAAATCAGAGGATTGTGGAGATGGCTCTGTTGCTGAAATGCTTGCCAATCAACTATGAGTACTTGAGTTCATATCCCCAGCACCCACTTAGAATGCCCCCATGTGTCAGGAACTGTGTCATTGGAAGTTAAGGTTAATGGGGGAGTGGGACAGGTAAATAATCCCCCCACATGCTCATGTATACAACCCTAATTAAGCTCAGTGGGTCACACAAACACACAAAAAATAAAAGACATCAAAGTAGAAGAAAGACTACTTGGGAAGCAACTAGTGCAGTTTATTATACATTGATTGGTTGACAAAAGTCACTGACCAGAGGCTTACGAGAACCGAGCTGTACTTCCCCTATGAGCAGGGGCTTTAAGGTTCTCTAATTTAGTGTTACGGTTCTGTTTATGGACTATAACTTCTGTGAATAATGACGACCAACTTAATGACTACACAAACACACACTGAAAGAAATCCTTTCTACCTTATTCATTGAAAAAACCTAGAGAAAATGGCTATATAGGAGCAGTAAGCACTTCTAGTGGACACACTATGATCTCTAATTCTTTTTGCCATTTGACAAGAATCAGGCTTACCAGATAAACTTCTCATGCGCTGGAGAGATGGCTGCAAAGCTAAAGGACCCAGGATGGATACCCCAGGACCCATGTAAGCCCAATGCACAAGGTGGCACATGTGTCTGGAGTTCAGTTGCAGTGGTTGGAGGCCCTGGTGAGCCCATTCTCTCTGTCTCTGACTCTCTCTCTCTCTCTCTCTCTCAAATAAATAAATAAACTTTATAGTGTCAAGAAGCATGGAGCTATTAAAAACTATCAGAGCTGGATCAACAGAACACAGGCTGTGACCTGAGGACACTCTTAACCAAACATGAAAATCTGAGTATCAGTAACACAACAAACTGCTATGGAGTTAAGTATATCAAATATCTTTAAATACATGAGTGCATAGAGACATATAAACGCAACAAGAATGTCATTAGTCATCTTTGGAGACTTCTAAATAATGGAGTCATAATTTGGAAAACTGCTGTATTAATTACTTTCTCACTGCTGTGAATACTTAATCAGCAACTTAGGGAAGGAAACTGTTTTGTGTTACAGTTCTAGATTACATTATGGTGGGGAAAGCTTGGCAGGAATGGGAAGAGTGTCACAGTGTAGCACTAGGAGTCGAAACAGAATAGCAAGTGGGTTCAGGCTATAATACCTCAAGATCTGCCCCTAATGACACACTACCTGCAACAAGGCTCCACCCACTAAAGGTTCCACAACCTTCTCAAACCGTGCCACCATCTGGGAATTAAGTATTCAAACACATGACCCTTATGGGGGACATTTTACATTAAACCCACCATATTTTCTCCTGACTCCCATAGGTTCCATCTCATATGCAAAATACATCCAACTGATAAATAAATAGAAGCAAGAATTTACTATGAATTGTATTTCACACTAGTCAAATAATTGAGAAAGCTTGTTTCTTACAGAAAAAAATGCTAGTCAAATAAGAAAGATGGAGCTAGATCACATTTTCTGAACCCTGGTGAATTAGTGGGCTTTGACAAAGATGGTTGAAGGTACAAAAAAACTGCCTAGGGAACCCAAAGAGTAAGTACTTCTTAGTGAAAATAAATCTGACCTGTGAGGTAGTCTTGCAAAAACAAAAGAAAGCCACATGTCTGATGAAGCAGTAACTCTACTTGCCACACTATGTAAAGCACAAAAGATTGAGGAGCATTTCAGCTAATACCAAGATATGTGGTCAAATAAGTGCATGAGTGGAGCGTGCAGGACAAGTGCATCACTTATTCAACAAAAGGTAAAGGGAAATACAGAAAGTGAATAAAGTAGGAATATGCAAATAATTAAGCTATATACCAGTCAGTCACAATAAATGAATATTATCTGGATCCTAATTCAAGCAAATCATTATAAAATTAATAGCACTTTGAGAAATGCAAGCATTGTTTGCATGATTTATTAAATATGTATTACCATTTTAAATGTTATAATAGTGCTATGGCTATGTTTAGAAGTTGTTCATGATCATGAGCCTTCCCATGTAAGTGCCAACAACTAATTCACTCCAGGAAAACTGCACCCTTCACCCTACACAGTGTGCAGGATTTGCCATCTTGACTGTACCTAATATACACGTTTCAGTAACAACTGACTAGTAATGGTCTCCTCCATGAAAAGATCTAGACTAACAGCCTGGACCAGAAAATAGTTTCTATCCTTTTGTTGTCTTCAAAAAAACTTACCTCATTATCAAAGAGAGATACTGCTTAAGGGAGAAAGGATGAAAAAAGATATTCTAAGCAAATGGAACTAGGAAACGAGCAGGTGTGGCTATTCTAATATCTAACAAAATAGACTTTAAAGCAAAATTAATCAGAAGAGGCAAAGAAGGATACTTTATATGATTAAGGGAAAAATTCATCAAGAGGACATTACCATTCTAAGCATATGTGCACCAGATTTTATAAAACAAAATCTTCTATACATAAAGTCAGAGATAAATCCCAACACAAGAATAATGGGTGACTTTAATATCCTACTATCACCAATATAGAGATCATCTAGACAGAAAATAAACAGAGAAAGAAGGGATTTAAAATATACCATAGATCAAATGGATCTAACAAACATTTACAGTACATTTCAAACTATAGAATGCATAGTCTTCTCAGCTGCTCATGGAACTTTCTCTAAAATAGATCACATATTATGAAATATAGCAAGTCTCAACAAACTTAGGAAAATTTAAATAACCCCTTGTATCTTACCTGATGAAAATGCAATAATATCAAATACCCACAAGACAAACTACAGAGAACATAAACTACAGTGGAATGGCACACGATTGAACACTGAATGGGGCTGTTGAGTAAATCAAAAGGGAAATTAAAAAATTCCTAGACTGGAATAAAAATGAAAACCATAATGAAGGCAATCCTAACTGCCTACATCACAAAAATAGATCCCAAATAAATACCTTAATGAACCACCTTAAAGTTTTGGATAAACAATAACAAACCAAACCCAAAAGTAGCAGATGAAAAGAAATAAGATAAAAAAGAAATAAAAATTAAGAAAATAAAAGATTGATGAATCAAAGAGTTGGTTCTTCAAAAAGACAAACAATATTGACATTTAGCCAAGTTAACCAAGAGTAAGAGAGAAGGCCCCATTCCAGAAGATTAGAGATGAAAACAGAGATACTGCAACAGATACCAGCAAAATCTAGCAAGTCATAAGAACATATTTCAAAATCTTTATTCCACCAAACTGGAAAACTTAGGAAAAATTGATGAATTTTTGATACATTTGATCTGCCAAAGTAAAACAGAGAGAAAGTAAAAAATTGAAATACACCGATAACAAATCATAAGGTTGAAACAGTATTTAAAAATCTCCCAACTAAAAGAAGCCCAGGCTCTTGTGCTAGAGCCTGGTGATAGAATTCTTTCAGTCCTCTATACAAGAACTGAAACCACTGCTTCTCAAGGTATTTTATAAAATTGAAAAGGAGGGAACATTCTTTTTAATTTATGACTCAAAACACATCAAAGCTGAAAATAAGAGGCTGTTGATCACCCAACACTAAATGAGATATTTCCATCATGCTCACCAAGGCTTAGGAAACGCTGTGAAAGAGGTGGTGAAAGAATGTAAGAGCCATAGAATCACAAGGAGTATTTTGGGGCGCTGTCCTTTCTGGTCATGAACCTGCTGGTGCATTCATGACTTCATAGAGTTGTCATTGCCACAAGACTTGCACAATTCTGAACCCATCAACATTTAAAAAAAAATTTGTTGTTGTTGTTGTTTATTTATTTGAGAGTGACAGAGAGAAAAAGAGTGAGAGTGAGAGAGAGAGAAAACGGGCGCGCCAGGGCTTCCAGCCACTGCAAACGAACTCCAGACGCGTGCGCCCCCTCGTGCATCTGGCTAATGTGGGTCCTGGGGAATTGAGCCTGGAACCGGGGTCCTTAGGCTTCACAAGCAAGCGCTTAACCGCTAAGCCATCTCTCCAGCCCCCATCAACATTTTGACATAGAGGTCAGAGGAGGAAAAAAAAGAAAGAGACATCAATTCAGAAGAAGGACTACTTGGAACACGACGTGTGCTCAGGGGAACATGGATGGGGAAGAGGGGCCAAAAGAGGGCAAGGGGTCAGAAATAGGATTAAATTACAGTAAGTTCTTGTTCTAAAATCTCAATAAAGTGTTTAAAAATAGTTCATACCTTTTAGAATATATACCATAGTTGAACAGATGAAGTGATTTGAATCTAGAGTTTGGTACAAAGTAATTGAAAGTTAGGGAAGCAGATGTAGTTGTATGAAACCAGATTTGCAACTGATCAGTATCAAAGCTAGCAGACTGGTATGAGGAAGAAGGGATCATTCTAATTTAATTATTGTTGATATTATGCATTTGTTTTTAAATTTCTCCCTTGAAAAAATACTCCCATGCAAGTGTGGTGGCCACACCTTTAATCCTAGAACTTGGGAGGCTGAGGTAAGGAGGATTGCTATGAGTTCAAGGCCACGGAGACTACATAGTGAATTTTAGGTTAGCCTGGGCTAGAGCGAGACCCAACCTCAAAAAAAAAAAAACCACCTCACTGAAGAAACAGTTTAAATCCACAAATGTAGTTAGTGTTGCTCTCAGTGCAAAGAAGCTGTCTTAAAAATTTCTTCTTGTGCATTGTTAAGTGTTTGCTTTTGTGCTCCATTGAATTGGTGTTGAATTTTACAAAATGTTTGTTTAGGCTTTCCTTTTCCCCTCCAGGTATAAAGCAGTGAGAGGGCAATAGTTTTAAAACATACATATGTGATTTCACATATACACATTTATACAGAAATATGAATTCATGAATATGATAAGAGGTACGAAACTACAAAGACAAAAAAATGTGAGCTAAACATTTGCCTGAAATATGTGACAAAAGTCTTTAACATGAGACAGAGAGAGCATGGGCACACCAGGGCCTCTAGTCACTGCAAATGAACTCCAGACACATGAGCCACTTTGCGCATCTGGCTTACATGTGTACTGGGGAATTGAACCCAGGTCATTAGGCTTTGCAGGCAAGTGCCTTAACCGCTGAGCCATCTCTCAAGCCCAGTTTTTTTTTTATTGTATGTGAATGCAGATTCTGACATGCCATGGCTTGTGTGTGGAGGTCAGAGGCTAACCTCCAGTGTCAGTCCTCACCTCCCACCTTGTTTGAGGTCGGATGACTCCTGTTGGTTACCACTGCATACACTAGGGTACCTGGACCATAGCTTCCAGGTTCTGTCTTTACCACCCTTCTTGCTGTAGGTGCTGGAATATAGACGCTATGTGTCTAGCTTTATGTGGATTCAGCGCACTGGAACTCACTTGTGCAGCAACCACTTTACCCCTCAGCTTGGATTGTCAGTTTGAGGAGACCCTGTCTCAAAAGAAAAAAAAAAAAAACCTTAAAAGTTAATAGTCCATTATTTATACCCTTCTGGACATTATAAAGTATTCATTAATTATTGTTTTCTATTATATGGTCACCTAAAGGAATGGGACATTTTCATAAGCAAATTGAAAAACACTTATAGCATAATAAAATGTATATTTGAGGAGTCCACAAGCCTTGGCTTTAAGCCCATCAACTTTGTGAGCCAGAAGTTTCTTTTCTCTGTCTAGTTTTCTCATCTAAAAAACAATCATAATGATTATAATTTATATAATTATAATGAAAAGTAAATGGATCAAATGAGCCTACACAAATACTCAAATATAGGACATTTAATTACAAAAGCAAAAATTAAAATCTGAATGTATTTTTCTTGCAAGCAAGCACCCATGACTGCTGAGCCATCTTCCCAGTCCTGTGAATGTATTCTTGTCTGTCTTTCCACCCTCTAAAGGCTTATATACTGCTGAAAATAATCTCTTATGTTCCAACCTAAGGGAAAACTGATTGGAATGTTTTCAGACCTATTTCATAGCATTCTTTATGATCTGTTTGATTTAATACTGGATTTAAGCTCAGCAGAATTTACTCATTCAGGTTTTGATAGTTTCCAACAAGAAAGGAAGCTGGTAATCAGGTCAGACCTTTTGACATTGAAACATCACTGTGGTGAACTGCTGAATTTCCACTGTAAAACTGCATTGTTGAGTTACAAAAAAGTCACAAAAACATCTCAATGTTAAGTAAGTTTGCAACTCTGTGTTGGGCCATAGTCATACCATCCTGGGTGGGATGTGGCTTGTGGTGTTGGTTAAATAACGCCTGTTAGAGTGCAATTATATGTAGGGATATGGCTGTCGTGAAGGAAAGCTCATGAGGTAACCAATCATTACATAGAATTGGAAGGTTCTGGGAGCTTAAATTACATTTTAGAGTTCAGACATTGGTTTGGTTACATGTGAAAGACTAAAAAGGTTACATTGGAGGTGAGACTTAAAGGATTTGTCAACTAATTCAAATGTTACATGAAGTTGATTATTTTGGCATATAGTTTCATTTCAGCTTTTTTCTCAAGTAAAATTATGTGTCAAAGTCAAATAAACACATATAAAAGTCTCTAATAAAAGAACTTATGCTTGGGAATAAGGAATAAGAGTTCAATCCAGGATACACATGCACAGCAGAGGAGACCTCTAATGCATCTAGGAAACACAAAACAGATGGTGGGCTTTATTGGAGCAGAGAAATCTACCCAGGTTGATTGAGTGAGCTGGCAAGTTCTGCTTGGCAATTGGAAGCAGTTACTATTGCAAAGCTACTTTCAAGGGTAGGGTTGGCAGTTACATCAACAGTTGCTAAGAGGAAAAGTGTAGTCTTAAAGATAAGGCAGGCTGTTTCTGGTTTGGCCTGGTGGAACACTTCCTGGAACAAACATTTATGACCTTGGTATTTTCTCCCTATGGCTTCACAACTGTATTTTTGATGGATATGACCAGAATGCCTTTATGTATATGCTCAATTTCCACATACATAAAGACTTTTATTATTGTAGGTATCTTATTCTACAAAACGAAGGAGTGGATTACAGCTCAATATATACTTTGGGCATAGTAAGTTTCAGGTATTTGGCAATGAAATCTGTACTGCATTCTGAAGAAATGCATGTCCAGTAAATTGAGAAAAGTAGCAAGAATCTTCCTTTCCAATTTGTTTATACTGATACAATATCATTTTTCTCTTTGTGTAGAACCATGATTAAAATTGGGCAATTGGCCATTTTGTCCATAATAACTATGTATATACTTTTACATCTTCAGTTCTTGTCTCCTGCCAAGAGCTTCACTTATTTCTAAAACTTCATCCACAGAATTTCTTTTTTTGTTGTTTTTTTTTTCAATTATTTATTTATTTAAGAGAGAGAGAGAGAGAGAGAGAATGGGTGTGCCAGTACCTCTAGCCACTGTAAATGAACTCCAGATGCATGCACCATCTTGCGCATCTGGCTTATGTGAGTACCGGGGAACCAAACCTGGGTCCTTAGGCCTAAGAAACAAGTACCTTAACTGTTAAGCCATCTCTCCAGCCCTTCCCTGGAGATTTCTTGCTCTGAGAAAGAAGTCTCATGTCATTTCTTTTTATTTATTTATTTTCTTTTCTTTTTTGGATTTTCGAGGCAGGGTCTCATTCTAGCCCAGGGTGAGCTGTAATTCACAATGTAGTCTCAGGGTGGCCTCAAACTCATGGTGATCCAACTACCTCTGCCTTCCAAGTGCTGGAATTAAAGGCATGTGCCACCACACCCGGCTTCTCATGTCATTTCTGTTTCCAAGTAGATCATGTCCTGGACACATGAAAAGCCTGTAATTCACTATGGAGTCTCAGGGTGGTCTCAAACTCACAGCAATCCTCCTACCTCTGCCTCCCGAGTGCTGGGATTCCAGAATTTCTTGTATACCATTATGCAACTTCAATTTTATTTCTTCACTTTTTGTTATATTCACTTTGACACCTGATGTTAATTGACTTCTCTGCCAATGTCATCTATAGGAAATTACATGATGTTGACTTCAATCCTGTGATTTCCATAGTACCGTTTGGAGACATTTGGATTGATATTAGTGCCAAGTAAGTAATATCCATCACATATTCAGCTCCAGAAATTTGATATCTCTACTATTTGCCAAAAAATCCTTGCCAATTATCCTTTCTAGAACATATACCTGAAATAATTTTTTAAGGTAATTAACTTGAAAGAGTACATGTAAACTTCAAGTTGGTCACTGAGTAGGTGTTATCGTCATTGTTAGAATTCAGTAATGGCTGGAGTAAGTGTTGCAATTCTGATCAACAGTCCATGGGAAGGAGCAATGTTACAAAAGTGCCAAGCAGGCAAAGACTTACAGGACTCTCCCTGTGGTAGTTTGATTCAGGTGTCCCCCATAAACTTAGGTGTTCTGAATGCTAGGTTCCCAGCTGATGGAGATTTGGGAATTAATGCCTCCTGGGGGGAGTGTATTGTTGGGGGCGGGCTTATGGGCTTTATAGCCAGTTTCCCCATGCCAGTGTTTGGCACACCCTCCTGTTGCTGTGGTCCATCTTATGCTGGCCAGAGGGTGATGTCCCCCTTCTGCTCATGCCATCGCTTTCCCCTAACATCGTGGAGCTTCCCCTCGAGCCTGTAAGCCAAATAAACCTCTTTTTCTCAGAAGCTGCTCTTGGTTGGGTGATTTCTACCAGCAATGCGAACCGGACTGCAACACTCCCAGAGATACGTATGCATTTCCTTGATACATGCACTATTCTCTCTGTCAAGGCAAGGCAGTACTAGGGCATGGATTGTGGTCCAATTTTTTTTTTTTTTTGAAATAGGGTCTTGGTATATAATTTAAGCTGAACTTGAACTTGCTGTCCCCTTGTTTCAGTCTCCTAAGTGTCATGATTACAGGTGTGTATGTACATGCCTGGCATATAAAGAGTAGCAGGTAAATGAAATGGAACCTCTTACACTTTGCTTTTTCATTTCCATTTTGCATCACCAAAAGGAGTCAGTTTATATTACT
Organism: Jaculus jaculus; assembly: GCF_020740685.1. Classification (NCBI taxonomy): domain Eukaryota; kingdom Metazoa; phylum Chordata; class Mammalia; order Rodentia; family Dipodidae; genus Jaculus; species Jaculus jaculus. Next base: position 109,912,383 of record NC_059104.1, read on the forward strand.
AGAGAGAGAATCCATAAACTATTGGCCACAACACAATTGTAGAAATCAGCTTTTGAATAGAAATGGTCATTTTCCTGCTCGAGTTAAGTAGTCTTAGAAAATCTTGACCTCTTAAACATCTTGATAAATATAAAACTTTGGAATATTTATCAATAACTTCCAAATATCACAATGTTTACTAGTAAATTGAACTACTCTTTTCTTCATGACTTGTTGCTATTAATTAGGTCCTGAATGATTATCTTGGATTTATCTGTATGAAATATACAGAAACAGAATTTATTACATAGTGAATACCTTTCATCACTTATCTTTCAAATAGGCAGTGTTCATTAAGGCATGCTAATCTTCTATTAGTTATCTTATATGTGCTGAATATGAAGGTGCTGATTTTCAGAATGATCATATTTCATTATAATCACTATCATTTTGTGCCACCCAGAGTTAGATTTCACATTGGCTGCTGTGTTTAAATTAACAAATGAACATAGCTGTGTGCATTATATATAGGCTTTTAGATTAAAAAAGTATGCTCTAAAAAGTATTAACTTAGAAAGGAACAGCTATGGAACTCTCTTCCTAGACATGGCATAGCCATTTCTCTTATGAATCATAGCAGCTGTGGTTACCTACACAAGACCTGATAAGGCCAGTCACCATTCCATCTTGGTGACTTATGAGTGCCCACTCATTCTTGAAGAGCTACTGGTAGTTATTAGATGCTGGTGGAGAGGAGCCCTTCAATAATGTATCCACTAGTAAGTAGAGGGGAGGAAGGGGTTCAGCTAGAATGAGAGGGGAATGAGAAAGGGTAATGGAAGGGTCTATGTGATCAGATTATAATATGTATGCATATTAAGTTGTCAAAGAACAAATAAAAAGCAGTACAAAAAAGTCAAAAATGAAAAATAGTATTGAACCATGCATGTTGGCACATGCCTTTAATCCCAGCACTTGGGAGGCAGAGGTAGGTGGATCACTGTGAGTTCTAGGTCACCCTGAGAATAAAGAGTAAATTCCAGGTCATCCTGAGCTAGAATGAGAACCTGCCTCAAAAAGAAAGAAAGAAAGAAAAAAAGAAAGAAAAACAGAATTGAATTTAAATTTGTGATTAAATATATATATATATAAGTGTAATATATAAGTGTGGCTGAATGCATATTATTTAAATGTTCAGGTATACTTTTCTTTTTTTTATTATTTGAGAGCGACAGACAGAGAAAGAGGTAGATAGATAGAGTAGATAGATAGAGAATGGGCACGCCAGGGCCTCCAGCCACGGCAAACGAACTCCAGCTGCATGTGCCACCTTGTGTATCTGGCTTACGTGGGTCCTGGGGAATCAAGCCTCAAACCGGGATCCTTAGGATTCACAGGCAAGCACTTAACTGCTAAGCCATCTCTCCATCCTCATACTTTCTATGATGCAAACATAGTACAAGGCTGTGGTAATGGGACACAAAGAAGCTAGAACCTGGATTGAAAGTGCCTGGGGTCCAATGAGAGTAGAACAGTAGAGATGTGTCAAGCAAATTCTCAGAAAGTTGTTGGAACTAAATGAGTTAAATACATTCAGTGCACAGAGTAATGGAAAAGTTTGCATATTGATTTTTCTTTTCAAACATCAATTTTCTTTCTTTGATGGAAATTCTGCAAATATATAGTGATATTTTGGTATAATTCCAAGTTGTCATGGAGGTGGAGTTTTGAGTGCAAAGTCTTGCTTGAGTCAAGAATTTGAGACTGAACTGTTCCCTCTGTGCATTGTCTTTATTATGACTCCTGGATGTTACCACATCCACAGGGCAACAGTTTTAAATGTCTGATAGAATTCTTCATCTCCTCTTTTGAATGTAACTCAAGGAAGGATGAGCAAAGCATCTTTGAGGTAAATTAAATTATTAGCTGGCATCATTTTGAGAATGTATAGAAATACAAGGTATTCATTATGGTCCAAGGAGATTAATTTTCTACTAAGTAGGAAATAAAATGCTAACTTTTAAGATTTTACTTAAATATTTCAAGCTATTATGGTCTGTTAACTTTCATCTAAATGAGAATCAAGTAGGCCATAAGCAAATCAGTAATCAAGGAATTTGAATGCTCACAATAGCATGTCACATGCTGTTCAAAGATAGTAACTTTCTCTCAAGGTGTTTATTATGCTAATATCTTTGAAGTTCAAAGACTTGCCTTTAGTGAGGTATAATCTGTGAGCAGTTCACACAATAATTTACTTATCTGGTATTCTTTTTTTTTTTTTTTAAAGGAGACTCCCAGGTTTGCTCCTGGCTCCTGATTTTTTTTTTTAATTTTTAATTTGTTTATTTAGGAGCGACAGACACTGAGAGACAGATAGAGGGAGAGAGAGAGAATGGGCGCTCCAGGGCTTCCAGCCTCTGCAAACGAACTCCAGATATGTGCGCCCCCTTGTGCATCTGGCTAACGTGGGACCTGGGGACCGAGCCTCCAACCGGGGTCCTTAAGCTTCACAGGCAAGCGCTTAGCCGCTAAGCCATCTCTCCAGCCCTTATCTGGTATTCTTAGGCTCAAGGTGTGCCTTGGCTATAAAGGAATTAGACATGTATTAATATAAAATATAGCCACATTTGTATGAATAATCACCAAAAATGCAGTTTGTGGTAGAAAATGGAGTTTATCAGCATATAAGAAGATGTGCCTATTTAAGTTTTATCTACCATGCATAATTAAATGTCACCCTTTTGGAACTGAAATTCTATTTTTCAAATACATAGTAATTGAAGACAGTCATGTGGAATATTGTTAGGGAAAGGTACTAACCATATCTAAAACATCAAGCTTCTGGAGTCTTCATAACAGCAAGCATAAAGTAGATAAGAGAAGATACATTGTACTTTTATGCTAACATTTGATTTCCCTCTTTAGAAGTACATTATTAAGATTCACAATTGTGTGTGTGTGTCTCTGTATGTGTGTGGGAGAGAGAGAGAGAGAGGGAGTGAGAGAGAGAGGTATACTGGGTCTTGAAGAGAGAGACAGAGTGAGAAAGAGAAGTATACTGGGTCTTGAAACTCTTGCACATGAGAAATATGTGCTATATTACTGAGATATACTCATGGCTTCACAATTTAAAAATATACAAGCAGTACATTTCCACAAAACCCAGTAATATTTCAAGGGCAAGTATCTGATAGGTATTTTCATAACTAAGTGTTCAACTTATCATTTCTATCCTGAGAGAGTTACATTTTTTCTTTACAATTGAATTTGATACATTGAGAAGGTCAAAACATATAAAATATTGAAAAATATTTTGGCCTGAATTAACTCATGAGAAAACCATAAAACAAGTAGCCAGGCCCCTTGAAAAACACCAGTGACATAAAAGACAAAGGAGATAGGAGTGTACTGATTCGGTTAGGAGAGACTTGAAGGCTGCCAATTAAGTTCAATGTGTGATTTCTGATTCATTCCTGCTAAAGAACAAAAAAGTAAAGAAAATAGCAATGAAAAGGACATTATTAGAATATCTAGAAAAGCTTGACTTATATAGACTGTTAGATACTGTTTGCTTTCTTGATCATAATTAATATTCTTGAATGTAATACAACTTTGTGATTGTATAGAAAACCATTTCTTTATGGATATATTTAGAGATAACGTATCAAAGACTGCAAATAGCTCTTAAATTATTGAAAAACTCATATGTATTAGTGGGTACTTGCATTATAGATACAGTATGAACAGGTGTGGTAGTTTGAATGTAGGTCCCCCCCAAAAACTCAGGTGTTTTATTAAAGCTTGTAACTTGAGTGTCCAGCTACCTGGCTTGAAAAGGTATCACTGGGGTCAGATCATTGGGTCCACCTCAAAGGTGTGTTTGGGGGTATATCTGAATTCCAACCCAAAGGTATGCAGATAAGTATGAACTCTGGGGTTCCGCTTCTTGTAGTTTTGTGCTTGCTGCTTTTGTTTTATTCTGGCTGTTTGCTTGTTTCTGCCTGCTTGGATGTATGGAAACAGCTTCTTCCACCATTGATGGAACTTTCCTCTGGGTTTTTTTAAAGCTTGAAATAAACCTTTTCATCCATAAACTTTGTATGGTTTGAATGTTCATCCCAGAAATGTGGCACTGTCTACTACATAAATTGGTACCAGAAATGGGGTTTTGATGATATGAATCTGACCATGTGGATTTTGTTCTTTAGGAATTTGTGTGCTGGAGTAGGAATATGTATGGACTTGGTGCTTGTTACTGCAGAAGCCTTACAAAGTGGTTAACCAAATTTTATAGCTATTCTGGTGAGTTTGAAAGTGTTAAATGCTTAAATGCAGAGAGAATTATATTTGGAGGTTTTACTTCTGAAATTTCAAAGGGGTAGGAAAGGCAACAGAGAACTTTGTTGGAACTGGGCTTTTGGAATAAACACTGGCTATGTTTTTCTGCTCATGCCCAAAGAGTTTGATCAAGGTTACATTTGAAAGTAATGGACTAGTATGCTTGGCTGAAGATATAGGACTGACAGATATAAGATCTAAAATTGGAAAAACTCAAACAGATTTTAAGTTACTGGCACAGAAACAGGTTTTATTTTCAAGCAGATTACTATCATTAACTGATTTACACTGGAACAATAGAAAATATGCCTGAGATAAATTCTACCCAGGAAAGACTGAATGGAGAAATGCAAACTCTTTAGAAGGGAGATGACTACAGAAAGAAATCTACTCTTTCAGTTCACAATTTATTTCCTCCCTGTATTAACAAAAAAATGGCTGTGATGCTGCATACCTGGTATTTGTAGCATGAAAAGTACATGGAAGTGAGTCATGGCATGCACACAGTTCCAAAAGCCACTGCTGAGATGCAGCATGAGAAATAGGGTGATGTTCCTTTGCAGAGAGGCCAGTGAGGCTATTATTATAACCAGATAGACTCTGGTTTTCAATGAAGACCCAAAGATGTTGTGGATATATCAGGAATGTGCAAGGGCTATAGGGAGCACTGATGGCTCAGGATGAAAGTTTTCCTTGGCTACTTAGCCCAACTGGAGGGATAGAAATTGGAAAGCCAGAGACTGTCATCACTGGTTATGGGTATCATACTTGAATGCAGATGTTTGATATTTACCTGATGGTTATTGATTTTGCATTGGTCTAGTTTCTCCTTGTTAGTACTTACAGAAATGTTAATGTTTACTTTGTGCCATTATATGTTGGAAGTATGTAACTTGTTTTTGTTGTACAGGATTCACAGTTAAAAGACAGTGTTGAATCTTAAATAAGACTTGGGCCTTTGAAACATTCTTAAAGTTGGTAAAGACTATGTGGACCTTTGAAGTTGGACTGAATACAGTTTGAAATGTGATGTGGTCATGAATCTGTTGGAGGTAAGTGGGTGGAATGTGGTAGTTTGAATGTATTTCTCCCATAAATTCAGGTATTTTATGCAAGCTTGTACCTTGGGCCTCCAGCTGCCTGGCTGAAGGAGGTGTCCTGTGGTGCAGTCCAGAAGGCATATCTGAATTCCAGCCCAAAGGTATGCAAAGGTCTGTGCTCTGGCATTCTGCTTTCTGCAGGTTTGTGTTTGCTGCTTTTATTTGGCTGTTTGGTTTGTTTCTCTCTGCTTGGATATATGGAAGCAGCTTATTCTGCTATTGATGCAATTTACCCCGGATCTGTAAGCTTTAAATAAACTCTCACAAACTGTGTCTGGTTTGGATGCTTATCCAGTAACATGAAATTTTCTGCTGAAACATGGATATAGGGTATCCATCTTTTGATTTATTTACCATAGATTTTGGTTTTGAAACAGGGTCTCTTGGGCTGAGAGATGGCTTAGTGATTAAGGTGCTCATCTTCAATGCCAAAAGACCCAGGTTTGATCTTCAAGGATCCATATAAACCAGATGCACAAAGTGGCACATGTATCTGGAGTTCATTTGCAGTGGCTGGTGGCCCTGGAATTCCTATATTCATTATTTCTCTCTGTCTCTTTCTCTCTCTTTCAAATAAATTAATATGAGTAAAATATTTTAAAAAATTAAAATGAAACAGGGTCTCTCTGTGTGTCTAAGCTCTCATTTGAACATTTCATCCTCTTAGGTTCTTGGGTAACAGTGCAGTGAGACAAGGGATCTGAAGGTGATGAAGTTTTAACTTTTAATTTTAGATTCCATGACTACCTTTGTGATTTTGGGAGAAGCTAATTAATCTGTTTTTAAAATAAAGGCAATCTGCTGATACCTTTTGATTTTATTGTTAGTAGTACTATGTGAGTCATCTAGGCCATAACATAGTAAGTAATCAATAACTTGCAGTTATTATGATATCATTGTTGCATAGAAAAAGGTCTACTTTGGCCTGGAGAGATAGCTTAGTGGTTAAGTGCTTGCCTGTGAAGCTTAAGGACCCCAGTTCAAGGCTTAATTTTCTAGGACCCATGTCAGCCAGATGCACAAGGGAGTGCACGCATCTGGAATTTGACTGCAGCAGCTGGAGGCCACTGGAACGCCCATTCTCTCTCTCTCTGCCTCTTTCTCTGTTGCCCTCAAATAAATAAATAAATAAAAATAATCAAAAAATAAAAAAATAAAGGTCTACTATGATACTTTCAGGGTTTGCAGATCTGGGGATAACAAAAGATATTCCCTTCAAATGGATATTTACATCTTATGTAGGCACTCAATATTACAACCTTGATGATGTGCACTCTTTGGTTTTGTAGAGAGCAGTCATAAGTCTGAAATCTGGAGAAGAGGTGATGGGGTAGACTTTTCATATTTGTTAGATAGTTTGAGATACATAACTGAGTGAAACTTTTTAGGGGCAGAAGTTCTGACTGATTCTCCTGGGAGAAATTCCAGTGAAATGTGTACTCTTACCGAAAAGGTAAATCAGTTATTCCCACAGCCAGTGATCCAAAGTGAAGAGCAGAACTCATCAAATTTCATACGATGTAGAGTTGTGCTTTCTCTTCTGAAGGGAGAAATACTGAAATGGCTAGCATGCTTCCAGGTACAAGCAGAATACATAGTAGTGACTCACAGAGTACATTTTCTTATTGAACATAACAAGAAATTTGGGAGAAGGCAATCACTTGAGTTTTAACATTAGAACATGATGTTCCATTGAGCCTCTTGGCAACTCTTTTAGCTTCTCATGTTAATTTTCTAGTATTTTTCATGAACCATGTCTTTTTATTTATTTTTTTAATTTTTATTTATTTATTTTTATTATAGTTTATTTATTTGAGAGAGAAAGAGAAAAAGGCAGCAAGAGAGAGACAGAATGGGCACATCAGGGCCTCCAGCCATTGCAAATGAACTCCAGATGCATGCACCCCCTTGTGTATCTGGGTTACATGGATGCTGGGGAATCAAACCAGGATCATTTGGCTTTGCAGGCAAAGGCCTCAACTGCAAAGCCATCTCTCCAGCCCATGAAACATGTCTTTATTAGAGATAGGAAGAAGTAAGAATGGTTAATTTTTGCTATCCCTGTCTTGCCAAAACATCTCAAGTTTTATAGAAACATTTCCTCCTCTACCAAGATTACTGATTACATCTTCTTCATGGGGATGGTCAGAACTAAATTTCAAGGAAATTTGGTGCCTCTTTGGTGAGTTGGGTAAGAGCAAGGAGGTTGGATCAAGGCTTGTATTAGCCAAGCTTCATAATCTGCATGGTTACATAAGCTTCATTAGGGGTAAAGTATCATTCTAGATATTTGAAAGGGCCAAAGCCACAGCAAATCCAGGCAGGCTTTAGAAATTCTCTGAGAACATATAGAGATATAGAAGAAAAGCTATGGGAAGAAAATCAGTATGGAGTTACAATTTAGAAATTCCAAAAGACTGAGGCAGATGGAAAAGTAGTAGTCAGTTAAATAGTAACAAAGTTTCACTGAAATGCACATACATTACCAGCCCAGAGCAGCTTACCTGTAATGAATGTTAGCTATATTTGACACTTTAGAATTTCAATTCAAATCATCAAGCTAGAGGAAAGTATGGAATCAACAAAGACGAAAGCCTGTGGGCATGAGACTTCAACATGCTGAAGACTCTTCATAGGTATTGTGGCATATATCTATAGTCCCAACATTCAAGAAACTGAGGCAGGAGGATTACAAGTTTAAATCCAGCCTGAGCTGCTTAGCAAAACCATGTCTTAAACAGAAAGCAAAACAAAAACAAAAGTTTAGGAATCAGTGGAATGACAGCTTCAGAATTTTTTTTTTAATTTTTATTTATTTATTTGAGAGCGACAGACACAGAGAGAAAGACAGATAGAGGGAGAGAGAGAGAATGGGCGCGCCAGGGCTTCCAGCCTCTGCAAACAAACTCCAGATGCGTGCGCCCCCTTGTGCATCTGGCTAACGTGGGACCTGGGGAGCCGAGCCTCGAACCGGAGTCCTTAGGCTTCACAGGCAAGTGCTTAACCGCTAAGCCATCTCTCCAGCCCCAGCTTCAGAATTTTGATGACAATAATTTCTAATATCTTTAGTCTTTGAAAGTGATTTTCCTAATCAAGGGTTTGAAGTAGTTCATTCTCATTATGTCATAAAAACATCCAAAACATTTCAAAATTAGTAAGAAATACAAAAAATATAAATAAAAGATCATGCAAAAGAAATAGTACTGGCAATGAAGTTACTAAAAGTTAAGTTTATGTAGCATTAATATATGTGCATAAACATAAATATTTACAGAGCAGTTTGGTGGGCATAATAAATTCATTTAGCAAAACAACAGTAGTTATTTCCTCCTCATGGCTTATGACCTCCCCAGTCACAGGATTTTCATTAGCATTTATGTCAGGCATGAATCCCCTCCATGGAATAGGTCTAAGATCCAATCAGAGAGTAATTGGTTTTCCCTATCACAGGCATGCCACCAGTAGGCACATTTGTCCTAGCAGACCAGCTATAAAACTTGCTGGGTAAACTTCTACTTAAAATTGCTGATGACTTTTCTCCCCCAACAGGCTGCATAGGTCTTTCCAATATCATGATAATTAGCCAACAGGGAGGAGACTTCTAGCTCAGCTCAGCTTGATTTCTTAGTGTCTTGCAGCCCAAGCATATGGTGTCTTTAGCAATAGGGTCTTACCATATAGTTATGATAGGCAATCAAGAGCTTTGACAATAGCCTCTAATGTTTGGGTGACATTAGGGCCCTTCCTGACCAACACTTCATGGAAGTTATCCTACCTACACTTGGCACTGAAATTTTCTTATAACATTCTATAGTTTCTGGGTACAGCTTTATCCACCCCCACAGGGTACTTCAGTCCAAACTTTCTCTTGTTTTAATATATATGTTATTTACCTAGCGAAGAAGCAAGTTTTAATATGGATTATTCATAACATCTTTAATTTTAATTTATAAGTATTCTTTAAAGACTACTACCTCAGCCAAATTCTAATGAACTATGCTTTATAAAGCTGTGTGGATAATAAATATTAGTGAGTACTCTTAGATGGGGTTATACCTGGGGGAATGTCTAAAACTGGACTGAAAGTGCATCTCTCAGTCGTAATTTAAAATGAAGTCCTTGCTTTGTCACCAGTATCAAGAACACTTTATTATCACAATTAATGGACTTTGTAGGTAATGGGAGACAGCTATAATGTTAACTGGATGACACTAGAAATGTCCTAGACAATGGATTGAAAGCTAAGTTGTAAATGATGCTTCACTTGGGAATGGATATACCAGCTACAGATCTAAATTTATGTCTTGCGCTGGAGAGATGGCTTAGCAGTTAAGTGCTTGCCTATGAAGCCTAAGGACCCTGGTTCGAGGCTCGGTTCCCCAGGTCCCATGTTAGCCAGATGCACAAGGGGGCGCATGCGTCTGGAGTTCGTTTGCAGAGGCTGGAGGCCCTGGCGCGCCCATTCTCTCTCTCTCCCTCTATCTGTCTTTCTCTCTGTGTCTGTCGCTCTCAAATAAATTTAAAAAAAATTAAATTTATGTCTTACTCAGTGAGTTCACTAAAGTTAGAAAGGCCAAAGCAATATTTCAGAGAAAGGTCTAGTGAACATTATTTTTAAGTCAATATTCTCAGATATCCCCTTATCAAGCAGCTAGACTACTAGGATCCCATATAGAAGGCCACAGGCAAGTCTAAATGATTCCCATCTTACTTAGATGACCAACTTCTTATGGCAGGACTGGGCCCCATGAGGACAAGACAATGGCCATATTGGGTGAACTTAGAATTATTGTTAGACTGTTTCCCAGAAATGGAAGTAAGGTGTCAGGGATTTGAGAAAATCATTTTACATTATTGTGAGAAAAGGTTCAAAGATTTGACATGAGAGAAGGGTTTCTATACAAAGGTCTCTTAAAGATGGCAACTGAGCTGTGGTCCAAAGACTAGCCCCCTGGGTCATTGCTTTAATGGGGTTACAGGTGCTGTCTTATTTGGGATGCTGACATATAAGTTACATTTAAAGATTTTTAGACCATTAAAAATTCTAAACTGAAAATGCAAGTAGGTGCATAAAATCACTCCCACTAGCTCTTGATGTGAACTAATATGGCTTAGGCTGATTCTCTGTGAATACTAATACCCACTTGGGTCATCATGAAAAGTAAACAGAGTAGGAAAACAGTAACTATAAATTCCAGAAAAGTAGAACTCAAATAACAAAAAGACTCCATGTGGAGTTCGAACAGCAACATGTTCTTTTTACTTTATGCTGATGTGATCCGGTCTACCTTACAAGTGGGTACTTGGTGGTAACTATATGAAAAAGTCTGGTAAAAATACATTCTTTTTAGTTTACTAGTCCTGAAAATGTTACCTGATAGGTTAGTGATGAATCTCAGAATACAGTGCTTACCAATTACATGTACCATACAAGGTTACATATATACTTTATATAAAAGTTTAATCCTATATGATATATTGACCAAAATTAAAATATAAAATTCTAAATAAAATAAAAAATTCGAAATAATTTTAACAAAAATGGCTCTGAAGTTGTGCTCAAGTACATGAGCTTTGATTAATTATAACATATGGAAAGGTCAATGTCTCTGAACTTTGGTTTCCTCATCTGTGACCTGGAGGTAATATGTTCTTTGCATGTGATCTACAAAGATGTATGTGATCTACATGTGAGTATATGTTTATGTGAATGTATGATGCATATAAGAGAATGGCATTTAATATATTATTATTGTAAGTAACATATCTTAGCTATATAGCATTGTTAAAATTGAATTATAAAAGAGTTTATAGGCTAACAAGTATTTTATTTTCCTTATGAAGAAAAGATTTGGGGATGGCAAGAAACTTGAGGAAGATAGAGAAAATGTGAGCAGATAGAAGGTGTAGGTATAGATCAGTGATCGTTCTGATCAGAGACTTAAAAGTGTTGAGCTGTGGAGATAACTCAGTGGATAAAGTGCTTGCCTTGCAAGGGTTAGGACTGATGTTTGTATCACCAATGCACCTTCTAAATGCCAGACATGGCAGCCACCTGCAATCCCAGCACTTGGAAGGCAGAAATTGGATTCTCAGGGCAAGCTGCTAGTCAGGCTACCTGAATCCACTAGCTCTGGGTTCAAGGGGGAGTCTCTACCATAGTAAATAAAGTGAAAATTGATTGAAAAAGACACCCAGTGTCAACATCCAGATAGCTGCTGTGTACCACACATACATACACATGCAAAAATTAAAGTATTAACTTTGAACTGAAATTGAGAGGAGAGGTGCTTTCTGGTGGAGAGGGATGATGAATGTCAGTGTGTGTACAGGTATAAAACTAAGCAGAATGGATTGTATTTGGGCTAAAATTGTTCAAGCTAGAGAGAAGGGTGAGTAGCAGGCTTGAAACCTCACACAATGGAGTTCTAATTTCCCTGGTTTAAAATTTTTTTTTGTTGTTATTTTATTTATTTTAGAGCGACAGACAGAGAGAGAGAAGCAGAGATAGAGAGAGAGAATGGGCACGCCAGGGCCTCCAGCCACTGCAAACGAACTCCAGACGCATGCGCCCCCTTGTGCATCTGGCTAACGTGGGTCCTGGGGAGTCAAGCCTCGAACCAGGGTCCTTAGGCTTCACAGGCAAGCGCTTAACCGCTAAGCCACCTCTCCAGCCCATTTCCCTGGTTTTATATGTTAGTATTTGCATTTTTTTTTCTTGAGGCAAGCCCAACAGACTGGCCTTTTTTTTTTTTTTTTAATGAGAGAGAGATTGGGAGAGAGAGGGAAAGAGAGAAAGAGAATTGGCATGCCGGGGCCTCCAGCCACTGTAATTGAGCTTCAGATGTGCGTGCCACCTTGTTTGCATGTGTGATCTTGCATGCATGTGTCACCTTGTGCATCTAGCTTATGTGGGATCTGAAGAAACAAACATGAGTCCTTATGCTTTGCATGCAAGTGCCTTACTTACTAAGCCAGCTCCAGTATCTTCATTCTTACAGTGCTCAGCATCTCTGGCTCTGAATTTATGTTGCTGTAATAGAATACCTGAAGATTGGTCATTACTGCTGAAGTGTAGAAAAGGAACGTGCATGGTGAAATAGGGATCACTTGGTGTGATATCATGAGAACTATACCAATCCAAGAGCAGTGTCCTCATGACCTGATAATAGTCTCTAAGTCTCACTCTTAATGTTGTCTTACTGCACTGAAGACAGGTGGACTCCTCTTTGAAACTCAAATACTGTGGATTTTTTTACTTTTTTTTTTAAAGAGGCAGATAGAGAGAAGGAGAGAGAATGGTCGCACCAGGGCCTCCAGCCACTGCAAATGAATTCCAGACGTGTGCGCCCCCTTGTGCATCTGGCTAACGTGGGTCCTGGGGAGTTGAGCCTCGAACCAGGGTTGTTATGTTTAATTCTATGTTGCTGTTAAGGGAAAAATTTTAGGGAGAATCTGTTTATAATGAAAAAATAACAGAGTTGAAATTGTATGTATTTTACCTCAGCCTATTTGCTATGAGACTATTGAACCTTGAGATAGTTAGAAATGAAGTGAATGTGTTCTTGTAATTTTTCCCATCATATTTTCTGGTGCTAAATCTCTGCCCTTTTATTTAACATTAAACGTAACAGTCTACACAATGCCATAACAGCATTAATTGTATTTCAAAGCTAACAATAGACAATAAAAGGTCTGTCATTTTCATCAGAGATTTGCCTTCATGTGTATTTTGGTGCCAATCTAGCCAGGCTGAATAACAGATGAGAGTTTGATCTGCCTTCAGGCATCTCCAGCCTCCAATCACGTCATATCAGACAACACAGGCATGCAAAAGAATTTTATTCATTTTACTTCTTAAGCTGTGCCTTAGTATTCTTTCTCTATAGCTATTCCAATTTATTGTTTTCTCTTCTTTTGGCAAGCATAATGATGCTTGTCAGCAGAGTACCTGTTGTTAACACACAGATATTTTCTGAAATGTTGGCATTAAAATGAGGTAATAAAATAACAAGAGTCCAATATCTTAAACAGTCTTCTCTTCCTTCTTTCCCACATGTGACAAGTGGGCACTCCTAGGAACTTGGGACCAGATGACATTTTCCCCTTCAGAATATGGACCTGAAGAGAGGAATTCATAGGCTATTGCTTTTGGTCAACTTTCACCAAACATGGGTATATCATCTGATTAGATTTGATTTTTAGAGGTCTAGAACATTCAGGCAGACATTTCCAATGGCTGAAAGGACCTCCGGAGAACAGTGATCATGTAGATTACTCTAAGCACCAACTTGTTGAATCCAGAAGCTACATGAGGTAAATCAGGGAGAAAAAGCCAAGGTAAAGCCATGAAGAATAGCATGGATGAGGAGAATGAGGAGATATTTTAGAAACATATCAATCACTATAAACAGTGGTGTTCAACATGGCCAGAATTGTGTAAGAGCACATAAAAATTGAAAAGCATTTGAATACTTGTTAGACTTAACAGCACTGGTCATATATACAGTATTTCCATGGAGGGCTTTTTTTTGTTGGGAAGTAAATAAGAAGTAAAAGGGTCAAGATTGTGACTACTCAATATTTCTAAAACCTTGACTATGAAGAAAAAGTGAATAATATAATAAATAAATGGATAAAATAGGGAGATAATGTGCTATCTTCATTTAACAGATGATAATACAAACCCGGAGAAGTTTTCATCTTCCTAAAGCTGACCAGTGGTTACTAACAGAGTAAAACTAAGTCTGTAGCCTTTGGATTTCCAATTCAAGTTATTTTCCACTTGCTTGCCTGGGTATTTGAAGATCACACAGGAAGGGGACATTGTCATAATAAGACAGCGAATTTGTGACTTTATATTTCATCCAATGGTTAGGATACTCTGGCAGAGAAGGGAGTAGGAAAAGGCAAGAATTATTTTCCCTCTTGTTCTAAACTTATGAAACTTGGACAGGAAAACTTCATTTTAAGCCTCATTTGGCATGTTTTCTTGGTTGGGTGTGATTATTCCCTGCAGTCAGCTCCTGTTTTTCTCTTTTGCCTGAGGCCTTGAGAGCCTGGTACTCCCACTGAGATTTCAATTCATGTCCCAACCAAGGTTGATATAAAGTAAATTGCATTCTTAGCTATATGCCTATTACGGACCAATTACTTAGCTGCCTGAAACACTTTATCACTTAGACAGCATGCATCCATAGAACCTTATTTTCTTGATTAAAGAAATGCATTTTATCTGATATTTTCTTTAGAGATTAAAACAACTGTTTTGCAATGATGCACATGCTGCTCCAGTAAGAATGGTTGTCAGTACCAATCAGAATGATGTAAACATCTCTTGCTCTTATGTGAGGATAAATCTCATGCTCAGAAACAAGGCCCTGTTCCTGACTTAGATCAGCAGTGTTAGTCCTCCTCACTGTGGACATCAACTAAGAACAGCATATCATACCTGCAAGTCTTGATGACAAGCCTCATCTGAGAAAGGAGTAGGCCAATGGAGAACATAAGATCATTGTGTTATAGTATCATTAGAGCTTGTGAATGATCCTGGTCTGAAAATGGACTTTTGGTCAGAATTATCCAGACCCAAATATCTATGCCTCAAGACGCCTGTTTGCCTCTTCCTATAAGAACAAGCAGGTCTGGCGGGGGGTGGGGAGTGGGGTGTGGACAAAGATGATAATGGGAGGGGATTTTGATCAAATTACAGTATGTTCATATGTTAAAATTCTCAGCAAAATAAAAAATAAACAAGTTTAAAAGAAAGACACTTCCTGGAGTTACTCAGCCATAAGGAGGAATATAATATTGTCTTTGTAGAAAAAAATAAATGAAATTAGAGAATATCATGTTAGCTAAAATAAACCAGATGCATAAAAACAAATATTGCATGTTTCTTCTCACACATTGAGTCTGGGGGGAATAAAAGAGGACATGAAAGTAGAAGAGAGACTCTTAGAGATGAGGCAGGACATCAATGGGAAGATAAGAGGATGACTAGGGAGGGTAAAAGGTGGATAGATAAGATCAAAGTGTAGCAGATGTATAGATGAAATATCACAGTAATTAATGTGTACTAATAAAATGACACTTCTTGGAGTAAATACTAAACTTAATGTTTTTGCATGTATATGTATGTGTATACATGTTGGTGTGTGTGTGTGTGTGTGTGTATGTGTGTGTGTGTAGGCCAGAGGTTAATGTGAGTAGTTGTCCTCAATTGCTCTACAGGACCTTATGTTTTTAAATTTTTTTTATGAGTTCATTTTTATTTATTTATTTGAGAGTGACAGACAGAGAGAGATTGAAAAAGAGGCAGATATATATGTATATATATAGAGAGATGGGCACGCCTGGGCCTCCAGCCACTGAAAATGAACTCCAGATGCATGCGCCCCCTTGTGCATCTGGCTAACGTGGGTCTGGGGAAATTGAGCCTCGAACCAGGGTCCTCAGGCTTCACAGGCAAGTGCTTAACAATTAAGCCATCTCTCTAGCCCAGGACCTTATGTTTTTATACAGGGTCTCTTACTAAACCTGGATTCATCAATTAAGCTAGACCAGCTGGCCAGCAAGACTCTGGAATTCTCCTGTCTTCACCTTCCTAGTACTAGGATTATAGATGTACAGTGTTACGCATGGCTTTTTATGTGGGTGCTGGGGATCTGAACTCAGGTTCCCATGCTTATAAGGCAAGCATTTTACTGACTGAGCTATCTCCCCAGCCTCCTAAACTTTTTAAGAGTAGAAATCCCATCAGCTATTTGTATAATGATTAAGATTAATAAATGATTTTTATGATAGCTAAAGTAAATAATTTTATGAGTTATATATTTGTTTAGCATATTGTCATTCCAGGAGGTAGTTGCTGATTTACTTTCTCCTGCTCATATAGTCAAAGGAGTACAGACAAGCTTCCAAAAAAGCTGCCTTTAGGGGGGCCTTTGAACAAAGAGCAATGTGAATGTGATATGGCTATGAATTAGCAACAAATGATGAGTGTCTCCCTTCAGAAATTTTAATTCATATTTTAGATTACTTTCCAGTTGCATCTGATATCAGTGAGAGGCATAAGTGAAAATAATAGAAGCTCATGAGCCTTGTTGAATTTTTTCTCAATTATTAAATTACTTTGTGAAATAAGAACTTAGTTTTGAGATTTTTCTCCAGCTTTCTGACTTCTGAAGCTTAGCCCTAGTGTGACTGATAAATATTCTTTAATTGATGCTGGGATCTCTCCCCTTTCTTTTGAATCCCTCTATGCTAGGACAAAAATGAGTCTGATATTTAGAAATACTAAGTAGAAGGCAGGATGTTGTCCTTCTTTGATGAACGTAAGTTCTCCTGAGCTAGGGCCCTTCATCAGTTTTTTAATTTTGTGAAAAAAATTCTTTTCTACAGTGTTATCAGCCAGCCTTCTGGTCTGACCATGGCTCTGTATGAACACATAGAACTTGGAGTTTGCATGACTAATGAAGCAAGATTTTAGTCACAGTGGAGGTGGCTTGGCTGTTCTTGAGGTGATCCCCCTAAGTTCTTTCTGCCTTAAAAGTGAACTCAAAATATTCATAAGCTTCATATTCAAGCAAGGACTACTAACCAACTAAATACATTCTCAGATCTCACTGGGCAGCGTGGTTTGAATCTAAATTCCATTCATTGCTTGGACATGTAGGAAAATCATGTCATTCAAACAACAGCTGTAAAAGTGACATTGCTACTGAATGAACACATCTGACAATATTCAAATCATTTGGTCAGTAGGCTACAAGCATAACATTGTACTTAACAAAGCAGGTGCTTAGAAATATTTGCCACTTGAATAATGGACATACCTTGCTTATGGCATATCCTGCCTGCCCCAGCCATTCTTTTAACTTTGTAAGACAGACACACTTTCACATCATCCCCATAACCTTTTATGCTGTTTCCAAGTTATTTTTAATGCTAAAAGTTTCAAAGAAGGGGAAAAAGCAATAAATTTCTGCTTCTTTTCCTACAATTAGCTTATACATAATTTCAAGTTAGTTACCAGTACCTAGCAAAGATAGAAAGGAATCTCTAACACTAAACCAATTCTGGATTCTTTTTATTTTCCATTCCTAAGGAAAATTATGAAAATCCCAAAGGATTTCTGGACGCTTGGCAGTTAAGATCAAATGAAACACAGAGAAAATGACTTGTTATTTTTGGAATGATATGTCATTTCTTTTCTGAATACACTAAAGGCCTATTAAATTGAACATATGCTGTTACTTTCAACTTCCAGCTAAATCCTCAAAGAAGAGGATGATAAAGGAGATGAACCCACATTTTCTTTAAGTGTTGCCAGATGCATCCATGCAGGGTTGCAAAACGATGGCTGAGAGGTAGCGAACATTCACCTCCCATCTGTGAAGGAGAAGACTTGGGATGTAAAAGATGTGGTGACATGTTATAAAATGAACAAGAAGACAGAGCATGATGTGAAGCAGTAAAGTGAGAATAAAGTCAGTCAAAATAAGAATGCAAAATTAAAGACGGAGAGAGTGTAGTGAAAGAACTGGATGTTACAGGTCTGGAGAGATGGCATAGGTTCGATTCCCCAGGCCCCACACAAATGCACAAAGTGGTGCATGCATTGGAGTTTGTTTGCAGTGGCTAGAGGTCCTGATGTACCCATTCTTTCTGTCTCTCCTTTTCTCTATCTCTCTCTACGTGCAAATAAATAAATAAAAATATTTTTTAAAGAAAGAAATGGATGTTTCACCTTTGGAACTGTTAGGTCTCCTATGCAGAAATATAATGGTTATGGATTTTTATAAATGAACCTGACATATTCTGCAGTGTTACAATCATGTGTGTTGTATTTGACATGCTTATGCAAATTCATGTTTGTGAATATGTGAATGCATACATGTAACCTCTGTTTATTGGGCTTCATGTTTTACACACTATGGTTAATCAAACACTTCTTTCCTCTCAATCAAAGTTCTGAGCTACAACAGGAGGAATGTTAGAATATAATGTCCTTAACATTTTCAGTGCTTATGAAGCTTTTGAAAACTATGGTATATGAATATATACCATATATATATGTATATATTATATATATGTGTGTGTATGTATGTGTATATGTGTGTGTATACACACACACACACACACACACACACACATGAGTGTCAAGGAAACTACTGTACAGGACATTGTGTGAGAATTTTTTTTGTGTTGTTTCCAGACTTCCAAGTTAGGAGTACAAAAGTCCAGTATACAACATTCTAAATCCAGAAAATTGTCAGAATTGGCAGTAGCCATTTATCAATGTATCTTAACTGAAAAAACAGTATAGTTCAAAGAATTGACTGGATATCACTTCTCTGTTTTCCTGATGCCTTTGCTCTTTTCTGCTCCTCATGCTTAGTTTAAGAAGAGACCCAAGAGAGGGTAAGCCAATGTTGGGAGATGGGATGCATCCCTTCATGTCCCATTTGCCTCCAAATGATACATCTTACAGTTAGCTGCTGAGGTCTGTCATTGCTGGTGAGAAGCACTCCTTAATTAGATAGATGGAAATAACCACCATTCCTTTACACTGTATCCTAGAAACACAGTCTTGGACACACAAGAAGAGAAGTAAAGTTTTCCCTTGGCTAGAGAAGGAAGGAGACGTCTGTCTTCTCTCTTTGCTCGTACTCTAGCCTGGGAGAGGGAGTAGAAGGTGGTTTGTGTACTATCTCCAACCCCAGGTGCCAGAATCATAAGGTGGTCTAAGTCAGGCCTGGGGAGTAAATAAGAATGAAAAACTGTGAGTCATATATGAAATTGAATCTTGCAAATGGATAGGAGTGGAGCTGGAGAGATGACTCAGTGCAGGGGCCTCATAAGCATGAGGACCTGAGATCAGATCCCCAGCACCCATGTAAAAGCTGGGCAAGGTAGCACACCTGTGATACCAGGGCTGGGAGGTGGAGACAGGAATATCCTGTGGTTTGCTGGTCATCTAGTCAAATTGGTGAGCTCCGAGTGCAGTGATAGACTCTCTCTCTCAAACAAAAAAAGAAAGGAAAGGAAAGGATGTTGAGCCCACATAAGCAAACACCTAAGGTCCATCTCTGGATTTTATATTCAAGCATACATTTGTGTATGTCCACCCTCACATACAAGTGCATCCCCCCCCACATGAACATGTATACACATATACATACAGAAAATGAACAAAGCTAATTCTCAGTTTAGAAATATCTGAGACATTTGTGAAATCGAGTGACTAAAATATTACAGAACCTAGTCAAGAGGAACGATAGTTTGACCTAGCATCATCTGGTGGCTGTTATTAGGAAAAATTGTTTCTTTCATTAGGCTCAATCATTGAGACCCCTCCATAATCTGGTTTGCACCATTTGACCGTCATCTCGATGGGAATCCACCCTGTCTCTCAGGGAAACCAGTCTTTTCCCTCACTGATCTGTAAACAATTGCTAATAGGTGACAAATTCTGCTGTTCAGGGGACAGTCTTAAAAAGGTACTCATTAGCAGTTGATGTGCACTGTGAGTGCTTTCTTATGTAAGTTCATTTAGTGCTATTTTTATTTAATGAACCCTGGAAAGCTGTAATGAAGTAACACACCCCTACTGTTTCCCCACAATTCCTGTAGTAGAGAGATAGTACAGCTCTGGCATTTCAGCAAAGCCTCTAGAAAAATGTGGCTGAAGTTGGGCTCTAGCCAATAGTGGTTGCTTGTCCACTGAACATCATAAAGGCATGGTGGGGTCATGAATATCCAGGCCATTTTGTGTCTGGAAGGGTGCATATAAGTAGTCCTACCGTTCCTTTGGCTCTTACATTCTTTTGCCACCTCTTCCACAATGGACCCTGAGCCTTGGAAGGTGTATAGAGATGTTTCAATGCTGAACACTCCTCTGTCACTGCTTCTCATCACTAGGGTGCCTTTTGAGTCATCCCAGAGGTCACTGCCATCTGAAAAGAGAAGCTTCTCTAACCAAAAGTGAGAGTAGAATTAAAATATGGGTATGAATATTATGAGAAGTGCTTACTGGGCAGTTTTGTGAGCATAATATATGCATTTAGCCAGACACCAGCAGCTGTTCCACTCTTAGGGCTCATGACTTTCCTGGTCATGGGTTTTCAGTACTAGGAATGTATTCCCTCCAAAGGAATGGGCCTCCAGTTCAATTAGAGAACAGTTGGTTTCCCTCATAATACAAATGCCACTATTGCACCCATTGGCTCATTTGGCCTGGCTGGTCAAACTTAAGGCTTGTTGTTGATCTACTCTGATGACTTCTCTCTCTCTCTCTCATAGAGCTGCATGCAGTATAGCTTTTTCCAGCTTTCTGTCAGCTGGTCTCAAGGAAAGAGATTTTCAGCTTAGTTCCAACAAAATTTCTCAGTGACCTTGAAGCCCAAGCATGTGAAGTCTTCAGCAATAGGGTCTTATTATCTATTCCTGGTGGGAAACCAAGAGCCATGGCAACGGTCTGTAACGTTTGGGGGACATCAGGGACCTTCCTAACCAATAACTCACTGGATGGTATCCTAACCCTGGCACTGAGAATATTCTAACAATCTGTGGCTTTTGGGTGCACCATTGTGTAAAAAAGTAGGTTTCCATATGGCTTATTTATACCCTCTTAAATTTTGATTAACCCACCCCTTACCCTTCCTTTACTCAATCTCTTCCCCTGACTTCACTTAGGCCATTCTACCCCCAGTAATCTATTCATCTACAAAACTCCACACTGATTTCCATAATGGCTGCACCTGCTTACATTCCCACTAACAGTATAAAAGAGTTCCTCTTTATCTTCATCCTCACCAGCATTGTCATTTGTTTTCTTTATGATAGCCATTCTCACAGGAGTGAGATGGAATCTCAAAGTAGTTTGAATTTTCATTTCCCTGATGGCTAAGGATGTAGAACCTGTCGTTAGATGTTTATAAGGCATCTGTATTTCTTCTTTTGAGAGCTCTCTATTTAGTTCCATAGCCCATTTTTTAATTGTGTTGTTTGATTTCTTATTACTTAGTTTTTTATGTTCTTTGTATATCTGAGATATTAATTTTCTGTCAGATGTATAGCTGGCAAAGATTTTCTCCAATTTTGTAGGTTGCCTTTTTCCTCTATTCACAGCATCCTTTGCTATACAAAAGCTTTTTAATTTCATGAGGTCCCAGTGGTTGATTAGTGGTATTATTTCCTGAGTGACTGGATTTATATTCAAAAATCCATTTCCTATGCCAATATGTTGAAGGGTTTCCCCTATGTTTTCCTCTAGAAGTTTCAGAGTTTCAGGTCAGGTTTGAGCCATTTAGACTTGATTCTTGTGCATGGAAAGAGATAAGAATCTATTTTCATCCTTCTACATATAGATATCCACTTTTCCCAGCATCATTTGTAAAAGAGATTATCTTTTCTCCAATTATTGTCTATGGCATTTTGGTAAAATTAGATGGCTTTAGCTGCCTGGATTTACATCCGGCCTCTATTCTGTTCCATTGATCTGTATGTCTGTTTTGGGCCAGTACCATGGTGTTTTTGTTACTATGGCTCTGTAGTATAGGTTAAAATCAGGTATGGTGATAACACCAGCCTTATTTTTGTTGCTTAAAGTTGCTTTGGCAATTTTTTTTGTGCTACCAAATAAATTTTAGGATTTTTTTTTCTTCTATTTCTGTGAAGAATTCCATTGGAATTTTGATGGGGATTGCATTAACTGTGTAGGTTGCTTTTGGAAATAATGAGATTTTCATAATATTGATTCTTCCAATCCAAGAACACAGTATGTCTTTCTATTTCCTAGTGTGTTCTGCAATTTTTCTCTTGACTGTTTTCATTGTAGAAATCCTTCACTTCCTTGGTTAGGTTTATTTTAAGGTACTTTTTCTTTGAGGCAATTGACAATGGGAGTGATTCCCTGATTTCATCCTCAGTATGTTTGCTGTTAGCATATAGGAAGGATACTGATTCCTATGTATTTATTTTATATTCTGCTATGTTGCTTAAAGTGTTTATCAGCTTTAACAATTTGCTGGTAGAGCCTTTAGGATCCTTTGTGTATAGAATCATATCATCTGCAAATAATGATAATTTGATCTCTTTCTTTATAATTTGTATCCATTCATGTGTGTCTCTTGCCTTATTGGTATAGTTAAAACTCCCAGTACTATATTAAACAAAAGTGGGGACAGTGACACCCTTGTCTTGTTCCTGGTTTTAGTGTAAAACCTTCAAGTTTTCCCCCATTTAGTATTATGTTGGTTGTAGGTTTGTCACAAATAGCCTTTATTATGTTGAGACATGTTCCTTCTAGTCCCAGTTTCTGTAGAACTTTTACCATGAACAGATACTGGATTTTGTCAAATGCCTTTTCAACATCTATTGAGATGGTCATGTAATTTCTGTCCTTCAGTCCATTTATGTACTGTATTACATTTATCAATTTGTGTATGTTGAACCACCCCTGGATCTCTGGGATAAAGCTTACTTGGTCAGGGTGAATGATCTTTTTGACACAGTCTTGTATTCTGTTTCCCAATATTTTGCTGAGAATTTTTGCGTCTATGTTCATGAGGGAGATTGGTTTGTTATTTTCTTTTTTTGTTCTATCTCTGTCTGGTTTTGGTATCAGGGTGATGCTGGCTTCATAGAAGGAGTTTTGTAGTATTCCTTCCTTTTTATTTTATGGAAAAGTTTGAGGAGCATTGGTATTAGCTCTTCTCTGAAGGTCTGGTAAAATTCACCAGTGAATCCATCTGGGCCTGGACTTTTTTTACTTGGGAGTTTTGTTTATAACTGGTTTGATCTCCATACTTGTTATAGGTCTATTTAAATGGTTTATCTCATCTTGATTTAATTTTGGTAGGTCAAATAAATCTAGGGAATCATCTATTTCTTTCAGATTTTCAAACTTAGTGGAGCATATGTTTAAAATATGTCCTTACATTTTTTTCTGAATTTCTTTGGTATCTGTTATAATGGTGCATTTTTCATCTCTAATTTTACTGATTTTTGTCTCCTCTCGTTTTTCTTGTCAGATTTGCAAAGGGTTTATCAATCTTGTTTGTCCTTTCAAAGAACCAACTCTTTGTTTCATTGATTCTTTGGATTGTTTTACTGGTTTCTATTTCATTAATTTCTGCTCTAATCTTTACTATTTCTTCCCATCTACTGATTTTTAGGTTTCCTTTACTCTTCTTTTTTCCAAGACATTAATGTGAAGCATTAAGTTGTTCACTTGCAACCATTCTGATTTCTTTTCTTTCTTTCCCTTTTTCTTTCTTTCTTTCTTTCTTTCTTTCTTTCTTTCTTTCTTTCTTTCTTTCTTTCTTTTTTTTTTTTTTTTTGAGGTAGGGCCTCACTCTAACCCAGGCTGAACTGGAATTCAGTATGTACTATGTAGTCTCAGGTTGGCCTCGAACTCACAGTGATCCTCCTACCTCTGCCTCCTGAGTGCTGTGATTAAAGGCATGTGCCACCACACCTGGCTCCTGATTTCTTAATATTGTCACTTAAAGCTATAAATTTCTCTCTTAGGACTACCTCCATTTTGTAACAAAGATAAAAATCTTGTTTTGTTCTCATTATCATTTCATTCTGTGAGTTTTTAAATTTCCTTCTTAATTTCTTCATTGACCCATTCACCATTTAATATTTATGTTTGATTTATGTATGCTCTATAGCTTTTCTTGCTGTTGATTTGTAGTTTAATCCCATTGTGATCAGATAGAGCACAAAGAATTATTTTAATTTTCCTGTATCTGTTAAGATTTGCTTTGTGTCCTAATATATGGTTTATTTTACATAATGTTCCATGTGCTGCTGAAAAGAATGTGTTTTCAGCCAGGTGTGGTGGTTCACACCTTTATTCCATGCCTTTAATCCCAGCATTGGGAGGCAGAGGTAGGAGGATTGCCTGAGTTCAAGGCCACCCTGAAACTACATAGTTAATTCTAGCAGCCTGGGCCACAGTGAGATCCTACCTTGAGAAAAAAATATAAAAAAGAATGTGTATTCTGTAGCATTTGGATGAAATGTTCTGTAGATATCTGTTATGTCCATTTATTCCATGACACAATTTAATCCATATGTTTCTCTGCTTACTTTTTTTTTTTTTTTCCTGGATGACCTGTCAGTTGATGAGAGAGGGGTATTGAAGTCACCTACCACAATTGTGTTTGGAGTTATTTGTGACCTTAAGTATAATAGTGTTTGATGAAATTGGGAGCCCCCATGTTAGGTCCATATACGTTTAGAATTGTAATGTCCTCCTATTGGAGTTACCTTTAATCAATATAAAGTTACCTTTTTCTAAATCTTTCCTAACTAATATTAGGATAGCAAGTTATGCTTATTTTTGCTTGAAATACTGTTTTCCATCCTTTAACCCTTAGACATTGTCTGCCTTTTATGGAAAGGTGAGTTTCTTAGAGGCTACAAATAGAAGGATCCTGATTTTTAACCCAGTATGCAAGCCTGTGCCTTTTGTTTGGGACATTGAGGCCATTAATATTAAGAGTTATTGTTAACAGGTAGGCATTTATTCTTGCCATTCTTGTTTTGTAGTTCTTGTTTTCCCTTTAATCTCTTGTATTAACAATCATTTGAGTATGTTTTTTTTTTGTTTTCCTATTTCCTTATATGTACTTTTA
Source organism: Jaculus jaculus (assembly GCF_020740685.1). Taxonomy (NCBI): domain Eukaryota; kingdom Metazoa; phylum Chordata; class Mammalia; order Rodentia; family Dipodidae; genus Jaculus; species Jaculus jaculus. Next base: position 109,937,455 of record NC_059104.1, read on the forward strand.
TTTCTCTTCAGCATGAAGGATCCTTTCAAGTGTTTTATGTAGAGCTGGTTTAGTATTCTTATATTTCTTTAGTTAACTGTTTTTGTTGTGGAATTTAATAATTCCTCTATCAATTTGGGTAGATAGCTTTGCTGGATAATCTTGGTTGATAGTTGCTATCTTTTAGAACTTTCAGTTCATCATTCCAATTCCTTCTGACTTAAGGTTTGTGTTGAGTATAATCTCTTGTTCTCCTTATGGGCTTGCCTTTATATGCATCTTGATTTTACTCTCTAAACTACTTTCAGTATATTTTATTTGGTTTGTGTATTTTTAGTTTAATTATGACATGGTGGTGAGAGATTCTCTCCTAATTTTGTCTGTTTAACATTCTAAAGTCTTGCTGTATTTATATTGGCATCACTTTCCCTATTTGGGAAACTTTTTCTTCTATGATTTTGTTGAAAATACCTACTATGGCTTTGGAATAAAATTCTACTCCTTCTAATATGCCCTGTGTTCTTATTTATATTTATTTATTTGACAGAGAAAGAGGGAGAAACAGCAAGAGAATGGGTGTTCCTCCAGCCCCTGCAAATGAACTCCAGACATGTGTGCCCTTGTGCATCTGGTTAACATGGGTACTGGGGAACTGAACCTGGGTCCTTTGGCTTTGCAGGAAAATGCCTTAACCACTAATCAGTCCCTCCATTCCTGTGCCCTGTGTTCTCATGTTTGAACTCTTCATAGTATTCCAAATGTCTTGAAATCCCCATTCATTCCTTCCTATTAGTTTGTATTTCTCTTTGTTGGACTTTACTAGATCTGCCACCTGTTCTTCTAGTTCAGATATTCTATCTTCTTGATCTATTCTATGGGTGAGATTTTCTACAGAATTTTCTATTTGACTTTGTTTTTTATTTCTAATATTTCTGATTGATATTTGTTTATTATTCCTATTTCCTTACTCATGTTTTGTTTTAAAATCCTTATTTCACTAAGTTGTTTTCCTGTGTTCCCTTGGGATTCTTTCAGCAGTTTGTTTTCTTTTTTGATTCCTTTGAGCATAGATATAACTTTTTTTTTTTTTTGAAATCTTTGTCAGGCATTATACTGGTCTCTCTGGAAGTCATGTCTGATGGATTTATAATTTTTGGTGGAATTGTATTGTCTTGTTTGTGTGTGTGTGTTTCTTGTATTAAAGTATAGAGAGTTTTGTATCTAGAATCAATTTGATGCTTGGGTTTTCTAATTATCTGTAGTATTCTTTGCCATGTATATCAGACTTAAAGTCCAAGTCTCTAAGGTTGTTTCACATTCGTAATCCTTTCAACTTGGACGCTGAGATTTCTGGTTTGAAATGTGTTCCAGGTCAGTGTAGGGCCAAGTGAGACCCTGCCCCTAAGAATGACAGAAGAAAAAGACAAAGTCTCTATAAATCAGGAAACATCAAAGGCAACAGTTGTCAACACCAAAATATAGCTTATATGAGAATGGTAAAGCTGACCAAGAATATATCAATCAAATCTAACGCATAACTTTTCTTGACATGGAAAGTGAGATTAGTGCAGGCCTATTGTGGTGGCTTGATTGAGGTGTCCCCCATAAACATAGGTGTCCTGAATTCTGCATTCCCAACTAATCGAGATTCTGAACTAATGCCTCCTGGAGGCAGTGTATCATTAGGGGCAGGCTTATGGGTATTATAGCCAGTGTCTCCTTGCCAGTGTTTGGCACACTCTCCTGTTGCTATTGCTCACCTTATGTTGGCCATGGGGTGATGTCCACCCTCTGTTCATGTCATCATTTTCCCCTGCCATCATGGAGCTTCCCCTTGAGCCTGTAAGTCAAAATGAACCTTTTTTCACACAAGCTGCTCTTGTTTGGGTAATTTCTGCCAACTATGTGAATCTGACTGCAACAGAAATGTTGATATCGAGAGTGGCATTGCTGGGAGACACTGACTGTGTGGCTTTGGCCTTTTGGAGCAGATTTTCAAGAGGATTTGAAACCTTGGCCTAAGGATGCCCAGCAGTGCTGTAATTACAGCTTGATGGACTATTCTGGTCAGAGTTAAAAGACCTGAATGTAGTAAGAACTATGGACTGTGAGGTTTGGCGTATGAGGGTGGAAAAGAGTTTTGCTTGGACTGGGCTAGGAGCAGTTTGTGTGAGAGGTTTTCTATTATGCCTCTGTCCTGAGAAGTTGCGCAGTGCAGGGTTGCATTGCATAGAAATGGACTGGTGTGAGCAGAGGGATGTGGCACAGAGAAAAAAGAAATGAAATCTTTGTGTGAAACTGCTGCCTGTTCAGGTTTAATTGAAAGATTATAGCCATTGAGATTGGGCCAGCTGGCTTGCATTGGGACAACAAAAGAATGTGGATTCTTTTGAAGGGGTCTGAGTGCTCTTGGAGTGTCCTGGTCTTCAAAGTCTGCTCCCTCCCAAGATTACCAAATTGGCACCCTAACTGATATTATGGAGTGTAAGAAATGCAGGAAAGAGAGGGTCATTGAATTTGCAACATGGTCTTGTATTTTAGAAATGGCCATGGACAGTGCTGGATGCCTGCATGGAGAGCCAGTGGAGCCATGAGAATGAACTGTGGATTTCGGTGGAGACCCAGTGGAGCCCAGACCATGAGATGGATGCCAAGGAAAGCTGCCTGCCCTGGATTAAGTTTTCCAGGACTATGAGTAGTCTAGCTTCAAGGGAGGCATTGGAACTCCAGAGACTTGTTGCTGGTTAGAATTATCGGTCTTGGAGAGTTGTCACTGACTAGAATTGTTGGACTTGGAGATACAGAGTGGGATGTTTGCCCCATTTAAATCTTGTATTGGTGGAATATTTCTTTGCTATGCCCAGTGCCATATTTTGCAATGTGAGGGTTTATTCTGTGCCATTTTGGTTTGGGGGGGATGTTTTTGGTATTATGGCTCAGTTAAAAGATCTTGGATTATGGGATGTGTGAACATCATTAGGATTGATAAAAACTATGGGGACTTTAAAGGTTGGACTGAATGCATTGTATTTTACATCATGTGTAGATATCAGTTTATGGGGGTGATGGGTGGAAGGTGGTGGTTTGATTCAGGAGCCCCCCATAGACTTAGGTATTCTGAATGCTAGGTTCCTAGCTTATGGAGATTTGGGAATTAATGCCTCCTGGATGCAGTGTACTGTTGGGGGTGGGCTTATGGGTATTATAGCCAGTGTCCCCTTGCCAGTGCCTGACACACTCTCCTGTTGCTATGGTCCACCTTATGTTGGCCAGGGGGTGATGTCCATCTTCTACTCATGCCATCATTTTCCCCTGCCATCATGGAGCTTCCCCTCAAGCCTGTCAGCCAAAATGAACCTTTTTTTCTCACAAGCTTCGCTTGGTTGGGTGATTTCTGCCAGCAATGTGAACCTAACTGCAATACCTATGTTCCTGGATTTGTGTAAGTAGGCCCTGTTACATTTTAGAATGGCTTCTAATTTCACCTTGGTCCCTCTTTGTTATGCTGTGGGTTCAGTTAGGCTGCTTGGGTTTCTGGATCTGGTGTTCTGATGGGCTGTGTTGGATGCTTTGTGGCTGGAGGAGGGATAAGTTCTCCAGTGGTTTACAGCAGTGGCAGATAGGGGATGGGAGGCTATGCAAGATGCCTGGAGTTGTGCTGGATCTGCTGAGCTGGTCAGTTTGTCATCTCCTTTAGCAGCTGTTCAGATGTTCCCTTCAGGTTTCTTGACTTTGCCACAAGGCTGATGTGAATGGAAAATCCCTTCATGTGGCTTCTGCTCCTGCAGGTCTGCACTGTACTGGGCTGGGCAGACACACAGAGTGAAGCCTCTAGTGTTGCAGCAGAAGCCGCTTTTGTGCTTCCTGCTTGCTAGAACTTAGGGTTTCTCTTCTTTATCTTTTTGGTTGTTAATTCCTTATACACCTTCACTTTTCAGTAGAAGACTGTATTTTTCTGCTTTTCTGCTTATTACCAGCGGCTACTATGCTGCCATCTTACCTGGAAGTCACTCATTTTTTAAATTTTTTTGCAATATTTTTTTTCCTTTATTTATTTACTTGAGGGAGAGAGACAAAGAGATTAAGAGGGACAGAGAGGGAAAGAAAGAATGGATGCACCAAGGCCTTCAGCTACTGCAAACAAACTCCAGATGCATGTGCCACCTTATGCTTCTGGCTTATGTGTGTACTATGAAATTGAACCTGGGTCATTAGACTTCACATGAAAGTGCCCTAAACACTAAGCAATCTCTCCAGCCCCCATTTTTAAGTTTTCTTTTTCTTTTTCTTTTTTTTTTTTTTTGAGGTAGGGTCTCACTCTGGTCCAGGCTGACCTGGAATTTACTCTGTAGTCTCAGGGTGGCCTTGAACTCACAGCGATCCTCCTACCTCTTCCTCCCAAGTGCTGGGATTAAAGGCATGTGCCACCATACCTGGCTTCTTATTCTTTTTCAATAGTAAATTGTGTGTCAGGCACTCAGGACATAGCAATAAAAAATAGTAGGCATAGTCTATGTACAAACTACCCTGAATGCACCAGATCTCCTCAGAAAAATAGGCATAGGCGCTTACAGCATACAAGGCAGACATCATTAAAATAGCCCCAAGGATAAGAATGCAACAAGTATGTATCTCAGTCTATAACCTCAGCACTAACCATGTCTTTTAAGCCACTGTAGATTTAAATTAAAGTTGTCATCTTGATCCACAATGAGTAACAATCTGAGCAATTTTTTCCTTCTCTCCTTATGCCAAAGGATACAAATTATTTTGTGATACCACATAGGGAGGTAGATCCCAATCATGCCATTTGGCAATCTTTGCCTTGGCTGATGAGCCACTATTGTTCAGGGTCTCCTGTAGTTTGACATTCTATACTCAAGTTTGGGGATTATTGCAGTCAGGTTTGCATTGCTGGTAGAAATCACCCAACCAAGAACAGCTTGTGGGAAAAAGAAGTTTATTTTGGCTTACTGGCTTGAGGGGAAGCTCCATGATAGCAGGGAAAACGATGGCATGAGTAGAGGGGGACATCACCCCTTGGCCATTATAAGGTGAACAATAGCAACAGGAAAGTGTGATAAACACTGGCATGGGGAAACTGGCTATGACACCCATAAGCCCTCCCCAAATAATACACTGCCTCCAGGAAATGTTAATTCCCAAATCTCCATTAACTGGGAAGCTAGTATTCAGAACACCTAAGTTTCTGGGGACATCTGAATCAAACAACCACAGGGACCTATGGGACAGGCATCAGAGCTCCAATTTTCCCATCAAAGGTTTGGATGAACTTCTGAGTGCTGGCAATGTGGAGTCTGTGCCAAGCTTCCTCCTTGTTTCTGGCTACTGTTCTGTTCTTACTCTAGGTCTGTTCCTATAATCTCTGCAGTGCTTCAAGCTTTAAGAAACAAATGAAACCAAAGCAATAACAACAACAAAGGAATTACAAGGCAGGAAGGCCTTGGTCTTTTTGAGGAACATGGTAGGGGAATTTTTTTTTTTTTTTTTCGAGGTAGGGTCTCACTGTAGCACAGGCTGTGGTGGTTTGATTCAGGTGTCCCCCATAAACTTAGGTGTTCTGAATGCTAGGTTCCCAGCTGATGGATATTTGGGAATTAATGCCTCCTGGAGGGAGTGTATTGTTGGGGGCGGGCTTATGGGTATTAAAGCCAGTTTCCCCTTGTCACTGTTTGGCACACCCTCCTGTTGCTGGAGTCCACCTTATGTTGGCCAGGGGGTGATGTCCACCCTCTGCTCATGCCATCGTTTTCCCCTGCCATCGTGGAGCTTCCCCTTGAGCCTGTAAGCCAAAATAAATCTCTTTTTCCCAGAAGCTGCTCTTGGTTGGGTGATTTGTACCAGCAATGCGAACCGGACTGCAACACAGGCTGACCTGGAATTCACTATGTAGTCTCAGGGTGGCCTTGAACTCACGGTGATCCTCCTACCTCTGCCTCCCAAGTGCTGGGATTAAAGGCATGTACCACCACACCCGGCTTAAGGAAAAATTTTAAGACAGAAACAAACATAAATTAATGTTTTAATCAATTTTCTTGGCACCAATAAGTAAATATATGTTATGAGAAGTAGTAGGAAGGACTAGGATATGGGCTGGCTACAAGAGTATAAAGAGACTTGATTTTTTACTTTAATTTTACTTATTTATTTATTTTTATTTTTTTTTTTTGGTTTTTCGAGGTAGGGTCTCACTCCAGCCCAGGCTGACCTGGAATTCACTATGGAGTCTCAGGGTGGCCTCGAACTCTTGGCGATCCTCCTACCTCTGCCTCCCGAGTGCCGGGATTAAAGGCGTGCGCCACCACGCCCAGCTTATTTTTAATTTTTTAATGTTTTGATTTTTAACTTTTTAATTTGAGGCAGGCATGGGCATCAGAGAATGCTCTCTAAGGATTTGGGAGAGCAACGAACATCCCAGGCTCTTAGATTGCATTCATTTTCTTACCATAAGAAATGGTCACAAATTTGCTGGCTTAAAATGACAGAAATTTATTCTCATTATTCTAGAGGCCAGAAGTCTAGAATCAAAGTACTGAGAGAGCTGAGCTATTACCAAAGGCCTCAGGGAATAAACTGCCTTTTCTCCTTTTCTAGGTTTTTTTTTTAACCTTGATAGGTTATGTATTTTATTTTAAATTTTTTAAATTAGTTTTCTATTCAGCAAATACAGGCAGTTTGGTAACATTATTAGACTCATCCATGACCTACCCCCTCCCCAATGGCCCCTCCTTGTTGATGTATATGGGTTGTGCATTGTGGAGTTAGCCCACAGTTATTGGTACGATAAATGTCTTTGCAAATGACCCAACATGTGGCTCTGACATTCTTTCCACCCCCTCTTCTGCAAAATTTCCCTGAGCTATGTTGGGTTCATTTTTGGTCTAGCAATAAGACAGGAGAAGGAAATAAAAGGGATTCAATTTGGAAAGGAAGTAGTTAAGTTAGCTCTATTCACTGATGACATGATTGTATATGTAAATGACCCAAGAGACTCCATCCCAAAACTCCTGAAGGTGATTAACTCCTATAGCAAAGTAGCAGGATACAAAAATCAATGCACAAAAATTGGTAGCTAGCCGGGCGTGGTGGCGCATGCCTTTAATCCCAGCACTCGGGAGGCAGAGGTAGAAGGATCGCCATGAGTTCAAGGCCACCCTGAGACTAAAGAGTTAATTCCAGGTCAGCCTGGACCAGAGTGAGACCCTACCTCGAAAAACCAAAAAAAAAAAAAAAAAAAAAAAAAAAATTGGTAGCTTTTCTAGTTTTTGATGGTTCCATCCATTCCTTGGCTTGTGGCTACATCACTTCAGTCTACCTCTGCCTTTATAATGCCATATCCTCCTCTTGTCTCTAAAAGCATGGTTGCCAGTAGATTTAAAGCCTACCCAGGGAATCCATGATGATTTCACTTCAAGATCATTAACTTGGACTTCCAGTTAAGATGGTGGCATATGTACCATGCCAAAGCAGCCTGGGGGGAAAACAAGACTAAAAAAACTCAGCAAAATACACACTTTTACTAAAAAGTGAGGTGTATAGGAAGTTGAAGTGGCAGTGGAGAAGTAGAAGAGATCCAGAGCATCCAGAGTCTGCACAGGCCGGCAAAAGCAGCTCCGTCAGTTCCACCAACCGAGGCGGCGGCACACCAGAAAGCCACCAGACATGGCTCCAGCCACAGGAAAAGCCAGGTGAGGGGAGCTTCCACTCACACCAGTGCTCTCCGCAACTCAGGAAATGTGAAGTGAGAGTGGCAGTGAGCAACGGAGGAGCAGACCTCGAGGTAGAAGAACACGTGGAGCAGCGAGAGAACCAGAGCAGCTGCAGCTCCCTCCCCCACCACCTGAGCCCAGCTCCAGCGAACAGAGCAGTGGTCCTGGGACCGGCCAAGCTGACATGGGCCGACAGTGGGACCCAAGCAGGAGCAGAGTCCGGCAGCAACATCAGCGCCTCCAGCACCGGTAACAACGGCCCCAGCAGCAGCAGACACAAGAGCGACAGCAGCGTCAGACCCAGCAGCAGCAGACCCAGTAGTGACAGCAGCTGCAGATCCCACAGCAGCAGCTTCAATAGCAGCAGCGGCAGTGGACCCAGCAGCAGCAGCTTCAGCAGCAGCAGTGGCTCAGGAAGTGGCAGCTACAGCAGCAGCAGCAGCAGAGGCAGCAGCAGCGGTGGGCCCAGCAGCAGCAGCTTCAGCTGCTGACAGAACCAGCAGAGGCAGCTTTAGCAGCAGCAGTTCGTGCTGATCTGCAGGGCCACAGTTGCCAGGCTTGGTTTGCCCCGCAGGAAAAGCCAGTGCCCAGCTCCAGAAATCAGAACAGCAGCCTGATGACACAGGCAGCAACTTGACTGAGACCAAAATCATCCAAGGTAACTGGGTTTGCACCAGGGAAGGGTCTCACTTGGTCACAAGCTGACTTGGATCCCTCAACAGACCAGAAATCTTAACCTCTATGTTGATAGAGGATCTGGTTGTTATAATAACTACTCTGGCATACATACTTGGGGCTGTTTTTGATTGAATGGGTACAGTGTTTAGTTAACTTTTAGAATCTACCTGTATTTTATTCCACTCAGCCTACTTGAATACTCCCATAGCAGGGAAACTCAACCCCTAGGAGCACCTTTGTAGATACTCTCAGAGTCTTAAGAGCCACACCTAACACCTTAAGCTCCTACCCTGAAAATATATAACATCAAATCAATTGCTACAGCTAAGAATACCCAGCTAGCTAGAAAATCCAAGCATTAACTTAATCCAAGATGCAAAAATATATACATTATAACACAAGAAACACTAAAAAGCAAGATGATATAAATCCACCTAATAGTATTAATGCATCAGAAATGACCTCCAGTGAGAACGAGTTAGAGGAAATGCCTGAGAAAGATTTCAAAAGAATGATTGTAAATATGTTCAAAGAAGTCAGAGAACAAATCAAAGGAGTCAAAGAGGAACTTAAAGAGGAAATCAAAGGAATCAAAAAAGATGCAGGACACCAATTTCATGAAATAAAGAAGGCAATACAAGACGTAAATAAGGAAATAGAAATAATGAAGAAAAACCAGTCAGAATTACTAGCAATGAAGAACACAGTTAATGAAATAAAAAACTCTATAGAAAATCTCACCAGTAGAATGGATGAAGGAGAAGACAGAATATCTGAGCTAGAAGACCAGGTGGCAGATCTAACACAGTCCAACAAAGAGAAAGACAAACTTATAAAAAAGTATGAGTGGGGATTTCAAGATATTTGGGACACTATGAAAAGATCAAATATAAGAATTCAGGGCATAATAGAAGGAGAAGAATTCCACTCCAAAGGCAGAGTAGGTGTCTTCAACAAAATCATAGAAGAAAATTTCCCCCAAATTGGGAAAGAGGTGCCAATGCAGATACAGGAAGCCTTTAGAACCCTAGCTAGACAAAACCTAGAAAGAATCTCTCCTCACGATATTGTAATCAAACTTACAAACCCACACACCAAAGAAAAAATATTGAAAGCAGTTAGAGAGAAAAATCAAGTTACCTACAAAAGCAAGCCCCTCAGGATTACAGCAGATTATTCAGCACAAACTTTTAAAACCAGAAGGGCTTGGAGTGATATATTCCAAGTTCTGAAAGATAACAACTGTCAACCAAGGTTACTTTATCCTGCAATGTTATCCATTGAAATAGACGGAGAAATAAGGACATTCCACGACAAAAGCAGGTTAAGGGAGTATTTGAAGACAAAACCAGCTCTACAGAAGATACTTGATAGAATCCTCCATGCTGAAGAAAAGGAAAAGCACACATAAAAGGAACCTAGAAAAAACAAGCAATAATCAAATACTAGTTAACACAAGAGAGCACAGGTAGAACCGGAACCACAAAAAAAAAAAAAAGGCAAACATAAATACACACCTTTCAGTAATATCTCTTAAAATCAACAGCCTCAATGCCCCAACGGAAAGACATAGGTTTGCAGACTGGGTTAAAAAGCAGGATCCTACAATTTGTTGTCTCCAAGAAACTCACCTTTCTACAAAGGATAGACATTATCTTAGGGTGAAAGGTTGGAAGACAGTGTTTCAAGCAAATGGACCTAGAAAACAAGCAGGAGTTGCTATCCTAATATCTGACAAGGTAGACTTTAGTCCAACGTTAGTCAAGAAAGATAAGAAAGGTCACTTTATATTGATTAAGGGCACACTCCAACAGGAGGACATTACAATCCTAAACATATATGCACTTAACATGGGGGCTCCCAAATTCATCAAACAAACACTATTGGAACTAAGGTCACAGATAACACCAAACACAGTGGTAGTGGGTGACTTTCACACCCCACTCTCATCAATTGACAGGTCATCCCGGGAAAAAATAAACAGAGAGGCATCTGGACTAAATGAGGTCATAGAAGGAATGGACCTAACAGATATATACAGGACATTTTGTCCAAAGGCTGCAGAACATATATTGTTTTCAGCAGCACATGGAAGATTCTCTAAAATAGACCATATATTAGGACACAAAGCAAGTCTTAACAAATTCAGGAAAATTGAAATAATTCCTTGCATTCTATCTGACCACAATGGAATTAAACTACAAATCAGTAGCAAGAAAGGCTACAGAGCATACACAAAATCATGGAAACTAAACAATACACTACTAAATGATGAATGGGTCAATGAAGAAATCAAGAAGGAAATCAAAAAATTTATAGAGTCAAATGATAATGAGAACACAACATACCAAAATCTCTGGGACACAATGAAGGTAGTTCTAAGAGGTAAATTTATAGCCTTAAGTGCCTATATTAAGAAATTAGAAAGGTTGCAAGTAAACGACCTAATGCTTCACCTTAAAGCCTTGGAAAAAGAAGAGCAAAGCAAACTAAAAATCAGTAGGCAGGATGAAATAATAAAGATTAGGGCAGAAATAAATGAAATAGAAACAACAACAAAAAAAATCCAAAGAATTAATGAAACAAAGAGTTGGTTTTTTGAAAGGATAAGCAAGATTGATAAACCCTTAGCAAATCTGACCAAAAGAAAGAGAGAAGAGACACAAATTAATAAAATCAGAGATGAACAAGGTAACATCACAACAGATTCCAGAGAAATTAAAAAAATCATACGGAAACACTATAAAAGCATATACTCCACAAATTATGAAAATCTGAAAGAAATGGATGATTACCTTGTTTTATATGACCTACCTAAATTAAATCAAAATGAGATTAATCACTTAAATAGACCGATAACAAACATGGAGATCCAAACAGTTATCAATAATCTCCCAACTAAAAAAAGCCCAGGCCCAGATGGATTCACTGCTGAATTTTACCAGACTTTTAAGGAAGAGCTAACACCATTGCTTCTTAAGCTTTTCCAGGAAATAGAAAAAGAAGGAATTCTACCAAACTCCTTCTATGAGGCCAGCATCACCCTGATACCAAAACCAGGCAAAGATAGAACAAAAAAAGAAAATTACAGACCAATCTCCCTCATGAACATAGATGCAAAAATTCTCAACAAAATATTGGCAAACAGAATACAAGAGAATATCAAAAAGATCATTCACCCTGACCAAGTAGGCTTTATCCCAGAGATGCAGGGATGGTTCAACATACGCAAATCTATAAATGTAATACATTACATAAACGGGTTGAAGGACAAAAATCACATGATCATCTCATTAGACGCAGAGAAAGCATTTGACAAAATCCAACATCCCTTCATGATAAAAGTCCTACAGAGACTGGGAATAGAAGGAACATATCTCAATATAATAAAGGCTATTTATGACAAGCCTACAGCCAACATATTACTAAATGGGGAAAACTGGAAGCTTTTCCACTAAAATCAGGAACAAGACAAGGGTGTCCACTATCCCCATTTTTATTTAATATAGTTTTGGAAGTCTTAGCCATAGCAATAAGGCAAGAGACACACATAAAAGGAATACAAATTGTAAAGGAAGAGATCAAGTTATCATTATTTGCAGATGACATGATTCTATACATAAAGCACCCTAAAAACTCTACTAGCAAACTGTTAGAGCTGATCAAAAGCTACAGCCATGTATCCGGATACAAAATAAATACACAGAAATCAGTAGCCTTCATATATGCTAACAACACACACACAGAGGATGAAATCAGAGAATCACTCCCATTCATAACTGCATCAAAAAAAATATAAAGTACTTTGGAATAAACCTAACCAAGGAAGTAAAGAATCTCTACAATGAGAACTTTCAAACACTCAAGTGAGAAATTGCAGAAGACACTAGAAAGTGGAGAAACATCCCCTGTTCCTGGATTGGAAGAATTAATATTGTGAAAATGGCAATCTTACCAAAAGCAATCTACACATTTAATGCAATCCCTATCAAAATTCCAAAAGCATTCTTCATGGAAATAGAAAAAACAATCCAAAAATTCATTTGGAATCACAAAAAACCTCAAATATCTAAAATAATACTGAGCAACAAAAATAAGGCTGGTGGTATCACCATACCTGATTTTAACCTATACTACAGAGCCATAGTAACAAAAACAGCATGGTACTGGCACAAAACAGACATGTATATCAGTGGAACAGCATACAGGACCCAGATGTAATCACAAGTAGCTATAGCCACCTGATATTTGATAAAAATGCCAAAAATATTCATTGGAGAAAAGACAGCCTCTTCAGCAAATGGTGTTGGGAAAACTGGATATATATCTGCAGAAGGATGGAAATAGATTCTTCTCTGTCGCCATGCACAAGAATTAAGTCCAAATGGATTAAAGACCTTAACCTCAGACCTGAAAGTCTGAAACTGTTAGAGGAAAAAGTAGAGGAATCCCTCCAACATATTGGTCTTGGCAAAGACTTTCTGAATACAACCCCAATTGCTCAGGCAATAAAACCACAAATTAATCACTGGGACCTCATGAAATTACAAAGATTTTGCACTGCAAAGGACACAGTGGAAAAAGCAAAGAGGCAACCTACAGAATGGGAAAAAATCTTCGCCAGCTATATATCTGATAGAGGATTAATATGTGGGATATACAAAGAACTCAAAAAGTTAAATAATAAGGAATCAAACAAGCCAATCAAAAAATGGGCTATGGAGCTAAATAGAACATTCTCAATGGAAGAAATACGAATGGCATATAAGCATCTAAAAAAATGTTCTATGTCACTAGTCATCAGGGAAATCTACATTAAAACTACATTGAGATTCCATCTCACTCCTGTCAGATTGGCCACCATCATGAAAACAAATGATCATAAATGTTGGCGGGGATGTGGAAAAAGAGGAACCCTTCTACACTGCTGGTAGGAATGCAATCTGGTCCAGCCATTGTGGAAAACAGTGTGGAGGTTCCTAAAACAGCTAAAGATTAATCTACCATATGACCCAGCTATAGCACTCCTAGGCATATATCCGAAGGAATCATCTCATTTCCTTAGAAGTACGTGCTTAACCATGTTTATTGCTGCTCAATTTATAATAGCTGGGAAATGGAACCAGCCTAGATGTCCCTCAACTGATGAGTGGATAATGAAGATGTGGCACATTTATACAATGGAGTTCTACTCAGCGGTAAAGAAAAATGAAGTTATGAAATTTGCAGAAAAATGGATGGACCTGGAAAGGATTATACTAAGTGAGGTAACCCAGGCCCAGAAAGCCAAGTGCCACATGTTCTCTCTCATATGTGGATCCTAGCTACAGATGACTGGGCTTCTGCGTGAGAATGAAAATACTTAGTAGCAGAGGCCAGTAAGTTAAAAAGGAGACATAAAGGGAAGAGAAAGGAAGGGAGGAGGGTACTTAATAGGTTGATGTTGTATATATGTAACTACAATGATTGTGATGGGGAGGTAATATGATGGAGAATGGAATTTCAAAGGGGAAAGTGGGGGGGGGAGGGAATTACCATGGGATATTTTTTTATAATCATGGAAAATGCTAATAAAAATTAAAAAAATAAAAATTTAAAAATTTAAAAAAAGAGCATTAACTTAATTATCTCTACACTGACTCTTTTCCCCAAATAAGGGAAAATTCACAAATCCTGGGAGATTAGACAGAGACATATTTTGGTGGGAGTACTTCTTATAGTGTTACATAAATTGGCAGTGAAGAATTCCTGAGACTTGTTTCTGAAGACTCAAGAGTAGTTTAATCCTGTAGCAATCCTTTAACATGAGATATAGTACTTATTTTGGAAATATTTTTGTGTTGCTGGAGTATAAATTTGCTTAAAGCAAGAACTTTGCCCCTATTATTTCTTATGTGGATATATTTGTGTCATGTGCATATGTGCATATGCATGCTTGCAGGTTTGTGTGTGCACACATGTGTGTTTGGGGGTACACACAGACCTAGATGCATGTACATGTGGCGGCTGGAGATCAATGTTGAATGTTTTCCTCAATTGCTTTCCACTTTGAGACAGGTCTTTCACTGAATCTATAGCTCACTTATTTAGCTCTAGTAGCTGTCAGGCAAGCCTCAGGTATCCTCTTGTCTGTCTGCCAAGTGCTGGCATTATGGATGTGTGCCACCACGCCTGCCTTTTCACATGGGTGTTGGGACTCTGACCTTGGGTCCTCATACATGTGTGCTCAGTGTTTTAAAGACTAAGCCATCCCCCCAGCCCCTGTACCTACTATTTTTATGCACTGATCTTCCCCTTTAGTGATCAGAACAACATGTGCACATAAGATGTTTAAGATGATTAAAATCACCTGTAGATTCAACATCATGTACATTCCAACTATTTGATGACAGGGTAAGAAAATGACAAATTTGAAATGAAAATTAATAGCAGAATCATACACAAATGGGATTGCTTATATAGGGAGATAGTTTCAGCAGAAAATGATTCTGACAAGTTCCCCTGATAAAATTAGCGAGCTTTTCTGCTTCCAGCCAGAGATTGAAGGTGCTCTCCCCCAAAGCCAAGCATCAATTTAAAATACAGCTAGTGAAAAGCAGCCTGTCATTTTGGAAGTAGTGGCATGTCTTTCTTGAGGGCATGTTATAATGACAGAAGTCTTCGGTGATTTTTAAGGAACATTGGAAAAGCAAGTGTTTGGTGAGAATATGTTATTGCTAATTTGTCACTGTCAGAGGCACAGAGCACTGTGTTTGGAGGCTGTGAGTTTTCTGGTCATGTTCAAGTGGCACTATCTAGTGAAGCAGGGATCAGTCCCATGACCTCTTCTGGGTTCCTGTGTTTGACTTGAATGCTCACCTCAAGTCTTCTGATGGCAATCTGAGTTCCCATGTTATTTGGCAGCTGCAGAAGAGGTGAGAGGAATAGAGGGAGGGTGTGCCAGTGACCAGTAAGGCAGCCTGCTTTCAGTCCAAATGAAATCTGTGCTTATGGCAACATCTTGGTGAATGTAGGTAGCAGAAACCCATTCCCTGAATGTTAATGACTCCCAGGAGAACAAGTACAATTACCAGCATTTGTCATGTCTGGGGCTAGACATTTTGAAGTCTTGGTTTTCCCTTATGTGAAAGCCCATCCTTAGGTATCCTTACCTCTCTCTTCTTCACCAAAATGTTCCCTATTTGGATGGTATGATAGTTAATCTTGAAGACTGGATTTAGGATCACCATGGAAACAAATCTCTGGGTATGTCTTGGAGTGAGTTTATAGATGATATTAATTGAGGTGGTTTGCATCATCCCATGGTCTGGGTTCTTGGACTGTTATAAGGGAGAAAGTGAGCTGAGAAACAGCATTCATACTCTCTGCTTCCTGACTGAAGATTTTGACCAGCTGCTTTGTGCTCCTGCCTTCAAGCCTTCTTCACCATGATGGACTGTAACTCTCAAAGTATAAGCCAAAACAAACCCTTCCTCCTTTAAGTTGCTACTTATCAGGTATTTGGACACTGTATGAGAAGTGTAACTATCATAGAAGGAAATTGGGAAGGAAATAGGGGAGGAAATATCAGACTGTGGATAGAGCTTACTCCTGACAGTTGACACAGTTGACTTTGTTGCTAAAGAAAGGATGAGTCAAGTGGGGAGGAAAGAAAGGAAGGTGGGTGTGTTTTAAGTGGATGGGCACATGCAAGTAAAGTTTCAGATGTTGTTTGGGTGATTGTACAGTCTTTCTCTTAAGGCTCCAGACAGAGCATATCAACCCAGATGCAGACTGACAGCAAGAATCTATGGTAACATGGTGGTTCCAGGCATCTCTTAAATTTTCTTTAAAAAGCATAGGTGCTTTGGTTCCATTGGATTCTGTAGTCATAAGAAAAATGCTTGGATATATAGTTAATTTTTTTTTCTACTTAAAAGCCAGGGGAAGAATGTTAAAGGACAAAGAAAAAGAAAGAAAGCACACTTGGCTCTCACACAGCCATTCTGCTTTTAAGCAGATGCACATTTGATTGCAGACTTTGTTTTTTCCCCCAATTAGTGTCCAAATGAGTAACTCACAATTTCCATTTGCATGCTTCATTCTGCTTCCCAATGAAGTAAATGATTATTTCTTGGTTCACAGAAAGACTTTTCAAGGACAGCAGAGACAGAGAGCATTCTAGTCCTTTAGAGCTTAAATACTTCAGCTGCAGTAGTAACATTGATACTTTATGTTTGATTTTTCTCTTTTTACCTCTTAAAGGCCTCACTTTTGTAAATGGAATTATGGTCTTTATGAAAGACGGTTCATGAAGCCATGCCTATCTGGCCTATGTATTATTCTGTTGTGAGAGGACATAGCTTTCCTCTCCCAAAACTCATATCAACAAGGTGCTACTTCAGAAAGAGACACTGTGGGGCTGTGAATGTGGCCTGTCTTCACGTGTGAAGTCCTACCTTTCATCCCCAGCGCCACATACACTGTGCATGATAATACATGTCTGTAATCCCAGACTCACGTTAGAAAGTAGAGACAAGAAGAACTCAAGATCATCCTGAACAAGATCACCTTCAACTACATAGTTGGTTTGAGGCCTGTCTAGGCTACATGAGATCCTCAAAATAAAAAATAAAAAAATAAAAGTTAGAAGAGACTGTGCCCTTCATCAGACTTGCAGCCTGTTAGCACCTTCAAGTTAGACTGCCCATCCTCCAGAGCTGTGAGACTTAAAGTTTTCTTCTTCCTAAATTATTGAGTTAATGATATTTTCTTCCAGTAGCAAAAAGAGACTGAGATAGAAGCACTGTTTAAAGAAGACAAAGCTGGGTTGTTTAGGCTCCTACTGTATGCATACTGAATGGGGAAATATGGAACTAATTAGGTAGTCACTGTTGGCATCTGAAGCTGATGACTAATACAATATCATGATGGGCCATGATAAGTATGTCATCATTGTAAATAAAGTTGCACAGAAGAAATTCTACACAGGGTTGAGGACAGGAAAGCCCGTTGGAAATGGGGAAACAGCATATGAATTGCTGGATTATTCAAGGGAAGGGACATTGGTGTGAAGATCCATGAAACTTGTGTGGCCTTTGATTCTCGATTATCTTGCATTGATAGGCTCCATGAAGCCTGTGGCTCACTCTAAGATGGCTTTTTTTTTTTTTTTCTTGAGGAGAACAAATCAGTTTTCTTAGTCACTTGGTTCTGCATTAAGTTGGCAATTTAGCTGCCACATTTGTTTTTTGCTTGTTTGTTTGTTTTTTCTTGCAAATCTAATTTGTTGGCTTGGGTACCCAGGGAGTCAACAGATGTGGTAGGCTTCAGAGGCTTTCCAATGAAAGCAATACTCTAAATCCCAGTCTTCATTTTTCTGCCCCTACCAAAATCCCGTCCTCTGCTTTTATCCTTGAAAAGACTTCCTTATGATGGAAAAATAATGGCCAGTAAGTTTGGGGGTGATGCATGCTTCCTCAAGCAAGAGAGATAACTTTCTTTCCTCTAGCTCCTGGGGTCCACTCTGATTTGACTAACTTAAGCCATCCACTCATTGGGATCAGGAGTCAATAACTATGACAGTATAATATTTAGTTATTTTTTATATATTTTTAATATTTATTCAGGGGAGCTAGTAATTACTAATGAGGAAACAGCAACATTCCTCATTCTTATATTTACTGCATCCTTTGCCATGCTTACCACCACCAATGGCTTTCCTTGCCATGATAATAAAATAAACCTAGGGCTGAAGAAATGGCTTAGCGGTTAAGCGCTTGCCTGTGAAGCCTAAGGACCCTGGTTCGAGGCTCGATTCTCCAGGACCCACGTTAGCCAGATGCACAAGGGGGCACATGCATCTGGTGTTCATTTGCAGTGGCTAGAAGCCCTGGCACACCCATTCTCTCTCTCTCTCTCTCTCTCTCTCTCTGTCTGTCTCTTCCTCTCTCTGTCTGTCGCTGTCAAATAATTAAGTAAAAATGAACAAAAAAACCCTTTTAAGATAAACCAAGTAGATCCTGCATGATTTGACTCATGCCTACTTTCTAAACATATCTTTAATCCACCTCCTTTTCCTCTTTGTGTTTCATTCATACTCACATGGTTAGTGAACTCTTTCTCTGGTCTCCTTTTAGTTCCCTGATCCTTATGTTCTTTGTCAAAGAATTCAGATGAGATACAGAGTGTAGTATAGAAAATAGGTAAGAGTTTATCATGGATAAGGTGTAGCACTTTTAAGGGTGAGAGTGGACAATGGGCAAAACAAACATTACAGGGCACAACACTCTCATGGGGAGAGAATGAGCAGTAGCCAGAGAGATCTTTGTGCAAATCTACCTAAAAAAAAAAAACTTTAGGGTTGGAGAGGTGACTTAGCAGTTAAGGCCCTTGCCTGTAAAGCCAAAGGACCCAGGTCCAATTCCTCAGGACCTCGTGAGCCAGATGGCACAAGGTGGAACTTGTGCCTGGAGTTCGTTTGCAGTGGCTAGAGGCCCTGGTGTGCCCATTTTCTTTCTCTCTCTCTCCCTCTTTCTCTCTATAAAATAAATAAAAATAAAATATTAAAAAAATTAAAGAAATAACTGTGTGTGTGTGTGTGTGTGTGTGTGTGAGAGAGAGAGAGAGAGAGAGAGAGAGAGAGAGAGAGAGAGAGAGAAAGAAACACCATGGCATT
Organism: Jaculus jaculus; assembly: GCF_020740685.1. Classification (NCBI taxonomy): domain Eukaryota; kingdom Metazoa; phylum Chordata; class Mammalia; order Rodentia; family Dipodidae; genus Jaculus; species Jaculus jaculus. The sequence goes on from NC_059104.1 coordinate 109,956,499, forward strand.
ACTGCTCCTGCTTTTATGTGGGTTCTGAGTATCTAAACTAAACACTTGAGCAGCAGGTGCTTTTAGCCACTACACTATCTCCTTAGCCTCCTCATTTTAGGTATGTTTCATACTATTTAAAAGTTTTTAGAATATGCAACTTCCTGATAGGTATTTTCCTGTCCAGTGGATTGGCAGGCCCATTTTGATTAACTTTTTTTTGGTTTTCCGAGGTAGGATCTCACTCTGGTCCAGGCTGACCTGGAATTCCCTATGTAGTCTCAGGGAGGCCTCAAACTCATGGTGACCCTCCTACCTCTGCCTCCAGAGTGCTGGGATTAAAGACGTGCACCACAAGGCCTGGCTTTGATTAACATTTTTTTTTTAATGCATGAAGTGTGTGTGTGTGTGTGTGTGTGTGTGCGTGTGAGTGCATGCATGTACATGTGCACACATGCACATGCTTGGGTATTGTTCCTAAGGGACACTGTCTATCTTCTGGGACACAGGCTCTCTCATTTGTCTAGAGATTGCCAATTAGGCAGGGCTGGCTGGTCAGTGAGGCCTGGGATCCACCTGTCTCCACCTCCCCCACACTGGGATTATAATCACATGCCACCACATCTAACTTTTTCACTTGGGTCTAGAGATTGAGCTCAGTTTCTCATGCTTATGAAGCAAGCAGGCAGGAACTTTATCTACTTAGTTGTCTTCCCAGCCTGTCCATTAACTCTTAAGTTATCCTCTATAGGTGTGTTTCTTAACAAGCGGCAGTATTTTTCATATTATCTCTCTTATTGAATAATAATATGAGCTAGTAAAACTCTCTCTCTCTCTCTCTCTCTCTCTCTCTCTCTCTCCCTCTCTCTCTCTCTCTCTCTCTCTCTGTGTGTGTGCATGTGTGTGTAGTATATGTGGTATATGCAAGACATGTACCTGTGGTATATGCATGCAATGTGTGTGTGCAGATACATGCTGTGTTTATATGTGGGATGGCCAGAGGAGAATTCTGGGTGCCCTGCTCTATTCCTCTCCCAGGCACTTTCTTGAAAGGGGGGAGGATATCTCTCTCAACCTGGAGCTACTGTTTTCAGTCTGTAAGACCCAGTGTTTCTCTAGTTTCTACCCCCTATGGACTGGTGTTATAGATGTATATGATCATCCTCTCCTTTTTATGTGGATTCTTGGGAGTCAAATTCAGGTGGTTTCAGGCACCTTCTAGGCTTTTATGCTTAAGTGGAAAGTGTACCTAACTGCTTGATCCATCTCCCCAGATTCCTCTTGATTTACAAGGTTGTCTCTGTTATTTTCAAGGACATCATTTATTTTCTCGTTTTGCCTATAAAATATAAGATATTACATATAAATTTATTTTATATACATACATAAATATAAGCTATTATAAAGTTTGATGAAGGCCTTGTAGGTGTTGGTTGTCTAAACATGTTAACCAGTCAGGTATGGTGGCACATACCTTTAACCCCAGCACTTGGGAGTAAGAAGGTTGCTGTGAGTTAGAGGCCAGCGTGGGACTTCATAGCCAGTTCCAGATCAGCCTGTGTAGAGTGAGGTCCTACCTCAACAACAACAACCACAAACATATATTAGCCACCCTCGTGTTCTGATGGACTTCTTATTACTTCCCTCTTCCAGCTTGACCTGTTCACATGAATGAATAATGAATTGTTTGTCAAATAAATAAATAAATGCAGCAACAGAGAAAAGTGAACTCTTAACACATCCTACAATCTTATAATCCACTCTTGGTCAGTGGAATATAAACCAAGAAGGTTTACTGCATGGGGTCAGATGACTCATTTCTTAAGCTTGTCTCCTGGCAGACACAGCATGATCAGCAACCTCAGGAATGTCTGGCCACTTTGTGAAATCCTGGGCACCTAATGCTCAGGACACAGGTCTAATATGTGTCTAGGGTGGGCTGGTTTCTTTGTGCTGTTCTATGGCAGACTCTGCATCAGATAAAGCAAGGCTGTGGTGCAGAGGGTGTCTTCTCTTTTACTTCCCAGAAGTCAGCCTTCTGAAACTAGTCCTGTGTGATGCCTGGCTGGAAAATGTCCTTGTTCTACTCATATTATGACACTGAATGAAAATATAAAGAAAGCATCGTGATCATTGAGAGGCAATGTGCAACACATACACCCCTCAAGCCTCGCGGGGACAACCTGACCAATTCTATTAGTCAAAGAGAAATAAAACCTTAAAGATTACTGTCATTTATTTTATAGGACTTTGTTACACTTGTCATTTAGAGAAGAAAGGAATCTCTAATGAAACCTCTACAATATTGAATTTAAATGACTCATATTTCTGCCTAACTATTATAAAGCTTTTTGGTACAATTCTGTCTGGCCTAATTGAAGTTTATAAAACCTTTGCTTTCAAAAGCAATGCATCTGTCATCATCAGACCAGCAGTTTTTACCTGAGGATGCTGCCTGGCATTGTAATATGGGGCTGCTGTTCTGAAGGAGAGGCTGGGAAGGGAGCTGGGATTAATGTTAGCACTCACAAACACATAGGACACAAGCTGTTCTCAGCCCCAGGTGAGGTTAGGGCTGTGGTGTGGTCAGAGTGAGGTCTTCAAGCAGGAAGAAGAAAGCCAGACCTTGCCTCACAGGACTTCAGGACTCCTTGATTAGCCTTCTCAGTGAGCTATGTATCTTAGCAACTTTATATCATCAGAGTCATTTTTCAATATAGTAAATAAATGAGTGGTAGTTCTAATTAGGTTTGAATGTCCCCCATACACTTATGCATTCTGAATGCTTGTCTCCAGCTGGTGCCAATTTGGGAGGTGGAGACCCAGGGATCTTCTACAGAGTTATGAAAATGATTCTGTTTGGTGGTGCAGGTCTGTGATCCCAGAACTCAGGAAGATGAGGCAAGAGGAATGCTATAATTTCAAGGCCAGCCTATGGCTGCAGAGAGTTATGTAAATTGGAAAGTAATTTCTCTGAACCTTCTAAGCCTATCCTTCACAACAGAGTGAATTTTTTGCTTGCTTGCTTACTACCTACCAGGTTTTAAGAAAAACAGGTGCTATGTGAGAAATTTACTCCTTTACCTTGGGATGTGTCTCTACCCTCTTCACAGCCATTAAATAGAGCCTAGGAACACATTTAAGCTGGTGATAGCAGAGGAAATGATAGCCCTTCCAGTTCTGAATGAGTCAACAGGGGCTATAGGGCTTGGTAATTATACCAGCAGGAACTTGGAAGAGGAAGAATATGAAGCCTTTTAAGGAAGACTATAGAAATGGGTGACTTCCCTTTTTGAGAGTTAATACCCTTACATTGAGAGAGGGCTCTCTCTATGATGTAATGGAGCATCAGCGGCTTAGATTACTATGCAGATAATTTTTATTACAGAAAACCTAGAAAATACAGCATTATTAAGAAGTCCTCTAAAACACTCTATTTTTTGTTCCAAGAGATCAGTATTGCTGGTGTTTGGACAAATTCATTTCTATATGTGTCTTCACAATAGAGTTTACTAGATGAATAGAACTAATATAATGTAGATATATTACAAAAAGGGATTAATTAGGTTAGCTTATACAATAAGTCAACAGTGGCCATCTACATGCTGGAGAGGCAAAGAGGCCAGAAGCTGTTCAGTCAATGAAGCTGGATGCCTCAGCAGTCCCAATCCACTGCAGGAGACCTGTAAGTTCCCTGGACAGTTGCTGATAATTGAGTACATGCTGGGAGGCCAGAGACACTGGAGTCTCATATCAGTGGAGGATACAGCAGCAGCAGTGAAGAAGAAATGAAGGCAGACAAGTGATGTTACTTTTTCTTTGGACCCCTTTATATCTTGGCAGCCTGTTAGAAGGTATTGCCATGTCGGGACTGGGTTTTCCCATGTTTAGTTAACCCTCTTTGGAAGTATCCTTGCACACACAGCCAGAGGAGTGTCTCCTGGGTGATTCCAAATCCTGTGAAGTTGGCAATAAAAATTAAACATCACAATGTATTTCAGTGTATTTATTTTTGTGAAAGAGTTTCTTGAAGCCCAAGCTAATTGATCTTGAACTTTCCAGAAAACCAAGGCTAGTTTTGAGCTTCTGGTCCTTCTGCCTCTATCTCCAAAGTGCTGGAATTATATTCATGTGTCACTATACCCAGGTACTATGCATTTTTTCAATGTTCTCAAATGAACACAGACATATTAAAACTATTAGTATAGTGTTGGGTATAGTGGTGCATGCCTTTAATCCCAGCACTCGGGAGGCAGAGGTAGGAGGATCACTGTGAGTTCGAGGCCACCCTGAGATTACATAGTGAATTCCAGGTCAGCCTGAGCTAGAGTAAGACCATACCTCGAAAAACAAAACACAAACAAAAAACAAATCCCCCAAAAATGAACAAACAAAACTGTCAGTATAATATTACTATAATGCTTTATTTTATCTTACTTTAAAAATAAATCAACGTTATATTATTAGCATAGTTCTCTAACACAAATATTTCTGTAGAGTATCACTTTTAGTTTTAGAAAAGTATTTCACTATGTACTCTAGGATTTACTGTGGATAATTCTCCACACTGTTCAATTAGGCCTGAGTTATTAAGTCTAGCATCAATAGTTGATTCAAGGGGCAGGAGTCTGACACAGTTTGGACCAATGAGATATCAGGAGAATCTCTGGAGTCTCTGGAGAAGAAATTTCCTCACCTACAAGAAGGGGCCATTGGTCCTTTCCTTGATGGATTGGAAGGGCCAATACTGCTGTAGACCTTGAAGGAAAAGAGCATAAGAAAAAGGTTGAGACATGGATAAGGGTCCAAGGGCAAAAGCAGAAATGAAGCCAAAACCCCAAATAAACAATGCCTAAACCAGAAGTGGCCATGAAGTAGATTAGAACTCTTTGTTTAGGTCTTTTGGCCAGGTAACATCATCTCTCCATGGCAGCAAAGTTCTACTCCACAGATGGAGTGTGGAAAGCCTACCCTTCCTTCTGATGCAGGATTTGGGGGTCCTGAAAGGGATTAAACGCTATAAAGATGCAGGAGACAACAAGACTATGGACCCCAATTTTTGGGCACTTATCTAATTTAGCAAAGAATTGAATAAAATGATCTCAAAAAGGATAAATTATGAGTTGTGAGGTTTATTTTAGAGAGAATTAGGATCCAGGGAAAAGGCTAGCTTAAAGACTCACACCAGAGAGGAATTCACCCCCTTTACAGCTGGGTAGGGAATGGGGAGAATGGAGAGAATCATCTTCACATAGAGAAATCTCCAGGGAAGAAACCTCTGGAAAGGACACACACACACACACACACACACACACACACACACACACACACACACACAGAGCAAAACATGAGAGCCCAGGCCAAAAGATTTCCTTTACACCACAGTCACACAGGAGGTCAGAAGAGATTAAGAAATAAGACAGTGAAGGAGTCAGGGCTTAAAGAAACATCACACATATAGCAAAGCAAGAAGGAAGTCAACAATGAGCCAGCAAAGTCCTGGGATAAGAAGAAATTCCTGCCCCAACGTGGCTGGGAATGGGGAGAGAGAGAAAGACACACCCTTGTGTTCAGGTGGAAGCACAGGATGGAGGGGGCCAAGATGAAGATTACACATTTAATTAGGCTTACTTAAATGATTGAAAATCTAATTAGGATGGACCTCATCTTTAGACTCAGGTGTGGAAGGGAGACACCTGATGAGTTGGTGGACCCAAGAGGCTGACTTAAGATATACTAGCCTATCCAGGTGTGGCAGGTCAGGAACAGCTTGAAGAAAAAGCAGGAAGTTGCTTCTGGGGAGTGTTGTTTGCAGCTCTCTTGGATGACACTGGATCAGACGTGGGTTCTAGTGTTGCCAGCACTGGCAAGGTGGAATCTTTGTTCTCTTTGGACCTCTGTCCCTGGCTGACGGCCTATTGAAAGCATCTATCTTGTTTTTGTTCCTTCTTCATTACCTATTCCCAGCAGCAGGGCTCCAATAGTCTCTTATCTCTAGGAGCTGGGAGATATTTTTTCCCCAGGGCTTTATGGATACCACTCCCAGGGGAATAGAGTCCCTTCCATACAATTAGAACCATTTATAAGAGTCAATGGAAATGCAACAGACAGGGGCTGATTGTGTTGTATTAGTTTTCAGGCAGTAGAATTTAGCACAGTAAAATGATTTTTTTTTTTTTTTTGATGCTTATTAGTATGCTGGCAAAGCCCATAGATACCTCCTACATAATAAACCTGCTGGAACAATCTGATCCAGGGATCACACATCTTGACCCTGCATTGTCTGCTTGTGAATGGAAATCCTTGGTGGTTTCAGAACTCAATTCAGTTTGGGATTGTTCTATATTTTTATAGCACAGAAGCCAACAAGTACAGCCATGTACAGAAGAATCAGTCTGGAGAATTACCACTTACATGAGAGATGAGGAGAAAAGACCTGTTATCTGCCTAAGGGATCATGATTTAAGTGGCTGAATGGGTCTTTTTCCAAAGACTTACATAATCACCAAACCATACAGGACTACAAAACTAGCTTGAAAAGCTGGGTTAACTTGACACCAAAACATTTTAAAATTAATCTTTTCTTTTAACATCTTACCTAACAACTCAAATGCACAATATCCTCATTCTCATTAACTTTTGTTCTTTCCACAGGCCATTATATTACTATTATTATATATCATTATTGCTACTCTGCCTTGGAATGAGTTTCTCTCTCATGTTTGTATCACATATCCTACCTAACACTCAAATAATGTTTGAGCTTAAATGTGACACTGCAGGGGGTGTCTTTAACCCTTCAGGTTGTATTTTGCTTGCACAGCATTCTGAACTTTCTTTTATAGCAAAAATCACATATATTACTTGCTTGAGCAAGAATACTCTACTTTAAAATATATATGTACATTTTTTTGTAATTTGTAATTGTACCTTATTTTGAATAAATGTTTTAAGCTAAAATCATTCAGATTAGTCAGAGACACCCAGTGGCATTGGCAATCCTGGGTGTGTTGATGAGCATGTCAGTGAAGAAAACAGGAAGGAAAACACTCAGTGGATTTATTTATCCCATTGAAAACAGGTCTGCTTCACGCTACTGTCTGGGATGGCTCTTTTTGGGCAGAAGCCCATGTATTTATCTTTTAATCTCTTTGGCTAATAGTAGGGAGGAAAAGCTCACCATTGCAGACATTTTATGAATTTAATACTCAATTTACCTCTGCTCCATTTCATCAGCCCAGAGAAGGGAGTGAGCTTTGCGGCCTAAGCTAAGAAACAAGTAGTGCTGATTGGGGTCAGAAAGGTTGTTTTCCTGTGTAATCCATTTGGTTGTTGCCTTTGACCCATTACTTAATCTTGTGTGTCCTTGAGATGGAATATGTGTACCTGAGAGCATGAAGTGGTATCCTGGGGTTATGGGAAGCATCTCCCTCATGCACCAGTCTACTTGAAAAGTAATTCTAAATATTATTGCTTTAAAGTTTTTTATTATTTTATTTTATTTGAGAGAAAGGCAGAGAAAAACAGAGAGGGAGAGAGAGAGAAAAATGGGTGTGCTAGGGCCTATAGCCACTATAAACAAACTCCAGATGCATTTGCCCCCATGTGCATCTGGCTTACATGGGTTCTGGGGAATCAAACCTGGGTCCTTTGCCTTTGCAGGCAAGTGCCTTAATCACTAAGCTATCTCTCCAGCCCTAAATATTATTATTGTTGTTATTATTATTTTATTTTTTTGAAGTAGGGTTTCACTGTAGCCCAGGCTGACCTGAATTCACTATGTAGTCTCAGGGTGGCCTTGGACTCATGGTGATCCTCCTACCTCTGCCTCCTGATTGCTGGGATTAAATGTGTGTGCCACCACACCCGGCCTAAATGTTATTTTTTAAAAAGAATTAGAAAATTATTTATTTATTTGCAAGGGGGGGGGGGAAGGAGGGAGGGAGGGAGGAGGAGGGAGAAGAGAGGCAAACAGAGAGATAATGGCACACCAGGTCTCTAGCCACCACAAACAAACTCTAGATGCATGTGCCCCTTGTACAACTGGGTTATGTGGGTCCTGGAGACTCTAACCTGGATCCTTTGTCTTCTCAGGCGAATACCTTAACTGCTAAACCATTTTACCAGCCCCTAAATGTTATTTTTAATTAAAACAATCATATAATAAATATCTGGCTAAAATTATGCATATGCTAAAAAATTGGTGACCCTTTTCCCTAAGAAATTTCATATTTCCTTATACCCTGGCTTGAAAACTTAACACCTTAACTTTTTTTTTTTCTCACTTATTAAAGTTATTGTGAAGGAAGGTGGACCAATATTTAACCCTTGAAATCCATTTCTAGTTACCTATTTTGGAAACCTTGTCCATGTTTTTAAAAAGTCAATAAAAATTGTATGTTTGTGGTGTACAATGTTATGTGTTTATGTATGTGTGCCTTGTGGAATGGCTAACTCTAACTACTTGCCTTAATTACCTCATGTACTTTCTTTTATGCTGCTAACACTTAAAATTGATACCAGCTTACAGGTATGCAATATATTGTTATCAACTCTAGTCACAATATCATATGATAAATCTATTGAATTTGTTCCTCCTCGTTAATAAGACTTTGTATTCATTGACCAATAACTTCCAATCCCTCTGTCCCCAGCCTCTGATGACTGCCATTCTACTTCCTGTTTCTGTGAGTTCAACTTTTGACTACCACATGACTCCATGTGGCATCTATCTTTTTTTCTTGGCTCAGTACACTTACTACAATGTCCTCTACTTCTGATTGTAAATGACAAAGTGTCCTCTATTTAAGGCTGAACACTATTCCACTGTGTATATCATATTTTCATTCATCTGTGGATGCATTGATTCCATATCTTGTGTAATGCTGCAATTATCATGGGAATAATATATCCCTTTAGCATGTAGACTTAGTAACTGAATAGCTGGATCATGTGCTAGTTCTAATTTTAGTTTTTTTGGAGGAACCTCCGCAATGTTTTCTGTAGTGGATAATTTTCATTTCCACACAGAGTGATAGGGTTCCCTGTTTGCTACAGCCTTACCAGCCTTTACCATTCACATTTTTTATAATGGCCATTCTTCCTGGAGTGAGGTGAAAATTTCACTGTACCTATGATTTTTCCTTCCCTAATACTTTGTGATAAGCATTTTTCATGTATTCATTGACTATTTAGATTACCTTCTTTAAGAAACATCTGTTCAGATTTGTTGCCCAGTTTTAGTTGGTTTATTTCTTTGCTGTTTACTTGGGTTCCTTATATGTTTTGGATATATTAGTAACACAGGTTACTGTTGCTAGGTGTATAATTTCTAAATATTTTCTCCCATTCTGTAGGCTTTCTTTGAGATCTAGAAGCTTCTAAGTTTGATTCAATTCTGATTGTCCAATTTTACTTTTGTTGCCAATACAGTCAGTTTCAAAGATTGTTTTCTTATAGAAGTGTCCATTCTGTCAAATGATAATCATTCATTAGTTACACAAAGATATTTAATTTGAAATTGATTAACATAAAATTAGAAATTTAATCCTTAGATTTCATTAGCCATATTTCAGGTATGTAATTACCCTAACATGGTTGATGGCTGCCACACTGGGATTCCTGCTAGGAGGAGGATCCAAATTCATGTAGGCATTCAGACTCAAGAATGTGAAACATATTAAATCAATCACACATGACAATTGATAGACTGAATGAGGGCATGTCTGGGATCAGTCTGTGCTTGGAGGGTGATTACCAGATAAGTTGTAGTAGTGCCATGATTATAACTGGACATATAGGTGGGATACAGATAGGCAGGGAAATTCATGCATTCTATGAAATTCAATTTGAATTATATTAATTTTAAAATGCTTATGGGACCTCCTATGAGCATACCTTACAGGTAGTTTGATGAATGAATTTGATGTTCATGGACAAGGATGAGCTGGAGATCAAGATTTAGAAGTTATTAGCTTAAAATGGTAACATGAGGACTGGAGAGATGGCTTAGCAGATAAGCGCTTGCCTGTGAAGCCTAAGGACCCGGGTTAGAGGCTCGGTTCCCCAGGAGACACGTTAGCCAGATACACAAGGGGGCGCACGGGCCTGGAGTTTGCAGTGGCTGGAAGCCCTGGCGAGCCCATTATCTCTGCCTGTTTCTGTCTGCCACTCTCAAATAAATAAATAAAAATAAAAATAAAAACAACAACAGCAACAAAACGGTAACATGAGAGTATGAGATGTTTTAAGGTGAGTGTGAGCTGAGCCAAGTGACAAAAAACCAGTTTCTCTGCTTTGTTAGGGAAGAGACACGAGGGGATTGCAAATTCTGCTCTTCTCATAGAGCTTTCCTCTGGCTCCTGGGACAAATTCTAATCAAGTTGAGCAGGAAGGTGGAGAGAATTTCTTGTTCAGGTTATCACTATACAATATTATTCTACAGGTTACTGACTCTGATGTCTGTACTCTTGGAGAGGGAAACTTTTACTTTTTCTAGGGAGAGAATTCTATTGGATAGAACATTTTATTATATGATTATTTGTAGTTTGCAAAAGTAGGAAGAATAGCATAATTATGCCAAGTTGTGGAATATTCATTGGGTAGTATTTTTTCCTGGGGTCATGAAGAAGAGGTAATGCAAAATAACTTGAGCCTATTCCTCAGTCTTTTTCTTTAGTTGTTATTTGGCTATTGATTGTGTTTGATTTGCAGCTAAGTTCTCTCCAGTGTCTCCCAGGTACAGCATCTGGGGTTATGAAGGTGTAGATCTCTAATTAGTTCTCATATCCAAGCTGCATTTTCCAGGCCAGACTGTCCTGTCCTATGAGGTTCTCAAGTACTTTCATGGCCAGTTAAGGCAGTCAGTGTTTTCATTACATCTACCAGTATTTTTTTTTTTGTGTGTGTGTGTATGTGTTCTCTAATAGCTAGAACCCTAATGAGGATGTGGGATATGAGAACTCTATTCTAATTATCAACAGGAGATTTCTAACTTGCCAAGTAACACTCCTATTCCTTGCATATTTTAGTAATGTATAACTCACTGACATTACTCACTATTTACTTTGATCTTCAAAGGAGCTTTGGTAGCTGTCTCTTCTCACTGTGGCTGGTATTTCAGACATAGAATTGCCTGCTATAAGTAGAAGTGAATCAAGCATTTATAAGCCCAAAACTAAATAAATGATTCACTTGGTAACTTAAGCTAAAGGTAGAATTAGATTGCATTTCACCAAAATAACATCCTAATGGATAATAATGTTATGGAGCATGATCAAATTATTGAATAAGACTCTTATAAGGAGCATTGTTATATTTCTGGTACTTTTGTGCATCTTAGAAGTGGCAATGAATACACATTCTTTGGGTTTAAAGAATAGAGACGTAAAGTTCTTGCCCATGAGGTTTTTGGCAGCATCTCAGCATCTGTTATGACTTTATTATGGTATGTGCTCCATAGACACATGTACTGAAGGCTTAATTCCTGATGAAGCAGTGTTTACATGTATTACTTTGGACCATGAGGGTGCTAACTCCATCAATGGATTAATTCACTGATGAATTCATAGCTTAATGGACTACTAGAAGCTGAGAGCTAGTTGGAGAAAGCATGTCACTGAGAAACATATTTTTGAAGATATTTGGAAAATCTGGTTCCTTTCCACCTCTTTCCCAGTTTCTTGGTAGCCATAAGGCAAGCAGTTTCTTCTATCAATAACTCTCCTGCCTTCACATTCTTCTTTTCCTCAGACCCAGAGTCATAGAGACAGCCAACAATGGACTGAAATGTATGAAACCATACACTAAAACAGACCATCTCTGAAGTTGTTTTCCTTTGGTATTTTCTCACAGCAATAGAAAGCAATACGGCAGACACAAGGTCCTGATTTTCCCTTAAAAGCTAGGTGGTCAGGAACCAACAAAAATCAACCAACTGTGGCACTGAGAACAGTTTTGAGTTGTCTTTTGATATAGCACTGTTATTAATGGTGGGATATATATATATATAATATAGGTACAACTGCATAATCTGTAAATTCAACCTTCTTTCACAGATAGCTGGAATCCATCTACTTTATATCTTCATGAAACACTTAGGTGAAATGACTCCCACATTTTATTTTCACTCCCAGGATCTGCCATTTTCCAACCTAAGAAATCTTAAGAAGCATAAACTCATGGGGTTTCTCTGACCCAGACCCATCAGTGACTTTCCATTTTGTTTAGAAAAATTGAGATTCACAGGCCTTGTATTGCCTCCTTTCTAATTTTTCCCTCCTTCCATCATGTTCTAGTTTCATTGTCTTCCACACTATGCCTAAAAGTGGGGAAGACAGGGCTAAAGTGTGTGTGTGTGTGTGTGCGCGCGTGCGCGCACAGCGGGAACAGCTACTGAGAACCAGGGCTATATGAACAGAGGTCAGTATAAACAGTTTTCAACATACCAGGTCACTTTCTGAGGATGCCAGGGTGCTATAAGCTTATTGTTTCTTTTTACTTCTTATTGCCTCTGATAAACTACTTAAATTACTGAGAAAGGGAAGGAGCTATTAAAGAAGAGTTTGAAGACCTAAAATTAATCAAATATTCAATCTAGAAAGAGTGATTTGGAGCTTTAAAGCATAAATAATTGAATTTACTTTGAATTGCAAAGACTTGGCTTTATGCCATTAGTAAAAGCAGGTCACTGGATGCTGACAAAGTCCAATTATAAGAAAAGTAAGCTATAGTCTTGCAATTCTGAGACTTGACTGTATTAAAATACATATTTCATGAGATAGTCACCTTACAACCAGGGTGTTTACAGCATGAAGAGTGTCCAGAGAATTGGCCTTGATCCTGTCTGCTTTTTTTCTGCAGGTGTTTAGAGGACTTTATGACACTAAATGAAAGAACTAGGTCAGGCTGCTTGTTCACAGTGAATGCCAAGATTAAGGCAGTCATTGACTTGTCTTTATCCTAAGGCTTTGGAAAGAGGGAAAACACTTTTTATGGGATTTAGAAACATGATGTAGGAAGAAATTATTTCCAGATAGCTCTGTTGTATTCACTTTTTCTTTAGAAAACTTAGTTCACTAAGTAAAGGTCAAACTTTATCAGAAATAATGAAAGGAGGGAGTAACAATTTGAATTAGAAAATAATTTTGGCAGTACAAAGTCAGTCCCCACTTTTATTAAGTGCTTGCTCATGGATCATTAGCCACTTGACAAGGGAGATTGAAAGAAAAACTAAAAGCTAAAGCACTAAGGACATGTGGCCTATTTGAAGATCAATCATAAAAGAGAGGACCTTTTGGTAATTGCTATTCATTGAGAAAATAGAATTCAATTTACAAAGTTATCAATTTAAACTCATTTGTTGCAGAGTGGTAGAAAGGTGACCTTTTGGTAATGTTACATATTTCTTATTTTGAGATTCTAAAATGTAAGGAAGTCTTTATACTATGATAAGTTCAGATATCTTACACCATCTTCTTATTGGACCTTGTAACTATGGCATAGTACTGGACCACCCTGGAAAATATATAGGAGTCCAAACAAGAGTATTTTTTTGTTTGGTTTTTCAAGGCAGGGTCTCACTAGCTCAGGCTGACCTGGAATTCACTATGTAGTCTCAGGGCGATCCTCCTACCTCTGCCTCCTGAGTGCTAGGATTAGAAGCATGCACCACCACGCCCAGCAAGAGTATTTTTTGTAATGGACTTTTGTACTAATTCTATAGCTTGGGTTATGGCAATGTTACAGGTTTTGTCTGCATATTCACTTACAGTACTCTCACCTGAGTAGTTCTAGTCCTAAATCTTGTATTGCATAATTTATGCCCTGAGTAAGTGGTGACATGTACTAAGTATTCAGAAACCTCAGTAAAATAGCATTCTGCCTTGAACAAAATAAAGCAATTGTCCATGTTCCCCTTGGTATGCTCTCTCTCTCGTCCCCCCTCCCATATCAGTACCAGGTAAATGCCTGTCCTACTCAATAGGTGGTAGTTCTGATGGGAATATCAAAATCTTAGTCATTCTTGGTTGTAGAGGGAGTTTGAGATTAGCCCATGCTACATAAGATCCTGCCTGAAAGCAGATCAGAAGGGGGAGATTGAAGAGAGAAGATAAGAGCATATAGATAGGTGGACAGAAGACCTGAAGAAAGAGAATGAGAAAGAAAGGAATGCTGAAGGAGGAAAGAGGTAATATTCAGACATAATTAAATATATAGTCTTTCAACAAGGGGAGGTGCAAAATTTCGTTTCTTCTAGATATGAGGCAAACTAAGAAAGGAGATTTTGGTTGGGCTATTCTGGCATGACCAATTAGATAGCAACTTGCACAAAAATGGGAAATGTTTTATAAAAACACCAAATGCTTCCCCCCTCTCTAAGTGTGGGCTATTGTCACCTATAATTGTGTGACCATCTCTGTGGCCAATCCAGGGTCCTTGTACCAGCTATTACTACATGGCTTCTTATTCCCAGTTATCTCTTTCCCTTTCTGTCTGTCTTTCTCTGTCTCTTCTCTCTCTCTCTCTCTCTCTCTCTCTCTCTCTCTCTCTCTCTCTCTGTCTCTCTCTCTCTCTCACACACACATACACATACTCACACAGACACAGAGAAAGACAGACAGACAGAGAGAGAGAGAGAGAGAGAGAGAGAGAGAGAGAGAGAGAGAGACTTGGATTACCTTGGAGCTTCTACTTTTATTGTATGGGTGAATAAGAATAGAATTAACTCTTCATTCTAGAATCAAATATTGAGGTTTACTTCCATGACTTTACCTTACTGATATGGTTAGGAAAATTTTAGGAAAGTTGGAAATCTGTTTTGGCAAGATATATCCTGGGAGATGTGATATTTTTAAGCCCTAATTATTATCATTCAAGGAAAATTTTTTGTAGAAGTCACAGAAGGAACTGTATTTTTGTTAGGTGGCTTGTCAGGCATGTGATGCTTACAGAACCTGGCTTCTCTGCAGACACTCTCAGAAGTGGCACGTGAGGACTACAGGCACTTAGTTTGCTCCAGAGACTCAGTGGAAGGTGCATGCTGGCTTCAGGTTGGAAATGGAAACAGGCAGTGGTTGCTTTGCCAATCCAGCTATGTAGTGGGTACTGTGATTCTAGCTGTAATCTTGGAGAAATCTCTACACTGTTGCATGGGAAAAACATGCAGAAAGCAGATTAAAATTATTCAAGGTATGGTCTGCTTGTAGAAGGAAAAAGTCTGATGAGTTTTAAGTTTATTTTTCTGTAGTCTCTTACTTCACCTTTAAAAAAAGATATAATTTATTTATTTGAAAGAACAATAAGGAGGCAGATAGAGAGAGAGTAAGAGAATGGGCACTCTAGGGCCTCCAGCTTCTGCAAACAAACTCCAGACATGCATCTCCTTGTGAACCTGCCTTACGTGGGTCTTGGGCAATTCAACCTGGGTCCTTTGGCTTTGCCAGAAAGCGCCTTAACTGCTAAGCCATCTCTCCAGCCCTCACTTCATTTTGACACTTGCTGGGATCATACTCCTTACTCCCCCCATCAGCTCACTCTTGCTCTGTCACTGAATGTTTGCATTTCTGGAGATCATGACTACAGTCAATATATTTTGTAGACAAAAAGATGTTGTATGGTTTAACTATCTGCCATCTATCAATCTATATACACATAATAAAATTATTATAGGGCTGGAGAGATGGCTTAGAGGTTAAAGCACTTGCCTGTGAAGCCTAAGGAGCCAGGTTCAATTCTCCAGGTCCCAGGTAAGCCATATGCACATGGTGGTGCATGTATCTGGAATCAGTTTTCAGTGGCTAGAGGCCCTGGTGCACCCATTCTCACTCTCTTTCTCTGTCCTTCTTTCTAGCTCTAATAAATAAATAAAACATCAGAAAAGATATTATAAATAATAGTGTAAATGTACCCAAATTCTGATTAAAAAAATATTCTTTTCCTTATCTCCTTTTCACTCTTACCAATGAATTTATTTTCCCTTAATCTACTAGTCTGACCCAAAAAAGAGATTAGATGAAATAATGCAAATAAAGTGCTCTTGGCTGATAATCCCTAGTATATAAAAAACACACAACATGATTCTTTGCGTGTCTTAGGTCATTTCCTTCTGTGGAAGTCTTACTTTTGTTCCTTTTAGTGGCTCACTTTCTGTCCCCCCTACCTATAGGCACATGAACTATATGGTAACTTGGAGTCTCTTTTCCTTTTCTCTTTTTATGACTCCACTCCCTATCTATAGTGACTGGTTTGAAGATAACTACCTCTTTAAAGTGGCCAGTTGCAATCTTCTCTAGAATTCTCTGTTCAGTTTTCAGTGACAAAGTGGTCTCCCTCTTCTCTGCTTCTTTTGCTCTTTGTGTATGCATTCATGTGTGTGAGTGCAGGCACACATGTGGAGGTCAGAGGACAACCTTGGGTATTGGTCCTCATCATTTACCATTTTTTGTGTTCACAGTGCCTATGGCAGAGTAGCTCATTCATGAGCTTCCAGGATTCTCCTGTCTTTGCTCCCATTTTGTCGTAGGTGTGCTAGGATTACAGATAGATGCCACTGTGTGTGTTCAGCTTTATGTGGGTTCTGGAGGTCCAAACTCAGGTATTGTTCACTGAGCCATCTCCCCAGTCCTTCTCCAATTTTTGTTGGAGAAAGTCATCTAATCCCATTGTTGCGACTGTCCAGGCTTCCAGTTATAGACGCTCTACTTAAGATCAATAAGTTAGCACAACTGAGGGTTGGGTAGAGTCCTACTGACCCTGCTTCCAACTGACTTCTGGGCTTAGTTCTATCCTTGACTTTCTGGCAATTTTCTTATATTATTCAATATGTATCTTTTCCTCCTTTTTCTATTTTCCCATTTTCCTTAAATAGTAGCCAGAGTTCTAATATATATAATTTATTTATTTGGGAGAGAGAGAAAAAGAGAGAGAGAGAGGGAGGGAGGGAGGAAGGGGAGGGGAGGAGAGGAGACAATGGGTATGTCAGGACTGTAGCCACTGCAAACAAACTCCAGATGTCTGCACCACCTTGTGCATCTGCCTTTATGTGAATCAAACCTGGGTCATTAGGCTTTGCAGGCAAGCACCTTAACTGCTCAGCCATCTCTTCAGCCCCAGAGTTCTAATATATTTTAATAAGGAATTAAATCTAAGAAATTTTTGTTTTCAAGAGGACACAGCTAGTAAAATTTAAAGAGCCCATTTGGTGGCATTTGAGGCAGTATGACAAGTGAAAGAAAACAGCTTGTGGCAGAGTGACCTTCCTGATGGTTTTCAACCTCCACAATACTGGAGGCTAGTCTGTGTCACTTACTAGAAAGGTTAGCTTAGCTAAGGATCTTCAGAGAAATTGGAGGATGATGAACTGATGACTGACTGTAGAGGGTCCAATGGTGTGCAGCTGCTTCCTAAGCATTCTAGAGGATCTCAAAGGAAAGTAGGTATTAAATACATTAAATGGTGTTTGTGTACTCTGTCCTGTGAGTTTAATCTCCTTAGTAGCTACATTTGGGCCTCATGAAGTTAACAGCAGTGTGTGTGTGTGTGTGTGTGTGTGTGTGTGTGTGTCAAGATCCTGGGAAGAATCTTTACACTGTCATAGAGGGAGATGTTCTGGACTTTCCCATGCCCACAATTTCCTGAGAGTCATGCAGACTTTCCATTGAGCAAAGCCTGGGAATTGTTGTATTTTTCTCTTTTTCTCAAAAGGAATCTCAGAGCCAGATGGCTCATGGTACCAAAACTTTTCAAGCTTATGGGCAGAGAGTATTGGAAACCACAAAGTCCTTTATAGCTTCTCAATCTTTGAAGATGACCCCTAGAACAGCAGAAGTCTTTGGTTTAGGTTATGGGGTGAGCAGAAAAAGATGTACTGATACATATCCTCCTAAGGGCCACATTTAATGATTTGAAGAGTTTGTTGAAATTCCTTTTCTTGACTAGAGGTCTAAAGAGTGTGACTGGATGAAAAACATATTCATCAAACTCTACTAATAGCTGAGCAGAGTAACACAGCATGCTCAGCTATAGTCCTTTCACTTGAGAATATGAACAGGAGGATTGTGAATTTGAGGCTAGCTTGGGCTGCACAGCAATTCCTTATCTTAATAGATATCTTTTCTTAAAAGTAAATGCTTGAGTTTGTCTGTGGTGGGAATGAACCTCACAAGAGAAAACAGAAAACTTCTGGAAAGCCTTTGTGAAGTTCTCTGTCCAAAAGTCATCATGGCCTATATAATGGTCTAGAAGCAATATAAAGTATGATTATCCTAGTGCCTAGCATGGAGTGCTCTAGAAAGAAGAACAAGAGTAAATTTTTACTGAGCACTTGCTATGTGCCAGGTGTCCATGTTACTTATATTCCTCTATTTAACTTTACAACTGCCCTATGGAATAGACACATTTATCACCTCCATTTTCTACAAATGAAAAAAAGAGGCATAATATACAATAATTGCAGATTTCCCATTCTTAGTATGGTAGCTCATTTCCAAGTTGAATTTGCTAATATGCCATGTTCTTGCTACCTTGAATGTTTCTTGGCTCTATGACTAACCTTTGGCCAATAAAATAAGGCACAAATGATATCACATGACTTACAGGGTTAATTATCCTGAATTTTTCTACCTGATGCTCTTGGAAAATTGGCTCATGAAACCTTTCTGTCAGAATCCAGGAACCTGTATAAGGCTCAAGAATTCCACAGAGAGCCGGGCATGGTGGCTCATGCCTTTAATCCCAGCACTCGGGAGGAGGAGGTAGGAGGATTGCCGTGAGTTCAAGGGCACCCTGAGACTCCATAGTGAATTCCAGGTCAGCCTGGGCTAGAGTGAGACCCTACCTCGAAAAACCAAAAAAAAAAAAAAAAAAAAGAATTCCACAGGTCCAGGTGACTGTGTTCTGGTTGATAGATCTGGCTAGGAGTCTTCTTATACATTTAGCCCAGTTGATTCTCAAGATGACTGTAGCCCTGGATAATACCTGACTACAACTCATGAGAGATTCTACTACTTGCCCAGCAAAACTAATTCCACCCACAGAATTATATTCTCAGCAAGGAACCACATCTCAAGGTGTAGGATGGAGAATGAGAGCAGCCTGTGGGAGGAAAGGGTTTATTTTGGCTTCCAGACTTGAGGTGAAGCACAATGATGGCAGGGGAAAATGATGACATGAGCAGAGGATGGACATCGCTTTCTGGCAACAGGAGAGTGTGCCAAACTCTGGCATGGGGAATCTGGCTATAATACCCATAAGCCTGCCCCCAACAATACATTCCATTCAGGAGGCTCCAATTCCCAAATTGCTGCCAGGTGGGAACCTAGCACTTATGGGGGATACCTGAATCAAACAATCACAGAGACTAAGACTTCCAACTTTGACCTCTGGCCTACACACACACTTGCACCCACCCACCCACCCCCACACACACCTGTACCCACATATATATGAACACCCATACACACATGCAAAAATTTTTAAAATGAGTATCCTGTTGTATGTTTTGACTTAATGTGTGTATATGAATTAAATTAAATGCATTTAGGAGAGGCCTGCATCCTGTTTTTTGTGCTTCATTTTCATAATCTGAAAAATAAGAATGTAAATTAGCCACATTGTATTTATGTCTATATTAAATGATGCCTTATTCACAAAAATGTGTGACTTTTCCTATTTCTGTGCAGAGAACCCCTTGGATGCCTATAAGGCCTTCTTGGAGGACTGAGTTCTCTGAGGGGAGAAAATTGATGATACTCAAGCAACCTGTGTTTGAGATAAGGTCTAGGTATATTGCCTAGGCTTGCCACAATATCACAAACTTCTGCCTCAGGCTCCTGAGTGTTGAGATTGTAGATATGTGGCATGTTTGGCTCTAAAACCATGTTTTTGAGATTTCTGACAATTTTATTACATGCTCATAATGTATTTGGATCACAACCACAACCTTCCATTATCTTCTTCCCCCCATTCCAATTATCCTCTTTCCACTGAATCACCTTATCTTTCTAGCTAGTTCCTCTTCTTTGGCCCTCCTCTATTATCTATGATGAAATGTTGATGGGCTCAATCTTATGCAGGTAACAACAGTCACTATGAGATCATAAATGCACTAGTAACTTAATGTCCAGATGATAGTATTTCAAAGGACTCCTCCCCAGCCTCTGGCTCTTACATATTTTCTGCCTTCTCTTCTGCAATGTTCCCCTGGGTCCAGTGTTCCCTTGGAGGGCATGAGATAGATGTCTCATGCATTGCTAATCACTCAACAGTCATTTGTTCTCAGAAGTACCCTGTGTGGGGTGGAAATGTTCTACCTAGAAGACAGAGGAAAATGCCAGGGATGGGATACCTCCCAGTGAGTTATTGGCCAAGGATTTCCCCAAGGCTCTCTAAATAATACAAGCTATTGCCAATGCTCTTAGTTGTCCACTGGAACTAGATGGTAGGACCCTATTGGTGAAGACACAGCATACTTTGGTTGCAAGATAATGAAAGCTGGACATCTTTCCTGCCTGCTGGTTGTGACAGTGCTGGAAAGCATTATATAGCCTACTAGGGGAGACAAGTCAATGATAGCCTTAGAAAGCAATGAACCCTGTGAGCTATACAACCAACCAACCAGGCAAGATGTGCCCACTGGGGCAACAGAGACACTATCTGGAAAAGTTTAAGTGGTATCAGGGAAGAGGGATGGCTAAGAGATCCACTCCATGGAAAGGAACCAAGGCAGAATCCTATGGAGACCAAGATGATGGACCCCAGTGAGAAGCTCTCACTAGCCTTTGGTCAAAAGTGAGGCTATGACCATCCAAATCTCTCTAAATTAACAATCCTTATCCATTTTAACCTAGCCTGATCTCATTCTCCACCTGGGAAACTGCTTTCCAAGTCTGTCACAGCACTTCTCTTTTCTCTTGCTCTCATCTTGTATAGAGGATATATGGAATACCTAACTGAATCACAGCCCAAGAGAGGCTCTAAATGTGGCTCATCTGAAATCACTCACGTGGAATACAATAGACTTCATACCTCCTCTTTTAGTCCATATGTAGAGAAAATTCAATGCTTTCTAACCACCAATGACTCGGGACATTTTATTTATTTACTTTACTTTTGCTTTTAAGATCTTGTCTGAGGGGCTGAGTAGATGGTTCAGTGGCTAAAGGCATTTGTTTGTAAATGCCTGCAAATCCAGGTTCAGTTCCCCAGCCCTCCACCTAAAGATGGGCATACATTTGTGGCCACAAGAATCTCTGGGTTTGTGTGTGTGTGTGCAAGCAAAATTTAAAAACTTAGAAAAGATCTATCTGAAAGGAACAATACCCTTCTTAAAAAAGTAATCAAGTGGGATTTTCCATCAAGGTAGTGAAGGAGAAGCTTTTGAACAAGGTAGACATGAGTTGGACTTCTGACTCTGTACTGTTATCCATGTAGTCTTAGGTAGGTACTCAAGACTCTCAGCAGAAAAAGGAGCTGGCTTAGCTGATTAACAGAAAATTAGAATGGTGCCATAAACCAAACAGGTGGTTGCAAGCCAACAAAAATCACACATGTCTCAAAGAAGATGCCACAACTTACTCTGTGCATGAGCGGTTCCCAATTTTCCTTCTCATGTCAGTGCCACTATTGTGAAAGAGACAGTTGAATGAAGAGAACCACAAATATGAGAGGAGCAATAGAAGAAATGGGAAGCTATCTGGAGAGGAATGTACTGAAGGGTTTGGAAGGATCTAACCATGAGCACCTCATCAGATGTGGTGGCTTGAATCAGATGCTCCCTCCATGAAATCATGTGTTTTGAATGCTTGGTCCCTGGCTGGTGGCACTGTGGGAGTTTGAGGATGTGTTTTGTTCAGGGAAGGCTTAGTGGTGTTATATAGCCAGCACCCCTTTGCCAGGGATTGGCTCATTTTCCTGCTGCTGTTTCCTATCTACTGTGGCTGAGGTGATATCCAGCCTCTGCTCATGCCATGCTTTTCCCTGCCACCTAGGGGCTTCTTTTCAAGATCCTAAGCCAAAATGAAAACTTTCCTCCCATAAGCAGTGTTTGATTAGGTGCTTTATTCCAGCAATGAGAAGGTAACTATAACACCAGGGTTCTAAATAAGAGAATTGCTAATGCTGAGCAGTTAAGAATATCATGGACATGTCCATTGGCTGCTGGAGTTCAGCCACATGAATAAACTTGCATCTCACAAACCTATATATTTTTTTTGGGGGGGGGGCATCTACATAGAGAGGAACACTTTTACCTCAGTAACAATGGATCTGGAAAGTCAACAATATTTATTAACCTCGCCTTCACTGCCATTGAAAAGGGAACGATTCTCAGTGTTGAGAACAGGTTTGAACTTTCCTTCACAGTTCCTGAGAAGTATGATGTTCTTTCCTTTGACCAAATTCATTTTGTTTAATCATTCATTCATTTGTGTATTTGTGATACTAATTAACAACTTCCAAAAGTCTTTAAATCTTTCATCCTCATTTGGATATGATAAAAAGAAGAAAGAAGGAAAGAGAAAGAAAAGACTGAAAGAAAGGAAGAAAGGAAGGAAGAAAGGGCTTTTATGGTGCCCTTCATTCATGGCTAGGTCATATTATTCTTCTAGATATAAATAATCTCACAGAATATCAACCAAAGACAAGTTCATTCAGCAATAAATGAGATCAAGTTCTCTGATAAAATGAGACAAAATAGGACTATTAAAGCAGGCACAAAACAAGGTCATTGTGCCATTCAAAAATTGCATTTATTGGGCCAGGCTTTCTCACTTGAGCCCATACCTCTGCCTCTTGAGAGCTAGGATCACAGGCAGTCTATCCCTGTCTAGCATTTCCATGTATGCTGGAGATCTAAACTCTTGTCTTCATGCTTTCAAGTGCTTTATCCACTGAGCCATTTCCCCCAGCTCTTAGTGTCTCCTTTTGATATAAGACTTGTTGAGTTATATAATAATTCAATTATTCTCTCTCTCTTTCCTTCTATCTCTTCTCTTTCTGTCTTCTCTTTGTTTTTGGTTTGATATGATTTTATTACATCTTGCACTTCACATTGCTTTCTCTGGGCCAATTAGTCAGCTTTGAATTGTGAAGAGGAGGACTCCTTTAGCTCTTCTCTCCACAAACCAGAGGAAGCAGCTTGCCTCTACTTTCTAACAGCACCCCAAACAGAGCACAAACCATGGCTTTCTTATACTCACTATACTAAATTATTCAGTGTAAATTCTACTATCACAATATTTTCTTTGTCCTATCCTTTTTTTCACCCCACAGTTCATAATACATATATTCCCTTGCTACAGTAAGTAACATACTCAACTATTCCATTTCAGGTCAGTTTTGGTGGGCTTTGGCTGACAATGTGGTTATGGTTATGTGAAAAATGATGGGAAAAGATATGATGTTATGTGAAATTTTAACATACAAATAATATTGCCTGATAGGTCTCCTCATAGATCCTTTAGGACCCTGGTTCGAGGCTTGATTCCCCAGGACCCATGTAAGCCAGATGCACAAGGTGGCGCATGCATCTGGAGTTCATTTGCAGTGGCTGGAGGCCCTGGTGCGCCCATTTGCTCTCTCTCTTTCTGCCTCTTTCTCTCTCTGTCTGTCGCTCTCAAATAAATAAATAAAAATAAACAACAAAATTTTTTAAAAAAAGAACCTGATATGAGGAAGTAATGAAAGGAAGAGCTACGTAGGAAGTAGATTAGACTGGTAAGACTGGGTGATGGATTAGATTTGAAGAGGAGAGAAGATAGAGTGGTGACTTGGATTTCTATCTGATAAAGTATGGTAGTATTAGATGGTTGTTTTTTGTAGAGAATTAAATATAACTTTGGAATTATTGTTCTACAGTGGACTTCAAGTTTTGTTTTTAACTTAGTAACCTTATCTCAGTACTTCTGTTGCCTTATTAAAAAGGCTTAGTTTTTCAAATTTTCTCAGATTCAGTTTCATCATTCTCTCCATACCCTCGTTCATGCACACTCCATTTGTAGGAAAATTATGTTTTAATATTTTGAGACTCATGCTTTGATAGCTTGGACAAGAAGATGTAATGCTGAAATACGAATTATTTTGGTGGTGGTGGGGGAATCCCCTGTTAACAAAGGCTTGTGATTGGAAATGTAAGAAGTGGAATGTGGGGGTGATGGCAAAGCAGAGAAATTTATATTTATCAACTGGCTAAATTCTCCTGGAACAAGTTCTGATCATATCCATCCTTTAAGTCATATTTCTAGCACCATCATTGGATGTTTTAGAGGCTAAACTTAAATTAAACTTGAATTTTTCTTCTTTGCTCTAAATAATGTAAGAACCCATCAAATATGTATTCACATTTACACATCTGGAACAATGAGCTAGTGTCTAAAAATGATCATATAAATGATGTTTCTTATAGTGATCTTTGACCAAAAGCAAAAAAAAAAAAAAAAAAAAAATCTCAAATGGGTTGAAAATGAGAAGACCTGATATTCACAAAGGATGGGATACAACTATTTTTTTTTCAGAATGTAAATAAGTATAAAAGTACTGTGATTTTTCTAGAAGAAAGTATGAATATAGCATATGAGAGCAGAACTGTAAAGTAAGCTGCTTCATTCTAACAAGGCTGTTTATGAGATGTTATATCTTAACTGTACTGAAGCTAAGAGTTCAAAGCCACATTAACAAAAAGATCAAAGGCATATAGGAAAGTGGATTTGGGTATCCGGTTCTTTTCCTTACTTTCCCGTGATAAAGTCTTTTGAAAGAATGTATTCCTACCCAGGTGCCTCTCATCCTAGATGCTTAGAGCTACACTTCTCACCCACTAGTCTGGGTGGTACCTTTGACAAGAATCCAAGAAGAGTCAGACTTTAGTGTTACTCAAACCAACATGATTTGTGTGAGACATTTTCTTGTTCCTTACTATCTATCTATTGCTGTTACATGAACCAATGATCATGCTAGAAGTCACAGGATAGCTATTCTTTCTTAGAATTTGTCTAGGTCCTGAGGATAACCCAGTGAGTGCAGTTTGCTGTGAGAAGTACTATTGTTTTCTTTTTACCCAGTTGAACAAATAGTTTTTGGAGCACAGTATTTGTGAAGCTTCAAACTAAGTAATAAGAATGCAGTGATGATTGAGATTGACAACTTACTGTCCTTGTAAAGATGGATGAGGAAATGATAAAAGATAAACTTAATTAAATAGTCAAGACATAAACTGGACTCTGGTGACACACTGTCTCGTTTATATACAAAATCCTTCCTCCTATTTTAGAACCTGGACAAATGAGTATGTGTCTGAAAGGAGTAACTAGGGACTTGACTGAGGAGGGAGGGATAGACATGATGGGAACATTAAGGAAGTCCATCTAACATAGACATGTGATGGAAGAAAGTACTCTGTAACAGGGAAGAGCTGAAACCTAAAGTAACTAGGAGTTGGCCAGGCTAAGTAGTAATAGAGAGAGGGGAGGTTATTCTAGGTTGTTTCAGATTCTGAGAGATGCCTTTTGTAGTAGTTTGAATATATGTCCTCCAATAGACTCAGATGCTTTATTAAAGCTTATAACTTGGATTTCCAGCCACATGTCTGGGAGTGGTGTTTGGGGTTGGATCTGATTTCAAGCCTAAAGGTGTTCAGAGCAGTCTGAGTTCGGCCTGGGTCACTGATGCTTGCTGCAGTTCTCTTCTGTCTGCTGCCCATGTGTGCTTACTTGTGGTGCTGGCTGGTTGGTATCTGTCTCTCTGCTTGTATCTGTGGAAGGAAGCCAGTTTCTGCCACCATTATGGAACTTCTACTGGACCTGTAAGCTTCAAATCAATCCCCTAAACTGTGTCAGTTTGGAAGTTCATCCCAACAACATGAAGCTAACTACAACACCCTTCAATATCTTTTTCTTCTATTATGGGAGTGCAGAATTTTAACTAGGGCATGGCTAACCAAAACATAAAACACATTTCTTAGCCTCACACACTTAGGTATTGCCTCTGCCTATGATTTGGCAACTGAGCTATAAGCACAAATGGAGGGTTGGTACCATTTTCAGGATGTGGTCTTAAAGAAAGGAGACATGCATTTCTTTCTCAAAGTGATGTAGTTGTGATGTCTGTTGCAGTTGCAACCACATTAGATCCTAGAATAAACTTATGTTTGCAGGCCATACACATCATAACAAATTAGCTAGAATTCATCAAAGAGACTTTACATAGAGTTTCCACAGAAGTCTTAGACTGCAGCTGACTTATAAGAACAAGAAATAAATGATCTGTTGAAGCCATTGCCACTTGAAGCCAAACTGAACTCTAACTAAATCATACAAAATAAAAGATGAACATTTATAATATCTAAAAGTAAGTAAAAGCATAGTGCATTCCTAAACTAAAATATTTTAAAAGGCTAAAGCAGAAGACAAAAGCAAGGCCAAGTTGATTACATAGCAGGGCACACATGAAGATAGACTTGTATGGTTTTATTAGGACTTAAGGATTTATTGTAAGGAAAAAGAGTCTTTTATGCATTTAAACATTCCTTTTTGAACCTGTTGCCACCATGCCCATAATTTCTGCTGTGATGATGCATCTGTATTAACAGTTCAGTGAGGTTCCATAACAGGATCCTGGTGATTATAGGGATGAATGCCAAGAGAGCATTAGGAAGCTAATGCAGTAATTCTAAGGAATGATGCTGATGGGCTCAGGCAAAGAATGGTGACATAGATGGAAAGAAATGAAATGAGTGAAAGATTGAACCTGGAGAAAATGACCCTCTCTCACCCCTCTTAGTTCAAGCAAAACATAAATTTTCATTGCTTGTGAACTTCTGTTTCTATCTCTTTCTAGTCAGAAGGAGTCTTAGCTACATAAGGAGGATTTACATAATTCCCTTCCCACCTGCTCTCTTCTGCCCTGCACCATATTGGTTTAAGTAGTTCATTACAGCTTATTCATTCTTTAACAGTCTGACTAGCTTCAGGGGTTTTCATTTGCACCAAGATAGTATAGCCAGGACTACCAAGGTGGATAACTAGAATCAAAATTGATCAGTGTATCCCATTTACCTTTTATGTTCATTTACTTATTTAGTAAATAGCTATGGTTACGACTGTTTTAATTTAAAGTCCTTGAAGCAGAGCCGAGCTATAATGGAGACATCATCACAAATGTAAGGGCATGGGACACAGTATAAATGCTGATACTGGACTTCAGAAATGTGGCATGTAGTTGGCAGTGAATCTGTTATGTTACTTGGGAGAGATGTGATCAGACTTCTGAAAGGGCATTTATGCTCAACCAGCTTAACTAGCATGCTACACTAGTGTGTAAAGATAGAAAACAGAAATTTTGTTAAGCCTGGGATGGATCTGGGTTACTTGGAGTAAGGAGAGATTGAGACACTTTTCTACTTGGTGTAGTTCCAAACTCTTAACTGTAAGTGAGAAAAAGTTTTCTCAAATGGTCTTTGTAAATAACAGAGCTATGTCAAAAAGGTAGAAGTGCAGAAGTAAGGTAGGCTTTATAGTTGGTTGATTTAGCAGTGAAAAGATAACATTAAGGATCCAGGTAGATTTCTCTGCAGTCCACCATCCATAGGCCTGGTGCATCACAACCGCTTATGGTAATTGTGGCGATGTAGGAGCATCTATATTAATAGCGCAATAAACACTTCCTTTTCAATGGCAGGGTTGGAGTGAAGAATACTGTGGTGATAGCTTGAATCTATTTTGGCAAATTAATTAATAATTTTTGGAGATAAGGTTTTGCCCTGTAGCCTAGGTTGGCCTCAAACTCTCAACCTTCCTCCTTCAACTTCCCAAAATTCTGGGATTGCAGATCTGTACCAGCATGCCTGGCTCTTGTTTTAGTCAGCTGAGATCATGAGCATTAACTGGACCATCAACTTATGTGAGGAAAAGGCTAGAATCTCATTGTCTTATGTGCAGATTTGCCAAAATGATCTCTTACAGGGGTTGCAGATATGACTGGTTCTCATGGAAATGGTATTGCTTTCTTTGTTCAGCAGAATTTAGTGCTCAAGAGATGATAGTCAGAAAAAAATCAGAGCCAATTTCTCACAGCACAAATTGTTTCATTTACTACACAATTTAAAATATCACACTGAAAGTACATACCCCATGTATGGTGTAATTTTAGTGTTTTAGAAGGATAAATAATTTTAGTAAGGTTACTTGACATATGAAAGCACAGGTTGCATATAAAAGATAAAATAATTTAAAAAACAGTTCTGATGAAAGGAGTTCATGTGAGACAATTTTACATTATGGACCCAGCCCAAACTTGGAGGGCTTCCACTTCATTGCTAAAATGCACTTGCATTCTTTATGATGCTACTGCTCACAGTGCATTACTGGCTATTGCTGAGGTTCATGAGGATGGAGTCTGAGCAGAAGTTGAACATCTCTGTTCATTGTCTAAGAGGATTTTTGGCTTTTCATCATGACCTTAGCTGGTGAGTCTTAAACCTGATATGGTTTTTCTCCAGTCCCCAGTGGCACTTTGGAGCAATCTACCAACACTTTGTTGGTTATAATGACCATCTATGCAACATGATGGAGAGACTTCACAGGCTAGTGCATCCCCTTCCACATGGTGCCATCTCAGATCGCCATTGATAAGTCAGTAATAAGGATGTCAGGGCATGGTAGGTATCATCAACCTTTGTTAACGGCAGTAAGAAACTTAACCAGTAAACCAGTCTTTTGGCCTTGAATCATCCAGTGCCTGAAAGTATTTTGCTTGAACACCTTTGCGCTACTAATTGTTACAGATTTGGTTTCCTTTTTGAAGGGGATGTCCTATCGAGCTAGCCACCATTTTAATTGGGAAAACTGGAAAGAGGATATAATATGAAGGTAGTTGGTATTACTAAAGGGGAGAAGGAGCTGCAGCATTAATATATTAACTTCCAAATAATGGAAGCTTCCAAGGAAAAGAACAGGTAGAGCATTGTTATACAGGTAGAGTAGCCTCTGCTGCTCTAGAGCAGTCATTCTTTCTGTCACCTCTTCTACAATGACCCTGAGTTTTGGAAGGTGTGATAGAGATGTCTTACATTATACTGAACATTCTATTGTCATTTATTCTCAGCACTTTGATGAATTTTGAGTCTCCCTTGTGGTTGCCACCATCTGAAAAGAGAAGCTTCTCTAACCAAAGTGAGAGTAGCATTAGTATATGGGCATACGCACATGCACTTAGAGAGCAGTTTGGTGGACATAATATATCCATCTAGCCAAACAACACCAGGGGCTTCCTACCCAGGGCTTATGACCTCCTTATCCATAGGCATAGGCTTTTGATTAGATTTTCATTACCAGGCATGATTCCCTCCCATGAAGCTGGCCTCAAATCCAATCAGGCAGCAGTTGGTTTCTCTCACAAGACATGCCACAATCACATCATTTGTCACATTTGGCCTGGTTGGTTGGGTGACATAATACACAGACACACACACAATTTTGAGACATGGTCTCACTAAGTTGCCTAGGCAAGCATTGAACTTTCAATCTTCCTGCTTCGGCTGCCAAAAGTAGCTGGGATTATGAACTTGTGCTATCAGTCAGCGTTAGATCTCTCCTGCTTTAAAAATAATAGGATGCTGGCATGTGTAGACTAACCACCTAGACCAAGGAGTACCAAGTTGCTTGACATAGCACCTTTCCATAAACACAAGATAGACTCCTCCCTACGTCCTACCTACATGCGCCTGTAGGCTGCTTGCATGCAGCAAGGAGAACTATACCCTAAAGAGAATATTAGATGGAATACTTCACACTGAATAAAAGAAGAAACATTTTAAAGGGATTATAAGAAGGAGAAAGCAATATTCAAAATTAGAACAGTTGTGAAAACAAATGAAGGTCAGAAAAGTACCAAACTATACAAAGTAATCAATATGCCAGGTATTAACTCACACCTATCAATTATAGCTCTGAAAAGCAATGGATTCAATTCCCCAACCAAAAGACACAGATTAATAGACTGGATCACAAAACAGAATACATCCATTTTGCATCTTCAAGAAATCCACATTGCCACCAAAAGTCATACCACTGTAGGGTGAAAATTATATTCCAAGTGAATGGAAATAGGGAAAAAGCAGGTGTAGCTATACTATACTAATCTGATAAAATAGACCTTAACCAAAAATTACAAAGATAAAGAAGTATACTTTAAACACGTCAAGGAAACAATTCACCAAGAGAAGATTACAAACCTAAACATATACACAGGTGCAACAATGTTTATAAAGCAAAAATCTAAAGCTGGACATGGTGACGCATGCCTTTCATCCCAGCACTTGGAGGCAAAGGTAGGTGGATCGCTGTGAGTTCAAGGCCACCCTGATATTGCATAGTGAGTTCCAAGGCTAGAATGAGACCTTATCTTGAAAAACTAAAAAAAAATAAATAAAAAATAAATAAATAAAAAAGCAAAATCTAGACTAGTGTTTGACTTCATACCTCCTATCATCAATATACAGATGATCTAAACAGGGGGAGCAAGTGGAATAAACAGTCATCTACACAATATTCCATTTAAAAACTATACAGTACACATTCCTGTCAGCAGTTCTTTGAACCTCCTCTAAATAGGTCATATATTAGGGTACAAAGCAAGTCTCCACAAATTCAGGAAAAATGACATAAGTTCTTGTATTATGTTTGACCACAATGCAATAAAGCTAGAAATTAACAAGAAAAGAAACAGCAGAAAATGCACAAACTCCTTGAGATTGGATGACACCATATTGGATAATGAACAGATCATTGAAGAAATCAAGAAAGAAAAAGTTCTTAGAACTGAATGAAAATGAAAAGAAAACATAAAAAACCTATGGGATACAATGAAGACAGTTCTAAAAGGGAAGTTTGTAATTCTAGATGCCTACATTCAAAAATCCAGAGATTTTAAACAGATAATTTAATGATCTATTTGAAGGTGTTGGATAAACAAGAACAATTTAACCTCAAAAGTACCAGATGGAAAGAAATAATCAAGATCAGGGCAGAAATCAATGAATTAGAAATGAACAAATTATAATTATATCTCTAATTATATTAGAGCTGAGAAAAGAGATATTACAGCAGATAACAATGAAATCGAGAAAATTATAAATACATACTTCAAAAACCTGTATCTCACCAAAATGAGCAACCTGAAAGGAATGTATAAATTTCTTGAAAAATATGATATGCCAAGGATAAACCTAGAAGAGATAAATAATTTAAATAGAGCTCCAAGAAATAATGAGACTGAACCAGTAATTAAATACCTTCCAACCACAAGGGCATACAGTCACTGCAGAATTCTACCAGACCTTTATAGAAGAGTTGAGACCATTGCTTCTCAAGTTCTTTCATAAAATTTAAAAGAATACAATATTCCCTAACTCCTTTTATGTAGCTAGCATTACACTGATACTAAAACCAGAAAGAGACAAAATAAGAAAAGAAAATTAGTGCTGGATAGATGGCTTAGCAGTTAAGGTGTTTGCCTATGAAGCCTAAGGATCCAGGTTCAATTCCCCAGTACCCATGTAAGATAGATGCACAAGGTAGGACATGTATCTGAGGTTGGTATGCTAGAGGTACTGTTATGCCCATCATTTCTCTCTCTTTTTTAAATAATATTTTTAAAATTTGTTTATTTTATTTTACTTGAGAGGGGGGAGCAAATAGAGAAAGAGAGAATGGGCATGCCAAGGCCTTCAGCCACTGCAAATTAACTCCAGATGCCTCTGCCACCTTGTGCATCTGGCTTACATGGATCCTGGGGATTGAACCTGGGTCCTTTGCCTTTGCAGATAAGTGCCTTAACTGTTAAGCCATCCCTACAGCCAATCTTTTAAATTTTTATTTATTTAGTAATCCATCTCTCCAGTCCAATGAGAGAGAAAGAGAGAAATCCGATTCATGCACCACCATGTGCATGTGGCTTACATGAGCTCTGGGGAATAGAAACTGGGTCCTTAGGTGTCATAGACAATCTCCTTAACCACTAAGCCACTACTCCAGCCCCCCTCTCTCTTTCTTAAATAAATATAATTTTAAGAGAAAAAAATTATAGAACAATATTCCTGATGAACTTAGACACAAAAAATTATCAATAAAATTCTTGCAAATCAAATTCAAGAACATATCATAAAGATCATCCACCTTGATCAAGTATGTTTCACTCTAGGTTTTCAGGGATAGTTCAACATATTGAAATCAATAAATGTAACATATAATATAAATACACTTAAGGACAGAAATGACATGATCACCTCAGTAGACTCAGAAAAAGCCTTTGACAAAATACAACATCCCTTCATGATAAGAACAGTAGAGAGTCTAGGGTGAAGGGATCATATCTCAATATAATAAAGGTGATATACAGCAAAAGTAAAGCCAATTGCATACTAAATGGGAAAAACCTTGAAGCATTCTGGTGAAGTTCTGGAACAAGATAACGGTGTCCACTCACCCCATTGCTATTTACCATATTACTTGAAGTTTTATCTAGAGTGATAAGACAAGATAAAGAAATAAAAAGACTCCAACTTGGAAAGGAAGCAAACTATTCTTACTTGAAGATCATATGATATATTTCTGTATTTAAGAGACTCTACAAACTCCATCAACTCCCCCCCAGAGCTTATAAGCACTTTCAGCAAAGTAGAAAGATATAAAATAAGCACGTAAAAATCAGTAGTCTCCTTCATACCAATGACAAAATAGAATAACCTGATAGGAATATGTACAGCATAATCATATGTTAACATTCCCAGTAAAACTTTGGAAACAATAGTAAGTTGCTGTCTTTAAAACCAATCCCCTTAGATTAGCATGTGCCACAATAATTGTTTGATCTCTATCATGTTAAATGATTACACCACATATTTAAAGAAAACAGTTTTCAATATGTCAAGTGCTTGAATCGTTGGCTACTGTATAGAGGATTAATAATGTTCTAGTGTATATTATGGTGACTCTAGTCAATACCCCTGTATTGTTTATATAAAGTCATACCAAATCACATTTGCATGATATTTGCTTGATATTTCATTCTTATTTCCTCCACAAATGAAGGCAAAAACCTTGCCTCAACTCCATTCTCAGGTGGAAAGAGCTGTCTGTGGTATTGATGAATGATTCACAGTGAATACAACATGGTAGGTGTCACTATTGTATAAGATTCTAGCCTTGGCTGTATCTGGGCTAGCTGAAAGGTTTCAGAAAGTCTGTTAGCACATTGGACTTCAGAGTACTCATCTATCATTGAGGGTGTTAGATTAAAAATTAGTCCTTAAGATTCCTTAAACTCTAACATTTTGTAATTTAATAAAGTTAAGGTGTGTGACTATGATTTTTGCCACATTAGTTCCCCAGATATTACATCCTAATTGTGTACTCTTCAATTTCTTGGTGATGAGTATAACATAACTTTTCTATCCTTTCCCTGAGCAGGAAAAGAAGCTGCTCTGAATTGGAGTAAGTGACAATGGGAAAAAGTCCAATTGTACATTGTTGTAAGTCCAGCTGATCCTAAGTACAGCTCTTCCTTTTAGTGGTGGTTGTGAAATTATGCCCGCAAGTCCACAGATTGATTACAGGGGCTTCCTTTCCCTAGAAAGATATTTACTTTTGACTTTTGTAAGTACTACAGATTATACTTGAAAATAATTGCTTTTAGATTTTGAAATATAAATTTATTATAGTGAATCAAATAATTTACACTTGTGCAGGGGGTATGCTCAGGTCTCTTGCCACTGCAAATGAATGCTAGAGTTTTCCACCCTGTTATACATCTGGTTTATGTTGGTGTCTTGGACTTGAACCTTGGCCAGCAGGCTTTGCAAGCAAGTATCTTTGACCTCTGAGCCATCTTCCCAAGCAATAGAACCCATTTGATGACCCTTTAAACTAATTTGAAACAAAATAGGTATTTATCAATCATGTACTATATGCTAAGTATTGTTCTGGATTTTCTGAAAATAGCAAGCCATCATTGTCTTAATTTAGCAACATAGAGGTTACATAACCACAACACATAGCAAAATAACTTTAAAAACATTTAACGTATTTTGCTTATTCATGTGTATGGTAGTTCCACAATCCAGAAATGTATATGATATATAATGGCAGAAAGCCAATTGGAGACATAAGGATGTTTATTAGAAGTTTTATAAAACATTTGTTTTTTTGTTTTTTTTAGAGGTAGGGTCTCACTTTAGCCCAGGCTGACCTAGAATTCACTATGTAGTCTCAGGGTAGCCTCCAACTCATGCTGATCCTCTTACCTCTGCCTCCCAAGTGTTGAGATTAATGGCATGCACCACCACACCTGGCATTTTAAAAAAATCTATTTATTTACAAGCCAAGAGCTATATAGAGAAAAGAGACAGAGAGAAAGAGCATGCCAGGGCCTTCAGCCATTGTAAACAATCTCCAGATGCATGTGCCACTTTGGGTATCTGCCTTTATTTGAGTACTAGGGAATCAAATCAAGGTCATTTGCCTTTGCAGGCAAGTGATTTAATTGCTGAGCCATCTCTCCAATCCCTGAAGTTTTAATATATGATACTGAATTCAATAATGACAGATGGCATTTGATGAGTGCTTTCTCCAGGCCACTCCCAGAGAAAAGTGCCTCTTTTCAGCAAATGAAAGCTGCATTGCATGACCCAGCTTATAGTGTGGGCGAAGAGCATAATTATTATGAAATGGCGAATCAACTATGAAGAAACCAAAGAGGTAAACTTTGCACTTGAAGAACTCTTCGATTAAAAGTTGCATGCAGAGTATATATAAAAAGGTATCATGATTATTTCTACTTTACAAACTTGGAAACAAAAAAGAGTCCAAAAGCTAGTTTACCCAGGGCCATGCAACTAGCCAATAGCGGAGCTGGAATTGTCAGCAGGATTTGTTGCCCCAGCCTGACAGGACAGTTCTTGTCCTATGGTCAAGTCCTGCACAATTCAGCAGGAGTAAGGGGAACTGTTGAGACCTTTTCCTCTAGTTCCACCCAAAAGCATCTTGGTACACATCTTCACAGCTTGATAGAAGGCAAACAACAGCTTTTGTTTGTTTTCTTTTTATGATATAGGATCTCATGCTAGTTCAGACTGATTAGGAATTCACTATGTAGTCTCAGGCTGGCCTCAAACTCACAGTGATCCTACTACCTCTGCCTCCTGAGTGCTGGGGTGCACCACCATGCATGGCCAAAGAACAACTTTTACAAGAGCAAACAGTGGCCAGAAATAAAGGTCAGACATTAGCACTTGAACACCTGTGTGTACCAGGGTAAGTGTCATTATCAGCTATGCCATCACTTAATCATATCACTGTGGGGTGGCTGCTTGTGCACTGCTTCTACAATAAACATTCCAGAACTTGTTTCTCCTTTCACTTTGCATGCTAGCTCTGGTTAAATGATTTGGGGAACTTTTAGGCAAAATGGCAGTGTAATAGCCATGCCAAAGCAGCCCAGGGAGGGAAAAAAGCAGAAAAACAGCAAAATATACTCTTCTACTGAAAATTGAAGATGTATAAGGAATTATCAACCTCATCAGAGGAGCAGGAAAAACTCAGTCTTCTAGCAAGCAGGAAGCCAGGCAGAATCCCACTGAAGTGCCATTGACCCCAATCTGTGCACCTGCCTGGCCTGGCCTGGCACAGAGCTGTAGGAGCAGAAACCAGGTGAAGGGATTTTCCACTTACACAAGCTCCCTTGCAAAATTAAGGAAACCTGAAGGGGAAAATAGCAGTGACGAGCTGAACAGCTGTGGAAGGAGAACACAAATAGTACCAGCTGAGCAGCTCCAGCACAACACAAGACATTCTGCACAGCCTCCCATTCCCCAACTACCAGTGCCTTGAACCACCAGAGAAATCATCTGCTCCCACCTAGCTGGGCCACATCCAGAACAGCTGATCAGAACACTAGATCCAGCAAACCAAACAGCCTAACTGAATCCACAGTGCAATAGAGAGGGATTGAGGTGGGTACTCAGCATTGGTGAGATTGGAAGCCATCTCAAAAGGAAACAGGGCCTATTTACACAAAGCCAGGCACATAGGCCTGCACTGGAAGTGCTAATCTCACATTCCACGTCAGGGAAGGTTATGTGTTAGATTTGATTGATGTATTCTTGGTCAGCTTTACAATTCTCAAGTAAGCTGTATTTTGGTGTTGATTCTTGTTGCCATTGACATTTCATCATTTATAGGGCTTTGGTCTTTTTCTTCTGTCATTACTGGGGGCAGGGTCTCAATTGGTCCTAGGCTGACCTGGAGCCCATTTCAGGCAAGAACTCTCAACCTCCCAGTTGATAGGATTAAGGGTGTGGGGCAACATACACCCTTAGGGACTTTGGCTTTATTAGATTATTTGTTCCTTTTAATCCTCACTACTGCATAAATACTCTATGCTGGTTTGTATTGAATGTGTATACTGCTCAGTTGTAGTTTAGAATTTGCTAGTAAATTGCTCCATCTAGTATACTAGAATACTTGAATAGAAGGCAAACTCAATACCTAGCCTCACTTCTGCTGTTTTCTTGGTGTATAAGAGCTACACTTGGCCCCTAAAACTCCTACCCTGAATATATATAAAGTTGGATTTACATGGCTAAGAATACTGCAGATAAAAAAAAAAACCCAAGCATCAAATTAACCCAAGATGCAAAAATCTCTACATTATATATTATATAAGAAACAAAAAATCAAGACAATAAAGTTCCACCAAAAATTACAAATTAATCAGAAATGACCTCCAGTGAGACTGGTTTAGATGAAATACCTGAAAAAGATTTTTTTAAAAAATAAAAAGATTATGCCTATGTTAAAAGAAATCAGGTCAGCTTAGACTAGAGTAAGACTCTACCTGTAAAAACAAACAAACAAACAAACAAACAAACAAACAAGCAAACAAAAACAACAACAAAAAACTTCTGAAGGAACCCCAAGAAACAAACTTAATGAAATAAGGAGGTTAATACAAAACATGTGTAAGGAAATAGGTACAATGAAAAAAGCACCAATCATTAAATAAAAAACAGGGTAAGTTAAACAGAAAACTCTGTATAAAGTCTCACCAGTAGGATGGGTCAAGGAGAAGGCAGAATAGCTAAACTAGAATGTGGGGCTCCTTCCCGCACAGGTAGTGCCGAGGGAAGGACCAGGCCTGCTGGTTCCTCCCTAGGGGTTGAGGGGATGATGAGCGTTGGACGACTCAGAACCTCTCCTGGCCACCGGAGAAAAACCACACTGAGTCGGGAGTCTTTGCAATGCAGGAACAACTCGCTTTATTACTCTGAGCAGTTGCCTATATCAGGTTGGGGATGAAGGCGGGGATTTTAGGGTGAGAGAAGAGGTAAGGGCCAATAGTAAACTTTAACTATTGAAATGGTAATTACAATTACCATGAGGAAGTAGCAGGCCAGAAGCCCTTAGGCATCCTGCTGAGTCATAGCTGGCCAGAGACAGGTCGCCAAACTTTAGCTAGGCTCAGGAAGTTCCACTAGGCCTCACGCCTAGGCCTTTCAGGGCCCAACACTAGAAGTCCAGGTAGCAGATCTAATATAGTACAATAAAGAGAAAGACAAAGTGATAGGAAGGCATGAAGGGAAATTTCAAGACATTTGAGACACTATGAAGAGATCAAACATAAGAATTCAGAGCATAGTAGAAGGATAATTTCACTCCAAAGGCATAGTAGGTATTGTCAACAAAATAATAGAAGAAAATTTCCCCCCAATAGGGAAATTGATGCCAGTACCAACCCAGGAAGTCTTTAGAACTCCAAGCAGACAAATATGAAAGAACTTCTCGCCATCATATTATAATTAAACTATAAAACATAAAAATCAAAGAAAATATATTGAAGGCAGTTAGAAAAGTCAAGTTACATATAAAGGCAAGCCCATCAGGATAACAACAGATTACTCAACAGAAACTTTAAAAGCCAGATGGGCTTGGAATGATATATTCTAAGTTCTAAAAGTTAACAACTGTTAACCAGTATTATTCTATCCAGCACAGTGATCCATCCAAATTGATAGAGAAATAAGGAAGTTCTGCAACAAAAACAGACTAAAGGAATATCTGACCACTAACCCAGCTCTATAGAAAATACTTGAAGGGATACTTCATGCTGAAGAGAAAGAAAGCACATGCATAAGGAAACAGAAAAAAAATAAACCATACTCAAGTGACAGTTAATACAAGAGAGTAAGGGAAAAACAGGAATAAATTACAGGAATAACTTCAAAACAAGAAGAATGGCAAGAATAAATGCACACCTTTCAATAATAACTCTTAATATCAACCACTCAAATGTCCTAAATAAGCCCTGGAGGCTTGAGACTGGTTTAAAACGCAGGATCCTTCTATTTGTTTCCTCCAACAAACCCACCTTTCCATAACAGACAGACTATCTTAGGGTGAAAGGATGGAAAATGATATTTCAAGAAAATAGGCCTAGAAAAACAAGCAAGGGTCACTATCCTAATAACTGACATGATAGACTTCAAACCAAAATTAGTTAGGAAAGATAAAGCAGGTACCTGAATATTGATTAAAGGAACACTCCAACAGGAAGACATTACAATTCTAAACATGTATGTACCTAACATGACGCCTCCCAATTTCATCAAACAAACACTATTAGACTTAAGGTCACAGATAACACCAAACATAGTTGTAGTGGGTGACTTCAATACCCCACTCTCATCAATTAATGTGTCATCCTGGCAAAAAATAAACAGAGAAGCATCTGTATTAAATGAGGTCATAGAACAAATGGACCTAACAGATATCTACAGATCATTCCATCCAAATGCTGTAGAATGCACATTCTTTTCATCAGCACATGGAACATTCTCTATAATAGACCATATATTAGGACACAGAGCAAATCTTAACAAACACAGGAAAAGTGAAATAATTCCTTATACTGTATCTGATCACAAAAGTATTAAACTACAAAGCAACAGCAAGAAAAGCTATAGAGCATAAATATAATCATGGAAGCTAAACAAGTATACTACTAAATGACAAATGGGTCATTGAAGAAATCAAGAAGAAAATCAAAAATTTGATAGAATCAAATAATAATGAGAACCCAACATACCAAAACCTTTGGGATACAATGAAGGCAGTCCCAAGAGGGACATTTATCACTTTACGTGCCTACATTAATAAACTAGAGGGCAGGAGAGATGGCTTAGCGGTTGGGTGCTTGCCTGTAAAGCCTAAGAATCCAGGTTTGATTCCCTACTACCCACATAAGCCAGATGCAGGAGGTTGTGAATGCATCCGGAGTGTGTTTACAGTGGCCCGAGGCCCTGGCACACCCATTTTTTATCTGTTTCTTCTTCTATCTCATTCCTCCTCTGTCTCAAATAAATAAATAAATTAAATATTTTTAAAAAACAAATTAGAAGCCAGGCGTGGTGGCACACACCTTTAATCCCAGCACTCGGGAGGCAGAGGTAGGAGGATTGCCATGAGTTCAAGGTCACCCTGAGATGACAGAGTTAATTCCAGGTCAGCCTGGACCAGAGTGACACGCTACCTCGAAAAACCAAAAAAAAAAAAAAAAAAAAAAAAAAAATTAGAATCTTCACAAGTAAACAACTTAATGCTTCACCCCAAAGCCTTGGATAAAGAAGAATAAGGCAAACCAAAAATGTGTAGATGGGAAGAAATAATAAGGATTAGGGAAGAAATTAATGAAATAAAAACCAACAAAACAATATAAGAGCAATGAGACAAGAGTTGCTTCTTTGAAAGGATAAACAAGATTGATAAACCCTTAGCAAATCTGACCAAAAGAAAGAGAGAACAGATGCAAATCAATATAAGTAGAGATGAAAAAGTCACCATTACAACATATACCAAGAAAATTAAAAAAAATCTTGAGGGCATACTTTTAGAACATATATATAGCACCAAGTTTGAAAATATGAAAGAAATAGATGATTTCCTTGATTGATATGACCTACCAAAATGAAATCAAGATAAGATAAACCACTTAAACAGACCTATAGTAAGCATGGAGGTCAAAACAGTTATAAAAAGTGTCCTAACTAAAATAATTCCAGGTCCAGATGGATTCATAGGTGAATTTTACCAGACCTTCATGGAATAAATGATACAAGTACTTCTAACACTTTTCCATAAAAGAGAAAATGAAGGAATATTCCCAAATACATTACCCTGATACCAAAACCAGATAAAGTAGAACAAAAAAGGTAAATTACAGACCAATTTCTGTCATGAACAAAGATGTAAAAACTCTTAACAAAATATTGGCAACAGAATACAACTATATATCAAAAAGATCATTCACCTCAACCAAGTAGGTTTTATCTCAGAGATGCAGGGATCGTTCAACATATGCAAACAGAAAAATGTAATACACCATATATATGGACTGAAAGAAAGATCACATGATTATCTCCTGATCCTCCTGCCTCTGCCTCTTCAGCAATATCCTACCACATGCCACCACAACTGGCTGATCATCTCAACA
Organism: Jaculus jaculus; assembly: GCF_020740685.1. NCBI lineage: Eukaryota > Metazoa > Chordata > Mammalia > Rodentia > Dipodidae > Jaculus > Jaculus jaculus. The sequence continues at coordinate 109,997,011 of NC_059104.1, forward strand.
GACACAGAAAAAGCATTTGACAAAATCCAACATCCCTTCGTGGTAAAAGTCCTACAGAAACTAGGAATAGAAGGAACATATCTCAATACAATAAAGGCTATTTATAACAAACTTACAGTAGACATAATACTAAATGGGGAAAAGCGTGAGGCTTTCCCACTAAGATCAGGAACAAGCCAAGGGTGTCTACTATCCCAACTTTTATTTAATATAGTATTGGAAGTCTTAGCCATAGTAATAAGGCAAGAGATACACATAAAAGGGATACAAATTAGAAAGGAAGAGATCAATTACCCTTATTTACAGATGATATGATTCTATACATAAAGGACCCTAAACACTCTACCAGCAAACTGTTAGAGCTGATAAACACTTTTAGCAATGTAGTATCATACAAAATAAATACACAGAAATCAGTAGCTTCCCTATATACTAACAACAAACATGCTAAGGATAAAATCAGGGAAATCACACTCATTCATATTTGCCTCAAAAAAAAAAAAAAAAAAAGGTAAGTGAAGTACCTTGGAAGAAATGTAACCAAGGAAGTAAAGGATCTCTACAATGAAAACTTTAAAACACTCAAAACAGAAATTGCAGAAGACACTAGGAAATGGACAGACATTCAATGTTTTTGGATTGGAAGAATAAATATGGAGAATATGTCAATCTTACCAAAAGCAATGTACACATTTAAGGCAACCCCCATCAAAATTCCAATGGCATTCTTCACAGAAATAAAAAAAATAATCCTACATTCATTTGTAAGCACAAAAGACCTTGACTAGCCAAAACAGTTTTGAGCAACAAAAATAAGACTGGTGGTATCACCATACCTGATTTTAAGCTACATTATAGAGCCACAGTAACAAAAACAGCATGGTACTGGCACAAAAGCAGACATATGGATCACTGGAGCAAAATAGAGGACCCAGGTGTAAGTCTGGGCAGCTACTGCCAACTGATTATCTACAAACATGCCAAAAATCCTCATTGGAGCAAAGACAGCCTCTTTGATAAATGGTGCTGGGAAAACTGGATATCTAACGCAGAAGGATGAAAATCGATTCTTATCTCTCTCCATGCACAAGAATCAAGTTCAAGTGGCTCAAAGAGCTTAGTATCAGACCAGAAACTCTGAAAGCTTTAAAGGAAAAAGTAGGGGTAACCCTTCAACATATTGGTATAGGTAATGACTTCTTGAATATAACCCCAGTTGCTCAAGGAATAAAACCACTAATCAAACACTTGGACTGCATGTAATTAAACAGATTTTGTATAGCAAAGGACACTGTGAATAGAGCAAAGAGACAACCCACAGAATGGGAGAAAATCTTTGCCAGCTATACATCTGACAGATGATTAATATCCAGATTAGAAAATAGCTCAAAAAACTAAATAATAAAAAAATACAACAATCCAATTAGAAAATGGGCTATGGACCTAAATGGAGAGTTCTCAAAGGAAGAAATACAGATGGCCTATAAGGCTTATAAACATCTTAAAAATGCTCTACATCCTTAGCCTTAAGAGAAATGCAAATTAAAACTATTTTGAGATACCATCTCACTCCTGTGAGAATGGCTATCATCAAGAAAATAAATGACAGTCAATGCTGGTGAGGATGTGGCAAAAGAGGAACCCTTCTACACTGTTTTTGGGAATGTAAAGTGGTATAGCCATTGTGGAAAGCAGTGTGGAGGATTCTGAGACAGCTAAAAATAGATTTACCATATGACCCCATTATACCACTCCGAGGTAAATATCCTAAGGGATCATCTCATTACCTTACAGATACTTGCACAACCATGTTTATTGCTACTTTATTCACAATAGCTAGGAAATGGAATCAGCCTTGATGTCCCTCAACTGATGAGTAGATAATGGGGATGTGGTACATTTATATAATACAGTTCTATTCAGCAGTAGAGAAAAACAAAATTATGAAATTTGCAGGGAAATGGATAGATCTGGAAAGTATTATACTAATTAAGGTAACCCAGGCCCAGAAAACCAAATGCCACATGTCCTCTTTCATATGTAGATCCTATCTATACATGTTTAGGCTTTTATGTAAGTTGGGGTGAAAATAGGCAGCAGAGGTCAATAACCAAAAACAAAACAAAACAAAACAAAACAAAACAAAACAAAACAAAAAAGGGTTATAAGGGAGGGATGAGAGAGGAGGAGTTAATGGGATGGTATTGTGTATATACAAATAGATAAATAGCTTAATGGGGGTGGAATGGCCTAAGTGAGGTCAGGGGAAGAGAGTGAATGAAGGGTGGGGGAGGACTAATCAAACTTTTAGAGGATATGAATAAGCCGTATAAAAGCCTACTTTTTTGGACCCAGAAACCATAGGTTGTTAATAGAAAGAATTCAGTGTCAGGGATGGGATATCATCCACTGAGTTGTTGGTCAGGGAGGTCCCTGATGCCCCCAAAATATTACAGGCCATTGTCAAGAATGTTGGTTTTACACCAGGAATAGATGGTAAGACCCTATTGCTGAAGACTTCACATGCTTAAGCTGTAAAATTACTGAGAAATATTGCTGGACCTCAAGTGAAAACCTACTCCTTATAGATCAGCTGACAGAAAGGTGGAATGTTACATGCATCTCTATGGGAGAGAGAAGAAATCAATGGAGATAAACAACAGTGGATATTGCAAGTGTTAAGTTTGGCCAGCCAAGCCAAATGAGCCAATGAGTGCAATAATGGCATGTCTGTTATGGGGGAGACAGACAAACCCTCTCTAATTGGACTGGAGGCCCACCCCATAGGAGGAATACATTTGATACTGGAAACCTATGACGGGGGAAGTCATGAGCCCTAGTGGTGGAACACCTGTTGGCGTCTGGCTAAACGCTTATATTATGTTCACCAAACTGTCAGGTATGCAATTCTCTTGATGTCCATACCCATATATTAATGACATTCTCATTTTTGGCTAGAGAAGCTTCTCTTTTCAGATGGCAGTGACCTCTGCGATGATTAAAAAGGCACCCAGTGCTGAGAAGGAGTGACAGAGGAGTGTTCAGTAGTGAAACATCTCTATGACACCTTCAAAGGCTCAGGGTCCATTGCGGAAGAGGTGGTGGAAAGAATGCAAGAATCAAAGGAAGGGTAGGCTGGTTACTAGTCTACTCCAGATACAAATTGGCCTGGATATCCATGATCTCATAATGCCTGGTACTGCCTACACAAGAACCTCAGAAGGAAAAGATGATGACATCAAAATAAAAGAGAGGCTAATGGGGGGGATGGGATATGATGGAGACTGGATTTGTGAAGGGAAAGTAGGGGAGGAAGGAATTATCATGGTTTATTCTTTATAATTGTTAAAGTTGTCAACAAAAAAGTTAAAAATAAATAAATATGGAATGGTTCATGGAAAAAAGGATGATTTCAGTTTTGTAGAAATTCTTTTCAGTCCCCATGCCTGTAGGTTCCTACTTCAGAGAAAAGGTAAAAAGATGTATGAGCAAAGTACTTTTATATTAGGGCTAATATCCAATTTACTCAGACTGCTTTGCAATTAATGAATTGCTGTGTTCTTCATTCCAGACATTGCTATCAGAAACAATGGACTCACAAGCAAAAATCAAGAAGTCCACACATAGCTTTTTTTTATGGTATCTAGGTGTTACCTGGTTTATGAAAGTAAAGAGACAGATATATTTAATATTGATATTGGAATTATTATAGTTCTTTATGGCTTATGGAGTAAACCACAGAATCTCTGAAAAGTTTCTCCCATAAAGGTAGAGTACATCTCCAATATGTTAGAGGGTAGGAAACAAAGCTCCAAGGAGTTACAACATTAATTGATTATTTAACAATATGAAGAATAGCACAGTCTTGAGATTAGACTGGAGTTAGGCCAGATTTATAATTCCATTTCTGCTGTTTTACTAGCTTTATGACATTGGCCACACTTCCTACTTCCCCTGAACTTGTTTTCATGTCTTTTCCTTAGGGCTAATCAAAGAATCTATTCATAAATCTATTGTGAGAATTAAATGAGATCATTCATGAAAAATATTGAGTACAATATTTGTAATTTAGCTGTTGTGTAATAAAAATTGTGGTATTGTATCAATATTGCACTTTTTAGCTTATGTACTAGGGGTTGTTGTGGTAGATACTGGTAATAAATGATGTGGTTCACAATAAATCTTTTTTAAAAAAAAGAAATAGAAGAGAACATTTAAAGTATTTTATTTATTTACTTATGAGAGAGAGACAGAAAGAGAGAGAATGAGAGAGAGATAATGTGCTCACCAGGGCCTCTAGCCACGGCAAACAAACTCCAGATGCATGCACCACCTGGCTTATGTGGGTATGTGGGTACTGGGGAATCGAACCTGGGTTCTTAGGCTTCATAGGCAGTGCCTTAACTGCTAAGCCAGCCTGAAATAACATATTTTATGTTTATAAGACCTTAAAACAAATTACTTTAAAATAGCTCAATTTCTTGGGATTAAACTGAGAAATTAGGGCTGGAGAGATAGCTCAGCAGTTATAGGGACTTGATTATAAAGCCTGAAGAATTGGGTTCAATTCCCTGGTACCCACAGAAATCCAGATACAAAAAGCAGCACGTCTGGAGTTTCTTTGTAGTGGTACTAGGCTCTGGCACACTCATTCTCTGTCTCTCTCGTCTTTCTACTTGTAAGTAGATAATATAAAATTATTTTTAGGTGAGAAATCAAATCAATATCAGTGGAAGCTAGTTCAGGAAATGGTAACACCTCATCAGTTCAAAATGGGTGCTGGGCAGAACCCCTTCTTTTTGAGGTAGAAGCCATTGTGATTTCTGGCACAATGAGCTTGTTTGCATGTGGCTGGCTGCTCCTTTTATTGAAGTCATCACTGATTTAGAATTTTCTCAGGCAGAAGTAGAAATCCAGATAGAAAAATTTATCAATGACGTATTATAAAGACTATTTGTCTGGAATAAGATGCCATATTGTGAACTGTCTTGTTTAACAGGCTTACAGAGTAGTTATGGTTTCCATAGAAACAGGACTAAATCTTTTCTTTAATACAATCTCTGAGGTCTCAGTAGACCTGCAAAATATGCCATGAGCTGTCAAAACACTGCTTTTGCAGACACATGGAGAGCAGCATTTGTCGCTCTGTCAAGCTGTTTTGGTGCAGCACAATGTGCTGGAAATTTCAGTTAAGAGTCTGATTTCTACAAAGAAAATGCATCTTTCTTGAATGTTCTAATTCAGTTCCTCACTGCAGTGTTCACCAGATCAGCAACCCCAGGAGTTAAACACTCTGTATGCAACGTTTAATAGAAGAGTTCTTCCAATGTAGAATTCACCTCTAAGGTTCCTTCATAGTTCACTTGCCATTTCATAGCAATTATACTTACCCTCACCCTATAAACTAGGTCATATAATCCAGTTTTTTATTTTTTTTTTTCCTACTGGTAAGAGGTATCAAACTTCTGGGAAATTTAACTCGTTCATTGACAGAAAACCTTTGGAATCAGTTAACTCATTGTAGATTGCTTATAGGCAAGACATGAAATAGAGATAACTTCATAATATAAAAAGTTGACTTTCTGGGCTAGAGGGGTGACTTAGCAGTTAAGGCACTTGCCTGCCAAGCCAAAGGACCCAGGTTCAATTCACCATGACCCACATAAGCCAGATGCACAATGTGGCTCATGCGTCTGGAGTTCGTTTGTAGCAGCTGGAGACCCTGCCACATAAATAAATAAATAATTTTTAAATTGACTTTCTGCTAGACATGGTGGCACATGCCTTTAATCCCAGCACTTGAAAGGCAAGAGTAGGAGGACTGCTGTGAGTTCAAGGCCAGCCTGAGACTACATAGTGAATTCCAGGTCAGCTTGGGCTAGAGTGAGACCCTACCTTGTAAAACAAAGAAAGAATTAGTTTAAATATTTGGATTTTAAAGTATAATTACTTGGAAAGGTAATTGCCTGGAAATAATCAGTTATTACAGACTGGCAATCAGAAATTCTTGATGGTTGTATCACAGCAGTAAGATCAGCTGTCTTTGTAAACAAAGTAGATATATAAGGCAAACCTTGTGATAATTAGCTACTGTGAAAATACAAAGGTTAACAATCTATGATTTTGGCATAACTGTCAAAAAGTTTTATGTGTGTGTGTGTATGTGTAAAAGCCAAATTTGGATTAGGCCAAGGACCTTCTTTGTGAATAATTACTTTGGTTTTTATTACTACTTTTTCTTACCTTTGGCTATGTAGCTCTTCATTAATGTCCCATTAAATAAGTTATCATTTCCCTGTTTTTCTTGTTCATAAATGTTTTTAGGACCATTTAGGCACATTCTCATTGCAAAAAAAAAATATGATGAAATTCTTTCTAGACTGAAGAGATTGCTCAGCATCTAAGACACTTGCTTGCCAAGCCAAGTGGCCCGGGTTTGATTCCCCAATACCTACATAAAGCCAGATGCACAAAGTGGTGTATGCATCTAGAGTTCATTTGCAGTGGCAAGAGGCCCTGGCATGCTCACTCTTTCTCTCTTCTTGCAAATAAACAAATATATTTTACGAATTCCATCTTTCTGTATTCATTATAGCTACTATGATAATGTAGCTATCTGTGTTATATCTCAATATGTATGTACCATGTGTTGTGCCTTTTAATTCTAAAAATAATCCTGTGAATTGAATAAAATCATTGGTGGTATTTTTTTTTTTATGACAAGCTTTCACATGGACCAGGCTTGCCTCAAACTCATTACATAGCTGAGGATCGATTTTGTTTTTTGAGGTAGGATTTCACTGTAGCTCAGGCTGACTTGGAATTCACTACATAGTCTCAGGCTGGCCTTGATCTCTTGGTGATCCTCCTACCTCTGCCTCTTTAGTGCTGGGATTAAAGGTGTGTGCCACCACACCCAGTTGAAGATAGATTTGAACTTCTCATCCTCATACCTCCACTTCCCAAGTGATGGGATTACAGGTCTGTGCCACTATGCCTGGCTTTTGATAGTGTTACTATTTCCATTTTACAGCTGATAAAAATGAGACACAGAAGGTTAACTGACTTTTGCAAGGGCACAATATAAGTAAATAGTGCTATTATCTGAATCTTGTAGATTGAGTCCAAAACCTTTACCCTGAACTATTTTTAATATTCAATTTATTTTGGCAAAATACTTTATTTGTAAGAAGAGAGAGAGAAAGGTAGAAAATGAGAGAGAGAGACAGTTAGAGAGAGAGAGAGAGAGAGAGAGAGAGAGAGAGAGAGAGAAACACCAGGGCATGGGGCTTTCTGCCACTGCAAATAAACTCCAGATGCATGTGCCACTCCATGCATCTGGCTTTTCATGGATACTAGGGAATTAAACCCAGGCCATCAGGCTTTCCAACAAGCATCTTTAAGCACAGCCACATCTCTCCAGCCCTACTGCTACTGAATTTAATATAAAACTGCAGTTTTGAGGCATTGTATGTGTTGTAGTTATTTTTCATATGTGGCTCCTAAATGTTAGTGTGATCTTTCTGAAGTCAGGTGCTATATCAGTCATGTTTGTTGATTCAAAGAATGATAAGTTATAGGAGGTGTCCAGTAAAGTTCTGTAGAAGGAATACATGCATTAACATATGCGTAGATGCTATCTTAGAAAAACAACTATTTCAAAAGATTAGTCTGTGTTGTACAGCAGATGGTCAGGAAACATTATAGCAATATAAACTTATTCATGCAAACTCAATCTTTCTCCATACAGAGTATCATCAGCTACACAGCTGCATTGTGGTGTATCAAACTTGAAAAAAAAATAGGTAACAATCATCTATATAGTATGTGAATGTCTATTAATTAGATAGTTGGTAAAAGGTTTATACTTGGAAATATTTATTTATTTGGTATCATATGATTTAACAATTTTTATTAACAAATGTGACTTTTTAGATTTTCACTAACTGTCATTACCATTAATTTTTTATTCATTCATTAAGACAAAAATTGGTTTAGAAGGTAGGTGAAGAAGATGGTATTGAATTTCTTTCCTTAAAGAATGGAGCTTCCAACTAATAATGGTGACTTTAACCTCTCGTTCTGTGCCATTGTCATGGCTGTTGCTGTACAAACCAAGCAGATCAGAAGTTCTTCACAGCAAGAACATTCTGGAAAGTTATGAAGGAGAATCTGGTTGTCATAATGACTGAGGAGGAGTGCTGTTGGCATGGGAGACATTTTGAGTCAGGGCTTCCAGACAGCCTGCACTGTTAGGGAGGGTTTGTGCAGCAAAGACATATCCCACATCACAAGGGATGTTTAAATATTACAAGAGTATTTATTGTAAATTAATTCTTTATCATTTACCTTGAGATTATGTATGTGAAAAGACTAACTTAATTTTATTTTTGTAGAATCAAGGGGCTTTAGAGAATATTGGCTTTAAAAAGGGAGAGTTGGGGCTGGAGAGATGGCTTAGCTGTTAAGCACTTGCCTGTGAAGCCGAAGGACCCCGGTTCGAGGCTCAATTCTCCAGGACCCACGTTAGCCAGATGCACAAGGGGGCGCATGTGTCTGAAGTTTGTTTGCAGTGGCTGGAAGCCCTGGCGCACCCATTGTCTCCCTCTCTCTCTCTCTGCCTCTTTCTCTCTCTGTCACTCTCAAATAAATAAATAAAAATGAAAAAATAAAAATAAAAAGGGAGAGTTGAGTCTCAAAGGATTAAAACCCTTGCAGCCAAATTGTATACGTTGGCACTGCACATGTCACTTCACAACAAGAGGCTTCCTTTTTGTTCTTAAAAACTAAATTCTAGGGCTGGAGAGATGGCTTAGTGGTTTAGGTGCTTGCCTGCAAAGCCTGGAGACACAGGTTCAATTCCTTAGTATCCACTTAAGCAGATGCACAAGGCACATGTGTCTGGAGTTTGTTTGCAGTGTCTAGAGGCTCTGGTGCATCCATTCTCTCTCTCTCTCTCTTAAGCAATTAAATAAAAATATAATATTTTAAAAAACTAAATTCTTGGAAAATTCAGTAGAGAAAAATCCTTGATAAGTAGCCAGTAAGTAGTCATAAATTGCTGCATTAGGATATTTAAAGTCTTACAAATGCTGTTTCTATTTTTCACCTCCACCCACTTCCTCCCACCTCTTTCCCCAGTGAATACGAAATGTGACAGAATTTGGGGAGGATGGATTTTTCTATTATATTAGAAGGATATGGTTTCAATTAGAACTTTACAAAAAAAAAAAAAAAAAAAAAGATAGGGTCTTGCTATGGTTCCAGGTTGGTCTTGAACCTCCAGGGCATAAGTGACCATTTTGCTTTAGCTGGGATTATAGATATGCATCACTATACCTAGCCTAAGAAGAATTTCTTCTATGGAAGGTAATTCTCACAGTGGTAGAGAATAACTTCAGGTAACAATTAAAAAATTAAAAATCACACTTCCCACATTGGGGCACTCATTCTAAAGGTGAGTAAAAATAAAACAGTATTTGTTATATTTCTTCACGTTTCTAGATCTTTCATTTTCCCTGGTGATCATTCTTCTTGACTCTTAAGGCTTCCCATTTCCTTTCCTGAAATCTTAGAGGACTTTACATATGAGGATTGTGTAGATAAGGAAATTGAGCAGTAGTTGATCTGTGACAATTTCAGCTGGCCTTATCACGACTTTTTCAACTTCCCGTTGAAGGCTATTGCAGTCTTGTTACTCCATGTTACTCTGTAGGTTAACTGCTGTTTGCAATTTGAAATTTTGAGACTATGTGGATTCAAGTTTCATAGCTAGTGACTTAAGGGTCTTTACTATGATTTTGTTAGAGTAGATTTTAGAAATGTTTTCACTATAGAAAGTCAGTTTAAGCATTATTATGTGGAGGCTCTGTCTTAGCATTTTCCCATAAAGGTATCCCATGTCTCCAGTGTGGAAGAAAATCTGGGTAGATAATTAGCTAAACTGTGCCTGAATCTTCATGTGTCATGGTTTAAATAGGCTTGGCACAGTACAGAGCTGTAAGAAAGCTAGGCTTTCCCTGCTTACATTGGTGATTAAAATTCTAGATGGCACTTCTACCTGCCCAAGGACAGATTGCTAACTGAACTCTTTTTGATGTGTAGTTGACTCTTTTGCCCCCTCTTGTTTGTAAGAACATGAAGTTTAGTAAAGCAAGCACATTTCTTTGAATGTTTGCTAGGGTGTTTATTTAATTTATCACAAACTTGGGTACAAAAGCAACACCATTAAGATCTTGAAAGCTCCCAGCATGTCACAGAGTTGATAGGTGCAGTCTGGCATTAAAATCCTATCAAATTCTTGAGGTTTATTGCTTCCTAGCACAGTCTTAAAGGAGGCCTAGGAGAAGAGGAGGGAAGGATCAAGAAAGATATACAGTGAAATTTATTGGGAAGTACAGGTAGAACACAAAAGGAGGCTGCCTAAGGGGCCCTGAGTGTTGGTGGGGGTGGGTGAGGCTGCTTGGAAGGTAAGCAAATGATCATTGAAGAGGTCAGGGAGGGCTCAGTGGTAGATGTCTGCAGTGTGTACACTGTCCAGCACATTGCATCAAAATGGAGTCAGCCAACAACAAAGTGTGTTGCCTCCTTCCCCTCACAACCTCCTTCAGAAGGGGCCATCAGAGTGGCTTTCCAGGATTTGCACAGGCTACCTAAAATGTGCTTTGTACTTCTGAGTTTTCTGCATAGTCTTCTCTAGAACTCAGGGCACAATTAGCAACACTGCTTTCCGTACTAAAATGCCATGACCTGAATCTGTATCCTGGGCCTACTCAAATAGGTCCCTCTCCCATCCTACCTTCTCCTTTCACGAGTCTTTGTTTCAGGGCCAGAAACACAACCTATTATTGGGCTGAAGAGATGGCTCAACTGCTAAAGGCGCTTGCTAGCAAAGCTTAATAGCCTGGGTTTGATTCCCCACTACCCACAAAATGCCAGATGCAAAATGGTACATGCATCTAGAGTTCATGTGTTGTGGCAAGAGGCCCTGGCATGCCAGTTTTCTCTCTCTTTGAAAATTAAAAAACAAAACAAAACTATTCTTATAATTAATGCACTGGCCTCAATACAGATGATATACAGCCTGATTTTACATTAAACTTGTTTAAATATTATTAGATGACTTCATTCAAAGGATAGTCTTACAAAAAGTGTCAGTTAGAAATCAGGTTATAAAGAGATACTGTTTTTCCTTAAGAAATACAACTCATACCCCAAGTGTTGCTTTAGTAGGGCAATTTCCACTGGAAGGCCAGACACTCTATGCTGATCTCACTCTTGCTGTTTAGAGTATTTTTGTCAACACTATTGCTTCAAAGGGAGTGCTGACCTGCTTGGCTATCCCTTTCTAGATATGGACAAAACTTGTTTTAAAAGCTCCTTTCAAATAGCTGAGTTGAATGTCCACACTGGCTGAATTAAATTGTCAGGGATGACAAAAGGGAAATAGAGTTCAAAATGCTATCTTTAAAGGCTTGCTCATGTGTAACTAACTGTTCTTGATTTGGCTAACTGATTCACTTAGTGGAATGGAACCCATACTGGATTTGGGAAACAAGTCAGAACCATATCCAAAAAAACAAGCCTTCTCTCCATTATTAAGCTCCCACCAATCATGGGCTACAAGAGAGCCTACACCTATTAAATTCTCTCTAACATAATAATGGTTATCCCATTTATCTGGTTCCAACTTCACTCTCCATTGGAGAATTTGCTTCTCTTTCAAATGGATGCAGAACCTGAGGAGAAAATCAGCCCATCATACCTCACCAGGTCCTCAGGTGAAACCATAGAGTAATTGGGGAAATGAGCAAGAGTGCTGCTTTCTTGGTGAACCTGATACCAACACACGAGTGAAGGAGATAGACACAGAGAACACTCAACTCCTACCAAACCAGATAACCAGAGACACAGCCGCTCCCAAGAATCTTATCACTGAAGTAGACCTAAAGCAAACCCAACATGTCTCAGGGAAATTCATGGAAAAGGAGCCAGAAAAGTTATTAGAGCCACATGTTGGGACATTATGCACAGAGACATTACCTCTTCCCCATAACTGATGGCTACCCCCACAATACACAACCCACAATCCTCAAGGAGGAAGGTCCCTTTGGAGATGGAAGGACAAGGAGGAGGCTAATGATGGTACCAACATGGCTATATACACACTGTGTATATAACTAATAAAAAAAAGAAAAAAAAGTGATTCTCCCCCCACCACCACACACACACAAAAAAGACTTGCTCACATGGTGTTGTCTGTATTACTTTTTTCAAAGTAGTGTGCAGAATGCTGGTATTCCATGTTACTCCTCTCGCTGGAAATGATTTCTCCGAGTTTGGGTCCTGCAGCTCTGATCTATTATCTGTGTGTTCATAGAACTTTTTTTTTTTTTTTTTTTTTTTTTTGTCCTAGGTTATGGTTAAGTCACAGGAAGGAGGATTTTAATTGCCTCAGGAATGTTTTTAGTTTAGAGACTGACTTGAAAATAGAACCCTTTTTGCAGTGGGATGAAGAAGTCTTGGTGATTCCTGGGTTATTCTGGGTATCACCTCTTCTCATCCTTCCATTTCAATATGTCATACCCAATCTTTTGAAAATTACCTTTTGAACCACAGTCCTAATTTAAATTTTTTTCCAAGAACGCTTTACCTTGTATTATACATATCTTGTGCTTGGGTAGAAACTTTGACTTATTTAAATACTTTCTCAAAAGGTTAATTGACCTCTCCTTTAAGCCACAAGGACACCAGAAAAGTCCAAGTCCCCCAGGAACTCAAGAAAATTAAGATATAGAAAAGCTTTTGATATTGGTGTTATGTAACTGATTCATCCATATTGAAGTATTTTCTCCTGAATAGATAAATGAGGCTCTGATTCAGGAATTCAAGTCTGGGAGAGCTGAAGCTCAAAGGTCACACAACCACTCCTTAAAGTTATGTTAATTAGAAACTAAAAAATTCCTTTCTGGGATGGGGAAGATTCCTGAGGCTCAGGAAGTCAACAAGTCTGGGAAAGGGTTGCATGAACCTACCCTACGGCTATATAAAGGGAAAACAACTGCAGAGAGATGTGACTCTGACTGGGCTGCTCGTAGGACATGTAGTGTGATGGAGCTGCTGAAGCACAGTGTAGTGAGGTAGTCATTGAGGAGGGATGAAACTTCTCCTGGTGCAGTAGATGCCTTTGAGTCATTTATTGCTCCTGCAAGCAACTCCTCACCCTGATCTGTAAGTAACCTCAGTAAACTCATTGGCTCACCAAATCTGTCTTGCTGTGAAGGATGGTTGAGAGCTCAAGACTTGTATATACTTCCTGGGTGTGTGTGCCTAAGTCACAGATTGGGGATCCCATTGCCATACTTGGTTGCTCAGGTAGGAAAGGTATAGTACATAGTAGATTTAGAAGTCTGTCCTTTGTAAGCCTCACTTTTTTGTACGTTCTTGATTTTTTTTTTTTTTTGTTTTCTTTCTTGGTGATACTCTCATTGAAACATCCCAACTTTGCTAGGCTTCATTAGGCCAAACAAAAAAGGAATTTTTCTAATCATGACTCATAATCAGTTATATTGTATAAGAAGTTCTAGGAGGAACCCATAATATAATTTATTCAGTATGGATTAATTATTTTCTCTATTCTCCATCTACCTGCACATCATCTTCTTTCTTTGGGTAAGGTTGGAATCAGTATAAAAACTTCAGACATTTTCTCATTTTATAATAAAAAAGCAGAACTGTAATATTTGTTTGAGGAACAGGAAAGGATGATGTTCTCATTAGTTTCACAATATGAAAAAAAATACCATGCATCTAATTTAAGAACTCCTGTGTAGATGAGGCACCAGGCCTATTGATGTGGACCAAGGCTTTAAATCCACCCTTATGGACCCAAATACTTGAGCAGATGCCCAAGGACTCCAGGAATGAGCCACCTGTGGACCTCACCAGCCATTGTGCCAATAATTTTGGATGGGCAGACTGGTGAAGGATTTTTTTTTTTTTCTGTTGTAACCAGTCTGTAAAAACTGGAGGAGATGTTTACTTCAAGTGTGCAGATATTAGTGTAATGCCATAAGGTACAGAAGCATGCTATTACCAAAAAGGGGAAACAAAGCTCTTGTCATCAGCTCAGATTCTCTGAACTGCTGAAAAAAAAAAGAATTCAAAATAAAAACATTAGAAACATCAGTAAAACCTTGATATACCACTAAGCAACATCAAGGAAATAATACATGGAGAAAATGAATGCTAATGAAGAAATGAAATTGTAAAAAAGAATAAAACAGAATTTCTGGAGTTGAAGAACAGAATGGAGAGATTGAAAGTTTCTACAGATTACTTCAGTAGAAGCCTCAATAGATCTAAAGAAAGAATCAGTGAGCTTAAGACAGGTAACTTGAAATTGTCCAGTCAGAGGAAGGAAAGAAAAATCTTACAAAGGCACAGAAAGCCACAAAACCTATTGGAGACATCAAGCAAATCTTTATATTCACTATAAAGATTCTAGAGGGAGCAGTGGAATGAGAGAGTACAAAAAGCTTCTACGGGATTATGTAAGTTTTTAAATAAAGTTTTTAATTTAAAACACTTTTATATTGGTCATGGTAATCACAGCTAATTGACAAAGCTAATTTAAGGAAGATAGAATTGGTCTTGGTTCACAGTTTGAGGGCATGGTGGTAGGAGTTTCAGGCAGCTGGTCACATGGCATCCACAGTCCAGAAGCAGAGCTATGAGAGCTAGTGCTCAGCTCACTCTCTCCTGCACTCCAAGACACCCACCCATGGCATGGTACTACCCACATTTAGGATGGGTCTCCCCATCTCATCCTGATCTAAAAACTACCTCATGGACATGCCCAGTTGTTTGTTTCCATAGTGGTTCTAAATCCCTTTGGGTTGCTAAGATTAACTATCATATATTCTTTAATGAAATGAGGTAAGAAAACTTACATAAGCTAGAAAGGAAAATGACCATCCAGATCTATGAGTCAAATAGATAAACCATGAAGAGACTTTCACTGAAGTTCATTAGCATTAAATCCATACAACTAAAAGACAAAAGCATATTCAGAAACAGCAAGATAAAATTAACTTATGGGATGCAGCAAACAGGAATGTATATAGTGATAGCCACCTGTTGCAGTCCGGTTCACATTGCTGGTAGAAATCACCCAACCAAGAGCAGCTTCTGGGAAAAAGAGATTTATTTTGGCTTACAGGCTTGAGGGGAAGCTCCATGATGGTAGGGGAAAACGATGGCATGAGCAGAGGGTGGACATCACTTCTTGGCCAACATAAGGTTGACTACAGCAACAGGAGGGTGTGCCAAACACTGGCAAGGGAAAACTGGCTTTAATACCCATAAGCCGGCCCCCAACAATACACTCCCTCTAGGAGGCGTTAATTCCCTAATCTCCATCAGCTTGGAACTTAGCATTCAGAACAACTAGGTTTATTGGGGATACCTAAATCAAACCACAACATTCCACCCCTGGCCCCCATAAACTGATATCCATGCATGATGTAAAATACAATGCATTCAGTCTGACTTTAAAAGTCCCCATAGTTTTTTACCAATCCCAATGATATTCATACATCCCCATAGTTCAAGATCTTTTAACTGAGCCATAATACCAAAATATAACCTCAAAAAACCCATAATGGCACAGAATAAATATTCACACTGTAAAAGATGGCATTGGGCATAGCAAAGAAACATTCAACCAATACAAGATTTAAAACAACCAGGGCAAACATCAAACTCCGTAACTTCAAGTACAGCAACTCTAGCCAGTGACAAATCTTCAAGTCTGATAATTCTAACCAGCAACAAGTCTCTGGAATTCCAATTCCACCCCTCCAGCTAGGCTACTCACAGTCCTGGAAAACTTCATTGGGGCTGGCAGCTCCTTGGCAGCCATCTCATGGTCCCGGCATCTCCACTGGGTCTCCACTGCAATCCACGGTTCATCCTCATGGCCCCATGGGGTCTCTATGCAGGCAACCAGCAAACCTGCTTCACACTGCCCATGGCCATTTCCAAAACACAAGACTGTGTTGCAAACTCAATGACACTCTTTCCAGCATTTCTTATACTCCATAATACCAGGTAGGGTGCCAATTTGTTAATCCAGGGGGGAATTAAGCAGACTTTGAAGAACAGGACACTCCTTGAGCACTCAGGCCCCTTCAAAAAAGTCTACATTCTTCTGGTTGCCCCAGTGCAGGTCAGTTAGCCCAGTCTCATAGATTGTAATCTCTCAGTTGCAGCTGAATGGGCAACAGTTCAGCCAAAGATTTTTCTTTCTGTGCCATATCCCTCTGCTCACACCAGTTCATTTCTACGCAAAGCAACCCTGCACAACTTCTCAGGACATGGGCATAAGAGGAAGCTTCTCACACAAACTGCTAGCCCAGTCCAGGCACAGCTCTTTCTCATCCTCATAAGCCAAACCTCACAGTCCATAGTTCTTACTGCATTCAGGTCTTGCAGCTCAGACCAGAATAGTCCATCAAGCTGTACTTACAGCACTGCAAGGCATCTCTTAGGCCAAGGTTTCAACACCTCCCACATTCCTCTTGAAAATCAGCTCCAAAAAGGCTGAAGCCACACAGTCAGGTGTCTAGTAGCAATTCCACTCTTTGGTACCACTTTACTGTTGCAGTCTGGTTCGCACTGCTGGCAGAAATCACCCAACCAAGAGCAGCTTCTGGGAAAAAGAGATTTATTTTGGCTTACAGGCTTGAGGGGAAGCTCCATGATGGCAGGGGAAAACAATGGCATGAGCAGAGGGTGGACATCACTCCCTGGCCAACATAAGGTGGACCACAGCAACAGGAGGGTGTGCCAAACACTGGCAAGGGAAAACTGGCTTTAATACCCATAAGCCGGCCCCCAACAATACACTCCCTCCAGGAGGCGTTAATTCCCAAATCTCCATCAGCTGGGAACTTAGCATTTAGAACAACTAGGTTTATGGAGGACACCTGAATCAAACCACAACACCACCTGTGTTAAGAAAACAAAAAAATAACTTACACACCTGAACATTATATCTGAAGGAATTTGAAAGGGAAGAGTAAAATAAGCCCAAAATCAGAAGATGCGCGGAGGACAGGTTAATGCAGAAATATATAAAATGTCCAATAGAAAAACAATAGAAATGATCAATGACCCCAAGATTACTTTTTTGAAAAGATGAGCAAAACTGACAAACTTTTAACTAGACTAAGAAGAAAATCGAGAATACTATTGCTATGCCACTGTGAATCCACCTAATCTTGTTTAATCTCAGAAGCTAAATAGGGTTAGTGGATGAAAGAATGCTCTAATAAATAAGATTTGAAATGAAAGAGCAAACATTATAAATGACAACAAATAAAAACAAAAAATTATGAAAGTTTGGTATAAACAGGCATATATCAACTGGAAAACCTACACAAAATGGAATAAAAAACCTGGGAACCTTACAACCTACTAAGACATATTCATTAAAAAAAGCCCCAAACAGAAAATGCAAACAGATCACTGACAACTAGTAAGGATAAGTCAGCAATTAAATATCCCAACAAAGAAAAGCCCAGGACTTACAACTTCATAGGAATTATACCAGATATAAAAGGGCAATTAATTCCAATGCTTTTTTTTTGGGGGGGGGGGGTTTGAGGTAGGGTCTCACTCTAGCTCAGGCTGACCTGGAATTCACTCTGTAGTCTCAGGGTGGCCTTGAACTCACAGCAGTCCTCCTACTGAAGGACCCAGAAACTAAATGATGCCATGACAGTCTTCAATAGAGTGCTGCCCTGGTTAGGTCTAACTTACAAGTTCCAGCTTAAACAAAGGAACAAAGGGGCAGCCGCCCTGCCCCCTGTCAGAACACCTGAGACTTGCCAAAGACTTGTCCTTCCTACCTCCCTGCCCTGGCCAATTAAGAGATTTATCCCTCCTACCTCCCTGTCTTGGCCAATCGAAATACATACAAATATTATTGCTGCTTCTTGGTTAGTTATCTAGCTCCCTCCCACCAACCTTGCTGCCAATGTCCTAAGAAATCAACCAATCATGTACCTATTCCCTACTTCTTTGTTCAAATCCCTATAAAAAACCTGCCCCCATGCTGCTCTGGGCTCTTGTAGCAATCCACTGTGTTGGTGAAGTCAAGGGACCGAGCTTAAGCCCGAAATAAAGCTCCTTGCCCTTGCATACATGTTTGGTTCTCCTTGGTGGTCACTGGGGTTGCTGAGAACTGGCCATAACACTACCTCTTCCTCCCAAGTGCTGGGCTTAAAGGTGTGTGCCACCATGCCTGGCTCCAATGCTTTTTAAATACTTCCAAAATCAGAGAAGTGAATATTTTAAAATTTATTCTATAAGGTCAGAGTTACTCCAGTGCTAAAACCAGACAAGAATACTACAAAACAGAAAGTTCTAGGAAAATATCATTGATAACTAATGAGGCCAAACATATTAAAGTATTAGCAAATATAATTTAACAGCATGTTGAAAGGCTCATCAACCATGATCAAGTGATATTTTTCCATGAGATGTTACATATGATTCAATATATATAAATCAATGTGATCAAGCATCTTAAGAAAATTATTTAATCATCTCAATGAATACATAAAAAGCAATTGCCCAAAGTTGTCATCTTTTTATCATAAAAGCTTTTAACAAATTAGAACAAATGGAAGGAATATACCTGAAAATGATAAAGGCCATAGATGATAAGCCCACACTAATATACTTAATCTAAAATCAGTTTAAAATCAGGAACAAGAGAGGTGTGGTGGTTAGAATGTGAATGTGTGTGCCCCATTATTATGACTGATCTTGTGACTTGAGTCTCCAGTAGGCTGAGCCCTGCTGGGGAGGAGGTATCACTGGGGGCTGATATTGAATTCTAGCCCTACTAGGTGTGTGGATGTGTGGAGAGAAGCAGTTTAAGCTCTGGGTGTTTGGTGGTGTCTCTATGCTATGAGCTATGGATGTAAGCCTGCTTCTTCTGCCATTGATGGTGTTTCTTCTGGATTCTGTAAGCCTGAAACAAACCTTATCCTCCCATAAGCTTTATTTTATTTATTTATTTATTTGAGAGTGACAGACACAGAGAGAAAGACAGATAGAGGGAGAGAGAGAGAATGGGCCTGCCAGCGCTTCCAGCCTCTGCAAACGAACTCCAGACGCGTGCGCCCCCTTGTGCATCTGGCTAACGTGGGACCTGGGGAACCGAGCCTTGAACCGGGGTCCTTAGGCTTCACAGGCAAGCGCTTAACCACTAAGCCATCTCTCCAGCCCATAAGCTATTTCTGATTGGGTACTTATCCCAGTGACAAAAAGTAACTGCAACAACAGGTATGCTAACTTGACCGTTCTATTTATATCCTACCACTCAGATGTTGCTGAAAGTGTTTATCATCTTTAGGGTCTCATATATATAATTACTCATCTGTTAAAAGGATATTTTGACTTTTTCCTTTCCAAGTGTTATCTCCTTAATTTCTTATTGCTCTAGCTAAGACTTCAATCCCTATATTGAATGAGTGGATATTCTTGTTTTACTTTTTTTTTTTTTTTTTTTTTGGTTTTTCGAGGTAGGGTCTCACTCTGGTCCAGGCTGACCTGGAATTAACTCTGTCATCTCAGGGTGGCCTTGAACTCATGGCAATCCTCCTACCTCTGCCTCCCGAGTGCTGGGATTAAAGGCATGCGCCACCACGCCTGGCTTCTTGTTTGACTTTTAATCTTAGTGGATCTGCTTTGAGTTTTGATCCACTTAGGATGATTTTGGCTATAGGCTTGTCATATTATAGCCTTTATTATGCTGAGACATGTTCCTTCCATTTCAAGTCTTTTCTGGGCTTTTATCATGAAGATCTGTTGAATTTTGTCAATGGCTTTTCTGGATCTACTGAGATGAACATGTGATTCCTGTCTTTGAGTGTATTTATGTGATGGATTACATTTATTGATTGCATATTCAGAATCATCTCAGCATCAATGGAATGAAGCCAACTTGCTCTTGGTAAGTGATCTTCTTATATATTATTGAATTCCATTTTCTAAGGCAACTGTGTGATGTGATGGATATATTAACTAATTTCTGGTCATCACTTCACCATGTATATCAATATGAATATGCTGTAAACCTTAAATATATGTAATTTTTATTTGTCAATGATATCTTTAACAAGCTTAAAATGATATTTTTAAAAAGGATTAAGGACTGGAGAGATGGCTTAGTGGTTATGACACTTGCCTGCTAAGCCTATGGATCCAGATTCGAATCTCCAGATCCCATGTAAGCCAGAAGCACAAGGTGACACAAGCGTACAAGGTTGCACATGCACACAAGATGGCATGTCAATTCTTTCTCTCTCTCTCTCCCTCTTGCTTACTCTCTCATAAAAATTACAAAAAATGATACATTTGAATAAACCTATAATCTTTTCTAGAGATAGATAAAATCACACATTTTGCATTGTAAGCATCCCAGTAGGACTAGATGGTTCTCATTATTAGTGAAGCAATTCTGAATGGCTGTTTGGAATTTGCTTTTAGGGGAAGGAAATGTCTTCTCTGTTATTATCAGTTATTAATAACCCAGCACTTAGGTAGACCTGAATTTCTCCAGTGACTGATTTTCTTATAAGCTGACAATACTAATTTCTATTCTATTGATATGGCTGCTGATTTTACACAAAATGAGTCATTAAGGAATCTTAGGTGGGCTATATTTAACAAAAATAACAGAAAACTTTGCTTATCAGAAAAAGAACAGAAAAAAAAAGCTCTCATTTAGCTTTGTTCCACCTTCATGGAGAAACTTGGCATTATATCAACTCTATCATTCATTTATTATTGACTCACAATAAGTGTTGTAGAAAAGTAACATGTCATACACCACAAAAAATAAAGTAAATACTTAATATATTACTCATAGCATTTCAAATGAGTTATATTACTTTACCTGTCTGTGGGTTGGTATACTACATTACTTACTCTTCAGCCATCTGTTCTTGCTGTATGACATCAAACCTGGGCCAATGGTACTGTTACACAACCAGCATCAGCCAGAGAGGCTGCTTGGATATGACATATTTTGAAAAGAGAGAATTGGCACAGTCATTCGAGATGAGAGGTGTTACTCTGTCTTGAAGGGCCCTGGTATGATGATTTTAGCTTCATAAGGTTACATAGAACTTTATTAGGAACATCTTGGTTTCAGCCAGAGTAAATCTCTTTTTATGTCTATTTTATATATTGAGATATTTTATATATAGCATTTGTTTTGAAAGAATAAAGATTTTCCTCTTATAATAAATAGATATGTATCCCAGCAATTTAGGAATGCTCACATATCTAAAAATAGCATATATGTTAATTTGGTTTTGAAAAATCAACCACTTTAAAGTTCTAGAAAGAAGCTGATGATTTCAAGTAAGTTCTTCAGTTTATTCTTATGAGAAGCAGAAAAATTTCATAAATACAAGGGTGATTAATAATTTTCTTTAAAAATTCAATTTTGTTCTTATGTTATATGTGCTTACCAGAAGATAAAACTAATCTTACATAACTTTAGCTTACTTCTTTCACCTCCAATATTCTCTCCTTTTCTTAAAGGCTAACTTAGCTCCTTTTAGTATTTTCAAACACTTTTTTTGTTTTTCCTCCTGGAGGATCCACTTAAAAATGTACTCAACTCCATGGATTCTCTTAAAGTGACACACTGTGTTTTCTTCATTTTTACTATAGAATGAGTACATGTGTGTGCTTAAGCACTAATTATTGATTGGTAGTATAGTGTGTTGTTATTTATTACTTGTTATTGCCACCCACACAGAGCAAGTACTGAGTGTCAAGAGAAAACATCAGAGAGCATGGTGAACCTATAGATCTAGGCAGTGTGTTGGATCTTGCTTGGTCATTACCTTATGTACCATAGTTAAGTTTGTAGACTCTGAATGTTAAGTCTTCTGGACTTAAAGCCTCAGTACTGTGCATACTAGCTGTATTGGCTTAGGAAGAATTATTTGTACTTTAGGATTTTATTTGTTATAAACTGGGATAAATACCTCATTAGAATTAATTTGGATTATTAAAATCTTAGAGTACCTGGTGGACTGTAATACCTCATAACATGTTAGATATTGCTACTAGTCCAAAAAGCCCTGTAAATTGATAGTCTCTCCATGTTGTTGGAGAAAATCCTGAACCTGAATGCTTAAAGAAATTGGCTAAGTCCATATCTACCAAAAGCAGGCAAACACACATGTGGAATCAAATGGCAGACTATAAAATCCTAATAACATCGAGGAAACAATCTGGTAAAGTGCAATTTAATTCCATCAAGAATGATTGACTGCATACCATACAAGGTTGGAATGAGAGTTCATATGAATGTATAAAATGGAAATGGTATATAGTCAATAAACATTAAAATATCATCTAGAACCCTTGTTCTAGGGATTTAAATATGAATAGAATCATAGTCCAGTGGCTGCATTAAAATCTCTTTCTATACATGCACTAATGCTCAAATTTTACCCACTGAAAGCTAGAGGTCAGCTTTGAGCTGACACTAGGTAGATAAGTTCAGGCTTGGAACAAAGTCTGTGGACTTGCATGACGTCATGGAGGACCATGAGGAAATATATGTGGAAAATGTATGGGCTCTTCATGCAAAGGACTAGTTTATTCTTTATTGATTGCTTGGACTATATACATAGGTTTTCTGAGCCTTAGCTTCTGTGTCAGTCAGGGTTCTCTAGAGGAACAGAACGGATAGAGTGAATAAGTATTGTAAAGGGTATTTATTAAATTGGCTTACGGGATACCAGCTGGGCAGTCCAACAATAGTTGCAGACTAGGGTGACACAGAACCAAGTAGATGCTTGGTGCATCAGGCTGGCTGCCTCAGGAGTCCCCATCAGGCACTGAAAGCCTGAAGTTTTTCTGGAGAGCTACTGGTCTTCAATGTATTCTGGAAAGTTGATGAAACTGGGTTCCAATATCTGAGAAGGAAAGCAGAAACAAGTAGATAGATGTAGGCATCAGCAAGTCACACAGGCAGCCAGGGGAAAAGGCCCAAACAAATGAGTAGCACAGGCAGTCAGGCAAAAAGTTACAGGAACAGGAAGCAAAAATTTGGCTAGTGGGTAACTTGAGGTGATGGTGAGTGGTATCATTCTCATTTATATCCCTTGATTCCTGGACCTGTGAATTCTGACTATAGGAGAAACAGTACCCTGCCTTGGCCTTCATTTATTTTCACCAAATTGATACTGTAACTGTTTCTTTCAAAGGTCCTTCTATCAAGCCAGCTGCTTCAGGGTGGTGGGGCACAATGTAAGGATAGTAAAATTCCATGAGCCCAATGCCACTCTTCTTTGTTATGAAGTAAGTTTTTTTCTTTTCTTTTTTTTTTTTTTTCTTTGTCACAAGTAATGCTGAGTGGAATACCATGATGGTGGATAAGACATTTGATAAGTCCATGGTTGGTAGTTTTGGCAGAAGCATTATGTGCAGGAAAGGAAAATTCATACCCAGAATAAGTCTATTTTGTTAAGGACAAAACACTGCCCTTTCCATAATCAGTATGGAGATTCCTCAAGTATCTAAGAATACATTTACTATTTGTCCCAGCTATTCCACTCACTGGAATATACTCTAAAGTCTCTACTCCTTAGTGTAAAGATACTTACTCTGCAATGTTTGTTGCTGTTCTATACACAACACCTAGGGAATAGAATCAGGCCAGATGCCCATTAACTAATGAATGGTTAACAAAGATGTGGTACATATGCACAATGAAATTTTATTTAGCGGTAAGGAAAAATGAAATTTTTAGGAAAGTGAATGGATCTGAAAAAAATAAGTGAAGTTATACAGGCTCAGAAGACAAATGCCACATGTTCTTTCTTATGTGCATCCTTACTGAAATAGTATGATTTCTTAATAAGCTGAAATAAGCATAAGTGGTATTAGTCAGGAAGATAGAGTGAGATTTGGAAAGAGGAGAAGAAGGAAGGGGTTAGAGGTGGGGATAATTGAAAGGTAAGTCGAGGGATAGAATACAGGGGTGGAAGGTCAGGGGATGACAGGGCAAGGGAGGCAAGGGAGAGGGAAGATACCATAGAAACTAGAAACTATCTTGGTTATCTAGATAAATAACATAACTCTTGAAAATAAAAAGAGAGGAAGGGAGAGAAACAGAAAGAGAGTTAGTTTGGGCAGGAGCACCCTGCTGGGTTGGAGAAAGCTTACCCCCAAACCATAGGTTGTTACTGTAAATCCTAGTGCCAGAATTGGGTTACCCTTCACAATAAGGTGTGGGCCAGGGAGGCCTGCAAGACCCCAAAACAAAGCGGTCCATTGCCAAAACATTTGGTTACACACCAGAACAAAATACTAAAAGTCCATTGCTAAAAATACCTCAAGCTGCAGTTACAGGACATTGAAGATCATGCTGGAACTAAGATGCAATCTAGTTCTCTGTGGGCTAGCTATCATAGTGCTGGAAAATACTTTGAAAGCTGCTGGGGGATTAAAGTCACCAACAACATGAATAATGATCCTGCAAGCCGCAAAATCAACCAGCAGTCAACATGTACCTATCAGGTTATGTGGTAATCAGCTGTTCTCTGATCAGATATGAGGTCCACTCAGTAGGAGGAAATTTGTATCTGGTACTGAGAACTAAGTCAGAAGCCTATGGCTTGGAAAGTCATCGACCCTAGAGGGAAGCTTCCCCTGTTCTTAGTCTAAAAGGAAAGGCTATGCCTGTTGAAAAGTCTTTTAAGTGGCTATGTTTATCCTCTTGGAACATGCTGCTCTCACTCTTGGTTAGAGAATCTGCTTTTTATAGATGGTAGTCAATGCTGGGGAGACCCAAGAACCATTAGAATGATAAGAAAAGAAAGCCAACTGTCTAGCGCATATAGAGTCATTTCTATTGTACCCTTCATAGCCCAGGAAACATTACAGAGGAAGTGATAGTTTAAATATGGGTACTGCATTCATTGTTAGCCTGGGAACCATCTCCAGGTAAATGGTGGTAGACACTAAGAAAATTCAAAACTTATCAAAAAATATTCAAAATAGAAAATTAAGGCCTATGAAGGATCCAACACTAAAGGAGCCCAACATTAAAGGAGACCAACACTCTCAGGCTCAGGGAACATTGTAGAGTGGGAGGGGAATGAATTTAAGATCTATAGTTATGGCTAGAAGGTGCTCCTCCTCACAGAGACTGACTGGTGCATTCATGACCCCACAGTGAATACAGCTGCATCTGCCCATTGAGGAGGGCCCTCAGTAGAATGGGGGCAAAGGAGAGGGGCCAAAAGAATATAACCTGATGAGAACATGACCAAATGTCAATATGTTTATACATCAGTGTTCTCAGGAAAACAAAACAACACAAAACAAAAACATTGCCTTTTCCATGTTGTAGTCCAATGCAGTTAACCTGAAACTAGGTTGCTGGCTAATCACCCTGAGGAATGGTGCCATGTTAGAGGCTGTTTTGGTCTTTGTTGCTGATAGATTGGTGTTCAGCAGCAGCCATTGCAGGTCAGCCTTGTTGAGTAGAAGTGTACGTTGTTGGGTCCATGCATACTCTCCATCTCTGCCCCCATGACCAGGTTTTTCATGGGTCCATTGGGCAGTGTGAGGGATGGCTGGGGAAAGAAGTTGACTACTAGCCACAGAATGGGTTATCTTAACTATTTGAGTTTCCATGCATGTAAAATGGAACTCATGTAGACACTTGGTTTTCTAAGTTACTTCAGAGACTAACTAGATTATGAATAAGAAAGTGCCTTGTAAAGCATTTTAATCCAAACCTTTTCTACCTTTCTTCTCTAATGGCTCCTATGAGCACTCCTCAGCTGCAACATTGACCAAGATGTGTACTGAAATGTACTGAAATTCTTTATGAATTTCTCGGCAAAGAACTCATATTTTTCTCCACGAGCCAGTATTAAGCCTGTCATAGTCAGGAGGAGGAGCTAAATCATGTCCCAGATTAACCTCCCATCTTTTTACTATCTTTCATCTATGTCCTAGGCTGCTCCTGGGAGCCCAAGTCCTTTGCCATGTATTATACAAAATAACTTTTTGTTTCATCTTGGGAAGCTTTTGTGGCAAACCAACAGTAAGCTCCTTGGGGTTCAGCTTCCCTTTCAAAAGAAAGTTTCTCCGACAGTATATCTTTCTTCCTCAGAAGAATCAGACTGTAACAGTATAAAGTATTAAAATACATCTTATTGTTTAGTCTATACTGATACGATCTAAACAACCTTACTATGAAATACATAATATAATGCCATATTCATCATTGTTAACTGTACACATCAGCAGTGATGAATATGTTCCCATTCTTGTGAAACATCAGTAGAAGTTTCACATCAGACAGAACTGAAACCTTGTATTTATTAAGTCACAAAATGCCCCTTTCCCACATTTTCTATTAGAATTATTTTATTTATACGTTTGAGAGAGAGAAAGAGAGACAGAGAGAGTATGTGTGTGTGTGTGTGTGTGTGTGAGAGAGAGAGAGAGAGAGAGAGAGAGAGAGAGAGAGAGAGAGAAAGAATGGGTGCACCAGGACCTCCAGCCACTGCAAATGACCTCTAGATGCATGTGCCACCATGCGCATGTGGCTTACATGGGTCCTGGGGAATCGAACCTCTTAGTCTTCACATCAAGTGCCTTAAACACTAGGCCGTCTTTCTGATCCTAGGATTATTTAAAAAATATGTCAGGAGACTTGTGGTCAAGATGGCATCTGCTTCACCTTGCAGGGAAGGAAGGGCAAGTGTGATGGGGCCTTTCGGGTTTGCAGGTCCTAGCAGACTTCCAGTGGGAGGGTGCAGAGGAGCAAAATATGGAATTTGCTAATTATCACGCTCTTGGGGAGCCCACCAGTCCTCCAAGCCCCTCAAGCAGTTGTCCCAGCCATCACGCCAGGTGTCATGCTGTGGACCAAATTTCGCTCCTGTGCTACCTACAGGCTAAAGAGACCCGGGCCAGCCCATTTGCATTTCACCTCCCTAGCTCCCTCCGCTCTCCTCCTCCCTCTTCCCCCCAGCTGGGACCACTGCTCCAACTGCTGCCCTACAGCACTGAGGACCAGGGACCTCCTGCACTACCTGCAGGTTATGAGGACCCAGGCCAGCCAGCTGCATTCCTATCTCCCTCTTCCTGCAACCAGGGCTGCCCTGCCACCGCCCAGCAGCACCAGGGACCAGGTTTCACTCCCACACTGCTTGCAGGATATGTGGACCCAGGCCAGCTGGCTGCATTCCCCCTTCCTAGCTCCCTTGGCTCTCCTCCCTCTTTCCCCCACCTGTACCACCTTCCCAGCAAGAACCTCTGTCTCAGCAGCCATCCCACAGCACTGTGGACCAGGATCTTCCTGCACTACCTGCAGGCTAAGTGGACCCACACCAGCCAGTTGCATTTCTCCTTCCCTCTTCCTACCACCAATCCTGCTGTCCCAACTTGGACCACCATCCCAGCCACCACCTGGCAGCACCCAGGGACCAGGTTTCACTACTGCACTACCTGCCAGCTACATGGATTCAGGCCAACCAGCTGCATTCTCCCTTCCTTCCTTCCCTGGCTTTCCTCCGTCTTCCCAACACAGGTATTGCCCTCCCAGCTGCCACCCCACAGCACCTTCTCATCCAACCCTCCCTCATTGATGTGTCACCAGACTGTGCAGCAGTCCCATGTCCCTCCTGCTTTACTGCAGCAGACCCCACAGTCCCATCCTCTCCCCTCCTCTGGCCCAACACAACACCAGTCTACATTGCCCCATTCCCTCCTACCCCTGCTCCATTAGGCCACCTGATCACACAGTCCCATACCTCAACCAATGAGCCCCTCTACAGGGTCTTTAGGTCCCTACCAGAGCCTAGTGGATTCCTCCTACCTGAGCAGACAGGACCCCTTGCCATCAGAAGCCTAATATAATCAAACCTAAAAGGATAATAATCACTGAATACACTTCAAGGGTAAACTATAGCTTCTTCCTGAATGAAATAAGATTCCCCAAACTGAGATGGCCAGACCACAGTGCAAAAGGAATAACATGAAAAATCAAATGGAAGTAAATCCAAGAAGGTGCCCAGTCCAACATGGGAAGTCTCTAAGCAAAACATAGAAGAGACAACAGGATCAGAACCCCAAAATGAAGACACAAGCTATGTGACCCTGGTCAAATAAGGAGCAGAACTTGTAAAAACTCAACAAAGGTCCAAAAATTGTATGAATGCCTCCTTAGATTAGCCCTAATAGAATAAAAACAGGAAGTCTTTCAAAGACAGTTAAGTGATCTGAAGGAGAGCAGAAAAAAAAAGAGGACCTCAATAATCAGTGGGCTAAGCTCAATGAAGACATAAAGACATGCAAGGATGAATTCCAAGAAGTATTAAGAAAATCAGAAAATGATGTGAAAAGGGAACTCGATAGATGGTTGGATACTATACATAAAAAGGAAACAGAAAAGACAAAATTGAACAAGTCCAAGCCTCATAGAAGCTCTTAAGAACAGACGCAGTCATATGGAGGACAGAACCTCAGAACTAGAAGACAGGACAGAAGAAACTGTAAGACCAATAAATTTGAATAAATTCAAAAACTCTTGTGAACAGAATATGAGGGGACTGTGGGATACCCTTAAAAGCCCCAACATTTGGGTCATGGATATATATCATAAGGGGAAGAAATTCAGACCAAAGGTATGGAGAATTTAGTCAAAAAAATTATTGAAGAAAACTTTCCCATTCTCACAAAAGAGAGTCCCAACAAGATACGAAAAGCTAAGAGGACTCCAAACAGACTGGACCAAAGGAGAAATTCACCAAGACATATTATCATTTAGACACTAAACATCAATAGCAAAGAGAAAGTTCTAAAAGCATCTGGAAAGAACACATTACACATAAAGGTAACCCCATAAGAATTACTTCAGACTTCTCAGTGGAAACCCTGAAAGCCAGAAGTACCTGGAATGGAACACTGCAACCCTAAAAATAGATGGGGAAAGAAAAACTTTCTACAATAAAAAGCTCTACAACTATATGAACACAAAGCCAAACCTACAGAGAGTACTTGAGGGAAGTCTCCACACAGAAGAGTCAAACAACCACCCTCAAGTGCCTACAAGAAGCTGACCACAATAACCAATCTCAGAGAAGGTGCAAAAAACTACAAAGTTCAAGAAAGTACCAAATCACAGAAACCACCACAATATAGCAGGGAATCCATCAAACTACACAGTTATTACCCTAAACATTAATGGCCTTAATTTACCCAGGAAGAGACACAAGTCAACAGGGTAGATCAGAAAAATGGGCTCCTTAATATACTGTCTTCAAGAAACCCACCTCACCAGTAAAGACAGACACCTCCTCAGGGTGACAGGATGAAAAATGATATTCCAAGTGAATGGTAATAAGAAACAAGCAGGCATTGTTATACTAATAATCGATAAAATAGACTTCAAACCAAAACTAATAAAAAAAAGACAAAGAAGGCCACCTCTCACTTATCAAGAGGATGATCCAACAAGAGGATATCACAATCATCAATCTTTATACACCGAACACAGGTGCAGCACAATTGTTTAAAAAAAAAAAAAAAAACCTACTTGACCACAAAACAGAAATAAACACCAATACCATCATAGCTGGGGACTTCAATAATCTTCTATCAGCAACAGAAGGACACCTAAACAGAAAATCAACAGGGAAGTAAAACAGCTCAACCACGCTATAGATCAACTAGACCTAATGGATATTTACAGAACATTCTATCAAAATCTACAGAATATTCATTCTTCTCAGCAGCCCATGGGGCCTTCTCTAAAATAGATCATATACTGGGCCATAAAGCCTATCTCCATATATTTAGGAAAATGGACATCATTTTTTGCATGATATCAGATCATAACCAGAAGTTAACAAAAGATGCACCAGGAACTCCATCACCTCCTGGAGACTTAACAACACACTTTTAAACAATAAATGGTTAGTGGATGAATTAAAAAATGAAATTGCAAAATTTCTAGAATTGAATGACAATGAGAACATATTGTACCAAAACTTATGGGACACAATGAAGGCAGTCCTTAAGGGAAAATTCATAGCACTAAATGCCTTCATAACAAAGACAGAGCGATCCCAAATCAATAATATAACCATCCACCTAAAGGCATTGGAAAAACAAGAATAATCTAACACAAAAAGCTGCAGACAGGACGGGCTTTTGTTCCGCGCATCGGCCGGCCGCTGGGTGCCAGGTCCTGCGCCGGCCCGGTTCCATCGCCCGCGCGCGCCCCGCACCCGCCTCGCGCATCTTTGTTTCGCTTCCCGCCCGCCAGGCCTCGGTGGCGGACCTGAGCAGGACCAAAGAAGTAAACAACACACCCTTTGTGGAAGTGACTGACATGTTTGGAGGGAAATGTACAATAGTTAAAAAGTAAAATCGTGTTTAAAGTTTCAGGAATAAAAAATACAAAAGAAGACTGGTTAAAATGTGGACCTACAAGGACAAAGGCGTCTGAAACCAGCCAAGAAATAGATAATGCAAATTCAAGAGTCTCCAAGAGAAGCTTCAGTGCTGATGGATTTGAGACTGTACAAAACCCAGTAAAAGACTCAAATACCATGTTCTAGACCTATAAGCAGATGTACCTGGACAAGAGAAACAGAAGCCAGAGCCTTGAAAGCAGTTCTGTGAAGTAATCGCAGGACCTGAGGGTTTTGTAGTTGCTGCCAGGAAACACCTGGTCTTTTCTTTTCAGGATCCTTTGCTGGAAATAATAACTCAGGATTGTTACAATAAGGCTTTTTCATTGATGCTGCATAATTAAAACAATTTGATACCTGTCAGTAAGCAGACTAAAAATAAATGGCATGTGATATTCTGCCTTGTTGAACCATACTTGTTGGCGTTTTAAGAAAGCTTATCTGGTGAGATGATGGACATCTGTAATCCTGTTACTGGGGAGGCGGAGGTAGGAGGATTAGGAGTTCATCTCACAGCTACTTCCTGAGTTCTGGGCCAGCCTGGGCTACATGGGACCCTGTATCCAAAAACAAACAAGGGGGTTGTAGCCAGCATCTTATTTTGAAATGCTAACTCCTGAAGTAACTCTATTGGTTGAAGACATGGTTATTTTGACTGGCACTGTAAATATAATTTTGTTTCTAAGCTACATTAGCACAACTTTCAGAAATGCCCACTGTGAATGTCAAAGTATATTTTACGTATTTTGTACTTAATTGTAGTTTTTTTTTTTTTCTTCAGAAGTCTTGTTTTATACTTGTTAAATTGAACACAAATTTTGGATGTCTGGACATTACTTTTCATACTTGAAATAAACATTTATTTTTTTAAAGAACTAAAAAAAAAAAAGCTCTAGACAGAAAGAAATAATTAAGATCAGAGCAGAAATTAATGAATTGGGAACTAAGAAAGCAATTAAAAACATTGATGAAACAAAGAGCTGGTTCTTTGAAAAAAATAAACAAGACTGATAAACCCCCTGGCCAATTTGATCAAGCAAAAAAAAAAAAATAGAGGTGCTTCAAACTGACAAATTTAGAAATGGGTGGTGGTGCATGCCTTTAATCCCAGCACTTGGGGGGCAGAGGTAGGAGGATCACTGTGAGTTCAAGGCCATCCTGAGACTACATAGTGAATTCCAGGCCAACCTGATCTAGAGTGAGACCCTACCTTGGAAAACAAAACAAACAAAACAAAACAAAACAAAATTAGAAATGGAAAAGGAGAGATCACAACAGACATAAGTAAAATGGGAAGAATCATTAGGACTTATTTCCAAAACCTCTACTTCATAAAACTGGATAATCTGGAGGAAATGGATGAATTCCTGGACACATACCACCTACCAAAGCTAAACTCAGAGCAGATTAATCTCCTAAACAAGCCTATGACACCCATCAAGGTTGAAAAGGTAATCAAAAACCTCCCTCAAAAGAAAAGTCCAGGACCAGATGGCTTCTCAGCAGAATTCTATCAAACCTTCATGGAAGAACTGAAGCTGATTTTTCTCAAACTGTACCACATAATGGGAGAACAGGGAAGTCTCCCCCACCCCTTCTATGGTGCTACTATCACCCTAATACCAAAACCAGACAGAGATACAACAAGAAAAAAAACAAAACATTATAGGCCTATTTCCCCAATGAACTTAGATGCAAAGATCCTGAATAAAATCCTGTAAACCAAATTCAACAACACATTAAAAGCATTATCCACCTTTATCCTAGGAATGTGGGATAGGTTTACATATGGAAATCTGTCAATATAATATACCACATAAATAAGCTTAAACACAAAGAAACACATGATCATTTCAAAGATGTAGAAAAGACCTTCGACAAAATACAATATCACTTCATGATTAAAACTTTGGAGAAAATAAGCAAGGATGGTTTATATCTCAACATAATAAAGACTATATATACAAAGCACCTACAGCCCAAATAATAATTAATGGGGAGAGATTTAAGGAATACCCATGGAGATCAGGAACAAGATAGGGGTGGCCACTCTCACCTCTGCTCTTCAACATAATACTAGAAGTCCTAGCCCAAGCAATAAGACAGGAGAAAGAAATAAAAGGGATACAAATTTGAAAGGGAGAAGTTAGTTAGCCCTATTTGCAGAAGACATGATTCTATACCTAAATGACCTGGGAACCTGCATCTCAAAACTCTTAATGGTGATAAACTCAAATCAACACACAACAATCAATAGCCTTTCAATATGCAAAGACCAAAGCTACAGAGAAAGAAATTACTTACATCCCATTTTCAACAGAAAACTAAAAATAAAATACCTTGGAGCAGCACTAAACAAGGATGTTTAAGACTTATATAAAGAAAACATAAAAACATTAAAGAAAGAAGCTAAGGAGGACTTGAGAAAATGGAAAGACCTCCCATGCTTCTGAATAGGCAGAGTTAACATTGTGAAAATGGAAATTTTACCAAAAGCAATACATAGATTTAATGCAATATCAATAAAAATCCCAGCATTTTTCTTCACAGAGATAGAAAAAAAATGATCACAAAGTTCATATGGAATGGCAGCAGGCCTCAGATATCCAAACATATCCTTAGCAAAAGAAACACCTCTGGAGGCATCACTATAACTGATATAAAACTATATTACAAAGCCATTGTAATAAAAATAGCATGGTACTGGCATAAAAACCAGAGTGTAGACCAGATTATAGAACAGAATAGAGAATTCAGACTTTATGTCAAGTAACTACATTTACCTGATCTTCAAAAAAGGCCCTGACAATGTAGACTGGAAAAAAAGATAGCATCTTTAACAAATGGTGCTGGAAAAACTGGATAACTATATGCAGGAAAATGAAACCAGACACACACATCTTGCCATGCAGAAAAATCAAGTCCAAATGGATCAAAGACCTCAATATAAGACTAGAAATTCTGCTATTACTGGAAGAAAAAAATAGGACAAACTTTCCACGATATAGGAGTGGGAAAAGACTTCCTAAACAAAACCCCAGTAGCTCAGGAACTTAAACAATTACTCAACCATTGGGATTTCAAGAAGCTGACAAGTTTTTTCACAGACAAACATAAAATAAGCAGAGCCATTAGACTACCCACAGAATGGGAGAAAAATTTTGCCAGCTATACAACTGACAGAGGCCTAATTTCTAGACTCTACAAAGAACTCAAAAAAAAAAAAAAAACCCTAAAAAAAAATCAAACAACCATTCATAATGTGGAGCAGAGAACTGAACAGGGCATTCTCAGAGAAAGCATTACAAGTGGCAAACACACACTTAAGAAAATGTTCAATATCCCTAACCAACCAGGAAAGGAAAATTAAAACTATGAAATTCTACCTTATACCAGTAAGGATAATAAATATTAGAAAGTCAAATGAAAACAAATGTTGGTGAGGATGTGGAGAACTATGAACTCTCATTCACTGATCATGGAAATGTAAGCTGGTACAACCACTATGGAAAGCAATATGGAGACTCCTAAAAAGGTTGACTACAGAGTTACCAACAAACCCAGTTATTCCCTTATTGGACATTTATCCTAAAATCTCCAAACCTCTGTTCAGAGATATTTGCTCAACTATGTTTATGGCTACTCAATTTATAATAGCTAAGAACTGGAATCAACCCACATGTGCATCTTTGGACAAATGGATAACTAAGATGTGGTATATCTACTTGATGGAATTCTACTTAGCAGTGAGAAAAAAAATGACACAATGAAATTTGTAGAAAACTGGTTGAACTTGAAACAGATTATTTTTAGCACACTCACCCAATCACAGAAAGACAATTGTCACATGGCCTCACTCACCTGTGGCTCCTAACCTGGATCAGTCTGAGATATTGACATACCTAATGGGCATCTCAAGACTGGACAATAGGGAGGGTGGGGTTGGAGGGGAAGGTAAGGGGTGGGGGACACAGAACTGGACTCAAATAGAAATGGTACCATAAAATCCTATATCCTGGAAGACAGACTAAAAGGTTGAACCCTCATCAGGACCTTAGAGAGAACACCTGAATCAAAGGGCCCTGGAGAGAATATGACGAAGCCTAACCTTAATTTTCTCCTTTTTCTCTTTCTCCTTCTCTATTTTTCTTCTTTCTCTTTCATATTACCTTTCTTTTTTTTCCTTCTGTTCCCTTAGTGCTGGCCTATAACTCCCAGTACCAGGATGTGGTTAACATCCACAATGAGCTGTTGATCAGAGACACCAACAAGGTTTTCCAAAAGAAGACCGACTTCTGTCAGGGCACTTGATCACCCATAAAAGGTTAATGGCAAGACCCTACTGCCGAAGACACCATATGCTATCAGTTTGGAACATGGAGAGACCCCAGAAAGTTAGACTGTCTAGTGCCAGAAGGTCCTACATGAACTAGTGGGGGAAAATGGGCCAACATCTGTCCAAGTAACTCGAAATCTAAGCTACTCAGCAGCAAACAGCCTGACATGATATTCACCCAAGTCCAATAGTTGCAGAAAGCCATGGTGAGTAACCAACTGCTCTTGGATTGGCTAACAAATCCACTCAGTGTAAAGGAACTCATAGCTGGAATTGGGAAACAAGTAAGAATCATATCCAGATAATGAGTACTCTCTCCAATATCAAACTCCCACCAACATTGGGTGGCAGGAGGGCCTACCTACACCTACTAAATTCTCTCTAAACCAACACTGGTTATCCCATTTCACTGGTGCTGACTTCATTCTCCACTGGAGAATCTGCTTTCCTTTTTCAGATGGACACAGAACCTGAAGAGAGAATCTGCCCATCACACCTCACCAAGGCCTCAGCTGAAACCATAGAGTAACTGGAGAAATGAGGAAGAGTTCTGCTTTCTAGGTGAACCTGATATCAGCACAGGGTGGAGGAGATAGACACAGAGGACATTCAACCCCTACCAAATGAGAGATCCAGAGACACAGAGGCTCCCAAGAACCTACCACTGAAGTAGACACAAACCAAACCAAACTTGGCTCAGGGAAATTTGGAGAAGAGGGGCCGGAAAGATTGTTAGAACCATAAGCTGGGACATTACACACAGAGACATAGCCTCTTCCACATAATTGATGGCTTCCCCCACAATGCACAACCTACAATCCCCATGGGGATAACTGACATCCCCGATGAGAAGGGTTCATTTGGATGGGTGGACAGGGATGAGGGTGAGGATGGTACCAACATATGCTATTTACACACTGAGTATGCCCATAACTAATATAAATAAATAAATAAATGAATAAATAAATAAATATATATATGAAAAATATGTCAGGATATGAGCAATATTTGGGATTCCTATTTGAATAAAGGTGATGCAATTGAGCAGACAGTGTCAAACATGTTGGAAGAAGATGGAAAGAGTTGGCATGTATTAATTTGAATGAATGAATAGTAAGTGAGGAAATGATAAAGGAAGAATTTCATTAGGTCAGTGCTGGACCCAAGGAAAAATGTGAGGTCAAATGTGCTCAATAAAAGTTAATACAGAATGCATCATCAAACCAGAATCAACTTTCCATGCTATAACCAACTTACATGTGATGGTTGATGAATTTCCCATGCCAACATTAGTCTTTAGAGTCAGATGACTTCTTGCAGAAATCAAATATTCTCAGGAATTTTTAATGGACTTCTTTTTCTTAGTTGTGAAATATAAAAAATCACCACAATAAAAGTAATTAATATTCTCAAGTACTTTGGCTGGAGAGATTGCTCAGTGCTTAGTTACTTGAACTTCCTCTGCAAGCATGAGAGTGTGGGGGAACCTGTCACTGGAGGAGTCTGACTTTGAATCTCCAGAACCCATATAAACACATGGTCATGATCATCTACATCCTTAACCTCAGTCCTGTGGGGAATGTAGACCAGAGGATCTCTAAGGCAAGTAGCAAGCTCTGAAATCTGTAATAGACTAAGTCACAAGGAAAGAAAGACGAATAATGAAGATAGATACCATAGAGTTTTCCTTTGTCACAGGCTAATACACATTGTCACATACATGTTCCTATACCATACATACACCACATCACCACATGACACAAACTACAAACATGCCCAGAAAACGTTCTCAAGTTCTCTAACTTCAGCATCTTCTTCCTTTTTTTTTTTTTTTGGTCTTTCAAGGTAGGGTCTCGCTCTAGCTCAGGCTGACCTGGAATTCACTATGTAGTCTCAGGGTGGCCTTGAACTCATGGTGATTCTCCTACCTCTGCCTCCCAAGTGCTGGGATTAAAGGGATGCACCACCATGCCCAGCTAATTTGAGCATTCTGAAAAACATTTTCCTTGCTATAATTTAAATATGATATTGACCCCGTAGGTTTCAAGTGCTTGGTTTCTAACTGAAGGTGTTACTGTGGGAGGCTATGGAAACACTGGGGAGTTAGGGTCTAGCTGGAGGAGGAAGGTGGCTAAGGACAGATCCTTGAGCATCTTGTCTAGCTCTTTCCTGTGCCTCTCCTTCTGTCTGCTTCTTATCCACTTTGATATGAGCTGCTCTGTCATGTCTTCCCCATCATGGCAGACTTACCCCTGAACCAAAATAGTTTTAAGTTGTTTCTTTCAGGTATTTGGTCTCACTGATGCAAAAGCAACTACTCCATTAGTAATGACCAAGATGCCATCTATCAACTCTAGGCTTTACTTGGTCCATAGGCTTAAAAAAAATCTCTAGAAACATTCTCTCAGCTTCGATGGATGTTCAATAAATGATTAGTATGGACTAATGTTGGGTCATAGTCTTCCACTTGGCCAATCACTATCTCCAGGAACAAGGGGAAACTGCTCCTATTGCCTTTAATTATGGTGAGGTAGCCAGGACTATCCTATGTGAGTTGAGGACAAAACAGATATTGAAAACAAAAAGATTATGAAAGAAGTGATAATGCATAGCTGGAAACAATAGTACTTGTCCTAATATTGAGAGAGAGACATAGAAAAAAAAAAGAGAGAGAGAGAAATAGTTTGAATGTATATTCCCCATTGACTCAGATGTCAAAAATTAAACTTGTATCTT
This sequence comes from Jaculus jaculus, assembly GCF_020740685.1. NCBI lineage: Eukaryota > Metazoa > Chordata > Mammalia > Rodentia > Dipodidae > Jaculus > Jaculus jaculus. The sequence goes on from NC_059104.1 coordinate 110,034,622, forward strand.
GGACCTCCAGCTGCCTGGCTAGAGGAGATGTCATTGGGGGCAGATCCTGAGTCTAGCTCTAAGATATCACTGGGGACAGATCTTAATTGCAGCCCAAAGATATGCACAGAGATATGAGCTCTGCAGGTTTGCACTTATAGCTTTTTTTTTTTTTTCTTGTCGGTTTGATTGTTTCTCTCTGCTTGGGTGTATGGAAGCAGCTTTTTATGTTATTGATGAAACTTCCCCTGAATCTGTAAGCTTGAAGTAAATCCCTTCTTCTCTGTCTGTTGGAATTTCAGCAACATGACAATGCACATACACACACACAAACACATATGTACATGTGTGCATGTGTGAGAGAAAGAGAGAGAGAGAATGGGTGGAGGAGAGAGAGATTTTCACTGGGTTGCTGGAAAGGACAGAATGGCTGAATTCCTGGAAACTACTTACCTTCCATATGTTGGTTTATTCACCAATTTATTCTGTGGAGGTCACTAGCCTGATTTTATTTTTTCTCTCTCATATGATGAACTTTTGAAAGATCATGATTCTAAGCAATAATATTAGCATACTTTATTGCTTGCAAATTTTAATTTTCACTTCAAACACAAAAATGCCTAGAGTTGGTAAGCTCTAGCTTGGTATCCACCAAGGAGATTTTGTCCTAGAATTGTCTCTGCATTTATAAGGTGCTTTTATAGATTGGAAAATATCTTCTAACTCCCCCTTGCCAGGCCCAGCATGACTTGAGGTCCAGTAATTACTACCCCTCACAGCTGACTAGAATCCAGCAGTGTGGGCAGTCAGTGATTCAGCAGACTTGTGAAATTAGCTCCAGAAATCTCAGCTTGTTGACTCTGTTTCACATTGTCAGGCTTGACTCTGAGAGCAGAATTGAGCACTGTAGTTCCCTTTGTTTGAGAGGGGCCATCAGAAATTCAAGATTAGTTACCTAAGGGACCAATTAATCCTATTAGGACTTTGAATTTGCTGATCCATTTGCATGCAATTTCATTTGAAGTAAAATGATTTTGAGCTTGTTTGAGTTACCTGGATACGACCTGGGGAAGTCAAGCTGTGGTTGAAAGACTAAGGTAGGATGCATATTTGCCATGGTAAAGGGAAGATCGTTGTGTGTAATCAGTCATTAACATTCATTCCCAGGATTTTCACTGAGACATTGGTTCAATAGTCCAAGCAGCTAGTATGAAATGTCCATCATATATTGGGACTTCTGGCCAAGATGTTGACTGCCTAACTGCACTGCACAGCTCTGGGGGAAAAAAGGCAAGGCATTAAGGGTCTTTTACGGGAGAGCAATCTCTAATAGATTGCCAGTGGGAGTTCACAAAGGGGAAAAAATGGAATTGCTGATTCCCTCGCTCACAGGTAGCCCACCAGTCCCCCAACCCCCTCAAGCAGCTGCTGTACCCACAGTCCCAGCTTCTGGATACCCCTGCACTTACTGTAGGAAAGGGCAACCCGGCCAGCATAGTTCCACTTGCCCCACTGCACAGGGGTGATGGCCCTGCTACTCCCACCCACACATGACCTTGGGCAAGCTCTACACACTGGCCAGCTGGAGCTCAGGCTCCATGTTCACCACACACATGCCACTTGTGCAAGCTTAGCTTGCTCTGTTCATTTGCCCATTTACTGCTCCAGCCACTGCCATTCACATGTGAGCCCAGGCCCATTCCACCTGCCCACCCAAGCTCAGGCTCACCCTGCCTGTTGGCCTATGCCAGCTTAGGTGCCAGCCCCTCCCTGTTGCCTCGCTGGCTGACTGCCATTGTTCTGTTGCAGGCAACCTCAGACTGCTTCCGAGTCCCAGTGTTCCGCCACACCCAAGTTTAGGCTGCTTTGGTGCTTGGTGCTTTAGAGTTCCTCCTTGTGAGCACAGGCAGCTTTGGTGCATCACTACATGACAGCTTAGGCAACTTTGGTGCCCCTGCCAGGCAGGAGGTCAGGCAGCTTTGGAAAGTAAGAGCCAAAGCTCGGATTGCTTGGCATCTGCCTCAGGGTGCTTCAGCTCCCACTGTGCTTGAGCTCAGGCTGATCTACCCACCTACGTGTTATCTCAAGACCACTCAGCCCTGCTTGCCTGCCTGCTAGTCCAGGCCAGCTCCCCTGAGAGGCACCAATTCCCCCACCTATCAAGACCACAGTCCTACTCTCCCTTCCCATACACTGTGATAGACAGACCACAGTGCAAAATAAATAACATGAAAAATTAAATGGAAGAAAATCCAGTTAGATCACCCAGTCCTACAATGAACATCTCTAAACAAATATAGAAGAGTCATGATCAGAACACCAAAATGAAGCTATGAACAATGCAACCCTGACCAAGCTACTGGTAGAACTTGCAGAAAAGCAACAAAGGACCAATAATCATGTGGATGCTGCCATCACTAGACTAGACATAATAGATAAGAAAATGGAAGGAATTCAAAGACAGTTAAGAGATATAAGGAGACTGAAAGAAAAGAGTAACTCAAAAATCAGCTGGAGATGCTAAATGAAGACATAAAGAAATGCAAGGATGAATTCCAAGAGGCATCAAGAAAATCAGAACAGAAGTGAAAAGGGAGCTTGACAGAGAGATGGAAACTATACATAGAAAAGTAGTAGAAAATGCAAACTTAATTAAACAAGTCCAAAACTCTCTAGAAGCTCTCAAGAACAGAGTCATTCATGTGGAGGATAGAATCACTGATCTGGAAGACATGATGGAAGAAACAGTTCAAGTGTTCAAAAGTTTCAATAAGCTCAAAAATTTCTGTGAACAGACATGAAGGAATTGTGGAGTAGCCTTAAATGTCCTAATATCAGGATCACTGGAATACCAGAAGGAGAAGAAATTCAGACCAAAGGCATGGAGAACTTATTTAACAAAATAATTGAAGAAAACTTCCCCACTCTCTCAAAGAAAGGCCCATCAAGACATAAGAAGCTAACAGAACTCCAAGCAGATTGGACCAAAGAAGAAACTCTCCAATACATATTGTCATGAAGACTCTAAACATTGACACCAAAGAGAAAATTGTAAAAGCAACTAGGGAAAAACAGCACATCAGTTTTAAAGGTAGCCCCATCAGAATTACATCAGATTTCTCAATGGAAACCCTGAAAGCCAGAAAGGTCTGGAATGAAACACTGCAAAGTCTAAGAACCTATGTCTTCCAACCCAAACTACCCAGCAAAAGTATCCCTCATAATAGATGGTGAAAGAAAAACTTTCCATGACAAAACTCAGCTTTATAATTACATGAACACAAAACCAAACCTACAGAGAGTATTTCAAGAAATACTCCATAGAGAAGAATCAAATAATCAAACTCAAATGCCTATGTGAACCAGACCACAATAACCAAACTCAGAGAAGGCACAAAAAACTTCAAAGTACATGAAAACACCAAACCACATATAACAACACAATATGGCAGGGATCAAATCAAACTTCACAGTCATATCCTAAATATTAATGGCCTTAATTTACTCATCAAGAGACATAGGCTAACAGGATGGATCAGAAAATTAGACCCCTCAATCTGTTGTCTTCAAGAAACCCATCTCACCACTAAAGCCACACACCTCCTCAGGGTGAAAGGGTAGAAAACAATATTCCAAGCAAACGGGAATAAGAAACAAGCAGGTGTAGCTATATTAATATCAGATAAAATAGACTTCAGACCAAAAATAATTAAAAAAGACAAAGAAGGCCATTTCCTACTTATCAAGGGAATGATCCATCAAGAGGATATTACTATCATAAATTTGTGTGCACCAAACACAGGGGCACCACAGTTCACAAAGCCAAACCTACTTGAAAATAAAATAGAAATAACTACCAAAACCATCATAGTTGAGGACTTTAATACATCATTATCAGTAATAGACAGATCATGCAAACAGAAACTCAACAGGGAAGTAACAGAGCTCCAAAAAACCATAGATCACTTAGACCTAATGGACATCTACAGAACATTTCATCCCAAATCCACAGACTACATATTCTTCTCAGCAGCCCATGGAACATTCTCTAAAATAGATCATAGAATGGGTCACAAAGCCTGCCTCCCTATATTTAGGAAGATTGACATAATTCCCTGCATGATATCAGATCACAATTCTATATTGCTAGAAATTAACAACAAAAGACCCACCAAGAATCCCATCATCACCTGGAAACTGAACAGCACACTTTTAAACAATAAATGGATAGTGGATGAAATAAAAAATAAAATTGCAAAATTTCTAGAAATGAATGATGATGATAACGCATTGTACCAAAACTTATGGGACACAATGAAGGCAGTCCTCAAGGGAAAATTCATATCACTAAATGCCTCCATAACAAAACAGAGAGATCCCAAATCAATAACCTAACCATCTACCTAAAGGCACTGGAAAAGTAAGAAAAATTCAATCCAAAAAGCTCCAGATGGAAAGAAATAATTAAGATCAGAGCAGAAATCAATGAATTGGAAACTAAGAAAACAAGTAAGAAAATTGACAAAATGAAGAACTGGTTCTTCGAAAAACTAAACAAGATTAACAAACCCCTGGCAAATTTGATCAAGCAAAAAAAAAAAAAAAAAAAAAAAAAAAAGAAAGAAAGAAAGAAAGAAAAAAAAAAAGAGACACTTCAAATTAACAAAATTCGAAATGAAAAAGGGAGATCACAACAGACATAAGTGAAATTGGAAGAATCATCAGGACTTACTTCAAAAACCTCTACTCAATAAAACTGGATAATGTGGAGGAGATGGTTAAATTCCAGGACACATACCATCTATCAAAGCTAAACTCAGAGCAGATTATTCTCTTCAACAAACCTATCACACTCATTGAGATTGAAAAAGTAATTAAAAAAAATAAACCTCCCCAAAAAGAAAAGTCCAGGACCAGATGGCTTCTCAGCTGAATTCTATCAAACTTTCATGGAAGAATTCAAACCAATCTTCCTCAAACTGTACCACAAAATTGGGGAACAGGGAAAGCTACCCAACTTCTTCAATGAAGCTAGTATCATCCTAGTTCTAAAACCAGGCAGAGATGCCACAAGAAAGAAAACTGCCAAAATCTCCTGAAGATGATTAACTCCTATAGCAAAATAGCAGGATACAAAATCAATGCACAAAAATAGTAGCCTTTCTATATACAAATGAAAAAGATACAGAGAAAGAAATAAGGGACATGGTCTCATTTTCAATAGCAAAAAACAAAAATACCTTGGAATAATGTTAACCAAAGAAGTGAATGATCTATACAATGAAAACATAAAAACACTCAAAAAATAAATTGAGGAGGACTTGAGAAAATGGAAAGACCTCCCATGCTCCTGGATAGACAGAATTAACATTTTGAAGATGGCAGTCCTACCAAAGGCATTATACAGATTTAATTCAATTCCAATTAAAATCCCAACATTGTTCTTCACAGAGATAGAAAAAATAATCCCAAATTTCATATGGAAAGCCAGAAGACTTCGGATATCCAAGAATATCCCCAGGAAAAAAAAATACCTCTGCAAGCATCACCATACCTGATCTAAAGCTATATTACAAAACCATAGTAATAAAACAGCATGGTACTGGCATAAAAACAGGAGTATAGACCAATAGAATAGAATTGAGGGCCCAGACTTCGGGTCAAGCAACTATAGTTATCTGATATTTGACATTGACCCCAACAATATAGGCTGGAAAAAGGACAGCATCTTCACAAAGGGTGCTGGACAAAGTGGGTAACCATATGAAGGAAATTGAAACTTGATCCACACACCTTGCCATGCACTACACTCAAGTCCAAATGGATCAAAGACCTCAATATAAGACCAAAAACTTGGCTACTACTGGAAGAAAATATAGGAAGAACTTTCCATGTTATAGGAATGGGAAAAGATGTCCTGAACCAAACCCCAGTAGCTCATGATCTTAAGTAGTCACTCAACCAATAGGATTACAGGAAGCTGAAGAGTTTCTTTATAGACAAGTATACAATGAGCAAAGCCAATAGATTACCCACAGAATGGGAGAAAATATTTTCTGATTATCCAACTGACAGAGGCCTAATCTCTAGAATCTACAATGAACTCAAAAACCTAAACAGTAAGAAGTCAAACAACCCACTCACAAAATGGGGCAAGGAGCTGGACAGGCAGTTCACAGAGGAAGAAATACAAATGGCAAACACACACTTAAGAAAATGATCATCATCCCTAATCATCAGGGAAATGCAAATTAAAACAACTATGAGATTCCACCTTACCCCAGTAAGGGTAGCAAATATCAAAAAATTAAATGAAAATAAATGCTGGCAAGGATGTGGAGAAGTAGGAACACTCATCCATTGTTGGTGGGAATGTAAGATGGTACAACCATTTTGGAAAGCAATATGGAGACTCCTGAAAAAGCTGACTATAGAGTTACCAACAGACCCAGTTATTCCCTTACTGGGCATATGCCCTAAAACCTTTAAACCACAGGCCAGAGACATTTGCTCAACCATGTTTATAGCAGCTCAATTCAAAATACTTAAAAGCTGGAATCAACCCAGATGTCCATAACTAGAAGAATTCTACATCCTAAAAGGCAGACCAAATGGCTGAACCTTCACCAGGCCCTTAGAGGGAACACCTGAGCCATAAGACACTGGAGAGGGTATGATGAAGACTGACCTTAATCTTCTACAGCCCCCCCCCCCATCTTCTTTAACTCTTTTATATTAGTTATCTTTTTCTTCCTTTTGTTAGTGGGCACTGACCTGTAACTCTCCAGTACCAGCATGGGGCTATCATCCACAATGAGCTTTTCTTTTTTTTCTTTTTTTTTTTATCCGGCTTACGTGGATTGTAGGGAATTGAACCTGGGTCCTTTGGCATTTCAGGCAAATGCCTTAACCGCGAAGCCATCTCTCAACTCTCATCTCCTTTATGGGAACTTACTGTTAAGATTTTCTTTTTTTAAAAAATTATTTATTTATTTATTTGAGAGCAACAGACACAGAGAGAAAGACAGATAGAGGGAGAGAGAGAGAATGGGCGAGCCAGCCACTGCAAACGAACTCCAGATGCGTGCGCCCCCTTGTGCATCTGGCTAAGGTGGGACCTGGGGAACCGAGCCTCGAACTGGGGTCCTTAGGCTTCACAGGCAAGCGCTTCACCGCTAAGCCATCTCTCCAGCCCCACAATGAGCTTTTGATCAGAGAGTCATACAAGGTCTCCTAAAAGAAAGACAGATTTCTGTCAGAGTACTTGATGACCCACCAAAGGTTTTGTGGTAAGATCCTACTGCTGAAGACAACATATCTGGTTGACACATAAAATGGAATACATGGCTGGAATCTGGAAGAGAGTCAGTCCTCAGACAGTCAGCAAGTCTAGTGCTAGGAGGTGCTACATGGGAGACTGGTGGAAAGTGACCAATATCTGTCCAAGCAACTCATGGTCTAACCTATTTAGCAGCAAATAAACTGCCATGATGCTCACACACGTGCAATAGTGTCACACAGCCATGATGGGGAACCAGCTGCTCTTGATTTGGCTAACTGATCCCCTCAGTGGAACAGGACCCATAGCTGGAGATGCAAACAAGTATAACCGTATCCAAACATGAGCCTGCTCTCCATTATCAAGCTACCACCAGTTACGGTCTACAAGAAGGCCTACAACCTATTAAATTCTCTTTAAAAATATAAGGGTTATCCTATTTGTGGGATGCTAACTTTACTCGTAGTTGGAGAACCTGCTTCTCTTGTTCAGATAGACACAGATCCTAAGGAGAGAACCCCCCCTTCATACCTCAAAAGGGCCCCAGGTGAAACTAAGAACAATTGGCAAACAAGCAAGGGTGCTGATTTCTTGGTGAACTGGGTACCAGCAGAAGGGTGAAGGAGATCAACACATAGAACAATCAATTCCAACCAAATCAGAGATCCAGAGACCCAGAAGCCCCCAACACCTAATTTCTGAAGCAGACCAAAAATGAACCCAACATGGCTCAGGGAAGTTTTGTGGAAGAGGGAGCAGAGAGAATGTCAGAGCCACTCATTGGGTCATGATATGCAGAGACATTTCTCCTACCCATAACTGTGGGCTAACTCCACAATGCACGACCCACATACCTCAACAAGGAGGGGCCAGGGGTAAGGGGTAGGACATGGATGAGCCCAACAATGGTACCAACTTGACTGTATTCATTAAGTACAAAACTAATTAATTAAAAAATGAGCATATATATATATATATATATATGAAATTACCATCATATATTAACTATAAAGCCAATAACATTTTTGTTCTGGACTTAATATTGTGTTTGGATTTAGTGGAACATAGAAAATGAACATAGCTAGAATGTTTTTAAAAATGTATAATTATTAAGTAAAAGAAATTATACTTTTATTTCTTTGCTTTTTTTTAATTCACTGAATTAAAAAAAGCAATCTTTTCATTTTTTGATAACAACAATGCCTATAGTTAGCATTTCTTACAAATTATTTTACTAATTTACTTTGTTTTGATGTAAGTGTATCACATATCTTGTTTTATATAGTCATTACAATAACATCCTGAGAATGTTGTTATCTTTATTTTATAGCATTATTTCAGAATTTCAGGAACTCAGAACAAATTTTATTTGTTGCGCTGGAGAGATGGCTCAGCAGTTAAGGCGTTTGCCTGCAAAACTAAGCGACCTCAGTTTGATTCCCCAGGACCCATGTAAGCCAGATGCACAATGTGGCACATGTGTCTGGAGTTCATTTGCAGTGGCTGGAGACTATGGCAGCCCATTCTCTCTCTTTCTCTGTCTCTCTTGAGCTCTCAAATAAGTAAATAAATAAAATTAAAAAAAAATCATTTGTTTGTTTCAACTGAGAGAGTAGTAAAATTTTATAATTTATCTTAAAATAGGTTGTCTCATTGCATTCTAAGTCTGTCATGGTAAAATGCTACTGTAAGAGCCTTATTTGTTTTTGATTTTTAGAGCTGAAATGAATGACCTTGTTGTTAAGCACAGAAGACTGGGAAGAAAGTGCTTCTTTGAGTCTTGAGATGGTTTTAAGCTCATTCTTGAAGGTCAAAAAGAATGCCTTAAAAGAGATTTGAGTTTCCACTGCATAAAGTCTGTAACTGTGTTCTTCTGACTTCTTTGTCACTGGCTGCTTTGTAGGTGCACAGAGAATTCAGTACAAAAGGACTGATTTCTGCACTCTCCAGAGTCATTATCACCCAGATGCCTCCATCCCTAACAATAAGGATTTCAATTCTACTAACATGGCTCTTCCTTATGAATCCTCTAGGAAATTTGTGTTAAGTGGCTGTTAATAGCAGGAAGTTAAAGAAACACTATCTCTATTTTTAGTGCTCACTGTGCATCCTGAGGAAGCACACTGGCATGCTGTGTTCCCCATGTCTCTTGAATACTACCTGAAGACAAAATTTGCAACAGCATTGGAGTGAATAAGAATGCATTGTGGGGTGGCATTTGAGGAGCTTCCAGGAATCCAGAACCTGATTTGGTCAGACTGAGAAACACTTTCATCAATTATGTGTGAGAGGGGATTGAGTCATTATCTCTGTCTTTCCTCCTATTTTGGGAAGAAAAGGGGCGTGCCAATCAAACAGGTCATCTCCATTTTGTACAGGAATGTTTTCTGAATCAGTACAGCTCTTTATAACTATCCAGAAAACTACTTTTTTCTCCAATACAAGCAAATAAATTATCCCTTTCTAAATTGATTTTATATCGTGGTTTCCAGTGCTTGACAACAGACGATGGGTAGATGAGCATCCGGAAATGTGCATGTACTTAACATGGAGCATCCAACAGCAAAGGAGACCGGTTCAAATTTCAGCAGAGCCACAGAACATAGATGCTTAATTCTTACCAAACATCAAATCAGAGATATGTAGTCCTTTTTTTTTTTTTTTTTTTTTTTTTGGTTTTTCGAGATAGGGTCTCACTCTGGCTCAGGCTGACTTGGAATTCACTATGTAGTCTCAGGGTGGCCTTGAACTCTCGGTGATCCTCCTACCTCTGTCTCCTGAGTGCTGGGATTAAAGGCGTGCGCCACCACATCCGGTGATATGTACTCTTCATTACACTTCTGCGCTTAGATTTAAGAGAAGTGATCTAATACCTCAAATTTCTAATAGAGATATTTCAAGACACAATTTACTGCACTTGTTCACAAAAGTAGACCTGAGCAGATTCCTTCAGTGAAGCATGCATATAAACAAAGGAAAGCAACATGTTTGGGTCTGTGAAAATGTTTGTAACATCAAGAGGAAGTGATGTTGTCCTCAAGCCTCAAAGGGAAAGCATACTTATAGAAATTTAGATAAGAAATAGCAGATTATTTTGATAATGTCTAATTTTCACTGTCAATAAAAGATAGGAAATCAGGGTCTATATGAATCACAAGTAACAATAAAGAGAATGTGGGCTAGGGTGTCAATCAAGCAAGATGAAATTGAAGGCAGAAGCATGAGATGAGAAATGGAAACAGAGCTGGCAATGTAGCCAAACTTAGTGAGTTCAGTTAGCATGTACGAGGCTGGCCATGTATTCAATCCCCAGCACAAAAGAGTAGCAAGAGAGGACATGGAGGAGGAGGAAGAGGAGGAGATTTCAGTACATAAGAACAAAACCAATTATCTATAGGAAGCTAGATATAGGTCAGTAGCTACTATAGGTCAGTAGAAAATTTATGAAGATGAAGAAAAACTTTCAAAAGTTTCATAGAATAAAAACAGAAAGATAATATATAAATAAAATAATGCAATAACAAAAGTTGAGAAATGGAAAGTTGACCTGAGAATTCTAAGCTTTTCTAAAGAGCATGGTGTTGGTATCAAACATTAATGTATATTAAAATAGGTGTAGAGCTTTCAGTTGTCTATAACAATGGGACCATTGTGTTCTTTATGACAAAGTCACCAATTCAACATTTCAGAGATGGATACATTTTCTAAGGCACATTCTTTTTCCAAAATGAACACAATGACAAATATAAAATTTGAACATAGGTCATATATATTAAATAAAGAGACTTTTTCACTATGAATATTTTCTTTTTTATTGCTCATGTTGAGGAGTGGCACCCCATATACTCACTTGTGGTGGGGGCACTCATCTATGGTGGTCAGAGCTGAATGTCAGCTGTCCCATTCCACATGGCCTTGTTTTGAGCTGGAGTCTCTACTGATTCCAGAACTTATGGGGCTTTGGCAGTTGCCTGGTCTCTGCGCCACTGCAAAACTGGGATTACAGGTGTGTGGCCGTGCCTAGCTGCTTACATAGGACTTGCAGATTCAAATTTGGGGAGTTTTAACCCCCTCAGGCCTCCTCATGCTTATGCAGGAAATGTAGTTAACCATTAAGCCATCTCTCATAATGTATTTATAAATGTGTACTTATACACATTATATCATTGTGACCAAAGGAGTTTTATATCAGAAATGTAAGATTATCTTAATATTTGAAAATGAGTCAGTGTTAACATAGCAAATCAATAGAATAACTAGGAAAAAATTTCATTATCTCAATAAGCATGAAAAAACACTTAATAAAAGTTTATGTTGATTCAAATTCCAGGCCAGGTAAGAATAGATGGGAAGTTGTTCAATTTTATAAAGGTATCATTGAAAAACCTACAGTTAACACATTAGTGTGTTGCATGAATTTTTTTATTATTGTTATTTATTTATTTGAGAGTGACAGACAGACAGAAAAAGGCACAGAGGGTGGTGGGGGGGCACGCCAGGGCCTCCAGCCACTGCAAACAAACCCCAGATGCGTGTGTCCCCTTGTGCATCTGGCTAACGTGGGTCCTGGAGAATTGAGCCTTGAACTGGGTTCCTTAGGCTTCACAGGCAAGCGCTTAACTTCTAAGCCATCTTTCCAGCCCCCACTGTATGAATTTTTGAGTATGTTTTCCTTATAAACTGGTAATGATGTTCTTCATAATTAGGAACATAATTAGGAGCATAAAGTTTTGAAGGGAAGAAATAAAGCTATATTTATTTTCTAGAGATTATATAATTATATACATAGAATCTCTAATATGAAATCTAAGCATATACTATTTCTGAGAAGTGATTAATAAATCAAGGTCTCAGGATAGAATGTCAACATATACATATGCGTAAATAGTATAAAGGCTCAAAAATGTTATTTGTTATATTTAGTAAGGATTATGTTTTATTTATAAGATATATATATATATATATGTATATATATATATATATAAATATATGTATGTATGTTGCAATTATATATACAAATAAAAACAAATTAACCTTGAGCTTTATATCAACATGTGTACATTGACCAGAGATATAGCAAAGATCTGATAGTTAAAACTATCAAGCTTTTATACATAAAGAATAGGCAAAATTTTCTTTAAAAAACCACAGTACCACCAAAATAAAAAAAAAACATGATAAATTAGATCTCATAAAGTTGAAAACTATTACAAAAGCCATGAAGGGGGAGAGGATATATGTAATATTTTAATTTTATACATGATCAGTATCTCCCACCAATGATGCAAAAGTAACCTACTAAAATTGTTATGATGCTTAAATAGATATTTTATACATGATGATATCCAAAAGAGCAAATATATATGTAAAAAAGTTATACAACATCCTTATTCAGAGAATCAAAATTAAAACTCCATGGAAATTCTACTATTGAATATATATATATATATATATATATATATATATATATATATATATATATGGAGAGAGAGAGAGTTGGTAAGGATACAGAACAAATATGACTCATGTAATGTCATGTATACTTAGGATTTATGTATTTAATCTATGTAAATGTCATTTCAATAACAGGAATTAGCATTACAGACAATGATTTTTAAATGTCTATTATTATTATTATTATTATTATTTTAAACAAGATGTTTCATATGGATACATCATATGTTGGTATCCTCTTTTCCCCCATTCCACTAGGGACATTCCTCACTGGGGTTGCAGGTATTCCCTATGGGGTTGTGGTTTATGCAGTGTGGGAGCAACAGTCAGTTATTTTTTTGTGTGGGGGAGGGAATACCTCTGGCCATGATATCTCCACCTGAAATTCTTAAAATCTTTTTGTCACTTCTCTGCAAAATTCCCTGAGCCGTGGTGGGTGAGTTTTAGGCCTATTTCAGTGATGAGCTCCTAGAAGCCTCTGGATCTCCACTTTCGTGGGTGTTGAGTACCCTCAGGGTCTGTCTCCTATACCCTGGAGCTGATTATCAGGAACAGTATGGAAGGAGCATTCTTGTTCATTTCCCCAATTCCTCTGTGGATTCAGCTGTGGCTTGGTTGAAGGAAGTCAAAGGGGTAGTTTAGTTCCTGTGGTCTCACTACCTTCTGAAAAAGAATAGATTTTCCAGTGAAGTGAAGTCAGCATAGTTTAAGTAGGATAAGAATTATTAATTTAGGGAGAATTTGATGTATACAACCCCTCTTTTAGCCAAAGACTAGTGAGAGCTTTCACTGGAAAATATAGTCTTTGTCTCCTTGGGATTCTGATATGGTTTCCAATCCCAGATATAGGTTCCTTTACACTGAGCAGATCTCTTACCCAATAAGAAAGCTATTGGTTACTCACTGAGGCTGTGTGCCACTATTGCACTGGTGTGAACATTGTTTCATGGTGTTTACTTCTAGGTAGCTGAGACCTCTGGTTGCTTAGGCTGTTGTTGGCCATTTTCCCCCAGTAGTGTATGCAGCACTTTCCAGCACTAGATAGACTGGGGACTGGCTTTGGCTTAAAGAAATTAATTTTCAAAGTAAGAATAATATGGCTGATGTAAGTAGCAAAATTAAAACACATGCTAAGATTAAAAATGATTGCTTCTTGGTGTTTTTAACTAGAAGACTGAAATATTTTTGTCTATCTTAAAAGAAAGGAGGAAAGCACAAATTCTCAAAGTAAGAATAAATGGTATGCCACTGTGTATTCACAGGAATCCTGTAAGTTTTGTTTTAAATTTTGAAGAAACAGTGACATTTGCCAAAGGCTTGTGAACTAATGGCTTAAGGCAGTTCCCAAACTCAACAGTAGTCAGAGCTTTTCAAAGCTGCATGCTGTGCTAGATAGTCCAGAATGATCCCAAGCTGAAACCTGGCATAGCAGGACAACAATGTACTGCCTTTCTTTAAGAATGAAATAAAAACAATATTTTGTCTTCAAAAAGAGTAAATCCAATCATTAACCATAACTAAAAAAAGAATTAAGCCAATCTGCATAATTTTATACAAATAAATTGAAAGTATAACTAATACTTTTAAACTTTTAAGAGCTTAGTAAATTGCTCTTAGTATAGGCAGAGTGTAATAGGCTACTCACCCTAGAACAGCATAATAAAATATCATGTTTTCATACACATCAAAATTCCAACGCAGATGACTTCACAAATTCTGGAAAAAAATAAGACGAATTCAATGGAATACAAACTATGTCTATACTATAGAAAACAAGAGTTTTTTTCCCCAAAATTTGTTTATGAAGCAAGAGTTAACCCCAAATCTGTCAATGACTGCACCAAAATGAACAATTCTGTCAGTCATGGTTCCACCTTCTTTTAGTCAGATATCTCCTTAACAGTTAAAGCTTAGGTAACCTAAAACCAGTCTCTGTGCCTACAACTTCAAACTTACTTTAATTTTTCCTGTGATATACTAAGCATCTTTCATATATTTCTGTAATCTATGCTCTGCCCAGCACACTAGTCCATGTCTTTTTTTTTTTTTTAAATTTTTATTTATTTATTTCAGAGCGACAGACACAGAGAGAAAGACAGATAGAGGGAGAGAGAGAGAATGGGCGCGCCAGGGCTTCCAGCCTCTGCAAACGAACTCCAGACGCGTGCGCCCCCTTGTGCATCTGGCTAACGTGGGACCTGGGGAACCGAGCCTCGAACCGGGGTCCTTAGGCTTCACAGGCAAGCGCTTAACTGCTAAGCCATCTCTCCAGCCCTAGTCCATGTCTTTTAAATTCAACCTTGTTCAAATTTTCAGGGCTTGAATAGAAGAACCCAGGCAGCCTTTCTGCTCATAGACCAGTTCTATAAAAGTTTTCTCCTTCCCCTTTGAATTTCATAAGGTAAGCCTTCACAGTCAATAATTCTCTCTGTTTTTAGCATTGTCAGACCCTCATAAGAATGGTTCATCGAGTTTTGCTTACAGCACTGCAAGGCTTCTTCAGTCCAGAGTATCAAATCCTTCCATATTTCTTTTGTAAACATATTCCAAAAGACCAAAACCCACATGGTCAGATTCATCACAGCAACAACCTCACTTCTCAGTACCAATTTTTCTGTTGCATTTACCTACCCTTTTCAGGGATAAACACCTGGCAGCTTATGGGAAGAAAGTGTTTATTTTAGGTTTGCAGATTCTAGAGGAAGGTCCATCATGGCAAAAAGAAGCTTGTTCACGTCAATATACAGTATTGAGCTCCACCTGCTGAATACCAAGTAAAAAGCTTAATCAAAAACATCTGAGGCTTGGGGCCACTTACATTCAAACTACTACAGCTATATAAGCATTTAAAATATCTGAAGCATGTATTTAAAAATTGGAAACAATTTATAATTAGAAATTAGCTAAAATGGCTATTTTACCAACACTTCATTTCATTTCCTTCTTTTTTATTTTTATAATTTTAATTTTTATATAATTTTTTTTGAGGTAGAGAATGGGTGTGCCAGGGCCTCCTGTAACTGCAAATGAACAGAAGACACATGCATCAGGTACTAGGAAATCAAGCATCTTTAAAGGCTGAATCATCTCTCCAGCCTCATTTGTATTTTTGGTTTGGTCTATTTTATTTATTTCTGTTCTTTGTGATTTACTTCATTCTATTATATTTAATTTTTGTTTATTGTTTTGTAGATCCTTGAAATACACCATCAAGCTATTTATTTAAATTATTTCTAATGTTTTTAAATTTAGGAATTCATTGCTATAAACTTTCTTCATACTGCTTTTGCTATATTTTTTGTTAAAAACTTAAGTTTCTGTTTTGTGATTACTTTAGTGGCCTGTTTATCCAAAGACATATCTTTCTTTCCTTCTTTCTTTTTGATTTTTTGAGGTAGGGTCTCACTCTGGCCCGGGCTGACCTGGAATTCACTATGTACTCTCAGGGTAGCCTCGAAATCATGGCGATCCTCCTACTTCTGCCTCCCAAGTGCTGGGATTAAAGGTGTGTGCCACCACGCCTAGGTCCAAAGACACATCTTTTAATCTGTATATTTTTCTAATTTCTCACATTTATTTTGTTTGATTTCTAAGTTTATTACATTATGTGCAGAAAACATAAAGGATTGTTAAAATGCATTTTATGTCTTCATGTATTTTTTTATTCTAGATTAAGTTCCATGTGTTGATAAAAATAATGCATATTCATACCTGTTGGATGAAATGTTCCATAAATGCCTGTTAATTGGTCTGTAGTATAGATTTACTCTTACATTTCTGTCTTGATTTTTATCAGGATGATCTGTTTTTTGTAAATTTTAGTTATAAGAAGACTATGCTGACTTAGTATCTTTACTAGTTATAAAAATTCATGCAAAATTTTGGTGCATGATTAGAACAGTGCCTAAGAGGAAAAATGATCTATATGATAGCACAAAGTTAGTTGATGGCTTAACTAAAACTTGGGTATTTTTTAATTATCTGGTCATATTGCTATTTATTTGATCACTTTCTCTTTGATATTTTTAGACACTATTTATTTTAAAGAGATCTCTTGCCAATGTTTCTCTTATGTTTAATGGTCTTGTTCCATTAATTATATTAAGTATTGTAGTTTCATAGTTAATGTTGATAGCTAGTAGAACAAGCCTTCTCAACTACACTGAGGTCTGTGCTCCTTTGTATTAATTTTACAATCAGGTTGTTAAGTTCCTCAGAAGCCATGTTCTGATTGATGTTGCACTACTCTTTAGACTAATTTGGGTAGAATGGACATCTTTAGAAAGCTAAGTTCTTCTCTTTGCAAATACAAAGTATATCTCATTTGTTCAGCCTGATTTAGGGTTTTGAAAAATGTTTGATATTTTAAGCTCAGTGTTAAGTCTGTGGGTGTTCATTTTGTAGTTATGCTTCATAATTTAAATACATGCATCATCTATCAGATATAACCTTTAAAATATGTCTTAAATGGAATGTAGCCATTTAAAATGATAGTATAGCTAATGATATAAAATGATCTATAGCATGTTAATAAGTGAGGAAAGCATATGTTTTACATGAATGCCATTTGTTTAAATATATGTAAAATTATGTGTGTGGAATAAGGAGAAGTATTTTGAAGGATTTAAAAATGCGTTTCAGATGGAGAAACTGTTCTGGCATGCTGTAATAAGACTTTTGAAAACCCCCTGTTCTAGAGAAGCAGCAACAATACCAGAAAATATCAAAATCAAATTTTCTGAAAATCAAAGGGTGGAAATACTCTAAAGGATATTTTATTCAAGAATATCTACTTCTGTGGTACTGACAGTAAGCTTGGTGGTATTTCAAGTTCTTCTAATACTGATTTCCATTGCCTTGATATGCAGTAACCTTGAAAACCAACATCCTTGGGGGCTGGGGAGATGGCTCAGTGGTCAAGCGCTTTCTGCATAAGTCTGACTACCTGAGTTTAGAATCCCAAACCCCATTCAAAAGCTGGAAGCCATAGGCAGCTTCTGTAATCCCAACACAGCTATGGCAAGATGGGAAGTAGAGACAGGAGAATTTCTCAGAAGCTCACTGACCAGGTAGCTTGGTGAATGCAATAGTGAACAATGATTAACAAAACACCCTGCTTTAAAATAAGGACAGAACCTGGGAAGTTGTCCTCTGACATCCTCATGCATGTGCCTGCTCTCTTTCTCTCTCCCTCCTTCCCTCCCTCCCTCCCTCCCTCTCTCTCTCTCTCTCTCTCTCTCTCACACACACACACACACACACACACACACACACATACACACACACACCATCCACCAAAAGAAGTGAAATAGCACACAATAAAAATCTTAGAAAAATAGAACTTCAATATTATCATATCTATTATAACTAGCCACCTAGAAGCTACTCCCTAAATGTTGCATCCATCCTAATAAGCCTATTTTTATTTTCTTAATAGCCTTTAAAAAAAAAAATCTTGTGCCCTGGGCTTGTTTTGATCTGGTGCAGAATTTGTTCTGTGTAAGCAATTTTATAAGACAAGGTTTCATGTTGTCCACCTGTGTATGCACATATAAACTCCCCCAGTTATGAGGGCTGGAAGCTAGGAAGCTGGCCTCTAGCTTTCAGTGTAGCCGAGGATGACCTGGAAATGCTGGTCTCCCTGTCTCTAGTGCCTCAGTGCTGGACTTACAGGCAGGAACTACCACATCCAGTTTATATGGCGCTGGGGATTGAACCCAGGGCTTCAGGCATGTTGGGGATGAGCTACATTCTCAGCCCCTGTGGAATGAGATGTGATCCTGAGGTGCCCTGAAATTCTGCAACACGTTCCTGGGTTACTGTTTGGATATGAAGTGTCCCACAGGAAGCTGCAGCGGTAAAGCTTGGTTACCAGCTGCGGCTTTTGGGACGTGACTGGATCATGAAGGCTTTGATCTTATCAGTAGAAATTGATTTACTGATGGATTCACAGTTTAATGGCATTATTGTTGTTACAGGAGAAATATCCCTCCATGATAGTCGGGGTTTCCATGGGGCCCTTCTTGAAGCTAAGACAGTTTGGGGCTGGAGATATGACTGTTAGGTTAAAGGGACTTGCTTGCAATTGTGATAGCCGAAATTTGATTCCCCAGTTCCACCTAAAGCCAGATGCACAGAGTAGCATATGGTTCGGAGCTCTTTTACAGTCGGAGAAGGCCCTGGCATGCCCATGTTCTCTCTCGACCTGTCTCTCTCTTTCTTAATAAAATAAAATAAAATAATAAAATAAAAAGATTTGGATGCCCCAGAAGTGAAGACAGACTCAGAAATACAGTGAAAACATAAATAGAAAACTTTATTTTTTTTTTTTAATTTTTATTAACATTTTCCATGATTATAAAATATATCCCATGGTAATTCCCTCCCTCCCCACCCCCACACTTTCCCGTTTGAAATTCCATTCTCAATCATATTACCTCCCCATTAGAATCATTGTAATTACATATATACAATATCAACCTATTAAGTATCCTCTTCCCTTCCTTTCTCCACCCTTTATGTCTCCTTTTCAACTTACTGGCCTCTGCTACTAAGTATTTTCATTCTCACACAGAAGCCCAGTCATCTGTAGCTAGGATCCCCATATGAGGGAGAACATGTGGCGCTTGGCTTTCTGGGCCTGGGTTACCTGACTTAGTATAATACTTTCCAGGTCCATCCATTTTTCTGCAAATTTCATAACTTCATTTTTCTTTACCGCTGAGTAGAACTCCATTGTATAAATGTACCACATCTTCATTATCCACTCATCTGTTGAGGGACATCTAGGCTGGTTCCATTTCCCAGCTATTATAAATTGAGCAGCAATAAACATGGTTGAGCATGTACTTCTAAGGAAATGAGATGAGTCCTTTGGATATATGCCTAGGAGTGCTATAGCTGGGTCATATGGTAGATCAATCTCTAGCTGCTTTAGGAACCTCCACACTGTTTTCCACAATGGCTGGACCAGATTGCATTCCCACCAGCAGTGCAGAAGGGTTCCTTTTTTTCCACATCCCCGCCAACATTTATGATCATTTGTTTTCATGATGGTGGCCAATCTGACAGGAGTGAGATGGAATCTCAATGTAGTTTTAATCTGCATTTCCCTGATGACTAGTGACGTAGAACATTTTTTTAGGTGCTTATATGCCATTCGTATTTCTTCCTTTGAGAACTCTCTATTTAGCTCCTTAGCCCATTTTTTGATTGGCCTGTTTGATTCCTTATTAGTTAACTTTTTGAGTTCTTTGTATATCCTAGATATTAATCCTTTATCAGATATATAGCTGGCGAAGATTTTTTCCCATTCTGTAGGTTGCCTCTTTGCTTTTTTCACTGTGTCCTTTGCGGTGCAAAATCTTTGTAATTTCATTAGGTCCCAGTGGTTAATCTGTGGTTTTATTGCCTGAGCAATTGGGGTTGTATTTAGAAAGTCTTTGCCAAGACCAATATGTTGGAGGGTTTCCCCTACTTTTTCCTCTAGCAGTTTCAAAGTTTCCGGTCTGATGTTAAGGTCTTTAATCCATTTGGACTTAATTCTTGTGCATGGCGAGAGAGAAGAATCTATTTTCATCCTTCTGCAGATATTTATCCAGTTTTCAAAACACCATTTGCTGAAGAGGCTGTCTCTTCTCCAATGAGTATTTTTGGCATTTTTATCGAATATCAGGTGGCTATAGCTACTTGGGCTTACATCTGGGTCCTCTATTCTGTTCCACTGATCTACATGTCTGTTTTTGTGCCAGTACCATGCTGTTTTTGTTACTATGGCTCTGTAGTATAGGTTAAAATCAGGTATGGTGATACCACCAGCCTCTTTTTTGTTGCTCAGTATTATTTTAGATATTCGAGGTTTTTTATGATTCCAAATGAATTTTTGGATTGTTTTTTCTATTTCCATGAAGAAAGCCTTTGGAATTTTGATAGGGATTGCATTAAATGTGTAGATTGCTTTAGGTAAGATTGCCATTTTCACGATATTGATTCTTCCAAGCCAGGAACAAGGGATGTTTCTCCACTTTCTAGTGTCTTCTGCAATTTCTCGCTTGAGTGTCTTAAAGTTCTCATTGTATAGATTCTTTACTTCCTTAGTTAGGTTTATTCCAAGGTATTTTATTTTTTTTGATGCAATTGTGAATGGGAGTGATTCTCTGATTTCATCCTCTGTGTGTTTGTTGTTAGCATATATGAAGGCTACTGATTTCTGTGTATTTATTTTGTATCCTGCTACATTGCTGTAGGTTTTGATTAGCTCTAACAGCTTGCTAGTAGAGTCTTTAGGGTCCTTTATGTATAGAATCATGTCATCTGCAAATAGTGATAACTTGATTTCTTCCTTTCCAATTTGTATCCCTTTTATGTGTGTCTCTTGCCTTATTGCTATGGCTAAGACTTCCAAAACTATATTAAATAGAAGTGGAGACAGTGGACACCCTTGTCTTGTTCCTGATTTTAGTGGAAAAGCTTCCAGTTTTTCCCCATTTAGTAATATGTTGGCTGTAGGCTTGTCATAAATAGCCTTTATTATATTGAGATATGTTCCTTCTATTCCCAGTCTCTGTAGGACTTTTATCATGAAGGGATGTTGGATTTTGTCAAATGCTTTCTCTGCATCTAATGAGATGATCATGTGGTTTTAGTCCTTCAACCCATTTATGTAATGTATTACATTTATAGATTTGCGTATGTTGAACCATCCCTGCATCTCTGGGATAAAGCCTACTTGGTCAGGGTGAATGATCTTTTTGATATTCTCTTGTATTCTGTTTGCCAATATTTTGTTGAGAATTTTTGCATCTATGTTCATGAGGGAGATTGGTCTGTAATTTTCTTTTTTTGTTCTATCTTTGCCTGGTTTTGGTATCAGGGTGATGCTGGCCTCATAGAAGGAGTTTGGTAGGATTCCTTCTTTTTCTATTTCCTGGAAAAGCTTAAGAAGCAATGGTGTTAGCTCTTCCTTAAAAGTCTGGTAAAATTCAGCAGTGAATCCATCCGGGCCTGGGCTTTTTTTAGTTGGGAGATTATTGATAACTGCTCGGATCTCCATGTTTGTTATAGGTCTATTTAAGTGATTAATCTCATTTTGATTTAGAAAACTTTATTTTTATTGCAAGCAAAAAACTCCCTTCAGGAAGGGAGGGTACCCAGAGCTGGAGTCAATCTGAGTGGGCTCTGGGACTGGTTTTTATAGGGCCGTGTCTCCTGTACCCTGCTCCTGTCATGGTAATGAAGGGTCAGGGCTCAGGTCTCCCCACTAGTTTCCATTCAAGACATCTCAAATTGCTGGCCCTTAAACCTTTTACATTCTTTCTGTTTTAACTTCTGCTTTTACGGGATTTCTGAACCTATGATTAATTATGAACACTGTTTTCATTTCAACTGTTTTCATCTCTATTCCCTGTGTAACTAGTCCTCTAGAGCCATTTCCTACCTGCCTATACCCCGCTAAACTCAAAGTGACGGCTGAAAACTAGGAAACAGGACTTTGCTGAGTCGCTGTGGCTGAAGGGTACGTCTCGTCCCAGTGCCTTCCTCTGTCTCTTTCTAGTTCCTGTTTGTCCACTGAGCCGCTGGGCTCTCTCACATGCTGCTTGCTGCCATTCTCTTCAACGTTGTGTGGGCTCAGAAATGATGGAGCCAAGCGATGTTTCAAACCATGAAGCAAAATAAATCTTGTCACCTTTAAACTTTCTCTCTAGTGTTTGTCACAGTGATGGTCGTGTGCATGTGTCGGAAAGTCTTGAAAAAGATCTAAAACCTCTTGCAAGCAGGAAGTGAAGGCCAAGGCAGATTTTAGACCACCTGCCTAACACTGACGGTGTGTCCTGCTCAACACACTCAGTCTCTTATCAGGGACTGGGAAATTATTGGTTTAAGGCACTTAGGAAAATTGTTCAGTCATTACCTGACAGTGAAGTAAATTAAAAGTGTGGCCACACGAAACAAAGAACATTTCCTCCGCAGAATCAGTTCAGAAAAACAAACAGTAACAATATCTGGATGCAGCTGGGGGTTAAGCATCCAGAGTTGTCACATAGTATTACTAAAACCCCATTTTCAATGAAAAGTAAAGAGCTGACAGAGAAGAAAGTATGACCCGTACACAAGAAAACAATGAATAGAAACTCCCAGAAGGCAAGGTGGTGGATCTTCTGGGCAGATTTTTAAATATTGCTATTTTAAATAAGTCCAAAGAATGAAACTCTTTTTAATCCTTGCCAAAACGCCACAAAAAAAGGAAAGTCTATTTTACCATATAGGGTCTATCGGTAAAGAGATAGAAATGATTTATTTGATGACTGATTTACATAGATGATTGTCTTTTTAATCCCTTCACTCCTGGTTCCCATTTCCATGAGGGCCCCCTCAGTAGGGTCCTTGGTGTTCCCTGTGATGGAATAAGGTACTCAGTCAATCTCAGGGTGGGGGGGCTGTGCCTTAGGATATATTTCTGCCCACCCTGTGACCCTTACAATCTTCCTGTCCCCTCTTCCTCAACAAGGTACTTTATTATTATTTTTTTTCCTCTGTGGTGATTGTTACTGGGAGAGATTCCCTGATTTCATCCTCCATATATTTGTTCTTAGTATACAGGAATGCTGCTGATTCCTATGTGTTTATTTTGTATCCTGCTACATTGCTAAAAGTGTTGATCAGAGCTAATAGTTTGCTGGTAGAGTCTTAGGGTCCTTTATGCATGGAATCATATTATCTGTGAATAATGATAATTTGATCTCTTCCTTTTCAATTTGTATCTCTTTTATAAGTGTCTCTTGCCTTATTACTATAGCTAAGACTTCCAGTACTATAGATTACCCACAGAATAGGAAAAAATATTTGCTGGATATCCAACTGACAGAGGCTTAATCTCTAAAATCTACAAAGAACTGAAAATCTAAACAGTAAGAAGTCAAACACCCCCCTCACAAAATGGGGCAAAGAGCTAAACAGGCAGTTCACAGAGGAAGAAATACAAATAGCAAATACACACTTAAGAAAATGTTCATCATCCTTAATCATCATAGAAATGCAAATTAAAACAACTATGAGATTCCACCTTACCCCAATAAGGGTAGCAAACATCAAAAAAAAATCAAATGAAAATAAATTCTGGCAAGGATGTGGAGAAGTAGGAACACTCATCCTCTGTTGGTGGGAATGTAGGGTGGTACAACCACTTTGGAAAGCAATATGGAGACTCCTGAAAAAGCTGACTATAAAGATATCAACAGACCCAGTTATTCCCTTACTGGGTATCTACCCTAAAACCTTCAAACCACAGGCCAGAGAGATTTGCTCAACAATGTTTGTAGCGGCTCAATTTGTAATAGCTAAGAGCTGGAATCAACCCAGATGTCCATCACTAGAAGAATGGATAATTAAGATGTGGTATATCTACATAATGGAATTCTATATAGCAGTAAGAAAAATGACAGAATGAAATTTGAGGAAAAATGGTTGAACCTTGAACAGATCATTCTCAGTGAAGTTACTGAATCACAGAAAAAATATTGCCACATAGTCTTACTCATCTGCTTTCTCTTTAGCTTTTAAAGTTTGTGTTGAGTAGTCTGCAGTCATTCTGATGGGCTTGGCTTTGTAGGTGATTTGCTTGTTCTCTCTAACTGCTTTCAATATATTTTCTTTGGTTTGCATGTTTAATAGTTTAATTATAACATGGTAAGGAGAGGTTCTTTCCCGGTTTTGACTGGTGTTATAAAAGCTTCTTGTATCTGCATGATTGTGACTGGGACAGATTCCCTGCATTAGCATTTCTTTCCCAATTTGGGGAAAATTTTCTTCTGTGATCTTGTTGAAAACGCCTACCAATTCTCTGGATTGAAATTCTTCTACTGTACCCTGAATTCTTATGTTGGATCTTTTCATAGTGTCCCAGATAACTTTAAATTTCCATTCATACCTTCCTATGAGCTTGTCTTTCTCTTTGTTGGACTATATTAGGTCTGCTACCTGGTCTTCTAGTTTACATATTCTTTTCTCTTCTTTATCCATTCTGCTGGTGAGACTTTCCACTGAGGTTTTTGTTTGACTGATATTGTTCTTAGGAGCTAGAATTTTAGCTTGGTTTTCCTTCTGTATTTCTATTTTCTTACTCATGTCTTGTAATGAACTCCTTATTTCATTAAGTTGTTTTCCTGTGTTCTCTTTCATGAGTTTGTTTTCTTCTTTATTTTCATTGCTCTCTTCTTTGATTCCTTTCATTTCTTCTTTGATATCTTGGAGTACAGATACTATAACTTTTTTGAAATCTTTGTCAGGCATTTCATCTAAAACAGCCTCATTTCTGGTGGATTTACAATTTTTGGTGGGATTGTATCATCTTGATTCTTTGTGTTTCTTTTATTATAATGTAGTGACTTTTTCATCCTGAATTGATTTGATGCTTGGGTTTTCTACTTATCTGCAGTGTTCTGAGATGTGGTGATCTACCTGTATATACTTTCAGAGTATGAGTTTAAGATGCCAGGTGTAGCTCTTTTATCCCAATCCAGCCACAGAAGTAATCCTAGGTGTTGAGTTTGCTTGCTAAGCAAGTATTCTAGTGATCTGGGTAGAACAATATCTTGGCAAATTCTAAACTTCAACTGAGCAAGATACAGATTCAATAAAAACCAGCAGAGAGTATACAATTGTAGGGATTAAAACATAGTCTTTTAAAGCCAACATCCCTAAGGGAGTGTGTTGCTCTACACCCTTAATCTTGTCAGCTGGGGGGTAGAGATCTCTGTTCTGAATTGGGTTCCAAGTCACCCTGGATCTGAATCAGATGCTGCCCCCAGTAATGACAGAAGCAAGAGACAAAGGCCCTATAAATCTGAAAGCATCAAAGGTAACAATATTCAATCCCCAAATATAGCTTATTTAAATATGGTAAAGCCAACCAAGAATATATACCCCATAACCTGCCCTGACATGGAAAGAGAGGTTAGCTCTTTTACTGCAAGCCTATGCACCTGGTTTATTTTGTCAGTTGGTCTTGTTACCTTTTGGGGTGGCTTCCAATCTTACTAATGCTAAGTGTCCCCATCGATCCCTCCATGTTGTGCTGTGGAGCTGGAGCTCTGATCAGCTGTGCTAGATGTGCTGCTACTGGGGGCTGAATGCCAGAGCTTCCTGTTTCTGATGGCTGGGGGATGAGAAAGTGAAGAAAGCATAGAGTTGCTCACACAGTCACACCTGTATCTCTTTCAGGAGCTCCTTAGTTGATCTCAGCTGTCTTTCCTTCAGATTTCTTGACTGTGCAAGGAGGCTGATGAGGTTGGAAAATCCCCTTCTTTCGTCTCTGCTTCTGCCACCACTTGGCACACCTGGCAGGGTGGTGCTGTGCAGGTGTGTGGCAGGTCAGTGGGCCGCAAGCATCTCAGTGTGATTCTGGCCATTTTCCTCCTTTCTTGTGGATCTTGGTCTCTTCTGCTTCTTTGCTTGTGTCTCAGAATAACCTATACTCCTTAACTTTTCAGAAGAAGAGTGTATTTTGCTGTGGTTTTGCTTACATCCCTCTGTAGGCTGGTTTGGCATGGCTCCTATGCCAACATCTTACCTGGAAGTCAGAACTCATTTTTTTTTAACAAAGATTTATTCCAAGGTCCATTTATGGCCTGCTATTTTCTTTGAAGGCCATTGCCCATAATAGTTTACCATAGCCAGCCTATATAATCACATGATTATCCATAAAATTAAGGATTTCTTTTCCTTAGGGCCATGTATATAAACCAAGGATCTTTCTCTCTGATGTTTTACATGTACAAAATTGGAAGTGGCTCAGTTGTAGGATATGGGTTTCAAAGCCACACTAACAGGGGGATTGCAGTGGTAAGTGTAGCCCCTTTTATGCTCCAAGAGTTGGAAGGTTTCCTTCTTTGTTGACTTCTAGTTGTTTCCTGGTTTTAAAAATATATGTTACCATATCCCTCATTAAGCTGAGGTTGACCTATGCTCAACTGTGATTTTTTCCCCTACACTTAGGAATATTGACAAGGAGAATTTGAAACATGTGGGCCCTTGGGATCTTGGAGCAGAGTGGTCCTGTATTGAAGCATCATAGATATAGGTGATGCAATATGGAAATGTATGTATTTAAGATTCCAATTTATTTCATATATAATTGAAAACAATATATAATTTTTAGGTAGAATATATCATGTTTTGGTATAGGTATAAACTACAAAAATTACTCAAATGAGATGGGCATAGTGGTGCACACCTTTAATCTCACCACTTGGGAGGCAGAGGTAGGATGATTGTCATGAATTCAAGGTCACTCTGAGACTACATAGTGAATTCCAGGTCAGCGTGGGCTAAAGTGAGACCCTACCTTGAAAACCAAAAATTAAAAAATAAAAAACTTACTGTAGTGAAGCAAATTAATGTGTCCATTAGCTCTCATAGTTGTCCATTTCATTTTATTTTTTGTAACAGAATAGCTAAAATTTCTCATTTAGCATAAGTCCCACAGGTCATACATTTTTTAAAAAACATTTTATTTGTTTATGAGAGAGAGAGAGAGAGAGAGAGGGAGGAAGAGTCAGAGAGAAACAAAGAATGGGTATGCCAGGGCCACCAGCCACTGCAAACAAACTCCAGATACATGCGCCCCCTTGTGCATCTGGCTTATGTGGGTCCTGGGGAATCGAACCAGGGTCCTTAGGCTTCTCAGGCAAGTGCCTTAACCACTAAAGCCATTTCCCTGTAGAGGCACAATAAATTTTATATGATAAGGTCCATTTTTTTGTGTTTTTCTCTGGAATAAGTTCATAGCAAACAATAAAAGTTTCACTTAATAGGCAAACATATAAGAGTGTCAGAGAGCAGAACTGACAGAGAAGAGATCATGGTAGAAGAACAGAGTCAGTTGCCAGTTTATGAAGTTACCAAGATCTTTAAGAATTTGGAAGCCAAAAATATTATTTTAAGATTGGTCATGAGACAGCCCAGCAGGGAGGCCAGTGGTGTTTTGGAAATTTGGGAACTCATTGTGGAGGGGGGTGAGAAGTGCCTGTGTTGGCCTGAGGATCAGGAGTCCCCGATCTGAAGACAGAGATTGGAGACCTTCTCCTGGAAAAGAACAAGGAGTTCAGAAGGCAAGCAGGTATTCTGATTGGATACTCTCAGAGCAGTCCTCCAAGCACAAGATAAGGAAGCCAGGTCTATCTTCCTAAGAACTTTAGGAAGGTAGACAGATGGAGGCTTACTAACCCCCTCTTAGGGCTAAAATGAAGTGGGTGTGGCAAATGGCCTCTCTATGGCTGGAGGTAGGGCAGGTGAATTATTCTGTCTGGATATTAGATATTTGTTCCAACCATCTAGGAATTTTGAGAGCCCAGGAGAGTTGGAATTTTCAAGAAATTTATCATGATGAAAGGAAAGAGAGATAGGGTGAGTACTAGAAATTGTATGAGATTTGGGTTTGGGCCTGGAACAGGCAACCACCAATAACAACAGGGAAATGGCTGTCCTTAGTTTGATTTTTTTTTTTTTTTTTTTTTTTTGGTTTTCCGAGGTAGGGTCTCACTCTAGCCCGGGCTGACCTGGAATTCACTATGTAGTCTCAGGGTGGCTTTGAATTTACAGTGATCCTCTGACCTCTGCCTCCCAAGTGCTGGGATTAAAGGTGTGTGCTACCATGCCAGGCTCTTGTTTGAATTTTAAAACTGACTATATATATATTTTACTAGCCATTAGCCACAGACAAGGATCTCTGTAGGTGCTTGTGTTTGTTTATTTTATCTACTATGAGGCAGTTGTTGGTTTATTGCAATCGTCCCATCTTCCCTGCAGGTTTTTCTCTGGCAGGATAGAGGAAAAGCAAGCAAAGAGAAATCAGGTATCCATATACAGAAGGAGTTAAGGAAGCCCAGTAAAGATAGGAATCTTTTTGTAAGAAGGCAGGGTTTGTATTTTATTTAGTGAGATGGCTTGACTTTGGTGTGAAAGGGAGAGACCCTGGCAAGTCAAGGCCAGCTGACACAACCTTGTGTGAGAGAGAGTTTTAGGAGGGGCAGGAGCATGGGAGGGAACCTTGTGTACCCTTTTGCTGCACCTTTTGCCATTGGAGAAAGTTATCAAGACCAATGAAAATGCTGAAATCCAAAATACCAAATTTAGGCCTGTATTGGCCACTGTTTAGACAATATTGTGGCCAAATTAGGATAGAGAGTTGGAGTAATTTGGCAGGCAGGAGCTCAGGAAATTTGAGCTCCTTTAAATTAGTCTGAGACATGCCAATGGAGTGTCTTTTGGAACAGATAATTTAGAGCCCATTTTAGAGGACAAGGACTAATGCTTGGGGTGTCTGGTAAAACAATATGTGAGAGTCTCTTGGAGTCTCCAATCATTCATGGACCAAAAAGTGGGAAACTCCTGGAGTATCTAAGGTCTGGGGTGGGGTGCCTCCAGCACAGACAGAGAACAAATCCCTTGTCCGGAAGCTGTAATCTGATGATGCTGTGGATGCAGCAGATCACACGGCGAGAGGCCTCTTATTTGGAGTTCAAAAGACTGGCAGGAGAGTAGAGGGAGAAGAAGGGAGAGGTATGACCCAGTGGATTGCCCAAAGGGCTGTTGAAGACTTAGCTGAGCTCAGAGCGGGATTTTGGACATTCACCAGGGAGTAACCCTGTTCAGAACTCCTCAGTTTCCACAGCTGAGCCATTGAGCTCACACAATCCGAGAGTCATAGTGAGAGGGAAAAGAGAAAGGGAAAGCTGCCAGGTATCCAGCTGGGTTTACACAGAGCACCAATAAAGCTCCCTGAGCTGTGACGCAGAATGGAACTTTCACAGCTCATGTACACAAAAGCAACAAAAGGCCAGAGGTCTCAGTCAGACTGGGACCATTTAGTCCTAATAGTGGGCTCGGTGAGTGCCTGTGCTTCTGGAGGAGTGAGACCCTGGCAGAGAGATGGGGAAAGGAGAAGGAAAGAAAAGGGCAGGGTGTGTATACTGAAAGCCCTGGAGGGATCTGTGTCAGGGCACCAAAATGTAAGGAAAGTGTAGGAGAAAAGCAAGAAGGAACACAGGGCTTGATCTCTACAGACTGTTTATTGAAACATAGCAAAGGGCAACAGCCTTCCTGTGGGATGAGGCTGAAGCACTGAGTCAGGCTGGGGTTCAAACTTATAAGGAGGATTCTAAGGCAAACAGACGGTTAGCTGCAGGTCCAAGGGAAGAAGATGTCTCCATTCTTTACAGCCTTCTAATCTTTTTTTTTTTTAATTTTTATTAACATTTTCCATGATTATAAAATATATCCCATGGTAATTCCCTCCCTTCCCACCCCCACACTTTCCCATTTGAAATTCCATTCTCCATCATATTACCTCCCCATTACAATCATTGTAATTACATATATACAATATCAACCTATTAAGTATCCTTCTCCCTTCCTTTCTCTACCCTTTATGTCTCCTTTTTACCTTACTGGCCTCTGCTACTAAGTATTTTCATTCTCATGCAGAAGCCCAGTCATCTGTAGCTACAGTCTTCTAATCTTAAGGTTAGTTATTAACTCTTTAGTTCCCTCTATATTTTAGGGAAGTCTATTAACCCTTCATCTACCTTGGGAAAGCATTACTTACCTGAAAAATTAGTTCCACATGTGATAGACAATATTTTTCTGTACTTGACTTATTTCACTTAGGCAGTGTCCTCCCAGCTCACTTATGTTTTGGCAGTGATAGTATTTTAGGGCTGAATGGTATTCATTGTATATATATTTTCACAGTGGAGCCATTCATCAGTCATATGTTGTTTCTGTATCTTGGCTAAAATGGGCTGCATTGAGTATGGGGGTACAAATGTGTGTGTGTCTACATGCACTGACATATTTCAGTTGATTTATTGTGCTCTCTCAAACCCTAAGTAGAGCCCTCCTTTAGGTCCTCACATTGACTTGGAGGGTCAAACCTTCCATAGACCTTCTAACTGAAGTTCTTCTGTGGAGTCAGCTGTAAGTATCTGAGAGTACAGGAAGAGTTAACTTCTAAAACTTATGTTGTAGAATGTGAATATGCCCCCATGTAACTGAAAGACCCAGTCAGCAGGCATTTTTAATGTGAGTTTAATCGTCATATACTGGGGACTCGATGATAGAGTTGTTCACTGAGGGGCAGGCAGATATCAGGAAGGGAGACCATGTCTTGGGTTAGGTTTCTGGCCCTGAACCTCCATGTGGCATCCAGGAAGGTGGTGGGTAATAGAGGATAGGGAAGAATTGTAGGGGCACTGGCCAGAAGTGGATATTGGGTGGGGGGGAGGGGAGAAGCTTTCTGGAGAATCTTGTCTATATATCTGGGACATCTTCTTCCCTAGTAGATTGGCCAGGGGAAGAATATGAGACATTATTCAGAGAAAGGTGAGTAGATGATATATAATGGTCACATTGACTGGGGTCAGGGAGTTTTACTTGCTCCCTTGCTATGCCCTTAAATTTATTCTAAATTTAGAATAAATCTGTAGCTTTTTCCCATTTTAAAACTGTTTTAAGCATCTTATCAGAGAACTCATTATTTTCCTTCTGCATGGTCTTTCAGTTGCCTTAAATGCAGGGCTAGATGTGGAAGGAGAAGAGACTGGAATGAAGAGATATAAGAGTATGGGAAGGGCAGAGAGAGGGGGAGAAGGATGTAATGTCCTAAGAAAATCTCATATTTACTAATGCTAACTGCCAGTTAATTGCTTTAGAACTCATTTTCCTATCTGTCATAAAAATGTGTTCTCAATTCGTTCTCCTCAGTTGCCATCCACATGAAGCTTCCTTAGCTGTTTCTAATTTTGAAGAGCTAAATGTTTCCCTAAGTGTTAAACCTGAGAGTGCTTCTTTGTTGTCTATATAAAGATGTCTTTGAATAGCTAAAATTTATTCATCTATCAGAGAGAACTATCCCTGTCTCCAAGCATCCTCCCCTCCTTAACATAAGAGGACCAAGCATGACAACAACCCTATGTTCTGCAATGTCCACCACTATCCTTTCTTTTTTACTGATTGCTAGGAGAAAGAACCCAAGACCATGTAGGTGAATAGGCAGCATTATCACCCTTACCCTAACAAGTACCTACCAGGTGAGTAGAATTCATAGCCTACCACATAAACTATGCTAAAACTGGAAAAGTAATAAATGGTATTTTCCTGCTTTTGGGAGCATATTACAAAAATAGAAGCTGAAATTTAAAAAAAAAAAGAAGAATTCTCTGCTGTAATTTGGTGCATATAATTGAAATTTCCATAATTGCTTTGGGTTCAGGAAAAGCATTCTTGTAACTTCACATCCTGAGTGTGGGATGTTAAAATCCTCAATAAATATCATCTTTCATTCAGGACAGCTGAGTCAATAAACATGACTATCACTTCTGTTTTCTTCCTTGTCAGGTTCTGATTAAGAAGAGTTTTCAGCTAGCCTTACCTGGATTGCTTTCTAACTAACTTATAATTGCCTTGGCCTCTTGACTAGATATTACTTCATTGGATAGGATGTCATTGAAAATATTTTTCATGCTCTCCTGCAAATTATTTTAAAATCAAGGCAAAAATCATGACCCATGGCTCCCACATTTGCTAATAGAAAACCCAGCTGTCAAGGGCAGACATAGATTTCCAAATATACTATTTGCATGGTTGTATGAAACAAATTTCCATGATGGAGCTGGAATAAGACAGGCACAAGAAAGCTCTGTCAGAGACTCAGAGGTAATAGGTTGGCTGAGATGCAAAGACAGGCTCCTTGTACCAGGGGACTGGGTGCAGCTGGAGTTATATCAGATGAGATGTCACACTTTCAGAAGCAGTGGAAAGGCATTTAACTTGGGCCAGATCTCGGCTTCTGTGCTACATACACTGCCTGTCCCCAGTCAATGTGTCTGTGCTGAGTTATGAGTTTATAAAATACCACAGTGGGGCTGCCAAGCTAACAGCTAGTGGGAATTGGAAAGTACAGAGGTGAGAATTTCTGTGATATTGGGACCATGTAGAAGTGGGATTGTCCATTGTGGCAGTTGGCATGGAGGAGCAGAGAAGTTACATTATAGTTGTCACAGAGAGGAGGGATTCAGAAAGGGGAAAAGGCAAGATGGATCCATCAGGGACATAGCTTCAGTGGTCTACTTCCTCCAACTAAGCTGCAAATTCTACTTTTAACCACTTTCTCAATGTGCTATATACCATGAATCCATCAAAAGATTAATGCATTCATGTGGACAGAATGCTAATTATCTAATTGTCTCTGGAAACTCTCTCAGAGAAACACCTTGAGGTATGCTTTCCTAATATCCCAGGTGTTTTTTTTTTTTAATTCAAATCAAGTTGATCACTAAGATTAACCATTACAATAGTCACCCACATCAAGTGATAAATGGAGCTAGTCATCTCTAATTTATTATTTGGATCAAGCATCCAAGTCCATGCCACAAAAATAATAAATATGCATTTTAAACTACTACCAAAGTATTGCCAATTACATAAGCATATATCATTCATCATAAGCAAGTATATTGTTAGACTTAAGGGTACTCTAAGGTTAATGTCAAGCCTCTACATCTGTACTAAGTGTATGACTAGGGATAACTTTTCCCCTATATTTGTGATTCCTTTAAAATTTGATATATATCTAATTCACCAGATGCAAAGTGGGAGGGAGAGTGAGCAGCTAGGAGTAACTGGGGCTACAAACCTTGACTTTGCTCGTGGATAGGAATCAAAGCCTTGATATGTCTATAGGAACTCCAGTTTTTCAGTTTAGACTGGCTCCCTTGTCTGCCTTTCTATTAGAATTTGATGAATCCTCTAACTACATTTTTCATTAGACAACAGATACCCAGAAGACATATGGTGCTAATGTCTCCCAGCTTCTTGTGAATTGAAACAGCTGGTAAGTAGAACAAATTTGTTTTATATAAAAAAGAAACAAGTGTACCTCAGGGGATTCAAGTTGTTCTCTATAAGTGCTGAATTCCTAGGTCTTCACTCATATCTTGAACTAGCCCACATGTTGGGCAATCTGGGAGGAGGACATGGGATGGTCTGTGTGTTGCAAGGACTTGTGTAGTATGTAGCAGACACAGATATAATCCTCTCTGGCCCTACATGGTGTTCATTATAACCATATACAAGGGGAGACCCTGTTTCTAGGGATAGGGTATATAAAAGAGTCCTCAGGGAGTTTGAGGGCTGCTGACTTGTGTTGGTGTAGTAGACAGCTTCTATATTTGCTGGTATGAACTTCTAAACAAGGCATAGTTATGGAAGAAGTGATATTTATTGAAGCTTATAGATCCAAGGAAAGTTCCATAATGGTAGAAGCAACTGGCCTGCTTTCACAGGTCCAAGCAGAGAGAGAAAGAAGCCATAACAACCCAAAAGACATACCACAAACAAGTACACTGCAGGAACTCCAGGAACTTTGCATATCATTAGACTGGAATTTCAAATCCACCACCACATCTTAGGGCTGAACCCTAGGATCTATCCAATTGTAGCCTCCTCCACCCTGGTAGCTGCAGATCTAAATTACAAACTGCAATAAATTCCTGAATATATTGGGGACATTCATTTAAACTATCACAGTTGACCTTGTAGGTTAATGAGGTATATGGGGATTGTTGCTCCTCATGTTGCTTCCTTTCTTCTCAGAAGCCGGCCACATCCTATTTTGTAAATTAAGACTAAGATGACTAAGCTTGGGAGAAGTCCAAGCAACAAATTGGAATGACTCACAATCTTGTGGGGAGTAAATTGTTGTCTCAACCAAGTTCAAATTAATTAGGCTGAATTTCTGCACCTTGTTTTGCCTACTACCTTAAGCAAATTCCCAAAGACTTCTGGGGCCACCTTTATTTCACTGGAAACCCTTACTGAGGTACACTTATTTACTAAATACTGAGCTTATATGAGTGCAGTTGTAAGCACTTTGTATACACTATCTACCTGGAGTCTCAGAAACAACAGAGTACCCTTCTGGAGATAGGAAAACTGAGACTCAGAGAGTAAGCAAACACCCTCTTTGAAGGTCTACTCAGCTAGCAGGGAACAGAATTGTAACTCAGGCTCATCTGATTTCAGAGCTTTTCTCTGCCTTTGACATTTCTTGATATGCAAGGAGTTATGGTTATCTTGCTTCTTCCCTCATCCTAATGTGATGGTAGACAAAGTCTGATAAAGGTTGTCTATCTTACCAAGCCAATATACTTGGAATTGATTCTAAATGTGCATGTTTAGAGTCACATGGCTGAAAAGAATGAGGACATCTTTTCATACAGAATTAGGTAAATTTTAGAGAATTCAGTCTTGGTTTCCACCCGAATTTTGTATCACTGCATGGGAAATTCAGGTAGAACTAGTCTAGGGCTCCTAGAAATTTGAGGTCATTGAATGGAAGGAGAGGGTGATGACCAAAGCCTACTTGGAGTATATTCTTTCTTTGTTGAGTGCTGAAGTTATAAAAAAAAAATGGCCCCTGTGAGTGTGTGTGTGTGTGTGTGTATGCACATGTGTGCATGTGTCTTCATGAGTGTGGGTACATGTATGTGTGAGTTCATGGGGAGACCACAGATTGATGCTGAATGTCGTTCTAGATTGTTCTCCACATTATTTATTGATACAGGTTTTCTCCCTTTACCCCAGAGTTGAAGATTTGTCTAGCTTAGCTAGCCAACTTGACTCAGCTCTCAAAGTCTCTGCTTCCCATGTGCTGGGGTTACAGATGACTGCCACACCCACTCAGCATTTACTGATGTCCTTAGGGTCTGGACTCTGGTTGTCATCCTTGCACAGCAAGTGCTTTATCCACTGAGCCATTTCTATAGCCCCAACAGGAGAAAAATTACTGTTGAAGCCTCAGCTCCTGTGTGTCCTGGCAGCTACTTCATTGTTGTCCAAAGCTACATTTTAAACATGACATGGGTAGTCCTAAAAAGGATGGACAGCAATTATATTTCTGAAAAGGATGAAATTTGTCACATTCACTGACAAAATGTGCTCCCTTAAGCAGCTCGATAATAAAACTGTTAGTTTATTTCTTCTAGTCTTAGGGATCACACATATTAGAAAAGTGTTCTACCATTGAGCTACATCTCTCCAATCAATTTATTTAAAACAATAAATTGTCCATAACAGTGTCATAGGTCTGTTTCTCTTAATCTCCATCTCCAGGTCCAGATGAGAAGCAGATTTGCTTCATCTCCTGAGCTGCAAGTCCTTCTGAGGGGAGTTTATCAGACCTGGTTCCTAAAGGAGGAGTCCTCATCTGCTGAGTTATGTGTATAAATCATGATATAACCAAGTTGTTCACCTTCCTTGTTATTTGACTTCAAGAACAAAGGGTTCTTCTGACAATGTCAGACCTAGCATTGTCATTCAGACAAGTGCTCATAGGGCTTTATTCTTCTGAAGGCTTCTACTGATTTCTACTTATCTAAATATTTCCAAACACATCATCTCAGTTATCCTCATATGACTATAGGGTAGGCAGTACTGTGCTTAGATGATGAGGCTAACTTATAAATGCGGGGCAGAAATGCAAACTCAGGATGATATGATCTCAAAGTCTATGCTTAATCTTTATAGCACATTGCGCTTACAGACAGGGACTGGAGGCCTGTAGAGTATGCATGCAGCCTTCACACAGAGTCAGCAGTAGGTCACTCAAATATTTTTCCATTATAACTCTCTGACGAAAACATTATACTTCACCATTTTCTCATTGTTTAAATAGACTTTATTTTGTGTGTGGCATGTTGTCTTAGACAGCCTCAGGTTGCTGGGATGGACCTCCAGACCAGATACAGTTTATGGGAAGAAGAAGGGATTTATTTGAAGCTTACAGATCCAGGGGAAGTTCCATAATGGCAGAAGTTGCCCCCCCACCCCCCGCTGCCTTTCACAGATCCAAGCAGAGAAAAGTTCCCACCAAAAAGAAGCACCACCAGCATTATAAGCAAGCAAGAAAGCCTATTTCAGGAACCCCAGGCAAAGCTCTGGTGCTTCATATATCTTTAGACTGGAATTCCAAATCCACCCCACACCTTAGGGCTGCATCCTAGGACCTGCCCACAGTGATGCATCCTCCATCCATGTGCCTGGAGATAGAAATTACAAGCTTTTAATAAACTCCTGGGTCAGTTGGGGGACATCCACTCAGGCCACCACACATGTGTATACATATGTGCATGTGTGTTGTCACATGTGTGTGCAGGCCATTTGACAACTCAGTGTTGTTTCTTGGAAATGCTATTCTTTGAGAAAGAGTCACTCATTGGTCTGGAGCTTTTTACTAACTGAACTATCTCCTAAACCCTCTAAATATATTTTATTTTTTGAAAAGTTTTAAACTTAGAGGAAATTTATGAAAATAGCTGAGTTCCAATATATTGCCTACCTAATTTTACCTGTTATTTACATTGGTATGATATATATATATATATATATATATATATATATATATATATATATATATATGTATGTATGTTACATCCAAAGTACAAATATCAATGTGTTGTCAATTACTTATTGACAATTCATTATTAATTATAACTATTATTATTGCCAATGTTCATGTTTTATAGTGACTTCTTTAATTTTCACCTCATGCACTTTGTTCCAGGACTTTATCAAAGACTACATTTCTTTCCATTTTTATATCTCATTAGGCCCCTACCTATTAGATGTGACAATTTATCAGACTATCTTAGTCTGATTGGGATGACATAACAAATATTACAGGTAGGGAGGAGTTAATCAGCTTTCTGTTACTATAAAAAGTACCTGAGAGAACCAACTTGAAAGGAGAAAAGGCTATTTTGGGTTACAGCTTTAGTCCATATGTTCTATTCCATATCATTTGGCCTTCTTTATTTCAGGCTGGCGTAGTAGTAGCACAGCATGGTGGGGAACCTATTCACTTTATGGCCAGGCGTGAAAGAAAGGAAGATACTAGAATCCAGTGGTTGCTTTTTAAGGCATTACTCAGTGACATAAGATCTCCCACTAGGAACCATCTCTTATAGGTACCTTCACTTCCCAGTGGCATTATAGGCTGGGGACCAAGCCTTTAACATATGGGCCTTTGGGAGACTTTCCAGATCCAAGTTCTAGCACTGTGTGGATGGCTTCAAAACAGTAGCAATTTATTTCTTACGGTTGTAAAAGCTGCCAAGGCCCTGAAAGACTCTGTGTCCAGTGAGGACTCCCTGTGTCACACACACTACCTTCTTCCTATCTGCATAAGGTGAGAGGAAAGGAGTTTCTGCTCTCAGGCCTCCACCCTCATGACTTAACCACTTTTCATAGACTTATCTTTTAATACCATCACCTTTTGGGATAGGATTTCAGCACAAATTTTAGCTATATACACATATTAAGACCATAACAGATGAGCTTTTGATCAGAGAAACCTACAAGGTTTCCTAAAAGAATGACAGATTTCTGTCAGAGTACTTGATGACCCACCAAAGGTCAGTGGTAGGACCCTATTGCTGAAGACACCATATGCAGCTGACACGGTAAATGGAACAGGATGGCTGGAAGCCAGGAGAGAGTCAGTCCC
This sequence comes from Jaculus jaculus, assembly GCF_020740685.1. Lineage (NCBI taxonomy): Eukaryota > Metazoa > Chordata > Mammalia > Rodentia > Dipodidae > Jaculus > Jaculus jaculus. The sequence continues at coordinate 110,072,892 of NC_059104.1, forward strand.
CAGACAGTCAGCGCCTCTAGTGCCAGAAGGTGCTACATGAGCAACTGGGGAAAATGACCAATATCTGCAACTCATGGTCTAACCTACTTAGTAACAAATAACTTGTAGTGATGCCCACACAAGTACAATAGTGGCACACAGACTTGGTGGGGAACCAACTGCTCTAGATTTGGCTAACTGATCCCCTCAGTGGTACAAGACCCATAGCTGGAGCTGGGAAACAAGTCAGAGTCATATCCAAACATAAGCCCAGTCTCCAATATCAAGCTACCATCAATCATGGGCTACAGGAGGGCCTATACCTATTAAACTCTCTATAAAAAAAGGTAAGGGTTATCTCACTTGTCCTGGTGCTAACTTACTCTCCATTGGAGAATCTGCTTCTCTTTTTCAGATAAATGCAGATCCTAAAGAGAGAGCCACCCCATCATACCTCAAAAGGGCCCTGACCGAAACTAAGGAAAATTGGAGAAACAAGCAAGGTTGCTGTTTTCCTGATGAACCAGATACCAGCACAAGGGGGAAGGAGACCAACACAGAGAAAAATCAACTCCTACCAAACGAGAGAGCCAGAGCCTCAGAGGTCCCCAACACCTCATCACTGAAGCAGACCAAAATGAACCCAACATGGCTCAGGGAAATTTTGCAGAAGAGGACGTGGAAAGAATGTCAGAGCCACATGTTAGGTCTTGATATGCAGAGACATTTATCGTACCAATAACTGTGGGCTAACTCCACAATGCATGACCCATATACCTCAACAAGGAGAGGCCAATGGGGAGGTGGTAGGCCATGGATGAGCCTAATAATGGTACCAAACTGCCTGTATTTGCTGAATAGAAAACTAATAAAAAAATAAAAAAAGACCATAACATGACTTTTCATGTTTTTGATCTTTTTTGTTGTTGTTGTTTTCAATGATAGTTTAAAGGTATTCTTCTGCTGGGATTTACTTTTCATATAAATAATCTTACATGTTTTTGGTAGGAATACCATTGAAATACAGTGCCATTTTCATCACATCATACCAAGAATACACAATATCAATGTCAATATCATTTATTGCTACTGAGCTTGAGTTTGGTCACTGGGTTGAAGTAGATGGTCCATTTTCTCTGTCATAAAGTTATTCTTATTCCATACTTTACTGTTTGGAAAAAAGTCACTATACATGCCATGTCTGGACAGTGTATCACTATAAATAATTTAGTTTTACAGAGAAGATTTGTCTTCTCATTTATGTATTATTTGATCACTTAATTTTATCAATATAAGACTATGGATATTTATTTTTAACATCAAAGCTTATCTAGTCTATTTCAGTGATAAGAACATATCTTGCTCTAAAAAAGTAGTAAAGGCATCTTATGAAGAGGCAGTGGTCTTTGAAGTGCATGGTCTTCCTGCGGGCTGTTTATTGACTTCTGAAATATTAGTACTGGAAAATATCACTGGTATTCTTTGTGGTACCCATGTACAATGCATGTATAGCTATTAAGACATTACCAATTGTGTCATGTCTCTCTATTGCCCTCACTTGATCAAATATACAGGAAGACCTGTAGCATTGTAATGCATCAAAGAATCATGTCTGTTCTTGATCTGTATAGACAAGCACTTTGCAACTCCAAGCTCCCAAGCTGGACCAGGGTGCTTGCATCTTCAGAGCACAGTGGGGGCTTGCAATCCAGTCTTTACTTTTAAGGCATAGGAGGAAGGACCAGGCACTCTTTAAACTCTTAAAACTCATTCTGGATGAGAGAAAAGCGGTATTTTTTCTTCCACTTAAGAACCTAACGTGCCTTATGGGATTCATTTTGGCAAGAAGAGCCAAACATACCTGGGTGGAAAAGTTTAGTGTGATTTGTTTAGGTTTCAAATTGAAATAATAAAACCTTGGGATTTTCACTAGCCCAGCAGGAGAGAAACTAATTAAGTAAGACTTGGCAGTAGGGCTAAAATCCTATCCACCTACCCACAGTGTCCATATTAATCCTCTGTGCTGCACACTGGGCTGAGTGTTGGTTCCCTCATCAGGCACCGGCACTTGCCAGCAAAAGACAGGATGGAACCTCATCTTCTTCCTCTGACCAGGCTTCAGAAGGAAAAATGGCTTATAGGAACTGTACAGGCAGTTCTACAGCCCCTTATATGGAAACTATCCACACATACCCAGTTCTTAGTGAAGTCTGGGCTTTAAAGTATCATCATTTGGGTGAGGTCACTCTACTGTCTTGAACCTCCCCAGGATGTCTGGGATTGCCAGCCATATTGTCGTTTTTGTCTGGTGCCAATTCAAGCCTGGAATAATTTTGCATCTTTATTTCAATTACACAATCTACCTTCCTGGGACACTTGAAGTGTGGTCAGAGCTGAGTGATACAGGCTACTGACAGAAAGCTGAGAAGAGGACAGTAGGGCTGCTCAGTCGGCCATCACCTGGAGAGTGGAGGCTTCTGTCTGACGTTACTGGCAGGCAATGCACTATGGTGGGCAGCCGCTGCCACACTAAGGGAGATTTAAGTCACTGTCCTGCTCTGTCCCTTATTAATTTGATGATCTTAGGAAATTACTTGACTCTTCTGAATTTATTTCCTCATGTGCAAAGTCAGAAGAAGTTCTGAGTTTATGTGATTTCTATGTAGATTACATGAGAGGAGGTATGTCCACAGCCTGGATCAAAATGAAGATCCACACATAGCAGTGGCATCATTAACATTGTCAGAGTACTGGCACTATATTCCCTTTGATACCAGTTCCAAGAGTCTTACTCCCCTGAGGTACATTTCACAAACTTCTTTCTCTTTGGGCTTAGTTTCAATAAGAAGTACAGATGGTCCCCAAATTATCATGTTTCAAACTTAAGAATTTTCACCTTCATGAGAGTGTGAAAGTAGAATGTCCTTGTAGCAACCATGCTTCCAAGTTTTTCATTTTGATCCTTCCTCATGGGAATGATACATGAAGGGTTGTTCTCTTGTGACCCTGGGTACTCTAGCAGAAAGCTATAGCTCTTATCCAGCCAATTAATCACAAGGATATTTTATAGTGAATTGTATTGCAGTTATGATAAGCAAGTGAGGTATAATAAAAACATTTTCATTTTATAGTCATTCAATGATTGGCTTATTGAGATGTAACCTAACTGGATGTTGAAGAGGCTTTTTTTTTTTTTTTTTGTCTAACAAAAAGGAAAATGTCTTTTCTGCCCCACTAGAACTTCAGCATCATCTCAAATTATTTTTCAGGGTAGGTTAACTTGTTCCAACACATTCTCACTCATGATTTTATTTATGTTTGTGCTATTTACCAGACCACTGGTATATCCAGTACTAAAAAAAAAAAAAAAAAAGTGTTTTCTTATGGGAATTGAAACCCTGGTCATGGCCTTATGTGTTTGAGTAGAGTCAAATGATCACAACAGGTGCTGGCATATCTTAGTGGACTATCTTTGCCTGTAGGTGGTCCACAATTTTTTATTATTATCTTTGGTTATCTTTTTTATTCTGTCTTCCTATAGACAAAACAAACTTTTGTGCCCTGTTGAAGTATAACCTCTGTTGGACAAGAGAGGAAAGAACTTCTGTATGTTCTTTGAACTTACCACAGACACTGGGACTGGTGGGGACTTCTCTAGCTTTCAGTCTCAACAGCTCTACAATAATTTGGGGACCACTTGTAGGATGCTTAAGGTGATTTCATTTTTTTTTCCTGTGTTGGACTAAAGGTATTCAAGCATTTACTTTCCACAAACATGTTTTACTTAATTTCACCAAATTCAACAGCTCCTTTCCTCCATTCCTACCTCCCTTCCAGCACTAGACACTTTCCTCACACAGGGTCTTTCTTTGTTCTTTTTCCAAATTTGGAGCTCTTTATTTGTAAGTGCTATAGATATATAGATGATAGATAGACAGATGATAGATAGATAGATAGATAGATAGATAGATAGATAGATAGATAGATAGAAGTATGGGCACACCAGAATTTCTTGTCACTGCAAATGATCTCTAGATGCATGTGTCACTTGATGCATCTAGCTTTATGTAAGTGAAGGGGAATTGAACCTGGATCTGCAGGCTTTAAAACTATTTAAATATTGAGCCATTTCCTCTATCATTCTTTCCTTCTTTATAATTTTTAAAAATTTATTTGATCAATTTGAGAGAAAGAGAGCGAGGGAGGGAGAGAGAGGGAGAAAGAGAATGGCCATGCCAGGACTGTCAGCTGCTGCAAATGAACTCCAGACACATGTGCCTCCTTGTGCATATGGCTTACATAGGTCCTGGGGAATTGAACCTGGCTTTGTAGGCAAATACTGTAACTGCTAAGCCATCTCTATAGTCATCTTTCTTCTAGCCCTTCATCCCTCTCTTCCTCTTTTCCTTCCTTCCTCCCTCTCTCCTTCCTTCCTTCCTCCGCTCCTTCCTTTCTTCATCTCTCTCTCTTTCTCTGTTTCTCTTTCTTTCTTTCTTTCTTCTTTCTTTCTTTCTTTCTTTCTTTCTTTCTTTCTTTCTTTCTTTCTTTCTTTCTTTCTTTCTTTCTCTTTCTTTCTTTCTTTGACAGAGTTTTATGTGGCACAGGTTGGCCTTGAACTTTCTATGTAGGCAAGGATGACTTTGAACTTCTGATCCTCCTGCCTCCATTTCCTGGTGGTTGGGATTCCAGGTTGGGTCAATTTGCCTGGCTTATGTGGTACTAGAGATTAAACCCAGGGCTTCATGCATGCCAGACAAGTACTCAGTCAAGCCAATTATATCCCCAGCTTCTCCATATTCCTCAAGAAACCTTCACATTGCTATTTCTTTTTGCATATTTTCTCTGAGTTTCCACCTTCTCAAGAGTGTTACCACTCTGCATGGTTCTTCTGCTTTCCCTCTGCCTTTTGTCATCACTGTATTTCATTGCAAGGCCACATTCTGAGCAGTCTTCTAGGAATCTAACAACTCTTCCTCCCTTAATACATGTCCCTTCCAGGTTTAGGTGACACTATGCATCATCTTTTTATTCTTGAGATTTCTCCTTAATTCCTTAATTTCTAATGTTTTTATACTATTTGGATTTCTCTGTTACTTTTACGAATGCTCATTGCTATGTTGGGGCTGATTTTCCATTTTCATGTCTAAAAAGGCAGACACTTCCCAGATGATTATTCTTTTCTGTATTGTTTTGCCTTCCTGCCACCTCATTTTCTCATCTATTTATCCACTGACATGGCTTCAGATTTAGATTGATCGCAAATCTTGGCCCTTCTTTCAGCCTTTTCCCAATTTCCCTTTCTCTCTCTTTCTCTCTCCTTCCTTTTCTTCCTCCTTTCCTACTCTCAGAAGTATGGTTTTCAGATTCCCGGAAGTCATGTAATTAGGTCAGGTGTAACTGGAGGTGAGGAGATGGTTGTGAGCATGAAGGCTCCTGTCTTCCAATTCAACTCATTATAATACCTTTATGTTTCTGTATTATATGTGGAATTTCTCAGTGATATTTCATTTTACACGTGGAATGCAATATTGAAACAATGCTTGGAGACCACCAAGCCAATTTTTCTCAAACTAGTTCCTTCTTACTCTTGACTTATTTATTTAGATGAGTAGTATGAGGCATAATAAAGCCAAGTGCTTATAAGAACCAGCCCAGGCATAGAAATGAAACAAGAGTATTGGGGATGGCGATATTCTGAGGATAACATGCCACTTCTAAAAGTCTTCAAAAATCACAAAAGTTAATTTTGAATATAAAGCATAAGTCTATATTCTTTTTTTTTTTTTTTTTTTGGTTTTTCGAGGTAGGGTCTCACTGTAGCCCAGGCTGACCTGGAATTCACTATGGAGTCTCAGGGTGGCCTCGAACTCATGGCAATCCTCCTACCTCTGCCTCCCGAGTGCTGGGATTAAAGGCGTGCGCCACCAAGCCCGGCTAAGTCTATATTCTCAAATGATAGCTTTTCCAGCTATGAATTTGAGAACTTCTGGTAGCACCCTCAGGCTATGATGTCAGGAAGAGGTCTCCTTTCTTGCCTGATCCACATTTTATCAGTGCAATACTTCTTCCCTATTGATGGTTCTTTCATTTATCCTTCCTATCCTGTTGTTTCTGATTCTGGCTTATCCTTTTGTAAGTGACAAGGTATCTTTTTCTTTGCTTCCCTTTCTAAGTTCTCCAGTACACAATATCTTCACTTTGTTTATGGTGAGAAAACAATCACCTTAGCTTAACTTTCAAGACCTTTATGTCTTATATGTACCTTTCTATACAAGTTAGTTATAATTATCCTATTGCAGGACCTCTGGTCTTATAGTTATTTGTTGAAATATTTCATTTATTATATTAAAATCTATGTTGGTCATTGGTGCTAGGTTGTGCTTCATTTTAACATTTTTGAAGACCTGCCACTATAATTGGTACTATTTTAGGTACTTTAGACATAGCATATGAAAGTGATCACAAATGTTTTATGAAGACAGGCATATAAAAAGTAATTTTAACATGAAATACCAAGGCTTACACCAGAGATGTACTCAAAATGCCAAGAGAATAAAGAAAGGGAGGTGGTTATGAATAGACTGTGTGGTTGTTTCAACTTAAATCTCAGGTGCATTCCATGGGCTTGGGTACTAGATACTTGGTTACTTAGCTAATGGTAAAATTTTGAAAGGTGGTGGACATAAGCATTTGGAACCTTTCTAGAGAAAATAGGTTACTGAGAACATGTTTTTGACAGGATGGTATGACTTATCCCTGACCCTTTCCTCTGCTCAGTTTCTCTACTTCTTATTTGCCATGAGATGACCCACCCAGATCCATCCCATGATCTCTGCCATGATGCTCTGCATCACCATGCTTGTGTCCAGAAGCAGTGGAACAAAGTCATCATGAATTGAACCATAAACTGAAATAAACACTTCCTTTATACCACCCTCAGGTGTTGTTACAGTGATGAAACACTAACGCAGAAATGGGAGAAGAGTCAAGGAAGGTGATACTTGTATTGGAGCATGAGGTTGAATATGATTCAGGAAGATATGAAGAGAAGGAAGATTAATAGTTGGCAGTGCTAAAGTCTTGGAGCTTCATGGAATGTAAAAGGTACTCAGGATATTTGTTTTAGAAACTAGATGTCATATTTGAAGGTGGACCTTTGCTTAATAATAATAGTTTAGCATGTGTAATTTATAGGGAAAAGTTTTGGCTTCAGTATAAAGGGTCAGGTTGAACATGGGTTAGTCCAATGCTTAACCTTTTGTTATTGATCTGAGGAGGAGGGTGAATGAGAATTAGACATTATAAAAGATTTGCAAATGGAAAGCTCAATCCAAAAAACACTTCTAGAGTTTTTTTTTTTCAGGTGTTTCTGTATGAGTCAGAGTGACTTCAACTAAAGAACAGTAGAGTAATCAAATGTGTTGGTTTGATCTAGACAACATCATAGGAAAACTACTCAATGAATATTAAATTGAAGGAATAAACAGTGATAAACTGATAATTTTACGAATAGGAGTTTTGTGGGAATAAATACATTCACTTTCTCTGCTTTCAAAAATTCTCTTCAGGGAACTGGGAAATGGACATCTTTAACTACCACTGGTGGAAGTGTAAATTTATACAGCCTTTCAACAGGACAATTGAGATTTAGGTGTAAATAGCTTTAGAGTTTTCATATATTCTGACCTTAGTAATTCTATGTGCAGTATGTTCTCATAGGGCAATTATTGTAGACTGAAAATGTTTTATCTATGAAGATGTTGATTATGGAAATAATCATAATAGGAAAAATAGAAATCATTTCATGTCCATCAATTTATTAAATTTTATCATATAAAACTATACAGTAAAATATTACTGAGCTATAAGAAAAAGTCATTATGAAAGAGCTCTTAACATGGACATAAATTGTGAAACCCCTTGTTAGCTTTAACAAGCAAGTTTCTTAAGTATTGTCATCTATTTTCATCCTATATATGCACTGATTTCTCCATTGTTTACTTACATAAAATGTTGGATTGTTTCCTCTTGCCACAACACTTTTATACAGTAAACAAAATAATTTTATAGAAATTTTAATGTATTTAATTTAGTTTATTATTTTAATTTATATTATATATTTTATTTTATTATTGTTGATATCATTTAAATTAAAATTTAAATGTAATGAGAAAGGAAATATAAACCTTCTTTGCATGACTGTTCTTGTTCCCTTATTGTTAGAGTTACAACATCTATAATATGGGATTCAGAAAGGAACAAAAACCACTAACCCGGCCATATGGAAGAACAAAAAAGTCAAGTCTTAGATAACATCTTGAAGGGGCAATGGATTCTTACCAATAATAATAATTGGCCAAAATGTGGACTTTACAGGGACCTCCTCTCTTTGGCAAAAGTAACTCCTCACTTTGGCAAAAATAATGTCTTTCTGCTTTTAATTGTGTTGGCAAATTACACCCAAGGAATTTTCCTTTCTTCCTTTTTGAAATTTTCTTTTCCAAATGGCTCACCTTATCTGCACTTCCCAAAGTTTCTCTGCATTTTCCCTTCATTGCCTCACTGTACCCAGCAAGCTGGTACTAGGTGATCCCTTGACTATATCAGTAATTATAACAGATACTCTCCTGAGTAAACCCAGAAGATAGCTCACATCCTTCCTGTGGTTGGGGCTCAAGCATGTGCTGCTTTTGTTATTAACCTAGGCCCACTGGCTTTCATATCCTTGCTATCTGCTCTCTCATGAACGTAAACATGGAGAGTGACCTCTACTTGCCTCTTTAGCAAGAAAACACAAAGCTAGTATCAGTTAAAGTGACTTCACTCTTTTTCTGGGTCCTGGAGCTTATTCAGGTGGCTTTCCTGTGTGGAGTTTATATGATTTCATAGTGATTGTGTTCTCTTCTCCCCTGCTAGAACTTCAGGACACACTCACCATACACCACTTTATACTTTAATGCCATATTCAGGGAGATTTTTTTTTTCCCTTTTACCCTCCACAAAGTGAGAAGCTCAGTTGTGGGATCACATCTATTTTTTTCATCAATATCTGAACCCCAAATAGGTAATGTTACTATTGCAGGCACAAGCAGTAAAGAACCTTATAATTTATGACAAAGGTACCACTTAGCAATAGTTTCTATACCGAATCAATTAATACTTGAAAAAATGATACTGTTTTAAAATTAAATTTTATCATTATTATTTTTAAAAGTTATACTCTTATATCTCCTCTCCCTTGCCCTCATTCCACTGACCACCCTAATCTGTGGGGTTATTGGTATTCACTGAGATATTTAAGGCCTCAGCCAGTCTCTGAGGGGGTACTGTGTCTCAGGATAAACCTACCCACAATGTGGCTCTTACAATCTTACCACACTTTTCCCCCCAATATTCCCTGAGCCTTCATGGGCACAATAGAGTCTAATTTAGTATTGAGTTCTCTGTACCCTCACATTTCTGCTTTGATGAGTTTTGGGTGACCACCATGTCATCTCCCTGGAGCTGGTTGTCAGGCTAGCAGTGAGAACAGTACTTTGTGACAGCTTCCTCTATAATGTCTTCTAAACCCCCCAAAATGTAGTAGAGATGACTTGACTTGTCATAAGCAGTGAGATATCTTTTCTTGTCTTACTAATGGACCCTGGGTTTCCTTAGTATTCTCTGTTATCTGTAAAATAAAACATGTTTTCCAACCAAGAGTGAGAACAGTATAGATTAAAGAGGTAAGCATAGTTTTTTTGAGATAATTTTTAAATACTTTTTTCTGATTTATTTATTTATTAGAAACAGAGAGAGGAAGAGAGAGAGATAGAGAATGGGCACACTAGGGCCTTTAGCCACTGCAAACAAATTCCAGATGCATGCGCCACCATGTGCATCTGGCTTACATGAGACCTGGAGAATCAACCCTGGTCCTTAGACTTTGCAGGCAAGTGCCTTAACTGCTAAGCTATCTCTCTAGCCCTTGAGACACTTTAAAAAAATATTTTTATTTATTTGAGAGTGACAGACAGAGATAAGGGGGGGGGGAGGAGAGAGAGAAAAAGAGAGAGGGAGAAAATGGGTGTGCCAGGGCTTTCAGTCACTGCAAACAAACTCCAGATGCATCCCCCTTGTGCATCTGGTTAACGTGGATCCTGGGGAATTAAGCCTCAAACCAAGGCCCTTAGGCTTCATAGGCAAGTGCCTAACCACTAAGCAATCTCCCCAGCCCTGAGACACGTTTTGATGCATATACCTGCTCAGTAAAAGAGCAGTGGAGGCTCTCTCTGAAGTCTATAAGTTTTCTATTCATGGGATTCTGATTTGGTTACCAGTACCTGGTATGAGTTCTCCCCCACTGAGCAGGTCTCATGTCCAATCCAAGATTAGTTGGTTATCTGCATAGGCTGTGTGACACTATTGCACAGGTATGTACTTCATGCCAGACCAGTTGATATTATATCCTGCAGAATCTCCAGACCCTGCTGGTGGCCATTATACCTCACCCAGAAGCTCCTATATCACTTTTCTGAGGTATGAGGTCTAGCCAGGGGGGATCTAGTTTCCCTTTCAGTTCCAGTGTAATCTCTCAATGTCCTGTGACCACAAGCTGTTGTGTCTTCAGCAATAACATCTTACATTTTAGCTCCAGCAGGTAACCAAGTGCTTTGACAATGACCTGTACTGTTTTGGGGACCTCATGGGTATCCCTAACCAATAGCTTACTATGGAGGTAGGCCATTTCTGGCCCTGGGGTTTACCTGCCAGAGCCCATGGTTTCATAGTTGTTTATTCCACCTGCTACAGGTAACTTCTCTTTGGGCTACATCTCCCCATCCCTTATTGAGGATTATACCTTATAGAATGTTACCCAGGAGGAAGATTTCTATGATACAGAATCATGTTGCCATCAGTTTTATGTAATGTTCTCCCCTCCCTTTCTCCTACCCCTCTGAAGGCCCTTTTGCCAGCTATATTCTTCTTTTTTCTGTACTTTGACTTACATGTCCAGTGCCTCTCCTTCCTTTTCTCTCTCCTTCCCTCCTATTTTCCCTTTTTCCTAGCTTCTTCCTAGATATATGTAAATAGCTTTGATATTTACTACCACTTACAATCAACTCAAGCTATTCCAGGTTAGGGATTGAAGGTGAGAGAGAATAGATGGCAATTGCCCTTCTGAGCTGGTGTGACTTTGCTTGATATGATTTTTTTCCATGTCCATCCATTCTCCTGCAAATTTAGTTATTTCATTTTTTCTTACTATTGAGTAAAATTCCATTTTGCATATGTGGAAGATATTTTTAAATCATGGTACGCAGTGAAGGCAAAGTCATCATTTGTGCCCTTATGTAGAGGAAATAGACCTGTTTAGATAACTCCAGATCACCACATCTTTATCAAGAGAAAGCACAAAGGGGCAAGGTCCACAGGTTGGAGGAACATGAACAGGCACTTATGGGATGCTATCTCAAGGAGTGGGGTGAGGATTTAGTGATATGGTAAATCAAGAATGGAGTTATAAAGCATGAAAGAAGCTAGGCAAACATCAGGGTCAGGATAAGATATTCCAGAACAAAAACACAGCATGAACAAAGATATGGAAGCACGAAATTTATGCTGTGTCCAGAAAATTACAGTATGAGGTGATGTAGACCTTGGTAAGGTGATAAAGGGTGAAGAGTTGGTGTAACAGGACATAAAGAATTCTATGTGCCTTACTAGTAGTTTGCTTATTGGTAGTACACTGTAGGTAGAGGGAGCCATGTAGAGGCCTGTTGCTAGAAAGCTACATGCCATGTTTAAGTTGAGAAAGTTCAGTTTGATGGACATGGAACTGGAGTGAGAAGGTAGTTAGGAAGTTTTTACAGCTCAGGTGATGGGCTGTAATTCAAACCTCAGCAAAGGCTCAGATGGTTACTAGACATAAGGGCAATTTTCTTGTGGAATATTTAGGAGACAAATCTTTTGGGATTTTTAGATTATTTGACATTTGATATTGAATATTTGATATGTCTGAAAGTACAGAGAAAAGATCTGGATTTCAGGATGCCAGAGATTTGAATGATTGAGGTCACATGTCTGCTAGGTTTCATGTCACTATGACCATGTAGTCCATGATCTGGGCCACAAGTGACACTTTGGTTCAATGTTACAAGAAATTTGTTATGAATATTTTCTTACAAAAGAATATGATACTAGCATTTTTCATATGAATTTTTATTCTTTTTCATCCTTTTTGAGAGTTGAGGAAAGATAAAAGAAAGGAGAAGAATCTCTAGCCTTTTATGAGAAGAGATGCATTTGAAAATATTTATTTTAGAATAAAATTATAGTTTTCTTGGTTCAAAAGCATTAAAAGACTAATGGACAAAATCTGTTTTAACATTGGATATGGAGAATTAAATGTTGGCAAGCAAAATTTCTGTTACTAAAGGTGTAATTTGAATGCCTAAATAGGTAAAACTCAAGGTAGTTAATTATACTAAGTGCTTCTGAGGAAGCTTTCCTTTGGAATATTTCCAGGAGGGATGATTAAGGATTTAGAAAAATTAATTTTGTATCCATGGAAAAGTAAAAGACACCCCATGATTCATTCAGTGGCTGTTAAGGACATTTTGGCATCTGATCTGTAAATCAAAATTTTGTCCTTGTGTAAATTATGTTCCCCTCATGTCTCCTGGGTGAAAGGCTAGGCCCAGGACTCACCTTTCCTTCTATTGTTCTCTCAGGCAAAGGTCTTGGAAAGGAGCCTATTAGGGAAGATGATGTGTTTATTTTGGGGCTCCCTTTGGAGAGGTACAGGCCTCTTTCAAGATTAATTTACATTTCTAATATGTATTTATCTCTCTTTGAACTAACTGGCCATAGAAACAATGAAACCACCACAACACAGCTCCCTTTAGCTGAATATTAATGTAGATTCAAGAGTATGTTGGGCTATGTGGCCAATAAATTGTGCAAATAGCGAGAGAGAGAGAGAGAGAGAGAGAGAGAGAGAGAGAGAGAGAGAGAGAGAGAGAGAGGGAGAGAGAGAGAGAGAGGGGCTGTTTTGAATGAGGCATTAGACTGGATGGACATGCATGTCAGAGATGGTCTATTTCCTCCCTAGACCTGCTCTCTACTTGTCTCCACTTACTCAGTCCTACCAGAGGACAATTTGGACAAGTGTTGCCACAAATGCTCTGTTGCCTTCTGCCTTTGAGACAGTTTACCCAGTGGAAGCCCCAACTGGAGATCAGAAGCAGAGTGGAGACTGAAGTTTGGGCATTTCTTTTTCCCAACTGTCTCATGTATGCTGAATTCCCATTCCAGAAGTCACAGGTCCTTCATAGTGCCCATTTTCACACTGACTTCTGACAACCCCTGTCTCCCTTTCATATCCTTCTATCCCCAACAAAGGACACCATATATTCTCTGTGGTTTTCTGCAGTAGTGGTTCTTAAAGGTTAGCATATGAGGATTATCTGAAGTGTTTGCTTGGTTCCATTACCACAATTTGTGATTCAGTAGATCTAGACAATGTTTGAGGCTAATAACAGTTTATGCTGGTCTAGTTGCCACACTTGAAGATGCACTTACATATTTGTGAGAAATTCTTATTTTAAATCACTCTTGAGTTACTGTGATTCAAGTTCTACATCCTGTTTCCTAATGAGCTCTTAAATGATTGAAGTGGTCTTTTTCATGTGTATGTGAATGTGGTATGCATGTGTGCGTGTGTATAGTCACATATGTGGGTGCATAGGCCAGAAGATGATGTCAATGCCTTTCCTGAATTACTGTCCACTTTGTTTTATGAGAAAGGGTCTCTCACTGAATCTGTAGCTTACTTTTATTTGGCTAAACTAACTAGTCTGTGATATCTGGGGATCCACCTGTCTCTGCCTTTCTAGCACTAGGATGACAAGCATGTGCCACACACCCAACTTTTGCACGGGTACTGGGGATCTGAACTCGTGCTTGCATGGCAATCACTTTAACCATTGAACAGTCTCCTTATCCCATAGCTGGTCTTTGCTAGACTTGGTAGTACATTTTCAGAAACTGTCAGGTAATCTGGGAAGGAGGAGGCCCAGTAGAACTGAGGCCTGAAGGGAATTAGTGGATAGTTTTCTGTGTCCATCATGAAGGGGCAATCAGGAGGAAGCAGGATGGCCTTGAGAAGAGATGAGAATGAGCTGGGGACAGTTACCATGGAACAGTGTATCTACCTCTGAGACTTGGGTCTCAGAAGACAAATAAATATTACAATACTAGTTCTAACGTTCTTTCATATTTGATGTTTGTTAGAACTTACAGGAAGCTATATCTAGAAGTAGGAACATGCCTGGGAAATACTACTTACTTTTATCAGTAACCTCAAGAAATCACCTCAGTCATGTTAATGGTGAGGTGCCTGTGGCTAAAGATTATTACCTCAGATTTGGACGAATAATTACTTATCATTCTTCTTATGCTTTTGTGTGAGAGTACATTACAGAAACAATCCTTATCTGCTTTCTGTCACTTTCCCTTTCTCTAATCTCTCCTCTTTCATTTCCTCAAACCTCTTTTTTTCTCTTTCCAGAAACCCAAATACCATGTTAAAGATTTCTAAAAAATGCAAATTAATCTTGTTATTATGCAAAAAGGCATATACTGTAATCTTGAGGTTATGAGCCCAGAATTCTTAGCTATGCAATTTTTCAGCTGAGTACTTTTTTCCTGTAAATCCAGGGAGTACTAATATCATTTTTTTTTTTTTGCTACAAAACCCAGTTGTTCATGTGGTCATTCTTATTACATATGAGATTTACAAAGATACTGAAAGCTATCTTAGGTAGTAAGCTCACATTTATAACTTCTTTTCTAATTGTAAGAGTAGACGCATCACATGCCTATTTAAACTAGTCATCTATTCTCACCAATTTCTGTTAAGATGTAATTAGAAAATAATATTAATTATGGCAACAGGACAATAAGTGTTTGAGCTCAAAACATGCTAATGATGGTGTCAGTGATTAGCTGAAAAAACATGTTTCCTATGAGTCTAAATGCCAATAAGCATGATGCAAGAATAGGTGACACAGAAGAAGGGTGTAAATGTCAATGTTATTAATTATCTCTGGCTGTTAATTAGACAGTAGGAGCATCAGCAGAAAAAC
Source organism: Jaculus jaculus (assembly GCF_020740685.1). NCBI lineage: Eukaryota > Metazoa > Chordata > Mammalia > Rodentia > Dipodidae > Jaculus > Jaculus jaculus. The sequence continues at coordinate 110,087,999 of NC_059104.1, forward strand.
TCAGAATGTCCTAACTCTGCCATATGAATGTTAAATAAACCTTCACATCCCCACCTTAATTTAGTGGCAGAACTGTCAGTGACAGACACAGTAGTCCATATGAATACAATCTTGCCATTGTGTTCTTTTTGGATCCTGTTGACTTCTTAATGTTAATTAAGCATTCATGTCTTTTACCAAAAAAAATCTTAATTTACTTTAGGAAAATAACCTTATCCTCATTGAATATAACTTTATAGAAGTATTAAGAATGGTCCTTGATCTTCTTAGACAAGAAGCTGACAGTTGAAGAATGGCAGCCAGTTGGATGCTTTCACACTGAAATTTGCACCTTCATATAAATGCATTTATTTTGGCTGTGATAACTCAGAGTTGTTGCTTTAGCTTTTACTCATATCTAAGCACATCTCTTTATTTTAAAAATATTTATTTATTTGAGAGAGAGAGAGAAAGAGAGAAAGTGAGCAAGTTAGGGCCTCTTGCCACTGTGCATGAATTCCAAACAGCTGCCCACTTTGTGAGTCTGGCTTTATGTGGGTACTGAAGAATCAAACCCAGGCTGGCAGGCTTTGCAAGCAAGCACCTTTAACTGCTGAGCCATAGCCCTAGAACAGCATATCTCTCCATTTTGATGATAAGCTTTCTTATCCTTTCTGTTGCTTTGCAACCCAAGAATGTTTAACAGAAGGTATATTACATAATTTCTTGGAACTTTCATAATTAACTTCCTGTATGAGGTCTTAATTTGGACCTTTTGAAAGAAATGACATAACATGAGTTACATATTCACTCATGTAGCCCCTATACTTTAGTTCTGGCTTATACCACTGAGTCTGAGGGCTGTTAGCATGTTTACCGTTCTTTCAGCTTTGAATGTTTGGGATATTCTTATAATGATAGATCAGCAAGTATAAGTTATAGAGACTTCTAATTGTGTATATGTGTGTGGTTTTGAAGACAAAAATTATTTAGCTAATTTTCATTTCTTATCCTGTTCAAACCTTTGATTAAAAATAATGATGGCTGGAAATGGTGGCACATGCCTTTAATCCCAGCACTTGAGAGGCAGAGTTAAGATCACCATGAGTTTGAGGCCACCCTGAGAATGCAGTGATTTCTAGGTCAGCCTGGGCTAGGGTGAGACCCTACCTTGAAAAACCAAAAAAAGAAAAAATGATGATGACAATGATCATAATTTTATAAAAAGTATAATGCATATTTGCAAGAGAGCAAATATTACTATGTGACTTTTTGGGGTGTGTGTGTGTGTGTGTTGCTGGGGATTGAACTCAGAGCCACACACATATGAGGCAAGTACTAAACAACCTCAGTTATACACCAGCCTCTTTGTGTGACTTTTTAAAGACGATAATCCCAATGTGTGGATGGTTGAGAATCAAATATCTCACATAATATGTATTAAACATGTTTATGGTCACCTGTCATGCCTATTGCATCTGTTGTGAAAATACATCCCTCCCTGAAGCTAGGCTTCTGAGCCATCTTTGATTTTGAAAGATCATTACCTATGCTGAGCTAGGTAAATTGGAGGATCCACTTAAAATTTTTATCATGTTGTTCTTGAAATGTTCATAGCAACATCTGATTGTCATTTGTTATCATTGTCTTACCAATTTATTCTCAGTGTAAGCATGGCTCTTTGCTGCATGGCTGAAAATAAAGGTGCCACACTTCTATTGGATGGATTAAGCACACAAGAAAAGAAAAGAAAAGTACTCAGAAGAAAAATCTTCAAGAGTTTGTTTTACTGGACTGGGGAGATGGTTGAGTGGTTAAGGAACTTGCTTAACAAAGCCTGCTGGTCTGGGTTTGATTTCCCAGTACCCAATTAAAGCCAGATTCACATGTGTCTGGAGTTCATTTGCACGGGAAGGAGGTCTTGGGGTGCAATGCGTGTGTGTGCTCACACACACACACACACACACACACACACACACACACACACAATCTCTATCTCTGTGCTTGCTAATAAATAATATGTTTTGAAAAAGAAAGTTCATTTTCTTTCACCAGTCAGAGAAAAAAGCAACAGAAGTGCAATAATGAGTACTGCGCTATTTCTCTGAGAACATTACTAATGCAGGGGGTAGTTGGGTAATTGAAGGAATGAGGACCTTAAAAAGGCAAGAGGTGATTGGAGGGCGGGTGGCTTTTCATAATATCAGCAATTCCCCAGGCACCATAATAGGAAGAAAAGCAGAGAAGGGAGAGTTGTTCCTACTTTTTTGTCCTATTTTTTCCAATAAAATTTGAAAAATTTTTATCAACTGAGTATGGTACAAGAAGATAAAATCAACGTTGGAAAGATATTATGAAATGGTTGGTTTTATAGCGAAGGAATAATAGTCTAGAGAAATAGAAGAGTCAAGTTCTGATATGGGCCCGTTTGAAATTCGCAGTCATAAATTTAAACGCAGTCAGAACAGCATCTTACAGTTCTCTACCCATGCACAACTAAATAAAAAATGACTCAGATAAAATAACATTTCAGGTTAAGCTGAACTAAGGTTTACTTTTCCCCCAAGTTAAGATTATACAGTAAGAAGAATGAGTGTTTTCTTAGACGGACTTTGTGGTAGAGGTGAAAGAGAAGGAAATGACAGATAATGAACGGAGTGGGCTCAGTGTCTGAGAGTCAGGATGAGGAACAGAGGTAATGTTCAGAGAGGGCAAAAGTTCCAGTCTAGATCTCAGGTATGATGCACTTACTGGGAATGACAAAGTCAAGAATCTAGCTATGGAGCTTGATGACTAAGGAAAACTATATGGCCATTGAATTCTTACCACAGCTTATAAATTCATTTATGGTACACATGAAAGAGTAATCATTTTAGCAATTATTTTTGTGTTGAGCATCCAACTCTGTGGTGAGATACAATTTATTAGAGCTATGCATCCATCCACTGTTGATCACAGCAACCTTCCAGATGCAGGACTCTGAAATAAAGCTTGCTTCCACATTAGAAATAAATGTGAAGTCCAATAAGTGTCCATTAATGTCTTTCCAAATCTGCATGCCTTGAGCTATGTAAAGTACAAGGACATTCTAAGTGACTCTTCCATACTAATTTAGTGGTGTAGGGTTTTATTGCATAAAATGAGCATTTAGTCCAGGTACTATCTTGGCCCCATATAACATTTTGTCAGATCCCCAACAACAGAAATACCAGGGATGGAAGAATAGATGTCCTTTACAGCAACCCCTCTCATATCTACTGAACATCATGATATATTGGACAATATTACAAACAAGGAATTCAGAAAAGGTTAAAGCAATATCTTGCCTTTGTGATACAAATTTATATGTCTATGTGGAATCTTTGTATAAATAATTTTTGGGAATATCATATATGAAGATTAGATAGAAAAAATCATGTTCTTTTGTAGGAAGTTATGTGTAAGCCAAATTATTATAGTATAACAATGACTACAGTTGAAGTTGCGATGATATAAAATAGAGGTTCACTTAGCCATAACAAAAAATGAAGTTATTAAATTTGCAGGACAAAGGATGGAATTGAAAAAATTATACCAAGTGAGGTACCCTAAGCCCAGAAAGACAAACAACAACAACAACCAACACAAACCCTGTGGCATATTCTCTCTCATGTAGATACTAACTTTAACGTTTGTATGTATGTAAATAAATGGCTATGAGAGTATGAGCTATGATTTGTGATACAGAACCATGAGAGGGGAACAAAAGCTGAAGAGAATGAGTGAAGGAAGAAAGAAAATCATGCACTATGAAAGCAGAAAGGAGGATAAGTTATGGGAAGCACACATGGTAGAAAGGGGAGACAACATAATGAAACCTACTTCTTTGTATGCTAATAAAAGTAAAATTATAGATGAGTAGTGGACAAGTATGGGAAGGACAGTGAAATGATCTGGAAGAGTCAACACATTGCCTTCCTGCTCACAGTCTGGAAGTTAGTTCTAAAGGTGTTAGTTTAGTCTAATTTAGACTCAATGTGCATATATTTAAATAGTGAATGAAATGTACTTAAATATAGGTATAGAGTTGTACTATGAGAACTCATAAAATGACCATTTATTTTGCTTAACTGAAGGCTGGATGATGGCTTAATAATTAAAGGTACTTACTTGCAAAGCCTGTCAGCCTGGGTTCAATTTCCCAGCATCCATGTAAAGCCAGATGCACAGAGTGGTATATGTGCCTGTAGTGTTAAGAGACCCTAGTATGTGTGTGTGTGTGTGTGTGTGTGTGTGTGTGTGTGTGTGTATGGATGCATATGTGCACACACACATGAACAAATAATTTTTTTTTTCCAAGGTAGGGTCTCACTCTGGCTCAGGATGACCTGGAATTCACTATGTAATCTCAGGGTGGTCTCGAACTCTCAGTGATCCTCCTACCTCTGCCTCCCCAGTGCTGGGATTAAAGGCGTGCACCACCACACCTGGCAAATAAATAAATTTTTAAAGAAGAAAAGATTAAAGAAATGAAACTCCATGAAGAACCATTGAAGCTGGCTGTAAGAGGATGAGAAGATGAAAGAATATAATGCAGTAGTTGAATTTCATTGATCTATGGAAGACAGGCAAGGCCAGACATAGACTACTTACTCCCAGGGTTTAATGCCTAGTCTATCATCCCAAGCAATGATTAAATTAGGACACTGGCCCATGGATGAAGCTTTAGATGAATCTTTTGCATTGTGGAAGGTTTGGGGACTTTTCTTAGGTTCACCTTTAAGGTTTCAACTATTTAATGGAAACCAGTATTGAGAATGGCATGAGGCCTTTTCCATGAGAACCACATCCACACAGACAGTCAATATTGCCTCAAAAACACAACACCCTATGATTCCTGTTGAATATAAGTCTTTTGCAATGTTTTCTAAAATCTCATCATCCATCCTTTAAAGGAAGATTAATTCAAAGATGAAAATGGATGGGCACATAAGTGAACAACAGCAAGCGAGAGCATAGAGAAATGTATGCGCTCAAGCATTAAAATATGATAACTACGGAGTTCTGTGATGGATAGTGTAAGGACATTTTAATACAAGAGCATAAGTAAGATTCACCAAAGCCAAGGAAGGAAAAATGTACTTTTTATGCTTGAAAAGATTCCCATCTACAAATGATAAGCTCCTGTAAATCTTAGCATGTGCACTGTATTGTTCATGAAAAAAAAAAGAACATGGTGTGATTTGAATTCTGAAGTTTTAGAGAGCCCAGCCCCCAAAAGCTGGTGTGTGTTATACAAAGGTGGATAACTAGGAAGGCATGAAATTATGTTTTCAGTAAGCAAAGCCTTATTTCTAAACACTCTACCTTCAGGAAAGACCACAAGATGTACATTTGACAGTATTATTGTTTTTAAATAGCCATTTGTTTTTAATTGGCTTAGATGAGCTTTTAAGGAGTAACAGGTACCCAAAGGACCCTGCTTTAAATAAAGGGCTCATGCCCACTGCTAGAAGCCAGAGGTTGGAATAGGACTCCACAGCCATCTGCACAGAAGTAGAAAGGAGCTGCGCTGATGTTGAGGGCTGATGCAGCTGCAAGCTGAGGTCTAGGGATGTAGGCTGTAGTTTTTCAGAGAGATTCTATGCAAAGCCTTTTATTTCCTGTGGCTCAGTCTACAGTATTCTCAATATTTATTATTATTATTATTTACTAGTTATCCTGAAAATCCCACTGTATTCCTTGGTTCTAGATTGTGGCTCGTAATTATGGATACAGATAACTAACATTACAGATAGGAGGCAAAAAAGAGGGAAGACACATGAATTGAGCATGATGATGATGGCAGCAACAACAACAATACAACAACAACGATAACAATGTTTTCCACCAAAAATAAGGCTAAAACATGAATATTCCAGAAAGGGAGTCATAATAGTCAACCTCCAGAAGTTATAATTAAGTCAGCTGAAGCTAATATTATACTATAGCCTGAAAAAGTTTTCAATGCATTTTGTAGATTCTCAAAGGTCTAAAGAAAGGCATAATTTCATTAAAAAATATACCACAAGGCTTAGAGAGGAAAATAATTTCTCTCATAAAAATGCAAAAATATATAAAAAAAAGTTATTGTGCTGGGCATGGTGGTGCATTCCTTTAATCCTAGCACTTTGGTGGTAGATGTGGGCAGGTTGCCATGAGTTCAAGGCTACCCTGAGACCATACAGTGAATTTCAGGTCAGCCTGGGTTAGAGTGAAACCCTACCTCAAAAAACCAAAAATAAAATAAAATAAAGATATTGCAATAAAAATGAAATCAGTGGAAAAAATCTGACTAGAAAGTAGAGTAAATTTGTCCATATTTCGTTTCCAGATGCAGGGAAGTACATATAACTTGAACAGATAGGAGTGACCAACGATGTATTTGTTATCTGTTATTGTATACCTAGTTACTTCAACACTTTCTGGTTTCAAAAACTCCCAATCTTCTAGTTTCTATGGGTCAGGATTCTAGTTCGGAGGTCCTGATTTGGATCCAGATGTTGGCTGAGGACACAGTCATATGAAAACTGAACTGGAATCATAAAATACACTTCCAAGCTTACTTTGCTAGTTAATATGAGACTTCCATTCTCGTGGGCTGTTGGCTAGAGACCTAAGTTCTCTATTACATGGCTTTTCCTGACATAGTGGATACCTATCTTCCTCCAATGAAGTGATATGAAGGAGAGGAATCAAGACAGAAGCTGTAATGTATTTCATAACTAAATCTCAGCATGACAGACTGCCATTTTATTAGATTCTTTTGGTCCCACAGTCCAACCTTTGGATATGTTGGCAGGGACTGCCCCAGGGTGTGCATAGTGGTAAGTGGGATCATTGGAGGTAGTCTTGGAAGTGGCGCCCAAAGATTGTTCATGCCTCAACCCCAACACACACACACACACACACACACACACACACACACACACACACACACACACACGTGCACACACACGAAAAATATACTTTTCCCCACTAAGCCTTTACAAAGATTTATCCTATGACAGCAGCAAATTAAAGTCCAGGATATTATCTTCTTTCCTACTTTATTACATCCTGTGGCTCTGGTTTATGTGCTCATCATTTTGTGTATGGATTATTACTGTGCCTCTTAATTGATTTCTCTGCTTCTTCCATGGTGCCCATGCATGCTTCCTGGAATACAGATCTTAGAATCATCTTTCAGGGCACACCTGAAAGATGTGCTCACCCTGTAATCCCACTATTCAGATGGCTGAGAAGGAGGATAGTCATTAGTTTGAGGACCAGCCTGGGTTGGGTAAGGAGTTCTAGGTCATCCTGGAATATAGAGTGAGAACCCGTCTCAAAACAACAAGAAGGGAAAATCAAATAATGATGTTTCCTAACTTTTTTTTTAAATTTATTAGTTTTCTTTTCAGTAAATACAGGCAGTTTGGTACCATTATTTAGGCTCATCTGTGATCTACCCCCTCCCATTAGACCCTCCTTGTTAATGAAAATGGGTCGTGCATTGTGGAGTTAGCCTCCAGTTATTGGTATGATAAATGTCTCTGCAAATCATGACCCAACATGTGACTCTGACATTCTTTCCGCCCCCTCTTCTGCAAAATTTCCCTGAGCCATGTTGGGTTCATTTTTGGTCTGCTTCAGTGCTGAGGTGTTGGGGGCCTCTGAGGCTCTGGCTCTCTGATTTGGTAGGAGTTGATTTTTCTCTGCGTTGGTCTCCTTCCCCTTTGTGCTAGTATCTGGTTCACAGGAAAACATCACCCTTGCTTATTTCGCCAGTTGTCCTTAGTTTCAGTTGGGCCCCTTTTGAGGTATGTTGGGGCCGCTCTCTTCTTAGGATCTGCATCTATCTGGAAAAGAGAAGCAGATTCTCCAACGGAGAGTAAGTTAGCACCTGGAAAATTGAGATAACACTTACTTTTTTGATAGACAGTATGATAGGTGTAGGCCCTCTTATACCCCGTGATTGATGGTAGGTTGATATTGTAGAGTGGGCTTGTGTTTGGGTATGGTTCTGACTTGTTTCCCAGCTCCAGCTATGGGTCTAGTACCACTGAGTGGATCAGTTAGCCAAATCAAGAGCAATTGGTTCCTCACCATGGCTGTGTACCACTATCGCACTTGTGTGGGCATCACATGTGGTTATTTGTTGCTAATTAGGTTAAACAATGTGTTGCTTGGACAGATCTTGGTCATTTCCCCCAGTCGCCTATGTAGCACCTTCTGGCACTAGACACACTGACTGTCTGGGGACTGACTCTCTTCTGGCTTCCAGCCATGTCATTCCATTTTACTCGTCAGCTGTGTATGGAGTCTTCAGCAATAGGGTCTTACCACTGGCCTTTGGTGGGTCATCAAGTACTCTGACAGAAGTCTGTCATTATTTTGGGAAACCTTGTAGGTTTCTCTGATTAAAAGCTCATTGTGGATGGTAGGCCCAAGCTGGAAGTGTGGGTTATAGGTCAGTGTCCACTAAGAAATTGAGGAAAAACATAACTAATATACAAGAGTTAGAGAGGAGAGAGATAGAGGGGAGAGGAGGAGAGGGAGGGAGGGAAGATGTAGGAGATTTAGGTCGGTCTTGATCCTACCCTCTCCAGTGTCTTGTGGTTCAGGTGTTTCCTGTAAGGGTCTAGTGAAGGTTCAGCCATTTGGTCTGTCTTTTAGGAAGTAGAATTTTATGGTACCATTGCCTTTTGGGTCTGGATTACTGTTTTCCACCCTTCGATTCCCTCCCTGCCCTCCCATCCATCTTATTGTCTAGTCCATGAGGTGCTTGCTGGGTATGTAAGGCATCTTGGGCAGATTCAGGTTAGGTGTTGCAGATGAGTGAGACTATGTGTCGATTTTTTTTCTGTGATTAGGTAAGTTCGCTGAGAATGATCTGTTCCAGGTTCAACCATTTTCCTAACTTTTAAATTAATTATGTGTTTTACTGTATGGGCCCATGCCCTCATGTTATCCTCTTATATTCCCTATTACCTGCCACCATTACACTGAGGGCCCTGCTCAATGGAGTTATTGGTATTCAACATGGGGTTGTGAGTATAATACTCAGTTTCTGGAGTAGGGGTATAATGCCTTAGGATAATGCTTCCCACCCTGTGGCTCTTACAATCTTTCTGCCCCCTCTTCGTTAGTGTTCCTGAGCCTTGGCAGGTATAAGTCTTCTTCCTTCCTTCCTTTCTTTCCTTAAATTATTATTATGTATGAAAACTCTTATTTATTTTATTTTTATTTTTTAATTAGTTATGTACACAGTGTGTATACAGTCATGTTGATACCATTGTTAGCCTTCTCCCTCCTCAGGGACCCTCCTTTTGGGGGAATATGGGTCATATATTGTGGGGTTAACCATTAGTTATGGTAAGAGGCAATGTCTTTGTGCATAATGACCCAACATGTGGCTCTAACATTCTTTCTGCAAATTTCCCTGAGCCATTTTGGGTTTGCTTCAGTGATGAGGTCTTGGGAGCCTCTGTGTCTCTGGATATCTGATTTGGTAGGAGCTGAGTGATCTTTGTGTCTATCTCCTTCACTCTTGTGCTGGTAGCAGGTTCACTAAGAAAGCAACACTCTTGCTCATTTCCCCAATTACTCTTAGTTTCAGCTGAGGTCCTGTTGAGGTATGATGGGCTGATTTTCTCCTTAGGATATGCATCCATCTGAAAAAGAGAAACTAATTCTCCAATGGAGAGTGAAATTATCAGCAGATAAATGGGATAACCATTGTTATTTTAGAGAGAATTTAATAAGTGTAGGCCCTCTTGTGCTCCATTATTGGTGGGACCTTGGTAATGTAGAGTTGGCTCATTTTTGGATATGGTTCTGACTTGTTTCCCAGGTCCAGTTATGGGTTATGTTCCACTGTGTGGATCAGTTAGCCAAATCAAGAGCAGTTTGTTTCCCACCATGGCTCTGTTGCACTTGTGTGAGCATCATGTCATGTTTTTTGCTGCTGAGTAGCTTAGACCACGGGTTGCTTGGACAGATGTTGTTCAATTTCTCCCATTCACTCATGTAGCACCTTCTGGCAATAGATGAGCTAACTGTCTCATCTAAGTGTCTGGGGACTGACACTCTTCCAGATTCCAGCAATGTCACTCCATGTTCTATACCAACAGCATATGGTGTCTTCAGCAGTGGGGTCTTACCACTAACCTTTGGTAGGTCATCAAGTACTCTGACAGAAATATGTCTTCTTTTGGGAAAACTTGTAAGTCTCTGTGATCAACAGCTCATTGTGGATGTTAGCCACATGCTGATACTGGGTTTTACAGGCCAGAGCCAAGGAAAAGAAGGAAGAAAAAGATAGGTAATATAAAAGAGATAGAGAAAAGAGAGAGAGAAGAGAGAGGGAGAGAGAGAGAGAGAGATAAACAGGAGAAGATTAAAGGTCAGTCCTCATCATGTTCTCTCTAGGGCTTTGTGATTCAGGTGTTCCCTCTAAGGACTTGATGAAAGGTCAACTAGTTTGTCTGTCTTTTAGGATGTAGAATTTTATGGTATCATTGCCATTTGGGTCCAGTTTTGTGTCTCCCATCCCCACCCTTAACCTCCCCTCTTGCCCCATCCACCTTATTATCAGGTATGTCAGCATCTCGGGTAGATTCAGGTTAGGAGCCATAGATGAGTGATGCTATGTAACAATTATCTTTCTATGATTGGGTGAGTTCACTGAGAATGATTTGCTCCAGGTTTTACCATTTTTCTTCAAATTTCACTGTGTCATTTTTTAAACCAATGTGATAGTTCTTTACCTTTAACAGATCAGTTTTTTTTTTTCATTTTTGTTATGACAGATATGTGCAGTCTGGCTCTGTCATAGTATATTGGAAAATGAGACTTTCTGTTGGCTTTAGATTTAGAAAGTGTCAAAAACATTTCTGTTTAATTCCAGCTTGTCATAAACAGCTGCATCAGGGATTGGTAATTGTAATACCTTTAGGAATTTCAGTGAGCATTTATAGTACATGTCAAATAGGGCTTAATCCAAGGTGACCAAGGAGAGAGGAAAGGCTGTTCTCAATGAATTTTACTACATTTAAGATAGTGAACTATAGAACTATAGATATGTTTATAAAATTAATAAAACTGTTCTCAAACCCTTGAGAGACATGTATGTAGGATATGTCCATTTTAGCTTTATGGAGTTATATATGATACACTACAAATTCCACATGTTTAAAATGTACAGATTTATAAACTTTGAGTGTGTGTATCCAAATATCCTTTTCCTCTAAGCCACATGGCTAATTAAGAACCTGATGCCTCATCACTTTCAGGAAGATTAGGCCATTTCTTTGCTCAACTTTAGGCTGAAGTAAGGTCTGAAGAAAGAATGAGGTGCATATATATGGAAGTCTGTCTTGAGAGCAAGATGGGAATTTTTCCTTTCTTCTATAACTTAGCTACTCAATATAGCATGCAGCTCTCTTCATTTTCCTAAATAAAGCTGCTTGCTCTTAAAAAAAGAATTGAGATTGTTAGGTCATGAAATTTTGTTTTATTTCTGTGGCATCAACTGTTATATCTCTTCTTCCATTCCTGATCTACTTATTTGGATCTTTCTTTGTGGTAGTCTGGCTAAGAGCTTTGTTAGAGATGGAGAAGAATTTTTTTTGCTTTAATTTTTCTCATTTGACTAGTATTGGCTTTAAAAAGGAGATTGCAAAATGACAAAAAAAAAACCTACTAAGCAAACCTTTGACAAATAAATTCACAAAGACACAATTGACTTGCCAGTTCCCCAGTGCCCCTTCTTAACTCAGGCATGTACCACTGTTCATTATCCACATCATATAGGCCATTTCTAGCTATTATTTGAGTCCTGGTCTCCTGGTCTGGGCCTGGTACATTTTTACATTCTGGTAGTCTACATGAAGACTGTGGTTACAGTAGCATTTTTTAAAAAAATATATAAGTCAGTTTGAAGATGTTAACTGACATGTTTATAAGATAGAAACTCAGAAAGTAAAAGGTAAGTTCTTAGGCCAGCTTTAGACTCCAGGTGTCTCTATTTTATTTTAAAGGCATCATCTCCTACATACATGCTAGGAGGATTGATATTTCTACAGGAGCTGAACCAGAAACTATAAGTCACTAGCCTCAGGTCACCGATGATAATGGTAGTGGTCATGTAGAATAAGGTCTTGTGATCTAAATTCAGGGTGTTTTGAGTTCCAAAGGCTATAACCTTCTTATGCATATGCCCTCCCCACTCTGACAACTCCAAACATACTTCCTTGGCAGAATCACTGTGGTTTAAAGCTTTATACATGGTATATGCAGTCCTCTGATATTTACTTGAGTTACTCTAACTCAAATGGTTTAGTTTTTTTTTTTTTTTTTGATTGTGTCCCCAGGCTCTGGAATATTGTGCTCACAGCTTGTGAATAATTAAAACTTTACAATCTTTTTTACTCCATACAAAGGCAATTTTAGGCCTGAAGGAAGCCAGTGGGGAAAAGCTGTGCTTATTTATAAGCCTTTTATTGATACCTCTTTATAAAGTCACCAAAGGAAAAAATTTGAACATACTTACTACGACCAGGATATGCTAATTACTAGCTGTGAGTTGTCAATTTCAATGCTGTACAAGGATTTTATAATTAGTCTTGTGTTGTAAAAGTCACAATATTTAGTTTAATTTTTCTGATCTTGTCCCAATTATCAACTTATCTGAAAAAATGTTGAGCTTTTCTAGTTTACAGGATGACAGGATTTCCATGTGCTACTCTATGGCTGGCAGTTAGGCAGTTTTGTTGAACTCATTCAACGGTACCTTTGAAAGATACCCATCTACACTAGGAGGTATGAGTAAGAAGCTGAATGATACATTTGAGTCAGCTGATTTGAGGTTAGATAACAAGCCAGGTTTCACATTGCAGGGCTACTGGGGGATTATGGAGCTGAAGCAGTTAAGTAAACATATGAAATCAAATTCTAATATGTTAATAATTAATAGGGCTTGGGTTATTCCTATCCAAAGCATCATTACATCATTATCTATTTATTATTTTGCACTCATTATTTTGACCCTAGAGTAACTTAAATCAGAAGATATCTTGAAAAATATAGATATTGCTATGCTATATGGGAAATAATGCCATTTTGCTTTTGGAAAGGAGGATGAATGTGTATGATAACTAGTGAGACTGCAAGCTGGAATACCTAAGTGGGTTAATGTAATATGGCTTAATGTATCTGTTCATCTCAACAAAAGTAGCTTTCATGAGGCATGCACTAGTGACAAAACCAAGCCATAAAGACTCATACCAGGGCTTTAGTTTTTGTTTTATAAAAATGGTAATGCCTTCCAGGCGTGGTGGCGCATGCCTTTAATCCCAGCACTCGGGAGGCAGAGGTAGGAGGATTGCCGAGAGTTCAAGGCCACCCTGAGACTACATAGTGAATTCCAGGTCAGCCTGAGCCAGAGTGAGACCCTACCTCAAAAAAAAAAAAAAAAAAAAGGTAATGCCTCACTTAAGGAGATATATTTATGGCCTTTTTATTAGTCTTGATTTATTATTCAACACTTTTTGTGCTTTCCATTTAGTAATGTTTAAAGAAGCTCTAGATATTTATTTAAAACTGATCAAACCTAAGTGATAATCATTTTCTTATGAATTATATTTGACTGCCATGATGCCTAAAATTACAAAACTTTATTCAGCTTTGTAAATTGTTTTCATCTTGCATACCTTATGGGATCAAAATTGTCTGTCTGTTTTGATAAAATAATCTCAGAAAGTTCCTTCTTCTTCAGAAATTGGCTTTGGGAAAAAAAGACTTTTACATTTATTGGCAAATCTATGCCCTCATCAAAGTTAACATCTGTAAAAATTATTCTCAACTTAAGGTTAGGCTTGTACATATTTCTTTGAAAGGGCCTGTAGTTTTACTGACTTTCACAAAGCAACATTTCTTCAAATGTGACTACTGTACCATTCAAAGTCCTTGAAAAATCTAGAGAGTACTCAGCAGGCTCTTGGAACTTTTAGAAGAAAATGAGATGCAATACTTCATGCAAGTACAGATTGATCATATTGTCAGAGGAATATATTCTTGCCTATTTTAGCCAATGTGTTCTTAAAGATCTAAAGATGTAGACTGCATGTACCAGTCTTCTTTCATAGTCAATAATTAGGGTGAATTTTAAAATGCCTCACCTGGTTTTACATCATTTGTATGCTATTGTTGCACCTATGCAGCTTACCCATTTATTGTTTCATTATATGTAATGTAACATGAATTACATTAAATAAACAATCAGGAAAAGATGGACTTGTATATCAAAATAATGGTAATATAAACATTATTACTCTAAATAATATTTTAAGTTTAAACAGTGAAAAGGTTCCCATTGTCAATATGGAATGTGAAAATATGTGACTGTGGTAACTTTCATAATAAGAGAGGACTATACTAAAAAAATATTTGAAAATACCTGACCCTAAACCTGTATTAGAAAACTTGGGAGCTGGAGAGATGGCTTAGCAGTTAAGGCACTTGCATGCGAAGCCTAAGGACCTATGTTTGACTCTCCAGCTCTCATGGTAGCCAGACGTCCAAAGGTGAGGCAAGTGCAAGGTCACACATGCCCACTAGGTGGCACAAGCCTCTGGAATCCTATTTTGGTGGCTGAGGCCCTGGCATGCCAATTCTCTCTCTCTCCCTTTAATAATAATAATAATAATAATAATAATAATAATAATAATAATAATAATAATAAACTTGGAAAACCATGATATAAAATGACATGTCATGTAATTTTCAATTAAATCATACTGATTCTTCCTATTACATCAAATTTTTCCAAAATAAGTATAGTATATTGCTTTCTCCTATGACCTGTTTGGTTAAAATGGAAGAATGGGTCATTTAATAGTTATTCTTTATGTAGCTGAAGTGTTATGGTAAGGTTGGGAAACTTGTAAACTACATGAAAATTCACAGGGATTTTCCTAGCATAGCCAACCTCCACCCCATTGAAAGGGATTAGCATCAAAGAACTGTTCCATATTTGCAAAGTACACATAAAAACCCTCTGCATGGGGCTGGCGAGTTGGCTCAGCCGTTAAAGTGCTTCTCTGCAAAGCCTAAAAGCCTAGGTTTGTTTCCCTAGTACCAGCATAAAACCAGATATACAGTGGCACATTACCTCTGTAGTTTGCACCAGCGGGAGGCTCTGGCATGCTCATTCTCTCCCCCCTCTCTTGTCTCTCTCTCTCCGTTTGCAAATAAATAAATAAAAATATTTTTAAAAATACCCTCTGCAGATCATCATGGTACACAATAATCAAGTTACAAAAAGACAAATACCACACATGTTTTCTCTCCCATGAGGAATCTAGACTTATAAGAAAGACTTGAAAGCAGAAGGAGACTATTGGGAGTGAGCAGGGATCAGAGGAAGTGGGGAAAGAGGGTTGGAGATTTTAATACAACAAATGAGATTAAAGTACATGATCTACATGCTTAACAACATCATAATAAAACTCAGAATTTTATATAAAATGTATGCAGATAGGATAAAAAAATGCTTCATACCCTCCTTTGAGATTAATGTGTAGATGTGTTTTTGTTGATCTATTGAGGAGTATAGTACAGGTGAAAATGTCACCTCTAATATTAGACCTCTTACTCAAGCTCACAGGAGGAATAACTATGAGTTTCAGTTTAATTGCACATGGTACAAGTATGCCAAATTAAGTATCAATTAATAAAGCTACTTCACTAAAGCTTCTTACATGATTAAGATGGGACCATGTTTATACTTCTACTTGAAACTTGAAAGCAAAAACAGATAAAATATATGAAAACAAAAGCTCTCAAAGTACTTGGAATTAGTTAAGGATATTGACCATTAGAGATGAGAAACTACGTGAGCCTTATGATTATTCCAGCTTGATGCCTGGGAAACATATCTAGGTGAGACTTCAGGGAGGAAGTGCCTTCTTCCTGAGTTGAGGAGACTGAACTGGAAGTGAGGAGAAGTGAAGGTAACTAGAAGTTGGGAGGAATAACAGAAGGAAGAGAGCTGCATAAAGAGAAAACTCTAGAAGTCAGCAGAGAGGTCTTCTTCAAGTATGCAATTACTGATCAGTATATACATGTGAGACAACTATCTAACATGGAAAGAAACAAGACCCCAAAGGAGGCAAGAGAGCAGTTCATGGAGTTCACACCTCACCAGGGAGACTGCTTATTGTCAATGGTCAGGGTGAAAAATCTAGTACTTTATATGTCACCAGTAGCAGACAGAGCTGAGTTCAAATGTTCTATTTTCACCCATCAAAGCAGCGACATCCAGAGAAAGACAGAAGCCAAAATCTTGCCTCAATCAGAAGCTGCTGCAGTCATAAACTCTGATAGAAACACTTATACTATACAGTAAACTTGATGAATTGTTGGAGGCCTTGTGCAAACTTTGATAAATGTATTCCTGGAGTTGTGTTCATATGATGCTCCTCACACCTATACATAATCACCAAGCAATCAAAAAACAAAAATGAGACACTATTTACTTCCTAGGATGGTGGAAATCAGACAGATTGCCCATATCAGGTGCTGACAGGTATGTGCATGAACTGAAACTCAAAAGTTAGTAAGAATATAAAACTGTACAACCACTTTGAAAAATGTTTTCATATCTAAAAATTTGAACATATGCCTTTGATATCACCCAAGAATTTCATCTTTAGTGTTTTCCCAACAAAATTAATGTATATGCCCACAACAATACTTGTACAAGAATGATCAGGGCATCTTTGCTTATAATAGTCCTAAAGTGGAAATAACTCTAAAACTGTCATATATTCTGACAATATTTTACTACTCAGAAATAAAAATAAATAAACCATTGATAAAAATTACAGCATGGGGTTTAGTGGTTAAGACACTTCCCTGCAAAGCCAAAGGACCTCAGTTTGATTCCCCAGGACCCACATAAAGCCAGATGTACAAAGTGGCAATGGATATGGAGTTTGCAGTGGCTGTAGGCCCTGGTGTGCCCACTCTCTTTCTCTCTCTTCCTCTATCCTAAATAAATAAATAAATAAAAATATAATATTAAAAAATAACAGCATGGGTGAATATGAGAAATCTAGTTCAATAAAAGAAATAAGTCAATAAAGAGTTACTAATATAGTCCCATTTTATACAAGATCTATGAAACACAAATTTATATTGCCAGAAAGCAGATTAGTGGCTGCTTGGAAATATGATAGTTGAATATGATAGTTGAATAAGGACTTACAGGAAGTGATACATGGAGTACAAGAAAGTATTTGGGTGATGCAGGTATTATGATTAAAATTATAAAATTATAATTTCATGGGTTTCTTAATAGGTCAAAATTTATCAGTTTTCACACATTAATCATGAATGTTTAAATCAATCTAACCTTAAGAAAGCTGTTCAAACATTACTAGTCTAGAATTTCTGAGTGCTTTGTAAGAGAAAAATGGAATTTTCTAGAGAAGCCAGCCACTTCGGCATCCAGAGCATTGTGAATTTTCTGGAAAAATATCACTAGGAGAAGGGTAGATCACAACAAAAATATTTTCACCACTTTGGAAAACAGTAAAAACATCACTTTTTATCATGCATAAAATTCTTAAAAACATTGTAAAACTTCAAATTATAACAGCTATAATTATTTATGTCAACAAATAATTTTGTCCAATGAAATATGAAGGGAATTTTAGGTGAGCAAGGTCTTTGATCAGGAACTCAACTGTTGTAGACAGTTCCACATTGCTAGGATGAACATCCAAACCAGGCAGACTTTACAAGAGGAAAGGTTTATGGGGAAGTTCAATAATAGTGGAAGAGGCTGGCCCTCTTTCGCAGATTCAAACAGAAAGAAACCATGACCAGCCAGCATGACAAGCAAGTGCACGTGTGCGCAGCACACATCAAAGAACCAGGCAGAACTCAGACTACTCTCCATACCTTTAGGTTGGAATTCAGATCCTTCCCACAAAATACTTTAGGGCTGGATAGCAGGATATGCCTTCCAGTGACACTTCTCCCAGCCAGGGGGGAAATCCAAGTTATGAGCATTAATAAAACACCTAAGGCTATGGGTAAAGGATATACATTCAAGCTACCACACCAACCCTAAATGCATTTGTTATAAACTTCATATTTCCATTCTTTCCCATGTGAAATGGGACTAGAGACAACCCAAGCACATCACATAACAATGTAAATGATTGTTGATGACAAGCCCCTTGGATATTTGAATTTCAGGTCATGTTCCCCACCAAAAAAAAAAAAAAAAAAAAAAAAAAAGATTGCCAGAAATACTTAAGCACAATAAAGCCATCCACTAACATTTAATGCTCTCCACAGACCAAGTTGTTTTGGAAAGAAGTCAACTGCTTTCTTCTAACAGAAGCCAGAAGCCATCACTTCTTGTACATATTCATACTGCCCTCTTGGTTTTCTCCTCGTGAGAAAGCACTTAGTGAAATTCTGGCTCTAGACAAGATCAGAGATGGATGGATCAGTGCATAGAAACCACTGAGGCTAGCATTGACAGCTTTTTCTGAGGTTCTTATTTCATATGAAATGTAAAGAAAGAAAAGCAACAAAGCATATCTTTATCAAAGACATTGGGGAAAATGTTATATGTTTTTGTACAAATTTTAGTTAATATCTGGGAAGAGGAGAAGAGAGGCAATCTTTATCAGCTGCTAGTGATTTATCTAGCACTTGATTTTTTTTTATTGCATTTAACATGTAGGTTGCTAGTGATAAAAGATTACAACTTTGCCTTAGCTGCATCCACGTATGTCTGGTCACTGGTAATGATTGACATTTACTTTCTTTCACCTTCTTTGAGTCTCTGTGTGAGGAGCATGCCTGTGCCTTGACGGACAACCTCTGATATCAATCCTCACCTGCCTCCTCTTTTTTCTTTTTTCAAAGAAAATTATTTATTTGCAAGCAGAGAAAGATAGAAGGGAGAGTGGGCACACCAGGACCTCCAGCTGTTGTAAACAGATTCCATAAGCATGGGCCATTTTATGCATCTAGCTTTACATGGACCCCAATGAAACTCATACCATTAGGCAGGCAAATGCCTTAACCACTGAGCAATCTCTCCAGCCCCTCTTTCCACTTTAGGAAGTGGTTTAGACATATTTCATCATGACCTGGCCCCAGATAGGAAGAAGTGTGTAAAAAGCATCATGATGTTGGATTATTAAGTAATCTTAGAGCTGGGGAGGTGGCTCAGTGGGTAAAGTGATCACTACACCAGCCTGAAGGCCAGAGTTCAGATCCCCAGCAACTATGTAAAAGGCAAGCCTGCTGGCAGGCACTTGTAATCCTAGTACTGGGGAGACAGAGAAAATGTGATTCCTAAGGCTTGCTGGCTAACTGGTTTAGCTATATCAGTGAGCTCTAGGTTCAGTGCAAGATGCTGTCTCAAAACAAACAAACAAACAAACATGGAGGGTGATTGGGGAAGACTCCTGACTTCAACCTCTGCTCTTCACATGCATACACAATTACAAATATACATACAGACATGTATGCACATCATATGTAGATGCACATTTCAAACAATGCAATTCTAAAGAACTTCCAAGTCACTAAAGGACTAAAGGAAAATTGTAACATTTAGATTTAGGATAAAGTGTAAAATATTAGTTCTGTTTTTTTATTAAACTGATGATACATGGAAGAATACAATTAATTCAGTAATGGATTTGGTAAACCTAGATATTCCAACTTTGATGGAAATATATTATAATATCTAGTCTTCAAATCAGTGCTTATTTCATGTTGTTCTGATAGGCACTTTTTGCTCACCCTATATGTGTACTTAGGCTAGGCCCAGCACAATGTTTGACCACTTTAGAAAGTACCTTTTACCTTGGGCATGTCTTCCTGATAAGGATCTAATCTCCTATGAGCAGAGGCTATTTATTTATTATCATCATATATCAAGTAGATAAGAGAGAAGAACGGAGAAGAGAGAAGAATTTGATATTCATTGTTTTGATTTATATATTTTCAAAAGTAAAATATCTATTAGGAACTCATTAACTGTAGCTTTGTGATATGTAAAAATTATAACTTATTAGACATAATGGATCCATTAGCATATAATTATAGAACATAAGAGCTAGAAGAATTGTTATGATCGAGGCCAATTCCTTCACAGGAAAATAGGAAAACTGAGTTCAGAGAACTTAACTGCTTATCTGAGGTTCTGCAGTTTCATTATAGAAGATTAGAGACATATGCCAAAGTAACCTAAACATCTGAGGAATTATTTTATTTTATTGCATTATTTATTTCTTTAAAAAGCTGTTAATGGTATTCTGTGTCTAATATATTTCCACATAAATTTTAGGAATAATATGGCAACTTTTGCAAAGATAAAACCAAGAACCAGCAGCTACAATTTTGGTAGGAATTGCATTGAATATGTCAATTCCTTTAACAACATTGCCTTCTCTAACCCATAAACATGGGCCTTCTTTACATTTATTCAGACCACCAATTTGTTTGAATAATGTTTTGTGACTTTTGGCAAAAAGTCTTATACTTTTTAATCTAAATTTGTTACTCATCATTTTATTCCTTCTGAAACCATGATAAATGTGATTATTTTCTTAATATTTATAAGTGGTCATTGCTGATGTTTAGAAATACAGTAATTAACTTTGTATATCGATTCAGTATTCTGCAAAACTACTGAGCTAGCACTCCAACAATCAGCCTTGGGTAAATTCTGCTGCACAGATCAGTGGCACTTGTAAGCAGAGATGGTTTTATGTTTATGCCTCTAGATGCTTTTGATTTCTTTCTCTTATCTAATTTTCTTGGTTGAAATTTCCCTGACAATGTTGAAGAGAATTGGGGGAAGCATTTGCTTTGTTCTTAATCTTAAAAGGAAAGCGTTCTCTCCCATCATTAGTTAAATGCAATCTTAGCTATGAGAATTTCATAGATGTTCTTTAGAAGGTGGTAGAAATTCCCTTTACTCCCAAGACTATTGATTACATTATATTTTAGATTATAGAGTATTTTATTTTGAAAGGGTGCTAGATTCTGTCAAGTATTTTTCCTGCAATCATCAAGGTGATCATGTGGAGCTTTCATTGTATTATTATGATAAGGTGTATTGATTGATTTTCACACTAAGCCAACTGCATATAATCATCTTCATATATAGTTGGATTTGGATTGCTTATATTTTATTTAGGGTTGTAGTTTCTCTTGTGGTATATGATTTAATTATCAAGGCAATAATGTTTTAGTGTTACAGAATGAATTTAGAAGTATTACTTTGTATTTGGAAAAATTCTTGGGAAGGATTAGTATTACTTATTTAAAAGTTTTTTTTTTTTGAACACATGTGTGGGTGTATATGCACATGTGTATGGAAACCAGAAGAGAACCTTGACTGTCTTCCTCAGAGAGTTAGGTACCTTTAGGAGACAGGATTTTTGATTGTCCCAGAGCTCACCAAGTAGGCTAGGTTGGCTGGCCAGGTGTCTGCCTATCTCAATTTCCCCAGTTTTGGGATTACAAGTCTGTGCCACTATGTTACTTTTACTATTATTTTTTATATTTTATTTTTATTTATGAGAGAAAGAGAGAGAGAGGGTGGAGAGAGAGAGAGACAGAATGAGCACACCAGGGCCTCCAGCCACTGCAAATCCAGATGCCTGTGCTACCTTGTGCATCTGGCTTACGTGGGTCCTGGGGAATTGAACCTGGGTCCTTTGGCTTTGCCAGAAAACACCTTAACTGCTAAGCAATCTTTCCAGCCAATTACTATATTTTTTAATGTAGATTGTGGTGCTCAAACTCAGGTCATTATGCTTGTGAGACAAGCATTTTACTAAGTGAGCCATCTCCTCAGCTTAAAAAAAATATTAATAGACTTTTTCTGAAACAATCTGCCTGAGCTTTTGTGTAGAGGGAATTTTTATATTACTAATTTAAGTACTCTATAATCTTTTGTTTAATTTTTTAAACTCTATTCATTATAATTTTATTCATATTTTCTGTTTCTACTTGATACAATTTTCTTTGTATTTTTTTTGAAATATTAATTTAACTTGTTAACTAATTTTTGTTATAGAGTTTTTAGTATTCTCTTATTAATCCTTTTATTTCCTTCAGGTTGGTAGTTACTGATATTATTGATTTTTGAGTATTCTCTTTTTTACCCAGAGGCTGTCTAAGTAAAGGTTATAACTTTGTTGATCCTTCTCAGAGTCTCCTTTTGGCTTCACTGATTTTCTCTTTGAATCATTTATTTATGCTCTAAAATTCTCTCTCCTGTTTTTCTGTTTATTTTAAATTTACTATGATATATTTTCCTTGGATTGAATATTAGGTATAATTTTTATTCTTTTGTATTAATTTATTAATTATTTGTTTGTTTGGGAGGGAGAAAGAAAAGGAGAGAGAGAGAGAAAAAGAGTGAGCGAGAGACAATAGGCTATGCTTATTTATGCCAGGGTTTTCTTGCCACTGCAAAAGATGTTACTTTGTGCATCCATCTGGCTTTATGTGTACAAAGCTATAGAACCTGGGTCTCCTGGACTTCAGAAACAAGCACTTTTAACCACTGAGCAATCTCCCCAGTCCAAAATATTTTTATTTCCTTAGCTCCAAGTAGTTTCTCATTTTCTTAAGAATTTATTTTTATTCATGTGGCATATTGTTAACTTCACATATTTGAATGTTTCCAAGTTTTTTTCTTTTATAATTATATTTTCATTTCATTTTTTCTAGAGAATATGCTCTATATGATTTTACTTGTTTAAATCTTTGTCTTATAGCCTTATTTAGCTATTGTAAATCATGTAACATATATACCTGAGGAAAAAAATGTGCTTTTGACTATTGTTTAGTGACGTGTCCTACAACTACTTGTTAGCTTAGTTGGCTTTTAGTAATTTGCATATCTTGCACTTTTTGTTGCTCATCCAACCTGTTCAATACTTTTTTGAAAATGGGACATTGAAATCTATAGCTACTACTAGTGAATTCCCTACTTCTACCTTCAGATTTATAAATTTTTGATTATATTTTGGAGCCCTCTTATTACATATAGTCATTTTATTATATGTCCCTGATGAATTAATATTCTTGTGAAAAGGTCTTTGTTGTCTTTAGAAACAATTTTGTCTTAAAATTTTTTTGATAGTTGTATAACCACATCAATCTCTTTGACTATTTGTTTGCATGGTATTTGCTCCATCCTTTTAATTTCAGTCTACGTGTGACTTTTAATGTAACATCTGTATCTTTTTTTTTTTTTTTTTTTTTTTGAGGTAAGGTTTCACTCTAGCCCAGGCTGACCTGGAATTCACTATGGAGTCTCAGGGTGGCCTCAAACTCATGGTGATCCACCTACCTCTGCCTCCCAAGTGCTGGGATTAAAGGCGTGCGCCACCATGCCTGGCTTGTATCTTTTTTTTAAAACATATTTTTTATTTACTTGAGAGAGACAGAAAGAAAGAGAGAAAGAGAGAGAGAGAGAGAGGGAGAGAAGCAGATAGAGAATGGGTGTGCCAGGGCCTCTAGCCCCAGCAAACAAGCTTCAGATGCCTGTGCCACCTTGTGCATCTGGCTTATGTGGGTACTATGGAATCAAACCTAGGCCCTTAGGCTTCACAGGTAAGTGCTTAACTGCTAAGCCATTTTGCCAGCTCATCATTTGAATCTAATAAATAGCATGTAAGTGGATGATTTTTAAAACTAATATGCTAATCTTTTCTTTTGGTTAGAGTATTTAATCTATATAAATTTAAAGTAGCTACTAATGGGGAAAACAAACTTCCACTTAAATATGCTGCACATATGTCAATGTGTATTTTAAATTCCTGTATTGTTGTTTTTTGTATGTAAGAATATTTTTAGTGTATCCTTTTATTTTTACTTGTTTTATATATTAAGATATTTTATCTATGCTCATAATGGTTAACTTTGATGACAATCATCATCTTAAGACAATCAGTGTGAATTAATTAATGATAACTGAATTTCAATAACATATTAAAATCTTATTCTAATATACTTCTGTTCAACTCCTCTTTTATGCAATAGTTTTCATAGAAATTATATATGTATCCATCATAATCATACTGACAGTTTTTTTAAACTTTATTTTTATTCATTTATTTGAGAGAGAGAGAGAGAAATGCAGAGAGAGGGAGAGAGAGAATGGGCACACCAAAGCCTCCAGCCACTGCAATCAAACTCCAGACATGTGCATCCCCTTGTGCATCTGGCTTACATGGGTCTTGGAGAATCAAACTGAGGTCCTTTGGCTTTGCATGCAAACACCATAACTGCTAAGCCATCTCTCCAGCCCCTCATATTGACAGTTTTATAAATGCTGGATTTTAAACAGATTGCAGAAGAAAAGTGTTATGCAAAAAGTTTATATTATTTATGTTTACTTTGAGCTACTTGACAACTACTCTTTCTTACCCTCTTCAGTTATTTCATTTAAGCTGGGCTTCACCTTCTTCACTTTCAGAGTTTGTTGGATAAGGAATTTCTGGTTGACAGTATCTTTAATTGGCCTTCAATATTCAATGATGTCAGTTACTAACTTGATGAAGATGCCTTGTGCAAGGTAAGTCATCTTTCTCTAGCTGATTCCAGATTGTCTCTTTGTCATTAACTCATCAGTGTGAGTATGATGTATCTAATGTTGGATCTCTAGTTCTTTGAGTTTATTCTGTTTAGATTTATTTGTGCTTCTTGGCTAGATTCATTTTATAAAATTTTGTCATTTTTTCTCAGTTTTTTCTTCCCTGTTTTCATCTTTTTAACCAGCTATTTTATACATGCACATAATGCATTTTGATCATAATCACTTCTCCTTACCTTCTATTTTATTATCCTGTTTCCATTGAACATCTTCCAAGATAGTCCCTCTTCTACTTTGATGCCTCTCTCTTTGCCCACTGAGTTTAATTAGGGTTGCTAGTGTGAATATGGGTGGGGGATTATGTACCAGAGAGCATGCAATTTACTGGTGACTATAGCACTGCAGAGAAAAGTCTCCCCTGGCCCCACATTTTTCTCTCCTCCTAGTGGAACTTCATTATATATGTATTCTTATGCTTTCTGATGCCCAACACGCATCTTAGGCATTGCTTGTTTTTCATTCATAGGCTGCATAATTTTTATTGACCTATCTTCAAAATTGTGGATGTTTTTGCCAGCTAAAGTCTGTTGTTGATTCTCTGTAGTGGGTTTTTCATTTAAGTTGTGATAGTTATAACTCTAACACTGCTCCTTTTACCAGGTACATTATGTCAGCAACTTTTGCATATTGAATTATAATTGGATATAATTTCTATTTTTCCATTTGGTGAGTCATCATTCTCATCTTTTAATTCTATAGGCATGGTTTTCTTTAATTAACTAATTATATTTAACATAACTGACATAAAATTTATATTAAATCATTCCAAAGTGTGGGCTTCTTGAGTGGAATTTTGTTGGCTCTTTTTTTTTAATTTGTGAATATGGCATATGTTCCTTTCCTTAGCATGTCCTGTAGTTTTTGTAAGAAAACAAAATTTTAAAACAGTTTATTGAAACACATTGTTTTTCTTATGTTGGATCCCCATCACATTTCCTTTTAGCCGCTGTACATACATCTCCATATTTCCACTTCTATATCCACTGTACTTTGTGTTCACTCCAGAAACCTGATCCAAGAAACAGGCTCCCTGGTCCTCTTTTCTTTTTTATTTGGATTTGGCTAACAGGAACATTACCGGGGCTACAGGAGGAACAGTGAGGCTGAGGAATGTATTTTCCAAGTTTCTTCTTTGAAGAGGTATCTTTGATCTGTTGATCTCCCCCCCCGCCCCAGTGAATAAAGACCATGGTGATTCTCATACGGCCCTCCACACATAGTTCTCTTGGCCCCCAGATTCTTGGTACCTTTTCATAACCTTGCCATCTCAAGCCTTGGAATGGATGAAATCATTCCTGCGATTCCCTGATGCCCACCTAAACCTTTATAAACAGTCTATTTATTATAATATTCTCAAATTCTCCAATCTAAATTTGCCAGCTGTTTCCTGGTGGGAGTCTTACATATAATTGTCGTGTACCCCATCTTTCTGTCTTCCAAGCTCTATTATCCATGCTTTATTCGGAAGAAACAGGGTGAATGCCTTTGCTTCTGCATATGGTTTAATTAGGTTTCATTGTTGCTGTTAGTTTTGTTTTTATGTTTCAAGGAGCTGAGATATACTTGTTTCATCTTAAGTAATAGGAGTTTGTGTGAGGATAACAGTTGAAATAAAGAGGGTAGCAACTTTTACCATACAGGTTGCCTTTCGGAAGCTGATACTGCCTCATGATAGATCTTAGAGAAATTAGAAAGTAGACAGGGATGTAGTCATCAGTGTAACAGACCCATGAGTGAAACCCTGCTGCTCCCAGTTGCCTTTGCCTTCTGATACTTTGTCCTGTGGGGTGGCTGGGCCTTTGAGTTCTCCTTGGTGAGCAGTAATAAGCTATTTCTGTAGGATTTACCAGTGAGGCCTCAGCTTCTAAGATACTACTCTCTTTTAGTTCTCTTACATAGCACACAAGTATCAAAAATTACACATTTTCTGTGATTTCCATGATCATAATTCATTTGATTTCCCAAGGGTCATATCTATACTGTCTATATTCTTTAGTCAATTCAATGCTATACAATTAGCAGTTAAATGCTCTGGACCTGGCACCTCACAATCTGGCTTGAATCTTTTGCTTACTTTCTAGTAATAGAACCCAGGGTCTTATGTATGCTAGGGAAGCCTTTTACACTGAGCAATAACCACCACCCTCATAGCTTGAATCTTGACTCTGTTCACAATTAATGTATCATTTTTTCAAGTTATTTAATGTTCTCTAAGACTTAGGCATTTGTATGATGAACACATGTTTACTTCTTGGGGGAAATTCACAAAAATAAATTGGGTACAAATATGCTCAGCTAGTGTAAGGTATTACCACTATTTTTTTTTTTTTTTTAGAAGTAAAGTGGTTTTGGCATCAACTTTAAGAAAAATAAATAGGTAAACTAGTCTGGCTAGCAGCTCAAAACAGTAAATCAAGCCTCAGGTGCTTATGTAATGTGACTAAAGAAGCTCCAAAGATCAGAACAGTGCATGAGGTTGGAGATTAACTAGGGTTAAGATTAACCATTATTAAATTTCCTTGTAGACCTGTTGCAACATCAGTGAGAAAGAGAACAGTAGCAAACCTTGTGCCTCAGTTGTCAGTTATGATTCTCTGACTCCTCTATGGAGTGCGTTTGGTAAAGGAAGCAGGAGTTCACCCTGAGCCCACACAGCAGGGTTCTATGTTCTCTATTAGATACAGCTTCTTACTTAGCCTCCAGCTACATTGCAG
The DNA here is from genome assembly GCF_020740685.1 of Jaculus jaculus. NCBI lineage: Eukaryota > Metazoa > Chordata > Mammalia > Rodentia > Dipodidae > Jaculus > Jaculus jaculus. The sequence goes on from NC_059104.1 coordinate 110,115,404, forward strand.
ATGTTTTCCATATATTGAATTCAACCTCTGTAAGAGAAGAATGTGATCACTTTAAATACTCACTATCTTTCTTTCTGGGTAGAACTTTCTTTTTAATTCACTGCCTGGGCCAAGGGAAACCTAGAGATTGGCTGCCTTTAGTGGATTGGATGCAACTCATTCTTATAAAATCAACTAATTGCTAGTTTGAAGGGTGAGGTAGAAGTGGCATGGTGACTTTTCTAAATACAGGAGAGGATTATAGGTAGAGCTCCTTAGAAGGGACTTGGCAGGTGAGGTGAAAGGTTTTCAGAGATTTGGCTTATCCAGTAAAGGATATAACCCTACCTTTCCAGCAAATTTTATGGTAGTTAAATTTTAGCTGTATAAAACTAAAAAATACAACCATTTAGTTCCCATGGTAGAAGTGGAGCAGAAAAGATAAATGTGTGTACAGTGATGTCAGGACATTATCCAACAACAAATTTTCACTAACATCTACTCTGCATCAAGTTACTTACTAGAAACTGAATATAAAATATAAGTGGGCATGTGCAGTGCTCCTGTTGAGATAGTTTGTTGGGTATTAAACCTATATTTCAATGCTTGGTAGAAGTATAATATAACTGGCATTATAGTATAGAATTTCCCCCATACATGTGATTATAAGCCTGATTTATTTATCTTGTGCACTGAGTATTTGTGAAGTGACACAGTGAACATCAAAGGAATTTTGGAGGCAGGTGTGGTGGTATACACCTTTAATCCCAGCACTTGGGAGGCAGACTTAGGAGGATCACCCTAAGTTCAAGGCTACCCTGAGACAACATAGTGAATTCCAGGTCTGCATTGACTATAGTGAGACCCTACTTTGAATAAACAAACTTTCTTCTAGGTTACTTCTTAAAGCATAGAGTAGAATTGTATCTTTTGTGACTTGACAGTATGCAAAGCTAACTGTACATTTTCTCCAGTTACTTGGAGATGTCAAATAAATAATGTTTGCAATTGGTATAATGAAAATACTTTTAAAACCACTATTATGGATATATAGCTTATAATCCTGTCCATGGACATGGAGGAATATGATTTACCACTTTTCTCTCTCTAATATTTTCACATTGGTAAGGAAGTATATTAAAAATGGCTGTTTGGTTTTTCTTAAAGAAGCATTTCCAGCTTTATTGTGAAGTAAAGGAAGGCATTATCACATTTTATTTATGTAGTTATAAGTCATTAAACATGCATTCATTTATCTACCCAGCAAACAGATGTTCAGTACTTTCTTTGTATCATGCTATATGGTTTTTGATCCTTGATATGAAAATGAAAACTCTTTAAAAAATCCTCAAATATTACTGTCTGATGTAGTTACTTTTTATTGTTGGGACAAACACACAACCAGAAACATCTTGTGGGAGGAAAGGGTTTGTTTCAGGCTCACAGAACCCAAGGGAAGTTCCATTATGATTGAAGAAACAGCTGACTCACCTCCTTAGAGGTATCCATAGTAGAGATAGAAAAACCAGCAGCCAGAAAACATGAACATTCAGAGCTAAAACTGGCTCTCTACACACCCAGTCGACACCTCCCCCAGAAGGTTGCTGGAGACTTAAATAGGAAGCTGAGCCTTCGTCAGAACTCTTTGAGGCTATGGGGGACACATATTCACATTCAAACCACCACATTCTGCCTGGGGCCCCTATAGACACTTAATGGGAATGTTGGGATTCCTTGCCAATACACGAATTTACACCAACATACCAATAAGTTTGGGGTATCTTCAGATCCTTGTCATAGGAATTTAAGTAATTAAAGGTAAGATTTAGAGAGACTTTGTTAGGTTAGGAGAAGTCAAGAGAAGGAAGTTTAGCGAACTCCTGCTATGCAGAAGGCAGGAAGGGGTAGAAAACCCACATGGGAGTAGAGGTTGCCCCCATCTCAGCCAAGCAGGGCTGAGATGAAGGGGCCCAATCACAGCAGAGACCTGGATGTGCAGAAGAGAGAGATGAGAATCCAAAAAAGAGAGTGTGCCCACTTGGTAAGTATCATTTATTAATCTTATTGTTGTGGCTTTACCCTAAGGCTTAGGTGAGTCTGAGCAAGAGATCATTGATTTGGGCTCAGGGGGCTGCCTCAAGAAGAGGTCAGCACATATAAGTAGAAGGAGAGAGAGAGAGGTAGAGATGATTGGAAGAGACTAGATCAGATGTTGAAGTTTGGCTCTGCTAAAGAGGTTGGCAGTGTAACATCTTTTTGGTTCCCTCTTTGGGCCTTCTAACTGGCTACCCGAAAATAAGCCTACCTGACTAATTCCCCCTCAGATGCATGACCATCTTTCAATGCAAATCACATTCAGACAAACTTAAAGGTCACCATAGTATTCACCAACTTTAATATTGTTCAAAATCTCATCTGAGATTTAAGACTGTCTCCTAACTGTGAGTTCTGTAAAATCAAAGCAAGTTATATACTTCTAACACATAATGGCACAAGTAAACACTTCATTTTCAAAAAGACATAACAAGGAAAGACTGGACCAATGAAAACTTAATAATAAGTATGCAGCTATCAAACATCTACAGTCCAAAACCCAGTTATGAATGTCTCTGGGCTCCAATTCTGACCCTCCAGCTGGGCTAAGAATCACAGAATCCTGAGCAGTAGCTCCACTGAAGCCATTCCATAGTCTTGGTATATCCAAAACATCTTTAGGTCTACACTGAAAACCATGGCTCATTGTAGCTCTATACAGTAACCTTTCTTGGCCTTCATACAAACTGCTAAACAATTGCAGCTTCAGTAATATAAGACCAGTATCTATGCCAGTAACTTTGTAAACTAACTTGAATTTGAGCAAGATTGAATTTAAAAGGCAGGAGCTTCCTAGATCATCAGGAAGCTCCTGCCTTTTAAATTCAATCTTGCTCAAATTCTCAGGGCATTGGTAGAAGAACACAAGCAGCCTTCATGCTGGTATTCCAGTTCCAACAAAGTTCTGTCTTTCCCCTTTGAAAGTTCATAAGACAACCCCTCACAGGTCACAGTTGTCTCTGCACTTAGCAATTTCAACTTCTCATCAGGTTACTACATTAAACTCTGCTTACAACACTGCAAGGTTTGTCCAGGCCAATGTACCAAATCCTTTTACATTCCTCCTGCCTACAAATTCCAGAAGACCAAAACCCACATGGTCACATTTGTCACAGAGATAGCCCCACTTCTTAGCACTAATTTTACTGTTGCAATTGCTTTCTGTTGTGGAGAAAACACCTGACCAGAAGCATCTGATGGGAGGAAAGGATTTATTTTAGGCTTATAGAATCCAGGGGGAGTTCCATCATGACAGATGAAACTGGATTGCTTCTATAGGTGTATACACAGCAGAGGCAGAAAAAAAGAAACAAAAAACAATAAATAGCCATCAAACACAAACATGTCAGAACTCAAACTGGCTTTCTATACTCTCAGGGGAGCTGACTTAGGATTCACCCCCAGTGATGCCTCCTCCAGCAGGTTGTTGAAGATTAAGTAGAAGCTTAACCTTAATGAAAAATCCCTGAGGCTATAGTAGAAGAACATTCATATCTAAACCACCATCCTGTCCAGTGAGAAATAAATACTGCTCTGTATGTAATCTTTCTTTGAGTTTTATAAATGCCCATAAGTCATAGAGTTAAGAACAAGGGAATGAGGCTACCTGGAAACTACATAGTGAATTCCAGGTCATCTTGAGCTAGAGTGAGACCCTACCTCAATAAAATAAAATAAAATAAAGTAAAATAAAATAAAATAAATAAAAGAAAAGAAAAAGAGAAAAAGGGAAGGCTAGCTTAAATCATTTGACCAATCCAGGATATATAATTCCAAATTCACACTTCTAGTAAGGTATTTCTCTAGGTTTATGTTGCATAACAGTCAAAGATGATAGTCCATGTATTGCTGTAGACATAGTAACTCCAGGGCAAAAATCATTCAGGGTTAAATTATAGTACAATCTGTCAATAGGTTGACATCCAGCAGTTTTAATAATTAACATTCTTACTGTGCTTAGGACAAACTTTCTCATACATTTCCCACTCTGGGGTATTTACAGGTTTTACTTGTATTTAAAACTAAGCCTATGTATGAAATGAATCAAGACAAAAATCACAGTGATTGAAGCAGAAGCCTAGATCATGAAGGCTTGAAACCTTGTCCTGCTGGCCTCTTTTTCTACCTCATGTGTTATTGAAAGCATATATAAGGAATCTGAGGGATTGCTAAATAGTATTTGAAAATAGACACAATTTATGTTTTCTCATTATCTTCCTGGTGGATCTTGAAAGTTTTATAGCTGATGCTTTGGGAAGTAAGAACTGCTACCCAACACAACTGTCATCACAACAATCGAATCTAAAATCAAGTACCTAGTTCAGGTACCCTGAGGGAATAGAAGTATCAGTGGAGAGGCCTACTGACAGGAAATGTTTAAATGTGCCAGATAGAAGAGCTGTAGACCACTGGGACTCAGGATTTAAAGAAAGTGGGATGAGCGACAGGATCATTTATCACAGAGTAGGTAGCTCCTGACTCTCCTCCTGGAACCCTGGACTGGTACATCATTTAAGTGCTAGTGTTCAGGCCTAGCCCAGTGTGTCAATGTAAAAGAAAAAAGCCAGGCTTCTGTTTTGGATGTCTGAAAAGTGGCAGTTATTACTCTTTTATTCGAGATCTGATTCCAAGTGCTTGGCCTGGGGCAGTTACCAGCAGCTATGTCATGATGATCAGGGGCAATAGCAGGTCAAATTCTGCCCTCTTGACAGGGGTTGCTTAAACAGTACCTATTGATGTCATTGATATTTTATCATTTTAATCACAATTTTTAGATTTAAGCTTATGGTATTGCCAAGTAGCATAAGCAACACTTAGACTCTCTTAGCCATCCAGATCCATAGGGCTGATCTTTGGCTCTTACAAGGTTGTTGATAGCTTATCCTTGATTTGTATTCTACCCAAGATTCTCAGGTGGGTTATTCATACTTCCTTAAGATGAAGTAGTTTTTTTTTTTAACATATATAGTACTTCAGATTAAAAATGCTAAAAGTTTAATATCTTATTTCTTAGGGTCAATTAAAAAATGTAAAAATATCCCTGTATCCAGCTGGCTTGTCAGAACACCACATGTCTGTCTAGAAGCTGTTGTTACTCTGATGGGTCAGAGGGAAAGGAGAATGACAGTATTACTGAGAAAACAGAAGCATTTCCACAGGGAGATGAAACATACAAGTTGCAGTCAGCTCTTCTTTACTGGGACAAACATCCAACCAGATATAGCTTATAGAAGGAAGGGGATTTATTTCAGATTTACAGAGTCCAGAGGAACACCATCAGTGGCAGAAGAAGATGACTCCATTTCCTATACTTTAAGCAGAGAGACATCAGCAACATCCAGTACCACAAAACACAAAAGTCAGTGCTCTCTGAACCTACCTAGGGCTGTACTTATATCTGGCCCAAAATGCTCTTTAAGGCTGGACCCCAGGACGTGCCCCCAGTGACATGCTTCCTAGTAGTAGGAATCTACCTGCAAGGAGCGAAAGTTGGAATAAAACACCTGAATCTTTGGGGCCATACATTCAAACTGTCGCATTCAAATTACTACAACATGTTAGGTTGATGTGTCCTATGAAAATACTTCCTGGTCTCCCATGGAAAGCAGAGGGAAGAGAAAACATAAAAGAAGTAATGTTTGTTAAACATTTGATATATGCTAGGCACTGTGCTACATGCTCTTTGAGTGACCAAATTTTCCATTGGTTCCCACCTGACTTTCAGAACCCCTCACAAGTTAGATGCCATTGACCCTATTTGGAATGGTAAGAAACCAAGATTAATCATTCAATAGTATTTATTTGAGCTTGGTTTGAATGTAGACTCATGTGCCTCATAATATTGTCCCCAGGAGGAATTTGAGGCTATCTTTTTCTATTTGTTTGGACATTCTGGTTCAAGTGTTACATTCTCATGGCTATCTTTTATTCAGTGGGTATGTTCATGCACATATTTATCATAGCACTGATAAAAGGGTAGTGCTTCTGGCTACCAGGGAAGGCTGAATTATTTAATAATATTGATCATGGCAGGTATATGACTAAAGCCTTACTGGTTTGTAATCTATTCTGGCTAAGCAGTAGGGAATAAAATTGATTCCTATTAATTTAGCTATCATAGTTTAAGGGAAATATATAACACATTTCACTCTAGTTCTGAAACCTGTCTTGACAAAGCCCTTCTCTAAGTGAGGAATGTTTCTTTGGGACTCTTTTCATGATACTATTTTTCAGTCAAGTACAGAAAAAAGACAATCAGAAGTAGGGAGATATAGTTTAAAACAGATGTTACAGATTCAAGGTCTAAATTAAATTTGGTGGTCAACCCAAAAGTTAAATTTGAATTCTCACTGCTCTTGTGTAGGGAGAATGAATAAGAAATAGCATAAAGAAAGAGAAGAGAAAAGAGATTGGGAAAATATTTTTTAAAAAAACAAATTCTTAATACTTGCTTATTTTGAGTAGTTTCTTTTTATGTTAATGAAATGCTTATGCTTACCAGTATTAATGTTATTTCACACATTTATTTAACAAGTGTTTTGTATGGTAAATGAACTTTTAAAGTTTTATTTTACATTTTGTATATGTTTTTACATCAATACTTAAAAGTATATATAGTTACCATGCATAACATTATATTTTGAAGCATGTATACATTGTCATGACTGAATCTACTTAAAAAATGTGTTACCTTACGTAGTGTAGTGGTTTGATTCAGGTGTCCCCCATAAACTTAGGTGTTCTGAATGCTAGGTCCTCAGCTAGTGGAAATTTGAGAATTAATGCCTACTGGAGGCAGTGTATTGTTGGGGGTGGGCTTATGGGTATTATAGCCAGGTTCCCCTTGCCAGTGTTTGGCACACTCTCCTGCGGCTATTGTCCACCTGATGTTGGTGAGGAAGTGATGTCCTCTCTTTGCTCATGCCATTGTTTTCTCCTGCCATCATGGAGCTTCCCTTTGAGTCTGTAAGCCACAATAGACCCTTTTCTCCCACAAGCTGCTCTTGGTCAAGTGTTTTCTGGCAGCAATGAGAACCTGAGTGCAACACATAATTGTAATGAGAACACTTTACAGACAGTATCAGCATTTTGCAAGAATATACTATATTATCTGCAGCCACTATGTATAATATATATCCTGGATTCATTCCTCTTGCCTGAGAGTAATTGTGTATCTTTTAACAAATAGCTTCCTAGAGTCTCCCAAACCACTAGCCCACCGAAAACAACATGCCACTCTCTGCAATAAAATTACGTTATTTATATTCTATGTATGAGTGAAATCATGCAGCATTTGTTATTTTGTATTGGTTTCTTTCTTTTTTAAATTTTTTAAATATGTGTTTTTTAATTAATTATTTATTTATTTGAGAGCAACACATAGAGAAAAAGAGAGAATAGGTGCGCCAGGGCCTCCAGCCACTGCAGATGAACTCCAGAGACATACGCCCCCTTGTGCATCTGGCTAATGTGGGTCCTGGGGAATCGAGCATGGAACCGGGGTCCTTAGGCATCACAGGCAAGCGCTTAACTGCTAAGCCATCTCTCCAGCTGGGTTTCTTTCTTTTAACACAATGTTCTCCATGTTCTACCAGGTTGTTGCTCTTGCTGAGAGTGTAACTTAGCATAGCCATTATGGGAAAAAGAATGGAGGTTACTAAACAGTAAAAATAGAGTTACTCTAAGATCCAACAGTCTCACTGTGCATTTAAGTGTGTGTGCACATGCATGCATGTATGTATGCTAATGAAATAACATCAGCATATCAGAAATATCTGCATTCCAATGTCATCATGACATTATTCAGAATCTCTGGGATTCAGGATCAATTTAGGTTTGTACTGAAAGATGATTAGATGAGCGAACTTATAAGTTTGTTAATGATTCTTTTAGATTAAGGATCTAGCTCCATGGTAGGGCACTTGCCTAGTACATGTGATGTTCTAGGTCCACTTCTCAGCACCATAAAAAATCCTTTCCTATTATGTGTTACCTTAGAAGAACTGATAATTCTTCCCTTTCTTTCTCAGAAGTATCCATGTTGGATGATAATCTAGGTGGCCACTCTGTTTATAGAACATCTGCAATGTGCTGGCACCTGGAGAAAGACACAAAAGCACTGTGATTCCCTGTCCTCAGGAAGGTTACATTCCAGTGGAATGTCAAAAAATCAAGAGAAAAAAGTCAAAGAATCAAAGGGTAATATGAATGTAGAATGACTAATAAAATACCCAAGGAAATCATATTTAGGCCAAGGCCTACAAGATGGGGGTGAGCTCTATAGAACCAATAGACGAATATACTGGCAGATAAGTAGCAGGTATAAAGGCCCTGCAGTACTACTAATACCTGCTTGAGAAGAGTAGTAAATACAGCTCAGATCATGTAGTATGCAGCTTCCAGGCCACTATAAGAAGCTTCAACTATATTCTCAATATAAAAGGTATAGTGAGGACTGGAGAGATGGCTTTGTGGTTAAAGTACTTGTCTGTGAAGCCTATGGACCCGGGTTTGATTTTCCAGTAATCACATATGCCAGATGCACAAGGTGGCGCATGCATCTAGAGTCCATTTGCATTGGCTAGAGGTCCTGGTATGCCCATCCTGCCTCTTTCTCTCTCTAAAATAAATAAATAAATAAAATATTCTTGTAAAAGTATAATGATAAAATATTGAAAAGATTTAAAAAATAATTTTGTCATTTCTTAGGAGAGCTTTCTCTTTAGTAATTTATATAGCATTTAAGGGATGAGGATGTAGCTCAGTGGTAGAGCACTTGCCTACCATGTGCAAGACCCTGAGTTCTAGCCCTAGAGCTGAAAAAACAATTATAGAATACTTGGTCATTTGTATTTTAATATAGAATAACATAAAAATTAATGACCCATAATTTCTACACAAATAGCTTTTATATATATATATGTATGTATAAATTTTATTTATTTGAGAGAACAAGAAAGAATGGGCACACCAGGGCCAAACGAACTCCAGACACATGTGCCACCTTGTGCATCTGGCTTACGTGGGTCCTGGGGAATCAAACCATGGTCCTTTGGCTTTGCAAGCAAATACCTTAACTGCTAGGCCATCTCTCCAGCTATTTTTCGAGGTAGGGTCTCACTGTATCCCAGGCTGACCTGATACTATGGAGTCTCAGGGTGGCCTCAAACTCACAGCAATCCTCCTACTTCTGCTTCCTGAGTGCTGGGATTAAAGGTATGCGCCATCACGTCCAGCTTAATATATTTTTTCATTGAAGAGAAAAGCAATTTTTATACCCATACACCTATACTCATATAAATTTTTCTTTTTATTGTTCTACTACTTAAGCACTTTTCCCAAAAGAAGTCATTATTAAGCAGTTCATTTTGCATCATTCAAAATTATGTGCAAATATATATTTGTGTGCATACATTATATGTAAATAGTATAATTTGCATTATGTACACACATACTTATAACACAAAACATTTCATTCTTACTAAAATGACATAACATTCTATTTTATAGATACATGATCTTTTCTTAAGACAAAAAAATGCATGGATTGGCATTTCTGTGTCTTTTCTTTTGTTTTTCTACAACAAAATATACTATCAAAGATAATTTCATGTGAAAATCTTGGCCTACCTTTTCAAGGGGCATTATTGAATACTATTATTATGTATTGTTAAACTTTTGAAAGGTAATGCTGTCTTGTCCTTCCTGAATGACTCAGTCAAAATTGTTCCTGTTTTCTTGTAACTTCTTGAAAATTGGACAACAGTAAATAGTTTCATTTTCCCATTTGATAAATAGCAAAAGATATCTCACTATGTTGAGATATATGTCTATCAATTATGAATTATACTGAATTTATTTTCTCATATTTCCAATTTGTTTTTATTTATTTTCTTTATTTGAGACACACACAGAAAGACAAAGATGGAGAGAGAGAGCAAGCGGGGGTGGGCAGAGAATGGGCACAGCAGGGCCTCCAGCCACTGCAAACAAATCCCAGATTCATGCACCACCTTGTACATCTGGCTTACATGGGTCCTGGGGAATCAGATCCTTTTGCCTTGCAGACAAGAGCCTTTACTGCTAAGCCATCCCTCCAGCCCTACAATTTCTTATATTTCTATTTTTTTGTGAATGTTTATACATTTTTATCCATTTTTTCTGCTGAGTCATTGATTTATCTGAGTTCCTTGTGAACCGATCAATTTGTAATTACTACAAATATGCTGAGTGATGCCATAATGAATCCATTTTCTCAGCTTGATGTTTTGTTCTTCAGAGTTTGGACTGCAGGTAGTCAAATGTGCCAGGTTGCTCTTTATGGCATCTTGGTGATAAGACCTGATTTAGTAGCTTTGTCTACTCTAGCAACATATATAAATTATAATAAATACAGCAAGTTTTCCTCTGAAACTATTAGTTGGAATATTTGGAACCATGAGAGTAAGATGGCTTGAATTATATATTAGAAGTTTACATTTGATGCTATGTGATGTGTGATTTCAAGGACAGCAAGAATGGCTGTGGGGAGAGATTGCAGTGGGGTGGTAGGGTCTGAAATACTGCTCTGATACAGAATCTTGTAGGTGCTGGGCAGCTTCATGGTAGTTCCGAGACCCTATTTATAGGTGGTCTCACCTTGCTCCACAGGCAAGTGCCTTGACCATTAAGTCATCTTTCCAGCCCTACTCTTTCTATTATAAAACCTTCCACTTTTGACTCTCAAGCCATTAGGTTATATTACCCAGTGTATTTCTATTCCTTTCACCTTCATATTCTTAAGCATTTTCCTTTATTTTTCTGTCATTTCAGCTCTTGAAAAAGTGGTGTCCTCTTCTATTACTTTTGTCATAACACTGGTTTTTCTTCAAAATATGTGGCCCTAAAACATACTTTTGGAATGTGACATTGTCTTCATTGATCTGCCTTCCATTTTCATTCTACCTGAGAACCTCATTTTTGTGTGCTTGTGTTATTTCAGGTATAACAAAAACTTGCAAACCCTCCACCATCTCAGTTTCAGCTTCCTTTCTGTCTCTCACTATTGCTTTCAATTCTGGCAGTTACCTAAGTGCCACTAGGATTGGCAGTTCTTCCATTGCCCTTATCACTGCTCTATCACTCTGCCCCTTGATCTGTCTCTTCTGTTTAGTTAGTTTACATTTCATGGACAATTATTAGACACTCCCTTATTTTTTTGTACTTTTTTTTTTTTATGAAAGAGAGGGTAAGAGAGATAGAAAGAGAATTGACCTGCCAGGGCCATTGCATTTGAACTTCAGACTTTGTGTGTTTGCATTACCTTGTGTGTCTGGCTTTTGTGGGATCTGGAGAGTTCAACATGGGTCCTCAGGCTTTGTAGGCAAGCACCTTAACTGTTAAGCCATCTCTCCAGCCCCACTCCCTTGTTTTTGACTCTCTTGGTGATCGCGTTTTCCAAGTAGGTTTACTCTTATGGTCACAAGACAATTACTTTCTGCAAAACATCATCTTCCCTGACCTTACCTCCATATTTGCCCAGTGGTTTTCATTACATTCATGCCAGGCTCACATTCTTCGCATATTTGCTTATAGGTCTATAAGGTCTACCTAAATCCCTTATTTAAAAAAGACCCCTTATTTAAAATGACCACCTCTCTTCTTGCTATTCACTTCACTCCATAGTCTCTGTTTTATTTCATATATTCTGCCATGCAATGTATAGTTACTTACTTTTAATGATTGCTATTGCTTATTTTGTCTGTATTCCTATTAGAATATAAACTTTAGAAGAGCAGGGGTTTAGACTTGTTCTTTAATTGTATCATAAAGCATTTAACAAACTGTTTAACTAATTATCAATATTCAATAAATATTTCTATATTTCTAATATGTTTACATGAAGTAATGAATTGTTCTCAAATCATTGTCTGTTAGGTACTCATCTTGGTGGTTCTGGCTCTGGAATCTGAGCGATTAGCCAGTTCCACTTCTTAAACAATGCCTGCATGGGAAGAATGGATGCCTGAGGTACAAAGGAAAAGAAGATTGGCTCCAATGTTTATTACACTGTAAGACATAGCCAAGTGAGTCTACTTATCATTCATAGTATCTCTAAAAGTTATGAGACTCTCTAGGGCCAGTTTTCTGAAATCAATACTACAAGACACATTATTAAAGAATTATGATGGAAAAATTGAATGCTTGAGTGCTTTTGAAATCCAGCCAATGATAGAAACAAGTAAAGCCCAAAGAAGACTTCTGCCCCTTTTAATCTTTTTTTAAAAATATTTTTTGTTTATTCTTACTTATTTGAGAGTGACAGACAGAGAGAGAAGGAGGGAGAAGGAGAAAGAGAGTGAGAGAGAGGGAGAGAGAGAGAGAGAGAGAGAGAGAGAATGGGAGCATCAGGGCCTGCAGCCACTGCAAACAAAGTCCAGATACATGTGCCCCTAGGGAATCAAGCCTCAAACCGGGGTCCTTAGGCTTCACAGGCAAGCACTTAACCACTAAGTCATCTCTCCAGCCCCCTTTTAATCTTTATGATTGGTAAAGTATCACCTTTGCTAACAAGAAAGGGAGACAAATGATCAATTTCTAGCATTGTGAAACTGTGAGAAACAGAACTGAAGGTTTCTGGAAAGTGCATAGACAATGCTTTGCACTGCTTACCTGTGATGAGACTCTTCTACTATGGCATTAGTGATAAAGCTCCTAGATAAAATGGAATATTCAAATCTTTCACATCATGGTAGGAGTGGCTGTATTTTCCTTCTCACTGCACTTTCAGATAAGGCATTGATTCTTTTTTAATTTTAGAAATAAATTTGGCAACATTTTAGAAGTAGAAAACATTCACAAGTTAATTTCTAAAAAGTTCTTCTCTAGTCTCCCAAGAATGTGGGCAAATTTATTTGTATATCTCACAAGATGTAGGCAAGCCAGTGGGCAGTAGTTTTTGAGAACAGAATATACTTTCTATCATTTCTTTTCCAAGAAGCCTAATACTCCACTAATTGATATTTGAGAATCATATGCTCTTCTATGGATGAAATGTCAGTTGTTGTTTACAGTGTGCCTGTCTTTAATGCAGTTGATTCCTAGGTGAAAATCTGGAAGGCTGTGTCTGTGATGGGAATGTGCACGCATACACACATGCACATGTACACATACTTGTGTAACATTATTGGACAATGTACTGAAGTTCATTTTTGGAACTTTAGATACTTCAGATGTAGCAAATATGGATGGAGCCCTATAGACAGTGCATTTAAAAATGCTATAGCTCCAGCTACCTGAGAAGCTGAGACAGGAGGATATCTTGGGTTAGGAATGTCAGGCCAGCCTGGGCAAAATAGTGAGACCATATATACCAAACAAACAAGCAAGCAAGCAAACAAACCATCAAACAAACACAGTCTTTGAAAATCATCTTTAGATTAGATGATAAAGTTGAAAGGAATGAGGACTGGTGATGGGAAGTTGTGTAATTTTAGATGTTGGAAACGAAGAAAAGTATATGTTTAATAAATATCTGTTCAGTGAACAACTAGATGATTTCACTATGCATAACTATTGCAGTCTGGTTCACCTTGCTGCTAGAAATCACCCAACCAAGAATAGCTTCTGGGAAAAAGAGATTTATTTTGGCTTACAGGCTCGAGGGGAAGCTCCGTGATGGCAGGGAAAACAATGGCATGAGCAAAGGGTGGGCATCACCCCATGGCCAACATAAGGTGGACCACAGCAACAGGAGGGTATGCCAAACACTTGTAAGGGGAAACTGGCTATACCACCATAAGCCCACCCCCAATAATACACTCCCTCCAGGAGGCATTATTTCCCAAATCTCCATCAGCTGGGAACCTAGCATTCAGAACACCTAAGTTTATGGGGGTCACCTGAATCAAACCAATAACATATGAATATTTAGGCATGTTCTGAGTCTAGGAGGTGACTTTATTACACAGATGATGTACTTTACAGGACGTGTGCATGTGCATTTTTCAGTTCATGGTGACTAAATTTTCTGTTTGGGAGTAACAAAGCTTATTTGTAAAAAAAAAAAAGAAAAAAAAGAAACAAAAACACCAACAGTAAAAACTTGTTTTGCCTCAATTTTGACTCAGTTTTTCTTTTCAGTCCACACTAACCGACTTGTCCTAATGTGATATTTATTCTTAAAATAAGTTTTCTGTGCTAACATTTTAAACTTTGTTCTTCTTGATGTAGAAGTGAAAGAGATCAGCTGACCCAGATCAAGTAATGGGAAGGTGACCTTCCTCAGGGTAGTAATTCAAAAGGAAGATAAGATTCTAGCTCCCCCTACACCTTTCCCTTTCATTTTAAAATTCCTTTCTTTGTCTTTTCAAGGCACTTTGATGCTTTCAGGCTTAAATACATAAGACAGTTAAAAGTCATTTCTTTCTTGATATTGATATAAAAAAGGAAAGTTTCTTTCTTATGAGTCTCTCCTTCTGTTCTTTCCTCTCTTCTCTTTTCATCTCTCATCTCCTTCCCTCCTATCTTCCCTCTATCTTTTCTTCCATTCCTCTCTCTCTTCCTTCCTCCTTTTATCCCATACATGCACATGTTTAGATCATCTTTATAAATACGTGATTCTGCAAGCAACCACAATTAAGCTCAGTGGGATACACATACACACACACAGACACACAGACACCCCAGAAAGGCAATAAAATAGAAGGATTACTTGGGAAAATAAGGAGCTCAGTGGGAAGGGGAGAAACAATGTTTTCCAGTTCAAAGGCAGTTCAGTAGGAAGAATTCCATTTACTTGGAGGAGGGTCAACTTTTGGTACTACTCAGGCCTTCAACTGATAGCATGAGGCCCAGTCACTTTAAGGAGGGTAATCTCCTTTACTCAGTGTGTCAATTTAAATTTAAAGTCATCCAAAGAACTCCCCCAGAAACACCCAGAGTAGCATGGATCAATGTATGTATTCAGAAATTAATCATGATCCCATGCATTATCTACTTGACAACTTCATACATCATCTTAAATAATACTTGATCTTTATATCAACAAATAGCACTGTGATAATTTCTCCTAATATGATACATCTCTTGCCCCGGCCAGCGGGGAGTTGAACAAGGACTCGGGGAGAAGCTAACCTGAATGGGGGAGGCAAACAGACACAAGAAGGAGACCAAGGTAGGTATTTGTCAAGGTCTTGAAGTTTATTTTTTACACATAGGTTTTTATAGGGTTGTAGGGGGAAGGAATCGTAACCAGGCCAGAGATCACAGGGTTACTGGTTACATGTAATTTCTTTGTTTCTTCATCAATTACCGGCAGCACCAGGAGAGGCTATCACCCAGGCGTAACGGCTCCTTCATTTCTGGTAATAGATCATTAGATGAGGAAATAGAAACTTAACTTGCTATATGGCGGTTTCTGTCAACATGGCCAAGGTTTGGTTCATAGCTCCCAACAATCTCTCACACATGGAGGAATTATAGGGTCTCACTCAATATTAAAATTTCATTTTGTGGTCCTAACCCCCAGTGTTGCTGTATTTGGGGAGAGGGCTTTTAAAGAAGTAGTGAAGATGAAATGGGGCGTAACTCCTACAGAGTTCACATCCTTATATTCAAATTGATGTTCCAGCACCTCTCCCAACCCTTATAAGCACAGACTAAAAATAATATGAGGACATAAAGAGAAAACATACATGTGCACACTGGTAAAAGAAACTTCAGGGGGCTGGAGAGATGGCTCAGTAGTTAAAGGTATTTGCTTGCAAAGCTTTGCAGCTGGGGTTTGATGCTCCAGTACCCACAAAAACAAAGCCAGATGCACAAAGTAACACATGCATCTGGAGTTGATTTTAAAGCAGGAGGCCCTGGAGTGAGTGTCCATACTATCTTATCTACCTGTGTCTCTATCTCAAATAAATAGTTTTTTTTTTTTTTTTTAAAGAGGTTTCAGCAGCAACCTAATTTCTTGGAATCTTTTTTTCTTTCTTTTACTTTTTTTTTGAGAAAGGGTCTCACTCTAGCTCAGGCTGACCTGGAAATCACTATGTAGTCTCAGGGTAGCCTAGAATTCATGGCAATCCTCCTACCTCTGCCTCCTGAATGCTGAGATTAAAGGTGTGTACCACCACACCCAGCTTATCTCTTGGAATCTTGAACCTAGGTTTCTCAGCTTCCATATACACATGAGAAACAAACATCACTTGCTTGTTTATTTTAATTTTAATTTTTAAATGGCAGCCTGAGAAAACTAAGACAAAGAGAAACATGACCTAGAGTTATAGTAGTTTGAATCTTCAGACTTCTTGGTATCAGAGATTTTCTCTAAAGGATATATTCATTGCAGGGTTTATGACATATTGCTACATGATAATGGTCATCAAAGAATGGCAGTAGGGAGCAGGGATATTTCCTGACAAGCATCTCTATATGCACAAAACATTGAGCAAAGTGGTGAGGTATAAACGTTTCTAAAATAAGTGAATGAATGCTTTGAATGACATTGAACATTTACAAAGAAGATAAGTCATACAAAAATTTTGAAGGTTAGATTCACATATACACATATTTCTCATATCACCCAAAGTAAGGATGCATTGGAAATAATCTTAGTTGTCCACCAGCATAGTAAGATTACAAGTTATGGCTCATCTACAAAGTGATAATCAAATATAAACATTATGAATGCTACTTGGAAAAACTTTTTCTGTAAATGTTATAGAAAAATATAAAATGTGTTCTGTTATGATCACACTTGCATAAAATTATTCTTGCACATGGATAAAACATTTATTTTCTTATAATATCACTTTTATAATAATGTGTTAAAGCATTGGTATTTATTTAATGACAACTTGTTCGCTGTGTCTCACTGCCATCAGTGCTCTATCATCCTCATGTGGATTGCTCAGCGAGCTGACCTGTGTCATTCATGGGATTCATGGAATTGGGTTAGGAGTTAGGAGGTTTTTTTTGGGGGGGGGGGTCATTACCTGGTCCCTCTACTCTAGGAATAGCTAGGGTTGGCATCTTTCCTATCAATGCTTTTTATTATGTAGTTTCTTAAGAGAGCACAGCTGTTCTTTCCTTCTCCGCAGAAGTATAGATTATAATTGAAAGAAATACAGTAGTATCTAAAATTGTTAAATTAACCAGGAGGGAGAAAACATTGCAAAGTCACAACTGTATTCAGTATCATTATTGTTCAATGGAGAGTGGTTAATGTGAGCCTGTGAGTAGTCCTTATCAGGAGAGTATTCTCCCATACTATCCTTCCATATTCATGCATACACTGACCTGAGGACTTCTAGATTTCTCAATATACTCTTAGAGAGAGTATAATATTCAAAGGGGTATTGCATTTTTATTGAGAATTTTAATATATGAACATATTACAAAAAATCATATTCCCATTGGGCTATACTTTAAAATTTTTTAAATATTTTATTTATTTATTTAGTTGAGAGAGAGAGAGAGAGATAAAGAGAGAGACAGGGGCAGATAGATAGATGATTAATAGATAGATAGATAGATAGATAGATAGATAGATAGATAGATAGATAGAGAACAAGGATGCCAGGGCCTATAGCTACTGCAAACAACTTCCATACACATGCAACATCTTGTGCATCTGTCTTATGTGAGTACTGGGAAATTAAACCTAGATCCTTAGGCTTCACAGGTAAGTGTCTTAATTGCTAAGCCATATCTTCATTTTTATTTGTGTGTGTGTGTGTGTGTGTGTGTGTGTGTGAGAGAGAGAGAGAGAGAGAGAGAGATCGAGAGAGAGAAACAGAGAGAATGAGAATGAAAGTGATGGGCAGCAGGACCTCTTATCATATAAATGAACTCCAGACACAGACACCACTCTGTGCATCTGGCTTTACATGGGTACTAGGAAATTGAATCTGGGCCATCAGGCTTTGCCAGTAAGTGCCTTTAACTGCTGAGCCATCTCTCCAGCCAAGGTTATACTCTTATGCTCCCTCTCCCTTTCCCACATTGAGGACTGTCCTTAGTGGGGTGATCAACAATCACTATAGGGTCATGAATATACTTAATGACTATTCCAACCCTTTCCCATGTTCCTTAATGATTCGTCCAAGTGACATGTCACTTGGTACCTAATTTTAGCTTTAGGCCACCACTTCACAGAGATATGTGAGATGGGGCTTAGGGACATGTGCTGGTCTGAATGGTTACAGGGATTGGGTAGACAAGTGATAGAGAACATGGTCAGTTAGGCAATGTGAATTCAGACAGTGCATATGTCTACAAACATCATTAAAAAAACTGTAAGCTTTATGTAACAAGAAAAACAAGATATCCTATGTGCCCAAAAGCAAAGCAATAAAGGTTCTGAAAGAAAAGGATGATAATTTTTGGCTTCACTACAGAGAAATTTTATATTTAATATAAGCCATTTGTCATTTTCATAGTTTTTAACCCTAATTATTTTTTTTTGGCAAAATATCCTCCTCAGGAATATTCTCTCTCAGATATTTCAGTGATTTCTTTTTTTCTATTTGACAGTGAAGAGATGGTGATGAGAACTCCTTGTTCTTCTCTCTCTCTCTTTCTCTCTCTGTGTGTATGAGTGTGTGTGCGTGTATGTGTGTGGTAGTCAGGTTCACATTGCTGGCAGAAAACACCCAACTAGGAGCAGCTTGTAGGGGAAAAAAAAGGTTTATTTTGGCTTATATACTCGAGGGGAAGCTCCATGACGGCAGGGGGAAATGAAGACATGAGCAGAGGGTGGACATCGCCTCTTGGCCAACACCGGGAAGACAACAGCAACAGCAGTGTCTCAAACACTGGCAAGAGGAAGCTTGCTGCCACACCTATGAGCCTGCCCTGCCCCAAACAATACATCACCTCCAGGAGGATTTAATTCCCAAGTTGCTAGCAGCTAGGATTCTAGCATTTAGAACACATAAGCTTATAGGGGACACCTGAATCAAACTACTGCAGCATGTATGCTGGTATATGTGTGGGTACACATGTATATGGGGCACATTCATGTGTTGACTGTGGAGGTCAGAGCTCGCTGTTAGGTTCCTTCTTCAGTCTTTCTCACCTTATTTTTCAAGACAGGGTCTCTTGCTGAATCTTGAGCTTACTAAGTCTACTAGACTTGCTAGCCAGCAAGCACCAGGAAGCCTCTGTCTTCATCTTCTCAGTGCTGGGATTAGATACATATGCCACTGCCACACTTGCTTTCACATGGGTGGTTTAGACCCAACTTCAGGTCCTCATGCTTGAGTGACAAGCTATTACCCAGTGAGTCATCGCCACAGCCCCAAGGACTTCCTGTTTTTATCCTTTCCAGACACATGAGACCTTTGCATAGTCATTCAATTGATGGTCAGAATACTCATCAAAGACCCCCTACCTATCAATTACAAAGTACTATACAAGACCTTGGGGAGAGAGTGGGTAGACAAAAATCTCCCTTCATGGGCTTATGCATTTTTATGGAATATATTGTACAAATGTTTACTTAATCCTTATGATAGGTCTATGAAGAAGTCACTTATTTATATTTTATAAAGAGGAAACTAAGACTATGCAAGTATAAGCAAACTATGGAAAGACCATAGAGCTGCAGGAGCCAGGATTCCTCTGTCTTCTCTACTTAGGGGGTTGGTGGTCTCTCATTCTCAACTCGTCCTGCACAAAAGCTTTCATGACTTAAATAGTGATGATGTAAACAGATGGCTCCTCCAAAGCCACTTTTCATAGTAACAAATATGAACAAACTTGTTCATCTATAAAGTCCCTAGTTAACAAACCCCATTTGGTCTGAGCTGCATACTAGGGCTGGAAACAAGAAAGATTGGATATGGGAAAAGCAAACTCCAAAATAAAAACAAGCACATCTGTACTTTCACATAGCATATGCGATAAATTTTTATGTAGTGATAAAAGCTATAAAAATTAAGGAAAGTTAACTGATATTCAAAGATATAGGATGAGGAATGCTTTAAAGAATGATAGAAATAACAAGTCCCTTTAAAAACATGTTTGAACAGGAATCTGGATGAAGTGTACCATTAAGATAAAAAATGGGGGCTGGAGAGATGGCTTAGCGGTTAAGCGCTTGCCTGTGAAGCCTGAGTTTGTTTGCAGTGGCTGGAGGCCCTGGCGCGTCCGTTGTCTCTGTCTTTATCTGCCTCTTTATCTCTCTGTCACTTTCGAATAAATAAAATAAAAATAATTTTAAAAAAGATAAAAAATGGTTATAGGAAGTGTAATAGGCTGTGGAATGAGAATCAACAGTGTGAACAAACTTTCCATGGCGTAGGATCAGCTGGAGAGCGAGAGTTGGAGAATGCCAATGTATTCATGGTGGAACCATGTATGAGAACTTCACTTGAGACAAGTGTATGTAGAGTGGGTGAAGTGAGGTCTTGAGAATGATCCAACTGAGATGATGGAATTTGGGCTCATTTGGAATATCAGATGACATGGTGCAACATATCATGTAGAGATAATTCTTTGATGAGCATTTACATGCTCAAAACTGCTTGTTGAAAACATAGACATGAAGCCTAGGGAAACAAGCTTTGTTTAAGCTTTGTGGTGATTTGAATGTAAAATGTCCCCTATAGTCTCATGTGCTTGAATAGTTAATTCCTATTTGGGAAGGTTGGGGAGCCTTTGGGAAGTGGAGCCTGGATGGAGGAAGTATCACTGGGGGTGGTGTGTCTTGGGGTATTATAGCTCAGCCCTCTTGCCACACTCAGATAACGTTCTCTACTTTCTTCCTGCTGATGTGGTGTTGTGATGCGTAGCTATCTGCTCTTGCTGTCTTTTTCCTGCCATAATGAAGCTGCCCCTTGAAACTATATGCTAGTAATAAATTCTTTTCTTCCATGAGCTCCTTCTTCTGATCAAATGTATTGACTTAGCAATGAGTGTCTAACTGCTACAAGTTTAGATGGGCAGATCAGTGCCTACTCTAGCTAACTCGGTGAACACAAGAGAAATGCTTTTGGTACCTTTTGCAGAGCTGAGTCATAGCAAGTCTGTTGGGGCAACAGCTACTAGAACTTGCAAGACCATTACTGATTCTTTTTTTAATTTTGAGGCAGACAGGTAGAAGGGCCTGAGAACAACCAACCAATGACTGTTCCTCAGTAGGTCAAGTATTTCTATACTTCCATGGTCCTGTTTTTCTGTCAATTGTAAGATGAGTCAGAGGGGAAAAGTAATGCAGATATGTCTGATGTTCATGCCAATTATAAGATACATTCTAATTCTAAGAACTGTTAAAGATGGTAGAAAAAGTGATTCATTGTACTAAGGAAATATGGTCTACGAAAGCATGCTTATGTCATACTTTATAGTTACTGTCTAACTGCATCAGGTCACTGCAGATGCTTTGGAGTCAGACAACTGAGCTTCTGCTATGGTTTTATTACAGCTGTATGGTGTTCAGAGATTTATTTAGGCCTCCTGCATCTTCGCTCTTCATTACACTGAAGTCATAATGATGAAATGAAACTCATAAGAGAGAATTCTTCTGAAACACTTGGCATACTGACTGGCACATACCACACACGATAACTATTATTATTTTATTTGAGGGCAATAGAAATGTAAAGCTCTACTGAACACCAGATCATTGTCTACAGGTAACATTGGTAATTTGGAAAAGGGTGTAGAAATCGGGTAAGGATGTGCCAACCAATAACTATAACATACAAAAGTTTCTAAAAAAATATAAAAAGGAATAATCCTCTGTGAACAAAGTAGGTAGGGAGTCAGTAAAGAGAGGCATTATTACCAATTACAATGGTGATGTTTTATCATGTATATAAAAAGGAATATAGATTTGTTTTATTCAAATTATTGTTTATCTAAATAGGGTTTTGTGTACTGAGAATACAGGCATGCACCATCCTACCCAGCTTAAAATATTTATTTATTTTTTTAACTTTTAATTTTTAATAATTTTTCTCATGCAACAGAAACAGGCAATTTTAACGTGTGCAAAACTTTCTACATCCTCACTCAGACTGAGCTTTTTTTAAAAATATATTTATTTATTTTATTTATTTATTTGAGAGCAACAGAGAGAGAGAGAGAGAAAGAGAGAGAGTGAGCGAGAGAGAGAGAGAATGGGTGTGTCAGGGCCTCCAGCCACTGCAAATGAACTCTAGATGCATGTGCTCCCTTGTGCATCTGGCTAATGTGGGTCCTGGAGAATCGAGCCTTGAACCAGGGTCCTTAGGCTTCACAGGCAAGTACTTAACCACTAAGCAGTTTCTCCTGCCTCAGACTGAGCTTTTTGACTTAGACCCAGACCATCACTTCTCACTACGCAAAAGACTCTCTGTTGTTGCTTAACTTCTGTTGTGAGCTGCATGGAGAGGGCAACAGTAAAACTCATGAGGTCAGTGGCTTAGAAATTTGAAACAGTCAAAAGAATTAGTATGATCTGGCTCTAAGTTTGCTTTAGCAGCTTTTTAAAAAGCCTTTGTTTTGAGCCTTGGATGTAGTGGAGGTATGGCAAAGAGGATTAGCATCTTGTGGGAAGAAAACATTTAATGGTAGATGAGATGGTCTGAGTTTCTGTCCTATTAATCACAATCAGTCAAACCTGAGAACATTGACTCTAATCTCTTTGTGCTACAAGCTTCTTATCTGTTGGAAGAAAATAAATACAACATTGAAACCTCATGCAAAAAAAAAAAAAAAAAAAAAAAGGGGAGGGGGCTTTGAGCTCAGCCATGTCAGTTTGACTCCAATATGTGGTATTCCTGAAGGTCACAGGATGAGTGCTATGAAACCAAGATTGTCAGTGTACTTAATATGCCTTCAAAGTAGTACTACCTCTTGTGGCAATTGTTCAGATGCAAACATTGGTCCTGGAAGAGTCCATGGATGCTCTGTGCAGAGCTCTGTTTTAAGCTGTTTCTTAATAAACTTTTCCCAGATGTGGCCTTTAATAAAGTGCCCTGTGTGCACTGACAGGAAACCATTTCATAGTAGCTATCATGTAACTCTCACAATCACATTCATGATTGTGTTTAAATATTCCATTTGGGTATGGTTATTGCATTCTGTGATGGATACAGATTCAATTTAAGAAGATTCCCTAGAAACAGGAAAGCACAGTGATAGAGGAGAAGCATTCCTAAAGAGGGCCCAGGGCTGGGAAGCCTCACTGTAATGCCAGTACTACTGTACTGCAAGGGTTCTGGCCAAGCAACCTTCATTTCTGTAGTCAAGTAGCTAGATCAGACTGTTGTCAGTGTGCTGTTGCTGATCTGCCGCATTTGCAAGGGCATACAGACAGAGCCAAGGGTGACTTTGCATGTACCAAATACTAATGTGTGACAGTATCCCTTGACTGCAAAAACAGCCAGCTTAGAACACTCTTAAGGCACCAAACTATATCCTTATTACTGTGGACAACTAATTACATGCCATCAGCTTATTGAGTGCTAAAAATAGCCACAAACTTATCTTCATTTACATTTTCAGAGGCTTAAGCTGTGCACAGCTAAACATTATCTTTCATAGGAATGCGTTGGAGAGAGGTGCAGGTGGAAACTCAGAGGTTTGGTAACTCCCCAGCAGGACACTACTATGTTAAACAATAACTCTACTCTTGGTTATAAAGGATTTTAACTCTTTCAGTCATTTAAGTCTCCTTTTCTTCACTATTCCTATCAAGCCTACCATGTTTTGAAAATTGCTGTGGATCACAGTGTAGAGCATTAAGTAAACTGCCCAAGGTTAATCAATGGTTTTGGTCACAATTCAGAGGTTCTGATTGGTCATAAAATTATAGCTAAGAAAATTGTTTTAGTTAGGCTTTGTTGACATGTTAAAGAGTTAAAGTATAATTTCCATTAGTTATTTTCTGTTTAGTTATTCTTTAGTAATGTGAAAAACAACTCTACAAGTTTCATTATGTTACAGTCCAGTAGCAGTCCAGGCACCTTGGAATGTATGTGCTACATCATCATTAATTAATGATCACATTTATAACTGCCTTATATGCAATTATCTAGTATGATCTCCTTTATCTAATAAGAATAATCCTTTAAAAATATTTAGTTCTCATAATAAGAAGAAACTAGGACACAGAGAATTTGTTTAATTTAATATCACATAGCTATTCTGACATTTCAGCCTCAAAATCAAGCCCAGAATCCTTGTTTAATCTTTTTTTTTTTAAATTATAAATTAATTTATTTACATATATATTTTTTGATTTTCCGAGGTAGTGTCTCACTCTAGCCCAGGCTGACCTGGAATTCACTATGGAGTCTCAAGGTGGCCTAGAACTCACAGCAATCCTCCCACCTCTGCCTCCCGAGTGCTGGGATTAAAGGTATGCGCCACCATGCCTGGCTTGGCCTTTTTTTTTTTTTTTTTTTAAATTTAATTTATTAGTTTTCTTTTCAGTAAATACAGGCAGTTTGGTACCATTATTGAGGCTCATCTGTGATCTACCCCCTCCCATTAGACCCTCCTTGTTATTGAAAATGGGTCGTGCATTGTGGAGTTAGCCTCCAGTTATTGGTATGATAAATGTCTCTGCAAATCATGACCCAACATGTGACTCTGACATTCTTTCCGCCCCCTCTTCCGCAAGATTTCCCTGAGCCATGTTGGGTTCATTTTTGGTCTGCTTCAGTGCTGAGGTGTTGGGGGCCTCCGAGGCTCTGGCTCTCTGATTTGGTAGGAGTTGATTTTTCTCTGCATTGATCTCCTTCCCCTTTGTGCTGGTATCCAGTTCACAGGAAAACAGCACCCTTGCTTATTTCGCCAGTTGTCCTTAGTTTCAGTTAGGCCCCTTCTGAGGTATGTTGGGGCAGCTCTCTTCTTAGGATCTGCATCTATCTGGAAAAGAGAAGCAGATTCTCCAATGGAGAGTAAGTTAGCACCCAGAAAATTGAGATAACACTTACTTTTTTGATAGACAGTTTGATAGGTGTAGGCCCTCTTATACCCCGTGATTGATGGTAGGTTGATATTGTAGAGTGGGCTTGTGTTTGGGTATGGTTCTGACTTGTTTCCCAGCTCCAGCTAAGGGTCTAGTACCACTGAGTGGATCAGTTAGCCAAATCAAGAGCAGTTGATTCCTCACCATGGCTGTATACCACTATTGCACTTGTGTGGGTATCACATCCGGTTAATTGTTGCTACTTAGGTTAAACAATGTGTTGCTTGGATAGATCTTGGTCACTTCCTCCAGTCGCCTATGTAGCGCCTTCTGGCACTAGACACGCTGACTATCTGGGGACTGACTCTCTCCTGGCTTCCAGCCATGTCATTCCATTTTGCGTGTCAGCTGCGTATAGAGTCTTCAGCAATAGGGTCTTACCACTGGCCTTTGGTGGGTCATCAATTACTCTGACAGAAGTCTGTCATTGTTTTGGGAAACCTTGTAGGTTTCTCTGATTAAAAGCTCATTGTGGATTGTAGGCCCAAGCTAGAAGTGGGGGTTACAGGTCAGTGTCCACTAAGAAATTGAGGAAAAAGATAACTAATATACAAGAGTTAGAGAGGAGAGAGATAGAGGGGAGAGGAGGAGAGGGAGGGAAGGAAGATGTAGGAGATTTAGGTCAGTCTTGATCCTACCCTCTCCAGTGTCTTGTGGTTCAGGTGTTTCCTGTAAGGGACTAGTGAAGGTTCAGTCATTTGGTCTGTCTTTTAGGAAGTAGAATTTTATGGTACCATTGCCGTTTGGGTCCGGATTACTGTTTTCCACCCTTTGATTCCCTCCCCGCCCTCCCATCCATCTTATTGTCTAGTTCATGAGGTACTTGCTGGGTATGTAAGGCATCTTGGGCAAATTCAGGTTAGGTGTTGCAGATGAGTGAGACTATGTGTCGATTTTTTTTCTGTGATTGGGTAAGTTCGCTGAGAATGATCTGTTCCAGGTTCAACCATTTTTCCTCAAATTTCTTTATGTCGTTTTTTCTTACTGCTGTATAGAATTCCATTGTGTAGATATACCACATCTTTTTTTTTTTTTTTTTTTTTTTTTTTTTTTTTTTTTTTTTTAGTAAAAGGCGAAAGATTTATTCGATTTGAAGAGAAACCAGAGTATATATATACCACATCTTTGTTATCCATTCTTCTAATGATGGACATCTGGGTTGATTCCAGCTTTTAGCTATTACGAATTGAGCTGCTACAAACATGGTTGAGCAAATCTCTCTGGCTTTTGGTTTGAAGGTTTTAGGGTACATGCCCAGTAATGGTATAACTGGGTCTGTTGGTATTTCTATAGTCAGCTTTTTCAGGAGTCTCCATATTGCTTTCCAAAGTGGTTGTACCATCCTGCATTCCCACCAACAGTGAATGAGTGTCCCTGCTTCTCCACATCCTCGCCAGCATTTATTTTCATTTGACCTTTTGATGTTGGCCATCCTTATTGGGGTAAGGTGGAATCTCATAGTTGTTTTAATTTGCATTTCTCTGATGATTAGGGATGATGAACATTTTCTTAGGTGTGTGTTTGCCATTTGTATCTCTTCCTCTGTGAATTGCCTGTTTAACTCTGTGCCCCATTTTGTGAGTGGGGTATTTGTCTTCTTATTGTTTAGACTTTTGAGTTCTTTGTAAATTCTAGAGATAAGGCCTCTATCAGTTGGATAACCTGCAAATATTTTCTCCCACTCTGTGGGTATTCTATTGGCTTTGCTTATTATATGCTTGTCTGTAAAGTAACTCTTCAGCTTCATATGATCCCAATGGTTGAGTGACTGTTTAAGAACTTGAGCCACTGGGGTTTTATTCAGGAAGTCTTTTTCCATTCGTATATCATGGAAAGTACTTCCTAAGTTTTCTTCCAGTAGTTTTCGAGTTTCTGGTCTTATGTTGAGGTCTTTGATCCATTTGGATTTGAGTGTTGTGCATGGTGAAATGTGTGGATCAAGTTTTAGTTTCCTGCATGTGGTTATCCAGTTTGTCCAGCACCATTTGTTGAAGATGCTATCTTTTTTCCAGTCTATATTGTTTGGGCCTTTGTCGAATATCAAGTTGCTATAGTTGTTTGGCCCAAAATCCAGGTCCTCAAGTCTATTTCATTGGTCTATACTCCTGTTCTTATGCCAGTACCATGCTGTTTTTATTACTATGGCTTTGTAGTATAACTTTATATCGGGTATGGTGATGCCACCAGAGGTATTTCTTTTGCTGAGGATATGTTTGGATATGCGAGGCCTTCTGCCTTTCCATATGAAATTTGAGATCATTTTTTCTATGTCTGTGAAGAACACTGTAGGGATTTTAATTGGAATTGCGTTAAATCTATATATTGCCTTTGGTAGGATTGTCATCTTCACAATGTTAATTCTGCCTATCCATGAGCATGGGAGGTCTTTCCATCGTTTCAAGTCCTCCTCAATTTCTTTTTTGAGAGTTTTTACATTTTCGTTCTATAGATCTTTTACTTCCTTGGTTAACATTATTCCAAGGTATTTTATTTTATTTTTTGCTATTGAAAATGGAACTATGTCCTTTATTTCTTTTTCTGTGTCTTTGTCATTTGCATACAGAAATGCTTCTGATTTTTGTGCATTGATTTTGTATCCTGCTACTTTGCTGTAGGAGTTAATCACCTTCAGGAGTTTTGGGATGGAGTCTCTCGGGTCTCTTACATATACAATCATGTCATCAGCAAATAGAGCTAACTTAACTTCTTCCTTTCCAATTGTATCCCTTTTATTTCCTTCTCCTGCCTTATTGCTTGGGCTAGGACTTCCAGAACTATATTGAAAAGCAGAAGTGAGAGAGGACATCCCTGTCTTGTTCCTGATCTCAATGGGAATTCCTCCAGTCTCTCTCCATTAAGAATTATTTGGGCCTTTGGAGCTTTGTATATTGCCTTTATTATATTAAGATGTGAACCGGCCATGCCGATTCTCTCCAATGTTTTGATCATGAAGTGATGTTGTATCTTGTCAAAGGCCTTTTCTTCATCTATCGAAATGATCATGTGATTTTTATGTTTAAGCTTGTTTATGTGGTGTATTACATTGACAGATTTTCGTATGTTGAACCACCCTTGTGTTCCTGGGATAAATCCCACTTGATCAAGGTGGATAATGCTTTTGATATGTTGTTGGATTCGGTTTGCGAGAATTTTGTTGAGGATCTTTGCGTCTATGTTCATTAGGGAAATAGGCCGATAGTTTTCTTTTCTTGTGGCGTCTCTGCCTGGTTTTGGGATTAGGGTGATACTAGCTTCATAGAAGGAGTTGGGTAGTTTTCCCTGTTCTTCAATTGTGTGGCACAGTTTCAGGAAGATTGGTTTGAGTTCTTCCATGAAGGTTTGATAAAATTCGGCTGGGAATCCATCTGGTCCTGTACTCTTCTTTTTTGGGAGGTTTTTTTTATTACTTTTTCAATCTCCATGAGCGTGATGGGTTCATTGAGGTGGTTGATCTGCTCTGAGTTTAGCTTTGGTAGATGATATGCATCCAGGAATTTATCCATCTCCTCCACATTTTCCAGTTTTGTGGAGAAGAGGTTTTTGAAATAAGTCCTGATGATTCTGCCGATTTCACTGATGTCTGTTGTAATCTCTCCTTTTTCATTTTGAATTTTGTTAATTTGTAGTCTCTCCTTTTTTTGCTTGATCAAATTGGCCAGAGGTTTGTCAATCTTGTTTATTTTTTCAAAGAACCAGCTCTTTGTTTTGTCAATTGCCTTAATTGTTTCCTTGGTTTCCAATTCATTAATTTCTGCTCTGATTTTAATTATTTCCTTCCTTCTGGAGCTCTTTGGGTTGGATTTTTCTTGTTTTTCCAATGCCTTTAGGTGGATGGTTAAGCTATTGATTTGGGATTTTTCTGTCTTTTTTATGAAGGCATTGAGTGCTATGAATTTTCCCCTGAGGACTGCCTTCATTGTGTCCCACAAGTTTTGGTATGATGTGTTGTCATTGTCATTCAATTCCAGGAATTTTGCAATTTCATCCACTATTCATTTATTGTTTAAGAGTGTGCTATTCAGTTTCCAGTTGCCGTTGGGGCTCTTGTTGGTTTTTTTGTTGTTGATTTCTAGGAATATAGCATTATGATCTGATATCATGCAGGGAATTATGTCGATTTTCCTAAATATGTGGAGGCTATCTTTGTGACCCAGTATATGGTCTATTTTAGAGAATGTTTCATGGGCTGCTGAGAAGAATGTGTAGTCTGTGGATTTGGGGTGGAAAGTTCTGTAGATGTCTGTTAGGTCTAAGTGCTCTATGGTTTTGTTGAGCTCTCTTACTTCCCTGTTGAGCTTCTGTTTGGATGATCTGTCTATTACTGATAATGGTGTGTTAAAGTCCCCAGCTATGATGGTGTTGGTGGTTATTTCTGTTTTATTGTCAAGTAGGTTTTGTTTTATGAACTGCGGTGCCCCTGTGTTTGGTGCATACAGATTTATGATTGTAATATCCTCTTGATGGATTGTTCCCTTTACAAGTAGGAAGTAGCCTTCTTTGTCTTTTTTGATTGTTTTTGGTTTGAAGTCAACTTTATCTGTTATTAATATAGCTACACCTGCTTGTTTCTTATTCCCATTTGCTTGGAATATTGTTTTCCACCCTTTCACCCTGAGGAGGTTTCTGTCTTTAGTGGTAAGGTGGGTTTCTTGAAGGCAGCAGATTGAGGGGTCTAATTTTTTGATCCACCCTGTTAGCCTGTGTCTCTTGATGGGTGAATTAAGGCCATTAATGTTTAGGGTGATGACTGTGAGATTTGATTTGATCCCTGTCATTTTGTGGTGGTAGAGGTGTGTTGGCTTTTTCATGGAATTTTTTTTTTTTTTTTGTATCTACTCTGGGTTTGATTGCTGTGATCTTCTTCTTGTAGGCATTTGTGTTTGGTTATTTATTTCTTCTCTGTGGAGAATTTCCTGGAGTACTTTCTGTAGGTTTGGTTTTGTGTTCATATAATTGTAAAGCTGAGTTTTATCATGGAAAGTTTTCCTTTCACCATCTATTATAAGGGAGACTTTTGCTGGGTAGAGTAGTTTAGGTTGAAAGCCATAGTTTCTTAGAGTTTGGAGAGTATTATTCCAGGCCCTTCTAGCTTTCAAGGTTTCCATTGAGAAGTCTGAAGTAATTCTGATGGGGTTTCCTTTGAAAGTGGTGTGCTGTTTTTCCCTAGCTGCTTTTAGGATTTTTTCCTTGGTGTCAATGTTTAGAGTCTTAATAAATATGCCTTGGGGAGTTTCTCCTTTGGTCTAGTCGGTTAGGAGTTCTGTTTGCTTCTTGAATCTTGATGGGCCTTTCTTTTAAGAGACGGGGGAAGTTTTCTTCAATTATTGTGTTAAATAAGTTCTCCATGCCTTTGGTCTGAAATTCTTCTCTTTCTGGTATTCCAATGATTCTGATATTAGGACGTTTAAGTGTATCCCACAATTCTCTCATGTTCTGTTCACAGGAACTTTTGAACTTACTGAAATTTTTGGACTCTCGAACTGTTTCTTCCATCCTGTCTTCCAGATCAGAATTTCTATCTTCCACTTCGCTGACTCTATTCTTGAGAGCCTCTAGTGAGTTTTGGACTTGTTCAATTAAGTTTGCATTTTCTACTACTTTCCTATGTATCACTTCCATCGCTTTGTCCAGCTCCCTTTTTGTCTCATTTTCTGATTTTCTTGATGATTCTTGGAAATCATCCTTGCATTTCTTTATGTTTTCATTTAGTGTGGCCAGCTGATTTTTAAGGTCCTCTTTTTTTTCATTCTCCCTCAACTCTCTTAGCTCTCTTTGAATTCCTTCCAGTGTCTTATCATATTGCTCTAGCTTAGTGATGGTAGCACCCATACGATTATCTATCCTTTGTAGCTTTCCTGTCAGATCTAGCAGTAGTTTGGTCAGGGTTGCATTGTTCATTGCTTCCACTTGATGTTCTGATCCTAAACACTCTTCTATGTTTTGGTTTGTTGTGATCCTTGTTGGACTGGGTGATCTGTCTGGATTTTCTTCCATTTTATTTTTCGTGTTATTTCTCTTGTTTAATCTTTGGTGCTAGAATTTCTAAGGTTTTCAGTGACTCTGTGCCTTTTCCACATTTTCATGCTGTTAATTAAAATTTTTCATCAAAATATATCTTTATATAAATATTAGTAACATAAAACTTTGAGCATAATTTATACATCAATATGTTAATTATATCCTATTATACGTAGAGGTCATCAATAAGTTACAAAATATATGAACAGATTTTTCTTTAATAGGAGCAATGATTCAGAATTGTCTTCCTGGTTTTGCACTTTTATTCCATTTCCTCATAGAGTTTCATTAAATTTTTTATATTCAACTATATTTTATTAATAATAGCAGTATATTTCTTTGTATCCAGAGTGCTGTTGATCTTCATTATTCACTGTTTCTGTATTTGCAAATTTGCCACTCACTAGAATGTGTTTATTCCCCTCCCCAGATCAGTACTTGGAGCCCCTCAGGAGTGAAGTCATCGACAGACATACCCTGACTAGTAAAACCTTGATTTAAATGATGAGTATATTCACAGCTGCAACTGAACAAGGCTGTGAAAATATCCTGTCTTTTTTGAAGTCTATTTAATGCACATCAACATTTTTTTGTTGTTGTTTTGTGGTGCTGGTGGGGATTTATCTGTTTAAAATGGTCCCCAAGTGTAGTTCTAAAGTACTTCCTGGTTACAAAGAATCAAAACACTGTGATATGCCTTATTAAGAAAATATATGTGTTAACTTCCCTCAGAAATAAGTTACAATGCTGTTGGCTGTCAGTTCAAAAATATATGAGTCAGGAATGGAGAGATGGCTTAGTAGTTATGGAACTTGCCTAAGGACCCAGGTTTGATTCCCCACAACTCATGTAAGCCAGATGCACATGGTGGCCCATGTGTCTGGAGTTCATTTGCAGTGGTTAAAGGCCATGGTATACACATAATCTCACTCTAATACATGAATAAAAAATAAAATAAAAAGTATGGGCAGGGACAAAAGCAAAGAGGGTACCAATACATAATGTATCCATATGATGAACATAAAAATATATGAATCAATAAGATATCTTATACAGAAACACCAAGAGCAAGGGTATGCATTGGCTGATCCCTTGTTGAAAAAATGTTAGGAAGAGCTGCAAAGAACCTCTACCTTTATTTCCTCTAATAGCAACAGTTTAGGATTTGCAGATTCAGGGTGAATAGTGGCTTTATAGAGTACAACTGCCCAAAATAATAAAAAAAGTTAATATAATGTTAAGCTACTTAAAATATGCTGTAATCATAAACTCTCTATTAGAACATTTCTTCTAGGCCAAGCCATTTAAATTGCTGTTAATATGACATCAATTATGCAGATACACATGGTTTATTTGTTAAAGCAACATTGCAGTGGAGAGAACAGAGGGTCATATAGAAAAGCAGAGACAAAGAATGAGGGGAATGCAGGAATCATAACTTACTGAGATGTTATGATGTGGCATCAAAGAAAACAAAGATGAGAGGCAGGAGAAGGGAAAGTGAGTCAGAGGAGAAGTGAATAGAGAGGAGAGCCAGAACCTAGGATAAAGGGGAAAGTAAATGGAATTTTATCACTTATCTGAGGAGGGCAAAGGTTATTAGAATTATACTTACTTTGTTGAAAGAGGTCTCTGGGAACATGTGCTAACATGAATTTAGGCATGTGCACACACACATATTTAAAAATGCCTAAAATATATCAAAATTTTAATTGGTTGAAAGAAACCTTTTCTAATTGATCCAAATAGTAATGAATGTGATTGTCTAACAATATCAAGGATTGCATTTAGTGATGAGAAACTTAAAGGAAGTACATTACCTAGTGAAAAGAGAGTGTTAGTGACTATGCAACTTTGTATGGGCAGAACCGACTTGACTTGCTTTAATAATATCCTATAGTTTGTGCCCATAATCTCAGCACTCAGACAGCAGGAGGATTGCTAAGAGTTTGAAACCAGCCTGGGTACATAGACCAGGTTGGGATAGAGTGATGCCTTGCCAAAAAAAATCCTACAGAGAACAATTCAATGCATCAAACCATAAAACAATTTTTTGGTTCCAAATAAATCTTTTTCATCAAAGTTTCATTAGGTGAACACCATTGAAAATGCCATATATATATATTGTAACTTACTTTTAATCAAAAATGGTTGGGGGATGTAGCTTACATGGTATAGTGCTTGCCTAGAATGCATAAAGCCCTGGGTTTGGACCCTAGCACTGCATAAACTGGGTGTATTACATATACGTGCAATCGCATTACACTCAAGAGATAGAGACAGGAGAATGAGAAGTTCAAGATCATCTTCCCCAGCCACGTATAGGAAGGCTAGTCTAGGCTACATGAGGGCCTGTCTGGAAAATAGTTATTAACCCACTAAATTGCCCTCTAAATCCTTATGTTTATTTCAATAGATTAATGGTACACTGAATTTTGGTTTGAGAAGCTTCTCTTTTCAGACTACAGTGACTGGAGTGACTCAAAACTCACCAAAGTACTAAGTGATAGTGGAGTTTTCAGCACTAAGAGAGACCTCTCCATTACACCCTCCAAGGTTCAGGGACCATTGTGGAAGAGGTGACAATGGGAAGCATGTAAGAGCGAATGGAAGGGGAGGACTGCTTATAGCATTGTCTTCTGGTCACAAAGAGCCTTGATATTCATGACTTCATAGTGGCTGATGCTACCTAGCCAAGGCCTGCATAGTAGGAGGAAAAAAATTGAAGACATTAAAATTGAAGAGAAACTAGTTGAAAAGGAGTCTATGGGGAGGATTGGGATAAAGAAAAGGGAGAATGGTGAAAGGGGATTATGGTCATGGTATATTGTTTATATTTATGGAACTTGTTAATAAAAATATTAACTAGAAATGAAAGTAAAGCATCTAAGAAAATATATGACTAATGACGGCATTTAATTCAGTATGAGCACATCATCTCACTTACAAAAGAATTGTGCATGGTGTTTCAGAAACTGATTTTATTGACACAAGTGAAGGTACATCTGTTTTGTACATTTACTTTAGTTGCATATTCTTTCTTTGGAAGTTAAATAAGTCAGAGTATATGGAAGGGGTTCTTGGACTTCAATATCTTTGCCAACATTGTGGCAAGTCAAGCTCCTGACAGTAGGACTGGAGATGTGTTCAGCATTCATGTTTAGTTTCATTCTTACTTTGCAGGCCAATTTGACACAGATCAAAATATAAGCATTTTTTTTTTTGGTAGGTTACTAAAGTATCTAATACAGTGAAATTAATCTATATGGTCATTTCAGTAACTCTCAAGTAATTATGATATTTGGAGTCATATTATGGTTAACTAAATTCGAAATAAATATCTGTTTTGGGTTATGTAGAAAAAGTTTCATTTAGCATTGAAAGGTCAAGCTGAAGATATTTCTATTTCTAAATGGAACTTCCAAAAACTCGAGCACTTTTATGGTGACAGGTAGTCAGAATACATTTCCCCACATAATTTTAAATGCAAAAGAAAGGAAGTCAAAGAAATAAATTCCAGTTTCATGATTCTTCTGAATGTCACTGATCAGCATGAATCTTTGCTAAAATGTCTTCCTTAATAGCTTTGTAAACTGTCATCTGCTCCAAAATTATATTGGTGGTAGAGATTGTAAAAGAATGTTATCCACTCTTTTTAAATGGTTTGACTTTTCCTATCTAGTTTCTAAAGATAGCTTATACATTCTTTTGCTGAGACAGGAAGAAGTTATAAGAAGACTTGTTACTTAACACTAGTTTTCTGCAAAAACAATCATGCTAAGAAAAGTGGTTTGTCTGGAGAATCCAAAGTACTTTACAAACCTCATTTCAATGTCTTGATCACAGAGCTAAGGAGCAGGAAGCCATTCACTCACTGGCCATACCTCTCCTGTCTACTTTCTTTTGGGCAGAGTTTAAGCACAAACGTTATCACTTATGCCTGTAGTTTCAAAAACACAATAGAACAGTGGAAGCCTTTAGTCATAGTCGCTAGCCTACCACAAGATGGGGCTAAATTGTAAGTAGAGGACTGTTTGGTCCATCAGAGCAGGCAGTTACTTAAATCTTATTTTTGATATTGTTACTGCTGTTGTTGTGAAGGGAAGACATAAGACAGCAGCAATGTAGAGCACAAATTTTTGTTTTTTGGTTTTTTTTTTTTGGTTTTTCGAGGTAGGGTCTCACTGTAGCCCAGGCTGACCTGGAATTCACTGTGGAGTCTCAGGGTGGCCTCGAACTCACAATCCTCCCACCTCTGCCTCCCGAGTGCTGGGATTAAAGGCGTGCGCCACCACGCCCGGCAAGAGCACAAATTTTTAACAAATTCTACATTTTTATTATTTATTGATTTTCACAGAGAGAGAGAGAGAGAGAGAGAGAGAGAGAGAGAGAGAGAGAGACTGAGAAAGACATAAAGATTGAGTATGGGCACTCTAGGGCCTCTAGCTGCTGTACACGAACTCCAGATACATGTACCACTTTGTGCCTCTGGCTTTATGTGG
Organism: Jaculus jaculus; assembly: GCF_020740685.1. Classification (NCBI taxonomy): domain Eukaryota; kingdom Metazoa; phylum Chordata; class Mammalia; order Rodentia; family Dipodidae; genus Jaculus; species Jaculus jaculus. The sequence continues at coordinate 110,150,936 of NC_059104.1, forward strand.
GTACTTGGGAACTGAACCTAGATCATTAGGTTTTGTAAATAAACACCATAACCATGAGCCATCTTTCCAGATAATTTCAACATTTTAAAATAACACTGAAGAAAGTGTTTCTTCTTCCCAATTGAGCTATTCTAATAAATGTAGATGTCATTTTCTTGCTAAAAAATTAAAGTTTTTGTATTTGCTGTATAAGTTATGTCTTTGAGCCTGGATCCTTAGGCTATGGATCTGAATGTATAACAGATGGATCATTTAAATGGATTTTTTTCAGTATTTCAAGAAGAAATACTTCTTCCTAGGCTTGGCTTCTGTCCCTATGGCAATGCCATCTCTCGTTTCTTCTTCCTGGCTTCCATTTGAATAAGATGGCTAAGAGTGTTTTCCATGTCCTTAGCTCTGTGAGGGGGTAGGCTGAGGCTGGCCATCCATAATGGGATGGAAGGAGTATGTGCCTAAAGGATCTAGGCTTTGCTACCTAACTCTTATATGCTAAGTACCAATAAAACCCAAAGAGTATTATTAATAATTATTCATTTAGAGTCTTCACTGGACACTGACTTGGGGAACTGTAATAAGTATTAAGTGCATTAGTTATAAAAGAAAAAATGGCTTCTTTCCTAATTAACTTTTGCAAGTAAGTTTTCAGTGGGATAAATTCTGAAAAATGTATTTATATATATAATATATGTAATAATATATGCAAACATATTTACATATCATCTTAGGTTATCATCACAGAGTCAGTCCGCTCATGCCCCATCAACCTACTTTGCATATCCTCCTTGACTGCCTTGCTGTTCCTAGCAATTGTTTTTCCAAGATGTATCACTATTGATTAGTTTGGCCTTTCCTTGAACTTCATATAAATGGAATATGTTATTTTATGTGTGAATTTCACTCTCCATAACAATTTTGAGGTTTATCAATGGGATTGGATGTAGCAATAGTGAAAATTATATATATATATAGTGTATATATAATAGTGTAAATTATATATATATAATGAGTAATGCTATATTATATAAAAGTACCAGGGTTTGCTTATTTATTTTTTATTAATGAAAACTTAAGTTGAAAAACTTTTTGGCTATTATAAATCAAAATATCATGAATATTTTGTCTTATGTGTATATAATTTACTTGTATTGTGAATATTTAAAATCTCTCTTAATAATGTTCATGAACATAGGAAATTATTATAACTGAAATTGCCATGATATACAAAAATTCTGTTGAATTTACTCACAATTTTATACCCTTTGGTTAATGTCTCCTCAATCACTGGTCCCCTTAGACCCCTTAGAAACTAGCATACAACAAGCAATTTGTTTCTTGTTTTGAGTTGTACAAGTTCTTCATGTGTCTTGGGGCTGGTGAGGCCACCCAGTTAATTAAGTGCTTGCTTGCAAGCTTAAGAATCTGATTTCCCAGTGTCCATGTAAAATATTGGGCATGGTGGGGACCAATGTAATCCCAGAGTAAAATGTAGAGTCAGGAGAGGACCCCTGGGACTCACTGGTGAGCCATTCTAGCTTAACTGATGAGCTAAAGCTAATTATAGACCCTGTGTCATTAGCATGCATGAAAGACAATACTTGATGTTGTCCTCTTATCTACACAAGCATGCATTCACATATACATGTGTGCCCACACACATATGAACATGCATGCACACATACATGTAAAAAGTAGAGGATAAGATTCTTAAATATTTTGGATATTGTCTCCTTAGCAGAGTATTGTTTGTAAATGTTTCATCCAATCATGCAAGTTTTCAGTACCAGGTTATCAGGCATGAATTTTCTTTCACAAAGTGGGCCCCAAATCCAATCAGAGAGTAGTTGGTTACCCTCATAACAGTCATATTTCACTAGTGGGCATAACTTGCCTGACTTGTTGATTGCATAACTTATAGGGTACATGGCTGGGTAAGATTGTAAGATTGTTGATGACTTTTCTCCTTCAGCAGCCTGCATATCCTGCATTTCAGCTCTATGACAACTAGGCATAGTTATGTAGGAAGCTTCTAGCTCAACTCAAGCTTGATTTCTCAGTGTCCTCCAACCAAAGTAAGTAATGCCTTTGCAATAGGGTCTTGCCATATGGTTCTGGTGGGCAACCAAAAACCCTGGTGATAGCCTCTATTGTTTTGGGTGTGTTAGGAACCTGACAAAACCCTTACTGTATGGTATTCCTAGGCGCAGTTTTTAACTTTACAAGAAATTTCCCAATAATTTTCCAACATGGTTGTACCTTATGATCCCAAAAATAACATATACGTTCCCCATTTCTGTATGTATCCAGTATTTTTTACAGGTAGTCTTAATTTCATGATGAGAAAGTGCACTTAGTCCCAAAAGTGTGTTTACTAACAGCACTAGCAGAGCTATGGAGGACTTGATGGGGAAGCTAGTGTGAGAGAGTAAGTGTAGAAAGAAGAATTTGTAGAGAAAAAAGTAAAATAGTACGGGGATAAGACTATGTGGTGAAGGGAGAGAAATGATCGGATCCTTCCATTCTGAGAAGTTGTTTGAAAACAGGAGCAAGAACAAGTAGCAGTGCAGGCAGAAGCTAAGAAGTCCTCAGGTAGATGGTGCATAGCTGATTATGACCCAACTTTTAGCTCAAACTCTACAAAATATCATCTGTATGGTGAAGGAATGTTTGAGCTATCATAGCCCCATAGTCTCTTCTTGCTCATTATTATGGTATCTTTAATTGATGTCATATTTATAGTGATTTATAGAAGATATTTTATCCTGAAGAGTACCCTAAAATGAAATATCCCTCTCCCACATGTGGCAAGAATTATCTATATGTATTATTTGGAATTTTCTGAAATATCTGACATTTATATCTTCTCCCTTTTGATTTTTAAAATAAATAAATATTTATTTGCATATGATTGTGAAAGGAGGGAAGAGAGTGTGCCAGGGCATCATGTCACTGCAAATGAACTCCAGACACATGCATCTTTGTTTTTTTTTTTTTTTGCCTCTTGCCTCATATGGGCACTGGAAAATTGAGACTGGATGAAGACTTTGCAAGAAAATGCCTTTAATTGATGAGCCATTTCTCCAGCTCCATGTAAAGTTTTTATTCAGCAACTTACCTGTCTTACTAGGGACTCTTAGATATTTATTTTATAGTTTGGTCAATCGTGTAGTAATGACCTTACTTTGTTCAAATTCTTCTAGTTTAGTAGCCTCAGTTTAGACACTGAGAACTTCTTCACATTGGGTCCAAGGTCCTTGGACATTTAGACCCAGTTGCTTCCAGTTATCTTCTATATTTCACACTAGAAGATGCTCTGGGCATGTATTGTATTTTACTTGTCTCTAGAGTCAGTTATGTTTCTAGGATTTTAGCTTCTTTTATTGGAAATGGAATTTAGAAATCAGGCCTTGGAGACTTTATTGCTCCTGGGCATCAATGTTTCTAACTCTCTTTAGTGGAGAGAACTCAGAAATAATACACTAATCATGCATGCACACATGTATCATCTGTCTACCATCTACTGTCATTATCTATCTATGAATCATCCACCTCTCATTTATCTATTATTCTCTATCATCTATCTATAATTAGTAGATATAGGATGTCTTTTATTCTAACTCACTACCACAGAATTTATTTCAATCAAACCTTTGTTTATTTGTAATCACTCCTATATTGGAAAAGCTAGGACTGGGATATAAGTAATATAGCTCAGTGGTAAGGTACTTGTCTAATATGTTCAAGGCTCCAGTTTCATTCCCCAACATGGGAGGAGAAAGTGAGAGAGGAGCATGAAATAAGAGTAAAATGCACAGTGTTCATTTACTATTATTTTTATTTTTAAAATTATTTTTATTAGTTAAAGACATGCTTAGTATATAAACAACACATGCTGGTACCATCCTTTCCCTCATCCCTGCCTCTTTTCCAAAGAGTCCCTCCTCACTGGGGATGCAGGTCATCAGGATTGTGGGTCATGCATTGTGGGCACAGCCATCAGTTACGGGGGAGAAGCAATGCCTCTGGGCATAATGTACCAACTTGTGGATCTAAAAATCTTTCTGCCTCCTCTTCTGCAAAATTTTCTGAGCCATGTTGGGTGTGTTTTAAGTCTACTTCAGTGATGGGCTCTTAGGAGCCTCTGAATCTTTGGTTTGGTAGTTGTTGAGTGTCCTCAGTGTCTATCTCCTTCACCTTTGTGCTGATATCAGGTTCACAGAGAAAGCAGAACTCTTGCTAATTTCTCCAAGTCCTCTGTAGTTTCAGCTGGGGCTGGACTGAAGTGTGGTGGGTCATTTATCTCACAGTTCCACCTCCCATCTGAAAAAGAGAAGCAGGCTCTCCAAAGAAGAGTGAATTCAGCACAAGTTAAATGGGATGAACATTTTTCATTGAGAGAGAATTTAAAGGGGGTAGACTCTCTTATAGCCCAAGATTAGTGGGAGCTTGCTATTGGAGAGCAAAATCATTATCTGGATATGATTCTGTATTGTTTCCCAGTTCCAGATATGGGATCCTTCCCACTGAGCAGATCTGTTAGCCAACCCAGGACCAGTTGGTTACCCACCATAGCTGTGTGCCACTATTGTACTTGTGTGAGCATAAAATCAGGTTGTATGCTTCTGAGTAGCTTAGACCTTGAGTTGCTCAGACAGATGTTGGCCACTTTCCCCCAGTAGCTCATGTAGTGCCTTCCAGCACTAGATGAGCTAACCGTCTGGGGACTGGCTCTCTTCTGTATTCCAGCCAGGTCTCTCCATTTTCCATACTAACAGCATATGGTGTCTTCAGCAGTGGGGTCTTACCATTAACCTCTAGTGGGTAATCAAGTGCTCTGACAAAAATCTGTCTTATTTTCAGAGACCTTGCAGGTCTCTCTGATCAATACCTCATTGTAGGTGTTAACTGCATCGTGGTACTGGGAGTTACATGCCAGCTACTTATGAACTTATTTTCAGCCTTAGCAAACATCAGCACCGGTAATTGTTATACACTTAAGAACAAGTTTATGAACTAGCAGCATATTGTACATGCACACTGTCTTTTCTGTTCGGTTTTCAGTCAAGTAATACCATTTCCCTAAATTACTTACTTAACTAAACATCTCCTTCACTACCACCTGCAGTGATATTATGCTACATATTTGTAACACAGAAAGAGTTATTTTACTAATCAAGTTTTTATAAAGAGGCTTATTTTTTTTTCTCTGTTGCTATTCTTTTGTTTAGTAGTATATGTTGTTAGGGCATATAAGAATCCTTAATATTTAAAGAGCTATAGTAGTCAAAGTAAAGTTTTCTTCGGTAATGCATTTGAGCAAGCATTTGGACATTGGGGCTGGAAAGATGGTTTAGTGGTTAAGGCAACTTACCTGCAAAGCCAAAGGACCTAGGTTCGATCCTCGGACCCCAACTAAAGTCAGATATACAAGGTGGCACATGCATCTGGGTTTGTTTGCAATGATTGGAGGCCCTAGCATTCATTCTCTCTCTCTCTCTCTCTCTCTCTCTCTCTCTCTCTGCCTCTTTCTTTGACTCTCAAATAAATAAATAAATAAAAATTTTTAAAAAGAATTTTGACACTGATTTACATTCTATTTTAAAAGTCTTCATGAAATCTAAGTTATGTTACATGTCTCTCCCAGGAGCAAATGCTTCACAGTGTTTTTTGGAACTATCTTCACACAAGTACAGAAAAATGCCAGAATTATAAAAGGTAAGATATGGACTGGAATTAGAGCCACAAGTTGGGATATTTTGCACAGAGAATTGCCTCTCCCCCATAACTGACTTCTGCCCCATAATGCATGACACACAGTCCCCATGGGTTGGCCTCTATCCCCAATGAAGAAAACATCTTCAGAAAAGGGGCAGGGAGGAGGGAAAGGATGGTACCAACATGTGATGCTTACATCTAAAATATGTCCATTTCTAATAATAAAAATAATACTAATAATAAAACATTTAAAAAGTTGTTGAAAACATCAAAAAATATGGATCAGAGAGTTGGCTCAGTGGCTAACAGTGCTTGCCTGAAAGTTAAGATATGCAATGGGATTTGTCTACTCAGCCTGGTATTGCTCCTGTAGCACTAATTTGTCAGACACAAGGGCCAGAACTTGTCATATCATCAATAGAAACCACATTATTTATCAAATTATAAACATTTTGATGCTTATTTTTCTTAAACAGAATGACTACTCTTCTTTCCATACAAGCTTTCCTTCTAAACATTTTTTCTACTGAAACTTTATTCTGCCAATTCCTCAGACTATTCCCATAACTCTCTGCCATCTTTTATTTTTTGTTTACTCAGTTCTGTGCTCTTCACTGCTAAGGAAGCCAATATAAAAAATAAAAAAATAATAAAAAGAAGCCAGAAGAATAAAGCTACAAATAGAAATTTACATATATAATTAAACTACTGTCCCCTTATTTCAACTGGACATCCACGTGGTTAAACCAGACATAGTAGTCTGGTCTTGCTTTAGTACTGCCTCCTTCATCTACTGAGATGTCTAATGTCTTTAAGGCATTCGGTCTTCCTTCTTTTCTAGCTAGCTTATTTTGGCTATAACGAAGTCCTCTTCTCTTCAAATTATTTTTGTTATTATTCAATTGTCATCATTTCCTCCTTTTCATCCCTTTCTTCTTCCTTCCCTCTCCCACGTTCTCTCTCTCTCTTTCTCCCTCCCCCTCTCTTCCTTCTTTTCTTCCAGATTGTACATGATCAAACCCCTCTGCATCATATAATGTTGATTGGATAACCAGACTTTTATTTGTTATTGTTAGTTTTATATCTGTATTTGATTGGAGCATTAGATAACCCTTTATCTAGTTTATTCCTGGGTGTATCTGTGAAGGATTTTTCCAGAAGGCATTCACATTCACATTGGTGAACTGAATAAAGTAAATAGCTCTCCTTATCTAATTCTGTCACTTTATCATCTTCTTCCCTAACTCTGAATCTTCCTATATTCCTCCTACAGGGTCTTTATGATTTTACTGGTCCCACCCACATAATCCAGAATGATCTTCCCATTTAAAATCTTTTAAAGACATATTGCCATATAAGGCAATGCATTCATAGTTCCATTTATTAGTGTATGAAGATATTGATGGTGATAGGGTTATTAATTAGCCTGTCACTCTCCTGTTAATCTCCTTAATATCTACTGTTGTGATTAAAATGCTGGTGATGATTTCCATATCTGGAATCCAACCCAAGTACCTCTTCTGCCCTCAAGATCCATATTTACAAATTTCTGCTGGACATTTTTCATCTGTTCCTATATCAAATTCAGTTAAAAATAGATCTTATCATCTTCTACACATGATTTTGTCTTTCTTTTTTGTACTTTCAATATCAGCTAATAGTCTCCAAAATTCAGACATGGAATCATTCTTAAATCTCACCACTTTCTCAGTTCTCATAATAAGTCAGTACCATGTTGAACAAAATTAACTTTGTCTACTGTGTCCCCTGAAATATAACTGAGTTTTGCTTGTCATTTCCTCATGCACAAAGTGACATGATAGTGTGAAAGTACTGCAGACATTATTATGTCAACTACACAGATAAAGAAATGGAACTACAGAGGATCAGTATACCACGCAAGATTACATAGGGAGAACACAGGAATTTAAACATGAAACCTAGCTTCTTTTGCTGCTTTGAGGTCCTCTAATTACTTTCTGAATGATTTTCCTTGATACAAAGAAAAGCCTTTTTGAGTCCATTGTTCACACAGACATGGGAGTTTTCTAAGATGTAAATGTGGATCCCTAATGATCTCGGGATCTGGGATCTATATGCCTCGCCCTGACACATTTCACTGAGCCATGTACCCAGTAGCCATCCTAAACTATTTTGTATTTTCTTGGGCATACCCAGTGCTTCTCAATTTTGTTCTCATACCTGTCTGATTCTTGGTCTACATTATACTTTCTTTATTCCATGCTTTCAGAGTTCTACTTATTCTTTAAAACTCAGCCCAAATATAAACAAGAAGACCCTTAACTTTTCTTTAAGCTTGTGTTAACAGCTCATCTGCATCTTATATACCTCCATGGTTACACCTACCATTCTAGGAAATGTCAATGTGTGTGCTTTTACAAGTGCTTATTTTTAATGTCATTGCTGAATCTTTGATGAGAAAAACTGTTTTATGCTCTTCTTTCTCCATTTAATTAATATAGTGCCTGACATAAAATATTATTCCATAGGTATTTTTAAAGGAAGTAATAAATTAATGTGTGAATGTTAATTTTTATTACTTTTCTTAATAAGACCAAAATACAATTTTTATGTTTCTGCATGAAGCTATTTTAATTTGTCTTTAGACAATAATCATAGTAGCAATTACCAGTAAGCAAAGAAAATGAATACTCCCTTGATATACATTCTTATCTTAATAAGAAATTGCTCTATAAAAAATAATGATGGAATTAGTGTTTGCTAGGAAGAAGGATGCCTCAAATGTCCAGGAAAGCATTTTCGATTTTTACCTTGTTTAATATAAATAAGCTGCAAGAAAAGAGAAAATATAACAGGTTTTTATTCATATGATTTAAATTTCTTATCACCAACTAGTGGTAGAACTTAAAGCTTCCTGTTTATATACATATTTATTCAAGTATGAAACTACCAATGACTTCTTTCAAATTGTCAATTTACCCAACAGTAATTGTCTGTTTTGTATCTCAGAAACTGAGCACCAATAACTTAGGAAAAAGATTGTTCTTTGGAAAAGACTGTATATCTTTGTTTTTAAGATGCTGGACCTTGCTGTAAATATAAGATTCTCTTATTGGTGATGCTGTACTCCAATAAATTTAAGTGACAATGAAGCTATAGAAGCACTCATATATATTCAACTTCCAGGTGTATGAAGGATATTATCAAATATTTTTATACATCAGCCATGGCAGTACTAGTCATTTACAGTGACTTCCTTCCAATCTTGCTGAAATGAACAGAAGTGACATCATGCTACTTTACTGAATACAAACAAAGTGTTGCTATTTTGTTAATGGAAAACTACCAACAAAAATCAAACAGCAAAAAGCAGAAGTATTCAGTTTTGAGATAGAATGCCAAATAGAGCAGGGAACAATTGGGAAAGAAATTCTGCTAAAAAATAATTGGGGCTCTCCAGAACCCTGAAAACCTATAAACTTATCAGACTAGAGACAATTAATTTTATTATGATTCATTACAAAACCCCTCAAAAATACTTGCATCATGTAAACTAAGAGAAATGGAAAGGCAGCACAGGGATCTACTGAGAAAGAGTAAGTCAGCCATTTCCACTTGATGGCTTTAATGATATTTTGGTTTCCAAAAATACTTTAGTTATATTATTAAAGACATTGGAAGTAATTAATTTTGATATTTGGATGGGGTGCTTGAGTTTAAAGTCTAATCAAATCATTTGCAATATTTTTGAGAAATTTTTAAACCGTGTTGTATATCAGGTGTAGTAGTTAATCTCTATTGCCAACTGGATTTGAAATCAGGAAGGAGACACACCTCTGGGCATAACTCAGATGATATTTCCAGAAGAGATTTAATTGAGGAGGGAAGAGTCACCCTGAAGGTGAGTGGCACTATCGCGTGGACTGAGGACCTGGACTGAATATAAGGTTGCAGAGCATCGGCATTTGCCTTTCTCTGCTTGCTGCAGACTGCAGACACAATGCAACCAGCTGCCTCATGCTCCTGTCTCCATGATTTCCTCACCTTGATTTAAAACATCCTGAACTATAAGCCAAAATAAATTCTTCTTGTACACTGATTTGGTCAATATTTTGTCAATGGAATGAGAAAAATATGTAATAGAGGTTGTTATTGACTTACCAAGAAATCAAACAGTGTGGATGAGGAATGTGAGGGTTGTCACACTTTCAAATCCAATTTTTCATGTTTTTATATGCATTCATAGTGATTCCTCACAGCTGTACTATCTCTGAATAAAGTTGCCATTTGGTGAAGTGTTCACTAAGTATAAATTAATGCTATCCTTTCAGCTCCTTTTCTTGTCATGTGTTACTTTATAAAACACACTGTTTCAGTAACATTCCAGTCTGAAGATTTCAAGTACTCCATATTATCTACTGTTGGCTCATCGTTGTTCCAGGATTGCATTTATATCTCACCATACCATATCTGCCTAAATATTTTCAGCCACTTTGATAAATCTCAATATCCATATCTATATGATTTTTCCCCATTCTCCTTTCTGCCTTAAGAGCTTATGAAGCTCATTGCAGATGACTTCATCATATAATCTTTCTTTGGCCTAGCAGCTGAGAAGAAATTTTCTACAGTAAATCTTTTCAGCTGATATAGATGAACCTTGTCTTCCTAGATGTTGAAACAAAGTTAGCACACTCTAAAATCTGTCCAATAGAAGAGCAACAGGATTAGATTAAGCCAAATCATACTCCATACATGGTATGAAAAGTCATGTTGAGGTAATATCTCTTGACTTATCTGCTTTAGAATATTCTTCCTATAATCCACTACAATTCTCTTTTAGCTCACCAAATGAAGTATTCAGAGGGATGTTAACTAAGCTCACAATACCATTTACCTTAACAGCATTTATAGGGTCTTTGGAAGTTACACTTTAAGAACATAGTTTCTTTAAAGGTTAACTTTTGCTATTTATCAAAGATTTTATGTGCTTTGAAAACTGGCCAACATTGACAAATGACAAACCAAGACAGAGAGGTGGAACACTTTATTGGCTGGATTTATTTTCTTGGATAGTATAATCAGCAATTTATAGAAAGTATGCTACTATAAATTTAAATGATGGAGCAAATGACTACAGAATATATTTGTGTGTACTTATACGAAGAGGTCCTAAAGAAGTCATTTGTCTTAGTTTTAATGGTATGAAACTAGTTTCTGAGACAACTGAAGCAGTCTTCCTTGCTTTCAGGTTTATGTGCTGGGAATAATGTACGGTATAGAAGAATGAATGGCATGTCTTGACACGTACAGAGTCTCTTCATGTCACTTCCCAGGTCAAAAGCTAAAATGATTTCTTTCAAGTCCTGCCACAGAAAACTGTTTGGAATGTCTTTCCCTGTTTCATTTTTATCTTCTTATTTTATTTCTCACTATTTATCAACATGAATTCTTTGATCCTGTTTGGCTGTGATATTAGTGACTCCAAACATCCGCTTTCCCTTCCCCATACCCAGCACTTTCACTTCCTGCTACTTACATTTTCCTCAATCTTCAAAGACTAATGCAGTTCTCATTAAGATACTAACTATAACTCATCTTTCTTTTTCTCATAAAATATTACAATATTTACATATGGAATCTACTCTAATCTGGTACTATTTTTTCCCTTTATTAGTTATGTGTATACTCAATGTGCAAAACAGTACATGTTTGTATCATTGCTAGCCTCCTCCCTCTGAAGGGACCCTCCTTGTTGGGGATTGTGGGTCATTCATTGTGGGGGTAACCATCAGTTATGTGGAAGAGGTAATGTCTCTGTGCATTAATGTTCCAATCTGTAGCTCTAACAATCTTTCAACCACCTGTTTTGTGAATTTCCCTGAACCATGTTGGGTTTGTCTTAGGTCTACTTCAGTGATGAGGTCTTGGGAGCCTTTGTGTCTCTGAATCTCTGGTTTGGTAGGAGTTGAGTATTCTCGGTGTCTATCTTCTTCACCCTTGTGCTGCTACCAGGTTCACAAGAAAATAGGACTCTTGCTCATTTCCCCAATTACTCTGTGGTTTCACTTGGGGCCCTGGTGAGGTGTGATGGGCTGATTTTCTCCTCAGGTTCTGCATCCATCTGAAAAAGAGAAGCAGATTCTCCAATGGAGTGTGAAGTCAGAACCAGATAAATGGGATAACCATTATTAATTTGGAGAGAATTTAATAGTTGTAGGCTCTCTTGTAGCCCAAGATTGGTGGGAGCTTGATACTGGAGCGTGAACTCATTTTTGGATATGGTTCTGACTTGTTTCCCAGTTCAGCTATAGGTTCCATTCCACTAAGTGGATCCATTAGCCAACTCAAGAGCAGTTGGTTACCCACAATGGCTGTGTGCCACTATTGCACTTGTGTGAGCATTATATCAGGTTGTTTGCTGCTGAATAGCTCAGACTACAACTTACTTGGACAGATGTTGGCCATTTTACTCCATTTTTCTCATGTAGAATCTTCTGGTACTAGACATGCTAATTGTCTGGGGACTGACTCTCTTCCAGACTCCAGCCCAGTCTCTCCATGTTCTGTACCAACAGCATATGGTGTCTTCAGCAGTAGGGTCTTACCATTAACTTTTGGTGGGTAATCAAGTGCTCTGATAGAAGTCTTTCTTCTTTTGGGAAACCTTGTAGGTCTCTCTGATCAACAGCTCATTGTGGATGCTAACTGCATCCTGGTACTGGGAGTTATAGAACAGTGCCAAGGGAAAATAAGGAAGAAAGAGATAGGGAGTATAAAAGAGAAAGAGAGAAGAGAGAGAAAGAACAGGAGAAGATTAAGGTTAGTCTTCATCATACCCTCTCCAGGGCCCTTTGATTCAGGTGTTCCGTCTAAGGACTTAATGAATTTTCAATCTTTTAGTCTGTCTTTCAGGATATAGGATTTTAGGGTACCAGTTCTATTTGGGTCCAGTTTTGTGTCCCATCCCACCCTTACCTTCCTCTTCCTCTCTATTGTCCAGTTAACTTGGTACTATTTTTTAAGGGCAATTTAATTTAACGTTATTTAACTTTTCTTTTTGCTTAACATAATGTAAATTCTCCACAGGTGGGAACTGTATCTTCCCTTTATAATGCTCACTGTGCGTGGCTAGTACAAAAATATTTCATTACTTAAATCTGTTATGAGATGAGTAAATATGGATTGATTCTTGATAGCATGCATAGCTGGATTAATACAAACATGATATCTCTATTGCAGTGACTCTTATTCATGGAAGACATATTTTATAGCCTTAGTACCTGTCTGAAATCTTGGATAGTATTTAGCAATATGTCTAGTAATATATAACAATAGTATAATTTTTATATCCATGCCCATGCATGATAAGACTTAACTATAAACTTGACACAGTAAGATATTAACCATGCTGGGCGTGGTGGTACACGCCTTTAATCCCAGCACTCGGGAGGCAGTGGTAGGAGCATCGCCATGAGTTCAAGGCCACCCTGAGACTACAGAGTTAATTCCAGGTCAGCCTGGAACAGAGTGAGACCCTACCTCGAAAAACCAAAAAAAAAAAAAAAAGATATTAACTATAATAACTAATAAACTATACAAAGAATATATTGTAGTAAAAGTTTGTGCCTTGGGGCTATTAAGTAAAACTAGGATTCCTTGAGCACACTGCAACATTATGATGGTTGAACTGAAAACAGACAGTGTTGTAGTCAGCTTCATGTTGATGGGACAAACATCCACCAGAAGTAGATTATGGGAAGAAGGGGCTTGTTTGAGGCTTACAGATTCCAAGGGAACACCATCAATTGCAGAAGAAGCTGTCTCATTTCTATAGTTCCAAACAGAGAGACGCTATCAAACAGTCAGCACTACAAAGCTGCCAGAGATCCAAACTGCTCTCTACACACTTTCGGGCTGGACTCCAGATCTGTCCCCAAACATACCTTAGGTCTTGACTCCAGGGACATCTTTTTTCCTAGTAGGTCTCCACCTACTGGAAACTTAACATTCAGGTCTTAAGTGTATGGGGCAACACATTTAAAGCATTACAGAGAATAAGTAACAGGATGCATGACATATAGTTATGCAGTGTGGACACATGGGAAAATGAGGTCATTCAAGTCCAGGGAGGGAGGTATATGAGTTTTGTAGGAATGGTTTATTACTAGAATTTTCCATGTATTATTTTCAGACCATGGCCCAAATTTAGTGAAATAATATAAAGCAAAACTGGGGAGGAAGGGCGTTATTGTTCCTAAGAAAATAAGTTACATGCCATTTTTTTTCTAAAAATAGTCAGCCAGGCTCCCTCCCCCCATGGGATAGTCTATAGTAGAGCTATGAAATGAGAGTTTGTAGTGTGGAGAGATTGCTTGTGATTAACTGTATGTCACCAGACCATAGACAGGTTTCTCAATCTTTATCTGCCTTTGTTTCTCTATCAACAAAATATAATAAAGTGCCGCCCTTCCCTGTTTGACAGTATGAGTTATAGGGAATAATGAGGCTTATCCTTGTCTTTTCTGTCCTTCCCTAACAGAAAATAATCACTAAGATTATAAGGTCAAGTTTAAAAGAAAAATATATCATAAATATTAAAAAATTATGAAATAATATTGTTCTGCTAAGCTATCAAATTTACAGCCATTAGTAACATGATTACATTGTTGAGAAATAAAAAAAGTATGTCTTTCCAAATTATTGTGATTATGGCTATGTATTCAAAATTTAGTTGATAATTAATGATTCAAATTGTTATACAAGTTTAATTATGTAAATGTGTGTGGCATATAAGTTACAAATGCTGGACACCATATTGTTCATAGATTTATCAGAGCAGAAAATGACATTTAAATGCATAGTTTTGATTGTACATTTGTAAGATATTCTTATTTATGCAGTCTATGTTCAATGAAAGAGACATACTTTGTGGAGAATTCTGTAGAAATTGAGAAAACAGAATTGCAGTCCCCAAACTGTTTCCCATGGGTCATGGGGTGCTATGGTGAATGCACAGGAGTGCTAAGGGATATTGTAAAGTTTTTGAAGGAAGTATAGTATTAACAAGTGTTGACAATGAGGAAAGCCTTACTCCTGGTACTTTGCAGTTTAAAAGGTAGATTGAGCAATATTGCTACAATTTCATACTTTTGGGAGGGTGGTCCTTGGAGGTTACTATGATAAAATGCAAGAATCATAGGAAAATCAATACAAAAAAGTGAGAGTGGCAATGTCTAACAGTATCTCAAAGTTTGAGAGGTTGTGCAGTGCTCAGCTTGTTTAATTCCCTAAAATAATTAATTAAATTACTATAGTTTTTTTGAGGATGAAACAGCACTACTTTTCTTTTGTTTTACATACTATTAACTAGTTTTCAGAATGTACATATTTTCCTTGGTGTTTTTGACTTAGGGTGATGTTAAAAGATCATTATGGAAAGCTGAAAACCAAGACAATGTGTGAGGTTTTATTTCTGAGATTAAACACAAAGACTTTTTTGGAGATGAGGTGAAGATGGTCCTAGCTTACAGCTGTATATCATGGAAGTAGAAACAGTCCCTTCAGGGTCTTGGTGAAAAGAAACTAGCAGCAGTTTTTTGGTGCAATGACTATGTACACTTGATTCTTATCCCAACTTAAAACTATCTCTACATCTACCATCCTCATAAGACTCCATGTGGGTTAGAGAAATGGAACATTAGATTTTAGTTCATGGTAGTGGAACAAACACCTGTCCAACTTTACACAAAAAAAGAGAATTAGTCCTCCTTACTCATTATAAGGAAAAGTGTCAGAAATGACTAAGTGTTTTAAGTTTCACTACTATTAGTAGGGAACTGGTTTAAAGTTATTTTTAACCAATGTGTTTTTTTAGGCTTGAACTAATATGTTCATTGCTGAAGTAACTAATTTCAATATTCACTTTTACATGTGTTCTAGAAATTACTATAACATGCCTTTTGTAGGTGTATATGTGTTTGGTGTTTATTCAAGGTTGTGTGTATTCTTGGGTGTGGGCATATGTATTTATATGGATGTGCCTGCATGTGTGTGTGTATACATGTGTGTGCATCCATGTGGAGGGTATTGTTCTTCAGGAACACTGTCCACATTCCTTGAGACAGGGTCTGTCACTGAACCTTGAGCTCATTGATTCAGCTTGACTAGCTAGCCACTGAACTGCAGGGATTCCCTGTATCTGTTTCCCCAGAACTGGGATTACAGGTATGTACCACAATATCATTTACATAGGTATCCAAACATTAGTTACTCATGCTTACAAGGCAAACACTTCACCAACTGAGCTATCTCCCCAGCCCTTTTAATGTTTATATTTTTAGGAATTTTAGTATCTATAAAAATGGATCTCAGTTGGGCATGGTGGCACACAGCTTCATTCCTGGCACTGGGGAATCAGAGGTAGGAGGACCATCATGAGATCAAGGCCATCCTGAGACTACAGAGTGAATTCCAGGTCAGCCTTGGTAAGAGTGACACCCTACTTCTAAAAATCAAAAAAAAATTAAAAAAACCTAAAAAATGGTTTTGAAAAAAATTTATTTCAAAACTAACATATTGCATAGTTATTACAAGCTGAGCCTACTTAACTATATTACCATTAATAATATTACATAGTGATAGTCTTACTTATAACTCATACTTGTTATTGTTAACTGCCAGGCCTCAGAAGCTGCAGACAGAAAGATATGATTTCTTCTCATAACATAATAAAGCAGACAAAAGAATTAGGTTATGAAAAGACAGGGACATGGTGAGCATGTTACAAAATATGTTTGAGTTGAAATTTTTCTTTTTTATCCATTTAATTCTATGGACCTTGTTCATGGCAATTTCATATAAGGAGGTGATCTTAGTTAAAGGAGAGATTTACAGGGAAATCAAATTTGCAGAAAGGATATGATGGGAATGAAAAAGTGAAGCTTACCTTATGATTTGTAAGAAGAATTTTTTTAGGAACAAGATATAGCTGGAAGAATATGAAGAGCTCAATAAGAAGAAAAGTTATAAAATATTGAGGATTGATGACAGCCTAGGAATTTGATCCAAACTTTTAAATTTACAGAGGGGAGATCTGAGTCCCAGAGAAGTCAGGCAGTCACACAGGTTGTTACCAGTCGAGCAACTGAGGATGGAGTGCTTCTGCAGATGCTCATACTTTCCCATGGCACGTCTCCCAGAAATCAATCAAATATACTGTATATGTCCTGTGTGTGTGCCATGCAAAAATAAGAGCAAACAACCAAACGACAACAACAAAATCCCCCAAACACTCAGATTGTGATTTTTAACTCAGCAGACAGCTGACTCTTTTCTGTGTTTTTAGTATATTTGAGGATAATTACAACAGGAAATTAGGAAACACATTATATTGGAAAAAGCATGGTCTTAACAGTCAGGGTTGGAGTTCCATGCCGTTGACAATATATTTTAAATCTGTGCCAGCATTTTTATACCTATATAATTGGAAAAATATGACGTATTGGGCATGGTACATAAATACTAAATAATCAGAACATTAAGTGAGCAAAGCCTAGTACCAGCAGGTTCTCAACACATGGCCATTTGCCTTTAATTAAACAGATTTGGAATTTAAAATGTTTTGGAAATGGATAAAAAGTGGATGTACGTATTTATCACAATAATGAAAAGGACTGTGGTTATTAGATATATAAGGGCAGTACTATGGCCTACCAGAACATGTGTGGAAAGGCACAATAGTGTTTGGGTAGCTTGCTCTTAGTGCTCAAAAAGCAGTGAAATTTCAATGAGACATGCAACGAGCTGAGAATTGTAGCAGGCTGTGGTGATAACTGAGATGCTGACTGTAGGTCCTCTTGTCAAGGTGAAGATGGGTGTCTACAGTATGTGCTCAGCACAAAGCCTTTTAACATAGGCTGTCTGCCAGAGGCACCAGAATACATGGATTACTCACCGACTTTCCTTCTCCCTTCTACTGGTATCATCAAAACCCTCATCAAGGGAGGGGGTGTGGGGACACAAATCTAGACCCACACAGCAATGATACCCTAAAATTCTACATCCTAAAAGGCAGACCAAATGGTTGAACCTTCACCAGGCCCTTAGAGGGAACACCTGAGTCACAAAGCACTGGAGATGGTATGATGAAGACTGACCTTAATCTTCTACAGCTTCACTCTCTCTTTCTCTCTTCTCTCTAACTCTTTTATATTACTTATCTTTTCCTTCCTACTCTTCCTGGGCACTGACCTCTAACTCCCATTACCAGTAGGTGCCTATCATCCACAATGAGCTTTTGATCAGAGAGACCTACAAGGTTTCATAAAAGAATGGTAGATTTCTGTCAGAGTACTTGATGACCCACCAAAGATTAGTGGTATGACCCTACTGCTGAAGACACCATATGCGGTTGATGCATAATATGGAGTGACATGGCTAGAAGCTGGAAGAGAGTCAGTCCCCAGACAGTCAGTGCATCTAGTACTAGAAGGTGCTACATGGGCAACTGGGAGAAAATGACCAATATCTGTCCAAGCAACTCATGGTCTAACCTATTTAGCAGCAAATAACCTGTCAAGATGCTCACACAAGTGCAATAGTGGTGCATAGCCATGGTGGGAAACCAACTGCTCTTGATTTGGCTAACTGATCCACTCAGTGTAATGGAACCCATAGCTGGGGCTGGGAAGCAAGACAGAACCATATCCAAAAACGAGTTCACTCTCCATTATCAAGCTACCACCAATTGTGGGCTACAAGAGGGCCTACACCTATTAAATTCTCTTTAAAAAATAAGGGTTATCCCATTTGTCTGGTGCTAACTTTACTCTCCACTGGAGAATCTGCTTCTCTTTTTCAGACAGATGCAGATCCTAAGGAGAGAACCACTCCATCATATGTCAAATGGTCCCCAGCTGAAACTAAGAATAATTGGTGAAACAAGCAAGGGTGCTGTTCTCTTGGTGAACCAGGTACCAGCACAAGGGTGAAGGAGATCGACACAGTCAACTCCTACCAAGTCAGAGAGCCAGAGACCCAGAGGCTCCCAAGACCTCGTCACTGAAGCAGACCTAAAATGAACCCAACATGGTTAGGAAAATTTTGCACAACAGGGGGCAGAAAGAATGTCAGAGCCACACATTGGGTCATGATACACAGAGACATTTCCTCCTACCCATAACTGAAGGCTAACCCCAGAATGCATGACCCATATACCTCAACAAGGAGGGGCTAGGGAGAGGGGGAGGACAGGGAGGAGGCTAACATTGGTACCAATTTGACTGCATTCACTGAGCACAAAACTAATTAATAAAAAGTAAAATAAATTTTAAAAACCCTCATCAGTACCTTTTGGTATAAGTCTTACTAAAGGTAGCATTGATTTTGGTGATTGTTCTAGTGTTGTACTACTTAGTTTTTTTTTTTTTCCCCCAGCAGATACCCTGCCTCTTCAGGATAACTTTATGCTGAGATACAACCATGCAATGATGAATTATACTGTCTCCCATGTGACCTCATATATGCACAAAGCAGGGAGTTCCTTTCATTGATGTTTTCTGTAATGTTTAGTCTCATTTAAAATAAAACAATAATATGAGCTATATAGTATGTCTACTCTCATTGCTTGTTTAAAAAAGTTGATTTTCTTCCTTTTTAAAGAGGGACATGGAAAAGTGAAAAGGTAGACTTCACTTTCATTTGGGTAATATGGACATAAAGTTAAACCTGAGGTAAAAATGAGGAGAGAGAGAGAGAGAGAGAGAGAGGGAGGGAGGGAGGGAGGGAGGGAGGGAGGGAGGGGGAGGGGGGAGAGAGAGGGAAGGAGAGAGAGAGAGAGATTTTCTAGGTTAGGGAACCAGAAAAACTTGTCCTAGTTAAGAATTTGGAGCTACTATATTTCTTCAGCGAACTCCAAAATTGCATGTACAATCTTTGAGAGCTGCCAGCTTTATGTAAAGGTTGACTGTAGGGTGAGATTTCCTGCATCTTTGGATATTAGGAAAGAACTCTGCTCCAGGGAACACTTATGCAGATGTTGCAGGTTTCCTTACTGGTGACTTAGAGAGATGAAAAGAAATTAAGAGAGTCTGGAAGTCTGAGTGCAAAGAATTTGGAGAGTGAGGACTGACTGACTGTGGTTCTTATTTTAATCAGACAGACATAATTTTTCTTGACTTTTTGGGGGAGGGATGAAACTCAAATTAAATGCAGTTATAAATAGCGGTGTTTTATTTGAAGGTGAGGCAAAGCTGCCCACTTACCAAGGTGGCACATTTGTTTTCTAGAGTCTTCTCCAGCACTTTATCACTCTGAATGAGCCCTCAGGGACCCACAATTTCAAAAATTATCCAAGCATATTTCTGAAATTTCCTTTTCCAGTAGGAAATTTGGCTTTAAGGACACCATTGAAGAACAATACATCTGATAAGGTGAGATTTGTGGGTATGAATTTTACCATTTTTCCCTCTTATAATCCTAGCATAGGCTATTCATTTTCATTAGACTACATTTTGCTTAAAATACTTGGATTGTGTTTACTAGCTCTGAAGTACCTTTTAAAATAGAGAATAGGTTATGCTTCCTTTAAAAATATTAATTCAAATATGGAACATAGCTCTCTTCCTATTGAGAGCTTTTGAACTGTACTCCTTAGCAGAAATACAAAGGAAACCCTTGAAAGTAGAGATGATGATG
Source organism: Jaculus jaculus (assembly GCF_020740685.1). NCBI lineage: Eukaryota > Metazoa > Chordata > Mammalia > Rodentia > Dipodidae > Jaculus > Jaculus jaculus. The sequence goes on from NC_059104.1 coordinate 110,171,327, forward strand.
TCCTCTCTATATTTAGGGCTCCATTTGTTTACAGTTTAAAATCAGTGGGAAAATTATGATCAAAGTCATGGTCATTCATACAGAAAAATTATGAGACCACTTCATCCGGCTCAATTCTGTTAAGAGTCTTTGATCCAAATGGTTCACACAGAGAAACGAAATGTCTCATAAGTTCAGAGATCTTACTGGCAATAAATTTCCAGTGTAAACAGGGAGACGTGGGAGCCTCTGTCAGCTGTGAGGAGCAAATGATACTTAGTACCTTGCACTCAGTATTTTTGACTTTGAGATAAGAGTTGGGATGATCAGTGAAAAGTTGCGGCTGTAAGTCTGAGTGAAGTTCATGTGAAACTTCCAGTATGGAGCATTCATGAGTAGGATGTTGAGGATAAAATGTGTGTGAAAATGCCATATTGAAACTCATTACTTTTATGTGAACATAACAATAACAAAACAATGTTTAAAAGAAGAGTCTTTTTAGGAGGAGGGGGACAGTGGTAGTCAATTGAAGGAATTATGAAGGGCTGTGCTAGTTAGTATATTTAATAGTGGCTGTAAAACTTCTGTGATTTAAAGAACCCGACAATGGCGCCATCATTACTGTAGAAGAAACTTAGGAATTCCATTAAGCTGTGATTGATACTGAACAGTGTGATGGCTAAGTTTCCCAAAAGTTGGAAGAATGTAATTAGAAGAGTGTACTTTTTCAAAGATATTCAATGTCATTCAAAACAAAGGGTTGGTGAAACATCTAAGCAGAACTGGTTGCTATGCTATTTTTTTTCTTTTAAACCATTTTATGAGTGAGAGAAAAAGAGGTGGGGTAGGAAGAATAGGTATGCCAGGGCCTCTAGCTGCTTGCAAACAAACTCCAGGCGTGTGCCACCTTGTGCATCTGGCTTACGTGGTTACTGGGGACTTGAACCTGTGTCCGTAGGCTTCACAGACAAGCATTGTAACTGCTGATCCATCTCTCAAGCCCCTCTGCTATTTTTTTTTTTTTTTTTTTGTGGGGGAAGAGGGGACAACATCTCACTCTGTAGTCCAGGCTGGCCTACCACACTACAACCCAGGATAACTTCAAACTTTTCATAATTTTGCGTCATCTTCCAGTGTGCTGGGATGACAGGTTCGAATCACCACACTCAGCTTTATCATTGTTCTTTATGCTGCAAGGCACAGTATTCTACTTCTACTGTAAGCAAATGCAGAGAAGGTGAATTGAATGGAGAACTCAACCACAGACACACCACACATTTCAAATAATGCTGCTAGTGTTAGTAACAATAATTTTAACAGAGAAGCCTGAATTTTCTCTGATAAGATGACAAAAATTTGCAGTTAGAAACTTCTTCAGCAGGCTGAGAAGGAATATACATTATATGCAACATATTTTAAAGGGGAACATGCTAATGATAGCATGCATGATCATTTCATATCTTTAATAGCCATTTAATGCTGAGGATCAGAAATGTCTCTGATTTTTCCAAAGTATAAAAAGAAATTTTTAGTGACATTTCTGTCTAGGTCCTTGTAAGCCACTGATTGGGAAAGTTTAGGGTTATAGGTAAATAGGGATGCGGGTTTAACAGTAGTTTTGAGTTTTTGTTTTGATTTTAAATGCAGCCCACACAAACACACAGCCTTCACCTGGTTGGGTCCTTTGGAAAACAGAAATAGAAACGCTTTGGGTTTGCTGTTCTGGAAGGTGTACTCGGAGCCCCTGAACTGAGTTGTTTTGAGAAGCCTGGGACTCTCTTGGGACACTGTCATTACCCCCTCCTTTCCAAATCCCAGTCCACGAGGCTAACAAGAGGGCAGGGGCGGGGGGTTTCAAGCCCTGTGGTCCATGGCAGTGAGGCAAGCTTTGCACTAAAGCCGCTCTGCTGAAAAGTCAAGAGACTTGCTGGCTTGGTGCGAGCCTGCTGTTGGATTTGAAACGCCTTTCTTCCCACCCTCCTTGGCTTTGGCTACCCAATATCAGCAGATAGCTGGGTCGTGCTCTAGAAGCCCACAGAATGCGGGGCGTGACCTCCCCACTCCCCGACGGGCTGCTTCGGTTTGGCTCTAGGTACTGGAGTCCGCAGAGAACCCGAGCCCACCGCGTCCCGGTGCGGACCCAAGCGCGGCAGGTGGCCAGCGGAGCTGTCCAGCACTGGTGCGGGCCGCTGCAGCGGGAGGACTGAAGGACTCGGCGCAGAAGCAACAGGACGGTGGCCGGAGCCCGACGCCGTCCGCGCCGCCGCGGTCTCGGGTCTCGGGTCTCGCTCGGCGACCCCGTCCCCCGCCCCCCGCCCAGCCTTTGCTCCCCACACCCCGCGCGTCTCCGCGGCGGCCTCCCAACTTCGTGCCTAAACTCGGAGGACGGCAGGGACGAGGCGACAGGGACGTCCCCGCGCCACCCCGCAGTCCTCCCGCAGGCGGCCCGGGAGGTGACCCCGCCGCGGGCCCGCGCCCTCCCCTCCAGCACCCTCCGCCGGGCGCGGGGTCCAGCGGCCCGGCCTCGGGGGCGTGGGGGCGCCTGGCGGGCAGTGGGAGGACGGGGGGCGGCCGCGCAGTGTCCTCGCTGCTCCCGAAACGCGGCGACGGCGAGGCGGCGACTCGCACCGAGAATGCTGGCGACACGTGACGCGGGCGGGGGCGGGGACGAGGGGACGGGAGGGGGCGGGCGGCGGGGGAGGGGGCGGAGGCGACGGACGCGGCGCGCGGCGGAGGAGCCGCCGCCCCCAGCCGGTCACCCCCGCCCCGCCGCGCAGCTCGCGGCCGCGGGAGATGCGCTGAGGCGGCGCCGCGCGAGCAGCAGCATCAGCACCGGCGTCCGAGGCGGCGGCCCCGCAGCGCCGCGCCGACCCGCGCCGGCCCCGGCTTCCCGCCATGAGCACCGGGCCGGCGGGACTCCGCCGCCCGGCCGCGCGCGCTCCCAGCGCCCCGCGGCCCCGACGCGCCTAACGCCGCCGCCGCTCCTCGCCGGTCCCTGCGCCCCCGCCGCCGCCGCCGCCGCCGAGCCCCCGCCGCCCCGGCCGCCGCCGCCGCCGCCGCCTCGCCGGCAGCATGTCTCGAAGGAAGATCTCCTCCGAGTCCTTCAGCTCCCTGGGCTCCGACTACTTGGAGACCAGCCCGGAGGAGGAAGGCGAATGTCCCCTGTCCCGGCTCTGCTGGAACGGCAGCCGGAGCCCTCCCGGGCCACCCGAGCCCAGAGCCGCCGCCGCTGCTGCCCCGGCTCCCGCCGTTTCTGCCGCCGCCGCCGCCGCGGCCGGAGCCAAGAGGGCGCAGCGCCGCCGCCGGGTCAACCTGGACTCGCTGGGCGAGAGCATCAGCCGCCTGACGGCGCCCTCGGTGAGCGGGGCGCAGACGGAGGGGACCCCACGCTTTGGAGGGAGGGGACGGAGGTCCAGAAAGTTAGAGCCTCGCAGCCGGGGCGTGCACGCACCGCCCGACCGCTGGGGGGCGACCCGACCTTACCTGGCCTGGCCTGGGGTTCTCAGTGGCTCTTGAGGGGACGGGGGGCGCGGAGGGGAGAAGCGATAGTCCTGGGTAATGGTAGCAAGGGGACACCCCAGAAAGAGTAAGTCTCTTGATGCCAAGGCTGTCTGCTAGTTTCAGCCCCGGACCGGACCCTACTTCATCTCTGCACCCCCGGCCCCCCCACCCAACCACATTGACGGCCCCAGGGCTCCTTCACACCACCTGTTTTCTTCACCCAAACTTTCCCAGGCATTGCCTGTGGCAGCTCCATTTCCATATCTTTCATTCCTCTTCTGCATCCCAGAGGAGCCCAGCCCCTTCTCTCCTCATTTCCCACACTCTCTCAGTCTTAGCGTGACCTTCTGGAACATCTTTGAATTCCACAGGCTCGCTGCAATACTCTGTTGCATCTTTTTTCTCACGTCTTCAGAAACTCTCTGCCAGATACTTGTGTGAGCTGCATTCCGACGCAGAAGCCTGCGTCCTGTGTTCTTTGCACCCTCTATCCTACCTCCACTTACTTGCCGTTCATTTACTAGTTCAGTTTATGTCCTGGGTAAACCTGGTACCTCTCTTGGTACTTCTTGCACCCTTAGTCCTTTTTTTTTCTCCCTTCCCCAAACCTTCCTGTGCTTTTTGCTCCCTTCCATTTCTTCTTTATATTAGGCTTTTCGTAAATAATTTTTGAGTGAACAAATGCCTTCCCCAGGATCTTTCCAAACTTGTGTGCTATTCTTGGGATGTCTGCATCAGCAGTTCCTGGGGTACACCAGATTCTCCAGGTTCCAGGTAGCCTTCCAGAGCGCTCCTGCCTCATTCCTGCTCAGGCTTCTCAGCTAACCCTGGACTTCTACCTTTATGCAGGAGTGCCAGGCCTCTAGTCTAGTCTCCTTGATGTCTACCCGAGCTCTCTTTTGAAGGAATCCACTCTACTGCAGACAGAATCCAAAGGAGATGAAGTGTCAAATCTCCACCCACTCTTTAGCCTGGTCACATCTTGAAAGCAAGGACTTTAATACGCTTTCAAAAGCAGTTTTCTTTCAACCCATCTCTGGAACTTTATAACTTCTTCAAAGTTTCCACTAAATATGAATATTGATCTCACTCAACGTCTTCACTGACCTTGCCCAACTCTGAAGGCACGCTCTTGAAAGTACCCTTGCCCATACTGGTGTGGAGTGGGGTGGGAGGAAGCTGGGGCTGGCACCCCGTGATTCCGTAAGGACCCTGTGACACCTGCGTGGTGGGACATGACTGTGTCCTGTAGCAGTGAAACGACTCTTCAGTCACCCTCCCTTTCACTTTTGTTGTTGTTGTGGACAACCCAGAATAAAACCCTCAGAATGGGTTTATTGCTGTTTGCCACACTTTTCTATAAATATTACCCAGGCAGCATCTTTTTAAGTTGTTGAACATAATCTTTTATTATGGGAATCAGTAACTGTGAATTTTTAGGTTTGTGTCCGTCCCTAAAGTGATATTTGCAAAATATACCAGTTCTTCGGTATAACAGATCCATTTTAACACTGATCTAACTAAACATCATGAGTAGTTTGGGGGAAAATGTTTATATAATCCTGGAGTTTTCTTTTTGCATGAGATCTAGAATTTACAAATTTCTAAAAAGTGTGTGCCTTTGATAATGTCAGTTTTACCTAGACTGTTTCTAACAACTTATATGAAAACTAGAGAAAATAATTTGAGAACTCAAGTATTTACTGTCAGAATGAGAGGCAGGAAATCTTTCTGATCCTTACCTTTGAAAGTTAGATTTCAGTGATAAGCTTGAAAAGCATGTATCCAGACAGTGGTTCTCAAAACAAAAAATTCAAAAGCAATGCAGCAGCTTTGTGTACTTTCCATGTTATAATTCTTTTAGTTTATTACAAAATAGGTTTGTCAAGTGAAGACTGAGAACATATAGGTGAATGTAGTTAAAGCTTTTCATTCTCCAACACTTAAAAAAATTCTCATTGGCTATTCCTATCTGCAATTGACTTAGTAAAATAAACCCAGTTGGGGGGGGGCACATTTCAATGCAGTGACTTATTCCTGTTTGATCCCATTTACTTTATTTTACTTGGCAAGATGATACTGGCTCAAATAGTCACACTAGATACATTATCTTCTACTGCCCAGTTTATAATGCTAAAAAACTTGGGGAGATGGACTATGTTCAGTCTGTCCTCTCCCATGAAAGATGAACAGCTTAAAAAAATAACTGCAGAACATGGCCATTTTCAGGGCATGTTTAGTTGATTTGAGTATTATAAGCTTTCTTGAACTCCATTATGTTAGGAGAAACTGTACTTGTTATGCAAGTTCCTAAATGTTCAGTGGTCTTATTTGAGATGTACCAATTACTAGGGATTCAGTCTTACTTCAGAATGGTAGGCAACTTGCAAAATGGAAATGCACTTACTATATACTTCAATATGTGATATTGCCACATATCACACTAGTGATTTGACCCATGTAGTATTCAAAATTGCTTTTATTTGACATTTTAATGGTTAATTTAGACGCATTGATGTTGGCTATATGTTATAATGCTTTATACTACATGAGTAAAACAATTAAATTTAATTGGTGAAATTGAATGAAAATCCAGAATTCATGAGACTTGATTTTAATTTTGCCTTGAACAACTAAGTACTTAGATATTTATGAGCAAGTTCCTTTGGCTCTCCATGATCTTTCTCATTTGTAAAGGGTTATACTAAGGTTTCCTCTTAGTCTGGGGTTCTATGAATACATATCATCAGGCTTTGGATAAATTGTCATAATGAAAAATGTAGGGAGCAAAGGACATAAATTATGGATTTAAAAACTTAAGAAAAGTAGATTACTTTTTAAAATAGGGATCATCAAGTCATTATTCAATTTAATTATTCAAACATATTTGAAGATCTGCTATGAGGCAAGGATTGTGCAGAGCCCTGGCAATACGAATGTTGGAAATAACCTATTCAGTCTTTGATCACATGGAACTGTTTTAGTCTTCATGTTATGGAGACTGCATTGGAGAGAACCATAAGAACTCCATTTGCCTTGCTGAGGTCTAGGGTTTCACTCACTGTGAGTATCTGAAGTGTAGCTATTATAATAAAAATAATCATGGAGACTTGACAGAAGACATATAAGACACTAAGTACATTACTTTTTTTCTGAAAAAACTCAACATCCAATAAACATATGGATAAGCAGCTGGGATTTTACATACAAGGTGAACTTAGTAACTCATTTATTTGGCTTTCACTTTTATAAATGGGCATTGCTTCATTGTCCTATCACTTTGGGTTTACTATTGCCGGTCTGCTTGTCAGTGGTGATATGCCAGTAGGCCCACTCTTGTCTGACAAAGGTTAAGCTTCTTGTTAGAGTGTTACTGGTTGTTAAGCCATTGAGGGCAGCTTTGAAGACCCCAGAAGGTGACTAGAGAAAAGTGGCATGAAGAAAAGTAACAGAACTAAAAGGATGTCCAAGACAAAAGGAAATTCAAAGAAAATGGGGAATGAAAAGTGAAGGGAGGCCAGGATCTAAGTGAGAAACAGAACAATGTTTCCTTATTTGGCAAAAAACAAATTATATTAATAAAAGCCTAGGGAAAGTGAAAGGACATAAATATGTGCAGTTAGCTTCTCCAGATACAACATAAAATTAGCTCTCTGACGCATGCCAAAGCCTAAAAAAGTCCCCAGAAAGTGTTAGTGTAACTCACATGTAAACAATGAGAACGAAAAATCATTTGTGAGGTAGGATATTTGGTAATTTATGTATTTTAATTAAAGTTCATTAAATTTGAGGCTCGGTTTTTAAAAAAATGTGAGAAGCAGGTTTACTGCAACAATAATGTAAGATAAAATATTTTTAAATGCTTTCTCACTTGTAGAAATTAAATGGTTTGATCTGAAATCCGAATGAAATGATCATCTATTGCCTTTTGGTGCCTTGTTTCCGTCATGGAGAAACAGCACAGCAGCACTGGAAGCACCAGGGCTGCAATGTTGGACTTGGTTTTGAAGCTCCTGACTGGGCAGGAGAATATGTGAAAGCCACACCCTACTTCTCTGAGTCTCATGTAAACTAGAAATAATAGCTGGTTGGTAGATTTGGTGTGAGATATAAATGTTATCCTATATAAAACTCCCTTGACTTACTTACAGTTTCTGGGGAAGAACCATTAATTTTTATTTATTTATTTATTTATTTATTTATTTATTTATTTATTTATTTATTTGAGAGTGACAGAGAGAGAGAAAGAGGCAGATAGAGCTAGAGAGAGCAAGAATGGGCGCGCCAGGGCCTCCAGCAACTGCAAACGAACTCCAGACGCGTGCACCCCCTTGTGCATCTGGCTAACGTGGGTCCTGGGGAATTGAGCCTCGAACCGGGGTCCTTAGGCTTCACAGGCAAGCACTTAACCGCTAAGCCATCTCTCCAGCCCAGAACCATTAATTTTAACCAAATTTGTAGGCTAAGAATTTAGCTCAGTGGTAGAGTGCTTATCTAGTGTAAGTGAGGCTCTGGGTTCAATTCCCAATACTGTAAGAAAAAATAAGTTGATAATGGTAAAATACAGAAACAAAAATGAACTAAAATATCTCAATCATGCTTAATAGCTTGATTGTCTCCAAAAGATGGAATATTTGGGAGCTGGAGAGATTGTAGTTAAGTCACTTGCTGGCTAAGCCAAAAGGACCCAGTACCCACTTAAAGGTAGATGCACAAGATGGCACATGCATCTGAAGTTCATTTGCAGTGGCTAAAGATCCTGGTGTGACAATCCTCTCTCTCTCTCTGCCATTCTCTCTACTCTTTCTCTCTATCTGCCTCTCTCAAATACATAACATTTTTTTAAAAAGATGGAAATTTTTTCTTTATCTTTTTTCCTCAGTAATTCACTCATTGTTAACCTTATTCAAAAAGTTCATAGAATAAGTTAAAAGATGTTATATCCCTTAAAAAAAAAGATGAGAAATGCTTTATTTTCTTGGCATAGTCAGGCAATCCACTTAAAAAATCAAAACTGAGTCCCTTTTTGGCTTATTGGCTATGACTTACATATGTCCATAGTCATTTATAATTGTTGTGGATTCAAATATTTTTACCAAACTACTGAGTGCTATATGGCAATTTAAAAATTACTTTCATGAGTTGTATAATCATATTATGACAGCTTTATATGGTTGAATGCAGGTATTTCACAACATATTCATGTAAATTAGGAAAATATATGTGAAAGAGAAATGACTTATTTCCTGTGCCTGAGACTTTCAAATATGTCCTGTAGATTCATTTCAAAATAAACAGTATGTGTGTTCAAGGGATGAGGCTGTGAGGTGATGTGTTGGACATCCAAATGAAGCACACATGTTTTCTTTGTGTTCTCAGTGCTGTTTTCCTTGGATGTAAGCTCAATGTCTAGGCTTTTGTTCTAAAGATATTAGGATGATGGGGAAGGACACCAGTGGCTCTTGGGGTCTGGAGAGGTGATGCAATTATGTATTCAGATTTAGTGTATAATGTGTGTGCCTTTAAGGATTCCTAGATGCATCATAGGAGTACTTGAGTGTTATTATGTACTCCCCCCTCTGTATCATCATTGCTGTTTGACTTTCACCTTTGGTATTTTTGAGGCCTCCTGTATAATGTTGGACATAAAATAAAAATACACATTTTACTGATATGGTAGGAAAATAAATACATTATCTGTGGACACTGCAGTGCTCATCATGAGTGATCATGAAGGTATGATTTCCTCTGCTGTGATTTTAAGCACATTGAGGAAGAAAATAAAATTTATGTGGCATAAGAAGGAAGAGTATTTTCCAAGAGCTAAATTTTCCTTGCAGGCCCTTCTTTGCCTTGTGATCCAGTAATTTTAACCAAAATTTAAACTTCTTTTTAAATTCTGACTCTATCTTCAACATTCTAATGTTTATCTGGTATTTAGTTTTGAATCTAGTATCTAAGATATAGTCAGCAAAATACTAGGGATATAGAAATGTATATTCTCATTTAATTATACAACTGTGCCTGTTTCTTTTTGTTAGGTATTTTTTGTAGCTTATCTGGTTCTATTGAAAAATATATGTAGATTTTGTATTCAGTTTCAACTGTTCAAACCTGTTTGAAGTTTGCTTGCACCTGCTATTAAAAGTAGAGCATCAGAATGAAGTTGTATTTAAGAAGAACATCTGGAATAGTACCTCCTTTGGGACCCTTTGAGTGGTCCATTTATGTTTCATTTTCAGAGTTGAGGTAATTGTAATGACTGTCCTTCAGTCTGAGTTGTTTACATTTTCTACAAAATTGTCTATCAAATGAGAGAAATGTTTCTCACTAAATGGGAAACTGTTACCAAAAATGCACTGTTAGAAGGCAGAAATGGCATCATCTTGGTCCTGAAATATTACTTCAGGACACAATCTGAAGATCTGGAGTTATGTGTTATAAGCTCAGAGCACCCCACAAAATTGAAAATTCCATGCCTACAGTTATTTTGAAAGTAGGAGAGCTAGGAATATGTCTGAAAGCTGCAGATTTAATTAAGGTTGACATTCTTATTACTTTGCATAATAGAGATTTAATTGAGTAAGATTGACAACAAATAAATAGCATAGTGAGATGTTACTTCTTGACCAGGCTTTATTTGGAGCTTATTATTAAAAATTGTTCATTAAATTAGGGACTATCATATCTCAGTGAATAAAAGATATAAGTAAAGAAAACTACTAGGATGTCTGTTCTTTGGACTTGTTTTTGAGACTCTGATTTGATAGCATGAGAGAAAGGCCTGAACAAAACTCCAAGTGAGTGGTCGGTACCCTGAGGTTGTGGTCAAAGGTGGCTGAATTCTGTCTTAAAAATCACCTATTTAAGCTCACTGAGCTTTGTATGCTCATTTTTGGACATAATGATTCTGTAAATTTCTCCTCTGAGATGAACATATCCAATGCAACTCTTGCCATAACAGGGATAAGGATAAAGGTAGTGAGTTGGTATCATTATCATGACAGCCTATTTTTGTATCCTTTGTAGTAAGAATAATCTTGTAGGCTATGTGATGGAGGCATTTGGAGTTTCACCATTTGTAACTTCACAAGTAAAGTGAAATCTTTCTCATTTTTTCCTGAGGTTGTTTAGTTATCTTCTCTCTGTTTATGTCCAGTGGGTCACATATCATTCCTAAATAAAGGAATATGTATTCCAAAATAAAGGAACACTAAAATATAGGACCACAAATTCAAAGACACTGAGGTATTGTAGAGGAGTAAAGAGGAGAAAAGTTGTTTATGAGGGTCAATTTGACATGACAATCAACTTTTTGATATATTTCTCAAATATTGCATCTACTGGTTCATTTGGGAGGAATTGTTTGTTCTAAAAAGCAAACAATGTGAGGTTCAGACATCACATACATAAGACAACCCATCAAGCCCTACCAACATGTCACAAAAATAGTAATTGCTACTTACCTCCACAACCTTAGAACAGTAGCCTTTTTATCATCCAGTGGCAAGGTGGGTAGGACATAGCTCTCTTCAACAAATGGTGACCCATATTAGAAAAAGTTATATACTTATAGACAACACTAGAAATGATATCACCTGCATAGGCAATCAATGGAAGTCACAATATTTGCTTAATTGCAAGTCCTTGAAATCAATTGGCTGCTTTTCCATTCATTGCTGTGCACTTGTTATGGGTGTGTCACAAATCAGCATGTCATTTTTTTATTGTTTTATTCCTGTGCTTCTTCATTCATGTACCCTCTTGCTTGACACTGGCAGAGGTGACTTTTCTGTCTTTATGCACACACAAGTATACACATGTTTTCTGTCATTGCATGTTCCTGTTACATAATCTTATTGTACACATTACACTATAGGACAGACTGTGTTAAATTGTATTGTGGTCTTTATTCTGCCTCTTTAAGACAAAAAAGTCTTCTTTATGTATACCATATTCAGCAGAAGGTGTTACTGAGAAAGATACTCAGTGGATGTTTGCTAGAAGAATGTCTAAAGGGACAAATCACTCCTTGTGTAATTGTTGGTTTATCTGGTGCCATATCATAGAGTACATTGTTTTTGTATTGCATCTTTTAGTTCATTATTTTAATTATTCCATGAATAACTTTCTGTCAGACACACAGAAGAGGAAATATAATTATTATTTTCTAAAATGCTTTAAGAATTTCATGAGCTGGATAGATGGCTCAGAAGTTAAGGTGTTTTCCTGCAAAGCCTAAGACCCAGGTTCAACTCCCCATGTAAGACCCATGTAAGACAGATGCACAATGGAATGCATGCATCTAGAGTTTTTTTTTTTTTTTTGCAGTGGCTGTCCATTAGTAGCAGGTCCAATAGTGGCATGTCCATTTTCTCTCTCTTAAATAAATAAAAATAAAGTACTTTTAAAAAAGCATTTCAAAACACTCCCACACTCAATGTTTTATTGAAAGTTCATAACAACATGTATGTTTTATGAAAATTCCCTCTAGCTTTAGTGTTACTATCTAAAACTGTCTGGAGTTATAGTAGCTAATAGAGGAGAATATATTATTTATTACAGAGATGTGTACTTCTGTAATTAAAGACATGGCATCTCAACCATTCTGTTGTATGCATTGTTTCACTGTGTGAAAATCTCATGTCATCAACTATTCTATTAAACCAAACTCTACAAACCAGCACATTCATCTATCTGTCTTCTAGTAATCATTACTGAATATCTTAACAGCATTGTTTACTAATATGTTACATGTGCTTCTTCATTGTTACTTAAGTTCTTCAAGGGCAGTGACCTTGTCTGGGATACTCAATGTGGTCTTTGCTGTATCAAGATAGTCCTGGCTAGAGATAGGGTCTCCATATCTTTATTGATATGCTGCACCATCTTGAAGGAAGTCTTCACACGTTGGAAAGAGATTACTTAAAAATACCTTAAAGAGTGTAAGAAGTAGAATTTTCAAGAATTGAGAATTTACTAGGAACCTAGCATTTATTGGTTTTATAATAGATATCATTGATTTTTCAAAATTATATAGAAATTTAGCTCAGAGCAGTTAAGTAAACTGCCTATAATTCCTGCTAGTTAGGAATAGAAGTGAGAATCTTGGTTGAACTCCAAACCCCATATTCCTCCCACTGTATTATTTATTTTAAGCACAACAAATGTGGGGAACATTATGAATGCACTGCCTGGGTGCCACTTTAGGAATAAAAGAATTATACCTCAGATACAAGGAGAGCTGCTGAGATAGAAACATCAGATTTTAGTTTAATATGTACTATGTGGATTGAAGAAACTGTCTGGCCTAGGATTGTGCATCATGTGTGGAGGTAATCAGCATAGGATGTAAATTTTGGCCCCATTTCCCTAATGCAGGCAGTTTTAAAGTCAGAACTCCAAATGTAATGTCAGCTGAGACTTCCAATGAGACAGATTCCCAGTGCAACTCTCCCTCTGGCCAGTTTTTCATCTTTCTTTATACTGTCATGCATGTTGAGGCCAAGAGTGTCCCTAGAGAATCTGTTGCTTACTAATCTTCACATCTGCTTCTCAGAAACTGAACCTGTGACAATGACTTTGAGAATGATGATTTCAATACTAACAGCAAAAATGTAACAGTTGGAAGGTAGGATGTGGAGGGAATATACGGATAGACTTGGATTTGGGTTTTTTGAATTTGTATAAAAATGATTAGCTCTAGACTGTAAATTCTTTAAGGGGTGGGGCATTTGGAGGGGATAGTGTCTTGAAATTTGACACATTCTCTGAGTGAAAGAAATAAAACAGTAGAAAATTAAAGAACAGTGTAGAAACACAAAACAAACTATTGTGTTAGAAGGATAGAGGATGTCTGAGCAGGAGATGGGAGCAGGGGTGGTAGTGGTTGATATTTTAAAGTCATTAAGAAAAATTCATGATGGTACTCTCAAACCTACTTTGAATGAGTTATCTGAAGGCCTTAGAAAATCAGTGTCATTCTTGAATCAGAGATACAAATTATCTATTAAATTTCAAATAGGGGAATATTTAATAAAGATACAAAAGACATAGTCTACAGCTCTGATCCAAGACAACTGAAAGTATAAAGGGAGGAAGAGAGCAAGAGAACATGAGCTAGAGATGAGTGAGAGAAAGTGCAGGGCCTGTGAGCCAGTTTATTTAAGATTTGGTCACATATATTTGATGGTGACAGAGAAGTAAAAGGATGAGATAGAAGAGAGTTGAGAAAGGAAAGGTGTGCTTTTACAGCATCTCCAAGTCCTATCCCAAGAATGAGACAAATCTTCCTCTGTGACCAGGTAAGTGCAATACATCAGATTGTGGCTGCGTTTTCACCTAGCTTCTTTCACCATAACTCACTCATTGATAAGTAATTTTGTATAACTCATAACTATTAAATTTAAGTTATTAGGCTATTTGAAGTTCTCTAGGCATATCTTGATGTCAAATCAAGTCTAAATTTTCACTAATTTATTCTTTAGTAACTTTACACTGAACTGGTCAAGTATGTATTTTTTCCTATTGTATACTTCATTAATAACTTCTGATTGGTTTTTAAGTAGTGTTAGGTTTCAGATTTTTTCATTTTCTTAAAGATGAGAGTTTGTAAATTGAAGGCAATGTGGAAAGAGCTGTTTTTAGGCTTGTGTTCATGTATTGCTTTTTACTTTTAAAAGTAGAGCTGGAATAGAGCTCATTGGTAGAGTACTTTGATAGCATTCCTGATGCCCTGGATTCAGTCCCCAGCACCACAAAAAGTTAAATATGTGAACACACACATGCCTCTGTTCCTATTCTCTCCAGATGTGATAGGAATTTGTTCACTGTTAGAGTCTGTATTTATGTGTGTGATGGTTGTGCTGGTTATGGTGGTGGTGATGATGGAGTGTGTGTGTGTGTGTGTGTGTGTGTGTGTGTGTGTGTGTAGGCCAGATGGGAATGTCAAGTGTTCCCCTTTATTGCTTATCTGTGTGCTTCCTTGAGATCTCTCAATAAGTCTGGAGTTTGCTGCTTTTGTGAGCCCCCATGATTCTCCAGTCTCTGTTTTCCACAGGACAAGGGTGTTAGAGATGCATTGCCATATCCAGCTATTTATATGGTTACTGGGAAAATAAACTTAGGCAGACTCAGGCCCCTTCAATCCCTCTTGCCTGCACAGGAAGTTCTCTTACCTGTTGAAATATCGCTCCAGCTCTTAGAGCTCTTTGTGATTCTATGGGAAAGTTAGTAGTTGAAAGTATTCCTAGGAATTTTTGGACACAGGGAATAACATTTTATTTTGTTATTATATTGAATAAATTTTATATGGCTGGAAGTGGTACAGAACATAAAATAATGCCAAACAAGCACATACAATCTATACAATCAAGTTTAGTTATCTGGCTCTTATCTTTTCCCTTTCCATCTTAATTTTGCTTAATTTTATTAAGGATTTTTGTTTGTATACTAACAAATTCTCTGTCTGATGGAACACTGCTGTGTATCAGTAAATACTTTAAGTTTGAATTAATGCAGCATGAAAAACAATATGTTTAAGAATATTAAGCAAATGTTGGAAGAAATAAGTAATAAATACAAGTGTACTTAATAATGAAATCATTAGCAGGGAATTCAGTGTAGCCAGAAAATATATAAATGAAAATTGTTATGCTTTATTATTTTTCCTACTTATTATATGATCACTGTTCATTCTCAATTTATTGTGAGACATAATAGAAGATCTATGGGCTAAAAATGTTTCTAAGTCATCAGCAGATTCTTAAAAATGTATTGTTTTCCTTGAAATATTCTTATAATCTGTTATACCAGTCAACTTATATACAGGTATGAACAGTAAATTATTTACACACACACACACGCACACACACACACAGACACCATTTTTTCCTGATATCTCAATTGTAGATGGAAAATGCAATTTGCTCCATATATTTGCTTGTGATTCTTTTGCAAACCTTTCTGGAATAGAATTCAGCACCATTTATCTTGCTTTCTTGCAACATTTTTCTGTATGATGTCTTCCCAAGGGATAACAGAAACTTTTGAAAGGAAAAATTACATTACACCAACAGCACATGTAAGGAGTATCTGTTGCTGTTCTAGCAAGCGGCTTGTCATCTTCATTTAGTAGGATTCTGGAGGCTTCAACAAAAGAAAAAAGTACCTTAGAGAAATTTATTGACCAGATACTCCTAGTGCCTGGTCTGACAGCTTTCTTACAACTTCACTTTTTCCCTGTATGATTGTCTAATTTGTGAATAAATGATTTATTATTATTATTTTGAGGTAGGATCTTACTCTAGCCCAGGCTGACTTGGAATTCACTATGTAGTCTCAGGCTGGCTTTGACACCACAACGATCTGCCTACCTTGGCTTCCTGAGTGCTGGGATTAAAGGCATGCACCACCACACCCATTGGTACATTAACTTTTGAATGCCTTACAATATATATGTATATGTATATGTATGTATATATATGTGTGTATATATATGTGTGTGTATGTGTGTGTGTGTGTGTATTTTATTTTTTATTGCTTGTGGTGCTTATTTATTTATTTCCCAGAATGGAAAGTTTACAGAGAGTTTGATAGATTTTTTCCTTGTCATAGGATTTACACATAAAAATTGGCGTTTTAAATAACATATTTGAATACCCATCTGCCTATGTATTTATCTAGTATTGATTACACTGGGCAGAAGAGGAGTACTTGCTTTAGGATTTTGAGCACAACAGCACCATTTACTAAAATTGTAGAGTGACATACTTGTTCTTACTGTGTCTTTTATAAAAATTGCCACAAGTAGTAAAAAAGTCTTTTATATCTTAACAAACAAATTCAGCTTCTCAAAGCATTTCTTGTAGAGTATGATAATAATGAGATTGGGCTGTAATGGAGCAGAGAATGAGGGCAGGAGTCAGTCTTAGTTACAGACTATTCTAATTCTTTTCAAATTCAGACATGTATGAGGGAAGAGAGATTTATTGTTTTTTTCCTTGATATCAAGAGCAATAAGTACTTTGTGGCTCTGACAGTGTTTGCAAGCTATAAAGTCTTCTTTTGTGTTAAATTATTGTCATTATAAACATACTTCAAAGAAAACCAATCTTTCCCATTGGTCTGAATTAATTTTTTCTTTAAAAATGTACTTGCAAAGTCCGCAGCCAACTTTTTGGGGTTGGAGGAATGAATGGGACTTATCTGCACTTGTCACCAGGAGCCTGGGAAGAAGTTGCCTCAACATTTATTTTTCTGCTTTAGCTGGGGACTTGGGTGGGGGGCAGAGAAAGATGGAGGGAATCAAGCATTAAATTCAGTTGTAAATGTAATTTTCGACCATATACCTTGCTATCTTAACTATTAATAGTCGAGGTAATTTAGATCTCAACCATTTTGATTATGGGGATGAAATGTATAGCCTAATCAACCCTATCGTTAATGACAATGGTACTGACAAAAATTGTCTATTATATCAGACAGCATGTAATTTAAAAAAGCATTTTACTACATTACCCCAACATATTAACTTTTCAAGGAATGCATACTAGCCAGCTATTTGCAAATATAAGTCCACGACTGAGGACACTCAAAGTATATCAAAGCAGAAATTAAGAAGTTACTAAAGTAGACATAACACACTTGCCAGAGCTCAGGGAACATTGCAGAAAAGAGGGAGGAAAGGCTATAAAAACCACAGGAAAGGGAGAATCCAGAGGCATTTTACCCACCAGAGTGCTGTATTTATAATCCATAACCCCATGATGAATACCAGTAACTCAACTGAGGAGGGCCTTCATGAGAATAGGGTCAGAGAGGAGGGGATATAATGGGATGATAACACAAGGGGAACGGGACCAACACATGATTTGTTTATATAACAAAGTTTCTAGTTTAATTTAAAAAAAAAACACAGAAATCAGACAAAAAGTCAACAAAAATTTCCGCATTGTATAACTATAATATTTGAATGTAGAAATATAGATCTAAAATGAGATAAGACCAACAAGTTTTTAAAAAATATTATTTATTTATTTGCAAGGAGATGGGGAGAATGGGCACGTCAGGGCCTGTAGCCATTGCAAATGAACTCCAGACACATGCGCCACTTTGTGCATCTGACTTTACATGGGTGCTGGGGAATTGAACCTGGATCATTGAGCTTTATATTTCCTTAACTGCGGAACCATCTCTCCAGCCCCAAGACCAACAAGTGTTGACCATAAAGTAAGAAAGTCATTGCTTAGTGTATTCTACAAATGGGATTAAGATAAGATCACCTGAAAACATCTTTAAAAAACTTGACAATGCAAATTTGATTGCTTTGCTTTTCCATATAACTGATTTTATTGTCTTGCTCTTCCAGAATGACTATTAAAAGCAAAGGCAATGTCAAATCAAAGTAGACTGAAAGTGTCTGCCTCGTATTTTACACATGTTCAATGTATTTAAGGTTAAAAAAATTATAAAGTAAGGCTTCTTAATTTTGGTAGTCATTACATCCCACCCTTCTCTATCTTCTCATTCCTTTCTTGATTCTTAAATCAAAATCTCATGCCACAATAGTGTATGGAAAGTCTGTTCCAACCATTTATTATTATGTACGTTTTTTTTTTCAAGGTAGAGTCTCACTCTATCTCAGGTTGACCTGGAATTCACTATGTAGTCTCAGGGTGGCCTCGAACTCATGGTGATCCTCCTACCTCTGCCTCCCAAGTGCTAGGATTAAAGGTGTGTGCCACCACGCCCAGCTATTATGTATATTTTTAACAACATAAATTGAATGAAAAGTAAGTCTCTTAATTCTAAGCAACTGTGTTTAGGTACAAAGCAAGTTTTTCAGGGAAGAATGGGTCTGAGTGAGATGGAAATAGTTCTCCTAGCACTCCTAAAGTCAAATCTGCCATCTGTCCCCCTAGGTTCTGTCATGCAATAGTGACTGTGTGTAGAGGAATGTTGCTTCTGAAAGCATGTCAGGCAGGTACCTGGAAATTCCTGTAGCTATAGTTAAATGTTTAATGCTCTTAGTTTGTAGGAACAATGTAGATGTATT
Source organism: Jaculus jaculus (assembly GCF_020740685.1). NCBI lineage: Eukaryota > Metazoa > Chordata > Mammalia > Rodentia > Dipodidae > Jaculus > Jaculus jaculus. The sequence goes on from NC_059104.1 coordinate 110,189,862, forward strand.
GATAGACAAAAGTGTATACATCTACCACTTCTGAGAATGTAGCATTAGTCGTTTAACTTTTGGTTCATTTCCATTATCTTATCATTGCCATTATCTTAAAGAACAACCACTATTTCTTTAGGGTTCATTTAAGTAGGACTCATATGATCAAATGTGTAGAGGTTCCAGCTATTTTGCTGCTTATGTGACTAATTCATGGATTAACTATATAGTACTAGGTACGGATGCTTCTGTACTGGGATTGCTTTGGAAATTCAAGATTAGAGCCTTATGCATGCAGACGAATTAAACTGTTGGAGAAAAGGGAATGGTATCCAGCCATATTATTAAATCATCATATTATTAAATTTCCTGCTTTAGGGTATGAATGTATGTCCATACTTATTTGCATAACTTGTGTGAGTCAATGTGTAACTGATTTGTGAAAGCAAGTGCAAGGTGAGATACTTAATGTAATACGAGATACTGATGTAATATTATAGATAGAATTAAAAAAAAAAACTGTGTCCAAAAATCTTCCTGTTTTCTGTAGTCATCTGTTCTCAACATCCCAGTCTTACCTCATTTATCTTCTCTTTTTCCTATTCACTATTTTTCCTTTAGCTCATGGGGCAAACAAGTGACAAGACATACCACATAGTTAATTTTTTGGACTGATCAGTTTGTTTTCTTCCCGAAGTCTTCTAATTATCCCATCCAACAGTTCACATTAAGATGGCCACTCTATAGTGAATGGCATATCCTAATTAGCTGGAGTAAGCAGATTTAAAGAGAGTTTTGACAAGTCAAGGAATTCATTAACAATACTAATTTTTAATACCTGGAAGGCACTATCAACATCATTTTTAAAACTTCCCTCCTATGAGCTGGAGAGATGGCTTAGCAGCTGAGGTGCTTGCCTGCGAAGCCTAAGGACAGTAGTTTGATTTTCCAGAACATATGTAAGCCAGACATACAAGGTGATGAAAGGGCAAGGTTGCATATGTGCACAAGGTGGCACTTATGTCTGGAATTTGATTGCAGTGGCCAGAAGCCCTGGCATACCAATTCTCTCTTTCTCATATTAAAAAAAAAAAAGCAACAACACTTACATCAGTGAAAGAATAATGTGCTGACCTATAGTTTTCATAAAGAAAGATCACTAGCAATGTGTAACATCTGTTTAGAAAGCATGCTTTAAACAAGACTTCCTCTACTATGATTGATAGGAAATGAGGTAGTTGAACAGGACAAGGATTACTTAGGATTCTTATTAAGCTGGATTTACAAGTAAAGAAAGTAAGAAAGTCACTGCTTAGTGTATCCTATAAGGAGTTTGGCCAAAATGAAGAAGCTGGTAACCACAGATAAAAATTAGTAGTGTATATTGATTGCACAAAATAATGGGTTTAATTATGCCATTTTCATGTATGTATATGAGATGTTTTGATTGTATTTACTTCCCATTAAGAATACTTGTCTCCCCCACCCCTGCACATACCTATTCCCTAATAAGCCATCTTATATTTTTATGTTTTCCACATATAATAGAAAACCCATATCTGTCTTTCTGTGTCTGGCTAATCATAGGTCTCTAGTTCCTTCTATTTTCCCTCAAATGACATGATTTTGTATGGCTGAATAAAACTCCATTGTAAGTGTCCAGCACTGAAACATCTCACACCCTCCAAAGCTCAGGGTCCATTCAGAAAGAGGTGGTGAAAAGGATGTAAGAGCCAAAGGAAGGGTACCACTCCTTACATGCAACTGTCTGGACAGAATTTGGCCTCAATATCCATGACCTTGCAGTGCCTAGAAATACCCGCACAAGACCCTCATAACAGGAGAAAAAGATGATGACATCAAATTAAAAGAGAGACTAATGGACAGAGGGAGGGGATATGATGGAGAGCAGAGCTATGAAGGAGAAAGTAGGGGAGGGGATGAAAGGGGAGGGAAGTACCATGGTTTGTTGTCTGTAAGTATAGATGTTGTCAATTAAAAAATATATATATAATTAAAAAAAAAAAAACTAGCCGGGCATGGTGGCACATGCCTTTAATCCCAGCACTCGGGAGGCAGAGGTAGGAGGATCACTTGTGTTCGAGGCCATCCTGAGACTCCATAGTGAATTCCAGGTCAGCCTGAGCTAGAGTGAGACCCTACCTCGAAAACCCAAAAACAAACAAACAAACAAACAAAAAAACTCTATTATGAATGTATACTATACTTTCATTCATCATAATTATTCATTAGCACATTTTTTTAGTACTTACAAGACTGTAGTCAATACTGCATGATATTGTATTCAGACTCTTGCTAAGTTTTCTTTCTATAGAGGTGAAAGTAGTGGAGCTGAGTGGGACCACTTAATAGTGCTATGGTATACTTCAGCATCTGGAACTTTCAAACTCCAAACATTTGCTATTGCCAGTGTCTTGATGTAATCAGACCCCCTGCCACTGACTTAACTGGCTAAATAAAATTCCCATGGTACTGTACTTGGCATCTGAATGTCAATTTATTTACTTACAATGAGCAGTAACTGTGAAATGAATCTCATTACTCAAAGTTTTCCTGATCAGCACATTTCTTACAGTTCATAGATGTGAAGAGCCAAGCTGCAATCAAGAGTTTGTTGTAATACATTTAAAATTAAGGCAAAAAGAGTTTTAGACTACATTCTTATTTTATTTTATTTTTTTTGAGGGAAGCCTAGCAGACTATCTTTTTTTCTCAATTTTTTAAAAAAATATTTTTTGTTCATTTTAATTTATTTATTTGAGAGTGACAGAGAGAAAGTGGCAGAGAGACAGATAGAGAGAGAATGGGCCCGCCAGGGCTTCCAGCCACTGCAAATGAATTCCGGACGCATGAGCCCCCTTGTGCATCTGGCTAACGTGGGTCCTGGGGAATTGAGCCTCGAACCAGGGTCCTTAGACTTCACAGGCAAGCACTTAACCAGTAAGTATTTTCTCCAGCCCTTTTCTCTCAATTTTTATTAACATTTTCCATGATTATAAAAAATATCCCATGGTAATACCCACCCCCCCACTTTCCCCTTTGAAATTCCATTCTCCATCATATCCCTTCCCCATCTCAATCAGTCTCTCTTTTATTTTGATGTCATGATCTTTTCCTCTTCTTATGATGGCCTTGTGTAGGTAGTGTCAGGCACGGTGAGGTCATGGATATGCAAGCCATTTTGGGTCTGGAGGAGCATGCTGTAAGGAGTCCTACCCTTCCTTTGGCTCTTACATTCTTTCCACCACCTCTTCTGCATTAGACACTGAGCCTTGGAAGGTATGATTGAGATGTTACTCAGTACTCCAGTCACTTCCTTCCAGACTATGATACCTTCTGAGTCATCACAAAGTCACTGCCATCTGAAAACAGAAGATTCTCTACCCAAAGTGAGAGTAGTGTTAATATAAGGGTATAAATATTAAGAGAAGTGCTTATTGGGCAGTTTGGTAAGCATAATATATACACTTATCCAGACATCAGCAGATGTTACACCCTTAGGGCTCATGACTACCCCGTTTTAAGTTTTCTGTATCGGGGATGTATTCCCCCCATGGAGCAGGCCTCCAGTCCAATTGGAGGACAGTTGGTTTCCACCATGACAGACCTGCCACTATTGCACCCATTGGCTCATTTTGCCTGGCTGGCCAATTATAAGGCTTGCAGTGTCCACTGTTGAGTATCTTTACTGGTGGTATCTCTTTCTCCCATTGAACTACATGTAGAATGGCTTCTTCCAGCTTTCTGTCAGCTGGTCTTCATGGAGGAGGTTATCAGCTCAGTTCCAGCAGGATTTTTCAGTGGCCTTGCATCACAAGTATGTGGAGTCTTCAGCAATAGAATCTTACCATTGATTCCTGGTGGGAAACCAAGGGACTTGGCAATGGCCTATATTGTTTTGGGGTCTTCAGGGACCTCCCTGGCCAACAACTCACTGGAGGTATCCCATCCCTGGCACTGAAAATTTTTTCACATTGAACTATGGCTCCTGAGTGTTCCATTGTCTGAAACCAGAGGATTCAATATGACTTATTTGCATCCTCTTAGATTTTGATTAGCCTTCTCTCCACCTTTCCTTTACTCAATCTCTTCCCCTGAACTCACTTTGGGCCTTTTCACACCAGTTAATCTATTCTTCTACTTACATATATACAATACCAGCCTATTAAGTACCCTCCTCCCTTCCTTTCTCTTCCCTTTATGTCTCCTTTTTAACTTACTGAGTTTTTCCCTTCTCACACAGAAGCCCAATCATCTGTAGCTAGAATTCATGTATGAAGGAGAACATGTGGCGCTTAGCCTTCTGGGCCTGGGTTACCTTACTTAGTATAATCCTTTCCAGATACATCCATTTTCCTTCAAATTTCATAACTTCATTCTTCTTTACTGCTGAGCAGAAATCCACTGTATAAATGTGCCACATCTTCATTATCCACTCATCAGTTGAGGGACATCTAGGCTGGTTCCATTTCACTTCTATTATGAATTGAGTGGCAATAAAGAAGGTTGAGCATGTACTTCTAAGGAAATGAGATGAGTCCTTCAGATATGTCTAGGAGTGCTATAGCTGGGTCATGTGGTAGATCAATTTTTAGCTGTCTTAGGAACCTCCACACTGATTTCCACAATGGCTGGACCAGATTGCATTCCCACCAACAGTGTAGAAGGGTTCCTCTTTTTCCATATCCCCACCAGCATTTATGATTATTTATTTTCCTGATGGTAGCCAATCTGACAGGAGTGAAATTGAGTCTCAATGTAGTTTTAATCTGCAGTTCCCTGATGACTAGGGATGTAAAACATCTTTTAAGATGCTTATATGCCATCTCTATTTCTTCTTTTGAGAACTCAGTATTTAGCTCCATAGCCCATTTTTTAATTGGCTTGTTTGATTTCTTATTTAACTTTTTGTGTTCTTTCTATATCCTAGATATTAATCATCTATCAGATATATAGCTGGTGAAGATTTTTTCAAATTCTATAGGTTACCTCTTTGCTTTATTCACACTGTCCTTTGTATTACAAAATCTTTGTAATTTCATGAGGTCCCAGTGGTTAATCTGTGGTTTTATTGCCTGAACAATTGGGGTTATATTCAGAAAGTCTTTGCCAAGACCAATATGTTGAAGGGTTTCCCCTACTTTTTCCTCTAGCAGTTTCAGACTTTCAGGTCTGATGTTAAGGTCTTTAGTCCATTTGGATTTAATTCTTGTGCATGGAAATAAAGGAGAATCTATTTTCATCCTTCTACAGATGCATATCCAGCTTTCCCAGCGCCATTTGCTGAAGAGGCTGTCCTTTCTCCAATGAGTATTTTGGGCATTTTTATCGAATATCAGGTGGCTATAGCTACCTGGACTTATATCTGGGTCCTCTATTCTGTTCCATTGATCTACATATCTGCTTTTGTGCCAGTACCATGCTGTTTTTGTTACTATGGCTCTTTAGTATAGGTTAAAATCAGGTATGGTGATACCTCCCACCTTATTTTTGTTGCTCAGTATTATTTTAGATATTCGAAGTCTTTTGTGATTCCAAATGAATTTTTGGATTGTTTTTTCTATTTTCGTGAAGAATGCCATGGGATTTTGATGGGGATTGCATTAAATGTGTAGATTGCTTTTGGTAAGATTGCCATTTTCACAATATTGATTCTTCCAAATCAGGAACAAGGGATGTTTTTCCATTTCCTAGTGTCTTCTGCAATTTCTTGTTTGAGTGTTTTATAGTTTTTATTGTAGAGATTCTTTACTTCCTTGGTTAGGTTTATTACAAGGTACTTTTTTTTTTTGATGCATTGTGAATGGGAGTGATTCTCTGATTTCATCCTCTGTGTGTTTGTTGTTAGCATATAGGAATGCTACTGATTTCTGTGCATTTATTTGGTATTCTGCTACATGGCTGTAGGTGTTTATCAGCTCTAACAGCTTGTTGGTAGAGTCTTTAGGGTCCTTTATATATAGAATCATGTCATCTGCAAATAATGATAACTTGATTTATTCCTTTCCAATTTGTATCCCTTTTATGTGCATCTCTTGCCTTATTGCTATAGCTAAGACTTCTAGTACTATATTAAATAAAAGTGGGGACAGTGGACACCCTTGTGTTGTTCCTGATTTTAGTGGAAAAGCTTCCAGTTTTTCCCCATTTAGTAAGATATTGGATGTAGGCTTGTCATAAATATCCTTTATTTTATTGAGATATGTTCCTTCTATTCCCAGTCTCTGTAGGACTTTTATCATGAAGGGATGATGGATTTGGTCAAATGCTTTCTCTGCATCTAATGAAATGATCATATGATTTGTGTCCTTCAGTCCATTTATATAGTGTATTACATTTATCAATTTGCATATGTTGAACCATCCCTGCATCTCTGGGATAAAGCCTACTTGGTCAGGGTGAATGATCTTTCTGATATATTCTTGTATTCTGTTTGCCAATATTTTGTCGAGAATTTTTGCATCTATGTTCATGAGGGAGATTGGTCTGCAATTTTCATTTTTTTTTCTATCTTTGCCTGGTTTTGGTGTCAGGGTGATGCTGGCTTCATAGAAGGAATTTGGTAGGATTCCTTCTTTTTCTATTTTACAGAAAAGCTTAAGAAGCAATGGCATTAGTTCTTCCCTGTAGGTCTGGTAAAATTCAGCAGTGAATCCATCTGGGCCTGGGCTTTTTTTAGTTGGGAGACTTTTGATAACTATTTGGATCTCCATGCTTGTTATAGGTCTATTTAAGTGATTAATCTCATTTTGATTTAATTTAGGTAGGTCATATAAATCAAGGAAATCATCCATTTCTTTCAGATTTTCATACTTCGTGGAGTATATGCTTTTATAGTATGTCCCTATGATTTTTTTGAATTTCTCTGGCATTACCTTTTTCATCTCTAATTTTATTAATTTGTGTGTCTTCTTTCTTTCTTTCTTTTGGTCAGGTTTGCTAAGTGTTTATCAATCTTTTTTATTCTTTCAAGGAACCAACTCTTTGTTTCATTGATTCTTTGGATTTTTTTTTTTTGTTTCTGTTTCATTAATTTCTTCCCTCATCTTTATTATTTCTTTCTGTCTACTGCTTTTTGGTTTGCCTTGTTCTTCATTTTCCAAGGCTTTTAAGTGAAGCACTAGGTCGTTTATTGCGACCTTTCTAATTTCTTAATATAGGCACTTAAAGCTATAAATTTACCTCTTAGAACTGCCTTCATTGTGTCCCAGAGATTTTGATATGTTGTGTTTTTATTATCATTTGACTCTATAAATTTTTGATTTCCTTCTTGATTCCTTCATTGACCCTTTCACCATTTAGTAGTCTGTTGTGTAATTTCCATGATTTTGTGTATACTCTATAGCTTTTCTTGCTATTGATTTGTAGCTTGATTCCATTGTGGTCAGATAGAATGCAGGGAATTATTTCAATTTTCCTGTATTGTTAAGATTTGCTTTGTGTCCTAATATATTGTCTATTTTACAGAATGTTCCATGTGCTGCTGGAAAGAATGTATATTCTGCAGCATTTGGATGAAATGTCCTGTAGATATCTGTTAGGTCCATTCCTTCTATGACCTCATTTAATCCAGATGTTTCCCTGTTTATTTTTTCCCAGGATGACTTGTCAATTGATGAGAGTGGGGTGTTGAAGTCTCCCACTACCACTGAGTTTGGTGTTATCTGTGGCCTTAGTTCTAATAGTGTTTGTTTGATGAATTTGGGGGCCCCATGTTAGGTGCATATATGTTTAGGATTGTAATGTCCTCCCGTTGGAGGGTGCCTTCAATCAACATGAAGAGATGTTCGTTATGTTTCTTAACTAATGTTGGACTGAAGTCTACCTTGTCAGATATTAGGACAGCAACCCCTACTTGTTTTCTGGGTCCCTTTGCTGGAAACACCATTTTCCAGCCTTTCACCCTAAGATAGTGTCCATCCTTTGTAGAAAGGTGGGTTTCTTGGAGGCAACAAATTGAAGGATCCTGCTTTTTAACCCAGTCTGTGAACTTACGCCTTTTGTTTGGGGCATTGAGGCCATTGATATTAAGAGATAATATTGAAAGGTGTATATTCATTTTTTGCCATTTTTTGTAGTTCTTCTGGTTTTTCCTTTGTTCTCTTGTGTTAACTAGTATTTGAGTATTGTTTGTTTTTTCCTGGTTCCTTATATGTGTGCTTTTCTTTTTCTTCAGCATGGAGGATTCTTTCAAGTATTTTCTGTAGAGCTGGTTTTGTCTTCAAATACTCCTTTAGCTTGCTTTTGTCGTGGAATATCCTTATTTCTCCGTCTATTTGAATGGATAGTTTTGCAGGATAAAGTAACTTTGGTTGACAGTTGTTAGCTGTCAGGACTTGGAATAGGTCACTCCACGCCCTTTTGGCTTTTAAAGTTTGTGTTGAGTAATCTGCTGTAATCCTGATAGGCTTGCCTTTGTAGGTTAGCTTTTTTTTTTTCTCACATTTATAGTTAATTGCTTTATTTCTGAAATTCACATTTTAGGTCTTAATTTGCATACTATGCCCAAATATCTGCACAAAACAGTATATTTTCCTAAGTTTATCATTAAGCATTCAACTCATCATTGTAACAAATTGGGAGAAACATCCTGTCAGATTGCCATAGAATATCCTATTTGTGAAAACAGAACAGATACATACATATGGACACCTGGTAATAACTCCCATAGACAACTGATTCTGTACAGGCTTCTTTTCCTTGTGGTTTTGACTTAACAAAGCACTTTCAACCACTTCTCTACTGATGCTTTCTACTTCCTCCTCATAATCGCAAGCCATTTTATGGATGTCTCAGATCTATTATGATTTTTGTAAAACAAATTCTCTTCTTGTCGTGTGTATAGTTCATTACTTTATATCACAGGTACTATTTCATTTAATGACAATATTTAATTTGTACCTATCTACCAATTATCTATCAACTATCTTCCTATAAGTTTATCATCTACCTGTCATCTATATATGTACCTATAAAGGAACCCCAACTTGGTAAAATTTAGAAAAATTAGCAATATTAAGATATGGTGTGGAACATGATGGTGCAAATGATCTCATATTTCATCTTGCAAATAAAATTTGTCATAAACTTCAGATATCAATGTGATAATTTCATCAAATATGCACTTAGTACCTGGAATTCAGAAAACATTGAAAGTCACAGAGATTGACCTTTTGAGATATTTACTCTGGAGAATTAAAAACATAAGTCCGCATATACTTGTCCTCAAACAGCATTAATACTCATACAATCTATAGCATTTATAGTCAAGATAAATATTAGATCACAACCTAAAAGTTTAACAAGTGATAAATTAACAGATAGATAGATTTTTTTTTTTAAATGTGAGAATGAGAGAAGGAGACAGAAAGAGGGAGAGAGAGAGTAGAAAGGAGGGAGAGAGAACTTGAGTGCCAGGACCATCAGCCACTTCAATCAAGCTGCAGATGTATGTGCCCCTCTGTGCACATGTCTGCCCTTGTGTATGTGTGTTACCATGCATGTGGCTTATGTCAGACCTGGAGAGTTGAACATGAGTCCTTAGGCTTCACAGGCAAGTACCTTAGCTGTTAAGCCATGTCTCTATCCCTAGACTACATTTTTTTACTCCAGTTTGGGGATCTTTCTGGTTGTAGGGGAGTTTTGATTATTATTGAGACCTGATTCTCCAAATAATTTCATAGCACTCCTGTTTATTATGATGGTTGAAAGATGTTCTTTACTTTGGGATTATTCTTTCTCAATGTGATAGAGGATTCCTGTAACACTAAACAGTATTAGATATGTTTCCTAAATGATATTCTCCTTCATTTCCCTATGAAGTATCTTCTCTAACTTCACCATTTGTTTCTCCTTCCTCTCTTTGCTGGTCACCTTTATAGGCATACTTTGTGCTCAGTGGCTCAGTTTGTATGGAACTTCACCCTGCGAAGTGACTGGAAGCCATTCTCTGTCATCATTTGTAAATGATCACTTAAGTTAGTGCATGTAGGAGTGACAAGGTGTTATGTGTTAACTTTGTAGTCAGGTGGACATTTTACTTATTTATATCTAGATGGTTCTTGGAAACCTCTCTCACTATAACTTCCCAACACTAGAAACAATAGCTACTTCATTGGAAATACTCAAATGGAAGCTGTAAAGATTTTTTTTTTTTTAACTTTAGAAGTTACTTTCTTACAAAAGATCCAGTGCAATCCAGTAGGATCTCCCTGAACTGAAAAGACTCTAATTATCCTTGCAACATTTACTAATTGGCATCTTTGAGATGTGAGGCATGACTGGGAATAGTCCTAGATGTTAGACATGGTCAATTTAGTTCGATTTAACAATTTTTTGACGATTTCACCATCAAAAGATTCATATGAATAATCCTATAACACATATTTGTGTAACATTTTATAGCTTTATAATATTTTGACTTAATAATTTTTAATAATAGCCCGAGAATCTCACTATTTTGTGATTTTTAAAAAGGGCATTGTATTTCAGAAAAATAAATATGTTTATGTAAACAGAAATTATAGGCAGGAATTAATCCCTTTCAATGTAACACTTTCTGCATTGGTGAAGATGAAGCAATGGATTTCAGTTTAGAGAAATAGCAAGTTTGGAGGCAGTCAGACCTAGATTACGTTCTGATCCTTATTACCAAATTGAGTTGGGTGAGTTCCTCAAGTTCTCTGAATCTCAGATTGTCACATTTTTAAAACTAGGGCAGTACTCTTTAGGCTTTAGCATGATTGATATGAGGTTCATATAACCTGAGCATGTAATATGTCAGTCCCATGTTTGATATACTGAACACTGTACAGTTTTGGCCCACATAGTAAAACCTTATTTCACGTTGGAGACATTGTCAGCCCTTTGACATCTGTGAGGTTCTATTTGGTTTCAGTGTTCAAGTTTTCATGACCCATCCTTCAGACATTTGATATAGTATGATCCATTTTCCTGACAAAGAGTATTAAACAATATGATAACCAATGAACAGTTATCTCCTAAAATCTCCCTATTCAGAAGTTCATGATCATAACAGACCTACTTAAACAATGGTCACAACATTTAAAAACATTTACGAGTGTGAGTATACAATTTCATAACATCATTTTCATACCCATGAAAGAAAGGGAAATGAAGAATTTCACTTAGACTCCTGAACATATTTCCTAATTGTAACCAAAGTGAAATAAATTACATGTGGAGGCAGTAGCATGTGAGAAAATGCTCACAGGGTGTCTAAACTTTACTCTGTGCTTCTTTCCACTTCTGTGGCCAAGGGGAAGAGAAAAATCAAACAAACAAACAAAGCCCCCAGTTTAACCTTTCCCATTCTCACTTTTCCCATCTGTCAAATGCACATAATTAAATATGAGACTCAGGAGGCTGCTGTGAACATCTACTGGGATGCAAGAAAAGGAGGTAATCTATAAACTGTGAGGTGTTATGCAAACTGAAGGTGGTGATATTATTCTCTGGAGTTCTTTGAAAACATCAGAAACTCTTGATGACTTCAATGTGATCTTGCATAAAGGCAGAAGGGCTGAAAAAATAACTGTTTTTTAAGCACTTCAAGGGGATATGTCTGCAACTTAAATTAGTATTGATGGCAATTAGGTTTTGTCTCTAACTGAAATTCAATAGCTATTTTTAGAAAGCATTTACATCAAGTGATCAGAGAAAACATACTTTGTATAGTAAGACTCAATTATCACATTGATTATATGTTAAGCATATTCAGTTACAAAGATAGTCAATGAAAGTGCCTACTGCACTTTGCTAATGAGGGCATATTTTGAATGGCCAACAAAAATGATGTTAGTCTTTTATTCTCTATTCTCATAATAGTACTCAAATGTCTACCCAGGATCAGAAGGAGAATTACGCAGAGGTTGGGTTAAATTTTGTAGATGTTCAACTAGTATTGTTAGAAGAACTCCAACTATATTACAAGGCATATTTGGCAATATTTCCTTTTAGCACAATCAGAACTTCTTTTGTCTTTTATTATTAGTATATTGTACTACCTGTTTGTTTAGTACTATATTAGTGTTGGTCACTTGAAATGGCATTTCTGCTCCCCTGAAAGGTTTCTCTATCCTTCTAGAAAATGAGGTAATGATCAAAGAAGAAGTTTGAATTGCCAATTTATTCTGACTGTGACATGGGGCTTCCTTTGCAATGCTATACTTGGAGTGATGCTGAGAATTATAAGCGTTTCATAAGTGCTTTTCAGATGGGAAAATGGGGGCATTTTCCCACATGGATTTTTACTCCCAGGTGAAGAGATATTTTTTTCTAAGTTTATAAAAAGGTCAGTAGCACAGCTGGTCTTGTAATTTAGAGGTTCTGACTCAAGGGTCTATATATAATTTGCAGCTCTTTTTTTTTGGCTTATATGAAGCATATTCAGTTAGAGGCTGGGAAAATGAATATTATGTCTATGTATTTAGTAAGACTGATGACTACCATAGTTACTTCTCTGTAAGAAGTAGGTGGGGTTTTGAGGTGACTTATTTTGATTAGTTTTATTAATAATATCAGCAAGATAATTTTCTTTATTAGTATCTACAGGCATAAAGGGGATTTTATTATTTTAATTCATGGTAATTGGCATAGCATAATAATAATAAGCAAAATGCTCTTATGTTGTAGAGAAAGTGTTGATGTCCATATTGTGATCTGAAGGATGATGAGATTTTTTTTTGCCTCCCTCCCTTGCCAATTTACATGTCACTGACAAACTTGTTCCACCACATGAGATTTGGCCTCATCCACACCATTTATCTTTGTGAGGATTGAGGGTTGAAGTTTCAAGCGAATGGAGTTAGGATTGCTCCTGAGTTCTTTCTGATATCTGGCACTAAGGGGATTTGAAATTTTGATGAGAGAAAGATAATACTTATGAATGGTTTGAGGGTACCAGTTTTGTGAGTTTGGATTATGGTAGAGGCAGCATAAAGATGCTGCGCACTAAAAAGATGGGGAGCAGTGAATTAAGGGCTAAGAGAAATTGAAGAGAGGGAAAATAGGAGTACATTTAAGTTAAATCTTTCTTCACCATTTTTTATCATTTTTCTATCAAGTTGAAATTCAGTACCTATGTTTAGAAACCATTATAGTGAAGTAACAAAGGGGAAATACTTAAAAAAATAAACATACTTTGCAGGAGACAATTACATATTGATTATGTGGCAAATATATTCAGTTGAAATCAATAGTAATAATGGTAATACCCACTGTGCACATTTGATTTAAGGAATGTTGTGTGATCTTAAGAAAAAAATCAGTTAATTTGAATAAATGTTATTCTTTAATTTTGTATTCACATATACCTTTCTTGTTGTAGACATTTTCCTAGAGGAGGAAATGTTCTTTGTGTAAAAGAGGGTTTCTTTACTAATACTCATGCAATATTGAGCTGATCACCCAATTTTCCTAACTTAGGTTATTTTTCAGTCTAATGGTAATAATAACACTAGCTTGAATTTCTCACTGGATTAGTGCAAGTTCAGTTAGGACATTATATATTAAAAACACATACTCTAAAGTGTTCAACCAAATATAAAACACTGAGCATTATGTGCAGTTTAGGTTGAAAGATATGGGATTGGGTTATGAAGCCAAATTGCCTGGGTTTTAATTCTGGCTTTTTCCCATCTTGCCTGTATGGTTTAAACTTTCTGTGCCTCAGTTTTGTCATCTGTCAAACAAGGAAAACAATAACACTTATCTTATAGTGTTGATGAAAAGATCAAAGGAATTAATTGATGTAGGTTCCTGAAGCAGTGCCTGATATAAAATGCAGTAATCTTACTAGCTGTTGTATCTTTATGCACATGTCAGTCCAAAACTGAACTTGGACTTGTGCCTATGGGAGTAAATTACAAAGAAATGGAAAACAAAATTTGACATTTATGCTTTAAGCAGTATCTCTGTTTACACACAGAATTCCTATTTGACTATAAACTATTAGTGTCAGTTAAATGGGACTATATCTGAATTTAGTATCTGTAAGTGAACATGTCTTAGAAACTTGCTCATCTTCATACTTGAACAAGGAAACAGCTCTCTTTACTGTTGAATTATTTGGATAAGGTTCATCCGACATATATTTTAAATGAAAAATTTCAACCCTGACTACACATTGAAAACAACTGCTCCTCCCACCCAACATAGTAAGTAAGAAGATGTAAGGGTAGCATTAAGGCAGTGCCTTTTCTTAAAAATCTCCTCAGTTGATTATTATGGGAAGCAGTTGAAAACCACTGACTTAGAGTATTAGTGATTTACTTCATACCCATATTATTTAGCACCTGCCATTAATAGATAATTTTATCATATTCAAACAAACACAACAGCTCTTCATGTATATGTCTTCAAGCCTGATTTTTTTGTTTCAATTTTATCTCCATCTTGTGGATGTGTGTTACTAAGCAGAAACAGGGTTTGTTGATTTTGAATTATCTTATTTGTGGCATGTTAAAGAGCTGCATATATGAAGCAAGAGTATAGACTCACAGAATATAAGTGTTAGAGGGGATTGTCAAGGTCATCTAGTGGAAAGAGGATACACTTGGTAGCCAGTCTTAGCTTAGAGTGACATTGTTAGTGGCTTTATGATCTTTTGGTATGTAACCTCCCTCAGCCTTCTCCTCTTCATCTCTGCACAACTGAGATGAGTATGTCATTTGTACATTGTGTTTCACAGCTTTACTGTGCGTGCGTGTGTGTGTGTGTGTGTGTGTGTGTGTGTGTACATGCGTGCACACACACACCCTCTGACTCTTTGCTGCATGCTTGATCCTCACACTGTCTGGCACAGATATCCAGAGCAGGGACTGTGTGGGAGTCTCCAGCAGGGCTGTCTGAGCCTGCAGAGCCAGCTGCTGGGAACTGTTCCCACCCACTCTGCAGGGATCATATCTCTTGTTCTGCTGGGACAGTTTCATGACTGGCTGTTTAGATCCCATGAACTTTTGTAAACATCATGTGGTATGTGAGGCTAGTCACTGCTGGCCAAGTGGAGGGATGTTCTTTTTCAGACTTGTGAGCATAGTTCTTGTCATGTGATGGGAGCTTCTGGGTGCTCTCTGCTTGAGCTCCAGGACGTACTTGTTCAGGGCACAGATGTCTGCTTTCTTTTCCCAGGTGACTTCCTATCCAAATTTATTTGTGTTGATTTGGGACAATAGGAAGCCTCCGTCTATATCTTAGGAGAAAGAAGAGAGAAAGCAGAACCCTCTGAATTCTTTCGATGATGGTAGTAGTCTCCCTTCTTCTATCTGCCTTCTCACCTAGGTCTCCTAGACTTTCCAGCTTAGAGCTATAAAATAATTACACCACAGAGCTCTCGTATGGTACATTGTTTCGGTCCAATGAAGCCAGCTTCTTATTAGTTGTAAAGTATAATGCTATAGGTATTGATTTTAAATATAATGGCCTAGTCACTTGTGGGCCTGGCTGTAGTAGAGCTATCTTCAGTTTTAATTTTAAGAACTTCTGCTTTATGTCACCATAATTCTGAAAAATCTTGATATTACAATGGAAATATTTCCATTTTCCTGTTTTTCACTTAATTTACTTGTATTATTACCAACTTACTATTATTAGAAGTGGTGGTAACTCTTTCTATATATATTCACTTGGCAATGAGGATCTCAATATATTATACTTTTTTGGTGGACTTTCTAATATAAAACTTGGTTGTTCTACCAGTTATTAAGACTGTTCAGTAGGGAACATGGTTTTCATCTAATCATAGGCACTGCTATCCTTTATTATATACTTATTATACACTTATATAACATTACTTTATTTCATCTAATTCCCATAAAAATAATGTTCACTTGACCAGTCTTACTTCATACAGGTTAAGTAAGCTGAACAAGTTGATCTTGCTAGGAAGCCACAGAGCCTGATTTTGACTCAATTTGGCTTCAAAGCCTCTTCCCTCAATCATTTTTTTAAATTGCATTTAAAGCAAAGGATGGATACATAAGAGGAGCTGGATGCTGGCCTGTGGAGGGTTGGATTATTCTTATAATAGGGGACAGCTGAGAAGGTGTGTTCCAAAAGGAGTCTGTATCTTCAAAGTCTTGCGTTTCCTACTGTCTATACTGACCTGTATCACTAGCATACATGAGCACTTACTGTAAATTTGATTAAATGGTAAGCTCTTCCCCAAAGGCTCAAGTCACTGCTATAAGAGGCCTATTTGTAGGTCTTCATTTCATGTTATTTATTCAGGAAAGAGCCTGTGAAATTACAGAAAGGTATCTCTCATTGGTAAGGCCATGGATTGAGGCCATCAAGCAATATCTGAAGGAGACTGAGATGAAACCATAGTGATAAAATATTCTGGGGGATCAGGATGTTGTTGAAGTCAGCATTGTCTTGAGGGCTATACTTTATATCCTCTTCCTCTTGATATTAGGCCACTGGAGTATGGCTAAGGCAAGAAAAAGAAAATGAATAAATGCTTCACCTCCTTGAGGATTTGTTGGTTGTGCCCGGAGAACATTCCTTTTAGTGTATTTGTGAATTATAAGCTTAACTCCACTGAGTGTGGTAGTAATTGTTTCACTCAAGAACACAGGTCAGCTCTTTAAAATGCTTTACCCCTGGGACTAGAGAGATGGTTCAGCTGGCAAGGTGCTTGCCTGCAAAGCCTAAGGATCCAGATTTGATTCCCCCATACCTGTGTAAAGCCAGATGCACAAGGCCGTGCATGTGTATTGAGTTTACAGAGGCTAGAGGCCTTGTTGTGTCTGTTCTCTGACTCTCTCTCTCTTAAATAGATAAATAAAATATTTTATAAAAGCTTAACTTCTGTCACAAACATGTGCTTTTTATGACTAGAACATTCCCAGTATAAGAAAAATGTCCTTTTGTACAAATGGGGTAATTCTTTGTCTTATTTGGCACTCTCATTGCTTCTTTCTGTTCCATATTTTGTGACCTGAGGTTATTGGGATGATAATTCCTTTGTGTATACTCACTGATTTGGGGACAGGTTGCCAAAAGGAAGGTTATCTTTTCTCATAAACTACCAAGCCATTGCAAGAGGCCTGGGTTCTAGGGGGGATAAGCCAGTGATTGATAATGATTTGGTTTAAATTGGCCATGTATTGGTCTGTGAGAGTACACATTTCCTATGTACTATAATCACTATGTCTACTCCATTCTCCTTAGATTTCTCAATTGCTTCATTTCCTCTTGGTTCAGGAATGTTTTTTTCTTTCCTAGGTAGATTCCATGTACTTTGCTTTGGTTTTTCTTCCTAATAAAAAAGAAAACAAAAAAACAAGAAAAAAAAAACCTGTATCAGTTTGGATTTGGATTTCCTCCTCCCCCCCCCCCGCCCCCCGTTTTTAGAGACAAGTCCAACAGACTGGCCATTTTTTTTATGTGACAGAGTAAGAGCAACAGTGAGAAAGAGGGAGAGAGAGGGAGAGAAAGAAAGACAGAGAGAGAGAGAGGGAGGAATTGGCTTGCCAGAGCCTCCTGCCACAGTTATTGAATTTGAACTTGATGTGTACAACACCTTGTGTGTATGTGAACATATGTGTTCCCTTGTGCATGTATCACCTTGTGTGTCTGGCTTACATAGGATCTGGGGAGTCGAAAACGGGTACTTAGGCTTTGTAGGCAAATGCCTTAACCACTAAGCCATTTATCCAGCCCTCCTCCATCTTTTTAAACCCAGTATCAGGGAAGAACAGCTGCTGAAGGAAAGTCGCTCTGTATTTTCCTTTTGAACGCATGAAGGCTGATTCTTCCTAAAATTAATCTGCAGTTTGGCTCAGCCAACATAAAGATCTGAGATCTTAGATTTGTGAAAGGGTCCTCCTATCTGGAAGTGCAGAGTAAATCTTCATGGGTAGCCCTGATTTAATTTAAACTCAGGTTCCTTGGGCTTTCACATTACAATCTCCTATCAAAGCAGATGTTAATGTTTTGAGAGGTGTTGGGTACAAATTTATTAGATCTGTCTGGGATGTTTTATATAGAGCTAAACATGGACTGGACTAAATAAGAATTAACATAGACCTTTGGGGTCTCCTTTCAGTATATGCCTTCAAGAGTTACTTTGAAAGATTGGGGGTTAGAAATAAATTGATATTTATAAACTTCTTAGGTACTAGCCCTGGGATGGGCCTTTTCTACATATTACTTTTCCAGAGGCACTGGAATGCTACAGTCATACTTCACTAATGCCTATCCTTGGCTATAATGGACCAAGGTTTTTTTTTTTTTTTTTTTGGTTTTTCGAGGTAGGGTCTCACTCTGGTCCAGGCTGACCTGGAATTAACTCTGTCATCTCAGGGTGGCCTTGAACTCATGGCGATCCTCCTACCTCTGCCTCCTGAGTGCTGGGATTAAAGGCATGCGCTACCACACCCGGCAGACCAAGGTTTTGTTAAGCATTTTTTTCGTGCTTGATTGGCAGTAATTTTATTTTTTCAATGTGTGTATGTGTGTGTGGCCTGTGCACATACACATGGCAGAGTGAATGTGTGGAGGACAGAGAATAATCTCTTCTTTTGGTCTCTGTCTTCTACATTGAGACAGATCTCATGTTTACCATTATGTGTGTAATGCTTGGTGTTCTGTGAGCTTTTGGGAATTCTCTTGGCTCCCTCCAATCTTGACATAGGAGCTACCTTGTCTTGCTTTATGTGGTTCTCAGGATCAAAAGTCAGTTTCACATACTTTTATGACATGTGCTTTATCCACTAAACTACCTTAGTCTGACTATAGATTTTTACTACCTTAAAAACCTACTTGTTGGGCTGAAGAGATGGCTTAGTGGTTAAATGCTTGCCTGTGAAGCCTAAGGACCCCGGTTTGAGACTTGATTCCCCAGAACCCACATTAGCCAGGTGCACAAAGGGGTGCATGTGTCTGGAGTTTGTTTGCAGGGGCTGGAAGCCCTGGCACACCCATTCTCTCTCTCACTCTCTGCCTCTTTCTCTCTCTCTCTCTCTGTTGCTCTCAAATAAAAAAAATAATAAATAAATTGAAAAAACCTACTTGCTTGCAAATGAAAATTTGATTCTTAGCATGACATCTTAATCAAATCTGTGTATTGGGATCTTTGTGTCCCATTCACCCCCAATTCTGGAATTTCAAAGTTTAAGTTCTGCTATCTGAATAAACCTGAGAACGATTGCTTGATCTAGTATTATGAAACTATCTTGACCTGTTATAGTGACAAGAAGATGACATAATTTAGTCATGAGCTGTATAAGTACTTGCTACAAACCCCTTTTTGCTTGTTTTACTCTTTCTGGGGGGTTGTCCAAAGCATTTGTGGTACTTCTACAAGTCATCAGAAAGACCATCTGCTTGAGATGTCTTGCCACTCAAAGGAAAATAGGTGGACTGCTACTTGAAGTGATGGCTGTGGGGCTTCGGACCACCTGTCTGACATTCTACCTTAGTTGTTCTTTTGTCCCTTTAGATACAGAATTAATAGAAAAATTAAAAGCTTCCCTGAAGTTAAAAAAAAAAAAAATCTCTTATTACAAACCTCAACTTACTTGCAGCTTGCTAGACTACCTTTGCAAGTTTTGTCAAATCATAAAAACAAATATAAAGACATGCACTCTTAGATGGAAGAACTGCATCCCTTCCCAGCAATCCCAAACCTTCCACGATAGCCTTACTAAATTTAATAGCTGGTCAGTCAGAAGAATGTTTTTACCAGGCCAGGAAATAATAACATGTTTGAACTTGGGAAACTGGGCAATTTCTGCTTGCCTCATTTAGTTACTTTAGGGAAAGTATATTGCCCACTGTAAAATGTATTAATGTTGTCAAATAGAAACTCTCATGAGATAAATGGGAAGCTTCATTTTTGCCTATCATGCTTAGAATGGAATGACACTGATTTGATAGTAACACATTTTATTACTGTTATTATTCTACAGCCTCAGACAATACAGCAGACTCTTAAGAGGACACTACAGTATTATGAGCATCAAGTTATTGGGTAAGTAGAAAATGAATTTTGGTCATTGATGGGGACGAATTAAAAGTAGTATTTCAAGAGCAGCTGTTGAGTCTGCTGCTTTCTGTTGTCCAGGTCACCTTTGATTCGTAGAAGCTGTTTCCGAAAGTGTGGGGTGAGCACTAATGAGAGGAACTCACAGCGCTTTCCTTTGGCTTATTTGCACATTCTTTTAAATGAAGAAATGAAATTTGTTTTTTGTGTTATTCCTCACCTCTCATTCTTTCCTTCTCATGTTTATAATCTCTAATTGTAAGAATGAATCTCATAATTTTACCTTACTCCTATAGTAGGGTGTATTGACAATAACTAGGGGCCTTTGGGATGTGAGAATCCTTACATAGGGTTTAACCAAAATTGCACTTTAAGGAGTGGTGTTGGTTTAGTCAGGTCATGTGTTGCATATTTTTCTTCTAGGTCCTATTTCATGAGACGGTTTTGATATTGTGTGAAGTCAGTAGACCTGATGTCAAAGGTAGCAGTTCAAGACTTGACTAGCACATAGAAATTTTAATAAAAGTATAATGATAATCTTAATAAAAATTTATGTATTATGATTAAATGAAAGAATTTCAATGAAAATTCTTTATAAACAGAAACCTCCAAAAATCACAAGATAAATCTTTTCTTTTAAAATATGTTTATTGGGCTGGAGAGATAGCTTCATGGTTAAAGTACTTGCCTGCAAAGCCAAAAAGACCCAGTTTCGATTCCCCAGGACTCATATAAGCCAGATGCACAAGGTAGTGCATGCATCTGGAGTTCATCTGTAGTGGCTAGAGGCCCTGGCACACCCATTCTCTCTCTCTGTGTGTCTCAAATAAATAAATAAAAACAATCTTTTAAAAATATTGTGTTTATTTATTTGCAAGCAGAGAGACAGACAGACAGGCAGACAGACAAAGAGAATGGGTGCACCAGGGCCTCTAGCAGCTGCAAACAAACTCAAGATGCATGTGTCACTTTGTGCCATCTCGTTTTACATGGGTACTGGGGAACCAAACCCTGGTCATTAGGGTTTGCAGGCAAGCTACTTAAACTGCTTAGACATTTCTCTACCCCTACAAGATGCATCTTTGATTGGTTACAGTAGAAAATACTTTGGCAAGCCACAAAGCCCTTAATTTATGTTATTGCATTATCTAACATTTTAGATTAAATCCCTTGACATTAGAGGCAATGTTGTGTTTAAAGTCACCTTGTTAATATTCTTTACATACCACAGTGATTTATTTTTGTGAAGTGTCAAGATTCAAACCCTGGGGTTTCATGAAATATCTTCAGAAACCATTTCCCATTATAGTCATTGCCATGAGGATCAAGAATATTTTTGGCAAACTATAAGATATAATATGCTTCTTAAATAAAACACAGAAGGGAAGAAAAAGAGTGGAAAATTTATTTTAATACCTAGTACAATGCTGTATACTTTAAGTGCTCAATGATTGTGTTAATTGTCATTTCAAAGAGAATTGCTTTGAAACTTTGTCACATGAACCCTCAAGACTGCAGTATTAGGAAAAACATTATTTACACTTATGAGATGGTTTTTAGTTTGAGGCCATTAATTATTTAAAATGGTTTATCCTGGGGCTGGAGAGATGGCTTAGTGGTTAAGCGCTTGCCTGTGAGGCCTCAGGACCCTGGTTTGAGGCTCGATTCCCCAGGACCCACGTTAGCCAGATGCACAAGGGGGCGCATGAGTCTGGAGTTCGTTTGCAGGGGCCAGAGGCCCTGGTGCACTCATTCTCTCTTTCTCTCCCTCTCTGCCTCTTTCTCATTCTGTCTGTTGCTCTCAAATACATAAACAAAATTAAAAAAATAAAATGGTTTATCTTAATGGAGCTAAAGAATGTCAAATTAATCCTTCTTCACACATACTAAAATAAAACTTAATCATTATCATTGAGTTTGCTACCTTCAAAGTATGGTATATGGATTAAATTAATTAATATTCCTTTTAACAGTTTGCCATTTGTGGGAAGTATTTTTCTCTTTATTATTAACATTGATATTTTTAAATATTGGTCATTAAAATCATTTTTTAGAATTATGAATGTCTTCTTTGCTTCAAAATCAAATACGTGGTATAATATTCTCATTTGTGAACTGAACTGTCTTCAGAACAAATTGAAATGGGCCTCATAATATGATCAAAACAGATAGCCAGTCCACACTGTGATAATCAACAGGACATCCTTTGGCCATTACTAGCATGGATTTCTTTTTTATGTAATGCCTCTACTTTCTTCTCTGTGTAGACATGATCTGTGGCAATTCTTTTTTGTGTCTTAAGTGGTCTTGTCCTACAAAGAAAATAGGCAACTAGACTCTAACAAAGGATGCCCAACTTGACTCAGAGCCATTGACCTTCCTTTGTTTGGCCATCAGCTAACAGCTGGGACTTCAAGTATCTTTGCTCAGTGCCCATATTTGCCCCGTTGGTTAGGGTGAGAGAAGGGGTTAATGGGCTGCAGTTTTGGCATACTTTCCTTCCTTGATTCTGTTTTCCTGTTTTCTTCATTATATAGTTTCCTTTTCTAACTTCATCCTTTGCCTTTCAGGCATTATTTTCCTGTTTCTTTTTACAAAGGAGAGAAGCTCATACCTAACATGGGGACTAAAACGTATTCACATCCATGTGTGGTTCTTCTTAAGAGAACACAATTTAAGGATTAAAAAAAACTGTGGAAATAAGTGTGTTTATTACAGTTACAGAAGATTTTGTAAAATGATAATAATTGGTGACAAGCATTATTTTTCATATTTTTGGAAAGGTGTGGCAGGAAAGAAATGTGATTCCAAATTTCTGAAATTGGGCTTTACTTAAGTTTGTATTGGAGTAATTTAGCTTTTAGTTGCCTTGCATTGAGATGTTAAATCAGGACAGATGACAGAGAGTATGAGGTAGCCTTTTGCTTCTAAATTTCTTAATTTAGCCCCAAGCACTCATCTTCTAATCCTTTCTTTCCTTTCCCTAAAACTCAGCCCATGGCCATGATTGTTCATCAGAGCTCTTCTAAGACCTATTGCTGAACATAGGGAACATTTGTTCAAAGCATCAAGGATGGAGACTTGGAGGGATAAACTGATAGAGTCGCCCCCCCCTTTTTTTTTAAAAAAAAACTTTTTATTATTTGAGAGAGAGAGAGAGAGAGAGAGAGAGAGAGAGAGAGAGAGAGAGAGAGAGGGAGAGGGAGAGGGAGAGGGAGAGGGAGCGGGAGCGGGCACAAGGTGGGGAGGGGGGATAGAGAGAGAATGGTTGTTCCAGGGCTTCCAGCCACTGCAAATGAACTGCAGATGCATGTGCTTTCCTGTGCATCTAGCTTATATGGGTCTTGGGGAATCAAACCTAGGTTCTTCCTTAACAACTACGTCATGTTCTCTGAGCTTTGGAGGGCATGATAGAGATATCCCATTAGTGCTGTGTGCTCAACAGTCACTTATTCGCAGCATTTTGATGAGCTTTTGTTGATTTCATAATTGTACCAAAGCCTTTGCCCAGCACTGTTCCATTTTCTTGAATGTTATGCTCCAAGATGTTTGAATGGCTTATTCTTTTGATACATTTGGGTCTTTGATCAAATATCATTGCTTCTAAAAGATCTCCTTTGAGCACTTAATTTAAAGTAGCCACCCATCTCCTACTTCAGTCTCCAACACAGTCATTTTCTGTTATAATTTCTTTTTATGGTGATTATCATTAGCTGGTGTTATCTTGCTTAGTTTCTTATGTATCTTGCATATTTATGACCTTTTTAAAATGTTTTATTTATGGGGGGGAGGGAGGGAGGGAAGGAGGGAGAGAGAAACAAAGAAAGAATATGAATGGGTATGCTAGGAACTCTACTCACTGGAAACAAACTCCAGATGCATGTAACATCTTGTGCATCTGGGTTTACCTGGGCACTGGGGAAGCAAACCCAGAGTATTAGGCGTTGTAGGCAAGCACCTTAACTGCTGAGCTATCTGTTCATCCCTTAAAACAAAATATTTTATTTATTTATTTGTTCATGAGAGAAAAAGAGAAAGAGGCAGATATAGAAAAAAAGAGAGAAAGGAGGGAGGAGGGAAGGAAGGAAGGAAGGGAGGGAGGGAGGAAGCAAGCAAGCAAGCAAGCATTGGTGTGCCATTCTGGTGAACTCCAGATGCATGCATTACCCTGTGCATCTGGCTTTACCTGGGTAGTGGGGAATCAAACCCAGGTCCTTTTCCTTTGCAGGCAAATGCTTTAACTGCTGAGCCATCTTTCTAGTCCCTTACTTATGTGATTTTATATATGCTTGCCACATGGGAGGGAATGACATATTGGAGAGTAATGAGTGAATGAATTACATTCTGTAAGTATGTGCACAGATCTTTATAACAAAAGAGTAAATTATGCATAGGGAAGGGTATGAAATGATGGCCTGAGATTAGTTCCATTGTCCATTACAGTTGCAAAAATTTAGTTCTAGTATCCAGGCATGCTTTATGGCATTAATAACACTGACTTATTTGCATAGTCTCATCTGCATGGTTCATGCCATGTGCTAGAATAGCTTTTGGCATATTTTGGTGATGCCTTGGACATCTTGTTTGTGTGGCACTGTCTTCTTCCCTCAACCTAAGATGAGTGAAACGGGAGATGAGTGTTTGTATTTAAATTAGTTGCTACTTAGTTCAAGTTTGTAGGGGATGGGTTTAGGTTTTGAGCAATGTAGGGTGGAAAGAATGTTGAGAAGCAGAAGAGGTCAGTAGGAGATAGGCATAGTTTAACTAAGGAATTAAAAGGAACTTGTGATTGAGAAATACCTGATTCTGATGATAAGCCTTTTTAAATATTTTTCTTTTCATTTTCTTGTGCCTTTCCCCCCCTCTCTGTGCCTTTATTGTGGAGTGGCTATGTTCCTAATAAAGACTTACTTATAAGATTTACATGACTTTGAAGTCATGTTCTATTATTAAATAATCTGGATTAGATTCTTTAAAACCCTTGAGTATCAGTTTTCTCATTTACAAAATGGGAATGACCACAGAGTTTGTTTGAAGCTTAAACAGAATTGTAGTGATAACATTATGCTCAGTCATCTAATCATATACAATAGTTGGCATAGTGCCTGGTACATGATATCATCCACATGCTGGTTGAGTTATCACCATTGCTCCAGTACTTGCATTTCACTCTTTCTACTTCTGTTTGATTTGTTTTATTTACAACTGTTCCTTGCTGTCCTTTCTCTGTCATCCTTGGACATTTCAAAGATAAGAATTAGTTGTTCAGCACTAGGAGTTGTATATGCCAAGTGCATTTTATAGCTACAATTTTCTTATTATAAATTATTCTTGGTTTGGTGATTTCCAAGTTTCTATCTATACACTGCTCAAATCTACTGTTCTTATTTGGGTTTAAGCTACCTGGCTCATGTACAAATGGATCACTCTAGAAATGAAGGTAGAGATATCTTTAGTAAGCTATCATGGAAAACAATAATCAAAGTTGTTTATCTACTATATTTTAAATATGAAGTTTAAGGAAACATGAATTCAGAATCATGCCATTCATTTTGCTTTTTTTTGGTAAAATATTTATAGTTGTGCAAATATCACATTTTGGAATTTTGCCAGCCTCATATTAACGTGAGACACAATCTACAGTCCCCTAAAACTGTGATTATCAATGTGGGTTCCATGTTTGTTTTACACAGCCAAACTTCTGTTCTGTTTTTCATTTCATAATTGAAGAGAAATTAAGCTACATTAATTTCAATAGACTATGAGAAGTGACATTAAGCGTGGGTGAGCTATGATTATTCTGGACAGCAAAATTAAAATATATTGCTTTTGATTTTATGGTCAGATTTTGTGGCTGTAAATTATTTCATCTGAAAAGTGACCAAGGTTTTTTTACATACATTTTTAAAGAATAATGATATGTTTTTCAATAAAAACAAGATAGTGAAATGCTAATACCTAGTGATTCAAATTTTTTATCCAAGTCACACTAATAAAAATGGTGAAACTTGGTATTTTTTTAAATGCGGCATTTATCTGTATGCAACATCTGTGCTGTCCTCTCATGGAATGAGGCTTATATTCTAGAAATTGTCCCTAAGCACATTTTGCTCAGCTGGCTCATCAGAGTTAGAATAAGTGAGGTATACACACATGAGCCCAATTTACTTTTTCCCTCTGGTCACTTCAAATTTTCTAGGATGAATCCCATTTGATACCTGTGTGGACAGATTGCGTTGTTTCTAAGTACTTTTAAGAAGGATAAAGCACAGTTCAGGATATATAAGCCTTGCATCTCATATCCATTCTCTTTTTTCCCCTCTCTGCGTGGGCCAGACGACTTGGAATGTTGAAGGTGTGGTGGGGTTTGCACTTCTCTTCCCCAAGCCACTATGAACTGGCTCCCTTTCTCTTCTCACTTGCTGTGTGAGGCCATAGTGTGATGGAAACTGGATAAGACCTTTTGTATTCTCTGGTGGTTATAACAGTTCTGTCCTGGCTGTGATACTCTCAGTGCGAGCATGTGTGAGCTCCCATTGATACATCAGGTGCCTCAGCTCCTGCCCCTGAGGCTACACTCCACAGTCTTGTTAATGAGATCTCTGCTGATGGCCACAGCCTCTGGTTGGGGAGTGAGAAGGATGGCTGCATAGCCCCCTCTTTAGTGGTATCTCCCTAAGCCATAGGAAACTAGTGTTGCTTTGCCAAATGGTGAACTAAAGATTTTACCTAATTTTTATTTATTTATTTATTTTTACTTGTTGACTACTCTTTCCAGAATCTTCTTCCTGTGCATAGTCAGGAATAGAGGGGATGATGAGCTCTACTCCCTACCCCCCCCCCCCAATTTCTACCAACTGGCCTTCTGCCTGGATCACTTCTGTCTTTGTCTCAAGGGAGTAGAAAAAGCACATCACCCTCTTCCCAGAGCAGCAATTCCTTTGTAGAATTTCCTTTTGAAGGTGCTCTCTGTTCCTTTGCTTTTCTGAGTTGGTGAGGTGGCAGTGGCTGTTTAGTCATCTTCATCCTGATGGAGAGTCCTGGTCCTCTTGTTTATCCTTTTGGAATATGAGACATTTGACTACTTATCCTCAGATGATGCCTTCTCCATTTAAAGGCAACTGTGAAAGTCCCAGGTAACCTCTGGCATTATATCACTTAGTCCTCACAGACACTCCAGGATGCCCCATTGTTGAAATGGGAAGAAAGTTACTTGCACATGGTTTCACAGATAGAAAATGGAGAAACCATGACTCAATTTCTGCCACATTCAAATGCTGTATCTATTTACTTGTGTTGCACATGCTATACTTCTGCCTTTTCCACTGCAATAGAATTTACAGTGTTGATTTTCATTATTGGAGAACAATGCTGATGGGAAAGGTGGGTTATGACAGAATTATGTTTAAAGAATCAGTTAAAGGGTGATTACCCCGAAGGCCTAGACTATATATGCTTGTGGGAATGGGTATGAGTACATTTGAAAATGCTTTGAACTTTTCTCCATATGTTAATTTTGTTTTCTTCTTAGTTATAGGGATGCAGAAAAGAATTTCCACAATATCTCTAACAGATGCTCCTATGCAGACCACTCCAAGAAAGAGGAAATTGAAGATGTCTCAGGAATTCTTCAGTGTACTGCTAATATACTCGGTATATTAACTATCTCTTTATATGATTGGCAGAGAATGAAAAAGGGGAGATAAAGACACTAATGTTCCATTTTCTATTTAAGAGAGATTTTGAGGTATGAGAATTTAAGAACAAGACTTTGTCTTCAAGTAATTTAACTTTAACACTTTCAAAGATATTTGAGTAAAAATTACATGTATGCCATTTACTTGAAGATCCAAAAACATTGTGACAGAATTATTATACTCCAGGGAGATATTCCCAAATGTTCACATTATTTAGCCCCATACAAAGCACATTTCTCTGGCTCTTGTTCTCACCTGAAGTATAAGATCAATCTATCAGAGTCATACTTTTTAACTATTGGGATGCCCTGGATGGAGCTGGGGGGTAATTTGTATGTTTATATTCACTATGGACTTAAAGCTCTGAGGTCTCTTTTCTGATATCTGCTGGGGTCTCCTGCGTGGGTATGCAGGAATGTTCACCTTGAAGATAATAGTATTTATTTTTCTGCATTTTGGATGCTGTCAACATGGCTAAATGGATGACTATAAACTGAACCACTCAGAAGTAAAGTATAGTAATAGCCAGACTCTACTACTGTCTGAGGGTCATAATGTGTGAGAGAAACATTGCATGAATGTAGATGCTATAACAGAAACACTAGTTGCTTTAATGTCGTACAGAGATGTTTTCTTTCTTTATTTGCTTTAAAAAAAGAATCTCTCAGCCGGGCATGGTAGCACATGCCTTTAATCCAGCACTCAGGAGGCAGAGGTAGGAGGATTGCCATGAGTTTGAGGCCACCCTGAGACTATATAGTGAATTCCAGGTCAGCCTGGGCTAAAGTAAGACCCTACCTTGAAAAACAGAAACAAACAAACATAAAAGTATCTTTCAGTTCTGTTTGGAATCTGTTTTCTTCTTTATGACTCAGATAGAAATTCACGGGGTACTGGTGGCATGGCACATTTTAATGGTTCACTCGGTATAGAAGTAGAATCATTTGTGCCTCAGAATCAGGTGATAGAGCCTGGGACAGACTTGTTTACCTACTTTTCTTTTCCTTAAGGAAAGGACTTTTTGTGGAGATAACCCAAGTTCCTTTATAAACAGACCAGGGTAATCTCAATCCATAAATCACTAGCTACCAATCTACTCTCTTCATCCTTGATAGGTTTTATGAAATGTGACATACTGCAATATAATTGCATAGACCTTTGTAAAGGAAGCATGTAGACAGATATGTGATTTATCTGTAATGGGATGCATGGTAGTGGTGGATAGTGACAGAAGGTCAAAGAATGACATATTAATCTTACTCCAAATTCAGGAATGTGATACTCAGAAAACCTTACAGGACAAGATGAAGGGTGAGATTAAAGGGGATAGAGTTGAACAGTACCTAAGAGCTGTCTACAGTTTCTTAATTTTGCATTTTTGAGGATTCTTACATGAGTAATACAAGTTTGTTTTGATAGACAGTGATTTCTCAAAGGTTGAGAGAGTGTCTCTCTCCCTACAAGAAATGCATTAGATTCTCCACAAGGATTTTTCCTATTTGGAAAAGTTACTCTTTACTTACCTAGTTTCTAAATGTTTCCCTGATCTTCACATCTCTATTTCTTATAATATTCACCTTTATAATGAATGAGGTCAATGGAGTACGAGATGGAAAAAATAAAGTATGTATAAGGAATGCCAAAGGGTGACTTGTAAATGAACCCACTAATACTGAGAGAAGAAACCTGCCTTGAATAATTTAATGTGCCAACCACCAGGAGGCACTATTGGCTCATAACAGCTTAGTTGCCCTTCCTTAATTGCCAGGAGATTGGTGTAGTGAGCAAAGGGCAGCACTGGGTGATAGTGCTAGTAGAGACACCTGGCAAGTTTAGCATATCATCCTTACAAGAACTTACAATGTAGAAGGTGGTGCTATATTAGGATTTATATTTCCATAAATCTAAACCTTAAAAAAATATTAAGACTGATATTTTCCCTGTCTTAAGTAATGATGGGTCATTCTAACTTCAAAGATTTATAAAATTTAAATCCATGAAGAATGAATCTAAACACTTGCTCCATGCTGCCCAGCTTCTGGAATGAATCCAACAGATGATTATATGCCTAGGAGGTAGCCTGTGCTTTTGAATAATGTTCTTTCATCATTCTTGTAGCAAAGCCTCTCTGAGGACAAATATAGCAGCTTTACTGGTCATAGCAATGAAAGCTTTGTTCTTCACAAGTCACTGAACTATGAATAATCTTTGCCTGCTAAGATTTGATATCTATAAAAAATTTACATTTAAATTTTCCTGTGAAATCATTTATGAGAATGAAAAAATTGCTTATAAGAACACAAGAAAATAAAAATTTTGGGGGGTGATGGAGAATTTTGTGCAAAATATGGTTTCAATCAGGTTAAAAGAAATACTGATGGTTGAGAACCTTCTCTGTGGTTGCCAGAGGGCCATGGTCCAACTCTTTGATTTATATTTATAATCTTTGGGGAATATATTTAAAATGCTAAAGGGTTCAACTTGGTGATAGGTTTCTTTTATTTCTTAACTCATTACATGACTATAACAGAAACAGACATGTGTTTGTTTATTTGCTCACTTGGATGCTATTTATACTTTATAAAGATTCAAAAAGATGAAGTCATACATGAGAACATTTGAACACTGCAGAAAAATTTTCTCCTTCTTACTAGACCATGTCTGTTGGCTTAGTATA
Source organism: Jaculus jaculus (assembly GCF_020740685.1). NCBI lineage: Eukaryota > Metazoa > Chordata > Mammalia > Rodentia > Dipodidae > Jaculus > Jaculus jaculus. The sequence continues at coordinate 110,220,247 of NC_059104.1, forward strand.
AACCCTTGTGGTAGTTTGAATAGATGCCTCCCAATATATTCAGTGTTACTAGTTTGTAGTTTACATCTGCAGCCACCTGGCTAGAGGTGGTTGTCACTTGGTGGATCTGAGAGTCCAGCCCTAAGGTGTGGTGGTGGGTTTGAAATTATAATCTGAAGACATGCAAAGTACTTGAATGGACATGGACTTGATGCTTTCAACTGAAGATGCTCTCTGGAGTAGTAAGCCAAGTTTTATGGACTATTCTGATGAGAGTTTGAGAATGCTAAGTGCAGCAAGAATTATATTTAGAGGCTTGGTATATGAACTTGGAGGCTTGGCTTATGAGCTTTCTAAGGCAAGAAAAGACTACAGGGAATTTTTTTGGAACTGGGCTGGCTGTGTTCTGCTGCCAAGGCCCATAGAATTTGATCAAGGTTAAATCTGTAATGGACTGATATGCTTGGCTAAAGATATTGGACTGAGAGATTTAAGATTTTTAACTTAGAAAACCTCAAGCAAGTTAAAATTATAGGTACTGAGACTGGCTTTGGGTTACTGGAGCTGCTATTGTCTAACATATTATCAATCTTAAGGAAGATGACCCAACTGCTTTACATTAAAACAATGGAGAGGATGCCTGAGGAAAGACTATAATAGAAATGCAAACTCTTTTGGAAAGAGTTGACTAGAAAAGGAACCTGCTCTTTAAGGTCAAGATTTATTTTGTCCCTGAGTTAAGAATATGGCTGTATCCTGAATACCTGGTATTAGTTTTGGAAGCATAAAAAATATGTGGGGTGGTCATGAGTTGCACAGGGTTCCATGAGCCACTGCTGAGAAGCACCATTAGATAGGATATGATGACTGATAGGCTAGAAGAGCTTTTTTGGAAGATGGACCATGGTTTGCATGGAAACCTGAAGACATTTTGGCTATACCAGGACTGTGCAAGGGCTACCATGAAGTGCACTGTTGGCCTGGGATGGAAGTGTTCCCTGACTACTCTGTCCAGCTGGAGGGTGGAATTAAAAAAATCTGGAGACTGCCAGTTTCTGGTTATATTGAACTTGAACTGCAGAAGTTTGATGTTTGTTTGATGGTGGTTGACTTTGTATTGTTTTCGTCTCTCCTATGCCTTGTATCAGTTAAAAATGTTTACTCTGTGCCTTTATATATTGAAAGTATTTAAATTATTTGACTTTATAGGACTCGGAGCTAAGAGATGATCTTAAATCTCAGGTGAGACTTGGGACTTTGGAACTGTCTTAAATTGGTCAAGACTGTGGGGACCTTTGAAATTGAACTGAATATAATTTACAATGTGTTGATAGTTTTGAATCTATTAGGGGCCAGGGTGGAATGTGGTAGTTTGAATAGATGGGCCCTAATATATTCAGTATTTTATTAGTTTGTAGTTTGGATCTGTAGCTATCTGGCTGGAGGAGGTGTCACTGGGAAGATCTTAAGGTGTGGTGGTGGGTTTATCATTCCAATATAAATATATGCAAAATGCCTAGTTTCACCTGGGGTTCCTGAATTTTGCTGGTTTTGCTTTTTGCTTTTGCTTTTGCCCTTTTTTTCTCTTGGCTTGGACCTGTAAAACCAGGCCAGCTTTTTTTTTTTTTTTGCCATTTGGAACATCCCCTGGATCTGTGAGCTTCAATAAATATCCCTTCCTCCGTAACTGTGCCTGGTCTGGAGTTCACCTCAGTGAACCTGAAGCTGTCTGCTACACTCTTCTAGATAGTATCATCACTTATTGGACCTCATAGGTGACATGGAAAGCAAAGCAAAGGATATATGGAGAGAAAGAGAGAGAGAGAGAGAGAGAGAGAGAGAGAGAGAGAGAGAGAGAGAGAGAGAGAGAAAGAGAGAGGGAGGGAGGGAGAGGGAGGGAGGGAAAGGGAGAAATAGGAGGAAGAAAGGAGAAAAGAAAAGATAACAGAGAGATTTGGGGAAACCAGAAAAATGTCTTCATCATGTGCTTATTTTTTTACCTCCATCTATCTACTGCTCTTGAAACATGTGTTTCCTACAGGATGGTCCATATCCCTCTGGTAACTGGCAAGAATTGTTCCCAGATACCATTTTCCTCTTTTATTTGTCATTTGTTGGTTTAGTAGCCAGTTGTGTCTACTTCCTGTCACATGATTTACAAATAAAAGTACTAACTCCAGAGCTCCTTAGCACCTGCTCACCTCATTTAGCTGCCTGGCAATCACAGGGATAATACTTCGCAATCCTCTAAAGAGGCCCTCAAAACTCTGACAAATATGGAAGGAAAGATAGAGTGGTGAACAATATCTTCTGTGCTGGAGGTTTTGAGGACTGCATTTTCTGCATTATTTGATTCATAATACATGCTTATGGGATCCCATTTTTGTTGTGTGATGGCTGTAAACCCTTTTTAGCCATAATATGCAAAGCCTGTTTTTAGTTTGAATCAAATGGCAAAAATGTTTTTGTACTCCCATAAAACAAGATGTTTAGTGTTTTGTTGGAAATTATAACGGTGTTATGGTAGGATGAAGTATTTATTTCACCATGTTTGATGTGGAAATGCTGTCACTTGGCTCTGTGGCTTGGATTTAGGTAGTCATGAGGGAGGGGGACAGAATGAATACAGAGATGAATGAAAAGTTATGTCATCCTCTTTGGTGTAATAAATTAAGGATAAATGCAGTGAAGACTGTTTTGTAACAGGTTTTAATGCTATTATGGGGGCTATATGGCTTTTAGTCACAGAGCTTCAAGAGATAAAGGACAGAGGATGAAGTCTGAAAAAGACTCCTCATAGTAGGTCAGAGAGCAAATGATCAGTTCACTAAAGCTTGCTATTTCAGGAAGCATCAGTTATTTTCTAAATATTGCACAAAACAGCTTCCTACTGCCCTTGCTAAATGCATTTTCTCTTAAAATAATCAGGAAGGACAAGAGTTGTGAAAGGACATTCATTAACATTTTCTCTGTTTTAAAGGTCTCTGTCAGTGGTGTTTTATCTTCTTCAGAAACTTAACACATTTAAAGTTAGAATGAGAGTCATGTTATCATGGGAGAATTTTGTTTGCAAAGTGCTAGTAGGGAGGATGGAGGAGATGACCTCTGGGGCTTTTTCCTCATAGTGATTTTTGGTATCAGAGATTCTGAAATGCTGTAAAATCAGAGTCCTTTGTAAAGTGCTAGAATCTTTAGCTGCTTTAAATGTTGTTGGGTTTTTAAATATAAGTGATCATGTATTGTTTACATGTCAATGTGTATGCACTTTTTGTTTTATTACAGTTTGAAAAGTGCATTGAGAAGCCTTTTAATTGGTGATCAAACTGATGAATTAGCCTCATATTAAAGCTGCCATTTTGGAGGTTTTCTTGGAATAACACTGAATACATAATTAACAAACTTTATAACTAAGTGGATTAGAATATGTTAAACATGTTTACAATCTTAGAGAACTAGTCAGTGGGATAACCAAACCATTTACCATTTTTATTTGACAGGAATAAATAAATTCTGTCAATATAGTTCTTGTTAATACAACTTGATAAATGATCAGTTTTGTTTTCCTTAAAAGAAAGTATCTTGAGTAATTTTAAAAAAGAACTAAAATTAAGGTTGTTAAGAAAAGTTAATTCATGATTTATTGTAATGTCATAATTTGGAGCAAAGACTAGGGCCAGACTAGGTTAAAAAACAACTCAATAAGGTAGTAGTGATTTTTTTTTTTTCATATGTCCATGCCTCATAGGGTTTGGGGACCATATAATATACATTTTCTCTCTTAGAGTGGCTAAGAAGATTAACTTAAGTTGATTTATATAAAGTACACAGAACAGGGCTGGAGAGATGGCTCAGTGGTTAAGGTGCATGCCTGCAAAACCTAAGGATCCTGGTTCGATTCTTCAGGTCCCATGTAAGCCAGATGAACATGGTGTCATATGCATCTGGAGTTGGTTTGCAGTGGCTAGGTGCCCTAGCGTGCCCATTCTCACTCTCTCTCCCCCTCATTCTGTCTCTGATAAATAAATAAAAATAAAATCTTTTTAAATAAAGTACACAGAACAGCCTGATATATAGCATACACATACAACATAAATGTTTGCTCTTATGGAATGCTCACATTTTCATTAGACCTGGGAGGTGAGTATTATTCACTCTTTTATTGGTGAGGAAACTGACTGTGTGTGTGTATGCTGTATCCATGTGTTGGTATATGTGTGGGTGCTTGTTTTTGTGTGGTTGCAGATATGTTAGTGTTACACCAGAAGTTAATTAATGTTGGGTGTCTTCCAACATACTGCTCCCCTTTACTTACTGAGTCAGGCTCACAATCCTGGAGCTTGCTGACTAGGTTAGTCTAGCCACCCAACTTGACTTGGGAATCCCTTATCTCCAGCCCTTGAGTGTGGCGATGACAGGTGGGCTTTCATACTCACTTGATATTTATGAGGGTGCTACAGATCTGAATTCTGGTTCTTATGCTGCATAACAAGCACTTTATTCATGAATCCCTATCACTGGAACATGATTCTAATGAGTTGGACTTACTGTTAAATTTTTGGTGAGTGGTAAGAAGTTACAGAGGACACTTTAAATCTAGTTCAGGCTGATTCCAACTACCATATTCTCTCCACTATTTCTGGTTCCCTTTCAGTTGTTGGCTTGAGATTCTTATGCTATTACTTGTATAGTGTAAGTACTCAGTCTTAGTCTATGAATGGCCAGAATTATCATCATGCTGCAATTTTCCTAATTCATTTCTCCCTCCTCTACTTTATTCTTCTCTTCCTCTTCTACCTTTTTCTCTTCCTCTTTCTTATTCTTTGGATGTTATTTGAGATTGAATTTAAGCCTTTGGGCATATGAGGTAAGAGAGCTTTCCCATTGAGGTATATTCCAAACCCTCTTTTTAATGCCAGGGTCTTCAGTTGCTGCAATTGAACTCCAGATGCTTGTGCCACTTTGTGCATCTGGCTTTATGTGGATACTGGGCTATCAAACCCTGGTCATTAGGCTTTGAAAGCAAGCACCTTAACCACTGCGCCATCTCTCCAGCACCCCTCTTCCCCCATGCCAAGCCCTCTTTTTATTTTCTTTTTTGGTACAGTTTCACTAAGTTGCTTAGGCTTACCCTGAACTCTCAGGTTCAAGCCTTGAACTTGTGATCCTCCTACCTTAGCCCTTTTGCACCATCATGTTCACTTTCATTGCTCTTTCAAATTGTTCTTGAGAGACTGGCTCATCTGTGAGGTGTGGTATCAAAACTGTTTGAGGTTGCTGTCAATATTTAGAACTGTACTATTTCAATGTAATCTGGATCATCTCCAGTGTAGAAACAGTATGAGTTTTCTTTAGATGTTAGGTGTGGAAAATGCATATGATAAGTGATGGTGTTTACCATCATGATGCAAATATGATTTCACAATTATGCTGTAGTAAACAAAGTGCTAGGTCTTTTGCCTTGAAGATTTCAAGCTTATTTTACCATGTTGGACATGGCTTAGCATGTCTGATATGACTGGGCTGCAAAGGATTACAAAAGGTGGCTGTATTTCTGAGACTATTTTTTTCTTCTTTTTTGAGAATTCCACATAGTGTTTATGTTGTCCTAGGGATTGAGCTCATGGCCTTGTGTATGCTAGACAAGCACTTTACCAACTAACCTACTCCCCAGTCCTGGTGGATTAAAAAATATTTTTATTTATTAATTTGCAAGCAGAGAGAGAGAAGAGAGAGGCAGACAGAGAGAATGGGTACACCAGGGCCTTTATCCACTGCCAATGAACTCCAAACACATGCACCACTTTGTACTAGGGAATTGGACCCAGGTCTTTAGGCCTTGCAGGAAAGCACCTTTACTGTTGAGCCATCTCTTCAGTCCCCTGGCCCTGACTTTTAAAATGGAATACTGTCTCGGGTTTTCAGTTAATATTTCCTAACAGAGTCTTTGGACTGTGTTTCTGTGTCAGTTGGAGAGAATGCCAATTTCTGCTTTCCATTTACAAGTCTGTCTGAAATAGGAGTAGGAGGCGTACATGTAAAAGAATGAGAATGAATGTGTGAGCACTGCTCCAGTGCATGCACACTTGACTAGAAATGGATTCTGTAAGATACAAATAATGCCGTGATGAAATGGGGAGCATTTCTCCTTCTGTAGATATTCTTTCTCTTTCAGAAGCATCCGTTTTGGAAGCTCATCACATCTGTGCTCCTGATGTTCTTGCTGAATTTCCTTTCTGTACTAGAAAAATATGGCAGCCATTTTTATTCCTTTCTAATTTTTTGACTTTTTCTTTATTTATTTTTAAATTTTTAAAAAATATTTTTATTTTTATTTATTTATTTGAGAGAGAGTGGGGAGGGAGAAAGGGCATGCCAGGGCCTCCAGTCTCTGCGAATGAACTCAAGATGTGTGTGTCATCTTGTGCATCTGGCTTATGTGGGTCCTGGGGAATTAAAACTGACTCTCTTGGCTTTTCAGACAAGTACCATAACCACTAATCCATCTCTCCATCCCTCCTTTCTAATTTTATATTAGGTTATCTGCAAGGCATGATTCCCCATTGCAACCTCTTTTTTTTTTTTTTTTTAAATTTTGTGTCTCTTGTTTGTGTGTGGTTAAGGACAACCTCTCACATTCCTCAGTTCTTCACATGGTCTGTTGTCCATTAATTCTAAGTTTTTTTTTGTTTGTCTATTTTTGTTTTAATTGTTTTCTAGGTAGGGTCTCACTCTTGCTCAGGCTGATCTGGAACTCACTCTGTAGTGTTTCAGGCTGGTCTCAAACTCACAGAGACCCTCCTACCTGTACGTCCTGAGTTCTGGGATTAAAGACATGTGCGACCATGCCCAGCTTAATTTTAAATTTTTCACCAGACAGTTTTTCCTTTTGTTTTTTTTAAACATGCTTTTAAATTTTTACACAGGTTTAGATTTCTAGAAATGTGAAGAGATTATAGAATGTTCCCATATGTGGTATGTTAGGTCCAAATAATGCACCAATATGGATATATTGTTACTAATTACATGCCTTATTCAGATAGCCTTAGTTTTGACATGGCCTTTTTCTTCTTCAGGAGTTCACTGAAAATATCACATTACATTTAGTGGAAATGCCTTCATAGGTTCTTGTCAGTTTTTCAGACCTTTATTAGTTTTGAAGATCTGGGCAGTTTTGAAAGCACTGGTTAGCTCCTTCAGTAATTTACTGTTGACCCCAGAATTTTGGGATATCTTTTGAGAGTGGCTGAACCTTTCTTGGCTCTTGGTTAGGTAATAACCCAGGAGTTAAGATGTGTGAACACCCAATGGTTACATTTAGTGGCCAATCGATTCTTGTCTTATGAATTCAGAGAACTGAAAGCAACAGACCAGAGGATAAAGTTTACAGGTTTTGTTAGATTATAGATAGAACTTAAGAAAAAGAAGCAAGGCACAGCTCTTACTCAGGAAGGCAAGTGGTGGTGGTGGGGGGGGCAGCATTTCCAGAGATGCAGAATCCTACTCCAAGATCTTTGATAGCATCTTTTATGTGACTCCCTTGGATGGGCTGCTGGAGTAATCACTTTACTCCTTCATGTCAAGTGTCTGAGGAGTGTTAGGGTTTCAGGAAAAGAGCTAATCCCATTATATTCCTTCCTGTCCCAGGAAAGGAAGAGATAAGAATGGAAGCATTTACTACCTCTTCTGATGAGATAAGAAAAAAAAAAAAGAAAAAAAAAAAAAAAGAAATTCTCCCTCCGACTTCTGAACTTACTGACCTGTAGAAAAGTGGAATGACCTACATTCTTTCCCTATAGACCCAAGGATGCTTCCTTCATTTAGCCAAGGGAAAGCCACTTACTTTGGAGATCCTCTTACCCTTATATTGCTTCACTGTTTATCTTCTATCTTCCATGCTCCCCTTTTTCCTGTTTTTCTTTCCACCCATTCTTTCTAGCACTGCAAGCAGCGTCAGGCTTTCCGTGTATATTTTCTGTCCTAGTGCTAGTACCAGCCACTTCTTCAAGGAGTCTTCATTCCTTTTGTTGGAAAATGGTATTAGAAACCAAGATCTGGTCACTGGGAATGCATATTGTTGTTGGAGCATAGTGCTTCAAAGTTTTCCTAGCTGACAGCAGAGGCGTATGTATGTATGCATACTAATTTGTAGATAGGCATACATGTGTGTATATTTATATGCATAAATATTTATGCATATCTTCAAATTTTCCTATAGTATCCAAGTGTAGTAGTAGTTTGAATGTGATAGTTTGAATATATGACCCATAGACTCAGTCATTTTTTAAAATATATTTTTATTTATTTATTTGACAGAAATAGAGGGAGAGAGAGAGAATGGGCATACCAGGGTCTCCAGCCACTGCAAATGAACTCCAGATGTGTGTGCCCCCTTGTGCATCTGGCTAACGTGGGTCCTGGGAAATAAAATCTGGGTCTTTTGGCTTTGCAGGGAAATGCCTTAATGGCTAAGCCATACCTCCAGCCCAGATTCAGTCATTTTTGATTAAACTTCCTACTTGAGCCTCTGGGAAGCAGATCCCTTCTAGAGAGGGGCATGTCACTGGCAGAAGATATTGGAGTCCAGCCCTATAGTGTGTTTGAGGGCAGAGCTGAGTCCAGTCCTGCTAGATGTATTCAGAGAACTTTGAGTTCTGGTGGTTCCTGCTTGCCAGTGTTGGTTTTTCTCTCTCTGCTATGCTGATTTATGATGGAGTGAGTCAGCTTCTTTCATCATTGGTGGTGTTCTTCTGGACATTGTAAACCTGAAATAAAATCTGTCTTCCCATAAGCTGTGTCTGGCTGGATGTTTGTCTCAGCAATGAAGAGCTGACTTCAGCGCTTTGTGTATCTATATTATGCTAAGTAAGGTTCACTGTGATGCCTACAGTACTGCTGAACTATCTCCCTTACTTGTCTGTAACACTCCTAAGAGTGAGAAATCTGGCTCCTTCCACCATCCATTTACTCACTTGTTTAGTTAAATGATACTTTTAGTTGATCATCATTAACATATATTCCTATGGGAAACAAACTTATTAACTAGAACACAGCACCAATAGGAAAATTTGTAATACAGAGTTATATATGGAGTTTTACAGATAACATTTATGTCCAAGTTTAGAGTTTAGGTCAGCACATTTCTATACCACAACTTCTAGTGAGACTTTTCATACATGTGGAAATATGACCAGATTTTTTTTTTTTTTTGTGGTTTTTCAAGGTAGAGTCTTACTGTAGCCCAGGCTGATCTGGAATTTACTATGTAGTCTCAGGGTGGCCTTGAACTCACAGCAATTCTTCTACCTCTGCTTTCTGTGTGCTGGGATTAAAGGCATGTGCTACCATGCCTGCTTGCCAGATTCTTTTATGTTGATCTTAATTCTATCCAGAGATAACTTGATAATATATCTGTATCATTGATATCTATCTATGTTTATGTTTATACCTATCTATATATATCAATCTACATCTAACTAGATTTATATCTAATACATATCTATATCTATATCTCTATATATGTTTGTATTATCTTTAATTTTATATGCATATGTGCAGTGTATGTTGTTTATTGGTGTGTATATGGGCACATGTGTGTATATGTTCATATACATGTGGAGAAAAGAGGATGTTGAGGTGAATCTAGAACTCACTGATTTTGTTAGATCAGCTAGCCATTGAGCCCCAGAGATTGCCTATTTCTGCCTACCAGGGCAGGGTTGCAGGTATGTGCCACTCTGCCTAGAATTTATGTGAGTAATGTTGATCTAAATTCAGTTCTTCATGCTTGTGTGGCAAGCACTTTACCCACTGAGCAATCTCCCAACCCTGTCTAAATCTATTTTTAAATTAATTTACATAAAATTCAGTCTTTGCACTGTTAAATGTGGGCAACACATTGTGTTTTACATCCACCATCACCTTATCATGTGAAATATGTTTACTCTCCTAAAAGCCTTTGTGTATTTTAATTATTCAAGTCCATATCCTTTTTAAAGTCATGAAAAGTACTTATCTGCTTGCTGTTGAATGTTTTTCTCCTTTTCAGAATGTCCTATAAATTGAACAATGTAGCTTTTTGCTTTTTTCTGGATTCTTTTGCTTACCAGTGTTTGTTTAAGAGTAATTCATGTCCTTATGTAATTTGATAACTCATTCATCCCTACCATATCCAGTAGGAATTAACAGATGAGCTGTTTCCTTATCTATTCTATGGAAGAACACCTTGGTTGATTCCATTTTTGACAAGTATGAATGAATCTGCTCTGAACATTTTTATGTAGCCTGTTTTCAAATCAGATAAGTATCTAGGAGTGTGATTTCTGTTTAACCATGTTTTATTTGTTAAAATCTACAAACTGGCAGAATGGTTGTACCTTTGGTCTTCACTACAGCGACTTGTGAATATTCCTGTTACTTTTCATATTCTCTGGTGATTAATGTTGTCACTATTCCTAAAATTTAGTTATTTTCATATGTGTACCTTTCTCCTTAAATTTTCTTAAGCAAGAATTTATGCTTTTATGTTATAATCTCATCATAAAAATCTAAAAGAATATAGTTTTCCTTTTTTTGTAATTCTGAGTGCTTTCCCAAGATTTTGATTTAGTTTAACAACTGCTTAAACCAATCATTAGTTATAATAGTTGTTCATGATATTGACACATAATATCTTTGTTTTTGTTTTAGTAAACATAAATTCTTGGGATGTAGTTTTACAGTCTTATGCAATGAAAAATGAAATATTTTAGGAATTTGAGTGCAACGTTGAAATGTGAAAAATGGGCCTTGATTTTTGAAGATGTTCAAAATATAAGATGTCTATATATAGTCTGCATTAACTTTCTTTTTGTTTTCTTATCTCATCACTTGCTTTGGTTTTGATACTTTTCTACACTTTCAGTAATTCTTAAGCTACATTTTCAAGTTTCTTCTATCTTGTTTCCTCCCCCCACCCTGTTAGTGCTGTTTAATTACTACAAAATTGCTAAAATTGGAAAATTCAAAACAAGGCACGTATCTCTGACATGAAGCAGAAGAAATGGAAACCCAGATAGGTCATGCTGCATATATGTGGTCACCTCATTAGTATGTGGGGAAAGCTGGATTTGGAATTTTGTATCAATTTAATTGCAATGCCTGTCAGCAGTGATTTAAAGGATGAAGGATTTGTTCTGGCTCAAGTTTTTTGAGGGTTTTAGTGCAACATGAGGAAAGACATGGGCCAGTTCAGTTCAGGGGGGCAGGTGTGAGTTGGAGGGGGTTCACTATATGGTGGGCATCGTGGCTGGGTTTCACGTTCAGAAGTCTTGCCTTAGTGATCTACTTATTCCATTCAGGGTCCACTTCCTAAAGGTTCCACAGATACCCAGAAGAGCACAACCATCTGGGGAACAAACATTGAAAACATGAGTGTGAGGGTCTATTTGAGATTCAAACCATGACAGACCATGAGGCTCTGGAGGGCAGAGTCAGCTGTGTGTAATACTGGCCTGTCACCTGGTTCTCTAGAAACAGTAATAGTTATTTTGACTTAGAAGAGAGTTCCTTACTATTTAAGAAACGTCAGGCCATGGTCACTTCACATATCAAATTCATAGTTGATTTTTGGTACTCTATGTGATAAATTTATAGTGATTTCTCACATATGATTCTTAAAATCTATACTTTATCTTACTCTGTTTGAATCTATCACCTTAAGTAAACATATTACCCCCTCCTTCATTAACCTCTTTGCTTTTTGTTTGATGACTTTAATTAATTAATTCCATCATTTCCTACCTATAGTTTTACACTCTTGTCTATTATGTTATTTCTATGCTTATATTGCTCTTTACTGAATGACTCAACTTCAATTCATTTATATATTTTTTAACAATTTCAATTATTTTGAAAACATATAAACATTTTGAGTTAGTTTAGTATTAAGCTCAACAGCTTTGTTAGGTAAATTGTCATTCTCAGCCTGGTGTTTAGAGCTTCAGTAAGTTTGAGGTGGTTTTGATAGTATTTCTCCTATAACATTGAATTTGATCAGCTGGGTTTTATGAATTCTAATGAAGATGTTATTCTTATTAGGTATATGTATATGGTAAATTCCATTTATTGTCTTATATTTAGTCCATTTTTCAAAATCAAGTATACTAATCTCTTGAGTTTTTTCATGGGCCTAAAAGAAACATGAGAAGAGATTTAGAGAGAAAAGAAGAGCAAAAGTGCAGAGGGCTCCTGTCATGCAGAGAGCAGGAGAGGATGGAGAGCCGGTGTGGGAGTAAGGGCTGGGAGGGTGTTCTCTCCTCTTCTCTGTCCAGCCAGGCCCAGGTGAGGGAAGCTTCCCGGAACTTTGAAGTTCAGGAGTTGGCTTAGGGAGGTTTGTCCTCCCCTTATAAATGTACTTATAGCCTCATTGTAGTGGGTTTTACCTTCTGGCTCACAGGAGCCAGTGTGAGAGTTTATTGGTCTGGGTAAGGGCTGGTTCATGAAGAGAGCAGCCATGATGCTGAATTGGGGGCTCAAGTTGACCAACCACAATGTCACAAATTCTAAGAAAGAGGACCTCCTTCCCAGGAGGGGCTCAGGTTGTTTGTGGAGAAAAATCTAGGGAAGAGATAGGAAGGCTGCAAGGCTAGGCCCAAAGGCAGTCCTGCTTTTTACTTTCGGGGGCCCAGTCTCTATAAACTGCATAATAAAGCTACCTCGGTCCCTCTCACTGTTTCTGTCTTTTACTATACTCCACCCTCTTAAGTTACTGCTATTTCTTTCCAGGGTTTTTAGTTCTGCTTCTAACCCCCAAATAGGGCCCCTATAGGGTCTCCTCCTTTCTTCTGTATCTCATTTCCTCCCACCGTGCTCTCTATCTTGTTATTTTTGGCCACTTCTACATAATTTTTTTCCCATATTGTTTCTTTTTCTCATGTGCATGTGTGTGTGGGGCATGCATTCATATATAAGTGCTTCTGTATATACAGGTGCATTGTGCACACGTGCCTGTGGAGGCTAGAGGTTGACATTGATTATCTTCTGCCACTCTACGCATCTTTATTTTGTTGTTTTTAGTGTGTGTGTGTGTGTGTGTGTGTGTTTGCGTGCGTGTTCACACTCACACATGTGTGTTCATGTGGGTATGGGTGTGAAAGTGTCATGGTGCACATGTGTAAGTCAAAGAGTACCTTGTAGGTTCTGGTCCTCACCTTCCTCCCTCTGTAATTAGGTATTAAATAATTGATGTTCAAAAGTTGACTTACTCCAAATTACTTAGCAAACAAATACTTAAGGAAGGATTTGAATGTAGGCTTGCAAATACAAAAAATTATACTTGTTATAATGTCACATTCTTACCTATTTCTAAGAATAAATGGTAATTGTAGCATATTAAAGGCATATTGTTGCATGCGAAAACAAGAATCCTCCATCCAAACCTTCACATACACACACACACACACATTATATATAATATGCTGGTTACTGTATATGACTTCAGGCACCTCTTTTAATTAAAAAAAAATTTCAAAAGTCATTTTTATTTGTTTTTGGCAGTACTAGAGATTGAACTCAGAAAGGTAGACAAAAGCTGGGGGAGTAGAGGACAGATGAAAAAAATGAAACTAAAATACAGCATTTTTGGCACAACAGCACATCTCTAACTATTTGCATGACTTTCTGTTTAGTTTGATGGTGGTACTTAGTGGTCAGGCACCATATTTAACTGGTTGTAACTTCATCCCCAAGGCCAGGGATTCCCAGAAATGTGGTCTTAAAGGCTGAGGAAATGTCCTAAATTAAAGGAACCCAAAGAGGAAAGACAAACAAATGCATAGTATTTTGCTACCCTGTTCCTGATTTAGGGAAAAATTATGTATAAAAGACATTTTTGGAACAATAAGTAAGTTTTTAATATGAACTGATGATTAGATTATACCATTATATTGAAATACATTGAACCATTTAGTGGTAAAGAGATATAATGTTTGCCACTTTCAGATGGGGTGTGTGTATGCACGTGCACATGGATGTGTGCACATATGTAAAATAGAGAGTAAGAGAGAGGCAGAGGGAAAGAGAATAAGAAAGTAAGTCGGGGCAATTGGTGAAACTTGGTAAAGGAACATGGAATGTTTTTAGGGTTTTACTATGTTTGCGACTTCTCTCTAAATTATATCAAGTTAAATATTTCCAAAAATTGCTCAATAAAGTTAAACTTGAAGGGAATGTTTTTGTTTCACTAGGTTGAAGTCCCATTTAAAACAAACAAGTAACAACATAAAACTAAATGAAGCTAAAATCATAAACATTACTAAGGTTAATATCTTACGTATTTTTATACTTCATTTATATATAGCCCATAAAAATTCCAAATTCTATAATCAGTGTTCAGATTGGAACCTTTTCTATGATTTTATTTTCTCAATGTTTATAGTCTTGCTTGTAACCTGATTTTGTGATCTAGATCTTGGAGATGAAATTGGAGTAATATCTGAACACAATTCTTTTCCATTCACTTAATATTGTAGAGCAACTGGTGTCAGAGTAGGTGATTAACTCTGGCATGTTCCAGAATGTATTTTCTGTCTCCATAGAAAATAATGTGTAATAACCCAAACATAGCAATGAAAATAAAACTGCCAACTACTTCTGTTGCTCAGGTTACTTAGGTTCTGATGATATAGTGAGTGACAGTCAAAATAGGACATATAACTTTTTTTCTTATAATCCTTTTAATATTATATTATGATAATTTTAGGTTTCCCTAATACTTAGCCTCATCAATCATTGGCATATTCTTTTCCAGCATCTCTGATATTTTGATTGCTTCTCTGACATTTTAAATACCAGGATGAATTATTTTTCACAGTCTGTCATCAGTCATTAGACAATATTACAGCATACTGCAAGAGAATTTCTATATTTAGCAGCAGTGTGTCTGCCTTTCCATAGAGCACTGTGTACGAGGAGTTAAACAGAATCTCCACATGAAGCAGAAGAAGCAGGACATCGTCTGAGTGGATGTTTAGTATTAAATTGAGCTGCTGGGTGTGTAAAGTGAACTATTTAGAAGATGGTGAAAACCACTGTGACTCCAGCTGTGTAGAGTTAAAATTATTATACTGCTTGCATCTGAAAATTAGTGAAAAATCCGAGCATCTGTCACAGTTGTGATATTCATTTTCTCTTTTTGGACTATGTAAATTAAAGGACTGTGTTCAAAAATGATGTCCACAACTGATATTCATCTATTTAATTCTTCAGACCTGCAGTATTTATGTAGAAATGGCAGGGTTAAGTGTACTGTCCTAATATTTAAAATGTATGATCCTATTCAAGCACATGAGGCAGATCAAATTATCTCAGGTGTTTTACAGTCTCCTTTCCTCCCTTCTTTACTCCCCCAACCCACTGTACCCACCCATCCCTGCACACACTTTCCTGCTATCTTGGGTCTTGATCCTGATCATTTTGAAATTCAATTTTTAATTACATGGGATGAATCTGGCTCTACTAATAAGAGACAAAGCCCCAAATAACAGTGAAATCATAGATCACTGAGATATGTTCTCAGGGAAAAGTATTAGGCAGATAGATTGGTACAATAGACTAAATCTTGGTGTTATTCCATGGAAATTGAATGCTTGGATTCCTTTCATCATTCTTTGCTAAGTCAATAGACGGCTCTGAGTACTGACAAAGAGATGTTTCTACCAAGCTTTACTACAGTATGGGTTTTGCAGGAGAAACATTTACAGATCAGCTGATTACAAAGAAGATTGTCCATATTGGGAGATTTGCACTCAGAACATAGTTTCCATAGTTACAAGGCAAAAAAAAAAAAAAAGTCTCAAACATCTCTTTGTCTTTTGGGGCACGCCAGCCAGCTGTTCAGTTATTAGTGGTATAGAAAAACCAAGCTCTGTCGATCTGTAACATCTTTCTAGAAATTAGAAAGAAATAGCAATAATATTCTGGCCTGGCTAAGAATGAGCTGAGGAAATAAACTAGATTCGTGTGTGTGTGTGTGTGTGTGTGTGTGTGTGTTTGCTTCTTTGTGAGGTGGGTCTCATGCTATAGGCCAGGCTGGAACTGGAAATCACTATGTACAAGCCCAGCTAGCCTCAACCTCACAGTCCTCTTACCACAGACCGAATTTTGAGATTAGAGATATGAGCCACCATACTCAGCATGTTTTTAGTGCTTAATTGTGGATTTTCTGAAGCACACTAAAAAGCATTTTGGAAACAGTGTGGCATATTTCATTATGTGTGAATTCAATATATTGCAGCTTGGTAATATCTTCTTCCTGTCAAGTACTAGATTCAATTGACCTTTTGGGTAATGCATTTTTGTTTGCTTTCAAATCTTCCGAAAGATCTCTCATATAACCTTTCTGTTTTCTTTAGGAGTTAAAGAATGTTGTGGGCATGATAAAAGTTTATGGGCACAAGAACAGCTCCTAATTCAGACATTTTGGTTTTACATCTCTTTTGGTTCAGTAGGTTACACTAAGTGGTGAAGCATCCTTTCTCTGCTTCTGTTCTTTTTCTTTCTTTTTACCATGTTTGCTTCTCTTTTCTCAGGAGTGAGATGTCCTTTTCTTATCTCCTCTGCTATGGTTACTTATAGTTCTCTCCTTTGGCCAAAGGAATGTGAGTGAGTGAGCAGGGTGGGCACACAGGACACTGAAGAGGCTAGTTTGGTTTAAGAAATGATTCTTGTGAAGTACTATGGAGAAATGAGAATAGGGAGTGATTTTTATGCTATGTTGATAGGTGCCCCAGTGTACCTTACTAGATATACCATGTCCACCTTAAAATCTGCCTTCTTTTCTCACCTGCCACCCAATTTAAGTGTTTGAGTTTTCATTAATCTCATTTAATTCTGGCACTCCTTTCAATGCATATGTCCTTGTGAGAAAATTTCAATCATATCTTATTGTTTCTTGATTGATTGAAAATGCTCTTATTGGCTATTTCTTTAGTTTATTCTCCCTTAATTCTTCCCCTTTCTCCCTTATGTGATAATCTCTTCATATAGAAGGATTTTACACACATCCAATGTGCTATCATCCTTACCACCACCTTCATTTTGCTTTGGGAGGGGCATGATTTAATAACTTAAAAGTCAAAGCTGACATCAAAGCTCAGGTCACATCTTTATATTACCCATATACTTTATATTTCTACATGACTGAGCCCTTTGAACTTAAGTTCCAATCTATGGAAATTTGAATATTTATTTATTCTTTCAACAAATGTTTGTTATATCCAGTGTGGGCATTGTGGAGGTACTGATTCACTCAAACAACTCCAGCAGAATGCTGTATAAGTTAATTAAACACTATCCTCTTATTTTTCTCTGTGGTTCTCTCAAACATCTAGTTCTTACTCTCGGATCCAATACATAATAATGCAAAAAATAATCTACCATAATTCTTTATTCTCCTACTGGTATATCTCAGTATATGATTTATGTTTTTAATACTATCCTCTGTAAAATCTTAATATCCTGAAAATGTTTCAAATTTTTGTCTTAATAATGGCCTATATGTTAGTTTTTTAAAAAGCCATAATTCAAAACAAGAAGATGGAATGGCAAGTAATGACTGAGGATGTTTATTTAATGTTCTTTATATTTACAAGACTTTGGCAACAGCAAGCAGTCCAACAATGAAAAGTGGTCAATTAAAATTTGACATCTATGCTTTAGAGAATATTAAACAGCTGTTCAAATGAGAATTATGTGCAAAGATATGATATGGCATGGGGAAATGTTTATGATGTTGTTATAGTGCTGATTCCTCAGGGAACAGGCTCTAAGATGGAAATTTACACTCAGGAAGACTATTGGGCCTCAGGATCAATGATCCAACTAGGCAAACTTCATTAAGTTTCAAGGCCTGGGAATGAGCCTTTGTGGCTCTGAGCTCTGCTGCTTGAGTCATCATTCCTTTTTTCATGAAAAGCAGAACATGCATCCACCTTATTGCTTTCACCACAGCATTTCCTTCTGAGGATTTGGGGCAGAATGGTAAGCTAAGTGGCTATGTTTATGCCATCTCAACAAAGGGCCCAGCTGATCTCATTAGAAATGACTGGCTGAAGCAATAACATGGAATCTTTGTAGTTAAAACTCCCTACTTCCAAACTAGCTGTCCTTGGATGTAGGCTTCCCTGGGGAGGGGTTGGAGCTTGAGCCAAGCTGTCTTCTTCAGCTGTAGGGAAGCCCAGAGCAAGATTCATCTGAGGGCTGAGAGCTAAAGGCTCCCCAGCAACATTAAAAATGACAAGCAAAACTCAGAATGTTTGTGTTTATTATGAACATTGTGAATTTAATTATATAAAATGTGTGGACATGCATAAAACCAGGAAGGGACACAGAATGAAATGATCAAAACTGTCTTATAAAATGGAAGAATTCATAATATGTCTTTCATCTCATAAACAATAAAATCAAATAGGTCAAGCTACCATTATAGTCAAGTAAGAATTCAAGTATTTATTGTCTCCTTTCAAATTTAAAAGATCATTTTTGATTGTTAATTTTTCATGTTTCAGGCTTCCCATATGGTCTGTGTGACATCTGTCAGGCCATGGTAATGACAAACAGCTCTGTGTTCTGTCAGAGTCACTCTGAGATCATAGCACATATGAAGAGTTGTTTTGCAAGGGGTACAGCATTCAACCATGCCAAGGGTGGCTAACCGAGGATGATAAAAAGGGAATTTATGTATGTCTTATTTCTATGGGTGCCTTATATGCTCATGTTCACAGCCCTATATACATACATACATATATATATATATATTATATGTGTATATATATGTTAATAATATGTGATCAAAATGGAGCTAGGCATGAAAAATATAGATGGTATAGGAAAAGTAATATGATACTATAAAACAGTTTGAAGTATATAGTCCTGTGAGGACAAATAAATATAGACACCTATTTCCCTAAATTAAAAGCACATATTCACAATAGATTCTAACCTTGGCATTAAAGTTTTCAAGATAGCTTCCCTTATCTGAAATCAACTTTCAGTCTTTTTACTATTTTCTCATTTCCCTCCAAGGCATAACTTGTAATGTTGTAACAAGTACTGTGTGTGTTTTTCCTGAAGTCCCCATGCTATATCCATTTCAAACAGTTCTTTACCATTGCCTTTAATGCATTTTAAATTAGTTCTTTGAAAATATAAGATGAGTAGATATCTTATATTTAGGGTACTTTAAAGAAGGTCTAAGGAGAAGGAAGTAGTTTTGTTCAAATTGCCACTGAATATATAACACAACAACTTAAGTGGACTCAAGTTTTAGGTTTAGATTTTGCCTTAGATAGAACACAGAGGATCCAGGTGTGGTGGCTTATGTCTTTAATCTCAGCACTAGGCAGGCTAAGATAGGAGGATAACCATGAGTTCGAGGCCAGCCTAGGATACATAGTGAGTTCCAGGTTGGCCTGAGCTAGCTAGAGTGGGACCATGCCTCAAAAAAGAAAAAAAAAAAAAAAGAAGGAGAAGGAGGACATGATAGAGGAAACTTTGTAACTTCTACAGTATTCAGGGCTGAAGGAGCAGACTTCACCAGTTCCTTATCGCTGGCAGCATTCAGGTAAAGGAAGCGTGACTATGGAGGAGGACCAATGTCTTTTAAGGGAGGTTCGTGTGTATTACCTGTGAAGTTTCAGTGCACTTTATGGCTTAATGTATTGATGTGATGCCAAATGATGTATCCCCCTAATGATCTTTAAAGCAAATATATACCGAAGCCTATACTCTCATTCTCCAAAAGTATAAAAGTTTTTGAGTTGTTTGCTTATGAAAATGTAAAATGTTGCTATATATACTGTGAAAACCTCATCATAGACTCATGATAATGTACTGTTGTACTTAAAACCTGATGCCATTTAGCTTTTGAAACATTTATTGTAGGACTTGTTAAGTATTCATTACTTAATTCAGTAAGAAAATTCTAAGAACAAATTCAATTTATCATTTTTTATTTCTTTACTATAGTACAGCCCTTACTGGTAGTTAATCCCCTCTAGAAACTGTACAGAGCCACAGCTCCTAAGATTGGGTCAAAGCTGTTAAGGAGAGTGGATCACAATTTAGCAATTTTCAAAAGCATAACCATCAACGAGGCATTAGCAGTGATTAACAGCTCTGAGTAAACCCTCCAAGGATCCATCCATGTGGAAATTATGCTCTCTTGCTGCCACCACTGTGGTTTCCAATTTAAACAGGGCCAGTTAGCAGAAGCTGAAGCCAGAACCCATGTATTTCCATAGCAATCACCTCCCTTACCTTCTCAGCCAGCAGGTGAAAGATTGGTAGAAGCACTGGTAGGGCAAATGACCAGAACGCTTACCTATAGGCAGGTTCCAAATGCTGGGAGCCACTGCCATGTTTTCCCAATGTGCAGATGGCAGTTCAGAAACTGGGCCAGGAGAGAGTACATCGCTGAGGCAGGTGCCCTTGCACATGCACTTTTGCAGTTAACTTACGTCCTTTGACTCTGTGTCATACTGACACTGAGCTTCCGTCTTTCTACCTCCCATAGCAGCTTGCCAGGATCTCCAGAAGGAAGCCTGGGGAACGTGATGAGCATTTTGTCTCCTCACAGGTGGCCAGTATAGTATGCTTCCCAAGCTGGCTGATTGTCCATGTGCTGCCCTGAGTCTGTCCACTTCTCAGTACTCAACATCAGTGGCTATTTGTTGGCAAAGGATACTAATTCACCAAATGATAAATATTCATAAGTACTTTAAATTGGTCATTTGACATGTCTTGCTTTAATTGAGTTAAAAGACTTCCAAGAAAACATTGAAGGACATTAAAAGCAGTAATGAGACAAATGCTAAATTCTTATAAGTGTATATTTACTACATATATGTCACATATATGTTGTGCACACATGGATAGTTATACAACATTGTATTCATATGTTCATTACTAATTATTTTAGTCTTTTATCTGTTCATTCAAAGAATTCACTACAGACTAGGCATTGTGGTTCAGATTAGGATTTAAAAAGGTGGTTTTCATTTAGTTTTTGTTAATTTTTCTTCCAGAATATTTGCATATGTCTTTTGCCTTGACTCTTATTAATCCTTTAGTTGTGCTATTTTTTTAAAAACAAGAGTTTTTGACTTAGTAGATTCCATTTTGTCCCTGTAATTATGTTCTCTTATCACTCTCACCATTATAAATCCATCTGTCATGGGTATTTTATTTGCAATGTTGGGCCATGTGTACAATTATTGGATTGTTTTATTTGCCTCATAAAACGTTTTTGTTCTGATCACTTTTGTGTCTCCAGTGCTCAGTACTAAGTCTGATGCAGAGAGATGCCTTACTTTTAGTTTTGTAAGTGAAAGATTAAGTAAATGGTGAACAGGACATAACTCTTCTCTTCAGGGAAGCTAGCTCTGGTTAAAGAAGTGGACATTCCAGCAGCCACCATGTGGTAAGCATTAGTTTGGGAGTAGTCATCAGGTCTTTGGAAGCATAAAGAGTTCAGATGTTTATCTCAGTCTGGGAGGATCAAATTCAAGTGTAGAATATGTAAAATGAGGGCAAGTAGATAACTAATTTAGTAGGGTGGTGGGCTAACAGAATTCCACTTAAATAAAACACAAATCTCTATGTAGAGAAGGCCATAAATTGGACACACTGTTGAAAGTGCTAAGGAAATGTCATGTGGTTCCTGCTGGTAGTTTTGGATAGATATGTGATACCACAAGTACAGTAAAAGTACAATAATACACCTTTAAAATAATAGCAAATACTTTATTTTGGAAGGTAGATAATAACTTTTATCTTAGTACTCTGTCAACACAGGCTTTCTAACCTATTCCTTTATAGCCTTTCCTGTTTATTATTATTATTATTATTACTATTACTATTACTATTACTATTATTATCATCCTTAAGTCTCCAGAGAGCAGAACAAAATTTCTTTATGATTTGTAATGGTACTTTAAAAAAAGTGTCATTGAGATTTCAAACTTAGTTAACAGAAATTTTATAGTCTTGCTAGATTTAATTTTTTTTAAAGAAAGATAATTATCTCTATAAAATATTGAAATATCTTAGAGTTTGGACTTCAGGTGTTGTTTTTGAGTCCCATTACTTAGATATTAGATTGATGTAAACTACATCATATCAATAATAACAGAGGCTGGGGATATGGCTCACTGGAAAAAATGCTTGCTTCTCAAGCTGGAGTGCCTGAGTTTGGATGCCTAGTACCTATGTTAAACCCAGACGCCATCGTGAGCTTTTGTAGTGACAGAACACTGACTGCAAGGCGGGAGTTTAGACAGGAGCGTTTTCCAGAGTCAGCAGCTCCCACATTAGCTAGCTTGACGAGCACAGCAATGAGCAACAATGAAAATGAGAGACCCTGCTTCAAATATGAGGTGTTCCCTCCGAGGGTCAGAGAACATCGTGGAAGAAAGAGCAGAAAGAACGCCAGGGCAGAAGAACAGTGTTTAATAGGATGGGAGAAGAGAGGACAGTAGAGGGATAGTTGGTGGGAATGAGATATGAAATAATATGGCATGAATGAAATTGTCAAAAATGGAAGAAAAAAATGAAAATTATAACAAAAACAATAAAAAATGAGGCAGAATGCAAGGATCAATACCTAAAAGTTGACCTCTGTCCTCCACCTGTACTGAAGATTGTCAAGGCAGAGTCAAAGACCCAGACCCAACCAAACATGACACACATAAACAAGCACACATGCATGTACATACACACACCAAAATAATAATAGTAATAATAATAATTATGATGATGATAATAGCAATGGAACATCTTCAGTTCACAGAAGTAAATAGTTAATAGGTATTCAGTGTCTTATTTGTGGTTTATACAACTTGAAGATTAATTTATTTAAAATATTTTGTTTTTATTTGTTTATTTATTTGACAGAGAAAAAGGGAGAGAGAGAGAATGGGCATGCCAGGGCCTACAGCCACTGCAAACGAACTCTAGAGGTGTGTGCCACCTTGTGCATCTGGCTAACATGGGTTCTGGGGGAATCAAACTTGGGTCCTTTGGCTTTGCAGGCACGTTCCTTAACTGCTAAGTCATCCCTCCAGCCCATTGAAGATTAAATTCTTGTGGTATTTTATCACTCTTGTGTGACTGATACCTATGCTGGATGACAAAGCTGGTCTTGGACCTAGAAGAACACCATTAAACTTCTCCCATGGGGTGGAGGGATGGCTTATTAAATAGTTAATAGGTATTCAGTTGTTATTTGTTCATTTTCTCACTCTTTCTCTGTCAAATAAATAAATAAGAATAAAACATTTTAAAAAAACTTCTCCCATGAGATCAAAGATCCTCATGCATTCCTTATCTCTCTATTCATTTTTACTAATGATGCTAATGTTTCCCTTTCTAAGCATGGGAGTTATTTTTTTCAATTTTATAAAAGAAGTAATTTTAGCCTTTACATGTTATTGATTCAGCTGAAATGAATGCTTTTTTTTTTCTGTGCCTGATACATTTTCTTTACATCACACGCAGCTTTCTGCCCTTACCTCTTACTGAAATTTCTCAGTCAAGGGTCCCCAAGGGTCTAACAAATTCAATGGGCTGTTTTCTGTCTTTATTGGACCTGTCCTTGCTTTGGCATGTGACAGCTATTGACTCTGTGCCCTACTTCTGCTTCTCCTGTGAATGATTTCAGTGATGTATGACTTTGTCAACATCCAGCCGATATTTATGGAGCCAGGAAGATGACACAACAGGCAACACATGCTTGTATTTTTTCCTCTATTAACAATTTTACTCTTCCTACGGTGGTTATTACACAGAGTTAGAGCTAGGTATCTTCACCCTGAGGCCTGGTTTGTGTGTAAGTTGAGCCCTTATGGTTATTTTTGCTTATTATATAGGCTCTTCAAAAAGGTTGATAAAATAATACATGAAAGTATCTCATGTCCTGCTTGGTTTTCTCTCCATGTTTCCTGGAATAGCACAAGCCATTCAATATATTCCTCCTTTAAAGGTATTTTTTATCACCCCTTTGGCCTGTGTCCTTCAGTCTACCCTGGCAATTTCAAGTCCAGTTTCCACAGTGCTAAGTAACTAACTGTGCATCTCTCACATATTGCCTGCTCTTCCCTGGCCATGGTGAGCATAATTGATATTCCACTGTAGTCCATCTTCTGGGGAAAGAAGCTCTTGCCTCTCTAGGTTGGCTTTTTTGAACACCTGCTGTTTTCAATTCTCTCTTTAAGCATCTTTCTAGGGAGAGGCAACCATGCTTCTCTGTGTACCTCCTTCTGTGCTCCTGTGTACCTCCGTGATAGCCCATCTCAGGGTAAGGTAATCATCTGAAGAGGTTCATGGGATACAGAAACATGTCTTTTGGTCTTGGTATCCTTAGATGTGATATGAATGGAGCTTTCAAATATTGGCAGTATCTGCATTACAAATACTGGGATGGATGCTTAATTTCTACGATAGAATGCTTTTCTCCATGTGCTAGACCTCATGCTTGTGATCAGGATGCATCTATAAATAGGACAAAGTTTTTGTCTTTAAGTCCTTAAGAAATTCAATGGGTAAGCAGACAGGAGACAACAGGCTCATGTCATGAAGGAACATAGTCTGTGTCACTTGTAGCTAAAAGATGCCAGTATTTAGGTTATTCACCTTGTAAAAGAGATGAAAAGTAATTTAAGATTCTGACTTTCCACTTCCCTGTTGGTGGGAGCAGTTTTATTATAAACCCTGCTTCTGGAGGAAGTGCATTCTTATATACCCAAATGTCAAGCTGTCATAGCATCTTGCGATATGGTGAGATAAGCATTGTCTATATGTTGGAAGTGATTTATTGTAAGTAGGGAGTTTGCATCAATTGAAGGTCAAACCTTGGAAGTCAGAGCTACTGCAGTTGCCTAAACTGAGCTTTTCTCTCAGTGCTTTGTGATTTTTGAGATGAAGTTGAAAATGTGAGTTTGGCCATTGATTTGTTATATATTTTCAGAAGTTAATTTGGTCTTTGCTTAATTTTAATTTTTTCAAGCTGTAAGAACATTTTTCCCTACACATCTTTATTTTAACAATTATGGGAATAAAAACCTTCATTATTTAATTAAATTGCATGGTTTATAGAGTATTGTCATGTACAGTGTCTCATTACATTATTCAAAACAATTCACATTTCATGAGTGATTCAGATGTCACTTTGGCTTCCTGCTTTGTTTTACTGTCATAATTTGAAAATTAATAGTCATTGTACCTCCAGGTACAACAGTGTGCTTTTCTATTTGATAGCATGTTGTATACACAGAATAGTTCATATTTTGTTGCCTCTGGTTATCCTACCTAATGGTATTTATTTGGATGATTATTTAAGATTCTGGCATTGGAAATAGAATCTGTGCTTACTGTATTATCTTTATTTCTGTGCTTTTCACTTAGTAACTGTAAGGAACTTTTTCATTGTTATGAGAAAGTTTCTACTAGAAGCAATCATTTTTCTCTTCTGTGATTATAGATCCTAGCTTCTTTGAATATATTATCTATCTATCTATCTATCTATCTATCTATCTATCTATCTATCTATTTCCTATCTATCTATCTATCTATCAATCATCTATCATCCATCTATCATCTTATGTCATCATCTATCAAGCATCTCTACAGCCCATTTGCAACAGCAGGGGAGGCAGCAAGTTGAATGTCTCAAAAATAACTTAGTCAGTGAGCATGAGCAGCCTGCTCATACAGCTTGAGAAGGGATGTTCGAGCCAATTATAACCATTTGTTTTGGGCCAATTACAGCCTTGTGTCTTAGTACCTGAAATGGTTAATCTCTGCTTGTCAACTTGACTGGATTTAGAATCACTCTGGAAACAAATCTCTGGTCATGTCTAGGAGTGAATTTTGAGATTGAATTAGTTGAGGTGGGAGGAACCTCTGTAACTGTGGGCTGGGTTCCTGAACTTTATAAAAGGAAAGGGTTGAGCAGCCGCAGTCATCACTCTGCTCTGCTTCCTCACTCTTGGGTTGAATGTGACCAGCTCCTGCCTCATGCTTACCTGTCTTGATGGACTGGAATCTGGAAAGCTAAACTGAATTGAAACCATCCTCCCTTCAACTGACTTTTGCCAGAGGTTTTATCTTAGCCATGAGAAGTTAACTGACACAACACCAGTCAGAAAGTTCCTCTTCTTGGTCTTGAGGGGAAGTACACCCTCTCTGGTTACAAGTTCATCTAGAGTTCACTGAGGCTGTGATATCTAGATATGTAGTACAAACTTTCAGACATGCCTTGCTGAGGCTGTACTTTAAGCAGTCAGAGCAATCAGCTGCAATCATTGTGTAGTTCTCTCAAGGTGCATATGGGGGAGTTCTGGATGGTAGTGCTGGCATAAGGATAGCCTGGCTGCCAGTTTGGCTGATAGTCCCATTGCTTAAGGTAGCCAGGCAGTAAGAGAGAGTACAACAGCTTCCAATTAGATAATTAATTTGACCCATTTCCTAACTTTTTTGTTTACTTACAAAAAATACATCATATGGAATGTATATAGCCTAAAGTACTTACCATTAACAATAATTTTTAATAGATTTTTACCATGCTTTACCCATCATTAGCACCTGCTCAGTACCTCAGGGAGTGATGGATCCCTTTCATCTATCTTCCAAGAAAGTTGTTTTGTTGAAGAAAGAAAGAATTAAGAACTGAAGAGATGGGTCAGTTGGTAAAGTGCTTGCAACATAAGTATGATGATCTGAGATCAAACCCTTAGAACCTATGTAAATGTTGGGTGGGCATGACAGCTTTTTTGTAATCCCAGAGCTTGGGAAAGAAGACAGGGTTTCCCTAGGGCAAGCAAGTTATCTCAATTAATTGAATAGGTCAGCTCTGGGTTTAAGCAACAAATAAGGTGGAGAACAGTTGAAGAAGTTACTGATGCCAACAGCTGGCTTCCACATGCATGTGCACCCACAAAATTAAACACACATGCACATATACATATACACCCCATACTTTCAAAAAAAGGTGAGAGAATGAATTTTCAGACATACAGTAATCAAATAAAGCAAGTATGCTTGATAAGCTGTAACTTATGAGAACTTTATAAAGAAGAAATGATTGATAGTTTCAGAGCAAAAAGCATGTCAAACACAATAAAGACAAAATCATATGTACTGGTTTAAGAACTTGTAAAGCAAATCCAGTAGAACAGTTGGAACAGAAGTCAAATTGCAGTGAATCTTATTTAGCTTGTTTTCCTCCTCCACATTAGAGAGTGGGCCATATCGATGCTATTATTACCAACTCTGGTTGGTGTTATTGTTAGTAAACACAGCATACATATGTTGAAGAGTCATCTTGTAACATGCACTATATGAGGAGTGGTGCTTATTATCTTAATTTGTCACTTTCTCAGATAGCTTTAAAATCATATTTATAAACAAAAGTTAATGTGAAATGTGTTAACAACTGGATCTTTTATCACTTAGATTTTCCACCTATTTTCATTTCACATTAATATTAAGAATGTCTTTGTTGAACTGACCTCCTAATGTGGTTACCACAATTTGTAGTCTATACACAAAAGTCATAAGGTACTTGATGTGCTTGGAATATGTTGCAGAGATTGTGCTGTTGAATATTCTATTGCTTTTCTTCTGGAGGAAGAAACATTAAGCATGGTACAGATGCAATGGCAAACCATCCATAGACAGCCTAGATTCCTCAGTGCTCTAACAGAACATGGGAAAGTGCTCTTCTGTCTTTGTCCAGTCCCATCTAGTGTTCAGAGATTCCTTATAATATGAAGTAGGATGGATGAGAAAATTCAAATATGTGAGTATGTGTACAAATTTTAATCAAAGACAAATAAGCAATACTGTAACTGTGCAGAAAGTATTTTACATGCAAACTCAACAAACTTCTATGTGTTATATTCCCTGTTGAAGAATATGCTCCCTCTATATTTTCCCCAAGATCATTCTCCACAGTAGATCACATTAGGTCACATATGAACCTGCTCTTAATTATTCCACAATATATTGGGTCTACTTATCTATTTACTTTTTTTCTCAATTTTATTAAACATTTTCCATGATTATAAAAAATATCCCATGGTAATGCCCCCTTCCCCCCTTTTCCCCTTTGAAATTCCATTCTCCATCACATCCACTCCCCATCTCAATAAGTCTCTCCTCTATTTGGATGCCATGATCCTTCCCTCCTCTTATGATGGTCTTGTGTAGGTAGTGTCAGGCACTATGAGGTCATGGATATCGAGGCCAACTTTTTGTCTGGAAGGAACACTTTGTAAGGAGTCTAACCCTTCCTTTGGCTCTTACATTCTTTCTGCCACCTCTTCCGCATTAGACCCTGAGCCTTGGAAGGTGTGATTGAGATGTTACTTGGTACTCTAGTCACTTCTTTCCAGCACCGTGATACCTTCTGAGTTGTCCCAAGGTCACTGCCATCTGAAAAGAGAAGATTCTCTTTCCAAAGTGAGAGTAGCATTAATATAAGGGTATGAATATTAAGAGAAGTGCTTACTGGGCAGTTTGATAAGAATAGTATATACACTTATACAGACATTAGCAGATGTTACAACCCTAGGGCTCATGACTACCCCTGTTTTAAGTTTTCAATATCAGGGATGTATTCCCTCCCTTGGAAAGGGCCTCCTGTCTAATTGGAGGGCAGTTCCACCATGACAGATGTGCCACTATTGCTGGCTCATTTGGCCTGGTTGGCCAATTGTAAGGCTTGCAGTATCCATTGTTGAGTATCTTCACTGGTGGTGTATCTTTCTCCCATTTGAACTGCATGTAGAATGGCTTCTTCCAGCTTTCTGTCAGCTGGTCTACATGGAGGAGATTATCAGCTCAGTTCCAGCAGGATTTCTCAGTGGCCTTGCAGCCCAAGTATGTGGAGTCTTCAGCAATAAGGTCTTACCATTGATTCCTGGTGGGAAACCAAGGACCTTGGCAATGGAAAATAATTCTGGTATAGTAAGATGGAGTCCCTTTTACTGGGGCATATGGGACTAGGTACATATGAGCAACAAGGTCTTTATTCTGTTTGGTCACATTTTTTACTCTACTCTCAGTGGCTCTCACTGTTGTGGTAGAAAGAATGCCATTTGTTACAGTTTCTACTATTTTATATTTCCTGCTTTATCCCTATGAGGCCTGTCTTCCCTTGAACCTGATAACACAAACCCTCTCTTTCCATTTGCTAACTTGATGAGTTTTCCCACATACCTAGAGGCACCATAGACTACATAATAAATAATAAATGCATATTGTGTGTGTGTGTGTGTGTGTGTGTGTGTGTGTTGCTAGGGACCAAACCCAGGGTCTTCCACATGATAGACAACTGTTCTGCTACTCTGCAGCCCATGAATACTTTTTGTTAAGAAGTAAGATGGTGATATGAATGGTATATTGACACAACATAGAGATAATCCAGATGATCTGTAAAAATTGGGGAAATAATCTCCAGATGCACTTCAACTAAGGCCCAGGTGAATCTACAGAGGAAATAGGGAGATAAGCAAGAGTGTTGCTTCCATGATGAACCTCACAATCAGGACCAGGGTGGAGAAGAAGACCCTGAACGATACTCAACACATACCAAAGCAGAAATCTGGAGGCTCCTGAGAGCTCATCACTGAAGTAGACTTTAATCACACCTACCATGGCTCAGGAATTTTGTGGAAAAGGGGATTTTAAGAGCCACAGGTTGGAATATCATGCCCAGAGGCATTGACCCCCAGAAACCCAATAACTGACTGCTGCTCCCACAGCACATAACCAGCAACCCCATGGAGAATATTACTTGCCCCACAGAGGAGGGCCCCCAATGGAATGGGGCAGGGACGAGGGAAAGGATTGTACCAACACATGATGTATCCATACTAAGTATATTAGTATAAAAAAAACCCTGAAAGAGTATTGTGTTATTTATAGTTGGTGAAGTGAACTATTGAAGAGAAATACGAATTACTAGATTACCAGTACTGAAAAAGCCTATGCTTTGGGACTTAGAGGTAAGGAAGGGATGACTAGGAGGCGAACAGTGGAGTTTTGGGGTGGGGAAAACTACTGTGTGGAATATTATAATTAAGTGGATATATTCACTAAAACGGATAGGCCAGGAAGCATCAAGAGCAAATTCTAATGTGATCTGTGAACTCAGTGATCATGATGGGTCAGTGTGCAGCAGCCATTTGTTATAGGAAATGTTCTTCTCTGAGATACTGATAATGAGGGACACTGTGCATGTGTGGGAACAGATGGTACATTGGGTATGTCTGTACTTTTTGTTATTTTTACCATGATTCTAAAACTTGTCTTAAGAGTAGAGTAAATCAAATAGCACATTCATTTCCCCTTAATATCTTACAAGGTTTAAAAAGATGTTGTAATTAAAATTATAAGATTCAAAATGTATGTGATTTAACATAGTGGGAAATTTGTGGGCCCCAGAGAAGTCAGTATATCTCACTTATTTGCTACCTATTTTGATAAAATTTCACAATGCAATATATTCAATTCCTTATGAACTACTGTATTAATGTCTCATTTTTATTTATGTCTAGGTTTGAAGTTTGAGGAAATTCAAGAAAGATTTGGTGAGGAGTTCTTTAAGATATGCTTTGATGAAAATGAGCGAGTCCTTCGAGCTGTGGGTGGCACATTGCAGGACTTCTTCAATGGCTTTGATGCTTTGTTGGAACACATTAGAACTTCTTTTGGAACACAGGCCTCTCTGGAGTCACCATCGTTCCTGTGCAAAGAGATCTCTGAAGGTAATCTCATGCTCCACTACTTCCACCCTCACCATACTGTGGGGTTTGCAATGCTGGGAATGATTAAGGCTGCAGGAAAGAGGATCTATCACCAGGACGTGGAAGTGGAACAAGTTGAAAATGAGAAGCTATGCTCTGATGGCTCAAACCCAGGCAATTGTAGCTGTCTTACTTTCCTTATCAAAGAATGTGAAAATACTAATGCCACAAAGAACCTTCCACAGGGAACCTCCCAGGTCCCCACAGACCTCAGAATCAGCATCAATACTTTCTGCAGAGCTTTTCCTTTCCACTTGATGTTTGACCCTAACATGTCAGTCCTTCAGCTGGGAGAAGGCCTAAGGAAGCAACTCAGATGTGACACCCACAAAGTGCTCAAGTTTGAAGACTGCTTTGAGATTGTTTCCCCAAAGGTCGATGCCACCTTCCAGAGGGTCCTGCTGCGGCTGTCCACTCCATTTGTCATAAGGACAAAGCCTGAAGCTTCTGGCACTGAAAATAAAGACAAGGTAAGTAGCCATGGAACATCCACTGAGATGGGTGGTGGACACTGGCAAAATGGTTAATTATTTCAATAAGTTAAATGCTGGCATATTTGTAGGTATTTAGGAGAGAGTGCTGTAAGTGCTATTTATAAGATTACTGGTCCCTGGATGTACATAAAAATGTTTGACCCTATTCCTAACCACTTTGTGTGGTATCTGCATCATTCATTTATTTATTTCAGCAAATAAAAAGAGATATTTATTAATACTATCCATAGCAATTATAAAAATGATAGGACTCACTAGAAGTCTAATATTACGAACTCATGGATTTTCTCACTTATTGAAGTAAAACTACAAGAGAAATGGTAAGTCTGATTCAACATTGTGGGGCCCCTTGCCTTATCTTTAAGCAATGAAGAAAAAAAGCCTTCTGTACATGACTATTTCCTCTTCTAAATTTCACAATTAGGAATGCCCAGTTCTTATTGTACATTTGTGTTACTATACAGAATATGGTATGTCCCAAAAATTGGAAATGGACTTTCTCAAATCTTTTTTCATTGAATTTTAGTACCAAACTAGAGATTAATTCCTGTAAAGCACATTTATTCCTTGTGCAAATACAGTACATAATATTTTCATTGTGGATTTCTTTTGGGAAGTCTGGACTATAACCTATAAATAATAAAAAGATAATGGAAATAAACATTAAGATAGTTGAGTAAAAACAATGATTAAAAAAAAGAACAAAAAAGATAGTTGAGTACAAGCATACATGTGTGTCTCAGATAACATGTTCTAATAAACCATAATTACAGTCAAGAATAAAATGTTAAAAAATCATGAATATTTTTGCTTTTGGTAATATACTTCAGTGATTAAAAGGAAAATCATATTAATATTCAGGATAAGTATTTCGGTGTAAACTTGTTTAGTTTCCAGTGAAGTATTTTTTTCCCCACACATTTTCTGTAACAAAGGCATAAAGAGTAATCAAAGATGTTTTAGGCTATCTTTCTTTATTTCAAGTATTTTGAAGAAGTATTGGTTCTTAGAAATGAACAGGTTGCAGTGGAGTAAAGGGAAAATAATAAAATCTTAGTGAATTAATAATCTATGTGTATTCTGAAGCACTTGCAATAATGCATAAATAAGGAATTGGTCTTCTGGAAGCAGAGTCAAGGAGTTTTTGAAGATTTTTTTATAGTACTTCATTTGCATTTGTTTAATCAAGTTGTTTAGAAAATTCATTCAGTAATATATTTTCCATCAAGTCCAGATTTGACATTTAGAGATAGATAGCTAAGGATTCCATTTTGGCACATTTATATATTGTAGTCTGAAAAAATTATCATTATTGGTTCTGTTTGAGTATAATGTATAAATTATGTTTAATCATTATTGCCTTAAAATTTTTTTTTGTTTATTTTTATTTATTTAAGAGCAACAGACAGAGAGAGAGAGAATGGGCGTGCCAGGGCTTCCAGGCACTGTAAATGAACTCCAGACGTGTGTGACCTCTCGTGCATCTGGCTAACGTGGGTCCTGGGGAATCGAGCCTCGAACTGGGTCCTGAGGCTTCACAGGCAAGCGCTAAACCGCTAAGCTATCTCTCCAGCCCCATTATTGCCCATTTTGAAGCTTATTTAGGATGTAAGACACTTATTAAATGTTTTAGCCCACACTTGTAGTTGCTTTAAATTTAATTTAGAAAATGTTAAAGTTGTCAGTTTTGTTTTAAATATTTGGCTAGGAAAGATTGAAGCACTTTTTATCCTTTAAGATTGAAGTTAGGGCTGGAGACATGGCTTAGCATGTCTTAGTTAAGGTGCTTGCCTACAAAGCCTAAGGACCCAGATTTGATTCTCTAGGTTCCCCATAAGCCAGATGCCCAAGTTGGCTCATATGTCTGGAGTTCATTTGCTTTGGCGAGGGGCCCTCACACCCTCAAATTCTCTCTCTCATTCTCTCTCTTGCTCTCAATATCCCTCCCTCTCTCTGTTTCAAATAAATGAAATAATAATAATAATCAAATTAAAGTTAGTTTTTTAAAAAAGTGCCTGAACTACAAATGTTAATTGCTTTATATATTTTATATATTTAAGAAAAATCAATGCAGTTTCAAATTCTTCCTCAGATTTCCCCCCCGCATTTCATTCGGCTTGTATTTCCATTTAATTTGTGTACCAGGGTAAGAAATAGACACAATGGAATGATGACTCAAATGTCAAGGCCCCCTGCCAATTCCAGTAATAAGGAGCTGTGCTCATTGAGAAGATGCAATTATCATTTAAACATGTTGGTAGCAGCTTAAAAATAAAGCAATAGGCAGGATTTTTAGTTAGAAAAGGAGCCCCTAGTAATCTGCTCAAGCTTATGTTTACATTTCTGTCGACTTACTTGGGTTTGCCAGAATAGAGCATTTTTGAGACTCATAGTTAGTACTCAGTAGTGGGATGGATTGTTCACCAGATGAATAACATTTTTTTTCTTCTCAATTTTTTTTATTAGTTTTCTATTGTGCAAGTACATGCAGTTTGGTACCATTATTAGGCTCATCCATGACCTACCCCCTCCCCATTGGCCCCTCCTTGTTGAGGTATATGGGTCGTGCATTGTGGGGTATACATTTTTTAGATCATTATGTCACCAAATCCCCTACATGTAGTTTGTTCAGATACGGAAAGAAGAAAATTGGGCTTGAAAATTGTGTGCTTATTCATAAATTTTCTCTTGGTATGCACTATTTTCTCATAAAAGCTAGTCTGTTAGAGAACTCCATGTGACCTGAAGTCCCTAATTCTTTAGCTAGCTTTGATGTGAAAGTACTGGTTTAGAATAATGACAGCAAATTCTTAGGTCTAACAGCAATGAAGACTTTCATTATCAACTGTTTTGTCTATGTTCTCAATAGCAAGGAACTACCATCCTGTCATTAAACAACAACAACAACAACAATCATCAACTAACAGCCAATTGATGGGAAAATATTTTCAGACTGAAGAGAAAGTGTTTATGATAACCATATTATTTGTCATTTTGTGTTCTCAGACATAGATTAAGTATGTGATTAGAGGTTGAAAATGTTCATGAGCAGTTTGATGGAATACTACGAAACAGAAGCCACTACACTCAATTCGAGCATGTGGAAGCTTGATGCTGCTGTAGTGGGCTATGCATGTGTAAGGGTTGCTTGCTCAATGGTAGCAAGGATGCCACTGAAAGCCATCTGCCACAGAAATGTATGGCAGTCTTTAATCCAATAGTTCTGAGGAAAGCTGGACTTTTGAGAGGTTTGGACCAGACTTTGATCCCATCTTGTTTCTTTTGCATCTTCCCTAAGTACTCATCTGCCACTTAGGTCTTTCTCCCTCTTATTTCTTTTCCTCATATGACATTCCTACATTTTTATCTTTTCTTAAGCTCAACTTTCTTTTCATCATTTTCTTTCCTTATCAGACATTAATCATTAAATATAAATGGAGTACTTAATTATTTTTCAAAACTAGATGCACCAGCTGTGCAGTTTCAATTAGAAATCCATGTTAATTTGTGCCTTGATCTCTTTCACACCATTTAGATCTAACAATACTTCTGAGAAATTTGAAATTTCTTAAATAGAAGTTTAGAGTTAAAAGGTCTTGTGGCAAATTTGAAAAGAAACCTCTTGTAGTACATGAGCATTTTGGGAATTAACATTGTGTAAACCTAACCCACTGATACAGACTCCAAGGTTTCTTTGCATAGAGCTGACATGTTCCTAGAGAGAGCTGTTAGAAGCAAGGGAATAGGATGATAGCTCCCAATTATAAATTCACAGATGTGAGGAAGTAAGTATTGACAGACTGGAAGAATGGTGTCTCTTACAACCTGGATCTTACTGTAAATCATTTTAATCTCTGAATGTCATATGTATTCACCTGGAAATTAAGAAATCTAGACTGGGGCTGGAGAGATGGCTTAGCAGTAAGTGTTTGCCTGTGAAGCCTAAGGACCCTGGTTCGAGGCCTGATTCTCTAGGACCCATGTTAGCCAGATACATAATGGGGCACATGCTTCTGGAGTTCATTTGCAGTGGATGGAGGCCCTGGTGCACCCATTCTCTCTCTCTCTCTCTCTCTCTCTCTCTCTCTTTCTCTCTCTGTCTATTGCTTGTAAATAAATAAATATAAAAATAAACAAAACAAAACAAAAAAAAAGAAATCTAGACTGGTAATTTTTTAAAAAAGACAGACTTAACATTCTGTTAGTTGCTTTATTGTGGATGGGACAAAAATCTGGCAGACTGAATTTAAAGGAGAAAATCTCTATTTCAGCTCATCATTTCCATCATGTAGGAGGGCACAGGAGAGCTCATGGTGCCACAAGTGTGTAGTAGGTACTCCTCACTGCTTGGTGGTTAAAGGTACTTGCTTGCAAAGCCTAGGGTCTTGGTTCAGTTCCCTGGTACCCAAGTATAGCTAGGTGCGCACAGTGGTCTGGATTTCATTTGCAGTAGAAAGAGGCCCAGGAGCACAGCACCTACTACTCTCTCCTTCTTACATATAAATAGGTCAAAAATTTTAAAAGCTGACTACCAGGTGTACTAATATATAAACCTATAGGTACCATTTTATATTAGAACTATTATATTTAGGTACATTTATAAGAGGTAAGTTGGTCATAAAGATTCCTTTCATCCCTATGATTTTCAAAGAGAGCCAATATACCTTATTGACCATGAAGAATCTTATTACTGAGAAATAATCCCTGTCAATTTAGACTTCCTACCTGAGACAATTATTTGTGAGGATAAAATGACATAATCCATATAAAATTCTTAGTATCTTCTGCTTTAGGATTAAGTGTTGAACAAATATTCATTTTTATCATTTCTGCTAATGTTATAATCAGTATTCTTTTCTATCTGTACTAACCATCTTAGTCATTTTCTTACTTCTTGCTTTATGAATGAAAGTACTAAGGATCAACAGGCTTAATAATTTGTAGAAATATCACCCTCACTTGACATCTTAACAAAATAGGTATTAGTCTGTGGTTGTCTCTTTAATAAATAACAGAAGGACCAGTTTTTATAATATTTATAGGTGCTCTGTTTGGATCTGCTTATCTCTGCACCATCCCTGCTTTCAAACCCACTGTTTTTTTTTTTTTTTTTCAAATTCTTGATTGTTTGGAATCAAGTTTATTACTGTGTCCACTAGTATCTTTTATGTTCACTTGTTACAAGATTTTGCAGTGAAGTCTGAAATAAATCAAAAGGGTTAATGTAAGCACAATCCAAACAGCAGTGGATTTTAAAAAACAATAAATAATATTAATTCTTTTGAGATTTTTTTTGGTTTAGTAGCAATGCTTCAAAGAACTTTAATAACATCTTGGAAGGAGCCCAACATTTGAAGTACATCATCCCTGAGACAGAACAATGCCATTTTTACTTTCAATTTTAGGGTTGGTATTGGGGAACACAATAACAAAATCATGTTTTTCAACTTCAGAAATACTCTCATTTATTTTATTAATTGGAAGCTACAAATAAGTACTGAGAAAAAGCTCCAAAAATTAATTAGAAAATAACCTTTGGTTTCCTGTGATCAAATCTTACATGTTTCTTTATCTTATGACATGATGATTGAAAAGTTTTAAATGTATTTATTAATCTTCCCATACTATAATAAAATGTCATCAAGACAAGTTTCATAGGGCTGTCAAGAATTCATATTTAATTTCAATTTCAATTTAATTTAACTTAGGATATTGAGAATTTATTTCTCTGATCATATTATAATATTTTATTAAGGAATTTTAAATATTGAACTATAGTTTTTGTGATGACATATTGATATTAGGCTTTATCTATATGTTAGCAAAACATCAGATATAACTTCATTCAAAGTTATGTGGAATTTTCTTGGCTCTTCTGAGCAACCATTTCATTTTTAATTTGAATTTATGTGTGCTCATATTCTGTAAGTGTCATTTAAAGCAGATTGGATTAAAAAAGAAAGTAGATTGAACAATTAAAAACAAATTGAGATTTCTGATGTAAAAACTAGCAGTGTTCTTCCTGCTTTCATTTTGCCCATAATGTTAAAATAAAATCTGTCACTGTGTAGTTTCTGTATTTTGGCTAGCTGACACTATAGATGATTCTATGATGCATTATAGACTCCTTGTATTGAAAGTGAATGTTCTAATTTTTCTCAGCAAGAGTGATTTTAGCACTTGAATTTACAAAGGAGGTGTTTCCTATCTGAGCTCAGATTTTATTTAATTTTAGTCTAATAGTTCCTGAAGGGGAAAATTAATCCCTTTGGTTAAAACATGCAATCTTCATATAATTGTTCCTTTGTTTGGAAGTAAGAATAATTTTAATTTAGCAAATAGCCTTAAATCTCCAAGAATCATAAGCTGAAGATGTGTTTTGAACATGCTGTCTAACCTGCCAATTTCAAAGGAACTCCCTTTACTCATATGTCCATTTATTTTGGGTGTTACGCAATGATCCTTAGTAACTATGTATGATTGTGTGTCTGTATCATAAGGATTAGGGTTTTAGATATCTTTATCTCTCCAAAAGTTACCTGGTTTGATTTGTCTTGCCCCATCCCTCTACCAGTGACCTACTTCCACCTCTGTAGATTTGGCTTTAGCAGTCATTTCTTACAAATATTAGCATACAACTTGTTGAGTTTTATTGTTGTTGTTTTGGTTTGGCATATTTTTGAGGTGTGCCATGTTGGATCATGTATCAGTAGTTGCTTCTTTTATTACAAATATTATGACATGGATAGACTACCAATTGATTATTCATGTGCCAGTTGGTAGACATTGGATTGATGCCACATTTCGGTTATTGGGAGCAATACTATGAGCATTCACGGATAAGAGTTTGCATGAACCACTTCTCTTGGGGAGATTCATAACAGAATTTCTGTATCATATGGTTAGCGTATGTTTAGTTTCTTAAAGAAATTGTAGATTGTCATTCAAGAAAGTTATGGCTTTTCCCACTTGATCAACAGCAGATGAAGGTTCATTTTTAAAAAGTCTTACCAATAGTCAGTATGATTAATCTTTAATCATAGCTATCTAAAAGGTGCATAGAATTATCTTGAATTTTCATTCATATTTCCCTGATTGACTAGTGATATTACATATTTTTGTGCCTGCTGAAAATTGGCACAATTTCTTTGATTATAAATCATGTAGTGAAATATCTTTTTCCATTTTAATTGCACTATTTCCCTTCCTATTGAATTGTATTGTCAACAATACATAAATTCTGAGCCAGGCATAGTGGCATATGCTTGTAATCTCAGCATTAAAAGTTAGAGGCAGGAAGATTACCCATTCTTAGCCAGGCTGGGCTATTTTAGCAAGACTTAGTTTAAAAAAAATACATGCTGGTCACTATATTGCCTCAAGTTATTATTAAAGAACAAGAATATAATTTTGAAAATAACAATTTTTTATATGACTCATGCATTTAGTAGCATAGCTAAGAAATCTGTGAAATTCAACATCACAGATTTTCTGCTTTGTTGTCTTGTGAAATCCACATAATTTTGGCATGTATATTTAGGTTTGTGATCAACTGTGAGGTAATTTCTGTGTGGGTCATGAAGACCCATGCTTTTGTTTGTGGTTCACTATTGACACAATGAGCTCAACATCATTTTTAGAAAAGAATTGCTTCTGCTAACTTGATCAAAAGTCTGCTGATCTTATTTCCTTTAGGGTATTTAGTTTTTAGTGACACATAAAATTATACATATTTTTAATGACGTCTGAGTGATGCTTTAAGTATAGGTATTCATTATGTGATGCTTTACTATTGTCTGTTTTTTTATGTCTAATTTTATGGTGATAACACATGTTTGGATGGTGTAACTTTATTAAGGTAAGTTTTGAGTGTTGAAAGTACTTTACCTTTGTTATTTTAAAGACTTGCTTTGATAATTATAAGTCCTTTGCCTTCCCATGTAAATGCAATCTATACTTGTCATCTTCTGACAAGAAGCTGCTAGAGTTCAATTTCAGTGTTGAGGACTGAGCTCAGCATCTCCTACATTCTGAGTAGACACTCTACCACTGAGCTGTGTACCCCAGCCCAGCTGCTGGAATCTTGAAATTTATTACACAGAATCTATATGGTAATTTAGGAAGAATAGCATCTTTTTTTAAAAGTTATTTTGCTTATTTTTATTTATTTGAGAGCAACAGACAGAGAGAGAAAGAGGTAGATAGAGAGAGACAGAGAATGGGCATGCCAGGGCCTCCAGCCACTGCAAACAAACTCCAGACATGTGCGCCCCCTTGTGC
This sequence comes from Jaculus jaculus, assembly GCF_020740685.1. Classification (NCBI taxonomy): domain Eukaryota; kingdom Metazoa; phylum Chordata; class Mammalia; order Rodentia; family Dipodidae; genus Jaculus; species Jaculus jaculus. Next base: position 110,259,839 of record NC_059104.1, read on the forward strand.
ATCTGGCTAACGTGGGTCCTGGGGAATCAAGCCTTGAACCGGGGTCCTTAGGCTTCTCAGGTAAGCGCTTAATGTCTAAGCCATCTCTCCAGCCCCCACCTTTTTTTTGGTTTTCGAGGTAGGGTCTCACTCTGGCCTAGGCAGACCTGGAATTAGCTATGTAGTCTTAGGGTGGCCTCGAACTCACGGTACTCCTCCTACCACTGCCTCCTGAGTGCTGGGATTAAAGGCATGCACCACCATGCCCAGCTAAGAATAGCATCTTAATCACTCCATGTAAATGATATTTCTCTCAATTCTTTTGGATCTTTAATTTTTGACAGATATTTTATACCTTCCAGCATACTGATCTTATACTTGTTAAATTTATTTCAATGCATTTTGTTCTTTAAAAATTATTTATTTATTTATTTGAAAAAGAGTGAGAGAGAGAAGGAGGTAGGGGCAGATGGGCCTTCCAGGGCCTCCAGCCACTGCAAACAAAATCTACATACATGTGCCAACTTGTGCATCTGGCTTACACGGGTCCTAGAGAATTGAACCTGGGTCCTTAGGCTTCACAGGCAAGTGCCTTAATTGCTAAGCCATCTTCCCATCACCATTTTTTTTTCATGTTCTCTCTCTCCCTCTGTCTGTCTCTCTCCGTGTGTGTGTGTGTGTGTGTGTGTGTGTGTGTGCATGTGTGTGTGTACTCAAAGGACAACGTTGCATGTCATTGCTCAGGTATACCATATATATATATATATATATATATATATTTTGAGACAAGGTCCTTCATTGTCTTGGAATTCACCAAATAGGCTCTATTGACAGGCCAGAGAGCCTCAGAAACCTTCCTGCCTCTGCCTACCTAGGGCTTGGATTAAAAGTGTACACCACCACACCCTACTGTTTTTTTAAATTGAGTGTTGGGCATCAAACTCATGTCCTCATAGCACTTTATCAACTTAGTTATCTTCCTAAACTACTTTATAAAATTCTTGTGATAATTAGATTTTTAGTTTTGTTAATACATAATGATATAAATTATGTTTGCAACTCAATATTGAGGACTAAGGCTAGTTTAACATGATAGAATAGACAAATATGTTAACTTGGGAGCTAGAATCCCTAGGAGTTTTTATTTATGAGGTCATTAGTCCAAGTATTGAAACAATTTTCTTCATTCCCCTTTTCCTTTTTAATTCTGTTCACACTTTCTTTCATCACTGTGTTAGCTACAAGCTTCAGTACAATGTTGAGTGTCAGTGGTGATGATGTATATTATCTTCCTTTTGAACTTAGAACAAAAACACCCATTACGTGTTATATATGCTACTATTTATCAATGTTCTTGATAAAATTGAGAAAGTTCTGTTTCTTCTATGCTAAAAGTAAAAGTTTGAAGTATAAATGAGTGTTGGATTGTATAAAGTCTAATATCTATTGAGATAACTATGTGGCTTTTGCCTTTTATCCTGTTAATATGTCATATCTTAACTAATTTTTTTTTTTTTTTTTTGCTTTAAAGGTAGGGTCTTGCTTTAGCCCAGGCTCCCCTACATTTATCTACATACTTTCAGGATGGCCTTAAGCTCACAGCAATTCTGTTAACCTCTGCCTCGTAAGTTCTGGGATTAAAAGTGTGCACCACCACACCTGGTACTGATTTTTATATGTTGAACTAACTGGGAAATTTAGACATGATTCTCACTTACTCATAGTAAATAACCGTTTTTAAGGCACTGGATGTACTTTGATAATATTTTGCTAAATATTTTTGCATTTGTATTTATGTGAGATATTGGCATGTAGAATTTACAGCTTTTTGGGATCTTTGGTTTCAAAAAGTGACTTGGAAAGTGTTCATTTGGGTTGGGGCTTTACCCTATTGACTGTATTTAGATTAATAATTCAATCACATTACATATTCTAGCTCTATTCTGATTTTCTATTTCTTTCCAAATTGTTGGTACTGTGACTTCCAAGAAATTTATCTTTCATCCAAGTTGTTTAATTTGCTGTGATAATTTTTTTGGTGTTTTATAATATCTTTATTTGATATTTTCATTTTTAAAAGTGTCCCTGATAATGTCTCATTTTTCATTTCTGAATCTGAATGAATCTTTTCCTCCCTTATTATTTTACTTGGTAGACATGGGGTAAAAATTCATAAATATTCCTAAACTTTTCAAATAATCAGAATTTCTGCTTTCTGATTCCTATCATGGTATCTACACAGATCACTGATGTTCTATTTTTATTACTTGCATTAAACTTAATTTACCATTGTTTTTTAAATATTTTATTTACTTACTTATTTATTGGAGAGAGAAAGAAAGAGGAAGATAGAGAGAATGGGAGTGTCAAGGCCTCCAGCCACTGCAAACGAACTCCAGAAGAACATACCACCTTGTGCATCAGGCTTATGTGGTTATTGGGGAATAGAACCTGGGTCCTTAGGCTTTGCAGACAAGTGCCTTAACTTATATGCCATCTCTCCAGCCCAAATCACAATTACTTTTCTAGTTTTTAAAGTGGAAACAAAATTGAGTTGAGTTCTTTTCATTCTTAAAATGTACTGCTTTAAATTTCAAGATTCCCTTTAATCCCTGTGTTAGCTGTATTCCATTAGCTTTATCTGTACAGATTTCTTTTTAATTTTAAGGTTTTTTTATTGACAACTTCTATATTTGTAGACAACAAAGCATGATAATGCCTTTGGATGAAATTACTTTCTGATCTGTCTTGTGATTTTGCCAGAGAGTTATTTGGAATTGTGCTTTGTAACTTCCAAATATTAAGGACTTTTTTCTAAATTTATTATTGATAAGTAATTTTATTCTATTATTTTCAGAGAAAACACCTTAAATTATCTTGATCTAAAATATAAGAATATTTCATTTTCTTATACCAGAATATTTTCTGGATAAAAGAATATATATTTGGCTGTTGTGGTTGAGTGCTCTTTAAATGTGAGCTGAAATGTTGAAGTGTTTGTTTATATCATGTAAATATGGCATTTTTACTTAATTTCCCGTTCACTTATTGAGCATGGAACAGTGAAATCACAAACTGCAGTTACTGCATTAGTTATGTCACCTTTGTTAAAAATTTATTTTACTTTAGTTATTAGAGAGAGAGGGAGAGAATGGGTGCATGAGGGCCTTTGGCCCCTGCAAATGAACTCCAGACACCTGTGCCACCTTGTGCAGCTGTCTTACATGGACCCAGGGAATCAAACCTGGATCCTTTTGCTTTGTGCCTTAACCACTAAGCAATCTCTCCAGCCCTATATATCCTTTTAATTTAGCCACTTTTTCATGAAAGAATATATAATGTTCATGCATTTTTCCCATATTTGCATGCTGGTAGGATTACTAAAGTGGCTATTTCACTTGCTGACTTAACATTTGTGAAAATTTGCATGCATCCAATTTAATTCTTCTCCCTACTTCTCTTTCTCTGTCTTTTTCAAATTTTTTGGATATTGCAGTGTTTAGTTCTCTAAATCTATTTTTGATTATTTTTGTCATAAAATATTTTAAATCTGTAACATTTTGTAATGTACAGAACATTAAGAGATTAAAAACCATGAGTCACTTAACATTTTGCAATTCTTTTTACTTTTGTCTTCTACAAGTCTCATTAGCTATATATGTACAGAGAGCTGCAGTTTTTTAAGTCTCTGTTTTCCAATAACCTAATGCAAACCAAGTTTGTCTTTACATTTTCTCTTTAGATTTTCATTAGTGGTATATTTTGCTATTTATCTGAATTATATTTCCTCAGATTGTGCATAATTTGGCAATCTACTTATCCATCTTTGTTATTGCTTATTCAGTTATTTTGCTTGATCTTTAATTCATTCACACTTTTAAATAATTTGAAGAAATTTATATTCTAAATCCCTTATGGGTCAACGATAATTCTATATTTAATTATGTACACCTAGCATACTAGACACTTTCTTTTTGGGTGGAAATCCTTTGATGTTCCTGTAGCTGTGTCATTTCTATGCTGCTCATGTATCTTGCAGTTTGACAACCAAGCCTATTTGTACCTTTATCTTCTTTCTTCCCCTCTGAATAAAAACAATTCTGTGTGTCAATCAGATACATTTAAAAAAAACAAACAAACTAATGACATATTGGCACTGTTATGAAGTTGCCTTAGCAATATTTATGTCAAACTCACAGAAATCCTCCTATTTTGGCCTTTTGAGTGCTGGGATTAAAGGCCTGCACCACCACACCTGAGTTTTCTATTCTTTTTTCATCTGTGTACTCTTCAAAGATTTTGAGGTTTGATATAATTTGTTTCTACAAAGAAGATCACAATTTCTTTTTTATTTAATTATTATTAACATTTTCCATGATTATAAAAAAATATCCCATGGTAATACCCTCCCTCCTCCACCCACTTTCCCCTTTGAAATTCCATTCTCCATCATATTACCTCCCCATCTCAATCATTGTGCTTACATATATACAATAGCAACCTATTAAGTAACTTCCTCCCTTCCTTTCTCTTCCCTTTATATCTCCTCTTTAACTTACTGGCATCTGCTAGTAAGTATTTTCCTTCTGACACAGAAGCCCATTCATCTGTAGCTAGGATCCACATATGAGGGAGAACATGTGGCGCTTGGCTTTCTGGGCCTGGGTTACCTCACTTAGTACAATCCTTTCCAGAACCATCCATTTTTCCGCCAATTTCATAACTTCATTTTTCTACCGCTGAGTAGAACCCCATTGTATAAATGTGACACATATTCATTATCCGCTCATCAGTTGAGGGACATCTAGGCTGGTTCCATTTCCCAGCTATTATAATTGAGCAGCAATAAACATGGTTGAGCACGTACTTCTAAGGAAATGAAATGATTCCTTCGGATCTATGGCTAGGAGTGCTATAGCTGGGTCATATGGTAGATCAATCTTTAGCTATTTTAGGAACCTCCACACTGATTTCCACAATGGCTGGACCAGACTGCATTCCCACCAGCAGTGTAGAAGGGTTCCGCTTTTTCCACATCCCTGCCAACATTTATGATCATTTGTTTTCATGATGGTGGCCAATCTGACAGGAGTGAGATGGAATCTCAATGTAGTTTTAATCTGCATTTCCCTGATGACTAGTAACATAGAACATTTTTTTAGATGCTTATATACCATTCGTATTTCTTCCTTTGAGAATGCTCTATTTAGCTCCAAAACCCATTTTTTGATTAGCTTGTTTGATTCCTTATTATTTAACTTTTTGAGTTCTTTGTATATTCTAGATATTAATCCTCTATCAGATATATAGCTGGCAAAGACTTTTTCCCATTCTGTAGGTTGCCTCTTTGCTTTTTTCTCTGTGTCCTTTGCAGTGCAAAATCTTTGTAATTTCATGAGGTCTCAGTGATTAATCTGTGGATTTATTGCCTGAGCAAAAGGGGTTGTATTCAGAAAGTCTTTGCTAAGACCAGTATGTTGAAGTGTTCCCCTACTTTTTCCTCTAGTAGTTTCAGAGTTTCAGGTCTGATGTTAAGGTCTTTAATCCATCTGGACTTCTAGTGCATGGAGAGAGAAGAATCTATTTTCATCCTTCTGCAGATATATATCCAGTTTTCAAAACACCATTTGCTGAAGAGGCTGTCTTTTCTCCAATGAGTATTTTTGGCATTTTTATCGAATATCAAGTGGCTATAGCTACTTGGGCTTACATCTGTGTCCTCTATTCTGTTCCACTGATCTATATGTCTGTTTTTGTGCCAGTATCATGCTGTTTTTGTTACTATGGCTCTGTAGTATAGGTTAAAATCAGGTATGGTGATACCACCAGCCTTATTTTTGTTGCTTAGTATTATTTTAGATATTCGAGTTTTTTGTGATTCCAGATGAAATTTTGGATTGTTTTTTCTATTTCCATGAAGAAAGCCTTTGGAATTTTGATAGGGATTGCATTAAATGTGTAGATTGTTTTGGTAAGATTGCCATTTTCACAATATTGATTCTTCCAATCCAGGAACAAGGGATGTTTCTCCACATTTTTCTGTCTTCTGCAATTTCTCGCTTAAGTGTTTTAAAGTTCTCATTGTAGAGATGTTTTACTTCCTTGGCTAGGTTTATTCGAAGGTACTTTTTTTTTTTTTGATTGTGAATGGGAGTGATTCTCTGATTTCATCCTCTGTGTGTTTGTTGTTAGCATATATGAAGGCTACTGATTTCTGTGTATTCATTTTGTATCCTGATACATGGCTGTAGGTTTTGATCAGCTCTAACAGTTTGCTAGTAGAGTCTTTAGGGTCCTTTATGTATAGAATCATGTCATCTGCAAATAATGATAACTTGATCTCTTCCTTTCCAATTTTTATTCCTTTTATGTGTGTCTCTTGCCTTGTTGCAATGGCTAAGACTTCCAAAACTATATTAAATAAAAGTGGGGACAGTGGACACCCTTGTCTTGTTCCTTATTTTAGTGGAAAAGCTTCCAGTTTTTTCCCATTTAGTAATATGTTTGCTGTAGGCTTGTCATAAATAGCTTTTATTATATTGAGACATGTTCCTTCTCTTCCCAGTCTCTGTAGGACTTTTATCATGAAGGGATGTTGGATTTTGTCAAATGCTTTCTCTGTGTCTAATGAGATGATCATGTAATTTTTGTCCTTAAACCCATTTATATAATGCATTACATTCATAGATTTGTGTATATTGAGCCATCCCTGCGTCTCTGGCATAACGCCTACTTGGTCAGGGTGAATGACCTTTCTGATATATTCTTATATTCCTTTTGCCAATATTTTGTTGAGAATTTTTGCATCTATGTTCATGAGGGAGATTGGTCTGTAATTTTCTTTTTTTGCTCTATCTTTGCTTGGTTTTGGTATCAGGGTGATGCTGGCCTCATAGAAGGAGTTTGATAGAATTCCTTCTTTTTCTGCTTCCTGGAAAAGCGTAAGAAGCAATGGTATTAGCTCTTCCTTAATGGTCTGGTAAAATTTAGCAGTAAATCCCTCTGGGCCTGGGCTTTTTTTAGTTGGGAGTTTATTGATAACTGTTTGGATCTCCATGTTTGTTGTAGTTCTATTTAAGTGATTAATCTCATTTTGATTTAATTTAGGTAGGTCATATAAATCAAGGAAATCATCCATTTGTTTCATATTTTCATACTTTGTGGAGCATATGCTTTTATAGTATGTCCATATGATTTTTTGAATTTCTCTGGATTCTGTTGTGATGTTTCCTTTTTCATATCTGGTTTTATTATTTATGTCTTTTCTCTCTTTCGTTTGGTCAGATTTGCTAAGGGTTTATCAATCTTGTTTATCTTTTCAAAGAACCAACTCAGTTTCATTAATTCTTTGGATTTTTTTTTTGTTTCTATTTCACTAATTTCTGCCCTAATCTTTATTATTTCTTCCCATCTACTGATTTTTGGTTTGCCTTATTCTTCTTTTTCCAAGGCTTTAAGGTGAAGCATTAGGTCGTTTACTTGCAACCTTTCTAATTTCTTAATATAGGTACTTAAGGATATAAATTTACCTCTTAGAGCTGCCTTCACTGTGTACCAGAGATTTTGGCATTTTGTGTTCTCTTTATCCTTTGACTCAATAAATTTTTTGATTTCCTTCTTGATTTCTTCATTGACCCATTCATCATTTAGTAGTGTATTATTTAGTTCCCATGATTTTGTGTATGCTCTATAGCCTTTCTTGCTACTGATTTGTAGTTTAATTCCATTGTGGTCAGATAGAATGCAAGGAATTATTTCAATTTTCCTGAATTTGTTAAGACTTGCTTTGTGTCCTAATATATGGTCTATTTTAGAGAATCTTCCATGTGCTGCTGAAAACAATATATGTTCTGCAGCCTTTGGACAAAATGTCCTGTATATATCTGTTAAGTCCATTCCTTCTATGACCTCATTTAGTCCAGATGCCTCTCTGTTTATTTTTTCCCGGGATGACCTGTCAATTGATGAGAGTGGGGTGTGAAAGTCACCCACTACCACTGTGTTTGGTGTTATCTGTGACCTTAGTTCCAATAATGTTTGTTTGATGAATTTGGGGGCCCCCATGTTATGTGCATATATGTTTAGGATTGTAATGTTCTCCTATTGTAGTGTGCCCTCAATCAATATAATGTCACCTTCCTTATCTTTCTTGACCAACATTGGACTGAAGTCTACCTTTTCAGATATTAGGATAGCAACCCCTGCTTGTTTTCTAGGCCCATTTGCTTGAAACACCGTCTTCCAACCTTTCACCTTAAGATAATGTTCTTCCTTGGTAGAAAGGTGAGTTTCTTGGAGACAACAAATTGTAGGATCCTGCTTTTTAACCCGGTCTGCAAACCTATATCTTTTGGTTGGGGCATTGAGGCCGTTGATATTAATAGATATTACTGAAAGGTGCGTATTTATGTTTTCCATTTTTTCTTTTGTGGTTGCGGTTCTAACTTTGCTTTCTTGTGTTAACTAGTATTTGAGTATTGCTTGTTTTTTCAAGGTTCCATATATGTGTGCTTTTCCTTTTCTTCAGCATGGAGGATCCTACCAAGTATTTTCTGTAGAGCTGGTTTTGTCTTCAAATACTCCTCTAACCTGCTTTTGTCATGGAATGTCCTTATTTCTTCATCTATTTGAATGGATAGCTTTGCAGGATAAAGTAACCGTGGTTGACAGTTGTTATCTTTCAGAACTTGGAATACATCACTCCAAGCCCTTCTGGCTTTTAAAGTTTGTGTTGAGTAATCTGCTGTAATCCTGATGGGTTTACCTTTGTAGGTAACTTGATTTTTCTCTCTGACTGTTTTCAATATTTTTTTCCTTGGTTTCTGTGTTTGGTAGTTTGAATATAACATGATGAGGAGAGGCTGGGGTTCTAAAGGCTTCCTGTATCTGTATTGGCACTTCTTTCCCAATTTGGGGGAAGTTTTCTTCTATGATTTTGTTGAAGACGCCTACTCTGCCTCTGGAGTGGAGTTCTTCTCCTTCTACTATGCCCTGAATTCTTATATTTGATCTTTGCATAGGGTCCTGAATATCTTGAAGTTCCCACTCATACTTTTCTATTCGTTTGTCTTTCTCTTTGTTTGACTGTATTAGATCTGCCCCCTGGTCTTCTAGCTTAGATATTCTGTCCTCTCCTTCATCCATTCTACTGGTGAGATTTTCTACAGAGTTTTTTTATTTCATTAACTGTGTTCTTCATTGCTAGTAATTCTGACTGGTTTTTCTTCATTATTTCTGTTTCCTTATTTAGGTCTTGTATTGCCTTCTTTATTTCATGAAAATGGTGTCCTGCATCTTATTTGATTCCTTTGATTTCCTCTTTGAGTTCCTCTTTGACTCCTTTGATTTGTTCTCTGACTTCTTTGAACATATTTACAATCATTCTTTTGACATCTTTCTCAGGCATTTCCTCTAACTCGTTCTCACTGGAGGTAATTTCTGATGCATTAATACTGTTAGGTGGATTTATGTTGTTTTGGCTTTTCATGTTTCTTGTGTTATAATGTATATAATTTTGCATCTTGGATTAAGTTAATGCTTGGATTTTCTAGCTAGCTAGGTATTCTTAGCTTTGTCAATTTATTTGATGTTATATATGTTCAGGATAGGAGCTTAATGTGTTAGGTGTGGCTCTTAAGGGTCTCAGAGTATCTACAAAGGTGTTCCTAGGGGTTGAGTTTCCCTGCTATGGGAGTATTCAAGTAGGCTGAGTGGAAGAAAATACAGGTTGATTCAATAATTTAACTAAACACTGTACACATTCAATCAAAAACAGCACTGAATATTTATGCAAGAGTGGTTATTATAACAACCAGATCCTCTAGCAATGAAGAGGTTAAGATTTCTAGTTTGTGGAAGGATCCAAGACAGCTTGTGACCAAGTGAGACCCTTCCGTGGTGCAATCTTTCCCAGTTACCTTTTTGGATGATTTGGTCTCAATCAAGTTGCTGGCTGGGTCGTTGGGCTGCTGTTCTAATTTCTGGAGCTGGGCACTGGCTTTTCCTGCAGGGAAACCGAGCCTGGCCACACAACCCAGCTGCTGGAACCTCCACTGCTACTCCTCAAGCTGCTGCCGCTGCTGCTGCTGCTGCTGTTGCTTTAGCTGCCACTGCTGGATCCTCTGCTGCTGCTGGATCTGTGCCTGCTGCCTATGAAGCTGCTGCTGCTGGATCTGCTGTTGGGGCCACTGCTGCTGGTGCCGGAGCTGTTGATGTTGCTGTGGGACCCTGTTCCTGCTTGGGTCCCACTGTTTGTTCAAGTTGTCCTGGCCGGTTCCTGGGACTGCTGCTCTGTTTGCTGGAGCTGGGCACAGGCAGTGGGGGAGGGAGCCGCAGCTACTCTGGTTCTCTTGCTGTTCCACATGTCCTTCTACCTTGTGATCTGCTCCTCTATTGCTCACTGCCGCTCTCCTTTCACGTTTCTTGAGTTGCGGAGAGCTCTGGTGTGAGTGGAAGCTCCCCTCACCTGGCTTTTCCTGAGGCTGGAGCCAAGCCTGGCAGCTTTCTGGTGCGCTGCCGCCGCTGTGGTCAGCGGACCTGCCGGGGCCTCTTTAGCCCTCCTGTGCGGGCTCTGGATCTCTTCTACTTCTCCACTGCTGTTTCAATTTCCTATAAACCTCACTTTTTAGTAAAAGTGTGTATTTTGCTGAGTTTTTTCAGTCTTTTCCTCCCCTGGGCTGCTTTGGCATGATACATAAGCCGCCATCTTAACCAGAAGTCTCCACAATTTATTTCTTGATTGGTATAGCAACTTTAAAAATCACCATTAAAGTTGCATTAATGTTCTTTGTACAAAGCAAGTGAGTTTTATGGAAATGTCTATTTATTATAACTGAAACAATCATCCTTTTATGCATCTTAGGTTGATCAAAAGCCTTGAATAAGCACAGAAGTGGTTCTGAGGAAAAGCACTATGTTTGTTGGAAATGTGGTTTCTAGAACAAGACCTCGCAAATTAAACTCTGCCTATCATTTATTATCTGGATGACTTTGAGTAATTTGATTTTAGAGCTTATTTTGTAGAAACAACTGATTCATTCTTCTGTTATTATGACAAGTATATTGTGTGTGTATGCACATACACATTCCAGACTCACTTTTCCATGCTCTAGATTCAAATATTCGTAAGAAAAGTGAAAACTACCTTCAAATATTTTGATAGCTATCCTATCAAGGGTATGCATTCAGCTTTGCATTACTGGAAAACACCCAACAAGAAACAGCTTTTGGAAGGAAAGTGTTTATTTTAGGCTTATAAATCTCAGATGAACACCGTCAATGACAGAGGAAGCTGCGTTATTTCCATAGATCCGAGCGGAGAGACATCACCAAATATCCAGCAAACTTATGAGCTCACATTTAAGAGACAGCCTTAAATCTCAGAGAAGACTTAAGACTTTTGAACATTGTTGAAGTTGACAAAAAATATGGTGACATATTTGTTCCCATATGGACTGTGAGAGGGTGATAAGGGTATGGGGTCCAGGTGGTTATCATGTGGATGTATGTCCCCCATAGCCTGAGATATTTTTGATTGAGTAACTTGTATCTGCAGCAGCATGACTAGAAATGTCACTAGGGCACAGATTTTGGAGTCCAGCTCTAATGCGTGTTTGTGTATGAGATCCAACCCCTAAGGTATGAAAAGAGCAGTTTGAGGTGCTGGTTTTTCTTGTTTGGTGCTTGCTGGCTTTTGATGATGACTGTCTGCTTGGATCTATGGAAGTGAGTCAACTTCTGCCAATGATGGTGTTTCTCCTAACCTATAAACCTGAAATAAACCCTTTCTTCCCATAAGCTGCTTCTAGCTGGATGTTTGTCTTGTAATGTGAAGGCAATTTCAAGAGTAGTATTTCCTGTTTTTGTACAAACACCAGAAAACAAGCAGGTTATGGGAGGAAAGGGTTTATTTCAGGCTTGCAAATTCTAAGGGAACACCATCAATGGGGGAAGAAGGTGTCTCACATCCATAGATCCAAGCAGAGATACCACAAACAGCCAGCACCACAGAACAGCCTGCACCCAAAACAACCAGCATTCAAACTGTTCTTTTCATACCTTAGGGATAGACTCCAAGATCCATCCCCAGTGACACCTCCTCTTGTCAGTCTGTTGGTGACTTAAGTTACAAGCTCCATTCTTAATCAAAAACATCTGAGTCCATGGGGCCATGCATTCAAACCAACACAGAGTGATACTATTTTGTTACTATTCCTTCAGAAGCCAAAAATAGGATCAGGATGATGGTGTTCTGTGTTAATAGATTTGGCTGAAGATTAAAAGGGATATTCCAACAATTATATATATTAATAATATGATGAACTTTTTAATGAGATAGTCAGATATAGAATGCCTTTGGGGTTCAAAAGAATGGGAATGACAATTATTACCTAGGTGTATTTTATCAGAGAATTATATTAGAAGCCCCAACTTCCTTAAATGTAAATAACAGGGTTTTATAATACTATCTTCAAGAACTATGGGTAGGATCTACATCATAGGTTTTTAAACTCTAAAGAGAGGAAACACTTCTATTTGATTGCCATAGTGGATGATATTAGCTAACAAATTGGTAAAACAGAGATATTTAAAAAAAAAACTTGTTATTCTATTTAGCCATCTCTGTTTTTCCAAAGTAAACCTTTTTAGAATTCAACTCAGAGAAATTCTTTGAAATTTTTCAAATTTGAATTTGAAATTCATCAATATTTGAGTTTCAAAAATTTAGAAGCAATTTCCACTTTTTAAAATGCAATGAATCTTGATTTCTGTGATCTGTCATAAGTACTTAAAGATAGTAAAACTGCTTTTAAAATGTTAACTTACAAGGGCACTTTATAACAAACCAATTTAATTATGTTTTTCAGTATGCATGAAATTGTACATTTAGGAAATGCTAAAATAGTAAACAAGTCATTAGGCTATGAATCTTTAACAAAATTTTCTTCTGACTTGTTTAGTTGTTGGAAAATTAAAGACAGTTTCACACTTCTGGGGGTTACAGTCTCTGATCTCTTATTAGATAGAACTATTTCTATTGTACTTACAAATTTTTATTCTGTTTCATAGTGTGTCCTTACTCTGAGACATAGCAAATACAGCTTACCCCATTTTGTTTTTCAAAAGAACTGAAATATTTATGTTTGAATAATAAGGATTTGTTTTTACTTTTCCCTTGACTGAACACGGTGTGTGATTTTTATGAGGTATCAAAAACCTAACCTATGCAAAGGTCAAGCAGAGCAGGAAAGTTGATTTCCTAATTTTTGCTTTTTGATGGAGCAGTCAAGAACTCTATTTCTTGTCAGGAAAGGCTTATCAATGATGTTGTTGATTACTGAAATTAAGAATGCTTATGATAAGGTCTGTAGTTTCTTCAATGTCTTGGAATTTTGAGTTCATGAGACAGAATTATGAAAGGATGAAGAATTATTTGATAGCTATTCAACGCTAGTTTAAGAAACTTCCTTTTTCAAGAAAGGTGACAGGATATGACTGTCTCTGTATACATATACAGGGAACTCACACTATAGTTTATAGCACTTTGATTTCACTATTTTTCTTATGAATACATTAAGGATGCCTTTTGCCTTAGGATTGCTATGAGAAAAATTTAGAAGAAAAGTCTCAGGGATATTTTGCATTTAAAGTTTCTCTGTCACTTTGGCACATTTCCTAGCCAGGCAGACTATTCATTTTTCTCAGTTTTGTATCTGTATTAGATAACTAATGAGAGTTACTTTTTTAGTTATTTATCATTCAACCCTTTCTGCTATTTCAGAGATGCTTCCTTTGCTATATACTTATTATTCTTGAAATAATACAGTGTCTATCACTTCATACATGATATTTATATCTGGTATCAAGCTAAAAATAAAATGTTTTGAAGTTAGAGCTCTTTCTTATCTCTCGTTTGTAGAAAGAAATGATATCTAATAAATTATTTATAAGTTAGTTTTTGTTTACTGCAATTTTCTTAGTTTTATGTGATTGTGTATTTAATAGATTTTACATTTTAATAGGTAATTTTTTCCATTGTTAAGTAGATATGTCTTTTTGAACTTGAATCCACAATACTACATTACATAGCAGAATGAACAGTTTTATCACCAGAATTCTCTAGCTTGTGTTCTAGAAAAGGATCATGGGTTTTCTTTAGGAATGTATCATTTTCTTTAACAAACTTCATATGTGATTCATCTCTTTAGCTTTTCCCCAGATTTTTATTTTAAGAGAATAACTGTTCCTCAGTGTAACCTTTTTGGATTGACATTAATCAATTTATAAAGGCTCTTTCTCATCCTTATCATATAACAGCTTAAAATAATTTAATTTCAATATGTGTTGAGTGTCTTCCTAACATTTAAATATAGATAAATATAGATAACATCTAAATATGTGTATATCTGTTCTATTTCCCTCAACCACTAATTTGATAATTCTGAGAGGAAGAGATGAATATGTGGATATGGTATGAACTATTCTCTATAACCTGAGCAAGGCTCCAATCTCATCTCTGAAGAGGAAACATATTCTCAGAAGCTTATAAATGGTTTTGCTTTTATGTGTACAATAGTTGGCTTGAGTATTCTATTATTTTTCTGCCTTTCTCCTTAATAGTTCTTGACTCATTGTCTTAAATTAAATTTACTGGTGAGAGGGCAATCTGTGTTACCTGACATTTCCTTCACTTTGTACACCAGCAGGCAGTGCTGTTGCCTAAAGCATAATTATTTTGAAATTATAAATTTATTTTTTTAAAATTAATTTCTTGAGCCAGGCGTGGTGGTGCATGCCTTTAATCCCAGCATTCCGGAGGCAGAGGTAGGAGGATCGCCATGAGTTTGAGGCCACCCTGAGACTACATAGTTAATTCCAGGTCAGCCTGGACCAGAGTGAGACCCTACCTCGAAAAATAAAACAAAAAATCAAAACAAAAACAACAAAAATATGTGAAAATAATAAAATAATAAAATAATTTCCTGGGGTGGAGAGATGTCTTTGTGGTTAACGAGCTTGCCTACAAAGCCTAAGCACCCATGTTCAACTCTCCATGTCCCACATAAGTCAGACACACAAGGTGATGCAAGTGAGCCAAGTTGCACATGTGTACAAGGTATTGCATGTGTTTGGAGTTGAATTATAGTAGCTGAAAGCTCTGGTGAGGCCAATTCTTTCTCTTGCTCTCATTGACTTGCATTAAAGAAGGCCATTCTAGTGACCTTGAGATGACTCAGAAAGCACAACAGTGCTGAAAAGAAGTGACAGAGGAGTGCTTAGCACTGAAACATCTCTATCACATCTTACAAGGCTCAGGGTCCATTGTGTAAGAGGTGGTGGAAAGAATGTAAGAGCAAAGGAAGGGTAGGACTCCTTACAATGTGCTCCTCCAGACACAAAATGGCCTGGATATCTATGACCTAACAGCCTAATACTACCTACACAAGACCATCATAATAGGAAGAAAAAATTGTGACATCAAAATAAAAGAGAGAGAGCCAGGTGTGGTGGCACACTCCTTTAGTTCAGCGCTCAGGAGGCAGAGATAGGAGGATCTCCTGAATTCAAGGCCATCCTGAGATTACCTAGTGAATTTCAGGTCAGCCTCTGCTAGAATGAGACCCTACCTAAAAAAAAAAAAATAAAAAACATAAAAGAGAGGCTGATTGAGAGGAGGGAGGGAGGGGATATTATGAAGAGTGCAGTTTCAAAAGGGAAAGTGGGGGGAGGGAGGGAATTACCATGGGTTATTGTCTACAATTATGGAAGTTGTCATTTAAAAAATAAATTAATAATAAAAAAGGGAAGTCTGTTGGGCTTGCCTCAAAAAATTTCTACTTTCATGCTCCCCCCTTTTATTTTATCATTGCTGGTATTATTTTATTTTTAGTTTCTTATTTTTATTTTATTTTATTTTTATTTTTATTTTATTTTATTTTTATTTTCTTGGTTTAGCATACTTGAATAGAAGACACTATTTTCATCCTATAGCGAGTGTAACTATGTTTTGAGAAGTTTTTATGTTTTATTAGCGTACATCCTTAAGGCTACTTATCTGACAAATTGATTCAAAAGTCATTATATAGTGTAGCATGAGAAATATTTTTATTTATTTTTAGTATAAGATGTCCCAAAAGTCACCTTATTCAACTTGTTGAAAATGATCTTCCAAGCTTTCATTGTATCTTCTTTCCACTAGAATTAATGAAAACATTTAAAGATTTTCACTTATATACCTGAAGCTTAAAGTGTAGAATCCCAGACACTTTTTTTTTTTTTTCAACATAGATGGTTATTTAAAACAAGTTTCATGCCTGTGGCATAGAACTGACTGGCAGTAGGAAAAAAAGGTTATGCATCTTAAACACCAGAGATAGCATTGATGTAAGATGTCTTATTTAAAAAAAAAAATTCCATGTGTGAGTGTGTGTATGTGAGCATGATCTAGGATCTCTTGCTGCTACAAACCACTTTCTACCCGGCTCTACTTGCATGGCTGGGGTATTGGCCTTGGCTGGCATGCTTTGTATGCAAATGCCTTTCACTGATGTGAACTATCTCCCCAGCCCCTAAGATGTTTTATTATAGCAATTATTATGAAGGATTGATACCATTAATTGAAGTTTAGCAATAAAATATTGTCGTGAAATGTTGATGTAGTTAATTGAAGCTTAAGAATGAAGTATTTTTTAAAATGAGTAACATTGTTTCTGGTTGAAAACTATATTTAGTCATCTCCTATTAAAAACATGTTGTTAATGACTAGACAATTTTGAAAAAGTTTTTGCAGGATTGGAATAGGCTGTGAGAACTGCAGTGTATGAGTTAGCCTGACAAACTACATAATAGTTTCTCTTGATTACTTGACATCATTTTTCAAAGATGATGATTATGAAGCTGCCAATGATAAAGATGAGAATGCATATTTCTTTAGTGCTCAGTGTTAGGCTCTCTTCATTCATTTATGAATGGGACGTAAATGAGAAAAACAGACAAAGAAAAGGAGAGAGAGTGAGGGGGAAGGAGGAACAATAGTGGACATGCAAGGGCCTCTGGCCACTGTAAATGAACAACAGATGTATGTGCCACTTTGTGCATCTAGCTTTATGTGGGTACTGAGGATCTGAAATTGGGCCAGCAGACATTGCTAGCAAGAGCCTTTAACCATTGAGAAATCTCCCCAGCTCATATTTAGCTAATTATTTTATTCTTGACATTTAGTCATTATCTTACATAGAACAGGCACTCAGGAAATGAGGGAGTGATTACGTGATTTTGAAATATGGTCTGTTTTGTTTTTGATGCCGAAGTATGAGACTACACATGATAATTTTTTGAAAAATTCTGCTTAATTTTAAGGTAGTATATTAGGCAAAACACCCAGTATTGATTAATACTAATTAACTAATTAGTGGTCATATTTCAACTTTAACTATGACCATAAAACAATTTGATTACTTGACAGTATTCTTTACTTTATGTGTCATTATTACCTGCCTGTAAAAAAAAGGCAAAAACACAATTACAAATAAACTCCTACTGGAGTAGTTTCCTAATGGGTTCTCATTTATGGTTATAAGATCACTTGCAATAATTGCCCATAACATATGCAGTTTAATCTTATTAAGTTTCTGCTTCATTTTCTAACATGTTTTTATAACAAATATTATGAATTAACCTCTTGTCCTTAGTAACCTTCTTTTCTCTTCTGTCATTACCATAGCTGTCTGAATATATTCAATTAGGTTTCAATTCAAGACCATTTATTGAATTGGAAATACATGAGAGTATACACATTTTCAGTTTTTTACATAAATATGAGTTTTTGGTTTTCTTTCCATTAGCTGTGTATACAGTGTGTATACAGCCAGGATGATACCATCGTTAGCCTTCTCCCTGTCATCCCCCCATGAAGATTTTGGGTATTGCATTATGGGGTTAGCCATCAGCTATGGGGGAGAAGCAATGTCTTTGTGCATAATGACCCAACTTATGGCTCTAACAATCTTTCCGCCCCCTCTTCCGTGAATTTCCTTGAGCCATGTTGGGTTCATTTTAGGTCTATGTCAGTGATGAGGTCTTGGAAGCCTCCATGTCTCTGGATATCTGGTTTGGTAGGAGCTGAGTGTTCTCTGTGTCTGTCTCCTTCACCCTTGTGCAGATACCAGGTTCACCAAGAAAGCATCTCTTGCTCATTATCCCACTAACTCTATGCTTCAGCTGGTGCCCTGGTGGGGTGCAATGGGATGATTTTCTCCTTAGGTTCTGAGTCCATCTGAAAAAGAGAAGCAAATTCTCCAATAGAGAGTGAGGTTAGTGCAAGATACATGGATATCTATTATTATTTTAGAGAAAATTTAATAGGTGTAGGCCCTCTTGTAGCCCACTTTTGGTTGGGGCTTGATATCGGAGAGCAAGCTTGTTTTTTGGATATGGTTCTGACTTGTTTCCCTGTTCCAGGTATGGGTTCTGTTCCACTGAGCAGATCTTTTAGCCAAATCAAGAGGAGCTGGAAACCCACCATGGCTGTGTGTCACTATTGCACTTGCATTAGTATCACATCAAGTTGATTGCTGCTAAGTAGCTTAGACCACAAGTTGCTTAGACAGATAGTGGTCATTTTCTCTCAGTTGCTCATATGAGACCGTCTGGCATTAGACATGCTAACTGTTTGGAGATTGACTCTCTTCCAATTTCCAGTCAGGTTGCTCCATGTTCTATCCCAACAGCATATGGTTTCTTTAGCAGTAGGGTCTTACCATTACCTTTGGTAGTTCATCAAGTACTCTGACAGAATTCTATCTTCTTTTAGGAAACCCTGTAGGTCTCTCTGATCAACAGCTCATTGTGGAAGTTACCCACATGCGGCTACTGGGAGTTGCAGGTCAAGGCCAAGGGAAAAGAAGGAAGAAAAATATAGGTAATATAAAGGAGAAAGAGAGAAAAAAGAGAGAGAAACAGGAGAATGTTGAGGACAATCTTTATCATACCCTCTCCAAGTCCCTGTGAATCAGATATTCTCTCTAATCACCTGATTAAAGTTTGACTTTTTAGTATGTTTTTCAGGATGTAGGATTTTATGGTACCATTTCCATTTGGGTCCAGTTTTTTGGTCCTCCCCCCCCACACACTCCCCTCCCCTCATGCCCCACCAACCCTATTGTCCAGTCCTGGAGATGTTGATTAGGTATGTCAGAATCTTAGGAAGACTCAGGTTAAGAGCCACAGATGAGTGAGACCATGTTACAATTATCTTTCCGTGACTGAGTGAGTTTGCTGAGAATGATCTCTTCCAAGTTTGACCATTTTTCTTCAAATTTCATTGTGTTATTATTCATTCCTTACTGCTATGTAGAATTCCATCATGTAGATATACCATATCTTAGTTATCCATTCATCTAATAATGGACATCTGGTTGATTCCAGCTCTTAGCTATTATGAATTGAGCAGCTATAAAACATGGTTGAGCAAATATCTGTGAGCTGAGGTTTGTAGCTTTTAGGATAAATGCCCAGTAAGGGAATAACAGGGTCTGTTGGAACCTCTATAGGCATCCTTTTTAGCAGTCTTCATATTTCTTTCCATAGTGGTTGCACCAGCTTACATTCCCACCAACAATGAATGAGGGTTCATATTTCTCCACAACTTGCCAGCATTTGATGTCATTAGACTTTTTAATGTTGGCTATCCTTACTGGGGTAAGGTAGACTCTCATAGTTGTTTTAATTTGCATTTACCTGAAGATTAGGGATATTAAACATTTTCTTAAGTGTGTGTTTGTCATTTGCATTTCTTCCTCTGAGAACCCCCTGTGCAGTTCTCTGCCCCATTTTGTGAGTGGGTTGTTTGTTTTTTTATTGTTTAGGTTTTTGAGTTCTTTGTAGATTTTAGAAATTAGGCCTTGTCTGATATGTATCTGGCAAAGAGTTCTCCCATTCTGTGGGAAATCAATTGGCTTTGCTTATTGTATGTTTTTCTGTGAAAAAGCTTTTCAGCTTCCTGAGATCCCATTAGTTGAGTGATTGTTTAATTTCCTGAGCTACTGGGGTTTTGTTCAGGAAGTAATTTCCCACTCCTATATCATGGAAATTTCCTCCTATTTTTTCGTCCAGTAGTAGTAGAGGTTCTGGTGTTATATTGAGGTCTTTGATCCATTTGGATTTGATTTTTGTGCATGGCGAAATGTGTAGATCGAGTTTCATTTTTCTGCATATGGTTATCCAGTTTGTCCTGCACCATTTTTTGAAGATGCTGTCTTTTTTTTCCAGTCTTCATTTTTAAGTCCTTTGTCAAATATCAAATAGCTGTAGTTACTTGAACCGAAGTCCTAGCCTTCTATTCTCTTCCATTGGTCTATGTTCCTGTTTCTATGCCAGTACCATGTTGTTTTTATTACTATGGCTTTGTAGTATAGCTTTTGATCAGGTATTATAAATCCTCCAGAAATGTTACTTTTGCTGAGGATGTGCTTGAATATTCGAGGCCTTATGCCATTCCATATGAAGTTTGAGATCATTTTTTCTATCTCGGCAAAGAAAGATACTGGAATTTTTACTGGTATTGCATTAAATCTATATATTACTTTTGGCAAGATTGCCATTTTCACAATGTTATTTCTGCCTATCCAGGAGCATGGGAGGTGTTTCTATTTTCTCAAGTCCTCCAATTTCTTTCTTGAATGTTTTTATGTTTTCATTGTAAAGATCTTTTACCTCCTTGGTTAATGTTATTTTGAGGTATTTTATTTATTTATTTTTGATGCTATTGAAAATGGGACAATGTCACTTATTTCTTTTTCCATTTCTTTGTCTTTTTGTGCATTGATTTTGTATCTTGCTACTTTACTGAAGGAGTTAATCACTTTTAAGAGTTTTGAGATGGAGGTTCTTGGGTTACTTATATATAGAATCATGTCGTCTGCAAATAGGGCTAACTTAACTTCTTCCTTTCCAATTTGTATACCTTTTATTTCTTTCCTCTGTCTTATTGCTTGAGCTAGTACTTATAGTACTATGTTGAAGAACAGAGGTGAGAGTGGACACCCCTGTCTTGTTACTGATCTCAATGGGAATTCTTTCTGTCTCTCTCCATTAAGTTTTATTTGGGCTTTAGGAGTGTTATAATAGCCTTTATTATGTAGAGAGATAGACCATCCATGCCTATTCTTTCCAATGTCTTGATCATGAAGTGATGTTGCATTTTGTCAAAGGCCTTTTCTGAATCTATCACAATGATCATGTGGTTTTTATGTGTAAGCTTATTTATGTGGTGTATTACATTGATAGGATGATACTAGCTTCATAAAAGGAGTTGGGGAGTGTTCCTTGTTCTCTCTGTGGCACAATTTGAGAAAAATTGGTTTCAGTTCACCCATGAAGGTTTGATAGAATTCAGCTGAGAAGCCATCTGATCCTGAACTCTTCTT
Source organism: Jaculus jaculus (assembly GCF_020740685.1). Lineage (NCBI taxonomy): Eukaryota > Metazoa > Chordata > Mammalia > Rodentia > Dipodidae > Jaculus > Jaculus jaculus. Next base: position 110,281,243 of record NC_059104.1, read on the forward strand.
TTTAGGGAGGTTTATGATTACCCTTTTAATCTTTTTGGTTGTGATAAGTTTGTTTAGGAGATTAATCTGCTCTACGTGTAGCTTTGTAGTGTGTCCAGGAATTCATCCATTTCTTCCATATTATCCAATTTTGTGGAGTAGAGGTTTTTGAAGTAAGTCCTGATGATTCTTCCAGTTTCACTTATGTCTGTTGTGATCTCTCCTTTTTTAGTCCTAATTTTGTTAATTTGAAGCATCTCTGTTTTTTCACCTGATCAAATTGGGCAGAGGTTTATCAATCTTGTTTATTTTTTTCAGTTTTGAAGGAATCTCATAACATTGTGTGTGTGTGTCTTTGTGTTTCTTTTATCAAATTGTGAGGTTTTTTTATTTGTTTACTTATTGTTTGGCTGTGTCTCATTCTAGCCCAGGTTGACCTGGATCTCTCTCTGTAGTTTCAGGCTGACCTTGAACTCTTAGCACTCCTCCTCCTACCTGTGCCTCCAAAGTGCTGGGGTTAAAGGCATGTGCCATCAAATCTGACTAAGTTGTGAGTTTATTAAGGAAGGATCCTGTTTTGGTCAGTTTCATTCGTGACCAAAATATCTGTCATAAACAAGTTAGATGTAAGGATTCCATCCATGCTTACTGGGCTCCTAAGTTTAGGGGGGACACCTGAATCAAACCACCACATTCTGCCCCTGGCCCCCATAAACTTAGGTGTTTTGAATGCCAGGTTCCCAGCTGATGGAGATTTGGGAATTAATGCCTCCTGGAGGGAGTGTATTGTTGGGGGCGGGCTTATGGGCTTTATAGCCAGTTTCCCCATGCCAGTGTTTGGCACACCTTCCTGTTGCTGTGGTCCACCTTATGTTGGCCAGGGGGTGATGTCCACCCTCTGCTCATGCCATCGTTTTCCCTGCCATCGTGGAGCTTCCCCTCGAGCCTATAAGCCAAAATAAATCTCTTTTTCCCAGAAGCTGCTCATGGTTGGGTGATTTCTACCAGCAATGCGAACCGGACTGCAACACAGGAGAAGGCTTATTTGTTTAGTTACTGTTGATCATGTGCTTACAATGAGCCAGGCTTTGGGTTAAACTTTTCATGAAGTGAAAATCTTCTGTCCTTCCTACAATTAAGAAAAGTGAAGTCTGTCTATTGTGTATGGGATCATGAAAGAGTTAACAGTTTGTTCTTTGATGAGGAATGAGAGGGGAAAACTAGGAATATGAGAACAGCAGGATCATATTGGGTTGAAAGAGATATTTGAAATACTTATATAAAGCATATTCTTAAGAGAAGAGTGGCCTGGATTTACCAGATTTTTTTTTCCTTTAATCATGTCTAAAGCCTTGTCTGTATCACATTTTGTCTTGAGGATCATATTTTTGGCATGGATCTTTGGGAATATGTAGAAAGGACATGCTACAATGTTCTTGTTGGCTGGAAGTGTGGAAACATCTGAGGGTTTTTTTTTTTTTTTGTGGTCAGGTCCAGTAGGAGCAGAAATCATAATACAAGTTCTGGTCTTGGAACATTTCAGGATATGGGAAATTGAATTTGGTGAACATGGAAATAATGATGAGAAATCCATAAACAAGTTTTAAAAATAAGTGACTTCCATGCCCTGTTCTGGGTTTTCCCATGGTGTCATGTAATTTTATTACATTGCACATTGACTATGTCCCAGTGGATGGTAGTTGACCTTATAACCTGGTGTTATTACTAGCTTTAATGTATTTTGTGTGTGTTGAATTGGTTATAAAATATAAAAGGAAAATTCAACTCTAAGCTTAATACAAACTTTGGAAGATAATAAATGTGAGAGAAAATAGCCTATATCACTTTTTGTTACTAGAATATCATCTGTCTCTGCTTGAAGCACCGAAGTGCCAATATTTGAGACTAATTGGCACAAGGATTCTAAATAAAAGAAATTCATTAGCTATATTGCAAGAGAAATAAAATTTTGTGGCCGTTAACTTTATTCAGTTAGGGAGTAATACTTTGGCACTGAAACAATGTTCTTACTGCCTCCTAGAACTGCTAACAAAGTGTCAACAAAAAGCAGTTTATAGGGATCTTTTGATGATTGTATGACATTTGTAATTTTAAGATACAAATGGCAAACAATTAGAAATTCTTAAGCCATTAAAATAATTCATTTACTTTTAACCGTTAAAAAATTTCCAGAAATGGCTCTCCTGTTTATACCTTCTGTGAGATTTAATAAATTTATAGTTCACGCACACTGATGTATTTTAAATTTTGAATTAGTGGGCATAATATTTAATGAGATATAATTTTTTCATTTCTTTCTAGTGATAGAAATACATGATTTATCCAAACTAATGAATTCCATATCAGCTTCATTTTAAGGCAGCCACCTGGAATGAGCTACCTTTTATATGTGGCTCATGTTCTCTGTTCCTGGGTAACCATGGACAACCTGACACTCTAAGTTTAGCTGTTGACAGACCATGCCTAACATAATTATTGGGTTATTTATGCTTTTGGAGTAAAATAATGGTTTATTTTCTCTCAAAAGGTTTAAAAATATTACATGGTCAAGAAATCAGACTAAGGGATGCCTGTGGTCTTGTGATTACTAGTAGTAAGTTGTTCCTTCTTGTCATGCCCTAAGTGAAAAAAAAAGTTAGTTAGGAGTTCATTGCTCCTATATTTTATATTAAATGTCCAGTGTTTCTTTTAAATGGACTTATTTATATGAAGGTAAGATAATTGCCTAATTTTTTTAACTGTAAAAACATAAATGGATTATACATTTGTTTGAAAGAACAAGGATTTTATAATTTTCAAGAGAACATGAAGAATTTTAAGTGTGGAGTCAACAGAATACGACCACAGCTGGCTAGCTGCAAGAATGCAAGAGCTGAAGAATTGCTGAAACAACTTTGTAACACACAACAAGAAGCAACTTTGTAAGACACATTTGCTAAGGGAGCCATGTTGACACATGGCAGAGAGAAATGATTCTTTTTTTTTTTTTGAAAGTATACTTTTTTATTTATTTATTTTTTAATTTTTATTAACATTTTCCATAATTATAAAATATATCCCATGGTAATTTCCTCCCTCCCCACCCCCACACTTTCCCATTTGAAATTCCATTCTCCATCATATTACCTCCCCATTACAATCATTGTAATTACATATATACAATATCAACCTATTAAGTATCCTTTTCCCTTCCTTTCTCTACCCTTTATGTCTCCTTTTTACCTTACTAGGCTCTGCTACTAAGTATTTTCCTTCTCACGAGGAGCCCAATTATCTGTAGCTAGGATCCACATATGAGAGAGAACATGTGCTGCTTGGCTTTCTGGGCCTGGGTTACCTCACTTAGTACAATCCTATCCAGGTCCATCCATTTTTCTGAAAATTTCATAACTTCATTTTTCTTTACCGCTGAGTAGAACTCCATTGTATAAATGTGCCACATCTTCATTACCCACTCATCTGTTGAGGGACATCTAGGCTGGTTCCATTTCCCAGCTATTATAAATTGAGCAGCAATAAACATGGTTGAGCATGTACTTCTAAGGAAATGAGATGAGTCCTTTGGATATATGCCTAGGAGTGCTACAGCTGGGTCATAAGGTAGATCAATCTTTAGCTGTTTTAGGAAGCTCCACAATGTTTTCCACAATGGCTGGACCAGATTGCATTCCCACCAGCAGTGTAGAAGGGTTCCTTTTTTTCCACATCCCCGCCAACATTTATGATCATTTGTTTTCATGATGGTGGCCAATCTGACAGGAGTGAGATGGAATCTCAATGTAGTTTTAATCTGCATTTCCCTGATGACTAGTGACGTAGAACATTTTTTTAGATGGTTATATGCCATTCGTATTTCTTCCTTTGAGAACTCTCTATTTAGCTCCATAGCACATTTTTTGATTGGCTTGTTTGATTCCTTTTTATTTAACTTTTTGAGTTCTTTGTATATCCTAGATATTAATCCTCTATCAGATATATAGCTGGCGAAGATTTTTCCCATTCTGTAGGTTGCCTCTTTGCTTTTTTCACTGTGTCCTTTGCAGTGGAAAATCTTTGTAATTTCATGAGGTCCCAGTGATTAATCTGTGGTTTTATTGCCTGACCAATTGGGGTTGTATTCAGAAAGTCTTTGCCAAGACCAATATGTTGAAGGGTTTCCCCTACTTTTTCCTGTAGCAGTTTCAGAGTTTCAGGTCTGATGTTAAGGTCTTTAATCCATTTGGACTGAATTCTTGTGCATGGCGCGAGAGAAGAATCTATTTTCATCCTTCTGCAGATATATATCCAGTTTTCTAAAACACTATTTGCTGAAGAGGCTGTCTCTTCTCCAATCAGTATTTTTGGCATTTTTATCGAATATCAAGTGGCTATAGCTACTTGGGCTTACATCTGTGTCCTCTATTCTGTTCCCCTGATCTACATGTCTGTTTTTGTGCCAGTACCATGCTGTTTTTGTTACTATGGCTCTGTAGTATAGGTTAAAATCAGGTATGGTGATACCACCAGCCTCATTTTTGTTGCTTAGTATTATTTTAGATATTCGAGGTTTTTTTGTGATTCCAAATGAATTTTTGGATTGTTTTTTCTATTTCCATGAAGAAAGCCTTTGGAATTTTATAGGGATTGCATTAAATGTGTAGATTGCTTTAGGTAAGATTGCCATTTTCACAATATTGATTCTTCCAATCCAGGAACAAGGGATGTTTCTCCACTTTCTAGTGTCTTCTACAATTTCTCGCTTGAGTGTTTTAAAGTTCTCATTGTAGAGATTCTTTACTTCCTTGATTAGGTTTATTCCAAGGTACTTTATTTTTTTTTGATGCAGTTGTGAACGGGAGTGATTCTCTGATTTCATCCTCTGTGTGTTTGTTGTTAGCATATATGAAGGCTACTGATTTCTGTGTATTTATTTTGTATCCTGCTACATTGCTGTAGGTTTTGATCAGCTCTAACAGTTTGCTAGTAGAGTCTTTAGGGTCCTTTATGTATAGAATCATGTCATCTGCAAATAATGATAACTTGATCTCTTCCTTTCCAATTTGTATCTCTTTAATGTGTGTCTCTTGCCTTATTGCTATGGCTAAGACTTCCAAAACTATATTAAATAAAAGTGGGGACAGTGGACACCCTTGTCTTGTTCCTGATTTTAGTGGAAAAACTTTCAGTTTTTCCCCATTTAGTAATATTTTGGCTGTAGGCTTGTCATAAATAGCCTTTATATATTGAGATATGTTCCTTCTATTCCCAGTCTCTGTAGGACTTTTATCATGAAGGGATGTTGGATTTTGTCAAATGCTTTCTCTGCGTCTAATGAGATGATCATGTGATTTTTGTCCTTCAACCCATTTATGTAATGTATTAGATTTATAGATTTGTGTATGTTGAACCATCCCTGCATCTCTGGGATAAAGCCTACTTGGTCAGGGTGAATTATCTTTTTGATATACTCTTGTATTCTGTTTGCCAATATTTTGTTGAGAATTTTTGAATCTATGTTCATGAGGGAGATTGGTCTGTAATTTTCATTTTTTTTTCTATCTTTGCCTGGTTTTGGTATCAGGGTGATGCTGGCCTCATAGAAGGAGTGAATGATCTTTTTGATATACTCTTGTATTCTGTTTGCCAATATTTTGTTGAGAATTTTTGCATCTATGTTCATGAGGGAGATTGGTCTGTAATTTTCTTTTTTTGTTCTATCTTTGCCTGGTTTTGGTATCAGGGTGATGCTGGCCTCATAGAAGGAGTTTGGTAGAATTCCTTCTTTTTCTATTTCCTGGAAAAGCTTAAGAAGCAATGGTGTTAGCTCTTCCTTAAAAGTCTGGTAAAATTCAGCAGTGAATCCATCTGGGCCTGGGGTTTTTTTAGTTGGGAGATTATTGATAACTGTTTGGATCTCCATGTTTGTTATAGGTCTATTTAAGTGATTAATCTCATTTTGATTTAATTTAGGTAGGTCATGTAGATCAAGGAAATCATCCATTTCATTCAGATTTTCATACTTTGTGGAGTATATACTTTTATAGTATGTCCCTATGATTTTTTGAATTTCTCTGGAATCTGTTATGATGTTACCTTGTTCATCTCTGATTTTATTAATTTGTGTCTCTTCTCTCTTTCTTTTGGTCATATTTGCTAAGGGTTTATCAATCTTGTTTATCCTTTCAAAGAACCAACTCTTTGTTTCATTAATTCTTTGGATTTTTTTTTTTGTTTCTATTTCACTAATTTCTGCCCTAATCTTTATTATTTCTTCCCGTCTACTAATTTTTGGTTTGCCTTGTTCTTCTTTTTCCAAGGCTTTAATGCAAAGCATTAGGTTGTTTACTTGTGTCATTTCTAATTTCTTAATATGGGCACTTAAGGCTGTAAATTTACCTCTTAGAAGTGCCTTCATTGTGTCCCAGAGATTATGGTATGTTGTGTTCTCATTATCATTGGACTCTATAAATATTTTGATTTTCTTCTTGATTTCTTCATTGACCCATTCATCATTTATTAGTGTATTGTTTGGTTTCCATGATTTTGTGTATGCTCTATAGCCTTTCTTGCTACTGATTTGTAGTTTAATTCCATTGTGGTCAGAGAGAATGCAGGGAATTATTTCAATTTTCCTGAATTTGTTAAGATTTGCTTTGTGTCCTAATATATGGTCTATTTTAGTGAATGTTCCATGTGCTGCTGAAAAGAATGTATATTCTGCAGCCTTTGGATGAAATGTCCTGTATATATCTGTTAGGTCCATTCCTTCTATGACCTCATTTAGTCCAGATGCCTCTCTGTTTATTTTTTCCCGGGATGACCTGTCAATTGATGAGAGTGGGGTGTTAAAGTCACCCCCCACCACTGTGTTTGGTGTTATCTGTGACCTTAGTTCTAATAGTGTTTGTTTGCTGAATTTGGGAGCCCCCATGTTAGGTGCATATATGTTTAGGATTGTAATGTCCTCCTGTTGGAGTGTGCCCTTAATCAATATAAAGTGACCTTCCTTATGTTTCTTGACTAACGTTGGGCTAAAGTCTACCCTGTCCAATATTAGTATAGCAACCCCTGCTTGTTTTCTAGGCTCATTTGCTTGTAACTCCGTCTTCCAACCTTTCACCCTAATATAATGTCTATCCTTTGTAGAAAGGTGAGTTTCTTGGAGAAAACAAATTGTAGGATCCTGCTTTTTAACCCAGTCTGCAAATCTATGTCTTTTCGTTAGGGCATTGAGCCCGTTGATATTAAGAGATATTATTGAATGGTGTGTATTTATGTTTGCCTTTTTTTTTTTTTTGTGGTTCTGGTTCTACCTGTGCTCTCTTCTGTTAACTAGTATTTGAGTATTGCTTGTTTTTTCTAGGTTCCTTATATGTGTGCTTTTCCCTTTCTTCAGCATGGAGGATTCTATCAAGTATTTTATGTAGAGCTGGTTTTGTCTTCAAATACTTCTTTAACCTGCTTTTGTCATGGAATGTCCTTATTTCTCCGTCTATTTGAATGGATAACTTTGCAGGATAATGTAACCTTGGTTGACAGTTGTTATCTTTCAGAACTTGGAATATATCACCCCAAGCCCTTGTGGCTTTAAAAGTTTGTGTTGAATAATCTGCTGTAATCCTGATGGGCTTACTTTTGTAGGTAACTTGATTTTTCTCTCTAACTGCTTTCAATATTTTTTCTTTGGTGTGTGTGTTTGGAAGTTTGATTATAATATGTCTAGGAGAGGTTTATTCTAGGTTTTGTCTGGCTGGGCTTCTAAAGGCTTCCTGTATCTGTATTGGCACTTCTTTCCCAATTTGGGGGAAATTTTCTTCTATGATTTTGTTGAAGACACCTACTATGCCTTTTGAGTGAAATTCTTCTCCTTCTACTATGCCCTGAATTCTAATATTTGATCTTTTCATAGTGTCCCGAATATCTTGAAATTCCCACTCACACTTTTCTATAAGTTTGTCTTTTTCTTTGTTGGCTTGTATTAGGTCTGCCCTCTGGTCTTGTAGCTTAGATATTCTGTCCTCTCCTTCATCCATTGTACTGGTGAGATTTTCTACAGTGTTTTTTATTTCATTAACTGTGTTCTTCATTGCTAGTAATTCTGACTGGTTTTTCTTCATTATTTCTATTTCCTTATTTATGTCTTGTATTGCGTTCTTTATTTCATGAAATTGCTGTCCTGCATCTTCTTTGATTCCTTTGATTTCCTCTTTAAGTTCCTCTTTGACTCCTTTGATTTGTTCTCTGACTTCTTTGAACATATTTACAATCATTCTTTTGAAATCTTTCTCAGGCATTTCCTCTAATTCATTCTCACTGGAGGTCATTTCTGATGCATTAATACTTTTAGGTTGATTTATATCGTGTTGCTTTTTAGTGTTTCTTGTGTTATAATGTATATAATTTTGCATCTTGGATTAAGTTAATGCTTGGATTTTGTAGCTAGCTTGGTTATGCTTAGCTGTATCAATTGATTTGATGTTATATATTTTCAGGGTAGGAGCTTAAGGCGTTAGATGTGGCTCTTAAGACTCTCAGAGTATCTACAAAGGTGCTCCTAGGGGTTGAGTTTCCCTGCTATGGGAGTATTCAAATAGGCTGAGTGGAATAAAACACAGGTAGATTCTAAAAGTTAACTAAACTCTGTACCCATTCAGTCAAAAACACCCCCAAGTATGTGTGCCAGAGTAGTTATTATAACAACTAGATCCTCTATCAACATAGAAGTTAAGATTTCTGGTCTGTTGAGGGATCCAAGTCAGCTTGTGACCAAATGAGACCCTTCCCTGTTGCAAACCCAGTTACCTTGGATGATTTTGGTCTCAGTAAAGTTGCTGCCTGGGTTGTCGGGCTTCTGTTCTGATTTATGGAGTTGGGCACTGGCTTTTCCTGTGGGGCAAGCCAAGCCTGGCAACTATGGCCCTGCAGATCAGCACCCCCGCTGCTGGAACTGCTGCTGCGAAAGCTGCCTCTGCTGGGCCTGTCAGCAGTTCAAGTTGCTGCTGCTGGGCCCAATCCTGCTGTTGCCTCTGCTGCTGCTGCTGTTGCTGCCACTTCTGGAGCCACTGCTGTTGCTGAAGCTGCTGCTGCTGGGTCTGCTGTTGTTTCCACTCCTGGGTCTGCTGCTGTGGGGTCTGCCACTGCTGGCGCTCCTGGGTCTGCTGCTGCTGGGGCCGCTGGTACTGGTTCTGGAGCTGCTGTTGTTACTGCTGAACTCTGCTCCTGCTTGGGTCCAGCTGTCGGCTCAAGTTGTCGTGGCCAGTCTCGGGACTGGTGTTCTGTTCGCAGGAGTTGGGCTCAGACAGTGGGGGAGGGGTGGGAGCTGTAGCTGCTCTGGTTCGCTCACTGCTCCATGTGTTCTTCTACCTCTACCTCGTGGTCTGCTCCTCCATTGCTCACTGCCGCTCTCCCTTCACGTTTCCTGAGTTGTGGAGAGCGCCGGTGTGAGGAGAACATCCCCGAACCTGGCTTTTCCTGTGGCTGGAGTTGAGCCTGGCGGCTTTCTGTTGCGCCCTGCCACTGCGGCGGTTGGCGGAGCTGCTGGGGCCACTTTTGCTAGCCTGTGCGGGCTCTGGATGCTCTGGATCTCTCCTACTTCTCCGCTGCTGCTTCAATTTCCTATACACCTCACTTTTTAGTAAAAGTGTGTATTTTGCTGAATTTTTTTGGTCTTTTTCCCCCCCAGGCTGCTTTGGCGTGGTACCTACTCCGTCATCTTGACCGGAAGTTCCCGAGAAATGATTCTTAACACACAGCAGAGTCTAACCAGCCTGATGTAATGCTGGTATTAAGACAAATTCAGTAGCCTGATGTTGAATGCCTGCTACAAACAGGCAACTTTGCAGATTCACAAAGACTTAAATTCAGTCAGAGAAACTGGGATTAGCCACCACGGGAAGTAGGTATATGAGTGACCCCAGAGTATAGCCAACAATGTGCTTGAATCAATTTGCATTAAGAGCTTGGTAAATGGAAGGGCTTGCAAAAAATAATAAAAATGTTGAAATTGTTTTAATAATTTATTTATTTATTTAATTTATGAGAGAGATAAAGAGTTTGGTGAGAGAAAAAGAGAGAGAGAGAAGAGGGAGAGAGAGAAAGGGTGCACAAGGGTCTCCAGCCACTGCAAATGAATGCCAATTGCATGTACTACCTTGTATTTGTGAGTATTGGGGAATCAAACTTGTGTCCTTAATCTTTGCAGGCAAGTACCTTAACCTCTGAGGCATCTCTCTAGCCATTTAAAAAACATTTTATTTATTTATTTGATTTATGAGAGAGATAAAATGGCAGGAGAGAAAGAGAGAAGAAAAAGAAGGAGGAGAAGGATGGGGAGAACTTGTTTTAAAAGCTTTTAATTCATTCAGAATCAAGGATATACCAAGGATAGCCTATGAATCATTCATTGATGGTTATAAAATTGTGGATAAATAATGTTGACAATAGTACTGAGTCTGGGCATGGTAGCACACACCTTTAATCAGAGCACTTGGGAGGCTGAGGTAGGAGGATTGCTTTGAGTTCAATGCCAGCCTGAGACTCTGTAGTGAATTCAGGTCAGCCTGGGCAAAAAAAAAGAAAAAAATAATAAATAAAAATATTACTGTGAGGCTGAGAAATTTTCTTCATTTATCAAAGGCCTGTGCAGATGATTTAAATATAGAATCACATTTGTGCAACCTCCTCCTGAACCTGAGCTGTTACTCAGAGTCAGAGTGGTTGATGAATGTTCCTGTTGCTAGAGATTCTTTCCTAATTCTAGAAAAATGCAAGTGATGGCATGTGATTTTCCATTTGAAGAACCATGGAGGCGGCCAAATGCAGCCCCAGCATTGAAGTCTGAGAAGCACACATTTGTCTGGAATCAACACCATTGACTGCCTCATGTCTAATAATTCAGGGGAGACCAAAAGAAGATAAAGAACTCCACGTATATTTAGTACAGATTACTTTAGATTGTTATGCCTTGTCAAAGGGGAAGAAAAGTTTGGAGACTCAGGTGGGATGAAAAAATGGTGGAATGAGGGCTAGACAAGATGGCTTAGCAGTTAAGGCATTTGCCTGTGAAGCCAAAGGACCCAGGATCGATTCCCCAGTACCCACGTAAGCTGGATGCACAAGGTGGCACGTGCAACTCTCTATCTCTCTCTCCTTCTTTCTTTCAATCATTGGCAGTGTCACTCAGAGTTACAGTCAGCCTTATCCCCTCCCCTTCAAGAATGTTAAGTTTCAGAACAAGCAGAGAGCTCTATTTCTGGAACTGTGTTACACTCACTAAATTATGAAACCAAATCTTATGTTAAAAGATGAAGATGATGGAGACTGTGCCCATTTTTTACATGACCACCTCACATCCAGCCTGGCTGTCTCTGGAGAATTGCTTAGATGACTGAGAGTAAGTGTGTCCTGCCTTCCTGGCAGCCATTGTGGTTGGCAATAGATACAGATGTTTAAAAGGCACTGTAAGGGTTAGATGCCACCATTTAATCAGCTTCCCACTTTACCCTGTTGCTTTTTTCCTTAGACATTTTTATTTCTATTGTAGCATCAGTAATAGACATCATAAAATCAATTTAAGAAAGAATAAACATGACTTAAACCTGAAAAATTTGATGGAATGAGGTCTATACACCATAGCTGAAGACACATAAGAAAGAATTCTAGATATAATAGAATATCCAATAATGACCAGTACACTGCCTAAATGCCTAATCAAGAGATGTTCAAGTTCAAATTTAAGGTAGTAATTAAACACGAAACACAGGTAAATGTGGAAAACCAGATGTTGGAAGGCACAGAAAAATAACATGTCTTTATATGGCAATTCACAGTGAAAGGCAGCAGACATATGCTGATCATAGGAAATTGGACACATTGCAGCTTCACAAATAGCACCACTAATACTTAGCAGTATGTGACTTGATAGAAAAGGAAATTTTGTTTAAGCAATCTAATCTATGAGGAATAGATTAGTAAAGAGGAACATCTTTATGTAAGCCAATTTATCAATGCATGATAGTATGATGGGTAGAGCTAAACAGAGATCAATTTCAATGATGGTTTCATGGGAGAATGCTCTAAGCAGCACATACTGTGCTTCCCTAACAAAAATCATACTCTCATGAAGGTAAGATTATATATATATAATATGTGTGTGTGTGTATGTATGTATTATATATGTATGTATGTATATGTAGGCACCTCAGTTTCCTAGATATCAATTGACAGTCATTGTCTGTTGGCAGTTCTTATGCTAAAGCAGAGCACATTGATAATATTTTTCAGTTTCCTTTTTGAAAATCTGTCTTTAGGACACCTGAGAGAAATTATGCAAATTGATTGATCTGGACACATTTTTCTTTTTCACAAGGTTGGTTGTAGAAAAGATGTTGAAAATCTTGTCAGAACAAGAGTATTGGCTTGAGATAGGTAAGCTCTCTAAATTCTCAAAAAATAGAAACAAGAAGGTCTTGTAAGGTTTAAAGTACAATTTTAAAGAACAAGAAGGCTGCATGGAGCTATGTGGTAGAGCACTTACTTGCCTGGCATGTTTAAGTTGTAGAGTTAAATCCCAAACACTAAATAAACAAACAAACAAATAAAGTAAAATAAATTTTAAAAATGAATGTCTTCTGTTTTTTTTCTGGTCTTTTCCTCCCATCCTTCTTTTTCTCTTATTTTCCATCCTTTTATGTCTTTCTGTCCCCCATACTCCACGTTTAGTATTCAGTAAAGATTTTCCTTAAAATTCTTAAGATGGAGCAAAAAAGCAGTGTTGTCATCTGGTAGAGGCTTTACCTCCTTAGTACTATCTGTTGACAAATTGATTTTGTCTGGCTTCTTTGAGTTAAAGTTAACAAAGTTGCATAACTTTAAGATGCACTTCATGATGTGAATTATGGTTATATTGTAAAATGATTATCATAGTTAAGTGACCTAACATGTATCACTTCTTCTACTTACCTTTAATTGTTGTTGCTGAAATGGTATAAACATCTAAAACCTACACTCAGTATATTTCAAGTATAAAACATTACATTTTTTTTTATCATCATAGCACACAATAGATCCTCACAATGGATTTATTCTAAACCAAAAGTTTGTACAATTTGAACAACTTTTACCAATTTTTGATTATTCTTATGTGTATTAAACAAACATATTTTCTGTCTAACATAGAGGCTGAAGGGTCTATTAAAGCAAAGAACTAACTTCTTGTTCCACCAAGCTTCATGGAACATTTGATTCTTAGCCTTTCAATTAGTAAGAAATAAGAGAAAGTGCTAGTTTCCTGTAACACCAAATTCTTATGCAGCAAGCACATATATGATATCCAGTTCAGTTCAGATATCGGATTTTTAAAAACATTACCAATTTTGAAGTTGCATTGTACTCCCTCATGATAAATAAATTGTTTTTGCTTTCTAACATTTGTGATTTCAAGTACTTGGTACATTTAACACTTGTGTGAATAAATGCCTCATAATTTGTTTACTATGATAATTATAAATGTCAACATTTTTTTTTTATATTCATCCTTAGAAGAATTGTTCACATGAAGTGCTATGATTCTGTCTTCAGTTCTTTACACTGGTAGCTGATATGAGAAGTTCAAAGATTTTATCATGGAATTTTTTCCGTAATTTCAAATTTTCACTTTTTTTTCTCCATTTGAGTGTATTTTGTGTGTGTGTGTGTGTGTGTGTGTGTGTGTGTGTGTGTGTGTGTTGGGGGAGGATTTATGTACACTTTGAATGGACTATGTCCATAGCAAAGAAGCAGAGGCAAACAAATTTGGGGTTTATTGTCTGTGTAAATGTACAGAATTGTGTATTTTAGGGTAGACTCAGAAAGAATCATTTATTGAGTGAAATATTTTCTTTTAAGAACTATCTTAAGCTGGGTATGGTGGTGCACATCTTTAATCCTAGCACTTGGGAGGCAGAGGTAGGAGGATCATTGTGAGTTCAAGGCCACTCTGAGACTACTTAGTGAATTCCAGGTCAGCCGGGCTAGAGTGGCAAAGGCAAATCAGAAAGTTGGTGTGTGCTTTGTCTGATAAGGACACAGAACTATCACTATCAATGTGAAAATCTCTGCAGTGTGCATCCCACAGAACTTCCTATAAGAATGGTCCCACCAAGGAAGGCTGGAGGTCTATTGGTTTGCTTAGTTAGGGATCATACCACCGGTTATCCTTCTCTGCTCTTACCTAGGGTGCACTAGTTTCTATTCAATGTTTAGATAGTTTAAATTATTTCTAAGAAATAAAAACAATATTTGGCTGGGCGTGGTGGTGCACGCCTTTAATCCCTGTACTCAAGAGGCAGAGGTAGGAGGATCACAGTGAGTTCGAGGCCACCCTGAGATTACATAGTGAATTCCAGGTCAGCCTGAGCTAGAATGAAACCATACCTCAAAAAAAAAAAAAAAAATCAATATTTGTTTGAAGAGGAATTGCATACTTACTATGCCCAAGGTTCCATTTCTGCTAATTAAAAAATAATTCAAATTTCCTGTACAAATAAAACTAATAATCAGGATTGATGTAATAGCTATTGTTATTTTTGACTTAAAATGTAGTTTAAAGTTAATATTTAACCAAAACACACATTATACTATCGACTGCACATTTCAATCTTTGTCTTGTCTTCTTAGCTTTAATCATAGGAATGCTTTTTGTGACTAGCGTTAGAGAGCCATGTTCAGAGAATCACAGATTAGGGTGGGGTCTTAATGCCTCTGTGTGCTGCGAGGCCCTGGGGTGGTCATGGGTGCTTCACTCTCAGGGCTGTTCTTTGGCATTTCTTTTGACTGCATGTGGAATACCACAGAGTCAAACCTCAAATGAAATGAAAATTTCTCAAATGAAAGAGGAAAATTTAATATCCAAGTGTCTGCAAGTATAAGATACCCTAGAATTGAGATTTACACAATGTTTCTGCTATCTGTACATGTGGCTCTGAGGAGAACTTTATTTTAAAAGACAGAACAGATGGGAAATAAATAAAGGCTTGGGTTCAAATGGAATTTGGCTTTGCTTCCACAAAGCTGTCTTTAAAATTTTGGGAAGATTCAGGAACTAGTAATCAACTCAAACTTACTTAATATTATTTAAATGAAAGAAAAAGTCTAATCTTTGGTGTGCATTGTTTTAGGAGCAAATGTAGTCACATGCTTTGAGGATAGATTTGAATTAAGCCTAATTAAAAACTGATGGTAGTTGCTGTAAAATTCTGGTAATAATCTGTGAGTTACAATGAGCTGTAGAGTATAGAAAGAGTTCAGGTGATATTTAATATAAAACTTGAATTTATTTTATTTTCTTGTAGTAGTGTTCTTGTAGTAGTGTTTAATTGAGAGACCACCAAGTTTTCAAGTAAATTATGTATGGTGATAAATATTTTTTAATATTTTACTTTTTTTAGTAGACTGGGAAATATTTACTTTAACCAGGACTCTAAAATGCATTTATAAAGCATAGTTCATTTTTATATAAAAAACTAAAGTCTTACTTTCTTAGTGGTAGAACCAAATTATAAGATATGTTTATACTTGTTATCATTTTGTAAAACTCTGAAACCTTACATACTTTAGTACAAAGGATGATTTGTATGCAAAATCAATGTTTGCATATTTAAAAGATGATTATCAAATCAGAAGATTATCTAAATTTTAGATTTTACTATCTACTGTTTATGTTTATTATTTCCTTACTAATTGATGCTTTCAAATCAGATGAGGAAGAGGGGAAGGAAGATGCATTTTATTACTAAAAGTGAGCATTTGGAGAAAGATGTTAAACAAAGTAGTTGAAAAGAGTTTAATATAATGGGCTGCTTTTGTGAATTTCCTTTTCCTTGTTTGTTAAGGAGTTATTGTACTTGGGCCTTATCTTTCTAGTAGACATCATTCAGTAAGAACTTAAAATATTTTTTTTTCCTTTTTTTATTAATTAGTTTTATACTTAGTGAATACAGTCAAGTTGGTACCAAAGTTAGGCTCGTCCATGTCCTACCCCCTCCCCTTGGCTCCTCCTTGTTAAGGTATATGGGTCATGAATTGTGGAGTTAGCCCACAGTTATGGGTAAGAGATATTTTTTAAAAATATTTTCATTTATTTGATAGAGAGGGAGAGAGAGAGAGAAGGGAAGCAAGGAAGGAAGGAAAGAAGGAGGGAAGGAAAGAAGATTGAAAGAAAGAAGTGGGTACACCAGGGTCTCCTACCACTGCAAATGAACTCCAGATGCTTGTACCACTTTGTGCATTTGGCTTTATGTGGGTCCTGGGGAATTGAAGCAAGGTAATCAAGTTTTGCAAGAAAGTCTCTTTAGTTGCTTAGCCATTTCTCCAGTCTCCTAACACATTTTTTTTTTGTTGTTGTTGTTTTGTTTTTGTTTTTCAAGGGAGGGTCTCACTCTGGTCCAGGCTGACCTGGAATTAACTCTGTCATATCAGGGTGGCCTTGAACTCATGGCAATCCTCCTACCTCTGCCTCCCGAGTGCTGGGATTAAAAGCGTGCGCCACCACGCCGGCTTCCTAACACATTTTTAATGCATTGTGTTATATGCATTTTCCTTGAAAAACATGAACAAACAGCTATTCACACCAGATAGACTATTGACAGCAGACCAGAGACATGATTCAACCCAAGTCAAATTTGGTGAATGAGGGCTGGTAATATGGCCCAGTGGTCAAAGGCACTTGCAAAGCTTGATGGTGGGGGTTTGATTCTCCAGTGTCAGGCAAAACCAAATGCCCAAAATGGTCTGTGCATCTGGAGTTCATTTGTAGCAGCAAGAGGCCCTGGAGTTATCTCTTTTTTTTCTGTCTCTGTCTGTCTCTCCTTCTCTCTCTCTCTCTCCAAATATATATATATATATTTAATATTAATTAACTTAATGGTGAACCAATGAGTTTCTTGGGATTGCTTATAGTAGCATGGGTGACTGAAAAGCAGCAGTGTCACTGAAAACCCTACCCAATCATGTAACCCAAAACCCAAAAGTTACAACCCTTCAGCTCCTGGCACAGCTTTCAGTTAACCCCCTGTGAAAGTATCTTCCCCATCCCATCCCATCACAATTGCTAATTGCTTTGGTAACCTTGGGAAGGGGCACTCAGAATCTTGTAACTTTCAGGAGCTTCTATAACTTTGAAAGTTTCCTTAGCTTTCTGAGTCTTGAGAGCCTTCCCAGAGGAGGGAATATTTCTATGCAGAGCAACTGGCTGTACAACACATTTTTACCTTTAGTATATATAGTGAAGTTAGCTCAGGATGAAAAAAAAATACTTTGTACAATTTATGTTTTGTATGTTTGTTATAGTTTTTCTAAGGGTTTGCTTTCCTTCTTCAAGTGCTCTTAACTATTATTTATTGCCTCTCTTGCTCTCTTGTTCTCTTTCTCCCTTGAATAAGTACAAAACTTTAACTGTGTGTAAGACCTTCATGTCTATTTGTTAGCAGTATAGCCTCTGGAGTAGGAAATTTCCATTTCCATAGACATCCAGGCACAAATGGACAACTGCCTTCACATCCAAATAGTTAGCTTGTGCTTTTGTATCTAGTCTTCCCTCAGGGTCACTGTGTCAACTATGGTGGGTTATAAGGCTACAAAATATAACCAATACAGGTTATAGCTCAAGCCACTTTTCTCTGGGGACATTTCCCAGCAAGTAGTCTGAAACTGCAGGTTGAGGCTGTTGTATGCAGACATGGCTGATGCCTGATGTAGCTAGTCTTTGCCACCTCATCCCATGTAAGGGAATTTAAAGCATACAATATTACACAGGGCAGTTTATGGGTGAGACAGGAGAGTGGCATGTATAATTTTCATGTGAAATTTATGGTCACATATCCACAGGAACTGCAAAACAAAATATAGTCCAGTGACTAGAAAGAACTGGAAGGTGGAGTTTGATGTTAATGGTTATTGGTCCACAGTGGTAAGTGGCCGTCTAGGGCTAGAACTAATTATTAGCCTCTTGCCAAAAAAAATATGCTAGTTGAAATAGTTATGGTAGCTCACACACAGAAGCAAGAGGTTTGCCATGAGTTGGAGACCAACCTGGTTTACATAATGAGTTCCTGGGCATACTGTGCTACAGAGTAAGATCCCCCAATAAAAAAAAAAAAAAGCCATAAAAAACATAACCTTTCCAAACAAAAACATGACAAGAACAACAAATGTTAGTTTGTTGTTGGGAAGTCTTATTTAGAAAAAAATAATTCTTACTTTGGTTAGGAGATTTGCTGTATGTGTTAAGTAATTTAGATGAATGTTAAATCTGCCCTTAGTCACTTAGCCAAGAGAATGTTAACGTAATACTGCTGTATTTCCTTTTATTCTTTGACATTTAAAAATATAGTTGGAATCATATTACACACAATTTTGTGTTTTTAATTGATAATTTGAGCTTTACCTCATGCCAGTAAACATACTTGAAAACACTGTTAGGGCTCTGTGGATTTTTATCATAAGTTTGCAGTATAATTTATTTAATCATTCTCATTGGTAGAACTGACAGTTCTCCATTGCTTATTATAAATAAGCCTGGTCAATAGCTTTTGTATATAAATGTATGCCTGTACTGCTGATTATTACCTCAGTTACTTAATGACTCAAAGAGTAGTAATATACTTAGAGTTCTTAGTGCATACTGTTAATTTGATTTTCAAGGAATTTATGCCAATTTAATTTTCCCTAGCAGGAATGAGTGCATCCTTATGATGTGTGCAGTTGCCAGAGGTTCTAATGTTGTAGGCAGCATTTCCTGGAGGCACAAAACCAATAGAATGCACAACTAGGTATTATAACAAGGGATTCACTTCAATGGCTTACAGAATAGGATATGAGTCGTCTCACTGTGGTCATCCTTGCTCTGGGGAGGTTGAGAACCTGATAGTGCATCCACTGATAAAGCCAGATGTTTCAGCAGTTGAAATCTAGTGCTAAAGGCCTGGAAATTTCTGGAGAGTCCCTAGTCTTCAGTTCTCATTGGAAGGCCAAAGGAACTGGAATTGGATCTCAGCAAAGTGTGTCAGCAGCAATGATGGATATATTCACTAGTATGAAGTGAAAGCAGACAGGCAAGCTACTCCTCTTTGGCTTCACAACTTTTTATACCTAGGCCACCTGTTTGAAGGTATTGTCTACCTTGAGATAGGATCTTCATCCTTCAGTTAGTCCTTTCTGGAAATGCCTTCATAGAATAACTCAAAAGGTATGCTTTTTAGTTGACTCCAGGTGCTATTAACTTGGCAATGAAGATTAATCATTATAACCCACAATTGCGTTTTAAAATTTATTTATTTTTTATTAATTAGTTTGGTACTCAGTGAATACAGTCAAGTTCTCTCATGTATTATTCTGAGTATCTGAGTAAGAACCTCCATTTATACAAACATATCCAGCAACTTTTAAAGCCCCTTTTCTCATATCAGGTAAAAATTATAAGGAACTTAGATACTCTTTGAGGAGTGAATGTTTAAATCTATGACACTATACTATAGAACGCTAAACATTAAAAAAGATAGAGCTAGAAAATTCCAATAAATACAAGAGGTTGGTAATTCCCAGTAGGATATGTTATTACATATGTATTATACAGTCAGAATAAGTTAAATACTGTATGATTTGAGTTATATAGCATTTTTGAAGTGAAGTAAACCCCAGGAAAACATGTTTATCCCAGCCATGATTAAAGATAGGGGACATGAAGAAGTAAGAGTGATGGCAAAGAGGCAGTGCAAATATCTTCCTGATGAGGGAGCTGTTTTGAGAAACACACATAAATACACACACACACACACACACACACACACACACACACACACTTAACAGTATCAGGGAATAGACCAAGACTGGAGGTGAATTTTATCAACTTCAATTCTGATTGTGTATGATTGGGTAATGTATAGATAAAATCTCTATACTTTCTTGAAATTAAACAGTATTGTATAATCATTTGAAAAGTCTATTAAAATAACGCATTGAATTGTTTATCATATAGCTTTAGACCATTCCATATAATAACAATGCAAGATTTTGGTGTTTAGGAAAGGGTCTCCCAAGTTTATAAACCCTAGTTTTTTGTCTTGTCCTATTTTAAACAAAGAATTGATAAAAATAAACTCAATAAGGATAAATCATGAGTTGTTAAGTTTATTTAGGGAGGAATCACAAATTGTTGGATTTATTTGAAGAAAATTAGGACCTAGAAAGAAAGCTAGATCAAACTCATAAGCACATAGAAAGTAGAAAAGGAGTTTTCATGTGGAAAACACAGCACAGTCCGTGTGATTCATCTATGAGAAATGGCTGGGGAAGAGTCATAAACATGTGGAAGATAGAACCTAGATGCTTAGTAGGTAGGCTTATAAGACTCACAGAGCATCATCCCTGCATTTCCCCAGGGAAGAAATTTGAGAGTGCAAATGATGGTGGCTTAAAGAAGAATAGCTGAGGGAAAATGTCAAAACAGAAACCAATTAGTTCAGATGAGAAATTACACAGGCAACAGACCCAGAGTTGGAGAAAGCATGTACCTGGTAGATATAGTGTAAGGGAAATACACACATGGTAGATTCAGAGACCAGAGGAAAATCATACATGTAACTGAAGTGAGAAGTTTCCCCTCAGTATGAAGCAGAGGCAAACAGAAAATCACCCAGATCAAGAAACAGTACTCTCTTCTCCCCCTCATCCAGCCAGGTTGGGTGAGAGGGAAAGGCAGACTCACAGTGTATCCCTGTGACCAGAACCAGGAAAGGGAGGGATGAAGGAAGAGGGGAAAGAAGGGGGAGACTGGAAAACAGCAGGGTTAGGCCTTTATAGTAGACTGAAAATGGATTTTTTCACTAGAATCAAGTATGCAAGGGGAAGACCCAATTTGTTTGCAGAGCTGAAGGCAGACCCCAGGGGGCTGACCACCTAAATATGTAGAATGTAGACTGCAGGGGCACTGTAGCTGCTGTAGATGTAGTTTCTAACTGAGCTAAAGTAACTTCTCCCTATTTCTCCCTCAATAAGGTTCTATTTTTTCTTTTTAATTTGGGACCTTTTTAATTTTTATACACATGACAAGATTTTATAACCAAGAATAGGCAGCTACATAGTACAAGTTTACATTCATGAGGAGTGGTTAAAAAATTCAACTAAAACCCCACTTCTTCCTTGACCCACAATCCCAATATGTTACAGTGCAGGGGAGAAGGTTTGGGGGAGCATCCAAAACAAGTCTCTCAAAAGAAACAACTTAAAAATTTCACATTCTCTCTCCGTACAGGATCCATGATGAAAGGGTTCTATTTTTTTCACGGATGGAACTTCCCTGGAATTAGAAAATTGTTTCTTTTGGTCCCTTCCTGTAACTTTTAGCTGATCATTCATGTTTGAACTATAGCTGAAACTAGTATTTTTTCTCTGCTTAAATTTTCTCCTATTACCTTTCAAAATTGTTTTAACTGCGAGAATTCAGTTAGTGATATTTCTCCCATTCTCAGTGTATAATGCTGGATCATTATGTCTGTATGAAGCCCTTCTAAATGCTCATTACACACTCACTTTCACTTCCTTATTACTGGTACCCACATGTGAAATAAATGTGAACTGCTTCTCAAGGGCTCATGGACTTTAACACTTGGTCTCCATCTGGTGCTGCTGTGTGCGAAGGTATTGAAACCTTTGGGAGGTAGAGCATTGTTCCAAGAAGAGGATTACTGGTGGTGGGCCTTAAAGTTTTAGAGCCAGACCCACTTCATGTTCACTCTCTGTTTCATGACCAGTTGCCTCTTCTTCTGTTTCAAGCCTTTCCCACTTTCTTAACCTGTAGCCAAAATGAAACCTTCCTCTCTTAAACTGGTTCTTGCCAGATATTTAGTCAAAGCAACAATAAAGCAATCAATACACTATTCTAATACTCCACATACAACACTTACTTTCTGCTTTATGTATGGATGATGGATGTGTCCTTGTTAAATGTGCAATATTGTGTATTTTCACATTTATATAAATATTGTGTCATATATATGTGTTAAAATTGTCTAGCAATGTGTGAATTTTCATTATTATATATATACATTTGCTTATGAGCTTGTTGAGGTATTCCAAACATTCAATCATAAATTTGGTTACTATGATATTAAATATAAAAACTGCTTTGAGGAAACTCAAACTTTTCACTATGTTTAATACATCCTTGATAAAAAGTTTAACAGTAGGTAATACCTATTGACAGTGACTATGTTTTCTTTTTCTCTTGATATTTTAATAGGGGAGTATTCCTATCACTTCCCTAATATTTCTTGATGATGGTTTTGGTATGCAAACTTAAATTATTTTTACTACATTTGCTGAATGTAGTCTAATAGGTAGGTGTCCATTATTATACATTATCTCTTATTAGTAATTTCAATTATAACAGTCAAAATAATTTCAAAGAATGAAACCTATTTATGACTTCTTGAAAATGATATGGACAGATGTATTTACATTGTAATAAAATTGCTATTTCATATACCTAAGCAAATTCTAGGCAAATCGGTGTTAGCTTATTTGAAATTCTTTTTTTCTGCCACTGACAGGTGCTCAATTCCAGTTCTCTATGTGTTATTGTCTCAATGCAAAATACATTTAATCTTTAATGTTTTTGTGAATATATTTGAGATTGGGACCTGAAGAAAGTGATCATGGTTAAATATTGCTAGAATGACAGAGACCTAAGTCAGAAGACTGGTGCTCTCAGAAAGAAATAAGACACCAGGGCTGTATTTCCTTCTACAAAGACTCATTGAACAGATGGCTGACTACAAAGCAGGAGAGCTCACCAGAACATGGTGATGCTTGTTTCTTCCACATCAACAAGATATTATGCTTTATTGTTTAAGCCACCCAACCCTTGGTATTTATTGTTATTGCGGCCCTAGCTGATGAAGACACTAATACTAACACAAGAGTAATTGTCATATTAATCCTGTGGCAGAGAGGATTGTGAGTCAGCTTCCCATGAGAAAACATTTGATAATAGTCTATTCTTATTCTAGTGGTCAGGCATGAAATAAAGCAAATGAAACATTGGTTTGATGTTTTCTCACTCCTAACAAGGTTCATGAAACAGCAACTACTTTCCCTAGCACCTCAGTGCCTTACATTCCTAGTCTCCATTTATGCATCATTTCCTGTCTTTTTTGACACTTAGTAAATGAAATTATTCTGCAGTCTAATTCAATTAGTTTATTGGAGGCATATTGTAAGCTATGCTTCAGAAATGCAAAATAGTACATTGCTTATGCATATGAACATTTTTCTCAAGTAGAAACCATTCCAAGAGTCAGAGCCATCTAGAAAATTATATAATTGCATTTAATTATTTTGTTATCAATTGGCATCATTTTTATTTTCTCAAGGAAATATGTCATAACAATCTGATGTTTTCTCCTATCTACTTTTGGGTCTTATTCTCAGATTAAACATACTAAATTTGTGGTAGATTTGCAACATAAATAGAATATGGATTTGGTGATAAGTATGAGAAAATATTGTCATTTATTTATATTTAAAGCCTGTACTTCAGTGCCTGAAACGTATTTGGAGAACAGATAGCTACATATTTTATACATTATGACAAAAAACTCCCTTTATATGAGATTTAACTTATATATAGGTTTGAAACATTCTAAAATTGATTTTTAAAGTTACATTTATTAATTTTTAGAGATAGACTCTTACCATGTATTCCAGGCTACCTAGGAACTACAGAACCCTTTGCCTCTCATGTGTTGGGATTATAGGTATGTGCTACCACATCCCTGCAACTGATTTTAAAGTGCTTCTCAGGAAATAATTCTGTAAAAATTTCCAAAGAGTTCATAAAAGGTTATGAATCACTGGGATATAATTGTTTACTAGAAATAATCAATGATTAAGTATTCTAAACATAAAGGAATATTGAAATCATATGGAAATTAGGTCACTGACATTGTTATTGAAGCTAAAGAAAATGGCATGTGACTCCTTTTCCTTAGGATGAGGTACAGGTAAAATACTGTACATATTCATTCTAAATTCTTCATTGCGGAAAACTGGCCATTGACTTGCTCTGAGAAAAGTGGAGGTCCAGTGAGGAATCACTAGCAGACAACTGTACTTTATTTGGTAAACTCCACTATTATCAGCAGCTCTTTTTGTTGTTGTTCATTATTTCTTTCTTTATTTATTTATTTGAGAGCTACAGACACAGAGAGAAAGACACATAGAGGGAGAGAGAGAGAATGGGCGCACCAGGGCTTCCAGTCACTGCAAACGAACTCCAGACGCGTGCGCCCCCTTGTGCATCTGGCTAATGTGGGACGTGGGGAACCGAGCCTCGAACCGGGGTCCTTAGGCTTCACAGGCAAGTGCTTAACCGCTAAGCCATCTCTCCAGCCCAGCAGCTCCTATCTGATAGCTGCTGTCAGAAAGTTTTTTTGCGTAGAAAGTATCTCAGGTTAAATGAAGTAACTATGAGAGACAATTTATTTTTTTTTTTTCCTGTTTGATGAAACCAAAGGTCATTCTGGTTACTTCAATTTCCTTAATTTACTGACAATTTGTAATTGAACAATGGCTTAGAAGCTAGGTTAAAATGCTTCTGAATGTGTAAGAAAATATTTTGCATAAGTTATGTCATCCTTATATCATTATCTAGGAAATGGGATATATTTGAGCATTCTAACAAGAAAGCTTGAAAAGCAAGTGTGACCATACTGCGGTATACTTGATGGTTAATTAAAAGGGAGATGCCATAGTGCACAGAAATCTGTCTGCCCTTTAGCCTTTTCCCTGCCATTGACATCATTTTTGCTCAATTTAGATGCTAATAGGTATTCAGAGGTTTTTATTTTAAAAATCCTCTCAACTCTTTTTTTTTAGTGATATTTATCAATTTTAAACTAGATACAATGCCATAAACACTCAGCTGGATTTTATTTGAGTATTTAGCTGCAAATCCCACCAGAACTATATGAATACTAAGAGATGATTTATGTTATAGTTTAAAATGAACAATGAGCAAAGATGCATGGATTTGTCTTCAAAGAAAGATCGAATCTAGTTAAGTCACAATTGATTGGGGAAAAGTTTCAAGAAACAAACAATTCTTTGGTGGGGTAAAAGGAAATTTGTTAGGCTATAAGGACAATTCTGTGGAGTTATGGTGATCTTGGGTTTATATGTTTGGCAAATAGAATTCATAATGGGATGTGTAACTCTGAAATGTCATACAGAGAAATTCCATATCATTGTTTTTCCAGAGATAGTTCAGTAAAGTCAAGGTTAGATTGGATCAAGATAGAGTGGCAATGCAACTTAGCTGAGAAAATTGGATGTGGCCAGATGGAGAAGGAACAGTGAACAATAGTATAAAACTGCCTGGCCATGAAGAGCTTCAGAAGGTGGCAATAATTTTGTATCATCTCAAAATATTTAACAATTATTTATATTTATGTAGCATCCTCATGTTGATAGTTTAGCCACATATTGTTAACACTTTATGGGTTTATTGTTTTATTCTTTAGAAAGTTAGATCTTACAGAATGAAATCTAAGTTTGAGATTATAATATATCACTGGAGATTTATTTGAAGTTGGGGCTTGTGTCTGTGTAGCCTGTGTAGATCATACACTCAGAAACAAAAGGTCGGTAAATTGCTCTTAGCATGATGGCATGAAGCTGATATTACTAACTTCTGGTGCAGTTTGGGGCTACGGTCTTGATTTCTGCTAAGGTGCCAGCAGGTTTTTACACCTGCTTTAGTATCATACATGAAGATTATCATTGTCTTGACAAAAGGCAAATTAACATCCTGCCATTGTTACAAAAATAGTTCTGACCTTATAGATTCCCTGAAATGATCTGAGGTACTTCAGAAGGTCTAGAGACCAAGTTCTACATGAAGAAGGTCTTGCAGTAGGACAATCAAAGAGATGAGGGTATACCCTTTCTTTGTAGATATTCCTTTAATTTGAAAGTGCAATTCTCTTGCCTGAAAAGTCATACTGGGTATAGTTATTTTCTTTAATTTGAAAATGTCTGATTTTCTCCTTTGGGGGAATTAAATGAACTTTTTGGAAAAATATTTCTTTGTGGTATGTCTATGTGGGGTGTGTGTGTGTGTGCTTTTATGCATGTGTGGGCACATATGGATATGGGTGCCTGTGCACTTTTGTGCACATTTGGTAGTGCAGAGGTTGAAATTGTTTTTGTCAATTGTTGTCCACTGTTTTTGTTGAGACAGAGTCTCTCATTGGAGTTCAGAGATTGTCGATTTTGCTAGTCTAGGTAACCAGCTTTCCCATCTCTGCCACATAAGTATGGGGATTACAGGTGGCTGCCATACTTGCTCAGCATTTGCATGGGTGCCAAGTATCTGAAATCAAGTTCCCATGGTTATGTGGCAAGTGCTTTTGCCTAATGAGCCATGTCCCAAGTCCAAATATTACTGTATAAAATTAAAGGTATGATAACTCTTAATGATGATTTTAAAACTTTTTTATATTGTTCTAAAATGTGCTAGATTTTATTTAGGAAAACAAGTGAGTACAGAAGAACTAGAGCCATATATATATATATATATATATATATATATATATATATATATATATATAGAGAGAGAGAGAGAGAGAGAGAGAGAGAGAGAGAGAGAGCGCCATATATATATATATATATATATATGTAATCTTCTCTGCAATTATTCAAAAAAGGAAGTTATCATTAGAAATGTCAAAGAATCTTTTTCAGTACTATATATACATTGTTATTCAATTATAAATATTCTGTTATTAATGTTGAGGCATGGAAATATACCTTCTAAATCGGTAATTATGCTTGTTTTACTAAAACATTTAGCAGTTATCAGTCATAATAAATTGTTTGACCACATATAACAATTTGTTCATCTATAGATGTATTGATAAATTTCAAGATCTTCATGTACCATCTACATATTAATAGGAGAAATTTTGTACATGGTTATTTTATCTGGCATGAAAGTTACAAGATCATCAAGAAGATTTTCTAGAACTAAGTAATCTCAACTAGAATATATTCAGGGAAATGTTTACAAATACTTGATTTCAATTCTATAGTGAATAAAATGTTATTAGCATAAGACAGACTAATAAACATGTTTGCTTGAAATTTTTCTCTGTATGTTGGTTTGCCATTATATAGGCAAGGCCCAAGTCCTTTAATTATGTCTGAATTAATTTAAAATACTTGAAATTCACCCACACTTGCAGTATTTATCTCTCCATGGAAACAGCATGCTTTGGGCTGTTACTAAATAATACACACGTAGGATATTTCCACTTTCATATTTAACAAAACAGTCTTTCTGATTATGCTATTTTTCTTGTACTATATGAAAATCCAATAAAAGCTAATACTATTTTAAATGTATCTAGACAAAGATGCTCTTGCTATCCTTTATTCCAATGTTTGCTTTTAAATATATTTTTTTTTCCATCAGAGCTATTTTGGGTTCACAGAAAAATTGAGGGAGAAGTAAAAACATTTCCTATATCCCTTTTCCTTCCAGGAATCATGGTCTCTTGCTTTAACAGCATCCCTCACCCAAGTGGTGCATTTGTTACAATGGATAAACCCACATAGACAAATCCTCATTCAAAGTCTATAGTTTATATTTGCAGTTAAGTTTTGGTATTGCATGTTTTATTGGTTTGAATGTATATAATGATTTGTCCACCATTAAATATCATATAGTGTATTTTTCTATTTTAAAGGTCTTCTGTGTTCAACTGAGTCTCTTTTCTTGTTCTTAACCCCTGACCATCACCTATTTTTCTGTTTCCATATTTTTGACTTTTCTAGAATATAGTCTAGTTGGAGTCATACAAAAAGCTGTTTTTTCAGATTTGTTTCCTTCACATAGTGAAATAGTCTTAAGGTTCCTCCTTTTTTTTTTTTATAGCTTGGTGGCTTATTTCTTTCCAGTATTTAATTATATCCCATTGTTTGAGTTTTCTAGTTTATCCACATACCTCTTGAATGACATTTTTGGGTAATTTCAAGGTTTGTCAATTTTAAGTAAAGATATCATAAACATACATATACCAATTTTTGTATATACCTAAACTTTCAATATGTTTGGTTAAATTGCAAGGAACATAATTGTTGAGTCACATGGTATGAACATGTTTAACATTGTCAGAAGCTGCCAAACTATCTTCCAAATGGCTTTACCATTTTTCATTCCCAGTAGCAATAAGGGAGTATTCCTCCTGCTTAAAAACCTTGTGAGACTCCTTTTTTGCAGATTTGTTAAGCTATTTGTGTCTTTGGACCAAAAAAATGTGAATGTTGTAAGAATGAGATTAATTTATATTCTGCTGTTGTTGAATTAAGTAGCTCCTAAATATCTACTTTAAGCAGCTGATTGGTGATGTTATTGAATTTAATTCTGTTTACTGATTTTATGCAGAGCATGTTCATTTTTACATAGATGCATTTTGAAATTTTCCTCTGTAATTATGTGCTTATCTGTATTTCCGTAGTTTTATCAGTTTTGTCTAGAGCCATACATGGTAAGGACTATGCCTTCTTGATGAATTAACCCTTTTATCTTATGTTGCCCCCCTTTATTCCTGATAACCTCCTTTTTCTATTCTTTCCGTATTAGATATTTACCTCCCACCATGGAAAAATTCAGCTGAGGGAAGTTTGTGCCATGTCCTTACTCCAGGTCCATTAGAGTCTGTTAAAACCCCAGCAGGTTATGATCCCTTGAAATTGTTTCTCTTTGAGTCAGGAGGAGGTCACCAAGAGCAGAATTCTGTGGTGTAATTCAGTATGGTCCAATTCCCTTTTCTTGGTTATAATCATGAAGTGCTTTTGTGCAGTAATAACTGTAAGAACCTGGTAGACCTCACTGAAATGTGTAGGGCCTTGAACGAATGTGTCTCTCTGCAGGATTTAATCTCTCAATCTTTTTCACACTGAGGCTCTAGAAATTTATCAAAAATTCATTCATTTCCCTGGCACTGGCTTTTGAGGAGGGGGCTGTTACTGAGTTTCTGCTCTATAATGTTGAAATGCTCTAAGCCTGCTTACATGTATTTCACGTTTGGGGACAATAGTTTTCCCTGTGGCCTCTGTTCCCTTTTGAATTTAAAATTTGCTGGGATTTCACTTTCAGTCTTTTACATGATAGTAGGGCATGGGCTCACTCATACTTCTTACATGCTGGATAGAAACTAAAATTTACCACTATATATTTTAAAGTATGCACCTTATATTGTAATTTGTGATTTCATATTTCAGCATGTCATTTGTGCTTGATGTTGGAATATTGTACAACAAAAATAACAAACAAATAGAACATATTGATTATTTCTTGCTTCAAATACTGAGGAAGCGTTCTTTTCTATCAAACATCAAATATTTTTATTTTGTATTCTGTGAAATGTTTAGTCAAGAGACATATTTATTTATTTATTTATTTGAAAGTGACAGAGAGACTGGGAGAGAAAGAGACAGATAGAGAGGGAATGGGCGGGCCAGGGCTTCCAGCCACTGCAAATGAACTCCAGACGCGTGCACCCCCTTGTGCATCTGACTAACGTGGGTCCTGAGGAGTTGAGCCTTGAACTGGGGTACTTATTCTTCATAGGCAAGTGCTTAACTGCTAAGCCATCTCTCCAGCCCTAGTCAAGAGATTTATGATTCAGTGATTACAAGTAAATATGTAGTATTTGCCACTTTCAAATCCCTTCCTGGATTAACCTAAACGTATATCATATATATATAATGCTGGTTCCCTGGGACCACAGAAATTTTTCAGAAATGTTCTTGTAAGATTATTTATCTGGGCTCAGTTTGTATATTGAAATGTCAAAAATACAGGCTTCTGTTTTTTAGACATTTTTCCACAAGCATGTAAAATAGTATATACCAGATGTCATTGGTTGATTCTGAGAAATGATTGGCATTTGCTTGGAGAGAGGAGATAAAACAGGCAAGAGATAACTTGATTTTTCAGAAATCTTAAAAGATTTAAAAAAAATAATAAAAATATAACAATTCTAGCACTTGAGTAAAATCAAATAACATATTTCATATTTTCTATATAGTTAATCAGATTTCAGAAGTCCTACAACAAATGGATTAGTAATAGATTTTTCCTTGCTACACAAGTGAGCTATGAAACACTAGCAATAGATTTGAAATGCTTAAGGAATGAGGGGTTGTGGGCACATTTGAGAATATAAAGCTCTTCAGAATTTTGAGAAAATCTGTTATATGGCCACGTGTTTATATTCTATTACATGACTTTTTATTTCGGTTGTTTTCCATGGTAGGGTGTGGGTTTTTGGCTGACTGCTATAGGATTTAAAGGATGGCATTGCAGGCACAGAACAGAGTGAAACTAAAAGGTTAGGAAGTGTTGCTTGTATCCCTTTCAACATTAATTTCCTTTCTCTGGATAACTGCAATATGTAGCATCAAAGATACCATTTCTCTTTATCAAAACACAGGCTTGTATAAATACAGAGAATATGACAGAGATACTGAAGAGTCTGCCAGTTAGCTAAATTTTGGCCCTTAAATACTTGGTTTTCATGTGGTTCTGAAGGCAACTGGAATGATTTAATAAAGAAGTGTTCTTTTTGGCAATTTCAAATACAATTTGTTTTTGTTGATTCCATTCCCTCTCCCACCTTCTTCTTCTTTTCTCCCCAATTCCCTCCTCTTACATATTATTAGTCTTGGTGATAAGATATTGATGGCAAATCTCTAGCCAACATATAAGTTGATTATAGTCTTATATACTTCCAATACCAACCATATAGCTTTTTACCCTATCTAGAAGCAAATTCTATCCTTTGGAAGACAAAGTTTGATGATAATAAATTTTTGACATTTGTAGTTTTCTACAAAATAATAGTGAAAGAGTTACAGATGTTGTGAGTGAACATGTGTGCCCAGCCCTGGGTCATGAGCACTTTTGCAGAATAGATTTGTTCAGTCCAAAGCCAATACTTTGTCTTTGTGCACTGGACATATTAAATCTCACATCACACATTCATCTTACCCTTGCCTTTGGGAAACAGTAATTTAATGTTGGCTCAAACAATGTTTTTTCTTTCTTTCCCTTCACCCCTTGCCACAGTTCTCAGCAACTTGTTATCAATCCTGTCTTTATTAAATTCTGAAAAGAGCAGTTTGGAAACTAGTGCTATTAGGGGAAAGTAAAGTGTGCAGCTGGCAGTTGTATGAAAATTATGCATTCATGCAAGTTTCTTGTTTGAAGGTTCATCTCTCATTTACTGTATTTTCCCTTTGGTATCTCCATAAATTATAATAACTGTCAGTAGATGCTTAGACCATTTCAATGATGATGCATCTATCAACTTTCTATCTTCAGATATTATGAAATGAAATGAGGCATGGAAAGTGGAGCTGGGGTTTTTTTTTTGGCAAAAACAATTTAAATCAGGAAATAAGAACAAAGGAGTTAAAAAGGATAGTGAGACAAAGTGCTTTTTGGAAATTTCCACGGAGGGCAAAATAATCATCATGTTAGAAACTTACCTTGGAATGGTCTGAAGGACCTTCTGACCCAGACTCTTCTTACATATTGATTACTTCTACATCTTTTTTTTTTTTAATTTTATTTATTTGAGAGTGACAGAGAGAGAGAAAGAGACAGAGAGAGAGAGAGAGATTGAGAACGGGTGCGCCAGGGCCTCCAGCCACTGCAAACGAACTCCAGATGCATGCGCCCTTGTGCATCTGGCTAACGTGGGTCCTGGGGAACCGAGCCTCAAACCGGGGTCCTTAGGCTTCACAGGCAAGCGCTTAACAGCTAAGCCATCTCTCCAGCCCTACTTCTACATCTTTGCCTACTAATTTCTATATTAATGATGTGATAATATGTACTAAACTCACTTATTAGTTATTCTATTTGCAAGTTGTATGATTCTTCATTTTATTTATTACTGAATGTACTATGGGTTATTTCTGGGAAGAAGGATTGTAGTCTGAGACGTGATATCTAAAGGGCTTCAGGCATTTTTGGAAATTTTTACTTCTTTGGGTAGATAATGGGTAAATTGACAGCCATTGTCATTCTTTATCTTATGAAATAAATCTTAATAAGAATACAATACTGTAAGAAACATGGCCTCCAATTTTGTGAATTTCAACAAGTTATAAAATTATTCTGGATCTTCATGGACTTCTATAAAATTAAAAACAAAACTGTTAAACATCATTTGTGACATCAAAGGTTCTCCATCTTTTGAATACTACTTCAGTGCTATGACTAGTAATTAGATCAATTTGTAATTAAGTTATCCTTTCAACCTGTATGGAGTGGCTCTAATGTTTACATGCAGTTAGTTGACTCTATATGCAAGCTTTCTTTATTTGTCTATACAATTAAGGTTCGTTTAGGGCTTCCAGCCTTTAAGTGGAAGATGAGGTGACTTTTATAGAATCAAGTATGATTGGAAATGAAATCATTAGTTGTTTATACTTGAACACAATCCAAACTTCTGGACAATTACGTTAATTTAGAGAAAATAGAATCATGTAAAGAGCTGGAAGAAACTTCAGACATAATGTTATTTAACACCATTAATTATAATGGGGTGATGACTGCAGTCCATATATGCCTTATTTGTAACAGTTAACAGAAGAGTTATTAATACATTACTAACTCAGGGCTCCTTCACTGTTTCTCTCCTGCTCTATTTTTGGTTCCCAAATTGTCATATCTGAACTTTCTCATGAGTGTAATGGGGGGCATCTAATTCAAACAACCACAATTCCATTCTCTATTCTCCTGTGGATTTAAAATGAATGTTAGTGTAAAAAAATCTCTATGATGTGCTTCACTAAAGAAAGTGAGCAATCTGTTTAATGCTGTCTGCTCAAAATGTTGAACCCCTTTTGTATGAACCACCTAGTATATTTTGAAAAAGAAAGATTGGATAATATAAAATCAGCCAGATTGATTTTTATTATAATGCAATAAAATTTAGTTGCATAAATTTAATTGTCAAAATGAACTGATAACCTCATATGATTCCATTTAATGTATACAACAAACAGTTGCTTGACAGTTCAATATCATGTAAAACCTTTTACATATTTTCATTTGAAGAGAGAATAAAATTCTTTGTAGTGAAACTAATGGAAGAAAGTAGAAATGGAATGATATAAGAGAAGAAGAATGAAAATATAGGTGCTAGGGTATAGCAAAGGAAAGTGAGAATAGAGGGGAGAGATAGACAAATAGACAAGACCATTCAAGAGGAGTGCATTGTTTTAGACCTCTCTGCTTCCCATAGGAACAGCACTGCAGTCATGTGAAAAATATCAAAGATGATGAGTATGAAGGTGGACATCAAGCAGGCACACACTAAAGGCAGCAAGATAATTTCTTCTGGCTCCACAAAATTGTTTTTGAGTCCCTCAATGAAGTTAATTCTCTACATGGAAGCTCTTAAAGCTTTTCGTTCTTTTGTAAAAAAAAATATATTTATTAATTATTTGCAAGGGCAGAGGGAGGAAAAGAGTGCTAATGCCATAGCCTCAAGCCACTGCAAACAGAACTTCAGACACATATGGAACCTTGTGCATCTTGCTTAAGGGCCATCAGGCTTTGCAAGTAAGCACCTTTAAGCACTGAACCATCTCTCCAGCCCCAAGCTTTTCTTTCTTGACTCAGTAATTTAGCCTGTCTTGATTTTCCTCGATTTGTGCATGCTTTGTCCCTCCTAAAATATTATTCCTTACTGTGGTTTCTTTTCTTGCCAAGTCCCAAAGGTGCAGTCATTACCTTGTGTGAGTCATCTTACTGAATCCTTGCTGACGAACACAACCAAAGGCACATGCTATGGGCAAAGTGGAGAGCTATGTGAGACATCCGCTCCAATGACCCTTTCTCTCAAAAAGATTAATCTATTTGAGAAAACACAATAAAAAGGAAGAATGTTGCTGGGAACATACAACATAATGGAACATGTCCATTATAAGGGTCATAGAAATCTTCCTAGAGACAGTAATGCTTACTGAAGGCAGTGTTCGTGGTTTTGGTAGATTCTGACTACTGGTGTAACTGATGATAGCAAACATGGTGTCTATTTAAAAAACTATTTGAGGGTGGTGGGGAGAGAGACATTCAATATGGGGATGCTAGGGCCTTTGTGCCACTGCAGAGGAAATTCATGCACATATGGCTTTACATGGGTATTGCAGAATTGATCAGGCCAGAAGGCTTTGCAAACAAGTACCTTTAATTACTGAGCCATCTCCTGAGCCCTAAACATGATGATTTTGTTAATATTTTTATTTATTTATTTATTTCTAAGGAGGGAGAGAGAGAGAGAGAGAGAGAAATAGAGAGAAAGAATTGGTGTTCCAGGACCTATTGCTGCTACAAATAAAGTCCAGACACATGTGCCACTTTGTGCATCTGGCTTTACATGAGTATTGGGCAATTGAATTCAGGCTTTGCAAGCAAGCATCTTAACCACTGAGCCAGCTCTTCAGTTTTCTGTGGTGTTCTTAAAACATAGCATAGTTCTGCTGGGTGTGGTGGCACACACCTTTAATCCCAGCCCTCGGGGAGGCAGAGGTAGGAGGATCCCTGTGAATTTGAGGCCATCCTGAGACTCCATAGTGAATTCCAGGCCAGCCTGGGCTAGAGAGAGACCCTACCTCAAAAAACAAACAAACAAAAAACATAGCACAGTTCTGAAGATCTTAAGTACAAAGAGAGCTTTATGGGATCAAAATTAAGGTACTACATTAATTCTGGAAACTCTAGGGGAAATTTACTTTCTTATTTTCTCCAGTTTCTAGAGTTTATTTGCATTCTTTGGCTTGAATGCTTTTACTGGATCTTCACAATGCATCACAATAACTCTGTGTCCTTATTATGATCTTGTGATTTTTTACACCCAGTGTGATAACCTTGAGATGATGTTCTTCTCATCACAGTATTTTTGATGTAATAATATCCACAAGGACTATTTTGAGATATAAGGTGATTAGGTCACTGATTATGGGGACCATGACATGGGTACCTTGGGGTTCATTATTTTTTCATAGAGTGGAATCAGTAGTTGCAATGTTTTGGAGGTAGAAATCAGCACAGACTGCATAACTGAGTAATAAAAAGATCTCATAACAAGCCGGGCATGGTAGCGCAGGCTTTTAATCCCAGCACTCAGGAGGCAGAGGAAGGAGGATTGTTGTGAATTCAAGGCCACCCTGAGGTTACATAGTGAATTCCAGGTCAGCCTGAGTTAGAGTGAGACCCTACCCTGGAAAAAAACCATAAAAAAAAAAAGTCATAACAAAATCCAAGGATGGTGACAATTGGAATGCTAGTGGTATCACTTACAAAAAGCTGTGAAACTCAAGGCAAGAAATTTAGATTTAATGCAGTTAATACCAGGGAACCAGTTCAAGTTTTGTGGAGCATGTTGTAAAAATATTACTTTTATGAAATTAGTTGTGTCAGATTGGTGGAATCATGGTGGAAGCTTGAAGGCAGCAAGATTGGAAAATGTGAGTTGGGATGTGATTCCTTGCATAGGTCTTCAGACATGTTGGACAAAATACATTTCTAGATTGTTTGACTGAAGTGTTGGATTACAGTAGCAATTACTAAACTTCTCTCAACTTAATAATTTTGTAACATATTTTTTACTATTTTTACCATAATAGTTGTTTTTCATTATCCTATTAGTCTTCTGAGAAAAGCTTTTTTATATAATCATTAGTAGCCAGTCTTTGTTTTTTATTTACTTCCTCACAACCCTTCTTTCAGTCTTTATTAAGAATTATACTCCAGGGCTGGGGAGATGGCTGAATGATTTAAGGTGCTTTTTCACAAAACCTGTGAGTCTGCAGTGGACCCAAAGTGGTGCATACATCTGGTATTCTGTGGCGGCAGCAAAAGATCCTGGTCTGTGCACACATACATGTGTGTACGTTCGTGCATACACACACATGCATGCACCAAAAGCACAAATAAATAGTTCTGAACAGCTGTTTATTCCAGTGGCTATTGTGAATGCACTCTCCTTCATTCTCTTTTCTCTTATCTAGGGAAATATACTTTGTTTCTCTGAAAGTAATTTTCTAGTAGGAATGATAAATTATTTATTTTGATGTGCTCTAAATTTTCATTAGTTCTAAGCTTGGTAATATTAGTCATTTTTTTCCATGGGTAAAAGACATATAAGCCAAAATGAATATTTACTTTGAATATATGTTACCTGAAGATTTTATTGCTTTTATTTGGAAAAGGTCCACATATAATTGGATAAATGGATTCAGCTTTCTCATTTTAATGGAAGATAATCTGTTTTGGAATTGTCCTAAGGTCATGGATTCCTAATTATATTTAACATTATTGTGAAGAGCTGCATTATTTCTGTCACCCAAGAAAAAGGATGGCATTTATAATGGATACTTATTCTTTTTATATATTTAGCATTAATGCTTTAGTAATGCTAGTAATAGGCCATCCTGTCTTTTCCTAGTGTAACTCATAGGTTTTGTCCTTCCTTCAACTTTACAGTAAATGGTCAAGTAATATTAGAGTGACACATTCTGCCCTTCACATGTAACCTATTTGAGTCATGGAGGGTTAGACTGAAACTTTTGATGAAATTACTATGTTTAATGTGCCCATGCTTCTGCCTAATGTTAATTTCATAGACCTTTAGGTCTGGGTCTGCTGAGAGTCACCACTAGAGGAAGCCTTTCTAACCATGAGGTCAATGCTAGGGAAAGGATAGAGTCAGTCATAGTGACTCAGTCTTACTTTGGCTGAGATGAATTGAATCCTTTCTTCAGCTATAAAGCAAACTGAAATCTGTCCTACTTTGTACATCTTATAAGCAAGTATCTTTTCTTCATTATTTAAACTGAGTTTAGTTGTTTAGCTATCACTTTCAGTCAAGGTTCCACTCTTATCATGGCTCTACAGTCATTTCAAGGTCCTTTTGTTCAATGGTGACCAAGGCCTTTAGAATCTTTTCCCTCAGCTTCCACACTTTGTATCTCAGCAGAAGCAATGATTGGACTGCTTCATTACCTCTTGATAATTTGCTAAGGCTTACCACCCCTTGCAATATGCTACTAGCACCATCAATAGAGGTTCTTTGTTTTGATAAAAAAGGAACTTAATTTTCTTTAGGGGAACAATTTAATATAAGTCCCTGATATATTTTATTTATGGAATTATAAGCATAAGCACAAATCTGGCTTGAGTGTATTACTAGTATGGATCACCCTCATAGCTCAGTAATGATAATTTTTTTTAGTAGTACAGCAGTGTACTTTATAGTAGAATAATCTTAGAATATTTTGTTGACTGCAGGGTACATAGTAAATCATGGAAATTATTCATAATTCTCATCCAGTTTCTCCTTAAAGAAAAATTATAACAAAAATTTTGAACTTAGTTTTCCTTTTCCTTTTAGTAACAAAGTTTTCTATTTTCACCATTCCATATCACCAAGAGGGCAGAACAAGTGAATAGTTTTCTTGTTTGTTTGTTCTGCCCAATCCTCTTTTTGATTTTTGGTCAACTGTGTATACAAATAATAGGCTCAACATTCTTTAGCAAGGCAAACTACATAAGTTTTACATAAAATTAGCATTGCAGATATAATTGGAAAATAATGTTTTAATTCCAAAAGTATTAAAGAAAACAAAGTAACTGAACAACATTTGATGAACTCTGAATGCCTGTCAGAACTACACTGCTTTATGACTTTTTCTTAAAAAGAAATATGAGTTCAAAGACTGTTTTCTTTTATAGATTATTAGATCACATTTTAATTGCTGTCTTTTGCATGAATCCAATAGTGGCCTATTTGGTTTCAGCATTGATTAACCACTATACTAAGACCATATTTCATGGATTTTGAACATGCCATAAGGGTTACATAATAGGACATGTCACCCAAAACCAAAATGTGGTTGAAAACACTTGTCAAATATTTTTGATTATTTATTAATTAGCAGACTCTCTGCTAGATAACAAAGAGGGCTTAGATCAAGACAGTCCCTTGTTGAGTTCCTCATCTAAGGGTATGGATAGTGGTATGAAAAGACTAGTGCATAAACCTTGTAATAAAAGACATCAGAAGGCTGGACAGATGGCTCAACAGTTAAGGCACTTCCCTGCAAAGCCTAATGATCCAGGTTTATTTCCCTAGTATTCACATAAAGCTAGATGCACAGAGTATTGCATACATCTGGAATTCATTTGTAGTGGCTTGAAGCCCTGGTGTACTCATTCTCTCTCTGTCTTTTTCTTTCTCTTCCTCTTTCTCTTTCCTTGCAAATAGATAAATATATATATATTTTTTTAATGAAGCCAGGTATGGTGGTGTACACCTTTAATCCTAGCACTTGGGAGGAAGAAGTAGGAGGATTGCCATGAGTTTGAGGCTACACTGAGACAAATTCCAGGTCAACCTTGGCTAGAGTAAAACCCTACCTAGATAAGAAAACAAAACAAAACAAAACAAAAAAACAAAAAACCACAACTAGAGATCAAAAAGGTTGAGTTTTGAATATATAGTTTATACAACAAAGAACATGGCAGACAAACAAAAGAGATAATATGCCAGACATTTTTGCCAACATCTGCCTCTACCTAAATTTACTCACCTGCATAACTGAAAATTACCTGAATGCTTTTATATGACTATCTTGATGATTTATAGAAGTATTTTCCCTGATAATTTGTATATTATTTATTTATTTATTTATTTATTTATTTGAGAGAGAAAGAGAGAGAGAGTAAGAGGGAGAGGGCTGGAGAGATGGCTTAGCGGTTAAGGCGCTTGCTTGCAAAGCCTAAGAATGCGTGTTCAAATCTCCAGTCTGCTTCAGTGATGAGGTGTTGGGGGCCTCTGAGGCTCTGGCTCTTTGATTCGGTAGGAGTTGATTTTTCTCTGTGTTGGTGTCATTTCCCCTTGTGCAGGTATCCAGTTCATCAGCTAGGATACTCACAGTCCTGGAAAACTTTTGGGGGGTCGGCAGCTCCTTAGCAGCCATCTTGTGGTTCTGGCCTCTCCACTGGGCCTCCACTATAATCCACAGTTCATCCTCATGGCCCCATGGGGTCTCCCTGCAGGCAACCATAAAACCTGCTTCATACTGCCCATGGCCACTTCCAAAACACAAGACCCTCTTTCCAGCATTTCTTATACTTCACAAAACTGCTAGTGTAGTCCAAGGAAAACTCTTTCTCACCCTCATAAGCTGAACCACACAGTCCATAGTTCTTACTGCATTCAGGTCTTTCAGCTCTGACCAGAATAGTCCATCAAGCTGTACTTATAGCACTGCAAGGCATCTCTTAGGCCAAGGTTTCAAATCCTTCCCCATTCCTCTTGAAAATCACCTCCATAAATGCCAAAGCCACATAGTCAGGTGTCTAGCAGCAATCCCACTACTCGGTACCACTTTACTGTTTTAGTCAGGTTTGCACTGCTGGTAGAAACCACCCAACCAGGAGCAGCATGTGGGGAAAAAGAGGTTTATTTTGGCTTATAAGATTTAGGGGAAGCTCCATGATGGCAGGGGAAAACAATGGCATGAGCAAAGGGTGGACATCACCCCCTGGCCAACATAAGGTGGACAATCGTAACAGGAGAGTGTGCCAAACACTGGCATGGGGACACTGGCTATAATACCCATAAGCCTGTTCACAATAATACACTCCTTTCTGGAGGCATTATTTCCCAAATCTTCATCAACTGGGAACCTAGCATTCAGAACTTATGGGGGACACCTAAGTCAAACTACCACACATAGTATTAATTAAAATGAAAGTAAATGTTTGCTAACCAAATTGAATATATTATGTCTAATTTATACAAATTTTTCAAATTGGAGCTTTTTTTTAGTTTTGTATTCAGCAAATACAGGCAGTTTGTACCATTATTAGGCTCATCCATGACCTACCCCCTCCCCAATAGCCCCTCCTCGTTGAGGTATATGTGTTGTGCATTGTGGAGTTAGCCCACAGTTATTGGTACGATAAATGTCTCTGCATATCATGACCCAACATGTGGCTCTAACATTCTTTCCACCCCCTCTTCTGCAAAATTTCCCTGAGCCATGTTGGGTTCATTTTTGGTCTGCTTCAGTGATGAGGTGTTGGGGGCCTCTGAGGCTCTGGCTCTTTGATTTGGTAGGAGTTGATTTTTCTCTGTATTGGTGTCCTTTCCCCTTGTGCTGGTATCCAGTTCATCAGGAAATCAGCACCCTTGCTTGTTTCACTAATTGTTCTTAGTTTCAGACGGGGCCCTTCTGATGTATGATGGGGTGGCTCTCTCCTTAGGATCTGTCTATCTGAAATAGAGAAGCAGATTCTCCAATGGAGAGTAAGTTTTGTGATTGGGTAAGTTCACTGAGAATGATCTGTTCCAGGTTCAAATATTTTCCCTCAGATTTCTTTGTGTCATTTTTTTCTTACTGCTGTATAGAATTCCATTGTGTAGATATACCGTATCTTAGTTATCCATTCTTCTAGTGATGGACATCTGGGTTGATTCCAGCTCTTAACTATTATGAATTGAGCCACCACAAACATGGTTGAGCAAATCTTTCTGGCCTGTGGTTTGAAGGTTTTAGGGTAGATGCTCAGTAAGGAAATAACTGGGTCTGTTGGTATCTCTAT
The DNA here is from genome assembly GCF_020740685.1 of Jaculus jaculus. Taxonomy (NCBI): domain Eukaryota; kingdom Metazoa; phylum Chordata; class Mammalia; order Rodentia; family Dipodidae; genus Jaculus; species Jaculus jaculus. Next base: position 110,321,942 of record NC_059104.1, read on the forward strand.
AGTCAGCCTTTTCAGGAATCTCCATATTGCTTTCCAAAGTGGTTGTACCATCCTACATTCCCACCAACAATGGATGAGTGTTCCTACTTCTCCACAGCCTTGCCAGCTTTTATTTTCATTTGATTTTTTGATGTTTGCTATCCTTATTGGGGTAAGGTGGAATCTCATAGTTGTTTTAATTTGCATTTCTCTAATGATTAGGGATGATGAACATTTTCTTAAGTGTGTGTTTGCCATTTGTATTTCTTCCTCTGTGAACTGTCTATTCAGCTCTTTGCCCAATATTGTGAGTGGGGTGTTTGACTTCTTACTGTTTAGATTTTTGAGTTCTTTGTAGATTCTAGAAATTAGGCCTCTATCAGTTGGATAACCTGCAAATATTTTCTCCCATTCTGTGGGTAATCTATTGGTTTTGCTAATTGTATGCTTGTACATTAAGAAACTCTTCAGCTTCATGTGATCCCATTGGTTGAGTGACTGTTTAAGAACTTGAGTTACTGGGGTTTTTTTCAGGAAGTCTTTTTCCATTACTATATCATGGAAAGTACTTCCTATATTTTCTTCCAGTAGTACTCGAGTTTCTGGTCTGATATTGAGGTCTTTGATCCATTTGGACTTGAGTGTAGTGCATGGTGAAATGTGTGTTTCAAGTTTCAGTTTCCTGTATATTATCCAGTTTGTCCAGCACCATTTGTTGAAGATGCTGTCTGTTTTCCAGCCTATATTGTTTGGGTCTTTGTCGAATATCAAGTAACTATAGTTGCTTGACCCAAAGTCTCGGTCCTCAAGTTTATTCCATCGGTCTATACTCCTGTTTTTATGCCAATACCATGCTGTTTTTATTACCATGGCCTTCAGCATTTCCATATGAAATTTGAGATCATTTTTTTCTATCTCTAAGAAGAACACTGTAGGGATTTTAATTGGAATTGCATTAAATCTGTATATTGCCTTTGGTAGGATTGTCATCTTCACAAAGGTATATCTGTCCATCCAGGAGCATGGGAGGTCTTTCCATTTACTCAAGTCCTCCTCAATTTCTTTTTTGAGTGTTATTATGTTTTTGTTGTATAGATCTTTCACTTCCTTGGTTAATGTTATTTCAAGGTATTTTATTTTATTTTTTTTGTTCCTATTGAAAATGGGACTATATCCCTTATTTCTTTCTCTGTATCTTTGTCATTTGCATATTGAAAGGCTACTGATTTTTGTGCATTGATTTTGTACCCTGCTACTTTGCTATAGGAGTCAATCACCTTCAGGAGTTTTGGGATGGAGTCTCTTGGGTCTCTTACATATGCAATCATGTCATCAATGAATAGAACTAAATCAACTTCTTCCTTTCCAAATTGTATCCTTTTTATTTCCTTCTCCTGTCTTATTGCTTGAGCTAGGACTTCCAGTACTATATTGAAAAGCAGAGGTGAGAGAGGACAACCCTATCTTGTCGCTAATCTTAATGGGAATTCCTCCAGTCTCTCTCCATTAAGTATTATTTGGGCCTTCAGAGCTTTGTATATTGCCTTTATTATGTTAAGATATGAACCAACCATGTCAGTTCTCTCCAATGTTTTGATCATGAAGTTATGTTATGTCTTGTCAAAGGCATTTTCTGCATCTATCGAGATGATCATGTGGTTTTTATGTTTAACCTTTTTTATATGGTGTATTACATTGACAGATTTCTGTATATTGAACCACTCTTGTGTTTCTAGGATGAATCCCACTTGGTTAAGGTGGATAATGCTTTTGATGTGTTGTTGGATTTTGTTTGTGAGGATTTTGTTCAGGATCTTTGTATCTAAGTTCATCAGGGAAATAGGCCGGTAGTTTTCTTTTCTTGTGGCATCTCTGCCTGGTTTTGGAATTAGGGGATACTAGCTTCATAAAAGGAGTTGGGTAGCTGTCCCTGTTCTTCAATTGTGTGGCACAGTTTTAGGAAGAATGATTTGAATTCTTCCATGACGGTTTGATAGAATTCAGCTAAGAAGCCATCTGGTACTGGACTCTTCTTTTTGGGGAGGTTTTCTTATTACTTTTTCAATCTCCATGAGTGTGATGGGTTCATTGAGGTGATTAATCTGCTCCAAGTTTAGCTTTGATAGATGGTATGCATCCAGGAATTTATCCATCTCCTCCACATTATCTAGTTTTGTGGAGTAGAGGTTTTTGAAATAAGTCCTGATGATTCTTCCAATTTCACTTATGTCTATTGTGATGTCTCCTTTTTCTTTTTGAATTTTGTTAATTTGAAGCTTCTCCTTGTTTTTGCTTGATGAAATTGGCCAGGGGTTTGTCAATCTTGTTTATTTTTGAAAAGAACCAACTCTGTTTTGTCAATTGTCTTAATTGTTTCCTTGGTTTCTAATTCATTAATTTCTGCTCTGATTTTAATTATTTCTTTCCTTCTGCAGCTCTTTGTGTTGGATTTTTCTTGTTTTTCCAATGCCTTTAGTTTGATGGTTGGGTTATTGATTTGGGATCTTTCTGTGTTTTTTATGAAGACATTGAGTGCTATGAATTTTCCCCTGAGGACTGCTTTCATTATGTCCCATAAGTTTTGGTATGATGTGTTCTCATTGTCATTCAATTCCAAGAATTTGGAATTTCATTTTTTATTTCATCCACTATCCATTTATTGTTTAAAAGTGTGCTGTTCAGTTTCCAGGTGCTTTTGGGATTCTTGGTGGGTCTTTTGTTGTTGATTTCTAGCATTATAGCATTGTGATCTGATATCATTCAGGGAATTATGTCCATTTTCCTAAATATGTGAAGGCAGTCTTTGTGACCCAGTATATGGTTTATTTTAGAGAATGTTCCATGGGCTGCTGAGAAGAATGTGTACTCTGTGGATTTGGGATGTAAAGTTCTTTAGATGTCCGTTAGGTCTAAGTGATCTATAGTTTTGTTGAGTTTTCTTACTTCCCTGTTGAGTTTCTATTTGGAGGATCTATTACTGATAATGGTGTATTTAAGTCCCCAGCTATGATGGTGTTGGTGGTTATTTCTGTTTTATTGTCAAGTAGGTTTTGCTTTATGAACTGTGGTGCCCCTTTTGTTTGGTGCATACAGATTTATGATTGTAATATCCTCTTGTTGGATCGTTCCCTTGATAAGTAGGAAGTGGCCTTCTTTGTCTTTTTTGATTATTTTTGGTTTGAAGTGTATTTTATCCAATATTAATATAGCTACACCTGCTTGTTTCTTATTCCCATTTGCTTGGAATATTGTTTTCCACCCTTTCACCCTGAGGAGGTGTCTGGCATTAGTGGTGAGATAAGTTTCTTGAAGACAACAGATTGAGGGTTCTAATTTTCTGATCCATCCTGTGAATCTTGTGTCTCTTGATGGGTGAATTAAGGCCATTAATATTTAGGATAATGACTGTGAAGTTTTATTTGATCCCTGCCATATTGTGTTGTTATATGCAGTTTGGTGTTTTCATGGACTTTGAAGTTTTTTGAGCCTTCTCTGACTTTGGTTATTGTGATCTGGTTCGTGTAGGCACTTGAGTTTGATTATTTGATTCTTCTCTGTGGAGTGTTTCTTGAAATGCTCTCTGTCGGTTTGATTTAATGTTCATGTAATTGTAAAGCTGAGTTTGTCATGGAAATTTTTTCTTTCTCCATCTACTATGAGGGATTCTTTTGCTGGGTAAAGTAGTTTGGGTTGGAAGCCATAGGTTCTTAGACTTTGGAGTGTTTCTTTCCAGACCCTTCTAGCTTTCATGTTTTCATTGAGAAGTCTGAAGTAATTCTGATGAGGTTGCCATTGATAGTGGTGTGCTGTTTTTCCCTAGCTGCTTTTAGGATTTTCTCTTTGGTGTCAATGTTTAGAGTGTTAATGATATGTCTTGGAGAGTTCCTACTTTGGTGCAGTCTGTTTGGGGTTCTGTTGGCTTCTTGTATCTTGATGGGCCTTTCTTTTAAGAGACTGGGGGAAGTTTTCTTCAATTATTTTGGTCAATAAGTTCTCCAAGTCTTTGGTCTGAATTTCTTCTCCTTCTGGTATTCCAGTGATTCTGATATTAGGACATTTAAGTGTATCCCACAATTCCCTCATGTTCTGTTCACAGGAACTTTTGAACTTACTGAAATTTTTGAACTCTTGAACTGATTCTTCCATCTTTTCTTCCAGGTCAGAATTTCTATCCTACACTTCGCTGACTCTACTCTTGAGAGACTCTAGAGAGTTGTGGACTTGTTCCATTAAGTTTGCATTTTCTACTACTTTTCTATGTATCATTTCCATCCCTCTGTCAAGCTTCACTTTCACATCATGTTCTGATTTTCTTGATGATGCTTGAAATTCATCCTTGCCTTTCTTTATGTCTTCATTTAGTATGTCCAGCTGATTTTTAAGACCTTTTCTTTTTTTCACTCTTCCTCACATTTCTTAATTCTCTTTGAACTCCTTCCAGTTTCTTATCTATTTATTGTAGCTTAGTGATAGTAGCATCCACACAATTATCAGTCCTTTGTTGCTTTCCTGCAAGTTGTACCAGAAGGTTGGTCAGGGTTGCATTGCTCATAGCTTCAATTTGATGTTCTGGTCCTAATAACTCTTCTATGTTTTGGTTAGATGTATTCATTGTAGGCTGGGTAATCTAACTGGATTTTGTTGCATTTGATTTTTCATGTTATTTCTTTTGTGCTGTGGTCTGCCCATTATAGTATATGGTCATGTAGGTGGGTGGATCAGCCTGGGCTCCAGCATAATAGGAATCTGAGGCAGCCTGGGGCAGTTGCCGAGCAGCCTGTGCTTTGGTTCCCACTTGCCAAAGCTGCCTACCTACTGCCTGACAGGGGCACCGAAGTTGCCTCAATTCTCAAGCGGTAATGTGCCAAAGCTGCCTACGTTGGAGCTTGGAGGGGGACTGAGGTACCAAGTACTGAAGCAGCCCAAACTCTGGCTGAGAACACTGGGATCCGGAAACAGTCTGTGCTTCCCTGCCACAGGACAATGGTGGATGGCCAGCATGGCAGGCAGGTAGGGGATGGCACCTGAGCTGGCGCAAGTGAGAGACACAGTCTAGGCTTGTGTGGTAGTTGTTGTGGGACTGAGCTCGCTGAACATGCAGCAGCAGGAGCAGTATGTGCGTGAGTGTGCAGAGTAGTTTAAGCTTCCACTTGCAGGGATTGATTAGCAAGCTCAGAGAGTGGTGGCTATTTGGTGGGAGGGTTGGGCTACCCTCCCGGGAGGGGATCCGCGATTCCTTGTCCCCCCCCCCCCCCCCCACTGACAAGAAGATCCACAAAACCCTTAATGTCTTGCCTTTCTTTCCCCGGGATTTGCAGCACAGCTAGGCGGTTGCCCTCTTGGCCAGAAGTCTCAAATTGGAGCTTTTTATTTTAACAATTTCACTTATTTTTGTACCATAATTAAAAATGCATGTAACTTTGATCCTTTAGATGGAAATATGCAATTTCTCTTTGAGTATTTTTCAGCTTATCAAAGCTATGAGAGAACTATGCAACTGGGCATCACAAGATTTATAACCAGATGAAAAGAAATAAAACAAAATATCACTACCAGACACAAAGTTTAGCTACTTAAAAATGGCTTTGAAAAGTTTAATAATTTAACGATTAGTTTTCCAAATAATGCTTCCAGTGGTAGTAGCTATATTTCAGATCTAATTCCAAGTCATTCATTTTGATGTCAATTTTTGTTTTCTCAGAATCACTGTAAAAACCTTCATCCCAACACATTCATTTCTGATATCCTTTTTAAAATATTTTGTTTGTTTGTTCATTTATTTGAGAAAAAAAGAGAGTGAGAAAGGGAGGGAGAGAGAGAGAGAAAGACAGAATGGGTGTTCTAAGGCCTCTAGCAGTGGAAATGATGCACGTACCATCTTATGCATCTGGTTTTATGTGGGTACTGGAAATGGAACCTGGGACTTCTGACTTTGCCAGAAAGAGCCTTAACCATTCAATCTCTCTAGCCCTCATTCCTGACATTCCTATGTGTCCATGTACTGCAAGTTCACTTATGAAAAAAATTCTCATTAATATAACAATAATTACTGTCTTCTCTAGAGCTAAAACAACAAAATTTAACTACAAAATCTCTTAAATGAATTGCTAATACATAATTTTAACTTTTGGTATTTTTTATATATTTTTTTATTTTTTATCTTTTGCCAGTGCCTTTAATTGCATATTTTTAGATATATTGCTAAATACCTATTGATTTTGTTATACTGGGTGTTTTAGGGTTACTTTTTATCATATACTAACCACTGATCACCTATGGCTGTTAAGCCCATTTTAAAGGCTAGTTTACATTGAGATTTGCTGCTAATAAAAGCAAAGCAAAAACAAAAACAAGAAATGCACACTGCATTTCAAAGACTTTGTACAAAGAATGTGGAAATATCTTAAATAATCACTTTCATATATAAAACATTGGGATGATAGTATTATAGATATATTTATTTGCAACTGACAGACAGAGAGAGAAAGAGGCAGATAGAGAGAGAATGGTTGTGCCAGACCATCCAGCCACTGAAAATGAATTCCAGGTGCATGCGCCTCCTTGTGCATCTGGTTTATGTGGGTCCTGGGGAATCAAGCCTGGAACCCAAGTCCATGCTTCACAAGCAAGCGCTTAACCACTAAGCCATCTCTCCGATGCCCGATTTTCAGTATTTTATATGTGTGTTTATTCTATATTACAAGTTAAATCGAGTTAGACATTTTTGAAAAGAAATATATCACACTAAAGCAAGAGATTGACCTGTTTGTGCCTGTCTGCTACCAGGGTTGCTTTCCTCTTTCTATTCTGAAGAATATGCCTGTGGGTAGCCAAGACTTAGTCTAACAGAAGTGAAAGAGAACTGTTCTTACCTTTTTCTTTCAGCATAGTGGCTCTGCTATGTCCAACTTGTGGCCTGATGCCACATGTGGCTGAGGAGAACTATGGGTGTGGTCTAACACAAAATCGGAAATTTATTTAAAAGAGTCTGTGACTTTTTTTTTTTTTTTTGTATTTTCCTTTGGTAACTCACTTGCATGGTTCTTGGATGTGAACTGCATAGATAGATAACAACATGGTGTTCCAGTGGCAAAAGCATGGGTAACACCTAATGAGGCATTTTGACGAGCACCATGGGTTTTGTGAAGGATTAAAAATACCACATTTATTCATTTCTTCCTGATAATAAAGGTTCAGTACTGGGAATTGAACCTAGGACCTTGTATATGCTAGGCAAGTTCTTTATCCCTGAACTATATCCCTACCCATTTCTTTCTTTATTTCACTTTTTAAAAATTTTGAGAAAGAGTCTCACTAGGTTACCCATGCTAGCTTTGAACTTGCTCTGTAGCCCAAGTAGACCTTTAACTTGCAATCCTCTTGCCTCAGCTGGGATTACAGGCCTATGGGGTTTTAGGATTTTTTTAAAAAAAATGTTAATAAGTCAGTCATTCCAGGGTTGAATTGATTAGTATTTGTGGCCAGCTTAATTATTATATAATAAATTATAGTATAGTTCCTTAATGTATAAAACAACACTATCCTATATGTAGCACCCAACACAGGAGAATATTTAAGTTTAAATTCATTCACAACAAATTGACAATGCATTTCTACCACATGTAATGAGTGGGTACCACACTGGCCAGCAAGGATAGAGAATAATTACAAGTACTCAATTAAAATTAAGTAGGTTTGGGCTGAAGAGATGGCTTATCAGTTAAGTGCTTGCCTGTGAAGCCTAAGGACTCCAGTTCAAGGCTTGATTCCCCAGGACCCATGTTAGCAAGATGCACAAGGGGGCACACGTGTCTGGAATTTGTTTGCAATGGTTGGAGGCCCTGGCGTGCCCATTCTCTCTCTCTCTCTCTCTCTCTCTCTCTTTCTATGTCTATTGCTCTTAAATAAATAAATAAAAATAAACAAAAAATTAAGTATCTTAAACAGACTATTTTCTATAACCCCCTTAATCTACGTAGAGTTGAGTACTTCTCAAAGACCTTTGTGTCTATATTAAATATTTATAAGAACAGTGGTTTAGCAGCCATTTCTCAACATTATGCCTTGGTATCTCATAGAATTATGAAGCTTATGTTTATGGTCATTTTATCTTTTCCATCATTTTATTTTTAAGAGACCTCTACATATCTGAATAAGCCCTGCTTGTGATAGATTAATGATAAGCTGCTTCACTTCTTAGGTTGAATATGTGAGGAACAATTTTTCTGAATTATAAATTATCATTCAATGTGGTGACTACTTTTGTTATGTATACTTAGTCTGGTCCTTTTCAGGTACAAACATGACTTTGTAGCTAAAAAATTCATATTATGTCCTACAACATGGATTTTTTTCAACATTTTATCATAGACTTTATGTTATCATAATAGAGGATTTCTTTTTAGTTTTCTCTACATACCTATAGGTCAGAGGAAGGCTTTATTTTTATTTATTCATTTTGGCTTGGGGGGTTGGGAGAAGGAATTCTTATAGGCTCAAGAATACATTTGGAATTTGTTCTGTAGGAAAGCTGACTTATGAATAGCCTGTGCTTACCAGCACTTAGTTACCATAGCATGGCCAGTAAGAATATCCTCTTCCTTGTATCTTAACTACTTCAGAAATTAGAAAGGTGTGATATAGATGCCACAGTTACTCCAACACTTCAGTATGCTAGATGTTGATATAAAGCCAACTTTATAGTAGGCTGCATCACAAATTCATTTGGCCTGTTTTCCAATTGTGTGTGTGTGTCTGTGTGTGTGTGTGTGTAGGAATATACATGTCACAACATATATATGGAAGTCAGAGGACAATCTTGATGTCAGACCTCACCCTGTACCTTGTTTGAGTCAAAGTTCTTATTCTTCACTGTTGTGCTCATCAGATTAGTTGGCTCCAAGTTCCCAGAAGATTCAGTGTGTCTGCTTCCCATTTCCCAAAGGCACTCTGGGATTACAGACTTCTGTTACTGCATCCAGCTTTTAATTTTGTTCTTTATTCATTTATTTTTACTGACAACTTCCATAATTATAAACAATATCTCATGGTAATTCCCTTGCATCCTGCTTTTTTCTTAGATTCTGGGAATCTAACTTCAGGTGTCTTTGTTTCTGTGATAAGAGTTTTATCCACTGAGGCATCTCCCCAGCCCTAAAATACGTAATATATCCTAAGGAGGCTATTAAACTTGAATTTTGCTTTCACAATGTTACAAATTCTCTTATACTTACGTTGTGACCTAGAGCTTGGATTTTGTTTGTTCTATCTTAGCCTAGGTAAGTTATATGATGTCAGTTTGATATTTTGGATCTTAGATGCTAAAATCCTAAAAAATACCATTTGGACTTTTAAATTTTTATATGATTCTGTATATACTAAAAAATTATAATGTCTTCTAAGGTAATTTTAACTCAAATATGATTCTGTTTTAGTGCATAGTCTGCTTTTTGTTCTTGAGGAATCACCATCATTTAAGGTTTTACTTGTATCTCACACATAATATCCCTGTACCTTATGTTTTCTTCAGATTGTTGGAAAAATTAGAATGAGTTTCGGACGATAAGTTAACAAATACCTATATGTCCCTTTGATTTTTCTGTAAAGTGCTTATCATATAATTTATGCTATTTTAAAAATAAATCATATGTCATTATGAAAAGCTAACTCTAGGGCTGGAGAGATGGCTTAGTGGTTAAGTGCTTGCCTATGAAGCCTAAAGACCCAGGTTTGAGGCTTGATTCCACAGGACCTATGTTAGCCAGATGCACAAGGGGGGCGCACGCTTCTGGAATTCGTTTGCAGTGGCTAGAGGCCCTGGCATGCCCATTCTCTTTCTCTGTCTCTGCCTCTTTCTTTCTCTGCCTCTTTCTCTCTCTGTCAGTCGCTCTCAAATAAATAAATTAAAAAAATTACACACACACACACACACACACACACACACACACACACACATATATATATGCTAACTCTAGTAAACACTGGGTACTGCTTCATACTAAGAACCACCAGTTATTTTAGCTCCATAAGGAAATGACCCTAGTAGTGTTTCATTTTCATTCATTTTAATTAATCAAAGAGAAACCCAGTGTTATGTGCTACAGTGTATAGGTTGTGTTCCAAAGAAAGATCAGTTTACATTTAAGAGAAGGCAATATTTAGAGCTTGTGACAATTTGGTGGTCAGATATGATCTGTGATGTCTTTTAAAATAAATTTTATATATTAAAAAAGGCTTTGCTACTCTCAGCTAGTAGCAATATAATTGATTGCTGGAGGTTGTTATTGCAAGATAAGATTCTTGCTATCTTTATTTCAGAAAAAGCCTCTCTGTGTTCTCCCATGAAGCAGGAGATAACAATTCTAAGTACTGAAATAAACACTGATGATAGTGAGCATTTTAATAGACTGATTTGGCTCTTCACCTCATGAATTACAAAGACTGAGACTTGAGGACATTCTCAGGCTTTAGAAAACAAAAGGAGAATTTTATTATCACCACAGAGTTAAGAAAAATCCATTCAGATGTGCTAACTTAACATAAGACCAAAGTGCGAAATAACACTAGGAACTGGCAATGGAATGGTTCATTCTCTCTACAAATCTTTCTAAAGTCATCCAAATTTCATGTTTGAGCATGTCCCTGTGTTTGATAAGAATATTTCCATATAATTAGATACAATTATTACATGATGAACATATCTTCACAAAATTTATATTTAGTTCAATAGTAATTGGCTTCCTCTTTCTCAAGACCTGCATTGATGTCTTTAAATAAGTATGTTTTCTTAGGGAAAGTTGTGTGATTTAGTAGTCTTATAGAAGTACTCTTCCCCTCTTTCCTCCCTTTTTCCTCCCCTCCCCTCCCCCTCCCCCCTCCCTCCCCCCCCCCTCCCTCCTTCCCTCCCTCCCTCCCTCCCTCCCTCCCTCCCTCCCTCCCTCCCTCCCTCCCTCCCTCCCTCCCTTCCTTCCTTCCTTCCTTCCTTCCTTCCTTCCTCCTTTCCTTCTGTTTTAAAACTTGGCATTAAGTTGAAAATTATTACAGTTTCCTTTTATATTTGAAGAAACCCAGACCCTGAAGAGTTGAATATTGTCCAAATGAAAATAAGCCTTGAGATGCACTTGACCAAGTTTTTTTCAGTGCCACATTCACTGCCTCGCAGGAATGCACTGATTATAATGACAGCATCAGTGAACCAGTGCAAGCTTAGCAACAGAAGGTTGGAGCAGGTGCTGTGTGTAAATGTAATGGATCTCATCAGAGGATGGCAAGGTGAATGAGAGAATTATTATCTTCTCAAATTATTTACATTCTTTAAGAGAACATAAATCCCTTATAGGTGGTAATCATCATTTAAAAATATTCCTAGGAGCAAGGACTTGAGAAATCAACTAACATAAAATTGAAGAACTACACAGGAGATCCATGTGAATGATGGAATGAGGGTGATGACTTAATAATAACTTTAGTAATAAAGATACACCAGGTGCCACTTAATCTCTTCTTTTTACCATGAACTAATCTACCAGAAACTAATCTATTGTATTTCTTCTCTGTACCTTATTTATATGTCCTAACAATTATATGGAAGCAATAGTATTATTTCCATTTTACAAATAAATGTAAGTACTTCTCTGAAGTCAGTAAGTAAAGGACATATAATTCAAGTACACATGTTGTCTGACCTCAGAACTCATGGTCTCTTCACTGTCAACACTAGTTTCTCCTGGAAAAGGCAACATTCTAGACCTACTGAAGAGGTGGGTGGGATAGCCAGTGATATGCACAATTATATGACATCAGCTTCCCTTCCTTTAAAAGGAAAAATAAGGGCTGGAAAGATTGCTTAGTGGTTAAGATGCTTGCTTTTGAAGCCTAAAAATGCTTCTTCAAATGTCCAGATCCCACATGGACAGATGCAAAAGTGACACAAGTATGCAATGTCACACGTGCACCCAAGGGGATGCACACATCTAGAGTTTGTTCACAGTGACTGGCATGCCCATTCTCCCTCTCTCTTTCTGCCTCTTTCTCTGTCTCTCTCTGTCAAAAATGAAAAAAAAATTAAAAATGAGAACAACTACATAATTTGTCAGTTTGTGTGTTGTGTATCAGTGGCTGAATGGTATAATTCTCACTTCTCACATGGGAGATGAGGGTTTGATTCTCAACCAATGCATGAACATGAAACAGAAAAAGTTGGAGTTCCTCACTAGTATACCAACATGTGCCAAGGCACCAAGGGAAATTTGCTATATCCCAGATTCCTATCTTAGGAATTCAAAGAACTGAAATCCACCAAACAGAGGGTAAGATTTGGAGAGATTTTATTAGATTAAGAGGGAAAGAGAAGGAAGTGTAGAGAGCTCCCACTATGTGGAAGGCTGGAGTGGGTATAAAATCCCACCATGTAACCCATATTGGGGTCACACTATATTTTAAATGAGGATGGGCAACCCAGCCATCATGCCAAGTATTGGGGCTAGGTTTATACAACCACAATGCCAGGATCAAATTAAAAAACAATTTTTTTGTTGTTCATTTTTATTTAGTTGAGGGCGACAGACAGAGAAAGAGGCAGATAGAGAGAGAGAGAGAGAAAGACTGGGCATGCCAGGACTTCCAGCCACTGCAAATGAATGCCAGATGTGTGCGCCCCCCCCTTGTACTATTAAGAGTGATTTTTTTGCTATATGTGAATTAGGTTTATTTTAGAAGCAGAATAATCCCCAGGTTACTTTGACAGCTCAACATCACTCAGGTGGCCTGAGACTTCACTCATCTAGTTTCTTGGTTTGAAGAAAGTGGAGTGGGTCTGGCAGCATGATTTCATTCCTAAATTTTGTTGCTTGATCTAGGACTGGTATTTGATATCAGTAGAGTTATAAACAAAATTATGCTACATTTCCTCCCTTGACTCTTACCCATCTTGTAAGTCCTAGTGTTTCTGGCCTGGTGCACTTCAGTGGCTAATCTTCACAGAGGCCTGGATCTCTGGGTCTGAGCTCAGGAGGAACTAGATTCATATATGGGTCTGCACTTATGGATGTATTCCTAGACAAATTTCCTCTTTTAAAACCGTAATGTTTAATTGTTGTATATAATATGAGGGCTAATTTTCACATTTTCTTACATACATCACATATAATGTCATCATATTTTCCTTAACCTCTCTAATTACATTTGATCTCCTGCAAAGGACATAATTTCTTTCCTCTTTATTGCTAAATAAAACTCCACTGCATAACTATGCCCCATTTTCTTCATTCATTCATTTAATGATGGATATCTAGGCTGATTATATTTCTTAATTATTATGAACAGTGCTGCAATATACTTGGCTATGTAGGTATCTCTGAAGCTGGTTGACTTTTCTTTTTTAGGTGCATACCCAGGTGTGCTATATCTAGATCATACAGTAGATCTTGCTTTAGTTTGATGTGGAATCTCCATACTGATTTCCATAGTTGTTGACATAATTTAAATTACCACTAACAACAGTATATAGGTACTCTTCATTCTCTCCTCTCACTAGCATGTGTTGCTATTGAGTTTTGTTGATATTATTTTGTTATCTTGAAGGGTATGATAGACTATCAATATAGTTTCAATTTATATTTTCCTAATGGCCAAGTATATCTAAGTTTTCCCCCATATGTTTATTGGCTTTTGTCTCAGTTTTCTCAACTATGCAAATAAAGTTAATAGTGGTACATATTCCATAAGGTTGTCATGAGTGTTAAGCAGAATAAGAAAAAAAGCTAGCTAGCTGGCTCTCTGCCATATGAGATTACAAATGCTAACAGTCTGAAGTATGAAAATGGGTCTTCTTTAATAACTAGACCTGGCTGACAACCTAACACTTGACTTTCAGTTCTATAGACATATGAGATATATATGGTTTTCATTTAAACTTACTGTATTTTGTTATAGCAGCTCTACCTTCATTTTTATGGTTAGAGTAAGAAATAAGTTAATTCACTTAATGTTAGGTTTGGCATGAAGTTAGGTATGTTGCAGTTCATTTACATAATCCTCCAGGCAGGAACTAGTCCATTTTGGGAGAAACATACCAGTTATTTAGAGTTTAGCTTTGTTTTCTTAGTGTTGAAAAGCACTACAGGGACTAACCTAAACTGTTCAATTTAAGTGAAAACTATGTCCAGATGATGGTTGATTTTTTCCTAAAGACAATTGAATCACCAGGCAGAGAAACCAGTAAAGCTTTGATTTCACTTTTGTTACTATAGGGTTTAGAATAAAGAGTAGAAAGGAAACAAAAAAATTGGGTACACATTGTTATAGACACTCAGTTAAGTGTGATACACAGTGTGAGTGCCAGGGACATAGACTAACATGCCTGACTTGCTTCTTAGATACCTTATAAACTTTTTGGTTCTGCACAAAGAAAGCTCTATGATATATCTAAGAAAGAATAAGTAGTTGGGCATGGTGGCACATACCTTTAATCCCAGCACTCACTCAAGAGGCAGAGGTAGGAAGATCACTGTGAGTTTGAGGACACCCAGAGACTACATAGTGAATTCCAGGTCAGCCTAGGCTAGAGTAAAACCCTACCTTTAAAAACTAAAAATAAATAAATAAATAAATAAATAAAGTATAAGGGGCTATAGAGGAATGGAACTTTGTTGTTATAGAAGGGTTTAGATCTAGCATTTAATTTAGTCTTCATTAATCCTTGAGAAAATATGGATCTGGTGGTTTTACCTCTTGGTGATGAACATGGACAATTAAATTGTCAAAACTTATAGATTGGGAAGAAAGTTGTTAGTCTTTTGTATTTTTTGTGCTACTTTCTATTATATTATTATTATTTTTTCTTTTCAAGGTAGGGTCTCAGTCTAGCTCAGGCTGACCTGGAATTCACTATGTAGTCTCAGGGTGGCCATGAACTTGTGGTGATCCTCCTACCTCTGTCTCCCATGTGCTGGGATTAAAAGCAGACGCCACACCCAATCTGTTTATTATATTATTTTTATAAAATAATGGCAAAACAAAGCAATTTCCATACTTTGCTTCAAATACTAACCATTTAAAGAAAATTAATAATGGTTTTCACAAGGTATTCCAAAGGATAGAAGTGAGGAAACATTCCAAATATACTGTAAAACTATATTACCTTGATGCCAAAACCAAAACAGGATAGAGTCACAGACCAATGTCTCTTGCAAATATGGATACAAATATTCTCAACAAAATACTAGTAAACTGAATATAGAAACTTACAAAACTGATTATATATTATGAACAATAAGATTTATCCCAGGAATGCAAATTTTTAAACAACTAAAAGTCAACCTATTAATGCAATACAGAACAAAATTCATACAAAGATGTGGAGAAAAATATTCACAATCAGCATTTTTTTCATAACAAAACACCAGAAAAATAATTGTGGTAGTTTGAATCAAATATCAATTCCCCTCCCCCATAAACTCGAGTGTTTTTAATGTTTGGTCTTCATCAGGTGGCAACTTGGGAAGTGGAGTCTTGCTGGAGGAGGTGTGTGAGTGGGGAAGATCTTGAAGTTTATTAGCTCCTAATTTGCCAATATTTGGCTCATTCTTTTGCCACTGTTTTTCACCTGCTGTGGAAGAAGTGATGTTCAGTCACTTCTAATGCCAGGCTTTCCTTGGCCGTTATAAATCTTCCCTTCAAGTCTGTAAGTAAAATATAACCTTTTCTCCTATCAGCTATTGTTTGGATGTTTTGTCCCAGAAATTCAAAGGTAACTGCAACAGTTACTCTCTGAACTTGTTAAAGGACATCTTGTAAAAATTCACAGGCAACATAATTAAAGTGACAAATAGAATGCTTTCTCCTTATTCTCAGGAATAATACCAACATGTCCGCTCTAGCTCATCATTGTAAAGGGGATTCTAGCTCATACACCTATGTAGGAAACACACAAAACTCTTCAAATTGGAGATGAAGTGTTACTATCTTTACTCTCAGCTGATAGGGTATTTTCTATAGAAAAGCTCTAAAGGGCTTACAAAATATTACAATGCATAAATGACTTTTCCATTGTTGGCTATATGGCAATCCTGCCCAATAAATTGTATTTATTTACTAATAAAGAACAACTCTTAAAAGAAATTAAGACATGAATTCTATTTATAATGGCATAAAATTTTTAAAAATGGAAGAATTTAACCAAAGTAGTTCAACACTGTTACACAGAGAGTAAAAAACATTATTAAAATAAAGACCAAAATACTAGAAGAACATCTGATTTCATGAATTCATGACTTTTGTGAGTCAACTTATGGACTGTGGAATTTATTCTGAAATGCAAGAAGCACAAGAAACTGAAATACTCTTGAAGTCTGAAAAAACTATACTTTCTTATCATAACATTTAGTGCAAAAGTACTGTAGTGAACTGGGCATGGTGGTGCCTGCCTTTAATCCCAGCACTCAGGAGGCAGAGGTGGGAGGATTGCTGTGAGTTCAAGGGCACCCTGAGACGACATAGTGAATTCCAGGTCAGCCTGAGCTAGAGTGAGACCTTACCTCGAAAAACCAAAAAAAAGTAATGTAGTGAAAACCAGGTCTAAAAGGTACATATATCAAACAGTGGGATAACTAGAATGCAGAATAAATATTATTCCAACAAATAATGCTAGGACAACTGGATACCTTCTACATAAAGAATAAATTATTGCTACCATTAAGGCTAAGTGAATCACAGACCTAAACATAAGCTCTAAGTCATTAAAACTTATAGCCGAAATCATAAGTCTATGGCCCCATTTTTAAAGAGTACTCAAAGGAAGTAAATCTATGGCAATAAGAAGATTGGTAGCTGTCTAAAGGAGGAAGAAGAAGGGGAGAAGGAGGAAGAGGAAAGGTAGAAGGAACAAAAGGAGGAGGAGGGAGAGTAGAAAAAGGTGGAAGGGGAGAGGGATGGGAGGTGGAGGAGATTATCTTGAAGTATGTGAGATTTCTTTTTAAGAAAAATATTTTTTATTTACAAGCAGAGTGAGACAGAGAGAGCATGAGAGTGAGCGAGCATGGGCATACTAGGTCTTCTAGCCACTGCAAATGAATTCTAGGTGCATGCACCACTTTGTGCTTCTAGCTTATGTGGGTACTGGGATACTGGGAAGTCAAACTGAGGTCGTCAGGCTTTGCAGGCTAGTGTCTTAACCTCAGAGTCATCTCTCAAGCCCAATATTTCTTTTCTTAAAAAAATTTATTTATTTTTTATTTTTGTATTGACAACTTCCATAATTGTAAAGAATATACCATGTTAGGGCTGGAGAGATGGTTTAGCGGTTAAGCGCTTGCCTGTGAAGCCTAAGGACCCCGGTTCGAGGCTCGGTTCCCCAGGTCCCATGTTAGCCAGATGCACAAGGGGGCGCACGCGTCTGGAGTTCGTTTGCAGAGGCTGGAAGCCCTGGCGCGCCCATTCTCTCTCTCTCCCTCTATCTGTCTTTCTCTCTGTGTCTGTCGCTCTCAAATAAATAAATAAAAAATTTTAAAAAAATTAAAAAAAAAGAATATACCATGTTAATGCTTTCCCTCCTCCTTCTTTCCTATCCTCCTGTCACTCAGTCTCTTTTATTTTCGTGTCATGTTATTTTCCTCCTACTATGATGGTCTTGTGTAGGTACTGTCAAGCACTGTGAGGTCATATTTATCCAGGCCATTTTGTGTCTGTAGGGGCATGTTGTAAGGAGTCCTACCATTCCTTTGGCTCTTACATTCTTTCTGCAATCTCTTCCACAATGGACCCTGAGCCTTGGAAGGTGTGATAGAGATATTTCAGTGCTGAGCACTCCTGTGTCACTCTGTCTCAGCACCATAGTCATCCCAAGGTCACTGCCATCTGAAACTAGAAGCTTCTCTAACCAAAAGTGAGAGTAGCATTAATATATGGGAATGGTCATTAAGAGAAGTGCTTACTGGGTAGTTTGGTGAGTATAGTAAATACATTTAACCAGACACCAGTAGACATTACACACATAGGGCTCATGACTACCCTGGTTTTCAGTAACAGGGATATATTCCCTCCCATAGAGTAAGCCTCGAGTCAAATTAGGAGGCAGTTTGTCTCCCCCATAAGAGATGTGCTACTATTATACATGTTGGCTCATTTGGCTTGGCTGGCCAAATATAAAGTGTGCTGTCTACTGTTGAGTATCTTCACTGGTGATTTCTCTCTCTCTCCCATTAACTGCATGCAGCATGGCTTTTTCCAGCTTTCTGTCAGCTGGTCTACATGGAGGCAGGATTTCTCAGTGACCTTGCAGCCCAAGTATGTGGAATCTTCAGCAATAGGGTCTTACCATCTATTCCTGGTAGGAGACCAACAGCCTCAACAATGGCTAGTTAATATGCCCATCCATACTCATTTTCCCTTTCTCTCCCCCACCCTTGAAAATAAATAAATAATTTAAAAAATTATTAACATTTTGGGGGCATCAGGGACCTCCCTGGCCAACAACTTACTGGAAGGTATCCCATCCCTGGCACTGAAATATTTCTAGTAACAATCAATGGCTTCTGAGTGTTTCATTGTCCAAAAAATTAGGTTTCCAAAAGACTTATTTATATCCTCTTAGATTTTGAGTAGCCCTACCTCCACCTTTCCTTTCCTCAGTCTCTTCCCCTGACCTCACTTAGCCTTTTTCATCCTCATTAATCTGTTCTTCTACTTACATATATATAATACCATCCTATTAAGTCCCTCCTCCCTTTCTATTGCCAACATTTCTTTTTTGAGTGATGAACATCTTCTAAAATTGGTTGTTGCTGGTATTCAACCCTTACTTTTTCTCAACCATTATAACACTTTTTTCCCTATAATTTATTTATTAACTAGCATATGTGGGCTTGTATGTACTTAAATATATGTGTTTATATATTGCGTTAGTTACTTTCTCATGGTTGTGACCAAATACTAAACAAGAAGCATTTTAAAGAGGGTTTATTTTGGCCTATGGTTCAAAAGAGTACGGTCTATCATGGTAGGGTAGTCTTGACAGCATGAATTTGAGGTAGCTAGACATATCCAATCTACAGTAAGGAAGCAGAGTGATGAATGCTGGTGATCAGCCTTCTTTCTATTTTTTAAAATTATTTATTTATTTTCAAGGGTGGGGGAGAGAAAGGGAAAATGAGTATGGATGGGCATACCAGGGACTCCTGCTGCTTCAAACAGAACTCCAGATGCATACACCACTTTTATGCATCTGGCTTTTTGTCTGTACTGGGGAATTGAACCTAGGCAGTCAGACTTTGCAAGCAAGTGCCTTTAAACTGCTGAGCTATCTCTCCAGCCCTTGCTTTCTGTTTTTCACTCAGTCTGGTAACTGAGCTCATAAAATGGTACTCCCAAACATAAGATAGTTATTCCTACCAAATTTATCCAATCCAGAAACTCCTGAACAGACACATCCAGAGATTTTTCACCTAGGTGATGCTGGATACTGTCGAGTTGACAACTAATATTGACTCTCACATATACAAGCAAGCAACTTTTACCACTGAACAACTTCCCCAGCTAACTCTGACATATACAAACATAAGCATTATATACGTCTAAAATAGAGAAGAGAAATAGAATATCAGTCTCTGTGAGTGGTCTTTGTCAGCAACTCTAAAATCTCTAGGAGAGTTAAATATAAGAATGCTTTGTAAGCCCTTGTAGGGCTCATAATATAGGAACTAATGTCTATAAAATGTGACAGCTCTTTGTGAAAAACTTGGTCTAGAAAATTTCAACATCAGAGAATACAACATAAGATTCGTAATATAGTTTTCCTGTGCCATAATTTTGTAAAGTTAAAAAATGAAATTCTACAAGTAGTAGAAAGACCCTACATACACAAATTTCAATAAAAGACCAAATCTAATTCATTCAAATAGGCATCTATAAGGGGATCCTGTGCACAGCACATTTTCCCCAACAATCTTGCTAGTATCAAAACATGTGTCAGAGAAATTCTTTGGGAATTTATGTCAAATAGTATACAATTCAAATGAATATACAATATTGGTACTTTTAAAACTCATGTGTCTTATAGTCAAAATTACATTATTCAGTTTAATCAAGCCCTATGTTTTATGCTTTCTAAGAATCACTTTAGAATACTTGCAAAATTATATCCACTCTAGTAACAGAAAGACAGCTGCCATTAATAGATTTTGTACTTTGTAACATCGCTATAACAAATGTGTGTCTAAGTTTATTGCCAGCCACATGTTGAACATCTAATTAAATGTTGGTTGAAGGAATGATTAATAAATCAATTAATGTTAGCATTACTTTACAGTGGATAATCCTCATTTTACCACATTTGTGTATGGGTCTCAAAAAAACATTTATTTTATATTTGCATATACTGGTTCTGTGTTGCTATTTTAATTCTTCTATTTCACTGCTCATGAAATTATTATTTTTTCTTTTTTTTTTTGAGGTAAGGTCTCACTCTAGTTAAGGCTGACCTGGAATTCACTGTGTAGTCTCAGGGTGGCCTCGAACTCAGGGTAGTCCTCCTACCTCTGTTTCCTGAGTGCTAGTATTAAAGGTGTGTGCTACCATGCCTGGCTTCTTGAAATTATTTTTGATACATACATTCTCTTTATCTACCTCTGCCTAGTTGTGGAAACAAAAACGAAAGTATAGCTGGAAGAAGCTCTCTTTGGTGCTCTCCCCAGCCTTCCATGCTTTCTCAGTTGTGACTGGTAGAGCTCTATGGTTTCCTCAGCCCATTTCTTCTTCTTTTTTTTTATTATTAAGTAGAAATGTTGAATGGACACATAATGTGTTAGTACCATCATTTCTCTCCTCTCTGCCCCCATTCTGTTGAGGGCCCTCCTCAGCAGCTGGTATTCCCTCTGAGGTTGTGGGTTAAGAGCTGTGAGAGCAGCAGTCAGTCATTGTAAGTGGTGGTGACAGGGGGAGGTTGTGGTGGGGAGGCAATGCTTCTGGATATTTCCTTCCACTCTGTGGCTCTGCTCTTACAATCTTTCTGTCTCCTCTTCCTCAAAATTTACTGAGCATTGATGAATATGTTTTAAGTCTACTTTAATAATGTCTTGTCAGAAGCTTCTGGATTTCTGCCTTGGCACATTTTTAGCATTCTCAGTGCCTATCTCCATCACCCTGGAGCTGGTTGTCAGGCTTGCCATTGAAACAGCACTCTTGCTCATCTTGCCAATTCCTGTGTGGTTTCACTTGGGCCCTGACCGATATGCTAGGGGGTAGTTCATCTCCTTGGTTCTTATTGCCCTCTGAAAAAGAAAAACATTCTCCAATGGAAAATGAGGTCAGTATAAGGAAAATGGGATAAATGTGTTGCAATTAACTTTGAGTTGCTGGTAGAAAACACCCAACCAAGAGCAGTTTGTGGGAGGAAATGGTTTATTTTGCTTACAGACTCAAGGGGAAGCTCCATGTTGGCAGGAAAAGCAATGGCAGAGGGTGGACCTCACCTCTTGGCCAGCATCAGATGGACAACAGCACCAGAAGAATGTGCTAAACACTGGCAAGGGGAAGCTGGCTATGATATCCATAAACCTGCCCCACCAATACACTGCCTCCAGGAGGCTCCAGTTACCAAATTGTCACCATTTGTAGACCTAGCATTTAGAACACATGTTTATCGGGGACACCTGAATCAAACCACTATATTCCACCCCTGGCTCCCATAAACCAATAATCTTACATGATGTAAAAATGCAATGCCTTCAGTCTAACTTTGCAAGTTCCCATAGTTTTTATCAATCCTAATGATTTTCCAACATCCCCATAGTTCACAGTCTTAACTTAGCTATAATATATTTAAAAAAAAACAACATAATGGCACAGAATAAACATTCACACTGCAAAAGATGGCATTGGGCATATCAAAGAAATACAAGATTTAAAACAAGCAGGGAAGACATCAAACTCTGTAGCTCCAAGTTTGTCAACTCTTACCACTGATAAATCCCCAAGTCCAGTAATCTAACCAGTGACCAGTCTTTGGAGTTCCAATTACGCCCCTCTGGCTAGACTACTCCCAGTCCTGGAAAACTTCATCCAGTGCCAAAGCTCTCCTTAGCAGCCATCCCATGGTCATAGCATTTCCATTGGGTCTCCAGTGCAACCAGTGATCTATCCTCATGGCTCCATGTGGTCTCCATGCAGGTAAACCAGCAAGGCTGCTTCATATTGCCCATGGCCATTTCAAAAAAAATGTGCAAATTCATGTCTTATGCTCTATAATACCAGGAGGGATGCCAACTTGTTAATCCAGGGGGTATATAAATCTAACTTTGAAGAATAGGACATGTTAGCATTCCAGGCCCCATCAAAAGAGTCTGCATTCTCACTGTTGTCCCAATGCAAATCAGATGGCCCAATCTCAATGGTTGTAATCTTTCAAAAAATTACAGCTGAAAAGGCAGCAGTTTTGGCTCAAAGATTTCATATTTTTATCCTGTGCCATATTCCACTGCTCACATCAGTCCATTTCTATGTAATGCAAACCTGCCCAAGTTCTCAGGACATGGGAATAACAGTAAGCCTCTCAAACAAACTGCTTCTAGTTCAATCCAGGCAAAGCTCTTTCTCACCCTCATAAGCCAAACTTCATAGTCCATAGTTCTTGTTGCATTCAGGTCTTTCAACTCTGACCAGAGTAGTCCATCAAGTTGTACTTATAGCACTATAAGGCATCTCTTAGCTCAAGGTTTTAAATACTTCCACATTCCTCCCTCAAGTCATTTCCAAATACCAAAGTCACAGTCAGGTTTCTAGTATCAATGACCCCACTCCTTTGGTATCAATTTTACTGTTGCTTTTAGTTTTGAGGTGCTTCACAAAGAACCCTACCAAAAAACATCTTGTGGGAGCAAGGGATTTATTTTGGCTTGCAGGCGAGGTAATCTCCATAATGGCACGGAAAAATGATGGCATGAGCAGAGGATGAACATCACCTCCTTGCCAGCACCAGGTAAACAACAGTAGCAGGAGATTGTGCTGAAAACTGGCAAGAGAAAGCTGGCTTTGATACTCATAAACGTGCCCCCAATAATACACTACCTCTGTGAGGCTCCAATTCTTAAATTTCCACCAGCTGGAGACCTAGAATTCAGAACACATAAGTTTATGGAGGACACTTAAATCAAACCACCACAATAATCATTGTTAATTAAGAAAGGTGTTGATGGATATAGCCTCTCTTTTGGCCAAAGATGAGTGGAAGCTTCTTATTGGAGTCCATGATCTTGTTCTCCATAGGATTGTGACTCAGTTCCCACTTCTAGCTAGTGGCTCCTTTCCAATGAGTGGATATTTTAGCCAATCAGAGAGACACTGGCCACTTACCTAAGCTGGGTGAACATTTCTGTTGGATTTAGAATCACTAATTATTAAATTATATTCATGGTGACATAATGATGATTTTATATTTCTTTCTTCTAATCTTTTAAGCACAATTTTGAATTCATAAGTAATCTCTAGCTACCCTAAATGTACTTAGCACTATTTTTTTCTTTTCTAGTGGCTTATATTGAAATATCACTTAAAGAAAATGGTATTGATATAAATCACAAGAGCAGCAAATGTGATACCCATTACATGAGGGACACAAATAAAGCATAGAATACATTAATCTGCTCTTCATCTTCTTCAAATATGAGAATGAAACTCAGCGACTTAAGAATCATTAAGGAAAGCAAAACAAATAAACATGTATTTTTTTTCCATCACTGAACATTAGATATGTTTAAGTAAAAAGCTAAACATCCAATTGTGAATATTAAAGTTTTGCAAAAATAACAATATAAAGTATAGGGGTCACTGCCCTAACATCTTGCAAATTTAACTTATAGTAAGAAGATGAAGAATACATTTAAAAAACTACATCAGCCTCATTTTCATTTTTGTGTTTTGTTCATTTTTATTTATTTAATTGAAAGCGACAGAGCGAGAAAGAGGCAGAGAGAGAGAGAGAGAGAGAGAGAGAATGGAGGCGCTCAAGGGTCTCCAGACATTGCAAAGAAACTCCAGATGTGTGCACCCCCTTGTGCATCTGGCTAACATGGGTCCCGGGGAATCGAGCCTTGAACAGGGTCCAAGTGCTTAACCACTAAGCCATCCCTCCAGCCCTAGTGTTTTGTTTTAAATAGGAAGATAATATCACTCCTATGAAATATAAGCTATATGCTTGCTAATTTTCTTGCTCTGGGCTGGACTCTAGATATTGGTATTTTAAAGCACCACTGGGTGATATCAATGTTTGGGGATGAGAAACTTGAAGAAGAAAGAGGTAACTTCAGTTTGAAAGATGGGTAGAATGTGGACATTAGGGATTCAAGCCAGGCAACTACAGTGCTGAAACAAGCAAGAGGAAAACTAAAACTACAGATGGCATGGATTTGCCATCCCTCTTCATGTGTGGTTTGTTTTCTTGCATGTTTATTTGAAAGGTAACTTGAACATCTGTGCAATCATTTGTATGAAACCTCATCAGAAGTATTTTTATGATAATAGAGAGGCATAACATTTTTCTCAATAATGTCCTACAGCTAATAATTTGTAGAACAATAAGCCCTTTCAGTCCAATCCTATTAGGTACATTTGTAAAGGAAATTACACCTTTTGCTGCATGGAAAGATATTAAGCTAAACATGGTTTATTGAAAATATGTCTGCTACAGCAATGAGATTGGAAAGGAGCAAAAAAGAAACCCCTTATAATCTTGATTTAGGTTTAAAAAGTGAATTTCAAGTCTGCAAATATTAGTTAGGAAACAAAAGACACACACTGTAAATATTCTGAAGGACTAATGATTCAGAGCAGCACCTCAGAGATCGCCATTGGATAAAGAGAATAAAATTAACTTTGTGAGGACTTCACATCACAGAGCAAGGTTTCAACTTTGAAATGGAGAATAGCCAAATTGAGACGAACATGAACACATATTGACAATCTCTACATACTATCGAATTTGTCAAGTATAATAACTGTTTCTTTGTGATTTTTTATATATTTGAATTGTGAAAGTACATATACTATGAAAAGATGGAAAGCAATTCTTTGGAAATGTTTGCTGTCCTTGCATTGTACTTTAAGAAAAGCACATGTTTTTTTTAAAGAAATTTTATATCTGTAAGATCAGACAGCATTGAATGCACTTCCATGCTCACAGTAAAATGGAAATCTAGCTTACCTTCTGAGGCTAGAATGTTTATGTCCATATATCACATGATATAGAGAAAAAGTAATGCCAACCAAATCTGAACGACAATTCATTAGTATTGGTTTGTTGTTTGTAAAAATAGTCTAGAATTTCTTTGTAAGAACATGGTTACTGTAAGAATATTTTCCAACAGGCTAACAGGATGGTGGCTCAGGGTTTTAGCCCATTCCTTAGAAAGTTCCAGATATCAGTTTCTGGTACTGGGAGTTGCAAGTCAGAGCCAAATGTTTTAGGGTTAGGTTTCATTCCACCCTCTCTAGGAGCCTTCTTACCAGACAATCACCCTGGCAGGAGATGAACCACTCCTTGCACATCAGGGTACAGGTTAAAGCACAGTGGAGTTGGTGAGATGGGCAAGAGTGCTGCTTCCATTCTGAGCCAGACAACTTGCACCAGAGTGGTGGAGATAGACACTGAGGATATGCAAGGTGCACCAGGGCAGAAATCCAAAAGGCACTGAGAGCACTACACTAAGGTAAACTAAATCACACCCACCACAAATTAGGGACTTTTGTGGAAGAGGGGACAGAATCCTTGTAAGAGCCATAGGATGAGAGGAGATATTCAGAAGCATTGCCTCCCTCCCCCTCACAGTGACTAACTGCTGCTGTTATAAGTCATAACTCATAACCCAGAACCACATGGTGAATACTAGTCTTTCGTGGGATGAATGCAGCGGGGGAGGGAAATGATGGCATATGATGTGTCCACACAAGATTTCTACTTAATTAAAAATATAAAGTTCTAAATCTAAAGATAAGACTAACCTTCTATGTTAAAAGTAAACAGGAGGTTTATCTCCCAATATTCAAGGTAGCATGGCATTAGAAGCCCAAATAAGAAAGAGAAAGGGAAAAATAAACAATTGAAGAATTATAGATAAAGAGATCTAGACATAATGATTTGGAGTTAGGGAGGCAGTGCTTGGTATGGTACCCAGTGCTTTATGCATGCTTGGAAGTGATTTAACACTAAGCTACATTCTCAGGCTAACTCTGCCTCAGTCACCAACTTGCTAGAGGTTTTTGCTAAGTCATATTACTTATTAGCTTCAGCAGTAAGCATTAGGCTAGTATTTTGGAAGTTCATAATATTTATTATTTATTTATTTATAATCAGAGAGAGACAGAGAAAATGGTGTGGTAAGGCCTCTTGCATTACAAACAAACTCCAGATGTATGTGCCACATTGTGCATCTGGCCTTATATGGGTACTGAGGTATGAAATTCAGGTCATTAGGCTTTGCAGGCAATGTCTTTAACTGCTGAGCAATTTCTTCAGCCCTTGCAATTTTTTTTTTTATTTGAGAGAGAGAGAGAAAAAGAGAGAGAATTGGCATGCTAGGGCCTCCAGCCACTGCAAATGAACTCCAGAAGCATACGGCACCTTGTGCATATGGCTTACATGTGTACTGGGGAATAAAACCTGTGTCCTTAGGCTTTGCAGGCAAGTGCCTTAATGCTAAGCTATCTCTCTAGCCCCCACCCCACCACAATTTTTTAAATAACACCTTTTTGTCTACTGAGTAGAATCCTACTTGGTAAATTAATATGTTAAAAAGATATAGATAGGGCTGGGAAGATTGTTTAGTGGTTAAGGCACTTGCCTGCGAAGCCTAATAACTCTCATGTTCAAATTTCCAGGTTCCATGTAGCCAGATGCACAGTGATGAGCAGAAGGGGCACAAGTGTCTGGAGTTTGTTTGTAGCAGGCTTAAGGTCCTAGCATGCCCATTCTCTCTCTCTCTCTCTCTCTCTTTCTCTCTCTCTCTCTCTCTCTCTCTCCCTCAAAATAAGTTATAAATAAAGATACATGTGTTAAATTCCTTGAGACCTCTCCTTAGCCTTCCCCACTCTCATGAAATCTACTGGAAGGTTCTACCCCAGACATCTTAGGTCCCTGGGGGTACACCAAGTTGGGACTGAAAACCATCAGCTTCAGCTGGCTAAAGATACAGCATCTCAGAAATTAGTTAGAAATAGTGAATCTCATGCCCCAGAAAAAAAAAAAAATTAAATCAAAATTTCCCTCTAGTAGATCCTCTAGGAATCTAGTTCTCATCAAATGTTTGAAGTCCTTCTGTAGATAAGCATGAAACTACATTTGAAAACTAGTTATTTGACTAATTGGCCCATAGAGATTAGTGGTATTAATTTGGTCCTGTGACAGACCGCATTGACTGACAGCTGGAAGCCCAGTAGGCAAGTAGAACAAGAAGTTATTACAACAATACCATATTTAGAGACTTAGATCTGGAATGTAGTGTTTTACTTTATTTTATAGATAGTCCAGAGCTATGCCTACTTCACTATTTTACTCCAAAGGAGGGGGATCAGTAATGACCTTTATGTAGTCAAGATGTTAGTAGGAAATTAATTGGCATGCTCAATGGGGATAATTGAAAACATTTTTTAAAAGAGTATTAACAGGATTGTGGGCAAATTTAAAGAAACCAACAAGGGATGGGGAAGCTCCCAAGGACTTGTAGCAGTGGGAGCCATTCACATTTCTAATTTTGTTGAGGCAAAGGGAAGTGAATGAAGCTTTGTGAGATGTTTTTCTGTGAAACAAGCCCACAGGCAGCTCTTGCCTTTGGTGAAAGAATGTAATCTCTGTGCATGCATAGTCCAGTATGGAGCAGTTGGAGTTTCTTACTGGAGCATGTGTGACTCAACGTCGGGGACAATAGTGAAGAGTTTATCCCAGTGTAGGTGATGACTCACAAAGCTGCATCCCTTCAGCTTCCTGCCCATCTTGTAAACAGCTCTGCAGGAGTATCTCATCTCCTAGTTGTTTACTTCTTATAAACCTTGGGAAGAGACCTTGCTATTCTTGTGACTCCCTGAGGTTCTTGAGCCTGATAAATTTCCTTAGCTTCCTGTCTTGTGAGTATCCCTCTTCCTTTTAAGAGAAAATGTTACAAGTTGAGGATAGAGCTATGGGACAGGTGGGTACTGGGAAAATGTTGTTTAAGACAATATTTCTCAAGTCTAGCCATTGCTCAGAATTACATGTAGCTCTTACGATTTTAAAAAATGAGAATCTGTCAAGCGTGGTGGTGCACTCCTTTAATCCCATTACTTGGGAGGCAGAGGTAGGAGGATTGCCATGAGTTTGAGGCCACCCTGAGATCACATAGTGAATTCCAGGTCAACATGGACTAGAGCGAAATCCTACCTCTAAAAACAAACAAACAAACAAACAAACAAAAAAGTAGAAAATCTGAGCCCAACAACAATATATTTTATATGGGCACATGATATGTTGGTACTCTGTTTTCCCTCATCCCTGCCTCCATTCCATTGGGGACCCTCCTCAGTGAGGTTGCAGGTTTATGCCTTGTGGGAACAGTAGTCAGTTATGGGAAGGGGGGAGGGATGCCTCTGGGCATAATGTCTCAGCCTGTGGCACTTACAAACTTTCCACCCCCTCTTCCTCTAAATTTTCTGAGCTGTAATGGGTGAGTTTTAAGTCTACTTCAGTGATGAGCTCTTAGGAGCCTCTGGATCTCTTTCACCTTGGTGCTGATTATCAGGTTCAGTATGGAAGCAGTACTCATGGTGGTCTCCCCGGGTCCTGTGTGGTTTCAGCTGTGGGCTGGCTGAAGTGAGAGGAGTAGTTCAACTCCTCCAGTCACACCAGCTTCTAAAAGAGAACAGCAGAATCTCCAGTGGAGAGGAGTGGACCTTTCTATCTTTCAAGAGACCACCATTATCTCAAAAGTGTTTTATGGTTACCCAGTTCTGTGATAGAAGATTTTTTTCAGCATTTGGGAGGGAGCGACAGGAGGATAGTTGGCTTGTTTTGTGCCACTTTGTTCTCACTGATATTTTGGTAATGATGCTTGAAAATGAAGAGCAAGTTCCCCAAACCAAGGTTTTGGTGCTCTTGTGTGGTGTGAGAACCTTTAAGCCATGTAAAGAGTCCTCTTGGATGGGCATTTCTTGTGTCAGGCTCTTCCTAGCTTGTGTCATTAGCTAGACAATTTGGGTGTTGGGGGATGGGAACATAAACCTCCTGACTGAGAAAAGAAGGCTCTTGGCCCATATACTGTGCTCTACATTTGTTAAGAGAGCCAGTCCTTTCTTTTTTTTTTTTTAATTATTTATTTATTTATTAGCGACAGACACAGAGAGAAAGACAGATAGAGGGAGAGAGAGAATGGGCGCGCCAGGGCTTCCAGCCTCTGCAAACGAACTCCAGACGCGTGCGCCCCCTTGTGCATCTGGCTAACGTGGGACCTGGGGAACCGAGCCTGAACTGGGGTGCTTAGGGTTCACAGGCAAGCGCTTAACTGCTAAGCCATCTCTCCAACCCGAGAGCCAGTCCTTTCGACGTCATTGTTGCTCTGTGAGAGTGAAAGGCAATCTGGAAACCCTGGAAAATATTGGAGAATCAGGGTCATATATATGTTTATGCTTTTAAAAATTATATTATATTATATTAAAATATATATATGGAATTTCAAAGGGGAAAGTGTGTGGGGAGGGAGGGAATTACCAGGGGATATTTTTTTATAATCATGGAAAATGTTAATAAAAATTAAAAAAAATTATATTGCAGAGATATAAATGAGCAGAAGACAAATCTACAAGTCATTTTCTTACTAACTGGATAGGAATTAAAATGGCTATATCATCATCATCTGCATCAATCCTCTCTTTTAACTGCCTGTTCAGAACATGTCTTTAAAGTTGCTTTTTCATCACACTAATTTATAATTAAAATTGAAATTGCTTCCCTTAGCTTCCCCCTGTCATAGGCTTCCTTGGTATAATAGGTAACCAAACGCAAGTACTCAATGGCTGTGTTGAGTTAGCAACCAACACAATCCTTACTGGTATCATTACCATGATCTTTGCTCTTTCATGGATTATGGAACCTAGGATTTGAAAAGATAAATCACTGAACGTTGGTCAGTTCATGAAGCTAACTAATGGAGAGCTAAAATTTGAATCCAGGGCTGAGTCTATTATGCTTTTCCTTTTAGACCATTATTTAACATTGCCTCAAATGATGATCTTATAAGAGATTATCCTGTAAGAATTGAAGTGGGTATAAAGAATGCAAAAACTGGAGGGTTACAAAGAGTTCTTTGGGTTCTATCCCTGCATAAGACCTATACTGCATTGAAAGAGCCCACCATCATTTCAACATGGATGAGGAAAGAGAGGACTTTTTCAAAACTACATTGACATAGAAGAAGGGGCTAGTGAAAGGGGGATAGGGAGGAGGAAAAAAAGCATGGTAATGGTGAGGATTATGATCAAATTGTAGTATGTTAATGTATGAAAATTTTCAATCAAAAGAAAAATCAAGACTTGCAGCTTCTCAATAGTATAACTTATTCCATGTCCAGGAGATGCAAAATCATGAAATGTGTGATACACAGAACTCTATGCCATACTCAGATTCTAGCTACTTACTGATTAGAGTGGCAAATATTTTCACAGATAGCTATACATAAACATGAAAATAAACTGGTTATTGAACAGGATCTGATGACCAAGCTTTGAGAAATAATAGCCTTTAAACCTTTACAACAATCTAGAATCAATCCCTTTTGTTATGCTTTCCACAATTCCTAAAATCAGATTGATTTTGTGCACATTTTAAAATTTTGCCTTTTATGTTAATTGATCAATACTTTAATACAAGCTGGGCCTGGTGGTGCATGCCTTTAATCCTAACACTCTGGAGGCAGAGATAGGAGGATTGCTGTGAGTTCGAGGCCACCCTGAGACTCCACAGTGAATTCCAGGTCAGCCTAGGCTAGAGTAAGACCCTATCTCGAAAAAAATCAAGAACTTTAATACAATTTAGAATGTAATATGAACTTAGAGCAGTTTCCTATGTCAAACAATAGTTTGCAACTTTGTTTCCTTTGCATTAAAATGTGATTTATATTATTTTCAGTTTTTGTATTACTAAAGTAATGAATGTAGATGATGCTGGGTTTAGAATGTATAATTGTAGTGAAACAAATATAATACAGGAAGAACAATTTGTATTATTTCCAATTAAAGTAAAAATACATTTATGACAGTGATACAAATGTTCCAGCTGAATTTGCCACTAATTAAATAAGAGAAAAACACACCAATAAAACAGTTTTAAAATTGGAAGTTATTTGTTTAGGCATTACTTTCCTGAGTTATTTTTCTATAAAATAGATAGTAAACATTTGTTTTTTTCCCAGGGCCTGTGGAACTGTGAGATTTTGTTTGTTTGTTTATTTTTTTTTAATCAGCACCCACAAGTAAATCAAAAACATATTTGTTGTTTTATTTGTTTGAAAGGATTAAAAAATAATTCATCTCAGCTTCATTGTATATTAAAGAAAGAGCCTTTTATAATTACTTTAATGTATCAAACAACATGTACTATTTATATGAACACATATACTGATTCCATATTTATAAAAAAGTGTTAAGGACAAAGACAAAAAGAATAAAAAGGTCAACTGTGAGTAAAAATGTACAGGAAATACTTAGGCAAAAAGAAGAAAGACAAAAAGGAACCAAATAGGAAACATGGTGGGCAGCTGAAATCTTGTGGGGGATACAGACAGAAGGAGGAAAGAAGACCAAAGAAGAGAAGAAGGTGAAAGTAGTTCCAAAATGCAAAAATGAAAGGAAGAACTAAGTCAGCTGGTGAAGATAACAAAAATAAGTGAAAAGAAATGGAAGGGAGGATATGAGGGAGAAGGACAGGGAGGAGAGAGGTATGGAGGGAAGGAGATAGAGTTTAAATCTGGGAGCATCAAAAGTTATTACCATTTCAGTTTATTATTAGCTCTATAAATCTTATTGAGGTTTTTGACCAGTTATTTTTTTAGGATAAGTTGATATACTAACTTTTAAACAATGTAAACATGAGAGTATAAATTAAATATTTTCCTTCCTCTGCTGTTAATGCCCTAAAAATATATGACATTACCACCAACCTCTTCCCCAAAAGGCATGAGACATACATAAGACAATGCGGAAGTACTTTACATGACAATGATTCATTTATACTCAAACCATAACCTGTAGTCTTCTGAGAGCCCACCTTGCTTAGTGAATGTCTTCTTCCCTCTGTTTTCTGGCCTATACTGGTTGAGTTCCCCATTATATTGAATTTGTTAAAAAATATCTGCTTATTCTCATCATGCATAATGGCATTAGTTAATAGCAATATATATTCAGTGAGTAATGTGAAGTGTGGTCCAGCAGAAACAACGTAAAAGGAACATTTTATTTCATAGGACATCATGCAAAAACTCAATTGATTTTCTTCTACACCTAAAAACTTTGTGTGTGGTGCTGGAAAACAAAGCAAAATATATATTTTTTACTGAACATATTTTAATAATTTTATTTATTTGCCAAGGGAGGGAAGGGGAAAGAGGAGAGAGAGAGTGAGAATGGGCTCACCAAAGCCTCCTGCCACTGCAAACAGAACTCCAGATGCATGAATCACTTTGTGCACCTAGTTTTACATGGGAAATGGAAACCCATCCCAGGCCAGCAATTTTTGTGTGAAAGTGCATTTAACTGCTGAGTCATCTCTCCAGTCCCTGAACATTTGTTTTATGCCTCTAGTTTCCTGATAACCTATGCTGTACTATGGAAAATAAAGAAGAGTTAATATATTGAGCACATTCTTTTATTTGTGTGTTTGCTTTTTCAAGACTGTGTCTCACTCCAGCTCAGGATGATCTGGAATTCACTGTGAAGTCTCAGGGTGGCCTTGAACTCAAGGTGATCCTCCTACCTCTGCCTCCTGAGCATTGGGATTAAAGGCGTGCGCCACAATGCCTGGCTGTTGAGCACATTCTGTGTGGCAGTGGACAGTGCCAGAGAGCGACACTAATGCACCAGCTCAGTTGGTCAGATCTTAGGCTATTTGTATTACAGCCAGCTTCCTTTCCAGGTCTTCTGAGACTCCTTTTTCCAGCAATATATAGCTCCACCTGTGCTTCCTTATCTATGTCCACATTCCTCCCCTGTGAAGGTGCTCAATAGGGTTGAAAACTAAAATTGCACAATACCAGGTTCCCCTTGAATGTCAGTTCTACAACTCTGGTAAAAGGTCACACAGAGGAAGGAAATAGTTAAGCCACTGTCTTCCACATTCTTTTTCTTATTAGGTGATTTATTTGAGTGTTGTTCTGATTTGGAAGGTTATGTTTTGCCTTGTGGTCATGTTATTTTCTAGTAATTCTGACTTAATGATGTCTGGTTTAGATTATTTATTGTTTAGGAGTAATCAAATTATCTAGTAATCTAGTCAGTGTAAAATTTGCAAAAAAAAAAAAAAAAGTAGAGGCTGCACCCTATTTTTTCCAAGGACTATCACTGGTTGAAAATTGACACATATAAAGCCAAAAATCGCATGATTCACCTGAAGCTCCTGAATTTAGTTTTTGAAAAAATAATGTTATTTTAATGACAGCTAAATGTAGTTATTTTGACAAGTGTATTTACTCTAATTATATTGCTATTAAACAGGCTGACGAGTTTCTGAGCTGGCGGGTAAAAGAAGTCCATAGTGTACCTGGGAGTAATTCCATCCTGAATTAAAAATGTTTTCCTATTTCATTTTTCACTGGTTGCATTTTCTGTTTCATCACTGTCTTTTAAAGTGGCTGAGTGAGATACAAAGAAATTGTTTTTATTCTGAACTATTGAGTTTATCATGGCTATAAATCAGATTAAAATTTGCTTGCATGAGTGCTTTAAGACAGTATTTTTAAGGAACTGTTTTTTATCCCTCTTATTCATCAAATGATATGTCATGTTTTTTCATAAACCAGTATGTTAAGAGGTCTGATTAAAATTCCATGTCAATTTCACAGGTGATGGAAGTCAAAGGACAAATGATTCATGTCCCTGAATCAAACTCCATTTTATTTTTGGGTTCTCCATGTGTTGACAAATTGGATGAACTCATGGGGCGAGGGCTGCATCTCTCCGATATCCCTATTCATGATGCTACTCGAGATGTCATTTTGGTTGGCGAACAAGCAAAGGCCCAAGATGGCTTGAAGAAGAGGATGGATAAATTAAAGGCAACGTTAGAAAGAACCCACCAGGCCCTGGAAGAAGAGAAGAAGAAGACAGTGGATCTTCTGTATTCTATTTTTCCTGGTGATGTAGCGCAGCAGCTATGGCAGGGACAGCAAGTACAGGCCAGGAAGTTTGATGATGTCACCATGCTCTTCTCGGACATTGTGGGCTTCACAGCCATCTGTGCCCAGTGTACTCCCATGCAAGTTATCAGCATGCTCAATGAGCTCTACACCAGATTTGACCACCAGTGTGGATTTTTGGACATTTATAAGGTAATGCTCTTTAGTTACTTATTTAAAATTACTGATCAAAAGTAAATTGTCAACTTGAGTTATAAGAGTACATTTTTAACACAAACTGGATGAAAAGAGAACTTTTGAACTTTTTTATATAGAATACAAGTTTTATGCTATTTGACAGAACTTTATTTTACCTTATAGCATTGACATAGGTAACTTTGAATAATGATACTGCTCAATAACAGTATTTTCTGTATCACTACACCTTAAGATTCATTGTTATTAATAAAATTAAGTTTGACTACTCAGCAGATTTGAGTCACTTAATTCTTGCCTAGAGAATTAGCCTACACTATAAACAAATAATTATATTTTGACATTCAAATGGAAATAGCAAGGTATGATAAAATGTACATATCACAAACCCTGGTTAATCAGGGTTTTTCACATTGTCAATCTAGTGTGATACCTTAATTTTTAAAAAAATATATATAGACATTCTAATTATTGTTCAAATTGACAATGAGTTTTAGTGCAAAGTTCTTAAAATTTTCAGCTACACAATGGAAAAATCTTTCAAAATGTGTAAGAATCACTATTTATTCATTTGATTTGTCAAACTCTTCATGAACTTCTTATAAATCATGACAGTAGCTTAAGAAAATGATATAGTAACAGTTCTACCTTGAATTTTATGTGGATTATGTAATGCCAGAGTGCAAGCACCTTCAAGAAAAATGAATAGTAGAGACCTCAGTTTTTTAATAATCATCCTTACTAATCTGTCTAGACCAGCTGCTTTTTAATACTATGACCCACACATAAGCAGACTTGGTAATAACTTATCTGTTTCACTTTGAAGTTTCATATTATTGTCTAGAGGGGGTTTTCATTAAGGTGTTTCTCCTTGAAAAAGGAATTATCTTCTTCCATTATGTAGAATATACAGTCAATGTTCATTGATTAGTTGTTTCTTTTTTTTTTTTAATTTAATTTATTAGTTTTCATTTCAATGAATACAGGCAGTTTGGTACCATTATTTAGGCTCATCTGTGATCTACCCCCTCCCATTAGACCCTCCTTGTTAATGAAAATGGGTCATGCATTGTGGAGTTAGCCCCCAGTTATTAGTATGATAAATGTCTCTGCAAATCATGACCCAACATGTAACTCTGACATTCTTTCCGCCCCCTCTTCCGCAAGATTTCCCTGAGCCATGTTGGGTTCATTTTTGGTCTGCACAGTGCTGAGGTGTTGGGGGCCTCTGAGGCTCTGGCTCTCTGATTTGGTAGGAGTTGATTTTTCTCTGCGTTGATTTCCTTCCCCTTTGTGATGGTATCCGGTTCACAGGAAAACATCACCCTTGCTAATTTCGCCAGTTGTCCTTAGTTTCAGTTGGGCCCCTTTTGAGGTATGTTGGGGCAGCTCTCTTCTTAGGATCTGCATCTATCTGGAAAAGAGAAGCAGATTCTCCAACGGAGAGTAAGTTAGCACCCAGAAAATTGAGATAACACTTACTTTTTTGATAGACAGTTTGATAGGTGTAGGCCCTCTTATACCCCGTGATTGATGATAGCTTGATATTGTAGAGTGGGCTTGTGTTTGGGTATGGTTCTGACTTGTTTCCCAGCTCCAGCTAAGGGTCTAGTACCACTGGGTGGATCAGTTAGCCAAATCCAGAGCAATTGATTCCTCACCATGGCTGTGTACCACTATTGCACTTGTGTGGGCATCACTTCCGGTTATTTGTTGCTAATTAGGTTAAACAATGTGTTGCTTGGACAGATCTTGGTCATTTCCCCCAGTCGCCTATGTAGCGCCTTCTGGCACTAGACACGCTGACTATCTGGGGACTGACTCTCTCCTGGTTTCCAGCCATGTCATTTCATTTTACGCGTCAGCTGTGTATGGAGTCTTCAGCAATAGGGTCTTATCACTGGCCTTTGGTGGGTCATCAAGTATTCTGACAGAAGTCTGTCATTGTTTTGGGAAACCTTGTAGGTTTCTCTGACCAAAAGCTCATTGTGGATGGTAGGACCAAGCTGGAAGTGGGGGTTACAGGTCAGTGTCCACTAAGAAATTGAGGAAAAAGATAACTAATATACAAGAGTTAGAGAGGAGAGAGATAGAGGGGAGAGGGGGAGAGGGAGGGAGGGAAGATGTAGGAGATTTAGGTCAGTCTTGATCCTACCCTCTCCAGTGTCTTGTGGTTCAGGTGTTTCCTGTAAGGGTCTAGTGAAGGTTCAGCCATTTGGACTGTCTTTTAGGAAGTAGAATTTTATGGTACCATTGCCGTTTGGGTCCGGATTACTGTTTTCCACCCTTTGATTCCCTCCCCGCCCTCCCATCCATCTTATTGTCTAGTCCAGGAGGTGCTTTCTGGGTATGTAAGGCATCTTGGGCAGATTTAGTTTAGGTGTTGCAGATGAATGAGACTATGTGTCGATTTTTTTTCTGTGATTGGGTAAGTTCGCTGAGAATGATCTGTTCCAGGTTCAACCATTTTTCCTCAAATTTCTTTATGTCGTTTTTTCTTACTGCTGTATAGAATTCCATTGTGTAGATATACCACATCTTTGTTATCCATTCTTCTAATGATGGACATCTGGGTTGATTCCAGCTTTTAGCTATTACGAATTGAGCCGCTACAAACATGGTTGAGCAAATCTCTCTGGCTTTTGGTTTGAAGGTTTTAGGGTACATGCCCAGTAATGGTATAACTGGGTCTGTTGGTATTTCTATAGTCAGCTTTTTCAGGATTCTCCATATTGCTTTCCAAAGTGGTTGTACCATCCTGCATTCCCACCAACAGTGAATGAGTGTCCCTGCTTCTCCACATCCTCGCCAGCATTTATTTTCATTTGACCTTTTGATGTTGGCCATCTTTATTGGGGTAAAGTGGAATCTCATAGTTGTTTTAAGTTGCATTTCTCTGATGATTAGGGATGATGAACATTTTCTTAGGTGTGTGTTTGCCATTTGTATCTCTTCCTCTGTGAATTGCCTGTTTAACTCTGTGCCCCATTTTGTGAGTGGGGTATTTGTCGTCTTATTGTTTAGACTTTTGAGTTCTTTGTAAATTCTAGAGATAAGGCCTCTATCAGTTGGATAACCTGCAAATATTTTCTCCCATTCTGTGGGTATTCTATTGGCTTTGCTTATTATATGCTTGTCTGTAAAGAAACTCTTCAGCTTCATATGATCCCAATGGTTGAGTGACTGTTTAAGAACTTGAGCCACTGGGGTTTTATTCAGGAAGTCTTTTTCCATTCCTATATCATGGAAGGTACTTCCTAAATTTTCTTCCAGTAGTTTTCGAGTTTCTGGTCTTATGTTGAGGTCTTTGATCCATTTGGATTTGAGTGTTGTGCATGGTGAAATGTGTGGATCAAGTTTTAGTTTCCTGCATGTGGTTATCCAGTTTGTCCAGCACCATTTGTTGAAGATGCTATCTTTTTTCCAGTCTATATTGTTTGGGCCTTTGTCGAATATCAAGTAGCTATAGTTGCTTGGCCCAAAATCCGGGTCCTCAAGTCTATTCCATTGGTCTATATTCCTGTTTGTATGCCAGTACCATGCTGTTTTTGTTACTATGGCTTTGTAGTATAACTTTATATCGGGTATGGTGATGCCACCAGAGGTATTTCTTTTGCTGAGGATATGTTTGGATATGCGAGGCCTTCTGCCTTTCCATATGAAATTTGAGATCATTTTTTCTATGTCTGTGAAGAACACTGTAGGGATTTTAATTGGAATTGTGTTAAATCTATATATTGCCTTTGGTAGGATTGTCATCTTCACAATGTTAATTCTGCCTATCCAGGAGCATGGGAGGTCTTTCCATCTTTTCAAGTCCTCCTCAATTTCTTTTTTGAGAGTTTTTATATTTTCGTTGTATAGATCTTTTACTTCCTTGGTTAACGTTATTCCAAGGTATTTTATTTTTTTTGTTGCTATTGAAAATGGGACTATGTCCTTTATTTCTTTTTCTGTGTCTTTGTCATTTGCATACAGAAATGCTTCCGATTTTTGTGCATTGATTTTGTATCCTGCTACTTTGCTATAGGAGTTAATCACCTTCAGGAGTTTTGGGATGGAGTCTCTCGGGTCTCTTACATATACAATCATGTCATCGGCGAATAGCGCTAACTTAACTTCTTCCTTTCCAAATTGTATCCCTTTTATTTCCTTCTCCTGCCTTATTGCTTGGGCTAGGACTTCCAGAACTATATTGAAAAGCAGAGGTGAGAGAGGACATCCCTGTCTTGTTCCTGATCTCAATGGGAATTCCTCCAGTCTCTCTCCATTAAGTATTATTTGGGCCTTTGGAGCTTTGTATATTGCCTTTATTATATTAAGATGTGAACCTGCCATGCCAATTCTCTCCAATGTTTTGATCATGAAGTGATGTTGTATCTTGTCGAAGGCCTTTTCTGCATCTATCGAAATGATCATGTGATTTTTATGTTTAAGCTTGTTTATGTGGTGTATTACATTGACAGATTTTCGTATGTTGAACCACCCTTGTGTTCCTGGGATAAATACCACTTGGTCTAGGTGGATAATGCTTTTGATGTGTTGCTGGATTCGGTTTGCGAGAATTTTGTTGAGGATCTTTGCGTCTATGTTCATTAGGGAAATAGGCCGATAGTTGTCTTTTCTTGTGGCATCTGTGCCTGGTTTTGGGATTAGGGTGATACTAGCTTCATAGAAAGTGTTGGGTAGTTTTCCCTGTTCTTCAATTGTGTGGCACAGTTTTAGGAAGATTGGTTTGAGTTCTTCCATGAAGGTTTGATAAAATTCGGCTGGGAATCTATCTGGTCCTGGACTCTTCTTTTTTGGGAGGTTTTTTTATTACTTTTTCAATCTCCATGAGCGTGATGGGTTCATTGAGGTGGTTGATCTGCTCTGAGTTTAGCTTTGGTAGATGATATGCATCCAGGAATTTATCCATCTCCTCCATATTTTCCAGTTTTGAGGAGTAGAGGTTTTTGAAATAAGTCCTGATGATTCTGCCGATTTCACTGATGTCTGTTGTGATCTCTCCTTTTTCATTTTGAATTTTGTTAATTTGGAGTCTCTCTCTTTTTTGCTTGATCAAATTGGCCAGAGGTTTGTCAATCTTGTTTATTTTTTCAAAGAACCAGCTCTTAGTTTTGTCAATTGCCTTAATTGTTTCCTTGGTTTCCAATTCATTAATTTCTGCTCTGATTTTAATTATTTCTTTCCTTCTGGAGCTCTTTGGGTTGGATTTTTCTTGTTTTTCCAATGCCTTTAGGTGGATGGTTAGGTTATTGATTTGGGATCTTTCTGTCTTTTTTATGAAGGCATTGAGTGCTATGAATTTTCCCCTGA
This sequence comes from Jaculus jaculus, assembly GCF_020740685.1. Taxonomy (NCBI): domain Eukaryota; kingdom Metazoa; phylum Chordata; class Mammalia; order Rodentia; family Dipodidae; genus Jaculus; species Jaculus jaculus. Next base: position 110,361,790 of record NC_059104.1, read on the forward strand.
GGACTGCCTTCATTGTGTCCCACAAGTTTTGGTATGATGTGTTCTCATTGTCATTCAATTCCAGGAATTTTGCAATTTCATTTTTTATTTCATCCACTATCCATTTATTGTTTAAGAGTGTGCTATTCAGTTTCCAGTTGCCGTTGGGGCTCTTGTTGGTTATTTTGTTGTTGATTTCTAGGACTATAGCATTATGATCTGATATCATGCAGGGAATTATGTCGATTTTCCTAAATATGTGGAGGCTATCTTTGTGACTCATTATATGGTCTATTTTAGAGAATGTTCCATGGGCTGCTGAGAAGAATGTGTAGTCTGTGGATTTGGGATGGAAAGTTCTGTAGATGTCTGTTAGGTCTAAGTGCTCTATGGTTTTGTTGAGCTCTCTTACTTCCCTGTTGAGCTTCTGTTTGGATGATCTGACTATTACTGATAATGGTGTGTTAAAGTCCCCAGCTATGATGGTGTTGGTGGTTATTTCTGTTTTATTGTCAAGTAGGTTTTGTTTTATGAACTGTGGTGCCCCTGTGTTTGGTGCATACAGATTTATGATTGTAATATCCTCTTGATGGATTGTTCCCTTTACAAGTAGGAAGTAGCCTTCTTTGTCTTTTTTGATTGTTTTTGGTTTGAAGTCAACTTTATCTGATATTAATATAGCTACACCTGCTTGTTTCTTGTTCCCATTTGCTTGGAATATTGTTTTCCACCCTTTCACCCTGAGGAGGTTTCTGTCTTTAGTGGTAAGGTGGGTTTCTTGAAGGCAGCAGATTGAGGGGTCTAATTTTTTGATCCACCCTGTTAGCCTGTGTCTCTTGATGGGTGAATTAAGGCCATTAATGTTTAGGGTGATGACTGTGAGATTTGATTTGATCCCTGTCATGTTGTGGTGGTAGAGGTGTGTTGGCATTTTCATGGAATTTAATTTTTTTTTTTTTTCTATCTACTCTGGGTTTGGTTGCTGTGATCTTCTTCTTGTAGGCATTTGTGTTTGGTTATTTGTTTCTTCTCTGTGGAGAATTTCCTGGAGTACTTTCTGTAGGTTTGGTTTTGTGTTCATATAATTGTAAAGCTGAGTTTTGTCATGGAAAGTTTTCCTTTCACCATCTATTATAAGGGAGACTTTTGCCGGGTAGAGTAGTTTGGGTTGAAAGCCATAGTTTATTAGAGTTTGGAGAGTTTCATTCCAGGTCCTTCTAGCTTTCAGGGATGTCCATTGAGAAGTCTGAAGTAATTCTGATGGGGTTGCCTTTGAAAGTGGTGTGTTGTTTTTCCCTAGCTGCTTTTAGGATTTTTTCCTTGGTGTCAATGTTTAGAGTCTTAATGATAATATGCCTTGGGGAGTTTCTCCTTTGGTCTAGTCGGTTAGGAGTTCTGTTTGCTTCTTGAATCTTGATGGGCCTTTCTTTTAAGAGATGGGGGAAGTTTTCTTCAATTATTGTGTTAAATAAGTTCTCCATGCCTTTGGTCTGAAATTCTTCTCCTTCTGGTATTCCAGTGATTCTGATATTAGGATGTTTCAGTGTATCCCACAATCCTCTCATTCATGGCGGGCGGGGTGGCGGGGCGTGGGTCGCGGGGGTGTGTACTTCCCTCTTTTCCCGGATCTGTGCCCTCCCTGTTGAAAAAGTTCCTAATTTCCCTTGAATACTTACCTTTTTTTCCCCTTGTTGTTTGTAGTGCAGCTAGGCGGTCGCCATCTTGACCGGAAGTCTAGTTGTTTCTTTTGAGTGATAAACAATCACAGATTAGAGATCTGTCTTGTTATACAAAACAAGACTTTGTGTTAATTATGTTCTACTTCTTTATAAGTTATATAGTTTGTGATAGAGCGAGCCCACAAGTCCAATATCTAGTTCTAATCCAGTGAGACACCATGTTGAGCCTGTCACTATTATGATCTGTCTTTTCCAGAAAGGGAGGGGATGTGGCTGGATTTGCCTGCGATTTCCTTCCTCAAGTTCTGAGGCATTTTTGTACTCATCTCAGCAACCAACGATCCTTACTTCTAGATCACTGATTTTTCAGTATTCTTTCTCCTTAGCTTGATACTTTTAAAGCTCTAAGTTTATAGAATCGAGAAAATACATAGATAAATAGATTCACTGTTGAAACCACATGGGAAACTTGGTTTAAATAAAATATTAGCCAGGCTTTGAGGAAGGAAATCTGTTATCTTTTGAGGATACCAAAATAAATTCAAAGCTTGCAAATATAATTAGAGCGCACAGACATTTTGTTTTCCATGCCCTCAGTGAAGCTATAATACTTCTCTGGGGGAAAAAAAATCTGTGGAAATATGCTACATGATTGTAAATCTTTCGTGTACATTACTAAAGCTTAGCTTCTTGAAGTCATAAAATTATCATCAGATTTTAGCTTGTAAAGTGGCGTTTCTCTTTCTCTGATACTTAAATGTACTTTTCATTTTTCATGCATGTGCTTCTGTGTGACTAGCAAAAACAATAGAAATAATACTAATTTATATAATATTTTAAAGAAAACATCTTAGGGGATTTAAGTAACAAGTTATAAGTCAATACAATTTCCAAGGCTAGGCATTTTAAAAATATTTTTAGTGTTAGCATGAGGGTATGTCTTTAGGAGATAGTGAGAAGCTTTGGCTGTTAATCAGCACTTAATGAGTTGAGTTTTGATAATATAGACAAGACAATGCAATGTTCACTAAAGCCACAATGATTATAAAGATGACAAGAGAGAAGAAAATTATAATAAAATGAAATATATTATGAGAAATAAATTTGAAGGAATGTAAATGAGAAATTCTCTATCTGACTTGCTTATTTTGTAATTGTGTGCCCATTTGAGTTTCTTTTCTAGAATAATTACACAGTGTTGTGGTATACCCTGGATTATATGCTATTTAGTGTCATGAATGTTGGGTCTTAGATGCCATAAAATTTTTGCACTTTTTTTTTGGTTATGTATATATTCAGTGTGTAAACTGCCATGTTGGTACCATTTTTAGCCTCCTCCCAGTCCTCCCCCCTTTTTAAGGGACCCTCTTTGTTGGGGGTTTGTGCATTGTGGGTTTAGCCATTAGTTATGGGGAAGAGGCAATGTCTCTGTGCATAATGTCCCAACTTGTGGCTCTAACAATCTTTCCACCCCATCTTCCACAAACTTCCCTGAGCCATGTTGGGTTTGTTTTAGTTCTACTTCAGTGATGAGGTCTTGGGAGTCTCTGGATGTCTGGTTTGGTAAGAGTTGAGTGTTCTCTGTTTCTTTTCCCTTTACCCTTGTGCTGGTACCATGTTCACCAAGAAATCAGCACTCTAGCTCATTTTCCCAATTACTCTATGATTTCAGCAGGGACCCTGAGGAGGTGTGATGGGCTAAATCTGTCCTCAGGTGCGGCATCCATTTGAAAAAGAGAAGCAGATTCCCCAATAGAGAGTGAAGTCAGCACCAGATAAATGGGATAACCATTATTACTTTAGAGAGAACTTAGTAGGTGTAGGCCCTCTTGTAGTCCAAGATTTGTGGGAGCTTGATATTGGAGAGCAAGTTTTTGGATATGTTTCTGACTTGTTTTCCAGTTCTAGCCGTGGTTTCACTTCCACTGAGCAATTCAGTTAGCTAATTCAAGAGCAGTTGGTTACCCATTATGACTGTGTGTTACTATTCACTTGTGTGATCATCACGTCAGGTTGTTTGCTGCTAAATAGCTTAGACCATGAGTTACTTGGAGAGGTGTTGGCAATTTTTCCCCAGTTGCTCATGTAGGACCTTCTGGCACTAGACAAGCTAAATGTCTGGGGACTGATTCTCTTCCTGATTCCATCCAGGCCTCTCCATGTTCTCTATGAACACCATATGGTGTTCTTCAGCAGTAGGGCCTTACCATTAACCTTTGGTGGGTAATCAAGTGATCTGACAGAAATCTGTCTTCTTTTGGGAAACCTTATAGGTTTCTCTGATCACTGGCTTATTGTGGATGCTGACTGCATCCTGGGCCTGGAAGTTACAGGCCAGCACCAAGAGAAAAGAAGGAAGAAAAAAAATAGGTAATATAAAAGAGAGAAGAGAGAGGGGGAGAGAGAGAAAGAAAGAGAGAACGAGAGAGAGAGAGAGAAGAGGAGAAGATTAAAGTTAGTTTTCATCATACCCTATCCAGGGCACTTTGATTCAGGTGTTCTTTCAAGGACCTGATGAAGTTTCAACAACTTTTAGTCTGTCTTTCAGAATATAGGATTTTATGGTACTACTTCCATTTGGGTTCAATTTTATGTCTTCCCCCACCTTTACCCTCTCCTCTCACCCTAACCTCCCTATTGTCCACTCTTCAACATGCCTATTAGGTATATCAGCATCTTGGTCAGATTTGGGTTAGGAGCCACAGATGAGTCTGACCATACGATGATTGTCTTTCTGTGATTGGGTGAGTTTGCTGAGAATGGTCTGTTCCAAGTTCAACCATTTTTCCTCAAATTTCCTTGTGCCATTTTACTTTACTGCTGTGTAGAATTTCATCATGTAGATATACCACATCCTGGTTATCCAGTCATCTAATTATGGACATCTGGGTTAATTCCAACTCTTAGCTATTATGAATTGAGCAGCTATAAGCATGGTTGAGCAAATATCTTGAACTGAGGGATGGAGCTTTTAGGGTAAATGGCCAATAAGGGAATAAGTGGGTCCTTTGGTTTAAAAAAAAAAAAAAAACAACAACAACAACAAAAAAAAAAACTATAGTCAACCTTTATAGGAGTCTCCACATTGATTTCCATAGTGGTTGTACAATCTTGCATTACCACCAATAGTGAAGGAGGGTTCCTATATCTCTGTATTCTTGCCAGCATTTGTTTTCATTTGATTTTTTTAATGTTTGATACCCTTATGGGGGTAAGGTGGAATCACATAGTTGTGTCAATTTATATTTCCCTGATGATTAAGGATGATAAATATTTTTTTAAGTGGGTGTCTGCCACTTGTACTTCTTCCTCTGAGAACTCCCTGTTCATTTCTCTGCCCTATATTGTGAGTGGGCTGTTTAACTTTTATGGGGGGGGCTTTAGGGAGCTTTATATATAGTCTTTATTATGTTGAGATATAAACTATCCATGCCTGTTCTCTCCAATGTTTTGATTATGAAATGGTGTTGTCAAAGGCCTTTTCTACATCTATGTAAATGATCATGTGGTTTTTGTTTTTAAGCTTATTTATGTAGTGTATTACATTGACAGATTTCCATATGTTGGTCCATCCCCATGTTCCTGGGATGAAGCTTACTTGATCAAGATGGATATTGCTCTTAATGTGTTGTTGAATTTGGTTTGCGATGATTTTGTTCAGAATCTTTGCGTTTAAGTTCATCAGGGAAATAGTTTTATTTTCTTGTATCATCTCTGCCTGGTTTTGGTATTAAGGTGATAGTAGCTTCACAAAAGGAGTTGGGGAGCTTTCCCTGTTTTCCAATTGTATGGCACAGTTTGAGAAAAATTGGTTTCAGTTCATCCACAGAGAAGAATAGATAGAATTCAGAAAAATTGATAGAATTCAGCTGAGAAGCCACCTGGTCCTGGACTCTTCTTTTTGGGGAGGTATTTGATAATCTTTTCAATCTTGATGGGTGTTATAGGTTTGTTTAAGAGATTAATCTGCTCTGAGTTTAGCTTTGGTAGGTGGCATATGTCTAGAAGTCATCCATTTCCTCCATATTATCCAGTTTTGTGCAGCAGAGGTTTTTGAAATAAGTCCTGATGATCCTCCCCATTTCACTTATGTCTGTGATGTGATATCATGCAGGAAATCATGTCATTCTTCCAAAATATATGGAGGCAGGCTTTATGGCCCTGTATATGATCTATTTTAGAGAGAGTTCCATGGGCTGCTGAGAAGAATGTATAATCTGTGAATTTTGGGTAGAATAAATATTCTGTAGATATCCATCAGGTCTAGTTGGTTTATGTTTTTGTTAAGCTCTCTTACTTCCCTGTTCATGTTCTGTTTGTAAGATCTATCTGTTGCAGATAGTGGTGTATTGAAGTCCCTGACTATGATGGTGCTGGGGGATATTTCTGTTTTGTTGTCACTTAGGGTTTTTTCTATTTTGAATTGTGATGCACCTTCGATTTGTGAATAAAGATTGATGATTGTGATAGCATCTTTTTGGCTCATTCCCTTGATAATTAAGAAATGGCCTTCTTTGTCTTTTTTATTATTTTTGGTTTGAAGTCTATTTTATCTGATACTAGTATATCTACTCCTGATTTTTTCTTATTTCCTTTTGTTTGGAATATCATTTTCTACCCTTTCACCCTGAGGAGGTGTCTGTCTTTAATGGTGAGGTGGGTTTCTTTTTTTTTTTTTAATTTTTATTTATTTATTTGAGAGCGACAGACACAGAGAGAAAGACAGATAGAGGGAGAGAGAGAATGGGCGTGCCAGGGCTTCCAGCCTCTGCAAATGAACTCCAGATGCATGCGCCCCCTTGTGCATCTGGCTAACATGGGACCTGGGGAACCAAGCCTCGAACCGGGGTCCTTAGGCTTCATAGGCAAGCGCTTAACCGCTAAACCATCTCTCCAGCCCTGAGATGGGTTTCTTGAAGACAGCAGATTGAGGGGTCTCATTTTCTGATCCACCTGTTAACTTATGTCTCTTGATAGGTGAATTAAGGCCATTAATGTTTAGGGTAATGATTGGGAGGTTTGATTTAATCTGTGCCATATTGTGGTGGTTTGTGTGATTTGGTGTTTCCTTGGATTTTATAGTTTTGAGACCTTCTCTGAGTTTTGTTCTTGTAGGATGCTTCTTCTAGGCACTTAAGATTGGTTATTTGATTTTTCTGTGTGCAGAATTCCCTGAAGTACTTTCTGTAGCTTTGGATTTGTGTTCATATATTGTATGTCTGAGTTTTGTCATGGAAAATTTTTTTTCACCATTTATTATGAGGGATACTTTTGCTGGGTAGAAGAGTTTGGGTTGGAAGCCACAGTTCTTAGACTTTGCAGTGCTCCATTGCAGCCTCTTCTCGCTTTCAGGGTTTCAATTGAGAAGTCTAAAGTAATACCTTTATATGTAATGTGTTGCTTCTCCATAGTTGCTTTTAGGACTTTCTCTTTTTTATCGATGTTTAGGGTCTTAATGATAATATGTCTTAATGAATTTTTCCTTCAGTCAAGTCTGTAGTTCTTTTAGCTTTTTATAACTTGATGGGACTTTCTTTTGAGAGAGTGGGAAAGGTTTCTTCGATAATTTTGTTGAATAATTTCTTCATGCCTTTGGTCTGAATTTGTTCTCCTTCTTGTATTCCCATGATCCAAATGTTGGGACATTTAAGGGTATCCCACAGTTCCCTTATGTTTTGTTCAGAAAAAAATTTTAAACTTACTGAAGCTTTTCAACTCATGAACTGTTTCTTCCATTCTGTCTTCCAGTTCTGAGTTTCTGTCCTCCACATGAATGACTCTATTCTTGAGAGCTTCTATAGAGTTTTGGACTTGTTCAATTTGGTTTGTATTTTCTTTTTTTTTTTTTAATGTCAAAGGATTATTTTAAATTTATTAATTTTTTAAACTCATTAGTTTTGTACTCAGTGAATACAGTCAAGTTGGTACCATTGTTAGGCTTATCCATGTATTGTATTGTATTTTCTACTGCCTTTTTATATATAGTTTTCTTCCCTTTGTCAAGTTATTTTTTCACATCATTTTCTTATTTTCTTAATTCTTCTTGGAATTTGTCCTTAAATTTATTTATGTCTTGATTGAGCTTAGCCAGCTGGTTATTGAGGTCCTCTGTTTTTTTTATGCTCTCCTTCAGATCATTTAGCTGTCTTTGGAACCTTTCCTTGCTCTTTTCTATTAGGTCTAATCTAGCGTGTACAGTATTGATACAATTAGTTCTAATCTAGCGAGTCCAGTATTCATACAATTATTGGTCCTTTGTTGATTTTCTGCAAGTTCTGCTAATTGCTTGGCCAGGATTTCATAGCTTATATCTTCATTTTGGGATTCTGTTCCTATTGTCTCTTCTATGTTTTGATTAGAGACATCCATTGTGGGACTGGGCAACCTTGTTGGATTTACTTACATTTGATTTTTCATGTTATTCCTTTTGTGCTGTGGTCTGCCCATCACACTGTAGGAATCTTATTTAATTTAGGAGAAAGGTGTAGTTTACCCTTGAAGTGTCTTTAGTGATTATTCCATTTTGTTTGCTTTGATTAGGCTTCTAATGGAAATGCAGCCTGTCTGCTCAGAGGGAAGGAGGCCCAATGGACTCTGGTGGGGTCCTGATGGCCTGAGAAGGGGGTTGTTGATCAGTGTGTTTCAGGGTATGGGACTGCATGGTCAGGTAGCCTGAGGGGGCAGTGGATAGGGGAATGGGACAAAGCAGACTGGTGTTGCAGTGGAGTGGCAGAGGGAGAGAGGATGCAATTGTGTGGTGGTTCTGAGATGCTGAGGGGTGAGGGGATGAGACAGTGAGTCCATTGGGAGCATGTAGTAGAGGGTGGATGAGATTGCTGCATACTGTGACATATAGGGCAGGGATATGGGACTGCTGCAAGTTAGGTGACAGGGAGGGAGGGGTAAACAATAGCCTGCTGGCCTGGGTCCAAGTAGCCTGCGGGAAGTGAAGGAGGACCTTGTCTGGGCATAGGGGGTCGGAGGGTGTTCTGCACACATGATGGGGTGGCAGATGGGATGCCGTTGGGAGCATGGATGTTCCTGACAGTGGGAAAAACTGAAGAATGGAGGGGAATGCTAGCCTGCTGGTCTGGGTCCGAGTAGCCTGTAGGAAGTGCAGGAGTACCTGGTCCCCACACATGGCAGGGTAGGTATTAAAAAGATTTAAATCTCAAAGTATGTTTATAGTTTTTAGGACCTGCAACTTGGTTTATTTCACAAAGTAAAACAAAAATTGCCAAGTTTGCAGTATGGCTAAAATTTAAAATAACAATAAAAACACAGTGAAAATATGGATCCCACATTCATTTTGCATTAGAAATGTTAAAGTAAGGAAGGTAAAACAACGCCAATAGAAAGGAACTAGAGGCAGTAGCGCAAGAGGTACTCGAAATCTACTGTGACATTGTTAAGAATTGCTTATTTAACCTTGCGGTTGCCCTTCTGCCTGCTGATCTAGTCATGTGTCAGTGTTTCTCTGTTATTACACAGATGCTGTGAGAAACTATAGTTGGAGTTGAAGAACTTAGCAAATACAGGCATGATAAGAAGTTTTGCTGAAGCAATTTGTTCTTCTATATGGTAGATGTGGGAAAGCAGCTATGGATTTTACCATGAATATTTCAAGCAGTCAGAAAATTAAAGGCTTTATAGTGCTTGACTGTCAAGATATTACAGGTGTGAGTAGTGAAGAAGAGCCAAGAATCTGGAAGCATAAATTATAATTTCCATTCTTGTCACTAGGAAGGCAGATATAGTCAGCAAAAGGCAACATAAATAATTTATTATTTTACACATAGCCTTTAGGTTTTATGGAGTATAGAAAGTGAAGAAAATAAGGAACCAGTAACTAAGTGATGATTTCATGGTGACAGTAACAACAGCAATAATGGCAATGGCTTTCAATAATGAAGCAATGTTGCATGTTTTGCTTTTCCTTGAGTTTATCACTGAAAACAAAATTGATACGAGATTGGGAAGCAAGGATGAGGCTTTTTCTTTTCAATATTCATTGTTTTAGATCTAGCCACATTCTTTACTTGCTTTGTCCCCAGTACTATATAAAATAAAGATAATAAATGCATCTATCTCACAGCTATATTAGAAATATATCAATCATCTATAAGCCACTGTGGTTAGAATAGCCTCTAGAACAGATTAGTAAAAGTAATATTAGAGACTACTATTGTTTTTCACATACTTGTATTTGGAGGGTGTCATATTTGAAAATGTTTCTCTATACTTAACTATAGCGTAGCCATTATATATTATAAAGGTATAAATGATCTCATTTTCTTCCTCGTGATGACTATGTTGGTTCATACATCTCTATTACATTGTAAAGAAGCCAACTTTCAGACAAAATAAATGATCCCTTGGGAAATCAGATTTTGAACACCTATGCTAAGACCTATGCTTTCCCACAATTCCAAGCTCTTGGCTAGACAAATTAAATGAATTAAATGGTGGAAATTGTTTCCAAGTTCAACTTGTGACCAATAGCTATGATTGATCCATGTCTTTAGATCTCCTCCTAAGTGGAAACACAATCTTTTTGATATTTAAACAAAATCCCACACCTGTCCTCAGCTGTATAGTGTCAAGAGCTTTAGGAAGCTATGCACTTAACAGTATGGGTCTCGCCATCTGCCATCTGCCATCTTTGAAATCAGCTAATACCTTCTACTTTCATTCCTCTTTGGCAGAAGTAGCCTGCCAAGAAGAAAACAGTGAGGGCAGTGGTCCCAGGTGCAGGTTCCAAGGATTGCACTTTTAAAATAATGAAACTGAATAAAAGTTGATAGGAAAATCATAATGTCCAGGGAAGTAAAAGAAAACATTAATAGACTATAGAGATTGCTCAGTGGTAAAAATCCTAAGGACCCAAGTTTGATTCCCAAGTACCAACGTAAGCCAGATGCACAAGGTGGTGCATGCATCTGGAGTTCTTTTGCAGTGGCTAGAGGCCCTGGCATACTCATTCTCTCTCTCTCATATACATATATATATCTCCCAGGCACATCCTTAGAGGATATCAAATTATACATGAAGGGTGGGATTTCAGGAAGAGAAAAGCAGGCAACATGCTCAGGCAGCCAGTATGGACTGCAGTGTCAGATCTTATTGGTAGACAAGCAAAGCCTTCATGCTGACAAGGGCTGGCTTGGGAGTAGAGGGCACACAGAGCACATCCACAGAGGTAATAGAGAACCAAATTCCATGGCTTCCTTCCTGAAAAGTATAGAGATATCCACAGAGATCTTACATGCCACAAAGATAATATGGTTAAATGGTCAGTTCTATCCATTTTTGAAAATACAGTGTATTTATAGATACTCTTGAAATTCATAGAATTTGAGAATTGTAAGATATGTTGAGTTCTTGAGAAAAAATAATTTAAGGACAATGAAGACACTATGTTGACTTACAGGCTTCAGATATCCATTAATATACCACCAATAAAAAGAGCCCTAAACATCTATGATTATGTACAGTTAATTCACTTGTATGCATACATTGCTTTTCTTTAGTCTACCAACTATAGAGTCTTATTGTTCTTTAACTACTGTGTGTGAGCAAATGTGTATGTGTGTGTGTGTGTGTGCATATCTATCTATCTATCTATCTATCTATCTATCTATCTATCTATACACACGCACACACACACACATATATATATATATGTATATATTCTGTTTTAGTATGTTTTGTCCTGCTACAATAGAATATCCAAGACAGGGTTGTTTATATAAAGAAGAAAACTTATTCCCTATTAGTTCTGAAGAGAAGAAATTGAAGACCACAAATCCAGCATGTGATGGGGGCTTCCTGCTGCATCCTTACATGGAAGAAGGTTGAAAGGGTGGGGAGTCAATTCACTCCTGCAGAGTTTTTTTTTTTTTTTTTTTTTTTTTTTTGTGTGTGTGTGTGTGTGTGGCATTAGTATATTTGTACATGAAGCCCTCATGAACCATCTAACTTCTACTGTGCCCTACTTCCCAATCTTCTTGTATTGGGGATTAAGTCTATATGTAATCCTTGAATTTTTGAAGATCAATTTGAATATCAGTATATATTCTGAAAATAAATATCGAATAAAAGAACAAATAGTGATAAAGAACCATGATAGAAAAGTTCACATATAAAGTGATGAGCATTTACTTTCAATTGTGTTGGTTAACTTCCCAGGGCAATTGAATACCAGGTAAGCATCTAGTAATGTTTTCTATACTTTGCATATGTACACTAGGAGAACCTGAATTTTTATATTGGATAAAGAACAATGACAAACTGAAAACCACCATCTTGTACGTTCTTACTAAAATATGGAAGTAGACATTCCTCACATAAATTTCTCACTGGGTTTTAAAATGTTATGCCCCAAGAGTTTGATTTGTCTTGCCTTTTGACATGTGCAACTACCAAAATATCTGTTCACTGGACCTTCAGCCTTCAGAAAATAAAGCAGATCCTTGATGATACCAGTTCAGCTGGAATCAGATTTTTCAGAAAAAAAATGAAAAAGCTGCATTTACTTCTTGCTTTCTTTCTCTTAAAGTAAGGAACTTTTCAAGGAACTTAGTGTAGTCTTGGGATTTTATGAATCTGTGTATGTTATTTCATTCTACTTCCCATCACTAGGTGCCAGTTAAAAATGGTAGTTAATTATCAGTTTATTCTCCCAGTCCATGAATGTATTTTTTGCCTTAATTCTCAGTGTACTCAGTTTTGAAATTGAACACTATTAAAGAGGTATACTCTCTATTTTCAGTAGTATCCATCAGCATCAATGTCATCAATGTCATTTACTTTTGCTGCTATTTGATTGGAAATGAAGTTGAAGCAATAATCTTTTTGATTTTCCAAGGTTTTATCAGTAAGTTAGAAGAGGAGTTTCTGAAGTGAAATGTATTGAATCTGTTCATTTTTATAGTCAATAGCCACTTATAACTCACTCAATCAGGAGGGAAAGTTCCCACAGAAGCTAAAAGATGTTATGGAAATTAGTATTTCTCAGCACAGTTTTGAAGAGTGGAGAAAACTTAACTTATATCCTTTAGAAGGTGAGGCAAAAGTCACAAATAAGAAATCTGTTCTGATGTCTTTTCTACAATGTGAATTACATTGTCAGAGTCAACATATCACAAGCTCAAAAGTTATTGAAGAGATTTTGCCTCATTAATATCTTGCCTTTGGCAGGCACTTAAGTTGAAGCAAGAAGGACAGTCCCCTCTTCTCACTCCTTTGTGAGTCAGTACAACCTCAGTGCTGCTATCTTAGTACACTGCTTGGAATTTCCATCTTTCTACTTTTAACCATTTACTGAACCTCTATGCTTCAGTGACATCATTTGCAAATAAAGATGTTGATTTTTCTACCAAATGGTTGCAGTTTCTGAGATTTATGCATCATGCTTAAACTACTGTAGTAAATATGATCAGTTGCTGGTATTTCTCTAACAGATATATCTGGACCTATAAGGTAAATGTGTGTGTGGGTGTCTGCTGTGTGTGAGTTGTCATGTGCATGTACTTGACTGATGACCATTTCTACCTTTGATACATAAACACTGTATATCCAGTGTTTACTAGAAATAGAGAAAATATTTGTGGTTTGGCTCCATTCTTTTACAGTGTTAGAATTCAACTGCATGTCAGAGAAAGGCTGCAAATGGAGTGGAGAGACAAATAGGATGCAAGATTATAGCTTTCTGCAATCCATTATTTTATCTCCTGCACTAAGTCCTCATGATCCTATAGACCTCCTTGATTAAATTTATTCCAGCTAGTTTATTCTTTTCTTCTTATTATAAATGATATTTTAAATTTTTCTTTTTCAGATAGTTCATTCTTAGCCTATAGAAACACAACTAATTTGTAACTGTCTCTGTTCTATGATTTTAGTGAATTCATTTATTCGTCTTAACATTTTTTGGTTAGGACTTTGAGGTTTTCTACCTATCAGACAATGCCATCTGTACACAGAGATAATTTCACTTCTTCATTTCTGTTTTGGATACCTTTCATTCCTCTTTTCTTTACTCTTGTCTATTTGTTCTGGCTAAGATTTTGGTAGAATGTTGGATAGAATTTTGCTCCTCAAAGAAAGTCAATTTTATCATCAAGTATGATGTTAACTGTGGTGCTATGTGCCAAAGTTAACCTCTCCTTTTGTTAACTTCTCATTTTTATTCTTTTTTAAAAATATTTTTTGTTCATTTTTATTTATTTATTTGAGAGTGACAGAGAGAGAGAGGGAGAGACACAGATAGAGAGAGAATGAGCGCGCCAGGGCTTCCAGCCACTGCAAACGAACTCCAGAAGCGTGCGCCCCCTTGTGCATCTGGCTAACGTGGGTCTGGGGAATCGAGCCTTGAGCCGGGGTCTTGAGGCTTCACAGGCAAGCGCTTAACTGGTAAGCCATCTCTCCAGCCCCTTTAGAGAATTTTGAAACCTACTGTGCTATCATTTTTATTCTTTATAAGATGTTTATTAAAGTAAACTCAAATCCTTTAAAAATTACTATAGATGAATAACCTATTACTACTGAGGCTGGAAGGTTGCTTTGCACTTGTTTATTTTCCTAGTGAGTTATATGTAGCTACAACACTGATAATTCAGCAGCCTGACCTCATAGATTCAAGGGACCTTTAGAGAATTTTTAAAAAATATTTTTGTTTATTGATTTGAGAGCAACTGACAGAGAAAGGGGGAGAGAGAGAGAGAGGGAGAGGGGGGCCCACCAGGGCTTTGAGCCACTGCAAATGAACTCCAGATGCATGCACCCCCTTGTTCATCTGGCTAACATGGGTCCTGGGGAATCAAGCCTCGAACCAGGGTCTTTAGGCTTCATAGGCAAGTGCTTAGCCTCTAAGCCATCTCTCCAGCCCCTTTAGAGAATTTTGAAACCACCTGTGATATTGCAGGACTGCAGTATGTATCTGAACCACTCTAGGTGCCATAGCATGTGTTTCAGCCTCAGCCAGTGTCTTTCACTTTTAGGAACATCAATTGTCGTAGGGATCTTCCAGTGCACTGAAATTATTCTTTTAACTTTTGTATGAAGATCTTTACCTCTGTGGAGCCAAACAGAGCAAGTCTCCATGATGTTTTAGCACATTCAAAAGTAGTACTGACATACTGAATTCCTTAATAAAGGGACTTATAGCCTCATCTTTAGACCCAACTGCAATTTAAAAATTCAAACTTATCCTCCAAACATGACATTGATACTACCCATAGTAAGGATAATTTTAGATAAGAGTCCTCTGTCTCAACAAAGGGGCGGTGACACATTACTGTTCTTATTTTAAAGAAATGAAATCAAGCTTTGCTTGGGGATGTACCTGCAATCCCAGTACTTGGTAGACAAAAGCAAGGAATCAGTTCAAGGACAAAAGTTTACAATCTGATCCAAATGAGACCCTGTCTCAAACATTAATCAAGAAAATAAATAAGTATAAAGAGCCAGGATACAAACAAATAATTGAAAACATAATTTTACTATATATATAGAAATGCCATAGGAGGTTTGGCCTTGGTTCTGAGTCTAGTTATCATCAGCACCAGTCACCTACAGAAGTGATCTAAACATTTGTTTTCTAAAACATGAATTTTTAATAGCATTAGAACTAAATTCACATGATATTTATTCTATTTATTATGCTCATTTCAAAAGGACCATAAGGAGTACTTTGGTTGTCCATAGTTGTCAGTAATACACTGAAATAATTCAACACTGTGACTAGAGTAAATGGTATGTATGAATTCCTTTAGTTTCATTTTGTTTTAAGGAATTTGTGCATTTGAAATCACTGTTGTTAAGTGGCAGTTAGTGGGAAAGCTATTTATAGCATTTCTACTATATATCCCCATTAATTAAAGGTTTGATTTTTGAAAATTTAATCATTAAGTTTTACACTCTGAATTGAGACTATCCTGTCAGATAAGGCAGAGATAACTGTGCAATTTAAAAGATCAATTTCTATTTTTGTAAACTCACTCAATGCTTAGCTATTATCAATCTTGTTGGAGAAACAAACTTAAAGCTTGCCAAAAATCTCAGCTAAATGCCCTCAGTGTCCAAAACAATTATGTATTGACAATAATTGTTTATGAGGAAAATCAAATGCTATTAAATGATTTTTAGTAAACATATTGGAAGAGAAACTTAAAATTACAAAACGTGTATGAACTATATGGTTAGTAAGAAGGGCAAACAACTAGTTAGTTTGAACTTAGAATTTAATGGTTTTAAACCTACCCAATACACAAAAGTGAGATATTATTTAATAACAGAAATAACTATGTGAGATTAATGATAATTTTTCATTTATAATAGGGTAAACATTTATTTTGAGCTAATTCTTACCATTCTTAAATTATTGAGAGTTGCTTTTTTCATTAAAATATACTAATTTTTCAAATGACTTTTCTATATCTATTGAGGTAGTTCTATGGCTTTATCCTTCATTTTATTAATATAATGTATCACAGGCCAGGCGTTCTGGCACACACCTTTAATCCCAGCACTTGGGAGGCAGAGGTAGGAGGATCGATCACTGTGAATTCAAGGCCACCCTGAGACTACTTAGGTGAATTCCAGGTCAGCCTGAGCTAGAGGGAGACCCTACCTCCAAAAACAAAAACAAAACAAAACAAAAAAGATAGTATATCACATTAACAGATTTTATATGTATGTATATATGTTATATATATGTATATATATAATATATCATATTTACTGATCACATATATTAAGTGTCTATATTAGTTTTATCATTGCTGCTATCAAATGCTTGGCAAAAACTACTCAAGAGCCAGGTGTGGTGATGCATGCTCTTAATCAAAGACTTAGGAGGCAGAAGTAGGAAGATAGCTGTAAGTTCACGGCCACCCTGAGACCACATAGTGAATTCCAGGTCAGCCTGGGTTAGAGTGAGACCTTATGTAAAAAAAAAAAAGACAAGCAAACAAACAAAACAACTTAAAAAGAGAAGAGTTTATTTTGGATTACAGTGTTAGGGGTGTGACAAATTTGCGTCTTGGTAAAAGGACTGGGAGGAATCCTGTTTTCTAAACTTATATTTAATAAAAGATATCCCATGATGTCTAAGAATACTTCAACTTATTAATTTTCTATTATAATCTTTTTTTGAGATAAACCCCAAAGACTGACATTTTTTAGGAAAGAAAGAGAGAGAGAATGAGAGAGAAAACTGGTGCACCAGGGCCCGCAGCCACTGCAATAGATGCATGAGCCCCCTTGTGTGCATTTGTGTCATGCGCAATAGAACTCAAGGTGCATGAGCCCCCTTGTGTGCATATGTGTCATGCGCAATAGAACTCAAGGTGCATGAGCCCCCTTGTGTGCATATGTCCTGCACAATAGAACTCAAGGTGCATGAGCCCCCTTGTGTGCATATGTCATGCACAATAGAACTCAAGGTGCATGAGCCCCCTTGTGTGCATATGTGTCATGCGCAATAGAACTCAAGGTGCATGAGCCCCCTTGTGTGCATTTGTGTCATGCGCAATAGAACTCAAGATGCATGAGCCCCCTTGTGTGTTTGTGTCACTCTCTGGCTTACATCGGGCTTGGATAGTCAAACATGAGCCCTTAGGCTTTGCAGGCAAGCACCTTAACTGCTTAAGTCATCTCTCCAGCCCTCTATTATATTCTTAAAAATCAAATGCTTAATGTTATGTTTTCACTTTATTTGCTAACTGGGCCACACTCCACTGTAGTGACATCAATTAGCATCATTTAACACTCCATATGTTAACTGAAAACAGAGAAGACATTAAGTATTCTCTGCAGACATGTTTAAAGTTCTGGCAAGTCAGAAATCTCTAGAAAACTTTTCTTTAAAATAATAGTGTATAAATGGTGACTAGGTGGGACATAGTAGAGCAATTATTTTGAATTTGAGCACATTGGTAGAAGGTATAGAGTTTACAAAGAACACAAAATTGTTCATTTTGATAAAAATGTAAAATAAAGTAGAATGATATGCCTGGGTGACACTGGGGAATTTGAGCCTGCTATTGAAGACCTTATAGAACTGTTTATTATATACCAGAAAAGATTTGAATTGTTCATATATGGCTTGAAGCTTTTTAAGTTTTGACTGGATATTTCAACATATTTTTTGTGCTAAAATGACCCAGCATTCAATAATCTTTATGATAACTGGCCTGGATCATAGCCTCAGTATTTTCCACATGATTAAGATTCCTAGCTTGGATCTAGATGACTGATCTACTGAGAATTCTATCAGAAGAGTTTCTTTGACAGGCTGTGACTTGGAATCCATTCTTTCCAACTTGGGAATAGTTCCCAGGCCAAATCCCTGTTCTATTTATATCCGTGACCTCTTTTCTACTGCTGTATCAGCTGAACACTGTGGAGATATCCTTATAAGCCGTATTTGGGTCAGCAACATCAGCCAAAATGAGTGTAGTTAGATTTTGTAAAGAGTGAAAGGATGTTTTTGAGATATCTCTATCAGTAAATCTTTAGTTAAAAGTGTTTCTGTTTGAATTGCTAAGTTATTTGTGTAATTTTCTTGGATGTATTTAATGGAATTCAGCAAACTTTCTTTGGATCATTGCACATCTCCCATGCCAGCTTATTCTCAGTGCCTGGGGTGTTGGGACATGGGTGTGTATGCATGCTTATGGGCCCATTTGAATTGAGAGCTGTAACATGTAGTTCTGACAAGTAAGGAAATTTTTTTTTTTCTCTCTATGGATAGACTAGAAGACACAGAAAGACACTGCAGGAATAGCTAGAGTCCAGAGTAGGAGAGCTTTTCTCCATTCTGAATGCTCATTGTTCTTCAGCAAAGGGGGTATATGGGGGAATATTGTAGTATGTTTAATTCATATTAGGTTTTGGGAATCATAAAAATATACCCCAGAGCTGATGACAATGCAGATGTATGAAATATAAACATATATTTGATTTAGTAAAGCCAGAAGATGCCTGGGGGCTTAAATTTTAGCAAATGCCCTTTGGGTTATTCTTTTTTTTTTTTTGGTTTTTCGAGGTAGGGTTTCACTCTAGCCCAGGCTGTCCTTGAATTTACTTTGTAGTCTCAGGGTGGCCCTGAACTCACAGTGATCCTCCTACTTCTGCCTTCTGAGTTCTGGGATTAAAGGCATGAGCCACTATGCCTGGCTTCCTGTGGGTTGTTCTTAAACAGGTGAACCTGAGATTTACATTTGAAACACTTAAGTAAAACTGGATATTACTGGTCCACAAATGTAAAAAACTGGATGCAATTAAAAGCATTAATTAAAAAGTTTATGCAACATGACAACATGATAGTGTACAGGGATATGAAGTTAAATGCATATTTAGTAGGAAAAGAATAGAAACACACACACAATATTTGTCATGTAATAGTGACAGATAATTTTCATCACAAGTGGTTATAAGAAAGTTACAGACCCTACCCTACTCTTCCAAAAGTTAGATGAAAGAAATACCACTAGAGGTCAAGATATAGAACCAGGAAAAACAAGCAAGCAGGAAAAAAAAAAAAGGCTGCATCCTGAGAGAAAAATCTTCCTGGTATTTCATGATTATTAGAGGAGAGGGAGAAGTATGGTAGTGAAAGAGAATCTATTTGGAGTTAAAATAAAATTTTAAGTGATCTGAAACTAAGGTAAGTATAAAAGAAGTAAATCCTAAACCAGGCATGGTGGCACACGCCTTTAATCTCAGCACTTGGGAGGCAGAGGTAGGAGGATCGCCATTAGTTGAAGGCCACCCTGAGACTGCCTAGTGAATTCCAGGCCAGCCTGGGCTAGAGCGAGAACATACCTTGAAAAACCAATAAATAAATAAATAATAAATTAAAAAAATAAACAGAAGTAAATGCTTAGTGCTAAGAAATTTACTTTTATCAACTTCATTTTTGGAACAATGCGAGGAAGTATGTCAAGATGGGTGAATGCTTTAAAGTCTGATAAAGGCAGCTATTGTAATATGTAGGATAGCAGATATATGGAATATTTCCCTCAAATTTTTTCTTGCCCTATTCCATGCTGAACTGGAATTCACTATGTAGTCTCAGGATAGCCTGGAACTCACCTAACTCTGTCTACAGAGTTCAGGGATTAAAGGCATGGGCCATCATACCCAGCATATTTTTCTTATCTAAGCCTCATCCTCTTTGTTCAGTCCAGGATATAAAGATTTGCTATGTTTGGATAAGCATTAACCCTTTCCCATCTGGGCCCCTTAGTTTATCAATCTTGATTCTTACTGTATCATTCCAGAATAGGTTGGAGATGCTGAAAATAAATAGCATACACTATTTTAATTGTTATTTGGCAGGTTGCTTGCTCCACTTTGGCTCAGTCCTTGAAAATAGCCCAAGAGCAATTAGTATAGATAGATACTGCTTGAACTTTTCTTGTTATCACTTTGAGTCAACTAATTATTGTGAAGGGGTTCCACTAAAATGTCCACATATATTTCTTTCTGCTAAACTTGTGGAAACAAACCTTTATTTAAGAAGAGAGAAAAATGGAGCCTTTGGGGCAACTTGCATCACTAAGGGGAGACTGTCTTTTCACTGACATTCCTAAGTGAAGATGGTGAAATGTGTATGAAAAGAAAGAAAACTCATCACATAGATACATTACTGTCATGTTGCAAACACTTGTATTTTTGAACTTGATGTGATTTCCTTTTCATTCATGCTCTTATTAATGCTCTTCACCATATATTTTTGCTTCCTCTTCTGGGCACAATGTAGTTTGAGTTTACTCATCCCCTTTATGTTAACTATGCCATGTGACTAGTTGGTGAATCATGAAGCCACATACCCAACATTTGGATGGAAATAATTTTTAAGAGCTCAATGGAAGTTTGTCAGAACTTCTTTCATGGTAACTGGGTTCAATGTGGAGCTTGGTTAACCATGTTCATGGAAGGAAGATAAGTGGCATAGAGTCTTTCCCCTCCATGCTGTTCTCCACCTGCAGGAACATAACAAATGTTGTGATACAAAATATAAAATGATAAATCAATTTTGTTTTGTCTTAGGACACTAAGATTTAGACATTATATTGTTAGTGTAGTATGGTTTTATCCTAGCCTATGAAACCAGACTTTCCATGGCTTTGTTTCCCTTTGTGAGTGTTTAGAAATCAATGTATGAATCTACATTCTAGTATGCGTTACCGTGTCTTGATGTAGACTAGCTTCTTTCTTTCCTTCATCAATTCATTTTCTTCCTTCCTGTTTTCTCTCTCCTTTCTTCCTTCTCTCTCTGTCTGGAAGGATTTTACTCTAGCCCAAGCTGAGCTAGAACTCACTCCACAGCCTCAGGCTGTCCTCAAACTCATGACAATCCTCTTACTTCAGTCTCCAAATGGTGAGATTATAGATGTGAGCCATTACACCCAGACATGTCAGACTTCTTGATGCCATTTTTTTTATAGCCATTGTTACTTCAGATATGTGAAAACTAAGTGTTTGAAAGTATTTTCATGATCATGTATGAATTTTAATATTGTTTAAATGAATTCATATGTACATTGTGGATATACTTATCTTGTCCTCCATTCATCTATTTTTAGAATACATTCATGCATTGTATCAATTGGTAACATATTGACCCATCTTTTCCATACTGTTACTTTTACTGTTACTCCTAAGAAGAAAGTTTGATGTGTTTAAATGTGTAATGAATCTTTTATGCAATCTTATTGTTAAAACTGTAGAAATGAACATTTACCATAGATTAGTATTTACTGAGATGTATGGGAAACGATGATGAAGGTGATGAAAATGACAGAAATTCTAAGAGGTCATAAATTGGGAACATGTGTATTTATATCATCTGCAAAGCAATACCATTTGTTCAAATAACTTACTGCCTATGATTTTTTATAGCTCAAAATCAGAAGTTATTTTGAAGCATATAGTGAACCCTATCTAGAATTTAAAATTGCACAGGAAACAGAAGGATGGTATAATATACGATTACTAAAGGACATTGTGTTATTATGGAGAAATTGTATGTGACCATTTTTAGACATTATTATTTTCTTGTAGCCCTCTTCAGTAAAGATTCTTTTGGGGAAGTGTATTTTAGCCTTTGGAATAAAACCTTGGCAAACTCCAAGTATGTTGTCTGTAAATGCTTCTGGTGTAATTTTATGTCCATTTCTTAAGCATTAGTAAACAAGCCTTGGGGTGAAAATTTGGAGTCACAATAGGTCTGTGAGCATTTCATACTTTTTTTCTTGCATATTTCTTGATAATCATGTAGTGAGATTTTGATAATCAAAATGATTATTTTTATAGTTCTCACTAGCTTTTTAAGTTTTCTCATAATATTTCCAAGTTAGAGCTTTAAAAATTAAAAAAGTTCATCTTTTTAATACTATAAAAGAAATACTAGAATGAATTCATATGAAATTTAGTTATTGATAATAAGCCTTAGTAGACTATTCAGTAATTTTTGATATATGCATGATACAGTCATCATTGAGACACTGAGACATTTCTTCCAGTAGAGATCTAAGTGGTTCTCTTGAAATGAATACTGAAAAAAAGCAAGCAATTAGTTAGAATAGTTTGCTCTGTAGTCATGGTTAACATGACGAACAACATGTTTTGAACAGATACTCATTAAATATGTATATTTACTATGCGAAGTACCATAAATGAAAAGAGGAAAGGCCCTGGTATCATCCTTAAAGACCTTACCTCTGGGTTGGGAATACATGTTGACTATACACAGACACGCATTGATTGTAGCTTGTGGTAAGTGCTACAGGAGGGATATGTAACAAAATTGAGAAACAGATTAGTTATTTTATTAAAAGTTGATGAAAGGACCATTGATGGGCTCACAGAAGAGCTTATTGTATAATTGCCATTTAATACAGTATCATTTTGGCTCAAGTAATTATATCAAACCAACTAAAGACCTTACCATATCTACAGTGGATGATTATGAAAATTCCCTCTGAAAATAAGTAATGTCAAAGTTTTATGTCATGTGCTGTGCTTTATAAATTTAAAAGCTTTAATTCTGGGTAAATTCTTTCATATTCAAGAAAGTGATAGCTAAACAGAATGGATGTTGACTATGGAATTAGATTAGGTCAGGAAAAGTTCCTTAACGGAACCATTAACTATTTATATTTCTTTATATAGTTACAAATAGGTTTCTTCTAATTTCTCATCTCTCAAAAGTAGCTCATATTAGTTTTTGCCAGTTAGGGTATTAAATTATGTATGTAAATTGCTTAATTGCAATTAATGGTATGGAGTATGAATTTATTATTTTGTGAGTATTGTAATCATTAATAATAAACAAAAGCAGACATGACAACAAATTATAGATCCATGTAAAGCATTGAGAAATGTTGAAAGTGTGAAGATTGAAAATAAAAATGCTTAAAAACCTTGCTAAGGAACTATTGAAAGTTTGAAGAAGATGAGAAGATGGCTCTTGAAAAGTTCATTATTTGGGAATTGTGAAGGCAAAATAGGAGTAATTCTATTTTTGTGGGGATAATTATATTCCAGTTGTCCCTAATTTCCATGATTATGTATGATGATAATGAACAGTCCTGGAGTGAGATGTCAGTATTTGATTGTAGCTGTTTGTAAACTCTGCTGTGATTACACTCAATTGCCTAATTGCTTAATTTATTGATGTTTCCCTGACATGCTTTTCTAGCTATATTTGTGATTGCAGATAACTAGTCATTTCTCTTCTGGCTCATTATCATAGTGCATTTGATGTGTCTGATTGCTGCAGGTGGAGACAATAGGTGATGCATACTGTGTTGCAGCAGGGCTCCATAGGAAGAGCCTCTGCCATGCCAAGCCCATTGCTCTGATGGCCCTGAAGATGATGGAGCTTTCAGAAGAGGTACTGACTCCTGATGGAAGGCCCATTCAGGTAACCTGCTCTGCAACTAGGTGTGAGTAGTATGTACACCTTTAATGGGAGAGGAAAATTCAGAACTTCTCTTCTGAGTTGTACTTCCTATGATTGATATATCTTGATGAGTCAGGGAATGACAAGTGCTAATGCACAAATTTGGGGAACAGTGGAATATGGCCCAAAAGAGAAGCGGTATGTACATGAAAGCAAATTTTCATGAAGAAAAGAAAGAAATAAAGGATGAAACCCAGGGATAGAACTTAACGTCAGTAAGTTGCTACATTTAAACAAAGTTGATGGCAAGAATCAGAGTCTGAGATGGAATCCAAGAAGTAAATAATGAAGGATCCAAAGAGTGCAAGGTCTGCATGCTTGTGGTGTCCCGTGTCCTTAGAAAGTTCCAGACCTCAGAAGTTCCTAATTTGTCATTTACTCAGTATTTGGAGCCACTTACTGAGAAAACTTTATACACAGTGGAAAACTGAAAACTTGGTGCTCTCTACTGTTTTTGTTTTTGGGGTGGGTGGGTATGTATATGGAATATGGACAGCTCTGTGTGATCTAGGATCTGTCTCTGAGAATGGATGGGATCACCTTGCTATACTTCTGCAAGAGACCCATGATCAATCCTAGAACTTCAATTACAATAAAACCTTGAAAAGCAGACATTTTATATTCAGAGAAGCAACTTTAAATTCAAGATGCAACAGTTTATAAACAGCAGTTTTCCCAGTGTGGGGTTAGGGGAAAAATATCTACATAGATAGATAGATAGATAGATAGATAGATAGATAGATAGATAGGTAGATATGTAGATATATATAGATATAGATATAGATAGATAGAGAGAGAGAGAAAGAGAGAGAGAGAGAGAGAAAACAAGGCATAGAAATGAGTGTGCATTTATAGTTGTGGCATTATAAAGGTTTTGGTTGAAAGCTATTAAAATGTTGTGTTAAATATGCTATACTTATTTTTACTTCTATTAAGCATGCCACTGAACTTAACTGAAAGGGAGTAATGTGTAAATTACACTGTGTATACATTAAAAAAGATTTAATTCATGTGTCATTAACAAATACCACATGACACTGAGAATACTAGTGTTCTTACTGAAGTTGGAAGATACCAACTTCAACTACATGTTCAAGGAATTTCCACTGATAAAGTTCTCTGAAAATTGAATGAATAATACTAAAAACATAATAATAGAAAATCAAACCAAAGGCATACACATAGAGATGCATGAGAAAAGAAATGCTATGAGTAGCCAACATAAACCGCAGATGAGGCTAAAATCAGCCTAAAGTATAATTATATATGAAAATTATCAGAAATAGAGCAAACTTCAGGTACTATGTTTATGTAGCTGAAATTACACAAAATAATTTACAGCAATACATTTCCTAACCAATTGAAATTGGAGATAACTCAAATGTCCACCAAGAATTGAATAAATAAGCCATGATGTATGTGGTTTGTTTGAATAGATGGCCCCCAATATGTTCAAATTTTTGTTTGTAGTTTGCATCTGGAGCCACCTGGCTGGAGTCAGTATCACTGGGTGGATCTTAAGGTGTGGTGGTGGGTTTCAGATTTCAATTTAAAGATATGCAAAGTGTGCCTATCTGGAGCTCCTGAAGTGTGCTGTGTTGTGCTATGTGGCTTTTGGTTTTTTGATTTGTGCTTCCCTCTCTCTGCTTGTTCCTGTGAAGGCAGGCCAGCTTTTTCTGCCATTATGGAACTTCCCCTGGATCTGTAAGCTTCAATAAATATCCCTTCCTCAATAACTGTGCCTGGTCTGGAAGTTCATCTCAGTGAACCTGAAGCTGTCTGCTACAATGTTTCTATAGCTTTATATACCACACAGTTAAGAAAATGGAAGTCATAATGTCATTGATATAGATGAATGTTAAAACACATTGAGCTATCATTAAAACTTCTACAGGGTTATTCAATTCAGGTAAAGTTCAAAACTTGCAAATGTTAAAAAAAAATGCTATTTAGATATATCTAGTTTTTTTAAATAAAAGTCTAAAGAGATAAAGGGACTGTGTGATCTGAAATCTAAGGACATGCTTACCTCCAAGGGAATAGTAAAATGAGAAGGAGGCAATGTAATAGGAAAGCTGAATCCAGTGTAAACTTATTTCTTTTATTTTTATTTTAATGTAATTTGGATATTTACGTGTTACAGTTTTAAAATGTAGGAAAGTAGGAAGAATTTCTGACCAACTAAACAGTGATGAATATGACAAGTATGGAACACTAAATGAGAAAACTCAAGATTAAAAATTTTAGGGCATAACCATTGAGTTATTCAACTGTATTAATGTCATTTCAACCACTCCCATGAAAACAAAGTGCAGAAATACTATACTAGATTTGCTGCAAACTATAGTAGACCAAACTCATATCAGCTCCTAAAATTTTCTGTCTTACTATATCAGACATCTTATTTGGGGTATTATTTTTCTTAAATTTTCTTTGTAAGGGGTTATATTTGAAGTTGATTTCAGCATTGTCAAAGCAAGCTTAAATGACCAGAAACAAGGCATTATGTGTTTAACAGGATACACATCAGTATTTTCATTTGTGGGGTATAACATTAGGTCTTTCCCAGGAATCTGATAGTTTTATTATATCAGAAGAGGAAATGTCCATAGAAATTTAATAAGAATGCAGAAAGAGAATTCAAAATAATAAAACTACCTTAATACTCCTAGCTTCATTACTTATTTATAGTATTTGTGTGGTTTAGAATTCTTTTTTGACATACTAATTTGGTTTTAAAATGTGTTCTAGCTTGGTGCCATGGGAACTCCTAAAATCATTGAGTGAATCTTTCATTATGAACTGCTTAGTTGTTACAGTAGAGTTCATATGTGATCAGTTGTAAGTTTTCATGCTGTTTAAAATGTAAACTGAAAGCTGTGCATGGTGGTGCATGCCTTTAATCCCAGCACTTGGGAGGCAGAGGTAGGATGATTGCCATGAGTTCAAAGCTACCAGGTGAATGGGCAAACTCTGGTGTTCTGGTACTCATTCTGTAGTCCTAGGCTGGCCTCAAACTCACAGGGACCCTCCTACCTCTGCCTCCATGCTGAGATTAAATGCATGTACCACTATGCCTGAGACCATTTACTTTTTATTTTTTATTTTTATTTTATTTTTTGTTTATTTATTTATATGAGAGAGATCGAGAGTGAAAGAGGCTGAGAGAGAGAGAGAAAGAGAGAGAGAATGGGCGCCAGGGCCTCCAGCTACTGCAAATGAACTCCAGATGCACGCTCCCCCTTGTGCATCTGGCTAATATGGGTCCTGGGGAATCGAGCCTCAAACCGGTGTCCTTAAGCTTCACAGACAAGCGCTTAACTGCTAAGCCATCTCTCCAGCCCAATTTTTATTTTTATTTTTTGAGGCAAGCCTAACAGACTGCTTTTTTTTTTTTAAGTGTGTGTGTGTGTGTGTGTGTGTGTGTGTGTGTGTGTGTAGAGACTGAGAGAAAGATTTGGCATGCCAGGACCTCTAGCCACTGCCAGGGAACTCCAGATGCATACACCATCTTGTGCACATGGGACCTGGAGAGTTGAACATGGGTCCTTAGGCTTTGCAGGAGGGACCTTAACTATTAAGTCATCATTCTAGCCCACCTTTTACTTCTAAATTCTTTTTTACTTTTATTTTTTATTTATTTGAGAGAGAGAGAGAGAGAGAGAGAGAAAGGGCATGCCAGGGCCTGTAGACACTACAAACAAACTCTAGACACTCATGTGGCCCTTGTGCATCTGGCTAACGTGGGTCCTTGGTAATCAAACCTAGGTCCTTTGGCTTTGGAGGCAAATGTCTTAACCACTAAGCCATCCCTCCAGCCCCACCTTTGACTTTTTCCTGCCAGCTTAACAGAGTACCTTGTAAGGTGATCATAAAATACAATAACATGAATCTTGAAATATAAAAATAGCAAAATATACTCTAATAATACTTTGGGATAGGTTTTGTTTTGAATTTGATATTGTTTTAAAATCTCATATTGAGTCCCAAGGAAAACTTTAAAAATCCTTTCAAATAACTTTAAGTTTTCTAAAAGTACAAAGTATTTTTAAAAAAGCACACGAAGTATTAAAAACATGCAAATCACCTGTAATTTATCAAATAATCATAACCACATGTTACATTGAGTTGTAAGTCTAAAGCCATTATTTCTATGTGAATATGCAATCATGCAGAAACAGAGGTATAAACGTCAAACATAGATTTTTTAAATTGATTTTATTTCATCTAATTCAGTGATATCATAAGATAGTGTTCCAGAGACATCTGGGCATCCTACATAAGAAGAAATAATCTTAATTAAACCTTGGAAATATCTTTCATTTTTTACTGAGAATTTTATTTTTTGAACATATTTCATATGGGTCATATTCCCTTTGGGTTATGCTCCTGTGTTTCTCTCCCTTGGGTTTTGTGTGCTCCTGTCCCTACTATAGGATTTTCAAGTCATAGGAAGGCAACTCTTTATTCACTAATCACTTGAGTTGCAAATATAGTACTAAAAATTCAGTTACAAGTGCTTTGAAAATTCTATGAAGCTTTGTGTTGATGTCATGTCATCCACATGACAGTTGTCTTGGGCGCCACTGTATTGTTTCTTATTTGGAATGTGGTTTCCTAGCAACTTCTGCTTTTTTCCTAATGACTGAATTGATTTTCACACATTTGTGGTGCTTCTAAGTGTTACAAGATCAAATTTACATGTAGATTCAATTTTAGGAAATGATTTTCTTGTATTCTTTGTGTTCAATATATTTCTTCAAAGTTTAAACCAACCATAAGAGAATGAATTTAGTAACATTGCATTAAATCAGATTTGAGTTTTTGAGGAAGTATGGCAATTTTGACAACAATGTTCAAAATGCATGCAAATCATTCCTAGTGGGAGACCTGTTAAAGTTGAAAAAAAGTGGTAGTTTTGATGGTAAAATGATTGTATAATCAGAAAGTTCATAGGAGCAAAGGTCTGGACTGTGGTGGATGTCTCAGAAGAGGAAAGGATTATTTTGGAGGCAGCTCACTGTTTGCATTCAGATAAATATGTTTCTGTAGGAACCTGGCTAAAGTCTTGTTGAGGGTGACTTTTGTTTATGTGTTCCACAAATATGTCTTGCATGCTTTCTGTTTCTAAACAATTGACTAGGCATTAGGAATTGAAAGATAAATCAAGCAGCTATAGCTCTCTCTGAACCTAAGATTTAGTGTACAAAAACTACAAATAATGACATTGCTTACAAAGTAGAAACAGGTATCATTTCCCTCAATACTATTTTTGTTTTAATATTAAAATATATATTAGTCTTTTTGAAATATTTGGCAAAGACTTTGTTCAGTGAAAAAATCCAACGTTGTAGGGTTTATCTTCCGACCTATAGTACTACAGTTTCTTTGCAGATTTTGCATGTTTCTGGAAAAGAACTGAAAGACATTATAATCCTACTTTAACATAATTTAATTCATATGACAACCCCACAAAGGGCAAGTTTTAGATGCTTTTTTATATGCCTTGTAGATCATAAAAGTAAAATAGTAAGGGGTAAAAGAATATATGTAAGACCACAGAAAAAAACAACAAATATGGTATATTTTTCATATGTCAGGCTTATGACAATTATTTTATACACTTCAAACCCTTTAATCTCCCTCGAAAAAGCCTTATATCCTCTTGTAATCTGCCCGTCTCTCAAAAGAAAATAAACAATATGAGAGTATTTAACAAAAGGCTTAAAAGTTTCATTACATCTTATTTTACATTTTAAAAATTTGTGATTAAAAAGGTTTGTATAATATGACCAAAATTATGTAGCTAATTACCTAAAGATTTAAATTTGAACCCAGATATGTAGGATTAAAAAATGTTTTGATATTACCAGTATAACAAGCCTGGCAAATCAAAGAATGCCCTAGAATTTCGTTATCTGAGTAGTATGAGGCATCTCTCATTTAACACTTACAGATCACCAGGCATTGTTCTGATAAGTCCCCTATTTTTCTCTACACTGTATATGTGTATACATCATGAGTATGATTAATGAATTGATCTGTCTATGTGAGTGTTAGGCATGTTTTCCTATTTGTGACATCTACATGTACTTGAATAATATCCTATAAGCCTTACAAATATCCTGGACTGTTATTATTACATTTTTATTTATAACTGAGTATACCAAGGCTCAGGCTAAAGAACTTGGTGACAAAAATGAGCAAATCTGTAGATAAGACTGAAGTTTTCAGAATTAGAGTCTGTTGACCTATACTATTTGCTACAACATACTTAGAACACATGATTTCTAGACTACGACTAAGCTAAAAACTTTAATTTTCCTTTAAAATTCTTCTTCTTTCTTATTCCCTAAGGGGGTGGGAAATTGTGGGTTCCTGGGTTCTTGCTCCATGGGCTGACCACAGTACCACCAAAGGCACCCAGGCAACTGGGGTGGGTGAGCACGTGACAAAAGAAAGAATCACTCCTGGGAGATAGTTGAACAGCTTTCTCAGTTTATTGTCAATGAAATGGGCTTATAAGCATCTGATGGTGGGGGAGGGTCCTAAGGGGACAGGATTTACAAGGTTCCTATAGGAACATTCATTCAAGTACATAGGCAATGGTGGAGGGTGGGAGGTCAGGTGATCTAGGGTGTCAGGGGGATGGGCTGTGTGAAGGCTGATAAGGAGTTTCCTAGGCAAATTGGCAAAGGTTACAGGGCTATGGGCAGAGCCTAAGTTCAGGTGTGCTGGCCTTGGAGATGGTATGGTTTCCTGTAGCCTGGGGGTCCTTAGCCATGCCTGGCAGCTCAGGCCCCTCTCCTGAAGGCTCCAGCCTGTGCCTGGCAGTGTCTGACAACTCCTCCTTTGTTTTTATAATGGGGCAGTTTCATTCTGAATGAGTTTTTTATAATTTACCATAGGTCCAGATACAGTTAGTTGATGTATTAGGACCTGACGAGTAGCAACCTTAGCAATATTAGTTATTTGTTACCTGAGAAGCAAGTAACTCAAGGGTTAGAGAACCAGGTGGTGGGGTCCTCAGGCTGTAGCAGTCAAGCAGCTTAACACCATATGATTTGTTAACAAAGAAAACAGTTTTCTTATCCCAAAACCATACATGCTCTCCAAGTTCAGCAGTAATGAAGTTTCAGGTTAGACAGTTTTGAAGAACCACACCCATGAGAAAGTTCAACTGTCTCTGGAAAGATTTAAGGCTGTTGATCACCAGAGGCACCCAGAGACAGCGTCATTATGAGGCCCACCAGCAGGGGGAATGAAGATCTCTTTCAGTTGGTGCAGGCAGTTGGCGCAGGCGGGTTTGTAGATTTTTTCTTGTAGAGATACACCTGTGAAGCAGTCAAGATTGGGGAACAATAAGTGGGAGAGGGAATATTTATACATTGGGTGGTTAGCCCTTCACACCATAGGAGAGTGGGTGTCTTGACACAATTGGTCCTGATTATGGAAATATTGAGTGGGCAATTAGCTCTGGTCAGCTTATAGCTGGACAGGCAGAGACACATATCTTGACCTGAATCAAAGAGGGCAAGGCCTGTTCTTTGCAGAGTCAGGGACTCAGAGCACACATGGAATACAGTTCTTTGGAACTGGGCAAGAGATAAGAAAATTTTTCTTGTCCTTTTTACCTTCTGGGGTCCAGTCACCCTAATTCTATCCCCCTTTATTTCTTCCTCTCATAAGAAGACTCTAACTGCTATTAGGGATGAAGATTTCAGATCCTTACTATTTATGGCTGAATGGGACATGAAGTGGTGACATGTTGCAGTTAGAGAGTCTCTCCAGAGAGTGGAACTATTCTAATGGACCTCAGAGTGCAGGAAGATAGTCTTGGAAGAGAGCAATGGGGAGAAAGAATAAAAGTAAGGAGTTAATTAGAAGTGAGCACACAGCAAACTGGTCCTTTGTGTGGTCGAGGGAATCCAGGTAGACAGGCTTGGATCATCTCAGGACCATCTGAGGATGGGCTGGCTGAGATTTTCTTTCAGAACTGTTCACTAAATGGCACAGTAGTATTCAACATGGCTTACAAAACAGATGAGATATTAGCAGAGTTATCATAAACATATACACAGCATTTAACCCTGATAATAGAGAGCCATTGGGTGTAATTACAGGCTGTACAAATATATATGTTTTTCAGAACTTGTTTATATATTCTATATTTGCAAATGACTCTTTTGACATCTATGGTTGTTTTTCTTTATTATAGAATTAGAACTATGGGGAAAAAATGTCTTAATGTTTGTTTCCCCTGTTGGAAAGCTCTTTAGGCCATTCATATATTTAAGATATTTTTATCTTTGGTTATGCATTTATCTCTGAGTGTTAGCAGATAGCCAAAATTTAACTAAGGATTAATTTTGGAGGTCACTAATGGCTCTCCAAAGAGACTTTAGGGACCCAGGAGTAGCTCTATAGCTTACTGGTGTTTTCTGTCTGTTAGGATGAGTCAGGGCCATGCTGGTCAAATAGTTTTTCCTTCTTTGGAAAGTCAGGAGGACTGATTGCTCCTCAATTGTGACTCTCCTATTTCAGACTGTACACCAGTTTTGTTTGGGTCTCCATATCCTCCCAGCTTAGTAAGACAGGTGACTTACCAGGGGTGCCCGTGTAGAAATGTCTCATCATCTCCAGTGGCCTCGTGATGTGGGAGCATGGACCAAAATATTGGCCTTTTTTGTTCCCAAGATTCCATTTGGCTTTGGCTTTGGCTTCTGTGTAGGGAATTAACACACTTAGAAAGGAAGTTACATTAGCATGGATGTATGTACATATTGAACACATTTGATTACTGAAATAGATCTAATTAAAGAATGGCACAAGAGCTTCTAAAATCATTTTGTACAATCTTAAATTTTTGTTATACTGTGGCAGCATAAGCCATATACCTGAGGTATAGAAAGCAGGCATATCTTATGTTTGAAATATCTAACAGTTATAAATATAGGCAGAACCTGTTACAAGCCTTGAAAACAATACCAATTAATTTACAAGCTAATTAATTTAACCTAGAAATTGTCAGAACAAGACAAGTAAGACAGTATAAAGTCTTAGCACCTGTGTTTGAAAACATTTTTGATTAGTTTAGATAGCTTTGTGGGTACCAATTACCCAGATAACACTGGGAACAGAACCACAGAGTTTGAATATTATTTTTCTCAGATGAGGACCATTGTTTGAGTATGAGGCTGTACCTTAAAGTGTGGAATATGTCTTAAGAGTTAACATTGTTATAAGCACTGGACTTAATTGAGACAGTTACTTAACATAAAATAGAGCAGAATTTGGTCTTTTTTGAGGAAAAAAAAACCAGCTAGCTAAATTCTAATATAATCCTTGAATTAAATTTTTTGAAATAAAAGACACCATTTTATAACCAATGTTTTTGGCTTAATTTTTATAGTTATTGATTTTATGTACAATAGAAATTTTTATTAACATAAAACAATTTTATGTTCTAACCTTCACTTAGAGTTGATAAAGCTTAAGCAAGCTATCCCAACATATTTTAGCCTGAAAATTAGTTTTTATTCCTTAAGAGTTTGTAAACAGTCGAAAGATCTCTAACTTTAGGCATGGTGTTTAGGTTTGGCCTGAAAATTCTTTCTTACTCATGCACATTTTTATCCACATACTTTAACATTGTTATCTAAGTACCACTCAAAATGCATTTTTAATGAGCAGTCTATGTCCCAACATTGAAAATTCCTTCCAAGTTCTTTCGATCAATTCATCTCACTGCATTATTAACCATCTTTCTTATAAGGCTATTAAGAAAAACTATGCCAAATTGATTAATCCTATTACTCACTGCCAAGCAAGTAGTATAAAGATAATTTTATGTCATATATGCCAATAACACATTTAGGAATGATTTTATTAGGAATAACTAAAGCAAATTTTGTTGCTATCTTGAGGCAGGCTGTCCTAGAAGTTAGGTCAGTTGCCTCCTCCTTTTAAGTAACAGGACATTACAATCTTTTTTTTATTATTATTTTAAAATACCTGAAAAATTATAAGTCACCACTTCAGAGAGAATTCTGTTGTTTTCAAAATTCTCTGTGTATGTTGAAGTTGACCTAGAACATAATCTCAGTAACTATATTTATGATATCATGTAACAAAGAATGGCATTGTTTATGTAAAACTTCAGTTCATCATAGGCTTTAGTTAAATGTGACCCTTTTTACTTTCTTGCCACTTTTTGATGTTTTAGTGCCAGCGCTGTGGTGGCTGGCAGGGCTTGCATACACTTTAGATCAGCTCTGCCCAACTTCAACCCTGCCCTGATCCCAGGCACTCATTCAGGGTCCAGTCTAGTACACGTGGAGGTAATGGCCAAGACTGGCTAAGATGATTGCTAGAGTCCAACTCCAGCTACCTGAAGGGAAAAGGGGTGAGGGGGACTGGGACCACTGGGAAAAAAGAGGGCCTCCAGGATCCCAGGGAGGCCACTGAAGAAGGAGGGTGCTCTTGGGGGCCCACTGGGAGAAGAGGTGGAGACATGGTGCCTGCAAGAGCTAAGGTGCCATTGTCTGGCCACATGTGAGCCTGCTACCTAACTTTGACTTTGGAGCACTTGCAAAGCTGGCTTGCAGTTTCACCTTTTAAAGGGAGTGAGGGGCATTTCCTTCCTGAACTTTTCATTTTCTAGCCAGATAAGCTATGTGGGTCTATGTGTCTGGGTCACATGAATGTCCAGAAATCATCCAGGGGTAGACCTGGAGGATATTTTCCCAAAAGGAGCTGGCCTCCCTGTGGGAGAGATTAATTCCCTTAAAATTCAGGAGAGCCTGTAATCAATGAATCTGTGATTCCTTTAGGTGGGAGACAATATTAAAGTAAAGGAGGAAAAATAGCTTCCCTCTAATGGAGGAAAGAGAAAGAGAGGGTTTTTGCCAACATCCAATGGGCTGCTGGGGTCCAGGCAGAGGACAGCTGGCCTTCTGTCAATACTGAAGAGTGGCCTCAGCCAAGAGACATCACTTGCCCAGTTCGTCATGTCTCATCCCACACGATGGCATGAACCAAAAATAAAGGAGGAAAAAGAGAAACCTGCCAGCCCTCAAAAACATGGAGGAAAGGCAGCATGGGCTGATGTCTCCCAGTCCCTCTGGGAGAGCACTCAGCTACCCTGTATATCTCATAGGCTCCCTGTTCAGATGCCAAGCTGTGGGTTCCTGGGTTCTTGCTCCGTGGGCTGGCCATGGTACCCCCAAAGGTGCCCAGGCAACGGGGGTAGGTGAGGATGTGACAAGAGAAAGAATCACTCTTGGAAGATAGTTGAACAGCTTTCTCAGTTTATTGTCAATGAAATGGGTTTATAAGCATCTGATGGTGGGGGAGGGTCCTAAGGGGACAGGACTTACAAGGTTCTTATGGGAACATTCATTCAAGTACATAGCCGGGGGGTAGGGGGAGGAGGATCAGGTGATCTAGGGTCTCAGGGGGATGGGCTGTGTGAAGGCTGATAAGGAGTTTCCTAGGCAAATTGCCAAGGGTTACAGGACTATGGGCAGAGCCTAAGTTCAGGTGTGCTGGCCTTGGAGAGGGAGTGGTCTCCTGTATCCCCGGGGGTCCTGAGCTCTGCCTGGCAGTTCAGGCCCCTCTCCTGAAGGCTCCAGCCTGTGCCTGGTGTGCAAGACAGGAAATGCTGCTGTATAATAGAAGAGCAATGCCTTGAAAGCATTTTATAAATATTTTATTTTTATTCATTTTATTTTACAGAAAAAGAGGGAGGGGGAGGAAGAGAGGAGAGAGAGAAAGAGAGAGAGAGAGAGAGAGAGAGAGAGAGAGAGAGAGAGAATGGGCACACCAGGGCCTCCAACCACTGTAAACAAACTCCAAATATGTGCACCCTCTTGTGTGTCTGGCTAATGTAGGTCCTGGGGAATTAAACCTGGGTACTTGGCTTTGCAGGCAAATTCCGTAACTCCTTAACTGCTAAGCCATCCCTCCATACCCTCCCCCTTTTGTGTTTTTCAAGGTAGGGTCTCACTTTAGCTTAGGCTGACCTGGAATTCACTATGTAATCTGAAGGTGGACTCGAACTCAAGGCCATCCTCCTACCTCTGCCTCCTGAGTGCTGGGATTAAAGGCATGTGCCACCACTCCCAGCTCTTGAAGGCATTTTAGTTGGTACATTGGGATTCTGAGATAATGTAATTTTCTCTGCATTTAATATAAGGAGTCAAAATTGGTAGTGGAATAGAATTTAAAATCTCTGAAAAGTTCAGTTGAGGATAATATTGAAATATTAACTTCTTATGAAACACAGAGGATATAATCTCTTCTTTGTGGCAGTACAATTATTCAAACCTAGGAAAGCAGACATTTAAAAACGTAACACAATCTGTAAGGCATATTCTTTTTTGGACATATTCTCCAGATGCAATTATTTGGACCATTTTGGATATTATGTTACTTTTGTATTTACAGTGATCTAAAACACTGGATAAAAGTATGAACTATAGTCAATAGTATGGCCAGTAAACTAGCAAGCATGTCTGAATTTCTGACATGTTCAAAATTGTATAATTGAATTGTATACCTGTCTGCATGAATGCCAAATACTAATCTACTTTTTTCTTCTCTTTTCCTCTCCTCTTTTCTCATCTCTTTTCTTTCCTTTTTTTGGCTTGGACTTCAAATTTCTATCTACATAATAGCAAAACATCTGGTAACTTAAATTCATTCATAAAAAAAATAAGTCAGCTAAACAAATTTTCAAATTCCAGGATTCCATTTAGTTTGTTTCTTCTAATTCATTAGTTGCTCTGAATTACTTGATAGTTATGTCAAATAAGAAATAGCCTGTACTCAGTTGTTTCAATTGCATTTGGCATTTGTTCTATCACATAATATAGACACAGGAGAAAGAACATATGAGTTCTTTTTCTTCTAACTCTTTTTTAAAAATTTCTTTTTGTTTATTTATTCGAGAGCGACAGACAGAGAGAGAAAGAGGGGGAGAGAGAGAGAATGGGCGCTCTAGGGCTTCCAGCCACTGCAAACGAACTCCATACGCATGTGCCCCCTTCTGCATCTGGCTAACGTGGGTCCTGCGGACCCGAGCCTCGAACCGGAGTCCTTAGGCTTCACAGGCAAGTGCTTAACCACTAAGCCTAAGCCATCTCTCCAGCCCTCTTCTAACTCTTATCAAGTGTTTCCTGCCCTCTGCTCTGTTCTTACTTTCTCAGATAAATTTGTTACTTTCATCTCTAGCTCTCCAGCAACTTAGGTCCTTCAGGTTCCTTTTCTTTTTCAGTTTCATAAGAATAGTTGCCATCCTTATATCAGTAGCTAAAAATTACTTATAAAAAGTTTACCTTGTTAGGGCTGGAGAGATGGCTTGGAAGTTAAGGCACTTAACTGTGAAGCCTAAGGACTCGGTTTGATTCCCCAGTACCCACATAAGCCATGATCTCATGTAGGCCATTTTTTTCCCTTGTTTGTAACTTTCTACAATTAAAATAGCTCATGAATATAAGTTTAATGTGAAGTAACATAAGCTGTCACTCAGTGAGGAGTAGTCAGAAGACAATGCCTAAAAATGAATGGAGAGAAGGTTTTTTTATTGGCTGCAATTAGTGGAAGTATCAAATCATTTTGACAGAATTAGTATGTAAAACATTTGGCCATGAAAATTAGAGTTGGTAATGATAATAGTGCCCATAGAAAAACTATAATGATAGAAATTAACATAAATGAACTACTGATTAATGAGTCATAAATCATTATAAGTAGGAAAGAACGATACCAATTAACTTTCAGAGAAATACAAATGGAAAGATAAAACACCAGAATCAATTTAACCATGCTCGCTATAAAATAGATGAAGGAACTAAAGGATCCAAAGGCATTTAGTTAAGAAAATTGTTTTTTCTTGATAATAATTGAGCATTGGAACATTTCTGAATTTAATCTTTATACTTCTTTGGAAGAATCTAAATGTTTCAAACTATAATATATATTAGCAACAGGAATTGTTTGCTGAATTAACAGGTGATATGTTTTAAACATGGGTGCTCAATAGACTGAATTAAACTTAGAATTGTCTGGAGAAAATGGACAATTTCAATAAGTGGTTGTGAGACTGATGGCCACTATATCTTTACATGTGTATTTATAGTACTTTTCTTTAATGCTTTCTCTGTGTATCAATCTTCTTTTATATTTTCATTTTTCCATATCATTTCCTTGCTATATTTTGGTTTATTGCATTTCTGTATATTAATATTATGCTTTGTCCTTTTATTTTTCTTATTTTATGTTCCTCCTTTTTAAAAACTTTATGTTGTGAATCATATATTGTTGAAAATGCTAGACTTAGCCTCATATTCACTTTTTATCATAATACTTGAGACAGAAGTAAATATTTTTGTCTACCAAAAACAGTGAAAGTGGAATCAATTCATCATGTTAGTATTCAGCATACATGTTATGATGCCATGATATAGTATGATGTCTATGCTATAGCCATAGTGGGTCTTGGACTTTACTAAAATTATTTTACCAAATCTGTTAACTGTAGAAAGTTATATCCACATATTATTGTCTATAATTTTTTGTTTATTTTTTCAATAGGGTCTCACTGTAGCCTAGACTGACCTGGAACACACTCTATAGTCCCAGGCTGGCCATGAATTCATAGTGATCCTCCTACCTCAGCTTCCCAAGTGCTGGGATTAAAGGTGTGCACTATTATATCTGACATATTAAGTAAAATTTTTGATTTCTTTTTAACCTGTTAGTTAAAAATACTCATCTTGTTGTTAAAAGGGCATACCCAAAGGAGCTAGGTTCATAGCATATTTTTAAAGTATACAATGCTCACACAACTGCAATAGTGACACACAGCCATGGTGGGGAACCAACTGCACTTGATTTGGCTAACTGATCCCTTCAGTGGTACAGGACCCATAGCTGGAGCTGGTAAATAAGTCAGAACCATATCCAAACATAAGCCCACTCTCCAATATCAAGCTACCATCAAACATGGGCTACAAGAAGGCCTACACCTATTAAATTCTCTATTTAAAAAGTAAGGGTTAGGGCTGGAGAGATGGCTTAGCGGTTAAGCGCTTGCCTGTGAAGCCTAAGGACCCTGGTTCGAGGCTCGGTTCCCCAGGTCCCACATTAGCCAGATGCACAAGGGGACGAACGCGTGTGGAGTTCGTTTGCAGAGGCTGGAAGCCCTGGCGCACCCATTCTCTCTCTCTCCCTCTATCTGTCTTTCTCTCTGTGTCTGTCGCTCTCAAAAAAAAAAAAAAAAAAAAAAAATAAGGGTTATCTCATTTGTCCTGGTGCTAACTTACTCTCCATTTTAGAATCTGCTTCTCTATTTCAGATAGATGTAAATCTGAAGGAGAGAGCCACCCATCATACCTCAAAATGGCCCTGGCTGAAACTAAGAAAAACTGGCGAAACAAGCAAGGGGGCTGTTTTTCTGGTGTACCAGGTACCAGCAGAAGGGGGAAGGAGATCAACACAGAGAAAAATCAACTCCTACCAAATCAGAGAGCCAGAGACCCAGAGGCCCCCAACACCTCATCACTGAAACAGACCAAAAATGAACCTAACATGGCTTAGGGAAATTTTGTGGAAGAGGGGGTGGAAAGAAAGTCAGAGCCACATGTTGGGTCATGATATGCAGACATTTATCCTACCCATAACTGTGGGTTAACTCCACAATGCATGACCCATTTACCTCAACAAGGAGGGGCCAAGGAGAGGGGGTAGGTCACAGATGAGCCTAATAATGGTACCAAACTGACTGTATTTGCTGAATACAAAACTAATTAATGAAAATTAAGAAAGTAAACAATCTTCCCAGAAGTATAAGCATGATATATCAGTTATTAAAACATCCTTTACAAAGCTTCCTTTTCAATGTTGTTGCTTCAAGGGCTGTGTATGCCTTTAAGCACTTGTTCTAATATGACTAATCTCTTCTTAAAGTTGAAAAAGTTGAGTGTGTTCTGTTAGATTGCTAATTTGATTTGAATATTTACCTCAGTCAAATATATTTGCCCAGCTCCATAGCATTTTTTTGGGTGCCAAATTCTACAGTCAAGTGTATTTATTTACCTGAATTCTCATTGCTTTCAACTTTGCTGCTGCTCTCAGCAGAAACACTTGCACTTTGTTACTTTCACTTTCAACTTAACTAGAACTAAAACATCCTTATTTCTTTTCTTGTAGATTAGCCAGAGTTGGACCACAGATAATTTGGTTGCTTAATAAATTCAGGTGTGAATAACTAACAATGGATAAATATAAGGTTTTAAGAAATTAATCTTATAATTAAGATTATGAGACAATGTGGAGGACAGCTCCCTTATTTGAGACACAATAAAACACAGTTAAAAACAGTTTTTATTCTATTAAAATACATATCTCAGTTGCAATTTACCTGAGTATTTGAAATTTGTAAACTGGTAAGAACGTGAGGCCAGAGTGAACAGGAGAAATGATGCTGTAAGCCTGTTGTTGCCATTCAAGCATCTGAACATCATGATAAAAGGCACAGTAATTGGAAAGGATGCTTTGAGGTCAGTGTAAGAAAGAGCTGGAAATGCTGCACAAATCTATAGTAGAAGGCTCAGTTACTTTGAATGATTCTTTTTATCATCAAGGAGTAACCACTTTGACCATTTCATTTTAATTCTTTTTAAATATTTGTATTATTTGAGGGATAGACAGAAAGAAAGATGCAAACAGAAAGAGAGTGACTACCAGGACCTTCTAACACTGTAAATAAACTCCAGAAATAAGTGCCACTTTGTGCATCTGGCTTTATGTGGGTACTGGGGTATCGAACCTAGGCTGTCAGGCTTTGCAAGCAAGTGTTGAACTATCTCTCAAGTCCTCATTTCAATTCTTTGAATAACTATTAATTTTGTCCCTCCGACATCCTGTGTCTTCCCTCTGAAAGGGTCCCTCCTGTGAATATGGAGCAGCTGCTCACCTGGAGAACATAAAGTATAAATACTATTCACATTTGAGAAGCTATCCTAAAAAAAAACCAAATATTTATGCTCATAAAAGTGGAATTTTTATTTTCACATGTTGCTACCATTCCATAGTACAACCTATATCAGCAGTTCACAGAACTCCATGCCTCCTATTTCATCTAGGAATCTCAACTCCAAATGTCTTTCCCTAATCACCATCCCTTCTTTTCTTTTCTTTTTTTTCCCCCTTCTACTATTCATACTCAATGTTTGCATGTCAACGCTCAGGTTTCCCATTTCTCTGCCCATTTTTTTTTTCTTTCCTTTTCCCTTTATTTGTTAGCTCCAGCTGCCATAGTGATGTTTCACAAATTACAACAGAAATTTATCTTTTCCCAGTTCTGGAGTCTGAGATGGAGTTGTTGGCAGGGCTACACTCACCTTGTAGACTCTGGGGAAAGATCTGTTGTAGGTCTCTTCTTTCAATTCTGACAGCTATATGACTTGAGATAGCACCACCGTAAACAATGTAGAATTCTCCCTCTGTATCTACATTCAAATATCTCAATTTAATTTCTTATTTATTTTCAAGGAGAGAAACAGAGAGCAAGAAAGAATGAGATAATGGGTGTTCCAGGCCCTCTAGCTGCTGCAAAGGAACTCCAGATGCTTGGGCCACTTTATGCAGCTGTCTTTCCATGAGTACTGGGGTCCCAATCTGGGTTGTTAGGCTTTGTAGACAAGAGTGCTTAACCTCTGAGCCATCACTCCAGGCCAAGTTTCTCTTTTGTTAAGGACACCAGTGATATCTATTTAGTGGTACAACTCCAGTATGACTTCACATTAATTTAACTATTTATATATGTATTGCCTTTATTTAAAAATAACCTTACATTCTGAGATTCATAAGGTTTTGTATTTCAGAATATTAGTTTTGACATAGAGGCAGGGTATCATCTCCCTATACCACCTTACTTAGCCAGGATCCCATAGTCTCATACCTTAGCACTGCCCACAAAGGGCCTCTCCTTTCATTTTTCTGTGTCTTTCATCACACTAGTCTACCAGGTAGGAAATTCTTGCTTTAGAGCTGATGTGTGCCATTGGAGAAAATTATATAATTGTGGTAGTTAATTATCCATTAAAAAGACATACCTCTTGAAATTACCTGGGACCTAATTCTACAAGAATCTTGCAACTACTCCCTAGCTATGATTTTCTTAAATGTTTTTCAGTCTTTGTCTTTTAACATTACTACTTTCCTTCTCAGCAGCCCCTACTAATTAGATGATTGCAGATTATTCATTTAGTGGGTATTTTGTCAGCATGAATGATTTTTTTCCACACCCTATCCCCAATCTTGTTCTTTTCAAATTTTATCTTTTGCCTTAGTGTGCCATTCAAATTTCATTTTTCATTAACATAAAATTGCCAGTCTTTTGAAAGTTTGCCTAATGATGCCACAGTTTGCTTCTCAAAAATACGGCCAATGGGCTAGATAGATAGCTCAGTGGTTAAGGCATTAGCCTGCAAAGCCTATGGATCTGGCTCAATTCCCTGGTACCCACTCACTCCCATACAAAACAAGACACACAAGGCTATATTTTATAGTTGTTACATTATTA
Organism: Jaculus jaculus; assembly: GCF_020740685.1. Classification (NCBI taxonomy): domain Eukaryota; kingdom Metazoa; phylum Chordata; class Mammalia; order Rodentia; family Dipodidae; genus Jaculus; species Jaculus jaculus. The sequence continues at coordinate 110,404,013 of NC_059104.1, forward strand.
TTTTCTTTTTGTGTATTTGCCTTGTTTTCTTATTCTGTGATTCTTGGTCTAGTTCAAATCCAGTAAGGTCATCTTCAGTATTCCCTTTCTCTCTTTTTTTTAAAGTATTATGATTTTTAATTCACAGGGATTTAGAAAGGATATAAATAAACTTAGCTTAATCTACTCAAATACGTAGTATGATGTGTTGGTGTCTGTTTTTGTTGTCATTGTTTTGTATTTTTTTTTTTTTTTTTCAGGGTAGGATCTTAACTCTAGCCCAGGCTGACCTGGCACTCACTCTGTAGTCCTTGGCTGGCCTGGAATTCCTCCCTCTTCCTCCCAAGTGCTGGGGTTAAAGACATGAGCCACCACACCCGGCTATCTTGGAGTTTCTTTTTTTTTTAATATTTGAAAATTTATTTTTATTAACATACAAAGCTTTTGATTTCATTATGGGATTTTTCTCATACAGATTATTTTTGTTTTCCTTCTCCCCTTCTTTTACCCTTGTCCTGTCCCACCACCAATAGAATCTTCACTCTTTAAAACTTTCTTTATGTTTGTATCCTCTCATCACCTCTTGTTCCCTTCCTGTGCTTTTCTAATTTATTTTCTATCTGCCCTCTGGTCCTTTTTTATTAATTACTTTTTAATCAATATTCTTTTTTATTATTAATTTATTTGAGAGCAACAGAGAGAAGGAGGGAGGGAGAGAGAGAGGGAGAGAATGGTGCGCCAGGGCTTCCAGCCACTGCAAATGAACTCCAGACACATGCACACCCTTGCGCATCTGGCTAACATGGGTCCTGGGGAATCAGGCCTCGAACCAAGGTCCTTAGGCTTCACAGGCAAGTGCTTAACCGCTATGCCATCTCTCCAGCCCAATTAATTAGTTTTTTATTCAGCAAATACACTCAGTTTGGTACCATTATTAAGCTCATTTGTGACCTAACCCCACTCCATTGGCCCCTCCTTGTTGAGATATACGGCTTGTGCATTGTGGAGTTAGCCCACAGTTATGGGTAAGATAAATGTCTCTGCATATCATGACCCAACATGTGGCTTTGACATTCTTTCCACCCCTCTTCCGCAAAATGTTCCTGAGCCGTGTTGGGTTTATTTTTGGTCTGCTTCAGTGATGAGGTTTTGAGGGCCTCTGAGGCTCTGGCTATCTGATTTGGTAGGAGTTGATTTTTCTCTGTGTTGATCTCCTTCCCCCTTGTGCTGGTGTGCAATTCATCAGGAAAACAGCACCCTAGCTCGTTTTGCCAATTTTATTTTAGTTTCATCCAGGGCCATGTTGAGGTATGATGGGGTGGCTCTCTCCTTCGGATCTACATCTATCTGAAAAAGAGAAGCAGATTCTCCAACAGAGAGTAAGTTAGCACCAGGACAAATGAGATAACCCTTACTTTTTTTTATAGGGAATTTAATAGGTGTAGGCCTTCTTGTAGCCCATGTTTGATGGTGGCTTGATATTGGAGCGTGGGCTTCTGTTTGGATATGGTTCTGACTTGTTTCCCAGCCCCAGCTATGGGTCCCATACCAATGAGAGGATCAGTTAGCCAAATCAAGAGCAGTTGGTTCCCCACCATGGCTGTGTACCACTATTGCACTTGTGTGGCCATCACAACAGGTTATTTGCTGCTAAGTAGGTTAGACCATGAGTTGCTTGGACAGATATTATTGGGCATTTTCCCCCAGTCACCCATGTAGCACCTTCTGTCACTAAACACACTGACTGTCTGGGAACTGACTCTCTTCCAACTTCCAGCCATGCCATTCAATTTTACGTGTCAACTGCATATGATGTCTTCAGCAGTAGGGTCTTACCACTAACTTTTGGTGGGTCATCAAGTACTCTGACAGAAATCTGTCTGTCTTTTAGGAAACCTTGTAGGTCTCTCTGATCAAAAGGTCATTGTGGATGATAGCCCCATGCTGGTACTGGGAGTTACAGGTCAATGCCCACTAAGAAAATGAGGAAAAAGATAACTAATATACAAGAAGTAGAGAGAAGAGACGGGAGGAGGAAGAGGGAGGGAAGATGTTGAAGATTAAGGTTAGCCTTTATCCTACCCTCTCCAGTGTCTTGTGGTTCAGGTGTTCCCTGTAAGGGCCTGGTGAAGATGCAGCCATTTGGTCTGCCTTTTAGGAAGTAGAATTTTTGGTACCATTGCCATTTGAGTCTAGATTTGTGTTTCCCACCCCTTCGATGCCCTCCCCTCCCTCCATTAATAGCAGTTGTTTATTTCTTAAGGAAATTCACAATTTTTGTCACAATTAGCTTTTGATATCTAGTATGCTATACATTGTCAATAAATTGTGTAAATTCTTTAATCAACACAGTACCATGTATCTATATAGTAAAGTACATGATATTGTATTACATGTGGACATTATCATACAATACAAGTATATATTATATAGTAAGCATGAAACTGTAAAATCTTATGCTTTACCTACTGGATTTCAAAAACCTTTCATATCTGAGAATATGTCTTGTACACCTTTGTATAACATATACTATTTGTAAAGTCAGTGAAAACCCATATGTTAATGCTTAATGTTAATTTTGACAAAAATAAAAGAGATATTCTAATGTACTCTTATTTACTCATTATTAATGTTTTCATACCTTGTTTTTATCTCAAGGTACTTTTATGTTTTGTACAAGGCATTAAATATATATATAAAATATATACTATAATTTAGCCGGGCATGGTGGCTCATGCCTTTAGTCCCAGCACCGGGAGGCAGAGTTAGGAGGATTGCTGAAAGTTCGAGGCCACTCTGAGACTACATAGTGAATTCCAGGTCAGCCTGAACTAGAGTGAGACCCTACCTTGGATAAGCCACAAAAACCTATAATTTATTCTATACTTTAATTTTAGTAGTAAGTTTACTATAGTAGAAATTTTGGAATATAGTATCTACTTTGACTTTTAAAATATTGAAGTTTATTTTAAAAACAAGGAGTTTCTTTTACTGATAGCTGAATATGACATGTTAATATCTCTAATCCCAGACTTTGAACTGCAGTACAGAGGTATTCATATCAGTGGTCATACAACTACTTATGTCTGAAGAAGTTCTTTCAGGGAACATAGAACGTGTCATAGCCTAATGATTGGATGCAAAACAATCACCATGGAAGAATGAATTCAGTGGAGTTCTCATAGGATGGGTGTAATTAAATGAGTCATCTCCAGTTCTATTTATTGTATATCCTTCATCACCTTCACTGATACTACTTGAAAAAACAGACCAGCTTCTTTCCCTTGATATACATACATTTGAATGTCTTGAATCTAGAAGACTGCTTGCAAATTCACTAAAGTTAGCAAAAGTTTGAACGATTAGCTATTTCTGTCATTCTTTAATTATCAACCCTTTTGCTGACAACCAAGAGTACAAACTGCATAGTTAGGCTATCCGTATATGTTACACACCAGCAATAAATCCTATTAAAGGGGAGAGATTTGAATTAATATGCAGTGTTTTTCGTGAGAGTTAACTAGACATCAGTTTTTCATTTAAGAAGCAGTCAAATGATTAAATTGCCCCGGTAAAAACTTATCACTCAAAATTTATCCTTTAGCAGAACGACTGATTTTATTTTATAGCTGTCAACTTGATTGACAACTAGGACCCATCAGGTATATTTCTATTCTTGCAATTTAAGGACACCTTGAATATTTCCCCAAAGAAACGAAGGATGTACATGGAGGAAAAAAATGGAAACTGTTTTTTTGGTTAAGTATTTAAGAAACATGTAGGGCATTTTCTACATTCTGTATGGTGCTAAAAGCACTACAGGATCAAAATGCTTTGGTTGTAGGGTAACTGGCATACATCTAATGTTTAATTCCCATTTAGCATCCACATATAATTTTTAATAGTTCATTTTATTTATAGTAGTGTCAGTTTGTTTATTAATAAAATTTTCATTAGTACTACAATGTCTTATATTATGAGCATATCTTTAATATTTTATCTTTTTTAAAACTGAGGAAAATATCAAATATTGTATTATGTTGTTGCTGGCACATTTAGTGTTTGATATTCATGTGACTTTATGGTGTGAGTTTTCAAGAATCTGACATAAAATGTTAGGTATAGGTACTTTATTCTGAAAGTGAATCGAGGGTTGAGTGAAAGTGAAAGTAGAGCTAGAGAAGGAGGATCATGCCATTTTCAGGCTCAGGCCCCTGAGGCAATATGAATTTCATATTGTTGGGGTTCCTCCTGAGAAGCTTAGAGAATGCTTTGTCAATTATCTGGGTAAAAAAAGGAAGCAGCATGTATGTACTGGCTCTATCATATATTTATCAGTACCCCCAAATCATCAATCCCTTCCTACTTGCAGGCTGTGATAGCTTATTCACTGGGCTGTGCAACACCAGGAAATATGAAATAAAAGTAAAAATATGTGATGATAACTCTTTAGCACATTGATTTTAATTTCTTTGGTTATATATCCAATAATCAGAATGATGGATCACATGATAATCACATCTTTAGTATCTTTTTCTTTTTGAGGAACCAACTTTGATTGTCCCAAATGTGCTGCACTAATTAAAAATATTACCAACAGGGTATAAATAGCCCTTTCTCTCAACATTCTTGCCCAAACTTACTGTGCTTTTGATTTTGACTCTGGTTATTATAGATGTTATATTTGCTGGTCTTTTATTTAATTTTCTTTGATAAATATTTGCTCAAGTATACTGTTTTAGACAGTTTTTTGTGTGTTTTAAATATTTTATTTATTTATGAATTTACATATTTATTTATTTGACAGAGAAAGAAAGACACAGAAAGAGGGGGGGAGGGAGAGTGCAAGTGCGAAAGGGCCTCCAGCCACTGCAAACGAACTCCAGACATGCATCTGGCTAACGTGCCTCCTGGGGAATCAAACCTGGGTTCTTTGGCTTTGCAGGCAAATGCCTTAACTGCTAAGCCATTCCTCCAGCCCTAGTCAGTTTTTTTTTTTTTTTTTTCATCACTGTGATGAATGTCCCTGGAGAAATAGTATCATGGAAGATTTATGTTGGCTCCTGTATTCAGAGATCTTGGTCCCTTACTACATGATTGGCTGATTCCATTATTTCTGGGCCTGTGGTGAAACATACTATCATGGAGGAAGGGCATGGTAGAACTTATCTGCTCACCTGGTACCATCCAGAAGGCAGGAAGATAAGGCAAAGTGGGCATATGTCCTCCAAGAACATTTCCTAAGTGATCTTCCATTAATGCCATAAAATTATTACTTCAGCAGTGGGCTGATTTAATGATTGGATCATAGCTCTCAATATCTAGTGGTTCACGAAGATTGGATTCACTAATTAGGGGCAAGACTTTGGGGGCTACACTTCATATCTAAACTATAGCAAATGCTTGGTCAAGTCTTAAAAATATTTTATTTATTTGAGAGAGAGAAGGAGGGAGGAGATGAAGGAAGAGGGAAAGGGAATGGATGGGCCAGGTCTTCTCTAACCTCTGAAAATGAACTCCAAATGCATGTTAACACCTTGTGCATCTGGCTTACGTTGGTAATGAGGAATAGAACCTGAATCCTTAGGCTTTGCAGACAAGCACTTTAACATTAAGCTCTCTCTCCAGCCCATTTGACTATTTTTAGTAGGACTATTTGTTATCTTGTTACTTATTCATGTATGAGTTCCTTGGGTACTTTGAATATTTCCCCACATCCAGTGCATAATTTAAAATCACTTTTGTTCATGATTTTATGTGTATTTCTGTAGTCATGTTCATGAAATTACTATAAAAATCATTGTCTTAGTGTTTGTATTTTCATATATGTGCATGATATTTTTATGGGTTCATGTTTGATAGTTAAGTTTTTATTCTAATAGATTTTGTAGAAATAGTGAGACAAAGAACTATTTTTGTTTTTCAGCATGTGGTCATTATATTTTCTCAGTACCATTTACTAAAGATACTGTCTTTCTTTTTCACAGTATGTTCTTGTCACCTTTCTTGAACAGCAAAAATGCAGCTTACACATCAATGGGTAAATGGGTTGGAGAATTTTATATATCGTGGGATACATTTAGCCCTTAAAAGAAAAAAAAAAAAAACAGGACATTCTATTATTTGCAACAACATCTGAATGTACAAGACAACTAGTTAGGAAAAGAAGGCAGATATGGTGAAACAAATAATAGATACTTTCAGTTTGGGGTGGAATGTGAAACAGTCTCACTCACAACTGGAGAGTTGAATGGCGGTTACCAGAGACTGGTGGGATGAGATGGGCAGGAGAAGGAGATATGGTCAGTAATTGCATGGCTTGTTGCTAGGAATAAATCCTGGTGTTCAATTGCATTATTACTATAGTTAGCAAAATTGTCTTATATATTTAAAAAATCTATAAAAGAGCATAAAAACTTAGAGGTCGTGGATATACTAATTTACCTGTATGCATTAAAAGCCCCAAATTATGCAATATAGAATTGCTAGTTGTAAATAAAGAAATTAAAACTTATGAAAAATTTGATCAAGACAAAATATTATAAGTGTAGAACAAATGTAAGAATTTCTGGAATTGTCTAAAATCTCTAGCTGGCCTCAGGGGAGAGGTAGGATGTGGGCTGGTAGAAAGATTGGATACATGGGGCATGAGACACATGATAATAAATTTTGCAACACAAATGAAAACTTGATGCATGATTGCTACCTAAAACTATAGATTTTGATTATCTTGTTCTTATAAGCAACAGTAAGAAAAGAAATTACATGGGATTCCACAAGGCATATACAGAGACAAAGCATCCATGAAATGATATCCTTACTGTGAGCAATGCACTCTCATAATCTCTGTTCCATACTATGCTGTGTTATTCTGTTTCACTCTGCTCTGCTCTATTTAATTAAACAATGCTATTCATAACTCCCTAAAGTAATTTTAAAATCCATGATTTGGAAAACATTGGCTGAAATATAATTAATGTACCCAAGAAGGCAACTGATAGCATACTAATACAATTAAAATCATGTGAAGTAGAACCACAAACAGTGAAATTTTGAGAAATAAAGGTCATACTATCAATGTGAGTTCAGACAAAGTTATTGTGAATTCTTAGCAAATGAGAAATGAAGGGTGCTTGGGTTAATATTCCATGGTTCTGGGTTTCATCTGTCAGTATTTTAGGATCTATAAATGGGTAAAGAACATCTAGCTGCCTCAGAGAATGAACAGGGTAGAAACACAGAAGGGCTGAATAATGAGGTGCTGTGTCTCCAGCTTTCACCTTGGATGCTTTGTTTCCTGCTGTCCCCATTCGTGTGCAGACAGAAAGAAGTGAGTGCTTGTACCCCACAAAGGCACATGCACATCCCACAGCCAGCCATGTCTCCCTAGGTAGAGAGTGCTGGTGTGTGATCTCAGGGGGCACTTTATATTTGTTTCATGTTTATTATTTTGACACTTTTCATTTTAAGCTTCTTTGCTCTTTTCACAGAGAAAGAGCTTTTAGTCTCCTAAGAGCAGAGCTCTATTATCATAATCACTTTTCAGAAAAGAGAAAATTACCTGTAATTTTTATACTCTGAAGGTGTATCATAATAATTCAACCACCTACCTTACCCTCAAAAATTAAATGATTTTTTTAAAGAAACTATTCTTTTCTATCTCTTCATTTTCCTTATAGGAAATGAGAGCTTAAGAATTTGGGAAATCCCACTAAGCCTTTATCGGCCTTGCCTTGGCTCTATCTTCCTACTGTCAGCTATGTTTTAGAGCTGGGGGTGGAAGGGAGAGTTATATGAGCATTGCTGTGTTGACACACTGCTCAGTGAGGGCACTGTTAAAGGGGCAAACACCCCTCGCATCAGCTGGAACTTTCCATGAGATCATTCATGTTGAACGACTACACCTTTGCTGGGTTTTTTTGTTTGTTTGTTTTCAAGGTAGGTTCTCCCTCTAGTCCAGGCTGACCTGGAATTCATTCTGTAGTCCCAGGCTTCGAACTCACAGTAATCTTCCAACCTCTGCATCCTGAGTGCTGGGATTAAAGGTCTGAGCCCAGCCCTTTGCTGGTTTTATTGTTTTTCCCATAAACTTCCACTCTGCCTCTACCATATCACTCACTCCTATACCATGTCTCAGGAGAAAGGTGGAATGTGATGCACACAAACAAATCTACAGTTTACTGATTAAAATCAAGTTCCCATGAGGTCCCTGTTGTAATGGATTATCTTTCGTTTTTTGTTGTTAATAATTTTTATTTATTTATTTTATTAATTAGTTTTGTATTCAGCAAATACAGTCAGTTTGGTACCGTTATTAGGCTCATCTGTGACCTACTCCCTCCCCTTGGCCCCTTCTTGTTGAGGTATATGGGTTATGCATTGTGGAGTTATCCTACACTTATGGGTAAGATAAATGCCTCTGCATATCATGACCCAACATATGGCTCTGACATTCTTTCTGCCCCCTTTTCTGCAAAATTTCCCTGAGCCATTTTGAGTTCAATTTTGGTCTGCTTCAGTGATGAGGTGTTGGGGGCTTCTAGGGCTCTGGCTATCTCATTTGGTAGGAGTTGATTTTTCTCTGTGTTGATCTCCTTCACCCTTGTGCTAGTATCCAGATCATCAGGAAAACAGCACCCTTGCTTGTTTTGCCAATTTTTTTTAGTTTCACCTGGGGCCCTTTTGAGGTATGATGGGGTGGCTCTCTCCTTAGGGTCTGCATCTATCTGAAAAAGAGAAGCAGATTATCCAATGGAGAGTAAGTTAGCACCAGGACAAATGAGATAACCCTTACTTATTTTTTATAGAGAATTTAATAGGTGTAGGCCATCTTGTAGCCCATGATTGATGGTAAGTTGATAATGGAGAGTGGGCTTATGTTTGGGTATGGTTCTGACTTGTTTCCCAGCTCCAGCTCTATGGGTCCCATACCACTGAGGGCCAAATCAAGGGCAGTTGGTTCCCCAACATGGCTGTGTGTTGAACTTGTGTGGGCATCACTACATGTTATTTGCTGCTAAGTAGCTTAGACCATGAGTTGCTTGGACACATAATGGTCATTTTTCCCCAGTGGCCCATGTAGCACCCTCTGGCACTAGACGCCCTGACTGTCTGGGGACTGACACTCCTCTTCCAATTTCCAGCTATGCCATTCCATTTTCAATGTCAACCACATAAGGTGTCTTCAGCAGTATGGTCTTACCACTAACCTTTGGTGGGTCATCAAGTACTCGGACAGAAATCTCCCTGTCTTTTAGGAAACCTTGTAGGTCTCTCTGATCAAAAGCTCATTGTGGATGATAGCCACATGCTGGTACATGGAGTTACAGTTCATTGCCCACTAAGTAAAGGAGGAAAAACATAACTGATATACAAGAGTTAGAGAGAAGAGAGAGAGAGAGAGAGAGAGAGAGAGAGAGAGAGAGAGAGAGAGGAGAGAGAGAGGGAGAGAGGGAGGGAGAGGGAGGGAAGATGTAGAGGATAAAGGTTATTCTTCATCATATCCTCTCCAGTGTCTTGTGGTTCATTTGTTCCCTGTAAGGGCCTGGTTAAGGTTCCACCATTGGTCTGCCTTTTAGGAAGTAGAATTTTATGGTACTATTGCCATTTGGGTCTAGATTTGTGTTTCTCACCCCTCGATTGCTCTCCCCTTCCTCCCCACCCATCCTATTGTCTAGTCCATGAGATGCTTGCTGGGTATGTAAGGCATCTTGGGTAGATTCAGGTTAGGTGCTGTAGATGAGTGAGACTATGTGGTGATTTTTTTCTGTGATTGGGTAAGTTCACTGAGAATGATCTGTTCCAGATTCAGTCATTTTTCCTAAAATTTCATTGTGTCATTTTTTTCTTACTGCTATATAGAATTCCATTGTGTAGATATACCACATCTTTCAATTGCTGAAGAAAAAAAAAAAAAAACCCTGAAAGGTCTGGTAGAAGATGAAGAAAGAAAAAAAAAAAAAAAACCTAGGAAACCACATGCCTCTGACCCTTTGCTACTCTGTGTGTTCCACAGCTGGGTTTAAGGCTGTTTGCAGTAAGTATGATTCTTCAGGTGGTTGTTGGCCTTCTCTATGTTACAGGGGATTTTGTCATATTCCAGTTCTGAAGCTCACCTCCTGCATTAATGAGTGTTATGTGGAATGATTGGTGATGAAATACCTTTAGCAAAGTGTAGTCCATTCTATGAATTTTCAAAAGTGTGTTAGTTTTTAAAGATTCTGAAAAGCCTAAAGTTTTGGAAATTGACTTGTTTTGATCCAGCAATGTCCACATTTATTATTTCATAAAACATCTTTAAGAAATATTCTGTGGATGGAATCCAGCTCCTTGTACATGATGGGAAACATGATGGGAAAGTTCTCTGCCACTGAGATACATCTCCAGCCCTTGTCAGACATCTTTTGAGGTTTTAAGGCTTGTAACATATGCAATATGAAAAAAACCCCACAAAATTATCAGAGTGCCCTTTTGTTCCTGAGTGTCCTGACAGTCCTGTGATGGTTGACTCCTCTAAGTTCCCCTGTAAATTCTCTTGTCCTTGACATAACAGACCTTCCTCTCTTGGATGATTCTTTAGTGTACTTCCAACTTCATCCCGATTGACATTGGGCATAGACAACACAATCATGGCTATTTTAATATGCAAATAAAAAACCATTGCAGTATCCATTTGTGACTCTTGTCCTTTGACTTGGTTGTTATATCCATGTAGCTTTTCATATTCCATCCAGTTATTGATCAGTTACCATCCAATCAGTGCTAAAACTGAATAGAATTGGCTACTAGAAGGGTCAAAAGTTTCACATACAAGGCAGTGGAAACTGAGAGCATAAATACTTGATATTTCTCTCTTCTTTGACTATAGTCTGCATTTGTTTATTCAAAAAATACTGTTATCATTTTTATTCTAACTAGTATTAATAGTTTGTTTAGAATCATCTTTGTGTCAAGCATTTTGCTAAGTATGCATACACTTTTCAAATGTATACCCTGCTGTCCTCTCTATAAATGAAACAGGCTTCTAAGAATGAGAAGACCTGCACTGACATGGCAATTAATATATAGCAGAAGGGAAAATCAAATTTAGGGCATTTTACACTGAGTATTGGTAATTTCATAGATTACTAATGCAGAAATTTCCCCAGATTCAAGTGGTTTTACCTCATGGCTTGAACTTTACCAGGCAGCATCTGAACCTTAACAGAAGAGAATATACATTCATTTTTGCAAGTTGCTTGGTTGTGATAGTGGGGTAATGATTGGAATTAAAATCTTTGTTTCTGCAAGATATACTGTTAACTACAAAGTAATTTAATCATACAAACTTGAAAAGTAAAACCTAACAAAATGTGTATAAACTGAAGTTACATTAGAAAATAAGCATATTTATGAGGCTTGTTATGAGAGTGATTAGAAAGGGTCCAACTTTGTTCAGAGAGGGTTGTGGTTGCACATTAGGGTAGCTGTTACATATTGCTGGCTAGTCACTATTTATGACTTATTTGTACAGGTATTTATATATTCATTAAGAGGAAAGTATTCCTTAGCTCCTGTTGCTATGGAATAAACACAATGTTTATATTGTTCTACAAAAATTCTGTATTGAAATCTCAACCACTGTGATATTGATATGTGATAAGAAATGACAATGAAATATTTGATAGAATTTTATTGCTTAAAAATGGGATGCAGGCTAGAGAGATGGGTCATTGGTTAAGCATGTGACTACAAAGCCTAAGGACTCACATTTGATTTCCCAGTAACCATGCAAAGCCACCATGCAAAGCCAGAGTAACAAGGTGGTGCATGCATCTGGAATTCATTTGCAGTGGTTAGAGGCCCTTGCACACCCATTCTCTCTCTCTCTCTCAAATAAATAAATACAATATTTTTAAAAAATAAATAAAAATGATGCATTTTGATAAAGTATATGATACACGTTTGTGTAATAAAGCAGTCAATAAATACCACTTATTTTTAAGAATGTGAGATTCAATTTGAAAAATACTTTTACTTATTTTTTTAAGAGACAGATGTGCTGAAGTATATACCCATAACATTTTATGTTCTGCAAGAATCATTGTGGAGTTTAGTGAGAATCTTGCTTGAATGAGATGACATTGAATACATATGTAGGGTCTACATTCTTCTCAATCAGTTCTGTAAGGTAGTAGTTGCTAGTCACACTGTGAACTATTTTGGCGGGGGTAAAATCTTTGGAAAAATTTTCAGTCCTGCCCCTTTAATATTCTTTATTAGATAAGGTGAATTTAGTTGCTTTTAATTTCTTTAAAATCAACTAATTTTTATTTGCTTCTTAATTATCTATGTCTGAGCCTAAAAATGTTACACAAAATAGTTCACACTGATGAGATATAAAAAAAATTTAGATTATCTTTTAAGAAATACCATTGTGGTGGTGCAAGGTACATAGGAGCGTAAGGACAAATCAAAATCAGTTACTATCAATTCTGACAGTAGAAATATGATACATATGATTTTTTGCTGAGTATAAAATTATATGCTTTTACATGGACTATACAATTAATTTTTCCTCCCATCTTAATCCCATTATTCTGTGATGACAAATTATTTTCAGCTTTTAAGAATATCCTTGCAGATTCTTACTTCCCTCAGCAACCTATCCTCTAGATTCCTCTTCAATTAGTTTCACAGATGAGTTCATAAGACATGACAAGTAATCTTTCTTGCTCATTTGTTTGCATATTAAATTTCTTCCAAAATGGCTTAAAAACAGTAAAGGCCAAAGATATAGTATGGAAAACTTCTATACAGTGAAATTTACAGTTCTTCAAGAAGGTGGCCATTTTGATAATTATTTTCATGCAGCAGTGGATAGTAAATAGGTATACTAATAATTTAGTGGTGCTGTGTATTGTGCATCCATGGTATTCTCTCTAGTTCACTCTTGATCTTGTTTCTAAATTAAAACATGATGCATCTAATTTGGGGGTAGATTGTCAAACTAACGGCTTTCCAAAAGAAAAAATAAAGTGCATAAATTTTCTGACTTGCATTAATTTCTGGAATTTTGTATCAGCCCTGAATATGTTTGTAAATCTGATTCATTTTGATAAGATTCACTGAGTGTGGCTAATGTTTGAAACTAGCTTAGGATGAAGGTTCTTCAATCAATGACATGTGGTATATTATGCAAATAACTTGCTTTATTTTAATTAATAGTTTTCCCTGACCTCGGTGTGCTTACCGATTCACAGAAGAGACATACATATACACATGATTCTCATGCAGAAAAATTAGTACGTGATTGGCATACACATAACATACAAGCTCAAGGAAGAGCCACTGTCCACCTGTGGACATGAAAAAAAAAGTTCAGTGTTAATATAGGATAAATGGAAGACATTCTGGTGACATGGCATAAGGCAGGTAGTGGGCAGAAAGTACATTATGTTACTCAAAGTTTGTCTTTTTTAAAAATAAGAAAGAACCATTCTGGTCACTTTGTGAATCATGAGTTTGAAGGAATAGTTTAGAATAGGAGGATATATTAGGAAAGTATTGTATGAGCTGGTCATTTCTAAATTAGTCATTAAAATGAAGGTGAGAGATTGAGATATGTTCAAAAATATTTATGAGTCTGTTGATATGTGATTGACTACATAAGGGAACACAATACAAATAACACTATATGTAAATATGAATTGACAGAACTTATTTGATTGGATGAAGTACAAGAAGGAATATATCTACTCCCAGGGTCTTATTATAAAACAACCAAATATGTACTAAAATTTGTGTTTACTTTTTCAAAATTTCTAAATATTTTTTAAATAGACATTTATAAAAAATGGGTCTTCATGAAGTAAGCACTTCAGTTCATCACATCCTGAAAATATTTTGCTATTGAAAATGCATCATTGTGAGACCCAGCTTCTGCCCTCATTACTATTTGATTTTTTTGACCTTACTGTCATCCATTTAATATTTGTTTTTGCTGTGTATTTTGATAACAACCTGACTTGTGATAGAATTTTGTTGAAAACAAGTAACTGCTAGGTAAGCAATAGTATAGGTGTAGTTGAGTCATTTCTTTTTATCAAATGATAAATCTGTTAGTCTGGGAGAATAAAGCTGAGCAACCTTTTGTATGAATAAATGTCATAATTTCATTTAGTTTTTCCTATTTAGCTATATGCACTAAGTAGAAATAAATATTAGTCAAACACATAAAGCAATTATCAGATTAAGAACTAACTAATGGCATACCTGTACATCAATTTTTAGTGCTGCACTATTCACAATAGTCAAAATCTAGAACCAGGCTATGTGTCTATCAACAGATGACTGGATCAAGACAATGTGCATATATATACATATATGTGTGTGCATGCATTCTTCTTTATTGTTGAAAAAACATTTCATTATATATATATATATATATATATATATATATATATATATATATATATATATATATAATCATTCATTAAAAATAATGAAATGGTATAATTTGTAGCTGAATGAAATAAAATGGAGCCCATCATGTTATGTCAAGTTAGCCAAACTCAGAGGGGCAAATATCCCATTTTCTCTCATATACTGAGTCTGCCTGCCTATCTGTCTGTCTGCCTATCTATCTATCTATCTATCTATCTATCTATCTATCTATCTATCTATCTATCTATCTATCTATCTATCTATCTATTGATCTATCTATTATCTATGTATACAGCATCTATTAATCTATTTCTCAATGTCTATTTTATCATCTATGTACTTTATTATCTATCTATCTGTTATGAAAGAAGGAGGAGGATGTGTGGAACCAAAAAACGGTCTAAAGGGAGAAGGATGGAGGAGAAAGAGTGTAATAGGAAAAAGAAACACAAATGCTGTGTCTGCTTTCATGTAGAATTTAAAATTAACTATACATATATACATGAAAGCAGAGGAATAAGAGGGCCAGAGGAAGGCAATATAATGAGGGTATTAATATAAGTAAAAGAAAACGATATTTATGAATAAAATATCATAATGAAGTTAGTTATTTTGAATGCTAACCAAAAATAAATTTTTATGCAAAAGGAACATGTCTAATACTATACAGTGACACAGGAAGACATGGATGGCAATACCTTCAGTCTGAACAGTTATTCAGTAGAGTTAGAGCCTGAAAGTGAGGAACTTTACAAATAACTCCATAGGTTTTCTTTTCTTTTTATTTTATTTTTGTTTTGTGCAGAATGAATACGCTAAATACAAACTCTAAATCTGATGAGGTATTTGGTCCTCATAAGCCAGATTTGAAATGAATCTCCTTCTTGTGAAGTTGTTATAGAAGAAATTGTAGGAGACACAAAGCATTTTGTCATGGTTTAAATTGATTATATACCTTCTCCTACTGGTATAGGAAATACACTTTTTATTATGGGTGGGATCTTACACTGATGAAAGTGCAGTATCCTTCAAGCCACTGCAAGAGACTCTATAGCAAAGTATGGTTGAGGCAATATCCACAAGTTTGCAGGATGTTCTTAATTTATCCTAGAAATAGAACTGGCCAAGGGCAAAGCTTTGATAAGCAAAATAATTTTAATTTTAGATCTTCTTGCTCTTTCTCAAGGGTAAATCAGGTCAGTGTAATCACAGGGCAAAACATTTAAAGTATGAAGAGTGCAGCTTCAGGTCTTTCCCCAGTAATTACTGGATTTGTCAACCTGTATGTGTCATATCACTTCTGAATTTTCTCTGGGAGTAATGCTAAAACGGTTTATTTTCTTCAGAAGGTAGATTACTTAAAAGTATATCTGAAATGTTCTTTTAAAAATATTAATTGCGCCCTGGCGCGCCCAGTCTGTCTCTCTCTATCTGCCTCTTTCTCTCTGTGTGTCCATCGCTTTCAAATAAATAGAAATAAACAACAAAAATATTAATTGCTATTCAATGGTCCTTTTTCTTTTGCCTCTGTATGAGGAAAAAAGAACTTTGTCTAGACGATGTAGGTTGAAAGTTAGTAGGAAGTATATTGCTTCTTATTTGTACTCACAATCACACCTTGATTGATCAATTAATTTACAGTTTACATAAGACCAAATAGTACAGACTCAAGGAAAAAGGGAAATTTTTTCTTAGGATAATTGGTGAATTTATTTTCTAGTGGAGCCTGATAATGTTTCCAAGAGACTTGGTCTTGGTTGCCTCTTACAGTCATGTTTGAGAATCACATTGCATCGTTTTCTCCTTCTTTGGCTCTTCTTTCTTCCTGATGATGAGTTCCAGGTTCCCTGTCCTTGCTCCGCTTTCTTCTTAAGCAATATTCCCTCCTTGTCCCTGGCAATTCATTGTTTTCACACATGAGAGGCTATGACATACACCTTATCTCCTATTCCCTCAGTACCAGTCTATTCCTTCATCCTAATAAGTAACTGCTATCATTAAACTAGATTTAAAATCACCTCATTTTAATGAGTACTTAAAATGAGCTATAACAGACATTCTTTCTACCCAAAGCAGGTAGTAATGGCAAGACTGGTTATGTGACAGTATTTAGGGAGCTAACTTCCTAAGGACATACTCTCCATCAACACTTGTCAACATCTAGGTATTACCATCCTTTAGGCATGTGCTGCCTGTTCATTATAACAGGAATTTCAAATATTTGTATGACAACTCACAATAAGAACACTTCACATCCTGTCTCAGAGTACCTACTAATTCTCTTGTACATTTAAGATACATGTAATTAACATAAAAGGTTAACTTTAAAAAATTGAAATCCTTAATCTAACAACTCACTAACAATTTGGAGGCATCAAGCTAAAAATAAATCCCCATTTTCTAACATTGGGGTATGGCAAACTTGATTACAAATATGTCTGCTGGCCTATAAGTAGCTATCTGGAAAAAAAAATGTGGAAACATGTTTAGGTTGAAAGACAATGTTACTCGGCTGGGAAAGTAACTGTGGGTGAAGTATAATACAAACACAGGGAGCTAAATTCAGATACCCAGCAGCCACATAAAATGCCTAGGGAAGTGAAGAGTGCTCATAATTCCAGCTCTGCAGAGGCGGGGGCAGAAGGATCCCTGGAGTTGACTGACTAGTTTATCTTGCAAACTGATGAGCTTTGGTTTCAGTATGAGACCTTTGCTCAGAATACATGGAGAACAATAGAGGAAGACACCCAATGTAGACTGCTGGCCTCCACATGCATATGCTCACATATTTACATGCACACCTACATATGTATGCACCTATACATGCACAAACATGCATACACACATGCATGCACACCATACACACATACACATGCAAAAAACACTACAAATGGAATGTTACAATTCCTGTTACCATTCCAAATCTGAATTATACATTCCTATATTATTTTTCTATCAGGAACTAAGTTTCTACATCTAATTTTATAGCTGATTTATTGATCAAGGAAATTTAAAACATGTTTTAAATTAAATCTTGCCTATATTTTCTTCCAGTAGATTTCTTTGTATTTTGTTTCACTTTTTAATTCTTTGCTGAGCATCCTTCATTTCAGGTAATTAAAAAAAAGACATCAAACTAGAAGTACTAGCTGGAAAAGAAGAAAAATTTATGTTGAAGGGCTATGGGGAAGGGGGACAAGAGAAAATGAGAGATTATGAAGAAAGTAAATTATGCAATGTATCAAATTTGTCAATAAACATTATGCTATTAAATTACCCAAGTGACAATAATATGGGGAAAGAGGAGACAGCTGGGAACACAAAGATCTAGACCATAAGTTCTGGAAGACTAGGATCAACAGGATAGCAAGGGGGAAGGGAGGCTGTGGGCACTCATGGAGTACCTGTGTGCACTGAACAACGAGCCATAAGCACTCCCTATGCTCTCTTGTCTACTGTCCTTAAAGTTCATTTTGTTAACATTGCTTTAGAGATGAGGTATCATACTAAAGCTCTGGGAAATTTGTTAATTTTCTAAAGATTATAAAGAAGGGATTTGACTAGGAATTAAGACCTAATCTGCCTGAAATATAAAAGGAAGGTTGGAGAGATGGCTTAGTAGTTAAGGTGCTTGCCTGCAAAGCCTAAAGACCCAGGTTTATTTCCCCAGAACCCACATAAGCCAAATGCACATGGTGGTGCATGTGTCTGGAGTTCGTTTGCAGTGGCTAGATGCTCTGGTATGCCCATTCTCTCCCCCCCCCCTTGCTCATAAATGAATAAAAGTAAAATATTTTTAAAAAGAATCTATGACCAATTCTGCATCCATTTGCCATGTGGATGTAAGTTCACAAATAAGTCAATTGGTTTTCATTGCTGGGTCTTCCTAGTAAACAAATTTTCATCTTGAAGAAATTTTTCCTCTCAAATTATTTTTTTACTTAGTCACCTCCTATCAATCATATCATTGGGCTTGGGAGATTGCTCAGTGGTTAAAGGTGCTGGCTTCCAAAGTCTGCCATCCACATTTGATTTCCCAGTACCCAAGTAGAGCCAGATGCTAAAGTGGCATATGTATCTGGAGTTAGTTTGCAGCAGCAAGAGGCTCTGGAGTGCCCATTCTCATTCTCACTCGCTCTCTCTTCATTTATCAAATAAATAAAGAATATAATTTTTAAAACACATTTTCTTGTTAGGATAACAATTATTTTTCTATTTTTTAAAATTTTTATTAACATTTTCCATGATTAGAAAATATATCCCATGGTAATTCCCTCTCTCCTCACTCCCAAACTTTCCCATTTGAAATTCCATTCTCCATCCTCCCCATTACAATCATTGTAATTATATATATACAATATCAACCTATTAAGTATCCTCCTCCCTTCCTTTCTCTTCCCTTTATGTCTCCTTTTCAACTTACTGGCCTCTGCTACTAAGTATTTTCATTCTCACACAGAAGCCCAATCATCTGTAGCTAGGATCCACATATGAGAGAGAACATGTGGCTCTTGGCTTTCTGGGCCTGGGTTACCTCACTTAGTATAATCCATTCCAGGTCCATCCATTTTTCTGCAAATTTCATAACTTCATTTTTCTTTACCGCTGAGTAGAACTCCATTGTATAAATGTGCCATATCTTCATTATCCACTCATCAGTTGAGGGACATCTAGGCTGGTTCCATTTCCCGGCTATTATAAATTGAGCAGCAATAAACATGGTTGAGCACCTACTTCTAATGAAATGAGATGAGTCCTAGGAGTGCTATAGCTGGATCATATTGTAGATCAATCTTTAGCTGTTTTAGGAACCTCCACACTGTTTTCCACAATGGCTGGACCAGATTGCATTCCCACCAGCAGTGTAGAAGGGTTCCTTTTTTTCCACATTCCCGCCAACATTTATGATCATTTGTTTTCATGATGGTGGCCAATCTGACAGGAGTGAGATGGAATCTCATTAATCTGCATTTCCCTGATGACTAGTGACGTAGAACATTTTTTTAGATGCTTATATGCCATTTGTATTTCTTCCTTTGAGAACTCTCTATTTAGCTCCATAGCCCATTTTTTGATTGGCTTGTTTGATTCCTTATTATTTAACTTTTTGAGTTATTTGTATATCCTAGATATTAATCCTCTATCAGATATATAGCTGGCGAATATTTTTTCCCATTCTGTAGGTTGCCTCTTTGCTTTTTCCACTGTGTCCTTTGCAGTGCAAAATCTTTGTAATTTCATGAGGTCCCAGTGATTAATCTGTGGTTTTATTGCCTGAGCAATTGGGGTTGTATTCAGAAAGTCTTTGCCAAGACCAATATGTTGAAGGGTTTCCCCTACTTTTTCCTCTAGCAGTTTCAGAGTTTCAGGTCTGATGTTAAGGTCTTTAATCCATTTGGACTTAATTCTTGTGCATGGTGAGAGAGAAGAATCTATTTTCATCCTTCTGCAGATATTTATCCAGTTTTCAAAACACCATTTGCTGAAGAGGCTGTCTCTTCTCCAATGAGTATTTTTGGCATTTTTATCGAATATCAGGTGGCTATAGCTACTTTGGCTTACATCTGGGTCCTCTATTCTGTTCCACTGATCTACATGTCTGTTTTTGTGCCAGCACCATGCTGTTTTTTGTTACTATGGCTCTGTAGTATAGGTTAAAATCAGGTATGGTGATACCACTAGCCTCATTTTTGTTGCTCAGTATTATTTTAGATATTTGAGGTTTTTTGTGATTCCAAATAAATTTTTGGATTGTTTTTTCTATCTCCATGAAGAAAGCCTTTGGAATTTTGATAGGGATTGCATTAAATGTGTAGATTGCTTTAGGTAAGATTGCCATTTTCACAATATTGATTCTTCCAATCCAGGAACAAGGGATGTTTCTCCACTTTCTAGTGTCTTCTGCAATTTCTCGCTTGAGTGTTTTAAAGTTCTCATTGTAGAGATTCTTTACTTCCTTGGTTAGGTTTATTCCAAGGTACTTTATTTTTTTTGATGCAACTGTGAATAGGAATGATTCTCTGATTTCATCCTCTGTGTGTTTGTTGTTAGCATATACGAAGGCTACTGATTTCTGTGTATTTATTTTGTATCCTGCTACATTGCTGTAGGTTTTGATCAGCTCTAACAGTTTGCAGTAGAGTCTTTAGGGTCCTTTATGTATAGAATCATGTCATCTTCAAATAATGATAACTTGATCTCTTCCTCTCCAATTTGTATCCCTTTTATGTGTGTCTCTTGCCTTATTGTTATGGCTAAGACTTCCAAAACTATATTAAATAAAAGTGGGGACAGTGGACACCCTTGTCTTGTTCCTGATTTTAGTGGGAAATCTTCCAGTTTTTCCCCATGTTGGCTGTAGGCTTGTCATAAATAGCCTTTATTATATTGAGATATGTCCCTTCTATTCCCAGTCTCTGTAGGACTTTTATCATGAAGGGATGTTGGATTTTGTCAAATGCTTTCTCTGCGTCTAATGAGATGACCATGTGATTTTTGTCCTTCAACCCGTTTATGTAATGTATTACATTTATAGATTGCGTATGTTGAACCATCCCTGCATCTCTGGGATAAAGCCTACTTGGTCAGGGTGAATGATCTTTTTGATATACTTTTGTATTCTGTTTGCCAATATTTTGTTGAGAATTTTTGCATCTATTTTCATGAGGGAGATTGGTCTGTAATTTTCTTTTTTTGTTCTATCTTTGCCTGGTTTTGGTATCAGGGTGATGCTGGCCTCATAGAAGGAGTTTGGTAGAATTCCTTCTTTTTCTATTTCCTGGAAAAGCTTAAGAAGCAATGGTGTTAGCTCTTCCTTAAAAGTCTGGTAAAATTCAGCAGTGAATCCATCTGGGCCTGTGCTTTTTTTAGTTGGGAGATTATTGATAACTGTTTGGATCTCCATGTTTGTTATAGGTCTATTTAAGTGATTAATCTCATTTTGATTTAATTTAGGTAGGTCATATAAATCAAGGAAATCATCCATTTTTTTTCAGATTTTCATACTTTGTGGAGTATATGCTTTTATAGTATGTCCCTATGATTTTTTGAATTTCTCTGGAATCTGTTGTGATGTTACCTTGTTCATCTCTGATTTTATTAATTTGTGTCTCTTCTCTCTTTCTTTTGGTCAGATTTGCTAAGGGTTTATCAATCTTGTTTATCCTTTCAAAGAACCAACTCTTTGTTTCATTAATTCTTTGGATTGTTCTTTTTGTTTCTATTTCACTAATTTCTGCCCTAATCTTTATTATTTCTTCCCGTCTACTGGTTTTTGGATTGTCTTGTTCTTCTTTTTCCAAGGCTTTAAGGTGAAGCAGGATAACAAATTTTTTGATTTGTTATCTGGTAATAAAATGAGTCATCAACATCATCACTTTATAGCCTGCATATGTTGATGGCAGTAAGGAATGGCACTTGCAGTGTTAAATACTTAACTACATTCTGGTGGGCTAGACCATCATTTAGAACCCCTTTGTCATAGCAAAAATATTTGATATATGTGGAGATATGTCGTGGAAAGATAACTGTAAGTGTATCAAATTAAATTACATGTTGCAAAATGTACTGTATGTTGAACCATCCCTGCATCTCTTGGATAAACCCTAAAGAAAGACAATTGACCATTTAGGTAGCAACTTTTTTTTTTCTTTATAACTAGTGAGCATTATGTCTGGTTATGCAATATAGACATATTCATTCAACCTATTCATTCCATAAAGGTAACTTTTGGAGATTATTGTTGTACCCAAATACAAGAAGATTAAAACCAGGATAAGATAGGGTGGTCATTGAACTAGTTGAAATATCCCTAGTCCCTTAATAGTGACTGAGAAAGGGAGGACTAATTATGTTGAGAAAATGGATCCAAAAAGTTATCACAAAAAGCATGATCCCTATGCCAAGTCTAGAAGGTCATGCAGAGGGGAAATTGTTGCAAATAAAGGAAAAAGTATAAGAAAGTGCCACGATATTGTCACTCTTCCTACCCTGACATAATTAACTAAAACTACAGTGACAGGAAAACATCTAAATTTGTGAAAAGAGTTATTTTGCCATCAAAAGGGTCGTTTTTCCCTCTTGATTTTATAAAATGTAAGCTGGCTTGAATCATTGTAGAAAATGGATTTTTGAATTTATTTTTTATTGATAACTGCCGTAATTGTAGACAATAACCCATGGTAATTCCCTTCCTCTCCCCCACTTTCCCCTTTGCAACTTAACTCTCCATCATACCTCTTCCCCTCTCAATCAGTATCTCTTTTATTTTGATGTCATCTTTTCCTCCTATTATGATGATCTTGTGTAGGTAGTGTCAGGCACGGAGAGGTCATGGATATCTGGGCCATTTTGGGTCTGGAGAAGCACATTGTAAGGCGTCTGACCATTCCTTTGGCTGAAAATGGCCTTTAAACCAGGCATAGTAGTGCAAGGCATTTATCCCAGTACTTGGGAGGCAGAAGTAGGAGGATTACTCTCAGTTCAAGCCCACCCTGAGACTCCATAGTGAATTCAAGATCAGCCTGGACTAGTATGAGACACTACCTCAAAAAAGAAAAAGGCTTTTAATTAAATTTTCCTGAGCTTGTAAAAGGCTCTTACCACTAAATTACTGTATATATGGAAAGAAAGGGGGGGGGGGATTTTTCTTAAGTTTTCTTTACTAAGACATGGTCCTTTTGACAAAAGAAAAATCTTTTAAATATAACTCCCAGTTGTCTTGTGGAATTGCTCATTTTCAGAGTCACACACTCAGCCTACAGACATAAAAAAAGAAGAAAACCTGAGTCATTCAGTTGGCAATGCGTTTTTTTTTTTTTTTTTTTTTTTTTACACAACAGGTTGGGAACACTGCAAGGATTTAAAAATTCTCAGAATCAGAAGTTTCAGTGTTCAGCCTGTTCCTACTGGGGCTGCACTAGAGGCGTCCCATCCCCACAGCTCTGCTTTCCAGCTTCTGCAGGGGTGCACTAGAGGTGCCCCCTCCCCACCGCTCTGCCTTCCAGCTTCTGCAGGGGCTGCACTAGAGGCGTCCCCTCCCCACCGCTCTGCCAGCCTTAACCCCTGGACCTGATCTAGCACCTCCCTCGAGTTTAAGAAAATGATTTTAAAACGAATGTGTAGCAGTACAGATTTCTTATTTGCTGTGTTCCTCTATAATCTAAACACCATAAAAGACCTTGTGGATCTTAGTTATTCCTAGATGTCCAACACCTAGAACAATATGTGGCATACATTGAAACTCACCAAGTATTTGATGAGTGGATAAATGATATATATATATCAATAAATAAAATATTTTAATGAAAGAATACACCCATTTTTACACCCATTATACTGTGAACTGGAGAAAAAAGTGACATTTTGTGATTAAAGAATGTAATTAAATTTAAAGCATTTGGTTTCTTCATTCATTCAAAATTTATTGAAAATGTACTATTTCTCACACAAATGTATATTTCCTTCTAATGGTGAATGAATATTTACAGGAGATTTAAAATACACAAACTAATAAATGACATAATAGTGATTCTTCATAATTGTAAAATTTACCCCCTCAGTTTTAAATAGTTAAAAGTGAGCTCAGAGAATTCATACATAATAAATGTATTTTTACTTAAGTACCCACCTAAATTGGCCTGAGAGTAAGACAATGAGATTAGATTACTGTCACCATCTGCACGTCCACATGGTGAGTTCTGCCTCATTCTTAGATAAACATTTCTTGGGAAAATCATTTCTTGCTGTGGTATTGTAAATTTGGGTATTCCTAAGGACTTGTTTGGATTTCCAAAACGGTGTCTTCTTTGTCTTTTCAGTAGAATTTTAAGAGTCTACCTTATTCCTTTTGTTTATTGCTGAGAAGAAGAATGTAGAAGAAACCAAAATAACAGAAAAGATGGGATAATAAATTATTCCTAGGAAGTGGGAGAAGAGAGGGCAGGAAGTTGGGGAAGCTTTACTGGAGGAAATAGAAATTTTATTTTGAAGATTAGTACGTTGATTAGGAAATTTTCAGATTATTAAGGTAAGGATGGCAATAAAAGCCAAACAGCATATGCAAAAATGCCATCAACTTAAAATCATTGAGTAAATTTAGAAAACAGTGAGGCATATGCTATTTTAATAGCATTCCTTACAAAGATAGGAGGAGTGTCAGAAGAGGTGGGGCATTTGCAAGGATTCAGCCTGTTAAGAAGTGATTTCTTTGCAAAGGCATTTGATTATTTAATTAGGTTGAAATTGGGAGCCATCAGGAGATTCCAACTGAGGAGAAATCTGTTCCATGAAGTGTTTTAGAAGGAACTATCTGAAGGTTTGGAGGAGCAAAGGCTAGGAGGTCAATGAAGTCTAGAACAGAGAAGAGACTCAGCTAAGGTAGGAGCAGCAGGGACGGAAATGTCATCTGGAAGGAGATTTAGGAAGCAGTCAGCCAGGTGCTTCTTGCTACATGATTTCAGTGAAAGAAACTTCCATTCTGAAAATGAATTGATTTTCCTTTCACTTTTAAAACATCTATGTTACTTTTTCGTAAATGCATATTATTTTTCATCTTATTGACTTTTTAAATGACTGGGGCAAAGGGACAATTCAAAAGATGTGATCCTAATGCTGTGTGGAGTAGATTGAACATTCTTCTGGGGTTTAGGAGATTAAGAACAGCTATGATTTTCCTTCCAAGATCAAGAGACTGAGGTCATCTAATTGATGTGTTCATGCTATCACTACACGTAATGATCTCATAATTGTGGGACAATACCGAGGGCTGCATTCTGTTTAACAGCCAGTACACCTGCTGCAGAGACCAAGCAAGGCGGCTTTAAGGTAGCCTGCTGTCAGAGGAGCTTCTGGATGCTCAGTACAACATGAGTATTCTTACCAGCCTTACCTCTCCTTACCTTAGTCTGGCTCTGTGGTGGAAATAACAGGTTTTTTTGTTGTTGTTGTAAAAGTCTCCTTCTTTGTTGTTTCCTCATACTTCACTTGTCTTCTTATGTATCACTTCCTTCCTGTGCTTTCCCTTAGATTTTCATCTGACCTGCAATTGCAACTGATATTCTCTAAAATTACACACCCTTGACCTGAGTTTATTGGTCCTTATTTTTACTTTCATTGAGTCTCTTAAATATTCATGTTCCTAAATTACCCATCAGAGCTTGTCTCCCTATGTGCCCTTTAGTAAACTATAGCGATAGCTTCTAGAACCTCTTCAGTAATCTCCTAATTCAAATATGGCTCTCCCATTCAAAATTAACTCAGTTTCCTATGACCTTTATCCTACCCAAAGCGAACATATTCTTTCTTATTTATCCCTATTTCAATCCATAACACTCAACACACTAAATCCAGCTTATACCATTTTCTATTGTCATTTATATATATAAGTCATATATATATGTGTATATATATATATATGTCATCCCAGTTTAACTCCTGAGTCTCGCTGTAAGCATTCAGCATCTTTCCATCATGATAACCACTTCAGTGTCACTAAAATCTCACCCTGTGGTCTTGCTGATGTTTAAGTTTAGGCTCTTTCTCCATTCTATAGTTGTTTTAATAGTATAAAAGACAAAATTGTCAGTGCAAAGCTAGATTTGGTGGTTGGTATATTGGTATCAAGACAAAAGGTTTCTTGAGTTTAAGACTTTATTACAACAGGAGAGAATGAGAGTGAGAGAAGAAGGAGGAGGAGGAGGAAAAAAGAAAGGTGTGCATTGCATCAGGGGCTAGGAAAGCCAAAAGGTGGGAGGGAGAATCAGCAACAGGGTTTCATGGGAAAAGAGGGAAATTTCAAGGGAAATTGACCTATGAACACGTGACCTTGTGTAATGTACTAAGGCCAGGGATGGGGGGAGGTGGCAATTCTATCACCTCAGCTCTAACAGAAGGTGATTTGAGCATGGCCAGATAGGAAGCTGGAGAGAGCTCTGGGACTCTCATATGTAATGCATAAATTTTTCTTGCATAATGAGTACATATATATTTATTGGTCAGCTTCCTTTGTGTGTGTGCATGACGTGCATTATGAGTGTATGCATTTTCATATGTGCGTGAGTGGGTGCATATGACTGTGTGCATGCACGTGGAAGCGACCTCATTCTTTGAAGCAGGGTTTCTCTGTCAATCCAGATCTCACCAATTCAGCAAGACCAACTAGCCAGTGAGTTTCAAGGGAACCTCTTGCCACTGTGCCCCAGCACTGGGATTGCAGCTATGTACCACCATGCCTGGGCTCTGAGGACCCAAACTCAGGCTTTCCTGCTCGTGCAGCAAGTGCCTTACCCACTGCACCATTTCCTAATCCTAAATCAGCTTTGTTTTCTTTGTGTGTGTGCAGGTACATGTCCAGTAAGTATGCTGTTATGTTACTCTGTTGTGGTATATGAATGTGTGTCTGTGCAAATGTACTTGCACCTTGTATGTATGTACACAGGCCAGAGAAAAACTCCAATTGCCCTTCTCTATTGTTCATCCATGTATTTCCTTAAAACAGATCTCTCCCTCAACCCAGAGTTGCTGTCTGTCAGCACACCCCAGCGATTCTCTGGTCTTCACCACCCACTACTGCTGCCCTGATGTATTTCCTTAAAACAGATCTCTCCCTCAACCCAGAGCTGCTGTCTGTCAGCACACCCCAGTGATTCTCTGGTCTTCACCACCCACTACTGCTGCCCTGAAGAATGGAGTTTTTTGCCATGCTCAGCTTTTTATATGGGTTCTGGGGAATCAAACTCAGAAAGTGGCAGGTCCTCCTAGGCTGTCATAGTGAACCCCAAAACTATCCATCCTTGATCAGCTTTTTTTAAGGTCAAGCATTATGAAATGATGCAGGACTATCATAATAGACAAGACAGACACGGTTACATTCATGTTACTAAAGTTTTCAGAATCATTTAAAAAATACCTATCATGTGTGAAATCTACATCCTGCTCCAACCTACTGAAAAAAAGGAAATGTTGCTGCACAAGATCACTTTTCCATGGCTTCTCAGCCCTGAGGGTACTCCTCAACCTGCAGAAGGCAAAGAATATGAAAAGTCACTGCTTCCGGGGCAGTGCAATGCAGTGCAGTGCTCACTGGAAATTCAGGCATTTTATTAAGCATGCAAAAGCCTGTCACTGACTACCTTTTAATCTTATAAAATACATGTGTCAGTTATATTTGGTTCCAAATACAAGAGATATAACTAACCCCTATAGATTTGAACATTCTCTTTAAATTAGTACTGTGACTAAACATAATTGCACATGAAAGTGTGTTACTTTATACTATGCAGTGACATTTTCCCCAATGGCTTGGTTTTTGTTTTGATAACATCTTTTGTTAATTAAAGCAATTTTAATAATATAATTTTGAATCCAACTCTCTAGAATATTATCATTTTAAGGCATATAGGTTCTCCTCCCTCTATATGTCATTCAAGTAGCTATCATAATTAGAATATAGTGACTAATAGCCAGGAGGTAAGTAGATATTGGAATTGTGAATAGTTCTGTACCAAAATAAGAGATTTCTTAGATAATAAGGTCTACAATACAAATAAGGCTGAGATTCGTAAATGTAATTAAATTTATATTATGAAAATTACTATTCATAAATAGTAATAATATCCACAGTTGGGACATTCTTTTAATAAACATGATTCTTCCAAACTATCTTATTTGGAGGCAGTATATCTAAGGACACAGGAGAGCAACCTTTGGTGGCAGATAAGCTATTAAATGAAATAGTTACATTAAGTAATACATATTAGTCTTATCATGGTATAGGGTACATTATAGGCACAGAATATCCCTACAGATTGTTAGGGACAAAGAATTTATGTAGGTTCTTCTTGTATCTTCACAAGAATACCATGAGTTAAATGTATAATCCACATTTTATAAATGGGGAAAAGAACCCTGAAAGTAGCAAGAGCTTATTTAAAACCAGGAATATTAAGGCCGGGTATAACAAATTATGTATGGGTATTTATATATATGCATATGCATAACATATGTAGAAGATAGAATACTGATTTCAAAACAGCTTAATTTCTATGCTCTTAAACAACAGTTTGAACAAATGTTCCTCATAATCAGATGAATAAAGAGACCAGTGACGAAACATAGAAGTAAGACCCTAGAGCAGGGATAAGGCACATACAGTAAGTGACCAAAGGCAGTATGATGGCACTGGGGAGGGTAAAAAGAGAAAGACAGAAAAATCAGAATAAGGGGGTAAGGGCAATCTTTAAATGCACAGGTAAATGATCATATGCAAAATGATCCCAAAATAACAAAAGTTGTTCATGTCACTTCATTACCTTTGACTCAGTGAGTAGAGGGGCTCTTTCATGAATTCATATGAAGGCCAATTCTGGCTTACATATATACAAAGCTTTATAAAGACTGCTTTCGGTGTGGCAGCCCCTAGTTATCCTTGCTGCATCCTGCTGTATGTTTTGCTGCTGTTGTTTATTTTTAGAAAAAGTAGAGGAACATGGAATAGAAGAATACATTATGCAAAATACTGGTAATTATTTTTTACTTAAATTCACTGTTCAGGAGACTCTGTTTTTAAGGAGGAATGGTTGAAGAAAATAAAATACTTTCAAATTGCTCATTTAGAAAAACCTGCTAAGCAAGAATTCTACCAATGAGCACATAAAAGTCCCCTAAATAATATTTAAAGTCAATTCATTTTTTAATAAGTGGACTGTTTGGCAACGATTAGATTTTTGGTTTTGATTTTTATGTGTTGTGAAATGGGGTCAACACAAAACACATTGGTCCTAACTGTTTGGAGTGTTCTATATGCAAAGGAATTTCTTAAAATTGACTTTGCATGCAACACAGGTACATGCATGCACACACACAGTCCTTGATGATTAATTTATGTAGGTTCTTTATTTAGCAAGTCTACTTTGGAAGAATGAAGATTCTCACTAATTTTTTCTTTTGCTTTCTTGAGTGAAATCAATGACTTGTTCATCACATGCTTTTAAGTATTTTCAATTAAATTTCAGAACAGTTTCATAAGCAATAGGTCAAAAGAAGGGTCCTAGTAAACTTAGTTGACTTACTCTCATCCATGGATAAATTGGTTCATGAAACTATTATGATATTATTTTAAGCTAAAGGCATTATAAAATATTTTTAAACCAGAGATGAACTACAAAAGCATTAAAAAGAAAATTTTGAATTCATAGTAATTATAACCCTTCTTACAAAGCCTTTTGGTTTCTTTTTACACTCCGTGCCTAGTATGTTTTCTAAACTGTGGTCATATTTAAAAGAGTTTAAACATATACGTTTATGAGACCTGTAGTGAGATGTTTTATTTATTTATTTTATTTAATATTTATTTATTGGGGTAATGTGGCAGATGCAATTCAGATTGAGTACAGTATAATGGTTCAAGATATTTTAATAAAAGTTGTCCTTCTCTAGCTTAGTTTGCAATTTTTTTCATTAAACTTTTTCACTATATTATTATTATTAATTATCAGCATCTTTTGTATGGATACCTCATATATTGGTACCTTCTTTTCCATCACCACTTCCCCCTTTTGCTGGGGACCCTCCTAGGTGGGATTGCAGGTATTCAGCATGGGGTTGTGGGTTATGAGTTCAGGAAACAGCATTCAGGGGGTTTCTTTTGGGCTGGGAGGAATGCTTTAGAGCACGATGTCTCAACCTGTGACTCTTAAAATCTTTCCGCCCCCTCTTCCACAATATTCCTTGAGTCATGCTGGGACAGTTTTAAGTCTACTTCAGTTGTGAGCTCTTAGGAGCCTCAGTATCTCTACATTGGTAAGTGTTGAGTATTCTCAGAGTCTTGTCTCCTTCACCCTGGCACTGATTGTCAGGTTCAGTATGGAAGCAGCACTCTTGCTGGTCTCCCCAACTCCTCTGTGGTTTCAGCTATGGCTTGGCTAAAGTGCAAGGGGTAGTTTATATCTCCTTGTATCTCATTACTTTCTGAACAGGAAGAACAGATTCTGAAAAGGAGAGTGAAGTCAGCATAGTTGAAATGGATTAAGCATTATTAATTTAGGAAGAATTTGTTGTAAGTAATGCCTCTTTTAGCCAGAGACTAAGTGAGAGCTCAACACTGGAGAGCATAATCTTTATCTCCACAGGATTCTAATCTGGTTCCTAATTCCATATATGGGCTTCTTTACACTGAATAGATCTGTTAGCCAATCACAAAGCTATTGCTTGCCCACCAAGACTGTGTGCCACTATTGCAGTGTCGTGTACATCCTGTCAGGGTGTTTGCTGTTGAGTAGCTTAGACCACTCCTTGCTCAGATGTTTTGGCCACTTTCCCCCAGTGGCTCATGTAGGGCCTTCCAGAAGTAGATGAGCTAACTGTCTGGGAACTGGTTGTTTTCCAGATTCCAGCCAGGTATATCCATGTTCTGTGTTGGTGGCATTGGGTATCTTCAGCAATAGGGTTTTACATTTTGCCTCAGGTGGGTAATCAAGTGTTTTGAAAGAAACCTGTCTTGTTTTGGGGACCTTGTAGGTCTCTCTGATCAACGGCTTATTATGGGTAGCAATCAATTTCTGGTGCTTGGAGTTAGAGGCTAGAGACGGAAAAAAAAAGAAAAGAAATTTTATAAGCTTAGGCTTCATCCTACCCTCTCTAGGGCCCTTCCTTTCAGATACTCTCCACTTATTCCTGCTGATGTTTATATCTTTTAGTCTATCTCCAAGGATAAAAGTTTCTATGGTACCAGTTCATTTTGGTTTTAGTTTTGTGTTAGTTTTTCCGCACTCTCTCCTTTCCCTTCCCATAAACACTTCCATCCCTACTGTCTGAGCCTTGAGTTGCGTATCGGGTATGTCAGTAAATAGAGCTGGTCCAGGCTAGGAACCACAGATAAGTGAGACCAGGCAGCAGTTATCTTTTTTTTTTTTTTCTTAATCCATTCATCCATCCATTTATTCAGAAATAGCACTGCAGTGTGCTAGCTACTATTCGGCAGGCTGGGGCAACAGACTGAGCACATTGAGGATACATTTCCAGGAGAAAAGAGGGATAGCAACATAGATGGGATAATATCGAAGCTGGCTTTGAAAAATAAGAGCACACTGGGGAGACTAACATAAAAGACTAACCACCTCTTTAAGAACTCTGTGCATCCAAATCTTCCTTTCTTTGGTAAGTCCCTTTTCCTGAGATTAATTTGCAAGCCTCCAATACTAAACCTAAAAGTTATGGGAAAGTAGTCTTTACCTAACTCTGCACATAGCCACAGACTGCTGATGGCTGCAGGACAATGCTGGAGCATTTTTACCTGCCACCAGCTCACTTAGCTCAGAGTGTCCCTGCAACCTTTTCACTTTTATGTTAGTCTCCCCAGTGCACTCTCATGCATCAGTTATCTTTCTGTGATTGTGTGAGTTTGCTGAATATGCTCTGTCCCCAAACTGTCAACTTTTCTAGGAATTTCATTGTATCATTTTTTTTTTCTTACTGCTGAGTAGAATTCCATTGTGTAAATGTATCACAAATTCATTATCCATTCATCTAATGATGAACACATGGGTTGATTCCAGCTCATAGCTATAATGAATTGAGTAGCTATGAACATGGTTGAGCATATATCTCAGTATGAAGCATGGAGCATTTAGGATAAATGTCCCACAAGAAAATAACTGGGTCCATTGGTAGCTCTGTATTCATCTTTTTTTTTAAGAATCTCTATATTGATTTCCATAGTGGTTGTACTAGTTTACATTTCCAACAACAGTGGATGAGGGTTTCTCTTTCCCCACATCATCACCAACATTTGTTGTTATTGATTTTTTTAATGATGTCCATCCTTAGTAGAGTAACGTGGGATCTCATAGTTGTTTTAATTTGCGTTTTCCTAATGGTTAGGGATGCTGAACATTGTCTTAAGTGTGTGTTAGCCATTTGTATTTATTCCTCTGAGAACTCCCTATTCAGAGCTCTGTCCCATTTTAGGAGTGGGTTGTTTGATTTTTTTATTGTTTAGTGTTTTGAGCTGTTTGTAGATTCTAGATTTTAGGCTTCTCTCAGTGGTGTGGCTGGAAAAGATTTTCTCCCATTCAGTGGGTAATCTATTGGTTCTGCTTATGAAATGCTTGTCTGTGCAAAAGCTTTTTAGCATCATGAAATCCCACTGGTTGAATGATTGTTTAATTTCCTGGGATACTAAGGCTTTGTTCAGGAAGTTTTTCCCCATTCCTACATCATGGAGAGTTCCTCCTAGTTTTTCTTCCAGTAGAAAAAGAGTTTCAGGTCATATATTGAGGTCTTTAATCCACTTGGATTTGATTTTTATGTATGTTAAGATAAGTGATTCTAGTTTAATTTCTCTTTCTCTCTCTCTCTTTCTCTCTCACTCTTTTGAGATAGTGTTTCACTGTAGTCGAGGCTGACCTGTAATTTACTGTGTAGTCTCAGAGTGGCCTCAAACTCATGATGATCCTCCTACCTCTGCCTCCCAAGTTCTGGTATTAAAGGTGTGTGCTACCATGCCCATCTTAGTTCCATTTTTTTCTACACATTCTTATCCAATTTGATAAGCACCATTTGTTGAAGTTGTTGTCTTTTTTCCAGTCTGTATTATTGTCACCTTTGTCCAATATCAAGTAGCTGTAGTTACTTGACCTAAGGTCCAGGTCTTCAATTCTGTCCCATTGGTCTATATTTCCGTATTCTTTTTTCTTTTTTTTTTTCCCCCCTTTTTTTTTGGCTAGTGCCATGCTATTTTTGTTACTATGGCTGCTTTAGACTGGGTAGAGGTGCTTCTTTTGCTAAGGATGTGTTTGGATATTTGAGGACTGCTGCCATTCCATATGAATTTTGAGATCAAATTTTTCTATCTCTATGAAAAATGATGCTGTTTTTTTTATTGGTATTGCATTAAATTTGGGTATTGCTTTTGGTAGAATTGCCATTTTCACAAACTAAATTCTACCTATCCAAGAACATGGGAGGTCTTTCTATCTTCTCAAGTCATACTCAAGTTCTTTCTTGAGTTGTTTTTTTTCCATGTTTCCCATTAGATAGGTATTTCACATCCTTGATGAGTGTTATTCCAAGGTAGTTAAATTTTTTGTTGTTATTAAAAATGGGACAGCCACATTGATTTGTTTCTCTGTACATTTGTCCTTTGCATATAGAAAGGCTACTGATTGTTGTGAGTTGATTTTGTATCCTGTTATATTACTGGAGGAATTAATCATCTTTAGAAGTTTTGAGATGGAGATTTCAGGTTTTCTATGTGTAGGATATTGTCATCTGCAAATAGAGCTAATTTGACTTCCTCCTTTACAATTTGTATCCTTTTTATCTTCAGTCTTATTTCTTGGGCTAGTATTTCTAGTACTATGTTGAAGAGCAGTGGTGCAAGTTGGCATTCCTGTCTTCTTCCCAGTCTCACTGGGGACTTCTTGAGTCCTTCCCCATTATGTATTATTTGGGCTTTAGGTGCTTTATATATAGCCTTAATTGTGTTGAGATATAAATCCTCCACACCTATTCTCTCCAGCATTTGATCATGAAATTTTGTTATATTTTGTCAAAGGCCTTATCTTCATCAATTGAGATGATCATGTGGTTCTTATGATTAAATTTATTTATGTGGTATATTTCGTTGACTGATTTACAGATGTTCAACTATCCCTGTATCCCTGGGATACCACTTGCTTGATCAAAGTGGATAACAATTGTGATATGTGTTGAATTTTGTTTGCTAGAATTTTTTTTTTCAGGATCTTTGTGTCTAAATTCATCAGGGATATAGGCCTATAGTTTCCTTTACTTGTATCTCTGTCTGGCTTTTGTGTTAGGGTGATTCTAGCTTCATGGAAGGAGTCATGGAGGTTTCCCCACTCTTTGATTATGTGAAACATTTTGAGAAAAATTGGTTTCAGCTCTTCAATAAAGGTTTGATAGAATTCAGCTGAGAAGCTATTTGGTCCTGGACTTTTCTATTTGGTGAGGTGTTTGATTACCTTTTAAATCTCCATGGGTGTGGTAGGTTTGTTTAGGAGATTAATCTGTTCAGAATTTAGTGGTAGGTGATATGTGTACAGTAATTCATCCATTTTTTCCAGAATATCCAATTTTGTGGAGTAGAGGTTTTGCAAGTATTTCCTGATAATTCTTCCAATTTCATTGATGTCTGTTGTGACCTCTCCTTTTTCATTTCTGATTTTGTTAATTTGAGACTTCTCTTTTTCACTTCATCAAATTAGACAGGGGTTTATCAATCTTGTTTATTTTTTCCATGTCATTGATTTTTAAAATTGTTTTCTTAGTTTCCAATTAATTAATTTCTGCTCTGTTCTTATTTATTTCCATATGGAGCTTTTAGCATTGGATTCTTCTATTTTTCCAATGCCTGTAGGTGGACAGTTAAGTTGTTAATTTGGGATCTCTCTGTCCTTGTTATGAAGGTATTTAGCACTATAAATTTTCCTCTTAGGACTACCTTCATTGCATTCTATAAGTTTTGGTAAGTTGTGTTTTTATTGTCATTCTATTCTAGGAAGTATACAATTCTTTGTCAGTTTCTTCCACAACCCATTTGTTGTTTAAAAGTGTGTTGTGGGTTGGAAAGATGGCTTAGTGGTTAAGAACTTGCCTGTGAAGCCTAAGGACCCCGGTTCAAGGCTCAATTCCCTAGGCCCCATGTCAACCAGATGCCCAAGGGGGCACACACATCTGGAATTCGTCTGCAGTGGCTAGAAGCCCTGTAGCGCCAATTCTCTGTCTCTGCCTCTTTCTCTGTCTGCTACTCTCAAATAAATAAATAAAAATAAACCAAAAAAATTAAAAACAAATAAATGCATAAAAGTGTGTTGTTCAGGTTCCAGGAACTGGTGGAGTTCTTGATGTGTCTCTTGTTGGTAATTCCTGGCTGTAAAGCATCATGATGCAGGAAGTTACTTTGATTTTACAGAATCTATGGATGCATGCTTTATGGCCTAATATAAGGTCTATTTTGGAGAAAATTCTATTGACTCCTGAGGAGAATGTATATTCTGTAGAATCTGGATGGGAAGTTCTGTAGATGTGTATTAGGTATAGTTAACCTATGATATTGTTGAGCTCTATTGTTTCTCTGTTGATTTTCTGCTTGGATGATCTGTCTGTTGATGATAGTGCAGTACTGAAGTTCCAAATTATGATGGTGTTGGTGTTTATTTTTGTTTTGTTGTCAAGTAGGTTTTGTTTTATAAAGTGTGGTACACCTGTGTTTGGTGCGTATTGTTTTATGATTGTGATGTCCTCATGTTGGATCATTCCTTTGATGAGTAAGAAGTGGGCTTCTTTGTCCTTTTTGATTATTTTGGTTTGAAGTTTATTTTAACAGATAATATAGCAGCACCTGCTTGTTTTTTTATTTCCACTTGCTTGGAATATCATTATCCATCCTTTCACTCTGAGGACATGCTCATCTTTAATGGTGAGGTGGGTTTCTTGAAGACAGCAAAATGAACATCCATTTTCTGATTTACCCTGTTAAATTGTGTGTCTTTTGATGGGTGAGTTAAGGCCATTAATGTTTAAGGATATAACTGTGAAATTTGATTTAATTCCTTCCATCATGGGGTGTTTATGGGGTTTGTTGCTTTCTTGTGTTTTGTACTTTTTTGCACCTACTCTAGTTCTGGTTACTTTGATCTTCTTCTTATTGGCTTTTGAGATTGGTTGTTTGACTCTTCTGTGTGGAATATTCCCTCAAGTATTCTCTGTAGATTTGACTTTGTGTTCATAGTTATAGAGTTGACTTTTCTTATTAAAAATTTTGCTTTCAACATCTATTCTGAGTGATATTTTCACTGTGTATTATATCTTTGGTTGGAAGCCATAGTTTTTTTTAGATTTTTAAGTGTTCCATTCCAGGACCTTTTGGATTTCATAGTTTCCATTGAGAAATATGAGTTAATTCTGATGGAATTGCCTTTGTATACAGTGCTTTGTTTCTTTTTTTCTGCTCTTAGCTCTCTCTCTCTTTCTATCTATCTATATATCTATATCTCTCATTTTCATTGTTAAGAGTTTTAACTATGATGTGCCTTGGAGAGTTTCTTCTTTGGTCTTGGTTTTCTGGTATTCTGTGAGCCATTTTAATCTACGTGGTCTTCTTTTTAGAGGTTAGGAGAATTTTTGTCAACAATTTTGTTGAATATATTCTCTAGGCCTCTGTCCTAGATTTCCTCTTCTTCTGATATGCTATGATATGGATGTTTTGTCATTTTAGGATATCCAACAGTTCCCATGTAATATGTTTGCATGATTTTTGTACTTAACAAAGTTTTCAGATTCCCAATTAATTTCTTCTGCCTTGTCTTCTAGCTCATAGGTTCTGTCTTCCATATGAATAACTCTCTTAGTGAGGGAGGATTTTTAAAGGTTTATTTAATTTTTGGTTTCTGTTGCGTTATTTTACAGCATGTTCATCTCTTCATTTCACTTCAAGGTCTGATTTTCTTGATGCATCCTGGAATTTATTCTTGCAATTGATCAAATCTTCATTAAGACTTGTTTATTGAATTATTTGTCTTCCCTTTGTTGATTCACCTTCAATTCATTTATATCTCTTTTGAGTCTTCTAGGGTTTTCTTCAATTAAGTAAAGCCTAGTGACAAAAGCTGAGTGCTCTAAGAGATACTTCTGCTCAATTTCAATTATTCAATTGTTGGGTTTTTTGATGGCTTGCTTCCAGTTCAGCAAGTCTTTTGATCAGGGCCAGATTGCTTGTTGTGTTTTAATTTTAGGATTTGTTTCCTTTGATATCTCTAAGCTTTCATTGGAGGCTTCCATTGTGGGACTAGGCATCCTTGGTGAAGATTTCTCAGTTTTTTGACTTTCATTTTTTTGTTGTTGTTGTGTTTGGTTTTTCGAGGTAGGTCTCACTCTAGCCCAGGCTGGCCTGGAATTCATTAAGGAGTCTCAGGGTAGCCTTGAACTCATGGTGTTCCTCCTACCTCTGCCTCCCAAGTGCTGGGATTAAAGGTGCATGCCACCATGCCCGGCTAGTTGTTTTTCTTTCTTTCTTTCTTTCTTTCTTTCTTTCTTTCTTTCTTTCTTTCTTTCTTTCTTTCTTTCTTTCTTTCTTTCTTTTTTTCATTAAGGTCTTCCCATCCTGGGGAAACATTTTATTTTATTGAGGGGGAAGCAAGTATCTGTCCTTGTGGGATCTTCAGTGAGTGTTTTATTTCTGAACCAGATTGGTGTACCATGGTGTTATAACCTCAGATGCACAGACTATGGAGAATGCAAGTCCATCGAAGGTATTTAGGGACCTGGGAGCTCTAGCCTACTCATCTCACTTGCATGTGGTCTTCAGCACACAGGGATCAGGGTTGGGGAACCAGGAGCTGGGAGGCTGGAGATCCAGGGGCAAGAGGCTAGCAGCTACAGTGAGCCAGGTACCCTCTTGGCCCAGGGGACTAGGGATTTGTGTACCACCTGGGGGCCAGTCAGTCACAATACCTGAGCAAAAGGCATGCTTCTACATCACACATGCAGGGACCAGGCAACATCAAGCCAGTAGGTGGGATATCAGGAAGAGTAAACTTGGAGGTGGGGAAGGAACCAAGAGTTCTGGCCAACTCACTCTGGGCACAGCACCCTCCCAAGCAAGTGATCTGGGAGTTGGGGACCTGGGATGGGGGGTGTCATTCAATCAAGAAGGTAGGGCAAGGTATCTGCTTCTACAGCAAGCTCACAGGGTCCTGGCAGCCCCAATCCAGGAGCACAGGAACTGGGATCAGGGAAGGAGGAGGTGGAGAAAGAACTAGGAACTCTGGCCAACTCACTCTGCAGGCACCCATTCACTGGAGCAGGGGATCTGGGAGTTGGGACCCAAAGGATATTCAGTCAGGAAGGCAGAGAAAGGGGCCTTCTTACACAGCAAGCTCACATGGTTCAGTCAGCCTCAAGCCAGCAGCAGGGGAACTGGGATCAGGGAACTGGGAGGGGAGCAGGGAGATCTGGCCTACTCACTTCACATGTGCTCCTCCCTTGCAGTGGATCTAGGAGTTGAGCACCCCGGGAAGTTTGCAAATCCTGATGAGAGATACAATGATGAATAGTGTTTAATGCCTCAAGTGGTAAAAATACAATGCTGTTAGTATATGGAGGAAAGAAAGAGTGACATTTTTACCACCCCAAAAATGCCTTTCATTCCCTCTCCGCATTGATTCATCTATTCATCCAATCAACAAACAGTTTAAGATTGTCTACTAAATATAAAATAATTGGCAAATGTTGATGCCAAAATAACTTAGAACTTAAATCAAACACATTAAGAGATCTCAATTTGTGGAGTTATTTGGGTTCCTTTGTAAAATTGATTGATGTAAAGGGTGTAGTACACCTACTGAGGATGCCTTGAAGCTCACCATTAGACCCTTGGGATTTGGGACTCTTTCTTAGTGATGTCTTAATTTTTTTTTTTTTTCATGGTTTGGATTTTGCTTCTTTACTGAAAATACTGTAGCTTTTTTATAGATTTTTTTAATTTCATAAATTACTTCTATAAGTATTATTGGGTCAGATCTTTCAGACATATCTCCAATTGAGAGACTTACTGCTCGCACTAAAGAGCCAGTCCACTCAGTAAAATGATCATGAGCACCATCTAATGCCCAAATGCAGGCAATGTTGGGAACAATATCAATACAAATAGAATTAGGGTTTGAGCACTGAAGGCAGCAGGGCAGCTATCACCATTTAGTCGCTTGCTTGGTTTGGTTGACTGATTCGTTTTTCTCTGTTAATAAATTATTCTTGTTATCATGTTTTCACATCAAAATCTCTTTAGTTAGCTACTTTGTCTCAATTTGAGGAAGAAAAACATATTAATGATAAACAATTTACAACTGGGCATGGGTATGGTCATGCATGTCATCCCAGCTCTTAGGATCAGGAGTCCAAGATCATCCTCTCAGGTCCATTGCAAATGTGAAGCCACTGTGGGCTACATGCTTTGTAGAAACATGTTTTGTAAATGGTCTTTTTATTAATGGAGGGGATGCAATTTATAGCTCAATTTTTTTTTATCTTCGAATAGCTTTAGATTCTCAGGAAAAAAAAATTGTGAAGATAATACAGAGTCCCCAAATGTCCCACAACCAGTTTCACCTGTAATAGTAGCATGGAATTATAACAATTGGTGAACTAAAAGATTTCATATTTTATTTTAATTTTTCCTTTTATCCTTTTAGTTTGCCAGAATACCATCTTGACTACATATTACCTGCAACTGCCATGCCTGCATAAATCTGGTTATGACAGTTTGATTTATGCCTGGTATTGTACATCTTTCAATTCTATCATACCTTTCTGTTATTGTGCAAAAACATCTAAAAAGATTTAACTATTCTGATGATGCTTTTCCTTGTCTTGGTCCTTTGATTATGCTATAAAACTATTAAAGCAGTTTCATGAGGACTTATGTCAACAAATTATTCTTGTGCATTTTATGTTAAAAATATGAAAACAGATTAAGAAAGAGAATTACCAATATCTTATGACAGATATACCTGTTCAACAGAAGCCTTCTGTTTTGGCTCCAATTCTAGCTAGATGTATATCCTTGAGCAAGCTATTTATCCTTAGTATTTCAGACTCCACATCTATGTAATTCAGTACAAGCACCAGAACTTTCAACAGCCTTAAAGTTATGAGATGGTAAGTACAACTCAACACTCATTGGGAGGCTAAAA
This sequence comes from Jaculus jaculus, assembly GCF_020740685.1. Classification (NCBI taxonomy): domain Eukaryota; kingdom Metazoa; phylum Chordata; class Mammalia; order Rodentia; family Dipodidae; genus Jaculus; species Jaculus jaculus. Next base: position 110,444,125 of record NC_059104.1, read on the forward strand.
GCTGATGGTTTTGTTTCATATTGGATATGAATGAATTCTTCTTTGTATCAGTCTAAACTGGTACAAATCATCATTTTAATACCAGAGATAATAAGTTTTAGAAAAGTAAGTGTACCAGAGTTATAAACCAATAAGTGATGGGTTAGATTCCAAAGTCTTTGACAACTTCTAAAGAGGTAATACCGCTTTCATTATTCAAGAACAACCTCCACCCCCAGCCACTGTCATATTGTTGTTAAAGCTCTGGTGATGACCAACATTTCAGAATGTTTACCTTCAGTCCCATGCTACCAGGCAGGGCCATCTATACATAGTGCTGTGACTGTCTTTTAACTGGGTTGCCACTCACCCAGTAGCATGTGTTGAATGCTTCAGGACCCTGCTGTCTTACATGTACTGAGAAGCATTAACTTTGAGGAATTGTCACAGTTTTGTCCTGTTTGCTAATAATTAAACTAAACATATATTTTTGTTCCTTTTAAAATTCTTCAGGAGATACACAGGGATGGTTTACTGATAAATTGATTTCTCTGTGAACAAAGGAAGGGAATATTATATTTCTCAAAATTGAAAAGGTAGTGCGTATGTTTTTGTTTTTGTTGAAGAACTTGCTGAAGAATGGCTGAAATGGTCTGCTGAGTCAAGAGAAGAGCTGTGTAGACCTCTTGGTTGTTATAATATTGGTAATTTGTAGGTAGATGATAGATAAATAGATATGTAGATTATATATAGGTAGGTAGATAGATAAATAAAATAATCAAAATGTTAGAAGAAATACCTGTGAAACTTATCACCTGGTTGCATTCTGCATGCATCTAAACCTTGGATATACACTAGATACCCTAGAGAGGACAAGTACCAATGCCCAAGACTCAGTGTAGGTCCATTAAATCACAGTCTCAGGAAGTGAGATCCAAAACAGCATTTTAAAAGCTCCAATGTAGATTCTAATGGCAGGACTGCTCAGGGATTTAAGGTCATGTCTGTACTTTCATTCTGAACTAGAAAATTTGCCATGGTACATGTTTTCCTAGTATTAAACAAGAAGATATTGGCACAACAAAAGAATGATTGTTTAACAATGACACTTGTGCTCACTATTTTGGCATTAAGTGCATTTTCTCATGATTTATAGAATTTTGGGGAAATCACCTGAAAAAACACCTCTGAAGTAATTCAGTTACCTAATATTGGTTGTGGGTACTATTAAAATATATAATTTCCTCATGCTATACTCATTTTTTATTTAGTCCATGAATTTCAGATATTTAATTTTTTAATGTTAGGCTTTTAAAATATCTAATATGTAAAAGAGTTTGATGACCACATGCTCATTTTTAAATTTTTTTATTGATAGCTTCCATAATTATAGACAACAAACCATGGTAATTCCTTTCCCCCACACTTTCCCTTTACAACTCCACTTTCTATCATATCCCCTCCAATTCCCATTCTCTTTTTCTTTTTCAAAAATAGGGTCTTACTCTAACCCAGGCTGACTTGGAATTCACTATATAATCTCAGTGTGGCCTCAAAATCATGGCCATCCTCCCACCTCTGCCTCCTGAGTGCTGGGATTAAAGGTATGCACCACAACACCCGGTTTACCCTCCGCTTCTCATTAGTCTGTCTTTTATTTTAATGTCATCATCTTTTCCTTCTATTATTATGGTCCTATGTATGTACTGTCAGGCACGAAACTGCCTGGTGAGTACTGCTCTTAATGTTGATACCCACGTATTAATGCTACTCTTGCTTTGGTTAGAGAAGCCTCTCTTTTCAGATGGTTGTGATCTTGGGATGACTCAGAAGACACCATAGTGCTGAGATGCAGTGAAACAGGAGTGCTCAACACTGAAACATCTCTATCACACCTTCTAAGGCTCAGGGTCCATTGTAGAGGAGGTGGTAGAGCCAAAGAAATGGCAGGAAGCCTTAAAATGTGTTCCTCCAGATACAAAATGGCTTGGATATCCACATGCATATATATATATATATATATATATATATATATATATATATATATATATATATAAAATTGACAAGTTCTATACTTACAGACAACAAACCATGGTATTTCCCTCCCCTCCCCTCCCCTCCCCTCCCCCACTTTCCCCTTCATAACTCTGCTCTCCATCATATCCCCACCCTCTCTCCATTAGTCTCTCTTTTAATTTGATGTCATCATCTTTTTCTTCTATTATGAGGGTCTTGTGTGGGTATTGCTAGGCACTGAGAGTCTTGGATATTGAAGCCAAATTCTGTCCAGACACTTGTATGTAAGGAGTGGTACCCTTCCTTTGGCTCTTACATTCTTTCTGCTACCTCTTCCAAAAATAGACCCTGAGCCTTGGAGGGTGTGAGATGTTTCAGTGCTGGATACTCCTCTGTCCCTTCTTCTCAGCACCATGTGGCCTTTTGGGTCATCCCAGTGGTCATCATCATATGAAAAGGGAAGTATCTCCAACCAGAAGTGAGAGTATCATTAATACATGAGTATGAATATTAAGTATAGTGCTTTGAGAGCAATTTGATGAAAGCAATATATGCATTTATCCAGACAAGAGCAGGCTTTATACCCCTAAGGCTAATGACCTCCCTTGCCATAGGCTTTTGATTAGGTTTTCAGTACCAGACATGTATTCCCTCCCATAGAGCCAGCCTTCAGTCCAATTAGAGAGCAGTTAGTTTCCCCCAGAGCAGATTTGCCAGTATTGCACTCATTCAGTCATTTGGCTTGTCTGGTCAAACTTGAGGTTTCCAGTGTCCACTGTTTTCACCACTGATGACTTCTGTCTCCCGTAAGACTGCATACCATGTAGGTTTTCCAGCTTTCAGTTGGTTGGGCTACAGGGAGGTTTTCTGCTCATTACCAGATTGATTTCTCAGTGACTTTGCCACTCAGGCATGTTAAGTCTTCAGCAAAAGGGTCTGACCATCTCTTTCTCATGTGAAACCAAGGGCCTGGCAATAGCCTATAATGTTTTGGAGGCAACAGGGACCTCCCTGGCCAAGACCTTACTGGAAGCTATCCCATCTCTGGCACTGAAAATTTTCTAGTAACAATCTATGGCTTCTGGGTGTGCCATTATTCAAGAAAGTATATTTTCATATATCTTTTTCAGAATATCTTGAATTTTGATTGACCCACCTCCCCCCACTTTTCTTTTATACAATCTCTTCCCCTGACCTTGCTTAGGCCTTTCCCCTCCCTGTAATCTGCTCTTATACTTACATATATACAATACCATCCCCTAAAACCTTCCCTCTCCTCCCTCCTTTATAGCCTTTTTGAAGCTTATGGGCCTCTACTACTGATTTTTGGTTCCATATCACATACAATTCTATATATTTGTAGCTAGAATCCACATATAAGAGATGACATGCAATGTTTGGCTTTCTGGAACTGGGTAGCTTCACTTAGCATAATCCTTTCCAGATCCATCCATTTCCCTGAAATTTTCATAATTTTATTTTCTTTTACTGCTGAAAAGAACTTCATTGTGTAGATGTACCTCATCTTTATTATCCATTCTTCTGTGGATGGAAATCTAGGCCAGTTACATTTCTTAGCTATTGTGAATAAAACAGCAATACACATGGTTGTGCAAGTATCTCTAAGGTAATGAGAAGAGTTATTAGGATATAGGCCTAGGAGTGCTGTAGCTGGATCACATGGCAAATCTATTTTTAGCTGTCTCAAGAACCTCCACACTGATTCCCTCAATGGCTGTACCAGATTACATTCCCACCAACAGTGCAGAAGGGTTCCCCTTTTTCCATATCCTCACCAACATTTATTGTCATTTGTTTCTCAATGGTAGCCATTCTGACGGGAGAGAGATGGAATGTCAAGGTAGTTTTAATTTACTTTTCCCTGATGGCTAAGGATATAGAACACTATTTTAGATGTGTATATACCATCTGTATTTCTTTTGGGGAGAACTCCCTATTTAGTTCCATAGCCCATTTTAAAAAAATGTTATTTTTATTTATCTATTTGAGAGTGACATACAGAGAGAGAAAGAGGCAGAGAGAGAAAGAGAAAGAGAGAGAGAGAGAGAGAGAGAGAGAGAGAGAGAGAGAGAGAGAGATCGTGCCAGGGCTTCCAGCCACTGCAAACAAACTCCAGATGTGTGTGCCCCTTGTGCATCTGGCTAACGTGGGTCCTGGGGAATCGATCCTTGAACCAGAGTCCTTAGGCTTCACAGGCAAACACTTAACCTCTAAGCCATCTCTCCAGTCCCCATAACCCAATTTTTGATTGGGTTGTTTGATTTTTTATCTGTTTTTTGAGTTCTTGGTATATTCTGGATACTAATCCTCTGTCAGATGAGTAACTGGCAAAGATTTCCTACCATTCTGTAGATTGTCTGTTTGCTCTATTCACAGTGCCCTTTGCTGTACAAAAGCTTTGCAATTTCATGAGATCCCAGTAGTTTATTAGTGGTTTTATTTTGTGAGCAATTGGGGTTATATTCAGAAAGTCATTACCTATGCCAACATGTTGAGGGGTTTCCCCTACCTTTTCCTCAAGTAATTTCAGAGTTTCAGGTTTGATATTAAGGTCACTGATCCCCTTGGATTTGATACATGTACATGGAGAAAGACAAGAGTCTATTTTCATCTTTCTACATATAGATAGTCAGTTTTCCCAGCACCACTTGTTAAAGAGGTGGTCTTTTCTCCAATGAATATTTTTGGCATTTTTGGCATAAATTATGTGGCTGTAGCTGCTGGGATTAACATATGGGTCATCTATTCTGTTCCATTTATCTACATGTGTGTATTTGTGCCAGTACCATGCTGTTTTTGTTACTATGGCTTTGTAATATTGCTTAAACTCCGGTATAGTGATACCACCAGTCTTATTTTTGTTGCTCAAAATAGTTTTGGCTATTCAAGGATTTTTGTGCTTCCAAATGAATTAAGGATTTTTTTTCCCATTCCTGTGAAGAATTCTATTGGAATTTTAATGGGGATTGCATTAAATGTGTAGATTACTTTTGGTATGATTGACATTTTCACAATATTTATTCTTCCAATACAAGAACATGGGATGTCCTTCCATTTCCTTGTGTCTTCTGCAATTTCTGACTTGAGTGTTTTAAAGTTCTCATTGTAGAGATCCTTCACTTCCTTAGTTAAGTTTATTCCAAGGCACTTTATTATTTTTTTTTGAGGCAATTGTGAATGGGAGAGAATCCCTGTTTCACTCTCCACATGTTTGTTGCTAGTATATAGGAAAGCTACTGATTTCTGTGTATTTATTTTGTATCCTGCTACATTTCTAAAAGTATTTATTAGATCTAACAGTTTGCTGGTAGAGGTTTTGAGTCTTTTATGTATAGAATAATATCATCTGCAAAGAGTGATAATTTGATCCCTTCCTTTCCAATTTGTATCCCTTTTATGAGTGTCTCTTACCTTATTGCTATAGCTAAGACTTCCAGTACTATATTAAATAAAAGTAAATAAAAGTAGGGACAATGGACACCCTTATTTTGTTCCTGAATTTAGTGGAAAAGCTTCGAGTTTTTCACCATTTAGTATTATGTTGGCTGTAGGTTTGTCATAAGTAGCTTTTATTATGTTGAGATATGTTCTTCCTAGTCCTAGTTTTGTGATACTTTTACTATGAATGGATGTTAGATTTTGTTGAATATCTTTTCTGCATCTGTTGAGATGATCATGTGAATTTTTTTCCTTCAGACCATTTATATGATGCATTACATTTATTGATTTGCATATGTTGAGGTGTCCCTGCATCTGTGGGAGAAAGCCAACTTGGTTGGGGTGAATAATCTTGATATATTCTTGTATTCTGTTTGCCAATATTTGGTTCAGAATTTTTGTATCTATGTTCATGAGGGAGATTGGTCTGTCATTTCCTTTTTTTGTTCTGTCTTTGCCTGGTTTTGCTATGAGGGTGATGCTGGCTTCATAGAAAGAGTACAGTAGAACTCCTTCCTTTTCTATTTTATGGAAAAGTTTGAGAAGCATTGGTGTTAGTTCCTGGATATCTTGAAATTCCCATTCATACCTTGCTACTAGCTTGTCTTTCTCTTTGTTGGACTGTATTAGATCTGCCACCTGTTCTTCTAGTTTATATATTCTGTTCTCTCCTTCATCCATTCTACTGGAGACTTTCCACAGAGTTTTTATTTCATTGACTATATTCTTCAGAGCCAGGATTTTAGCCCATTTTTCTTCAGTATTTCTATTTCTTCACTCATAACTTGTAATGACCTCTTTATCTCATTAAGCTTGTTTCCTGTGTTCTCTTTCAGATCTTTATTTTCTTCTTTAATGCCTTTGTTTTCTTAGACCTAATGGACATCTACAGAACATCCCATCCAAAATTCACAGACCACACATTCTTCTCAGCAGCTCATGAAACATTCTATAAAATAGATCATATATTGGGTCTCAAAGCCTATAGTCATATATTTGGGAATATTGACATAATTCCCTGCATGATATAAGATTACTAGAAAGATTGCTAGAAATTAACAACAAAATACCCACCAAGAATCCCATTGGCTCCTGGAAACTGAAAAGCACACTTTTAAGCAATCAATGATTAGTGGAAAAAATAAAAAATGAAATTCTGAAATTTCTAAAAATGAATGATGATGAGAACACATCATACCAAAACTTATGAGACACTATGAAGGCAGGCCTCGGGGGAAAATTCCTAGCACTAAATACCTTCATAACAAAGACAGAGAGATCCGAAATCAATAATCTAACCATCCACCTAAAGGCACTGCAAAAGCAAGAAGAATCCAACCCATAAAGCTCCAGATGGAAAGAAATAATTAAGATCAGACAAGAAATTAATGAATTGGAAATAAATAAATAAATAAATAAATAAATAAATAAATAAATAAATAAAACTATATATAAAAAAGACACTTCAAATTAAGAAAATTCAAAATGAAAAAGGAGAGATCACAATAGACACAAGTGAAATTGGGAGAATTATCGGGACTTATTTCAAAAACCTCTACTCCAGAAAACTGGATAATATGGAGGAAATAGATAAATTCCTGGACATTTACCATATACCAAAGGTAAACTAAGAATAGATTAATTTCCTAAACAAACTGATCACACACATGCAGATCGAAAGAAAATTTTTAAAAAAACCTCCCCAAAAAGAAGAGTCCAGGACCAGATGGCTTCTCAGCTCAATTCTATAAAGCCTTCATTGAAGAACTGAAATCAATATTTCTCAAACTGTGCCACACAGTTGGAGAACAGGAAAAGCTCCCCGACTCCTTCTATGAAGCTAGCATCACTCCAATTCCCAACCAAGGGAGAGATGCCACAAGAAAAGAAAACTACTGGCCTATTTCCCTGATGAACTTACATGCAAGGATCTGAACAAAATCCTAGCAAACCAAATCCAACAACATATCAAAAGAAATATCTCTGGAGACATCACCATACCTGATCTAAAGCTAGATTACAAAGCCATAGTAGTAAAAACAGCATGGTAATGGCATAAAAGCAGGATCATAGACCCATGGAATAGACTTGAGGACCCAGACTCTGGGTCAAACAACCACAATTACTTGATATTTGACAAAGTCCCTAACAATATAGGCTGGAAAAAAGACAACTACTTCAGCAAATGGTGCTTGACAAACTATATAACCATATACAGGAAACTGAAATTTGATCCACACATCTCACCATGCACAACATTTAAGTCCAAATGTATCAAAGACCTCAATATAAGACCAGAAACTATGCTACTACTGGAAGAAAATATAGGAGGAACTTTCAGTGATATAGGAATGGGAATCGACTTCCTGAACAAAATCCCAGTAGCACAGGACCTTAAACAATCACTCAACCAATAGGAAAATGAAGAGTTTCTTCACAGAAAAACATACAATAAGCAGAATGGGAGAAAACAGAATGGGAGAAAATATTTGCTGAATATCCAACTGACAGAGAATCTACAAAGTACTCAAAAACCAAAACAATAAAATGTCAAAAAACCCACCTACAAAATGGGTAGAGCTGGACAGGCAGTTCACAGAAGAAGAAATACAACTGGTAAACATACATTTAAGAAAATGTTCATCATCCCTAATCATCAGGGAAATGTAAATTAAAATAACTATGAGATTCCACCTTACCCCAGAAAGGATAGCAAACATCAAAAAATGAAATGAAAATAAAAGCTACCACCAATTGTGGACTACAAGAGGGCCTAATCCTATTAAATTCTGTCTTAAAAAAATAAGGGTTATCCCACTTATCTGCTGCTAACTTTACTCTCTGTTGGAGAATCTGCTTCTATTTTTCAGATAGACGCAGACCCTAAGGAGAGAACCAGCCCACCATACCTCAAAAGGGCCCCAGCTGAAACTAAGAATAATTGGTAAAATGAGCAAGGGTGTTGTTTTCTTGGTGAACCTGGTACCAACACAAGGGTGAAGGAGATCGACACAGAGAACAATCACCTTCTACCAAATCAGATATCCAGAGACACAGAGGCTCCCAAGACCTCATCACTGAAGCAGACCTAAAATGAACCCAACATGGATCAGGGAAATTTGCGGAAGAGGGGTGGAAAGAATGTCAGAGCCACATGTTGGGTCATGATACACAGAGACATTTCCTCCTATCCATAACTGAGGGCTAACTCCACAAAACATGACCCATATACCTCAACAAAGAGGGGCCAGGAGGAGGAGGGAAGACAGGTAGGAGGCTAACAATGGTACCAACTTGACTGTATTCACTGAGTACAAAACTAATAAAATAAAACCAATGTAATAAAAATAAAAACAATGTAAATAAAATAAAAAAAAATGAAGAGAAATAAAATATTTAAAAAATAAAGGCATTAATAAGGAATGTTTTCATTATATTAGTAATTGATTTTAGTCTCAGCAATTATATAATAAAATGTATTTAACAGACTAAATAAAATATCACAGAGCAATTTGACTAACACATGTAATTAGTAAAGTGTTTCATTATTGCCATTGGTTAGAGTTAAATATTGGGTGTCAGAAAAAGAGTTTCTACACACCTGAATGAGAATCAAGTGTTCAGAAAATAGTGACAATTCTTTGAAATTTGTTAAATGTTTTTACTAATTTTAGTTTTTATCACAATTATCAATGTGTGTATTAAATATGGTACCATACTTTTTATTTTTGTTAATTTATTTGTTTTCTTTGTTTTTCTGAGGGAGGGTATTACTCTAGATTTGGAACACACTCTTTAGTCCCAGGCTGGTGGTGGCTCTCATGAATTATTCTACCTCTTCTTCCCAAGTGCGAGGACTAAAAGCATGCATCACAATGCCTGGTGTATACTATTTTTAAATGATATGTCCACTCCCCATATTTTAACCCAATTAAAATAGGGTACAATACTATTACATGGTACATTATGTATATTTCTAGTACAATGTGCTATTTCTTTCAACTTCAAAACTATATGCTAGTTGTTTCTAAGTACACACATTTTTACATATTTAATCTAGCTACTGCAATTTCTTTGAGTCAATTTCTTACTTTGGAAGAATATTAAATCTTTTATTTTCTGCACAAAAGTAAATTGTAGAATACTGCTTATAGGACTTAAAAATGACACTGTACAAGTTAGATTAAGTTTAAACCTCATTAGATAGAAAATTCATTTCAATGACATATGCATGAAGAAGGGTCCTATAAAGAGGCAAGGATGAAACAGAGGCATATTGCTCTTCACTCCACTGCAGCAGCTGTAGCCATCAGCTATATGATTCCATGGAGTGAGCTTCCAAGTCAAGGTCTTATAGGAGTCTCTCTACTCCATTGATAAATGCAAATAATATTATAAACCCACTCTTTCCCTAACTTCGAAGTCCTTATTATTTATTTATTTATTTTATTTATTTATTTTTATTAGTTATGTACACAATGTATACCATCATGTTAGTACCATCATTAGCCTTCTCCCTGTCCACCTCCTCTCTGTAGGGACCCTCCTTGTTGGGGAATATGGGAAGTGCATTGTGAAGGTAGCCATCAGTTATGGGTAAGAGGCAATGAGTCTGTGCTTAATGACCCAAAGTGTGGCTCTAACATTCTTTTTGCCCCCTCTTCTGCATATTTCCCTGAGCCATGTTGGGTTCATTTTAGGTCTGCTTCAGTGATGAGGTCTTGGGAACCTGTGTGTCTCTGGATATCTGACTTGATAGGAGTTGAGTATTCTCTGTGTCTATCTCTTTCATCCTTGTGCTGGTACCAGGTTCACCAAGGAAGCAACACTCTTGTTCATTTCCCCAAATACTCTTAGTTTCAGCTGGGGCCCTTTTGAGGTGTGATGGGCTGGTTCTCTTCTTAGAATCTGCATCCATCTGAAAAATAGAAGCAAATTCTCCAATGGAGAGTAAAGTTAATGCCAGATAAAGTTAGATAGCCTCTTTTTTTTAGAGAGAATTTCATAGGTGTAGGCCCATGATTGGTGGGATCTTGATAAATGGAGAGCAGGCTCATTTTTGGATATGGTTCTGACTTGATTCCCAGCTCCAGCTATGGGTTCCATTTAATTGAGCAGGTCAGTTAGCCAAATCAAGAGCAGTTGTTTCCCACCATGGCTATGCATTGTATGAGCATCACATTAGGTTGCTTGCTGATGACAAGCTTAGACCATGAGTTGCTTGGACAGATGTTGGTCATTTTCCCCTAGTCACTCCTGTAGCACCTTCTGGCACTAGATGAGCTAACTGTCTGGGGACTGACTCTCTTCCAGATTCAGCCAGGTTACTCTATGTTACATAGAAACAGCAGATGGTGTTTTCAGCATTAGGGTCTTACCACTGACCTTTGGAGGGTCATCAAGTACTCTGACAGAAATCTGTCTTCTTTTGGGAAACCTTGTAGGTCTTTCTAATCAACAGCTCATTGTGGATGTTAGCCACATGCTGGTACTGGTAGTTACAAGTCAGTGCTTAAAAAGAGAAGGAAGAAAAAGATAAGTAACATAAAAGAGATAGTAAGAAGAGAGAGAAAAGAAAGAGAAACAGAAGATTAAGGTCAGTCTTCATCATACTCTCTCCAGGGCCCTGTGATTCAGGTGTTCCCTGTAAGGGCCTGATGAAGGTTCAACCATTACTCTGTCTTTTAGGATATAGAATTTCATGGTACCATTACCATTTGCGTCCAGTTTTGTGTCCCCCATCCCCACCCTTACTCTACCCTCCTATCCCACCTATACTATGGGAAACAGCAGAAATTGTAAAGGCTGCAGAACATCTATGAATTGGTTATGTGCTTCCTAAAGTTCTTTAGTTTTTAAAGTTGCAATATAAAACATTAATTTACCATTAATTACTAGAGAATTAATGAACCAGGACAAAAATATAAAAAGAAATGTTATTCATTGCATGGTGTTGATGAAAGGAATATTTTATGCTAAAACTAATATGTGTATATTATCAGTAACTGAATGAAATTCTTCTCACATTTGCCTTAGAATGTCAATAATAATTTAAAACTCCTTTGTATTAAAGTTAATTTTTTAAATTATTAACATCCATTTTTGTTCAATTTTGGTGATGATATACTCTAAACAGTAGCTTAAATTTTAATATTTAAATGCATGCATAAGTAAATAACTAACAGGCTTTTAAAACCAGGAAACTTTTTATTTTTTTGGTCTGTTCTAGACCTACTTAAATTTTGAATTTCCCTTACTGAAATAGGACTGATTCAACATAAATTGGTATTTATTTGTTAACTTGCTAGCTCTTAATGTAGATAGTCTAGACAAATGAGATTAAGTCTTTTTTTTTAATTGTCTGGATTAATACAATGAACCTGGTATGAACAGTCTGATGTGTACTTTCAAGATGGCATTTTGTTGTTGTTGTTGTTATTCACTGAACTTACAGCCAACTGGCCTGTGGTCCAAGGCTGTCCCCAACTCAAACTTGCCTTCTTCCATATGCTATTTGGAGTTTCAACTTATTTGTGAAGATGGGGGCTGGACTAGAAGATTTATGTTGCCCTTTCAACCCTATCTTTCCTTCACTAAAATTGAGAGAGGTTTTGGCTAGCTAAGGTGGAAATAAGATTTGTTGAAAAGCTGTAAGAAGTTATGTTTTTAATTCTATTTTTTGTATACCCCTAGTTAATGAAGATAATACTGTGGGAACAACTGGATCTATTGATAACGTAACATGGGGTTTGGAGTGCTAGATATTCTGACCTCAGAATAGCCCTGAAGTTAATCATATTTTAAAATGAATCTCCAGGACACACATGGTTCTTTTTTTCTAAATTAACTTTCTCTTAGAAGTGAAATCAACCATAATTCATGAAAGCTTTAGTCTGTTTAAGCCATTTATATTGATGTTTATGCTGGAGAGTTAAATCGCACACATTACCAGAGGTATGCTCTGTGCAGGCCTCCTCAGTCTTGGCATCATAGATTCCCAGGGAGAGAAAATTCGTTATTGAGGGCATGAGCATGTTCTGGGATTATCTAGTTCTATCAAGCAATGCTAGTAGCAGCTTCTCCCACCTGGCTGTCCATTGAGAGACACCAGTGTTCCCAGTTGAGAGCCACTGTTTTAGTGCAAAGGAATTTTCTTTACTGGGCCACAGAAGCCAGATGGATACAAATGCTACTGCTTGGTTAGCGCATTTTAAGCAAAGTGAAAATTTGCCAGGATGTTTTGAAAACCCTCATTGATAGATAAATGTAACCCTCCACTTTGTCTCACTGCTAGATGTTCTTGGCACATTCTGAATGGGGCAATCAGTGACTTCCTTTTATAGGCCATGATTCCAGGGAAATCTCAGTGAGTTGTTGAAAGAAATGCAAAGGAAAGTGAAGTCTGATGACTCAGTGTGTAAGTTTCCTGTCATGTCTTCTGACTTCCCAGACCAAGCAATTCCCTGAATCCTCTTTTGTTATGGAGTGCAGGCAGACAGCAGGTTTAATACTTTCATGTACTTCTTGGTGCTTTTCCTTTTAAGGGATCTTTGTAATGACAATTTCTTCCTCCCTTAACTCCCAAAATGTCTGGAGTTTTACCATTACCAGATTTTTCAGGTTATAACAATTCTTATTCTGATCACTCACAAAAGCCTCAGGTAGAGGCAGAGTCAGATCTATAGAAACCTTCAATATGGTTTGTGTGGGATATTTTAATCAGGTGATCTGTGAAATTCACACCTGACCTTTTTCTACTTAGAAACACCACAGAAATGATGAAAGGCCTAAGCTGACAAACTTAGCATGTGAGGTGCTTTACAGGTGTCTTTTCTTTTTAAAATATTTTACTTATTTCATTATTTTTGAGAGAGAGAAAGAAATAGGGAGATAGAGAGAATGGTGCACCAGAGCCTTCTACCACTGCAAACTCCCAACACATGTGCCACTTTGTGCATTTGGTCTACATGGGTACTGGGGAATTGAACCTGGAGCCTCAGGCTTTGTAGGCAAGTGCCTTAACCATAGCCCCTCTCTCCATCTCACATGTATCTTTTTTACAGAAACATCTCAGCATTTTCTCCTTTTAAATTGAAATAGATAGATAATCCCTCATCAGATATTTTTCTGATGGTTTGCTTCTGTTTCTTTTTCTGCATGTGCATGTGTGTGATATGCAAGTGTGTGCATACCTGTGTGGGTACAACTATGTGTTATTTGCATGTAGAGGCCAGAAATTGACAACAGAGTTTTCCCCAATTGTTTTCCAACTTATTCTTTGTGACAAGGTCTCTTGCTGAACTTAGATCACACCAATTTGGCTAGACTAGCTAGCCAGTGAGCCCGTATTCTGCTTCTAGTGTTGGCACTGCAGGTCCATACCACCACACCAGACATTTTACGTGGGTACTAATGATAGGAACTCACATCCCCAGCAGATGTGATAAGCACTTCACTCACTAAGTCATCTTCTCTAACTAACAAGTTTGTATGCCAACATGGAGCCCAGGCACTGAGTTTGTACCTCAACTTTCTAAAATGACAAATCTGAATAAGATTTTCATATGACCAGTTGTCATGACACCGGATATTAAACAACATTAGGTGATGAAGGATGCCTGGGGAACAAATGACCTGGGTCCTATGACTGTCCTAGCTTCCTGATATGAGAGACCTCTAGGTTGTAGCAGGCTGGAGCATCCCAACTTCTTCCTGAAGTTGACATGGAACTGAGCATCAAACAGGCCAGAGATCATCAGCAGAGAGGCTAACGTTGTGGAAAGACCACCAGAGGGCTTCCAGGGGTCCTCTTTTAGAGTTCTTCTGAGTAGTTAGTAACTAGTGTCTGCTGTGAGGAAACTACTTCAGCTGTGAAGGAGGAAAAGGGGAGAGAACAACAAAAAATATTAGAGAAAAAGGTATCTGATGCTTAAGAAGGACATTGGAAGCAAAAGTGTCTATCTTCACTAGGCAGACTCAAAGAGATCATAAATCTCCTGTATTTGGGAGGTCACCCAGAAGGGCCTTCCTTGCCTTAGTCAAGGGTGTAATTAGGCCCTCATAAAATGCTGTTGCAAACTTGCCTAGCAAATAAGGGACATTTAAATGGAACAAAATGTTTCTAAGTCACATAACTACATGCCAGAACAAAGCTCAAGAATATTTATGAAACTCTAAAAGTATCTGCAGCTCCACAAGGTCAGCTTCATGAGGCCTGGCATCCAATCAAAACTTCTAGGCCTGAAGAAAATCAGAAAAATATGACTCATAATGAGGAGAAAAATCAACCCATCAAAATTGATGGATGCAGAATTGAAATATAAGTCAGAATTAGCACAGAAAAGCATTCAAATTAGTTTCAGCGTATTCCATAAAATCAAAATTTAACTTTATGTCTGAAAGATATACAAACATTTCATGCTTAACTTCTCTAGAAAAATGCTATTATCTGGAGATTAAGTACACACTGGATGTAATTCACAACAGAGTAGACATTGAGGGTAAGCTGATTTGAAGACATGGAAACAGAAATCCAAAACAGAGATAAGTTTATTAAATGAACAGATTAGGAATCTTTGGAAAAATTCCAAACATTCTGACATATTTAATTGAAGAGTTTCTGAAAGGAAGAAATGGATAGAAAGAATTATCTATACAATCCTTCTAAATTTAAGGAAAACTAGAAGAACATCTGTTTCTAAGAAGCAAATTCCAAGAAAAAGAAACACAAAGAAAACCGTACTGGGTTGGGGAGATGGCTCACCTCTTAGTGTGCTTGCCTGCAAAGCCTAACAACCTGAGTTCATATCCCTAGTACCCACGTCAAGCCAGATGCACAAAGTAGTGCATACATATGGAGTTCATTTGCAGTGGCTAGAAGCCCTGGCATGCTCATTTTATCTATCTATCTATCTATCTATCTATCTATCTATCTATCTATCTATTATCTATCTATCTATCTATCTATCATCTATCTATCACCTATCTACCTAATCTATCATCTCTTCTCTCTGCTTACAAATAAGTAGATAAATAGATAGGCCACACTCAGAAAAATAATACCCAAATGACTTAAAAGTAACAGTGAAGGAAAAACTTAAAATCAGCCAAAAGAAATCAGATATGTTCCATCGAGAGGAAATAAGCAATGTAAAGTAGTCACTGAATAAGACCTTAAAAGTATTAAAAAGTAGAGGGGGAAGGGGAATGCAAAACTGGCATGCTGTAATTCTCTTTCCTTTCTTTACTTCCTTTCTTTTCATTCCCTTCTACTCTTTCACTTTTTAAATTTTTTTTAAAAATTATTTTATTTATTTGAGAGCAACAGAGAGAGAGAGAGGAGGGAGGAGAGAGAGAGATAGTGAGAGAGAATGGGCACATCAGGGCTTCTAGTCACTGCAAACGAACTCCAGACGCATCTGGCTAACGTGGATCCTGGGGAATTGAACCTCGAACCAGGGTCCTTAGGCTTCGCAGGCAAGCACTTAACCACTAAGCCATCTCTCCAGCCCACTCTTTCACTTTTTTTTCTGTTTCATTTTCCATTTATTTTCCTTTCTTTGCGTTTCTTTCCTTCTATGCTTGAGATCAAACTCTGACTTTGTGCATAGACATAATCTTCCACTGACCTGCACCTGCATCCTTCATCCTAGAACACCATAGACAAAAAATGAAAAACATCTTCCAATTACAAAGGCAAAATCTTTTAAATAAGGTGAAATAATTCATTGTCAGGAGACCTGTAGCAGAAGAAATTATAGAGATGTTCTCCTGGTGAAGGAAAATGGGACCAAATGACCATCCTTTAAATGATAACTACATGACAATTGTTTTTAAATCTACGAGGTTGTTGCTTGGGCTTTTGCTATGCATTTCCATAATCCTATAAAGTAGACCACGTGGGTGCTTGTAACTAAGGAAAGAAATGAAGAAGTGTCACAGAGAAAAGGACCTGGCACCAGAAAGAGGGAACAGAGAGCTACCTGACAGTCTCCACTTCTCCCTGGGGAAAAGGATGTGAAAGGACAGACAAAAGGCTATGGGACACAGAAATGACCAACACTAAGGGTTCACTGCTAAAGCAGATTGAACTTCCTTAATTAATAAAATTATTTGGGAAGATGCAGAGTTGTGCTTTTTATGCAAAGCCAGATACTCCAAGTGACACAGGCGTCCAGGGCTTGTTTGCAGTGGCTAAAGGCCCTAGCATGCCCATTTTCTTTGTGTGTCTGTCTCTCTCTCTGCTTTCAAATAAATAAATAAATAAAATACTTTTAAAGAATAAGGAAATAAAAAGCACTGATATGAAACTGTAAGTCATATACATTTGCAAGGGGTCAGAACATGACCAGGGCTCTCTATTTCCCAGCAGCATGTGACAACTGAGGCCCTTGTTTTCAGATGCAACCCCAAACTGTCAAATCAGGAGGAGGATAAAATGCTCCAGAACCATGGCTGACAGAGCAGTACAAAAGTGTCTGGTCATCTGGAACATTTTCATTAGAATTATACTGTAATCCACATTCATTATGTTGAGAGAGAGAGAATGAGAATGGCTATGCCAGGGCCTCCAGCCACCGTAGATACACTCTAGACACATGTGCCATTTTGTACATCTGGTTTATGTGAGTATTGAGGAATTGAACCTGGGTCCTTAAGCTTGGCAGGCAAATGCTTTAACCACTAAGCGATCTTTCCAGCTCTCCTTGAAATATTTTGATCACAGTTCCCTCTTGCTACTTTCTATTGTCAGTCCCACTTTATGTATTTTTCTCTGAACCCTTTCTTCTTTACAGCTACTCCCTCTTCTTCTATTTTGATATCTTGTGTGTGTGTGTGTGTGTGTGTGTGTGTGTGTCCAACTCCACCATCCATGAGGGAATGTTGCTGGCACTAATATTGTATAGGTCTTATGCAGATAATGACAGTGACTATGAGGTTATTAATGGATTAATGATATTCTGTCCATATGACAGTGATTTAAAATATTCCTCCAATGTCCTGGCTTTTGCATTCTTTCTGCCCACTCATCCACAGTGTCCTCTTAGCTTTAGAGGGCATTATATAGGTGTCTCATTTAGTGCTGAGCACTCAGCTATCACTTATTCTCAGTGCTTTGTGAAGTTTTGTGTCTCCCAAGTAATCAAAGTAATTAAAAAAGAAGCTTCTCTAACCAATGGTATGGGCATGAACATAAATATTAGAGAACAATTTGATTGGCATAGCATAACCATTTAGCCAAACAATAACAGCTTCCATTTTATGGCCTATGACCTTACTAGTCACAAACTTTTAGGTAGGTATGAGGTATAAATTCCCTCCTAAGGAGTAGGCCTCAAATACAATCAGAGAGCAGTTGGTTACCCCAGTAGTCATGCTATCATTGTACCAGTGCACACATTTTACCTGGCTGGTCAGTAGTATAGCTTGTATGGTAAGTTCTAGGTAAGACCTTTCTCCTCCAGGAGCCTACATAGCATTTTCCACCATTGTACCTGATAATCAGTAGGAATAAGGATTTCAGCTGAGTTCCAGCGAAATTTCTCAGTGTCTTGCAACCTGAAAATGTAGTAAGCAATATGTGCTTCCCATCTAGTTCTGGTGGGCAAACAAGATCCTTAAGAATAGCCTGCATTATTTTGGCGGCCTCAGGGACTTCTCTGATCAACACCTCACTGGGGCAATGTCCTCTGTTTGTATTTAAATTTTTCTGTAACAACTTATGGCTTCTGGGAGCAGCATGATCCACACACAGAGAGTACTTCTGCCCAGATCTTCAAGGAGACATATATATATTCATTTTTATTAATTTGACAGACAGAGAGAAAGAGAGAGACAGAGAGAAAGAGAGAGAGAAATAATGGGCATGCCAGGGCCTCCAGCCACTGCAAATGAACCCCAGATGCGTATGCCCCCTTATGCATCTGGCTAATGTGGATCCTGGGGAATCGAGCCTTGAACCTGGGTCCTTACGTTTCACAGGCAAGTGTTTAACTGCTAAGCCATCTCTCCAGCCCTTAAGGTTATATTTTTTAATTAGCTAACAAAGAAGTAGGTGTCTATAGGACTCTCATATTATTTAATTTAGTTGACCATTTCCTCCACTTCTCTCCTCTAGTTCCCTCCATTATCTCTACTTAAGTCTATTTCAGTATTCTGCTCTTCTAGAGTCACTTTTTGTTCTCACAATTAGAGTGGCAAAAGGGACATAGTAGGAAGGGATCTCAGTATGACTGCCTGGTGGCCATCTAGGGGTCATATCTCCTTTGCCTCTCTCTGAGGCATTCCTTACATTGCCTTAGAACTAAGGAAGTCATCTCTTCCTTTGTTTCCATTAGTATCAGTTATTTGGGCATAATTTTAAGTGCATAATATTGTACATTGAATGGTTTTTCAAAGCATGAATAAGCTTAATCTTTATCAGATTCTCAGAAATGAAATTTATTCCAAATCATTTCAACCAAAACCTTGGCTTTTTCAAAGGCTGAATTCTTTGTAATTAGATATTAATAATGTTAAGTCAAGTTTATTGCACATCTTTTACTATTTTGCTTTTGGTATTATTCTGTGTCCTGAATACTTAGCAGGAAGAAAAAAAATATATCTATGTTTGCTTCATGGAAAATCCAAATTGTTAACAAAATAAGTAAGAATGTAAATATTTAACTTACAATTATGTTGAATGCTATGAAGCAAAGCACCAGGGCTTTAGGTGAGATTACCTTGAGATAAAAAGATTGGAGAAAAGTACATCCTTCATGTGTTAGTGCATATTATGTACAAATGAAGCATGGTTTAACCTAAAACAAACAGATGCATGCAGCAAGTAAAATGTCCATATAGTTAATCTATCCATTGATTAATTCCATAGTATTCATTTCCATTTAACACTGTAATGCTAGGCTTACAGAAAATGACCTAATCTCAGTTACTGCCTTTGAGATGTTCCTAGCTTAGCTATTTAATAAATAACAGTACATCTCATTTAAATAGCTATAGCAAATAGAAGCAATATGACTTTTAATTTCCTTTTCATTTTTCAGATGAGGATAGGTATTCACTCAGGCTCCGTGCTGGCTGGTGTTGTTGGGGTGAGAATGCCACGATATTGCCTTTTTGGAAATAATGTCACTCTGGCAAGCAAATTTGAATCTGGAAGTCACCCTCGTCGCATCAATGTCAGCCCCACCACTTACCAGTAAGTGATTTCTGGCCTCCTCCCTCATGTCTGTGTCATGGACTTGACCTGATATCCTGTCATTCATGAAACCCTGTTCTTTTTCTTGAACCTGGCTCTCCAAGCTTTATGAGCGTATTTCCCATTCGAAAAGTGAGTAATTGTGGCACAAACTTTTATGTGTACCCTGAGTAAGTACATGGGAAATTTGAATTAATGAACAAATAAAGGTTTGTCATTTCCTGCACCCTATGTCATTCCATGGAATGCCTGTAACAATACAGGAGAGCAAATATTAAGTTTCTCTTTTACTTTATAAATCCCAAATTTTAGCATGTTCCTCATTATTTTAAAAATGAGACATACGAGATAGAAAAGTTAGTTAATGTTTTTATTCTTTTGAAAAAGGAGTATAAGTAAGAACCCTAAAGTTAAATGCATAGAATAAAATTTGAAGTCTATCTTAAGACCATTTTTAAACATGCTATGCATTGGGCTGGAGAGATGGCTTAGTGGTTAAGTGCTTGCCTGTGAAGCCTAAGGACCCCAGTTCGAGGCTCAATTCCCCAGGACCCAAGTTAGCCAGATGCACAAAATTCATGTGCAGTGACTGGAAACTCTCTGCCTCTTTCTCTGTCTGTCGCTCTCAGATAAATAAATAAAAATAAACCAAAAAAAATTTTTTTTAAGTGCTATGCATTTTCCCCTCCTAAACCAATCCTTATTTTGTGCCTGTTGGTGTCATCTTTGCTAGCAGACATTAAATTCCTTGTGGTCAGAAACTATTTTTGAGGTATGTGATCATTGTATCACCAGGACTTAAAAAAAAATGTTTAGCACATAATGAACACTCTACAATCATTTATTGAATTAATGGATGCATGTTCAATAAAAGAGACCTGCTGAAAATAAATGGCAAAGGCCCATTTGAAAATCTATCACCCTGACTCAGACTTCGGTTTTATGCTAGGTCTTAGTATATAAGCTGTTTTATTAGTACCAGGTTTCTGATACTGTAGCGATCATATTTTAAAAACTATTAAGTAGAAATAGAAACTATTGACATTTTAATTGATAAAATGTAAAAAGTCAGAAAAATTGAAAATTATAATATAATTTTAATTCTAAATAAGATAGTGATGTTTTGTAATTTTCTGTACTATACACAAATAGACACATACTTCTAAATTCCCATGGAATGGATGAGAAAAGGAATTGATGGTATAAAAACAGAATTAAGAGAAATTTCCCAGCATATTTTTAAAAGTTCTTTAAAGTACTGAACTCCATATCATTTTTTAACATATACTTCGGGTACATGATTGACAACATCTGGGCCAGATACCCAGGTCATTTTGCTAATTCTTTGGGTTTGTGAAAAATGGTCTCCCCTTTTCAGTTTTCCTATCACATTCTAGGCATCTGACAAAACTTGACATAGAAAGTTGAATGTTATCTTCTTGTACAGACCCACAATTCTACCATATTTTCTTTCAAATCTAGACTGACCCTAGGGTAAGAAAATGTACTGACAGTCGTTACCTCACTCATATGCACTGTCATCGTGTTCCAAGCTCGGGGAACTTACTGCAAATGTGCTTTTTCTGTAGGAACATCATCTTAATACAAACAATGACAAAAACGAATGTGACAACTGTAGAGCTGGCTTTGTTTTCATACAACCAGTGATGGATCTTCTACAGAACACTTTAGGGCTATTCTGAGTTTTCACAATCTTCTTTTTTTTTTTTTCATTAAAAACTTACTTTGTATGGATACATCATGTGTTAGTACCATCTTTTCCCTCATCCCTGTCCCCATTCCACTGGAGGCCATCCTCAGTAGGGTTGGTATTCCCCATGGGGTTGTGAGTTACATGTTGTGGGAGCAGCATTCAGTTATTGTGGGGGGGGGGCAATGCCCCTGTGTATGGTGTCCCAACCTATGGCTCTTACAATCTTTCCACCCCCTCTTCCATAAAATTTCCTGAGCCTTTGTGGGTGTATTTTAAGTCTACTTCAGTGATGTGCTCTTAGGAGGCTCTGGATTACTGCTTTGATATGTGTTCAGTATCCTGAGCATCTGCCTCCTTCACCCTGGTGCTGATTTTCAGGCTCACCATGGAATCAACACTCTTGCTTTTCTCCTCGCTTCTGCTGTGGTTTCACCTGGGTATTGGCTGAAGTGCGAGAGGGTGGTTCATCTCTGCTCTTGATATCTTCTGAAAAAGCATAACAGACTCTCCAATGGAGAGTGAAGTTAACATAGGTTAATGGGATAAGAATTATTGATTTAGGGAGAGTTTTATGGATGTAGCCCCTCTTTTAGCTAAAGACTAGTAGGTGCTTGTCACTTGAAAGCATAATTGTTGTCTCCATAGGATTCTGACTTGGTTCCCAGTTCTAGATATAGGTTCCTTTCCACTGAGTAATAGCTTTTATAATCTTTTCATATTAAGTTTGTAAAAATACTTAGTGATGAGTAAAGTCTGAAGAACTGAAGGATTAAAACCACTCCCAACATGGTTGCAATATGTTCTGTTATTGTTCTCCAATCCTAGCCCTTCAGAATCATCTCATCTGAGCCCATAGACACATTACACTGCTATGAAAATATTACACAAATACACTTTTACTGTCCTAGACCATATATTTCCTAACAGTATCTTATAAAATGTATGTACATCCTATCCTCAAAAATAATCTTTTTCCTCCTTCTTTTCCTATGTCCATCCTGTTCCCTTCTTGTAACAAATATTTGTTGATGATTCGCTATATCCTCACCATAGTAATAGCACTAAGGTTCTGATGATGGGCAGCATAAATATAATCTTTGCCCTTGAAAGGGGTCATAGACCAGAAGGTACATATGCCAGAGTAAATATTAGCCATCATAGGGTAATGTGGAGGTCATCAGACACTGAATTAGACTGTTAGAGCAAGGGGAGGAGGAGTGGGATATTAAAATAAGAATTGAGGGCTGGAGAGATGGCTTAGCAGTTAAGCGCTTGCCTGTGAAGCCTAAGGACCCAGGTTCGAGGCTCGATTCCCCAGGACCCACATTAGCCAGATGCACAAGGGGGCGCATGCATCTGGAGTTCGTTCATAGTGGCTGGAGGCCCTGGTATGCCCATTCTCTCTCTCTCTCTCTCTCTCTCTCTCTCTCTCTCTCTCTCTCTCTCTCTCTCTCTCATCTGCCTCTTCCTCTCTCTGTCTGTCACTCTCAAATAAATAAATAAAAATGAACAAAAAAATTAAAAATAAAATAAAATAAGAATTGAAAATAGAACAGAAATTTGGCTAGCACAAGCAGGTAAGCTATGTTGAGGGGCTTCTACCTAACCTGAAGAGCAATGAGAAGCATCCAGAAATTTTAGACAGAGGAGAGACTTAACTAAATACGGTTTTTTGTTTTGGGTTTTTTTTTTTTTTTTTTTCGTTTTTCAAGGAGGTCTCTGCTCTCTCACCCAAGCTGACCTGGAATTCACCATGTAGTCTAAGGGTGACCTCGAACTCATAGCAATTTACCAACCGCTGAGTGCTGAGATTAAAGGCATGTATCACCATGCTCAGCTGGATATGTACTTTCAAAAGATCACCCTCATTGAAAAGGGAGTCTAATTGCTAGACTTGGCCTGGATCTGGGGAGAGAAACATGCCAATGATTAAGAGCATGTGTTTTTTATCACTCCTACCCAAGTTAATGATGAAGCTAATTACGGTAACCCTAGAGTCTCACCTATTTTCTGTTTGAGCTTTGTCCATGCTTTTGTAGCGTGGTTGGGCTCAGTGACTGTTCAGCTTAATCTGTGGTGACATTAAAAAAGTGACTCATTCATAACAAGTCTCTAGACAGTTAAACTCAGGCATATGATCTCAGTGTGTCTGTCTGGATCTGTTTGTGCCTTCGTTCTTACTGCTGGTTTCTTTGACCCCAGTCCCCCTAGGTAGGCCATGTGTACTTTCTGCTATGTGACACTGCACAGGCACTTTATTAATTCATACATAGATGGTCTGCATCTCCTTTCCCAAAGGGCAATACTGATCTGCCAAGGACTTTCTCTGAAGGAGGGAAAGTTGCCCTTCCTTATAGCACATGGGAGTGTGAAATAAAACAGTACTAAGTTCATGGGAGTTGAATTTTCTAGTTTTCATCTTATAGAATTTCCTGTATCCTAGTTATCCTGAAACTTAAAAACAAAACAAAACATGTATTCAGTTTATTTTTAGTAAAACTAGGTGACTGTTATAAACTTTCAGAGAGTGGATTCATTTAATAATATGATCAATTGAAATAATTTTATTAGGTCATTTTAGATATATTTCAATTGATATAATCAAACAATTGATTGAAAAAATATTTTATAACAATCGTGGAGTACTAAAAACTAAAAGATAACAGAGTATTATTTATCATACCACTAGTTTAAAAGTATATTTACTTCAGTTGTTTTTAATAAGAATTGATAAAATATTTTATTTGAAAATGTCCCTCTTTTTCTTATGACAAATGTCTAAATAAATTTGGTGTGTTTCAAAATCCAGTGTTTCATATATTAACTCTCTACATATGTATATGTAAAATAGCTTTACTTACATGTTTTAATTTATATAATGGTAATTTTACTATGTTATTATCTCTCTGACTTTTATAAATGAAATTTCATATTTTTGAATTTATGTGGGATGAAACATATAGCACTAAATAACCAGTAATCAGTAAGTAATATATAGTATTATAATATGTGAATACATATAACTTTTCCTCCATTAATACTTAATTTTTACTTTTTAATTCTGAGAAAGTATGTTTCTGATAGCATTATTTACCTGTCATTACATGTTAGATTGCTCTACATTTCATATGATATGAACATTGTGTTTACTAATGGTTATTCTAATTGGATTTATCAGAGTTTTAATCTTTAAATTTTCTTTAGACATTAAAATGAAGCCTCTAAGATCAGGAATATAACTGATGTGACAGTCTCACTCTTGTAGATATTGTATGAATCATCCTGTTGCCTGAATACACAGAATCATTTCCTGTTTTGTTTTTTTTTTACTTTTTTGTTTACTTATTTATTTGTGAGTGACAGAGAGCTAAAGGCAGATAGAAGGAGAGAGAGAGGGAAGGGGCACGCCAGGACCTCTTGCCACTGCAAACAAATTCCAGACATGTGCACAATCCTTGTGCATCTGGCTAACGTGGGTCCTGGGGAATCAAGCCTCGAACCAGGTTCCTTAGGTTTCACAGGCAAGCGCTTAAGCACTAAGCCATCTCTTCAGCCCCAATTTACTCTGTTTTATAGTATTTTGTTGCTAGTTTGATGTCTTGACTAAAGAACTATTTGTTGAGTTTTGAAATTTTTCATGTTTTTACATATCAGTTTATTCCAAAACAAGTGGTGCTGATACTCATCTTTGTTCTCACAGATGCTTAATTACAAATAGTACACATTACAAAAAATTTTCATGAGACTTGGGAGAACCAAGTAGTTGCTTATATTAGTGATGACTTCCTTAATGTCATAAAAGTGGCATGAATAATTATTGGCTTGCATGAGCAGAGTTCATTGATTCTCCTTGTGTTTGAAACTGAAAATGTAGAATGACTAATTATTTGATGTGAAATTTTCCTTAACTTTAAAAAATTTATGCTTTTTTCACTGTACAATATGATGAATTTATGGACTTTTTAGAGTGATTATTTCTCCTCCGCTGTGAAAGGCGACTCTTTCAGCAAAACATAGCGGTGCAGTGATGCAGAGTAAGTCAGTATTTAAGCTCACAAGCTTAGAACTGGGGTCCTGCCTTTAAGACTTTACTTTGTGAAATTTAGCAGCTTCCTTGCTTTGGGTCATGTTTCTGCACTTTAAAATGAGTACTGGCTCCAAAAGTTGTTGCTGAGGATGTGATGATCCTCAATCTCTTATTACATGGAACCCACTGATGCTCATTTACTGCTTCATGCTGTATTTTCCATAAAAACAGGTACTGTCTTATTCTTACACCCAATTCTCATGTGAGCCATGTTGAATGATATATCATTAGTTGTTTTACAGACTTCCCAAACACTCCTCCAAAATGAACTTGAACTTGGTAATTTACCCTTTTGAACCATGTCTCAGAACAGAGCTAGCAGTTTATTCCTACACGGTTTTTATTAACAAAGGCATATTCCTGATGACTCATAGTCAAATGATAAAAATGGGCTGTTTTCTAGAAAATTTCCTCAATTTAAGCTGAGGTGCATGATTAATCAGATAGATATACATAAATTGATAAATATTTTGGATAGATAAAACATTATAGATGGATGATGGATGTACACATGTAATTACTAGTTAGATTAAATACTTATCATTGTCTTCAACAAAATTGTTCTTATAGTTCCATAGAAGTCTGAGTTGGTGAGTTCATTGAGCTAAAATCAAGTTGCCACCAGGTTGTTTTTTTTTTCTGGAAGCCTTGCCCAGCTTCTTGAGAATACCTTCATTCTGGTTCTTGACCAGATTTCCCCCATCATCAGAGCCAATAGTCTTGCAGCTCTCTGTCTCTGCTTCAGCCATCATGTCTTTTTCTTGCTTTTCTTCCTGCTTCCACTTTTAAGGATTGTGGTGATTTCATTCAGCCTATTTGATAAATAGTGTGATTTCTTTTTGCTATGTAATATGCTTACCCTAAGGGATCCAGGATTTAGAATGTGAACTTTTTAGGAGGGCAGTAACTATTCTAGCCTTGATAAGATAAAATCCAAAGGTTAATATCTAACTAGAGGGGCTATGGTTGTTGCTCAGTGGCTAAAGTCACTTACTCCTCAAAGACACTAGAGTTTGGGTCCCAGCACTCAGGTGAAGCCAGACACAAAGTTTTTGACCTGTCTGTAATCCAAATGGGCCTACTGCAGTGGGAGGTGGAGTGAGGAGAATCCCTAAGATATTCTGGCCTTCCCAGTGGCAAAACAAGAGATAGATTTTTTTCAAATAACATGGAAAAAGAGGACCAACCCAAAATTGTCCTCCAACCTCTGCATATTCCATGACATTCATGCATCTATACACACACCCATACATACACATCTTTATCATAATATATGCATACTGAAACAACTTGCATGGAAATATACGTCTAATCTTATTCCTTCCTTCGGTCTTTGAGAAATATATAATTTAACATTCCAGTTTGGGGACATAAAGTCTCTTTGGGAACCTTTTGAACTTAACATACTAATTATGTAAGCAAAATTTGAAGAAGAATGATGCTGTTTCAAGATGAAATCTCTGATTTCTACAGGATTTTTACTAGAACTAAAAGTACAGATTCCCAACAACAGACATCTACTCTGGGACATAATAATATTTTTGCTTCTAATATGCAGTGGAGTTATTGGCTTGTGGAGTAAATTAAGGAGGCATCCTGAGAAACTTGGAACATTATCAAGATGACTAAAGTCCTCACAGAAATAGAAATCCCTTTTATAATCTCTTGGGTTTTAAAAAAAAGCATATACTTACAAATATCTTTAGATCACTGGCACTATATTAGTTGTCTTCTCATTGCTGAGACAAAATACCTGACAAAAATCAGTTTGAGAGAAAAAGGGTTTATTTCAGTTTGTAGTTCTAGGTTACAGTCGATATGGCAAGAAAGGCATGGCCGAAGGAGTTTGAGGCAGCTGGTTGTATTCAGTCCACAGTAAGGAATCAGAGAATGAGGTGATACTCAGCCAGACATCTCCTTTTTATATAGTCTAGAACCCCAGCCAATCAAAATGTGCTACTCACAGTTAAGCTGGATCTTTTCACTTGAATTGACACAACCACAATATTCTTAGAGGCATGCCCATATCCAACCTAATCTAGATAATCCCCTACAAGAGATTTTTCTAGGTCCTGTCAAGTTGACAGTCAATATAAACCACTTCAGGCACTAAGCTTAAAATTCAACCCAACACATTTTTATGGGCTGAGTTTGATACAGCATATAAATTCATAATTTAGGAACTGAGAGAACTGATCAGCTATTAATCACCTAGATAGTTAATACAAAATTTTTGGTTTAAAATTATAGTCACAGCACACATCTATTGTGTTAGTTATTCTAAACATTGTATTCTCTTTATCTCATTTAATTCCCAGAGCAAGCCTGTGAGCCAGATATCATTTCTTAATGAGTAGAAACTGAAACTGAGAAAGTTGCATCAGTCAAAGTGTAGGAGTCCCAATTGAAATATGTAAGCCCCTACTCTGAACTGGAGTCTTTATCTAGGGTCAAACTATCTCACTGGTTTGAAAACTAATTCAAATAAAATTGGAAAAGAATCTGGGCATGGTGGTGCATACCTTTAATCCCAGCACTCAGGAGGTAGTTGAGATCGAGGCTTCCCTGAGACTACATGGTGAATTACAGGTCAGCCTTGACTAGAGTGAGACCTTACCTTGAACCGCTCCCCCTCCCATAAAGAAAAGAAAAGAAAATGTAGCCATAATAATTTCTGCCTTGGTGAAAGGATTTCTTCAACAAGAGAACAGAGAAAAGACTAACGAGGAGCAAATTGGAAACTGATAGGTTCCTCTCTTTTCATCTATGTAGGTATAAATACCACACATTGTGGTAGTGTGAATGTGGAACTCTTTCCATATTCAGGGTAATAACAAGAAACATACTCTTTCTACAATGTTTACTTGAGTCTCTATATTTCTAATTATTTTTCTTGGACAGAACATGAATCCTTCACACATGACAAATCTATGGCCAAAGGAGGTTTCAAATGGACTTAATCTACATTTTGGTCTTACAAAAAATCTAGAAAGCTCTTTTGGTTTCTACGAGGCTAAAAGGTTTTGAGTGTGCATGCCTCTAGAGTGTATAATAAATAACTGTGAATATAGGTTTGATGTTCTCATTTGAAGGAGGGCTCAAAGGAATTTATCTTTTAGTATAAAGACACATAGAATGATTGAAAAGATTGAAGCAGGGGCTGGAGACATTGCTCAGTAGTTAAAACAGGTTGAAGCATGTGGGTATATTTTTCTTTACATGTAAGAGTTCAAAATCACCAATATTCAAAAATACTTGTCATAAAATCTGCTTTTTGGTGTGCTTATTTAATTATTATGCAAGAGTGAGATACTGTTTTATGAATATTTACTCTTCTTCCTATGGATACTTATAGTTGTTTAAGAAATCTAGAGATGTTAGGGAATTTTTATCCAATAGTTTACCAATAGACTCCTTTTATTTTTATTAGTCAAAATGATTATGTGCATTAATTACTTGATATTTGAGGAAAATAAACCATATTAGGGCTGGAATGTTACTGTCATGTCCAACTTTTAAGTAACTTTATTGATAATTTTATTATTTTTTTCTACACAGTCATCAAAATAGTAAATACTGTATTTACAAAAAGAAATAACATCACAAAAGACAAATAGCTAAATCGTTTTCCAAAAGGAAGAGAACTTGAGCTCTGCTTCAAGACAATTTTTTTTTCCAATCATAGGCATCAACATTAATAATACCATCTTAAATGTTCAATAGATGTCACATCTAGCAAACTGAAATGAGATCTACTCATTCAGACATTTTTATTTTCTATGATATCAAAGATCAAATATAATTATGATATATTGTGTATATATGTATACAATATGCCATAATCATAATCTCCTCCTGTCACCCTCCCTTTCCTACTCTCTCTTATCCTTGCTCTTTGTAATCCCTTGGTAGTCATGATCTCAGAGTGTTACTACCTACATAAGACCTGCAAAATAATGGGGAAATTGAATCTTTTAAATGCTCATATTTTAGATCAATATTTAGAAATTTAAGTTTTAAACAGTTACTGGCTGAGAAAACAATGTAAATAAGATCTGTGTTAGAGTCCAGTGTGGAAGGTGGATAAACAGTAAAATGGAGGTGGAGGAGGTCCAATGGAACTTTTAGGCCAGAATTGCAATTTGCATGTCTAGTGAGTTTTCTGAAGCATTTTCTGTATATATTCTCACATATATATTTCTTAGAATATTTTTATAAAAACTTCATTCATCATGGCTTATGATTCAGAAAGTATCACTGCTACTGGCAGACTAAGTACGATTGATGAAACAGATGTATATGAAGTTCATCTTCCTGTTCGCCCACTAGTTAGCTTCTAAACTTAGATAAGTCACAAATAACTTAATCCTCTTTTATCACAAATTTTAAAAAATGTGTGTAGATAGTTTAGTTATTTTACAGTAAGTCCTAAAGTGGAAAAAATACATTAGTGGAAAGGCAGTTGATTATAGCTTGTCTTCATTTAGTAGTAATACACCATTATTAATTCTTACTTTGGATAAATGTGCTGTGGTTGTGAGGGATGTCATACCGCCATCAACAGTGTTGAGCACGAGAAAATTTGCTATGCTACCTTACCAACTTTTCCCTGCCTAAAATTCAAAATTAAGATGTTTTCTTTAAAATTATATATCTTGGGACTGGGTAGATGGCTTAGTGACTGAAAGCACTTGCTTGCAAAGCCTGCTG
Organism: Jaculus jaculus; assembly: GCF_020740685.1. NCBI lineage: Eukaryota > Metazoa > Chordata > Mammalia > Rodentia > Dipodidae > Jaculus > Jaculus jaculus. The sequence goes on from NC_059104.1 coordinate 110,474,287, forward strand.
GCTAGGTTCAATTCCTCAACACCAATGTAAAGCCAGATGCACAAAGTGGTACATGCGTCTGGAATTTATTTACAGTGGCAAGAGGCCCTGTCATTCTATACACTTTTTCTGTCCATCTCTCTCAAATATATTTTTAAAAGTAATCAATTATTTAACAAAAAATATATTTCTCACATCTAGGGAAATTGCAAATTTATTTTCAACTTAGAAAATAGTGACATATCTATGTATGACTACAGACCTATTTAAGCCTTTTGAACATAGAAACATCATAAAAGAAAAACCGAGGTGATGCTCTTCAGGGAGTGGAATGCTCGAGGTGAGATGATAACTAAAAAGAAGCAATGTTGTTTCAGACATAGGTCCTGAACTAGGAATATGCTAGTAACAATAAAAGGAAAGCATATAGATATGCAAACTGTTACAAAACTAGCTGACAGGGCTGATACCTAAAGAACATAAATCTAAAATATATATATATATATATATATATATATATATATATATATATATATATATATGACGAGATGGGTTCTTGTGGATAAAATGCATGTTTAATAACTTTAATATAGTAAATTGTTATGAATTTGTTTTGCTTTGTTGAAGTTCTAACTTTAAATATTAGTATAGATTCAAGCATTTGTGTATACTTATTTCTTAAAGGAAATGACAAAATTTTATATTACACTATATTGGGTTATTTGTGCATTGTGCTATGTTATAGTAAGTAAAATTTCCCCCAAATTATAGTCTAACCATCAAAAAGATTGGTCATGAATTATTTTTCACAAATATATTTTGATATATGATGAAATATAGAATATCTGAAGAATTCATATTAAGTTCAAGACCTGAAACCAGTCTCTCTGGTCCTTAATCATTCAATAGTCAATTTTTCTAGCAGTTCCCTTGTAAGACATTGTGCACTAGTAGAAAGTGGCTTTAACTTCTATGCTCAAGAAGTCTTTTATGACTGTAGTTAAAGTGAAGAGATTCTCATGCATTAATTACTCATCACTGAATCAAAATTACTTTCAAATCAGGTTTTATGAAAATGGCCAACAAAACATTATATAAGCCTCTATAATTTTAGTACTCTAAATTCTCAATCTTCACTAAGTGACACTGAAGATATTCCACTTGGAAATTAATTAAACCACAATATCTTTTGAACAGGAAATTAAGAAGTAAATACTTTTAAGTGATTTAATTAGTTACTTTGCTCTTTCACCAATATTAGTGAGGGCTTATAAAACTATAAAGTGAGAGTCAGATTTACAAAGGCTACATATAGCTCTTCTCCAGTCTTCTCATTGAATATATTACTATAGTTTCCTTATATACAAATTGTTTCTGGGAAGCATCACCTTAAGAGGATTTATGAAGAATATTTGCTACAAAACATTATTCCAGATAGTAAATAAATTCTAGAATGAGGGGGATGCTCTTTGTTTTTTACCTTCCAAATATGTTTTCAGGTGATTCATTTTCTTTGACTAAAAACATTTTATAATTGTTTGTTCTTATAATATATCTAGGACATACTTCAAATTGGTATTTATTTATAGAAAATATATAACAGAATTCTTTCAAATCAATTCTGGTCCTAAAAACTTAAAACAATGAGATGACAAGAGCTATTCACTTTATTTAAATTTTATTTTTATTTATTTGTGAGATAGAGAGAGATAATGGCTGTGCCAGGGCCACTGACACTGTAAATGAACTCCAGATGCATATGCCACCATGTGCATATGGCTTATGTGGGTTCTGGAAAATTGGACCTGGGTCCTTACGCTTTGTAGGCAACAGCTTTAACCACTATATGATCTCCCCATCCCTAATATTCACTTAAAAAAATATGCACAGACTTTCTTCTTCCCATTCTTTACCTTGTATTTTATTCATTCACAAAGACTGATGACATGATAGATTTGATTTTTAAGAAAGACTTTGAAAACAGAAGTGAGAATTCTGAAACAATTATTTCATTTATAAAAGCAGACTAGTTATCTTTTTCACCTCATTTTCTTTTTTTTAATTTTTTTTATTAATTTTCCATTCAACAAACACAGACAGTTTGGTACCATTATTAGGCTCATCCATGACCTACCCCTCCCCATTAGCCTCTCCTTGTTGAGGTATATGGGTCATGCCTTGTGGAGTTAGCCCACAGTTATTGGTAGGATAAATGTCTCTGCATATCCTGACCCAACATGTGGCTCTGACATTCTTTCCGCCCCCTCTTCCGCAAAATTTCCTTGAGCCAGGTTGGGTTCATTTTGGTTTGCTTCAGTGATGAGGTGTTGGGGGCCTCTGAGGCTCTGGATCTCTGATTTGATAGGAGTTGATTTTTCTCTGCGTTGGTCTCCTTCCCCCTTGTGCTAGCATCTGGTTCATCAGGAAACCAGCATCCCTTGCTTGTTTTGCTAATTTTCCTTAGTTTCAGCTGGGGCCTTTTTGAGGAATGATGGGGTGGCTCTCTCCTTAGGATCTGCATCTATCTGAAAAAGAGAAGCAGATTCTCCAATGGAAAGTAAGTTAGTTCCAGGACAAATGAAATAACTCTTACTTTTTTTTTAAATAGAGAGTTTAATAGGTGTAGGCCCTCTTGTAGCCCATGATTGATGGTAGCTTGATATTGGAGAGAGGTTTATGTTTGAATATAATTCTGACTTGTTTCCCAGCTCCAGCTATGGGTCCCGTACCACTGAGGGGATCAGTTAGCCAAATCAAGAGCAGTTGGTTCCCCACCATGGCTGTGTGCCACTATTGCACTTGTGTGGGCATCACAACAGGTTATTTGTTGCTAAGTAGGTTAGACCATGAGTTGCTTGGACAGATATTAGTTATTTCCCCCAGTCGCCCATGTAGCACCTTCTGGTACTAAATACAATAATTTAGACCCAAACAGCAATGGTACCATAAAATTCTACTTCCTAAAAGGCAGACCAAATGGTTGAACCCTCACCAGGCCCTTATAGGAAACGCCTGAACCACAAGACACTGGGGAGGGTAGGATCAATCATCTCATTTTCAAATTCTGTCTTTATATATAAAATTTTTCTGAATGTTTTGAATTTATATATCTTTTCATTTATTGAGAATAAATAATGTTACAGGCTGCTTAATGTTAGGATTGGTAGTGTCTAAAGAAGCCAATAGGTTAATCATCTTTAGATATTTAGCCTCCTAAAATTCAAGATAAGAAATATTATTTTGCCATTAAAATAAGATCATGAGCCGGGTGTGGTGGTGCATGCCTTTAATCCCAGCACTTTGGAGGCAAAGGTAGGAGGATCACTGTGAGTTCAAGGCCAGCCTGAGACTGCATAGTGAATTCCAGGTCAGCCTGAGCTAGAGTGAGACCTTACCTCACAAAAACAAAAACAAAAAATCATGACCAGTTGTGCACTCTCACAATCAAACACACAGACTGGGAAATCTGTATTAAGCACATGTTTTTGATCTTTATTTATTTATTTATTTGCAAGGAGAGCAAGAGCGAGAGAAAGAGAGAGAAAGTGACAGACTGACAGACAGACAGAATGGGTGTGCCAGGCCTCTAGCCACTGCAAAGAAACTCCAGGTGCATAAGCCAATTTGTGCATCTGTTTTTATGTGGGTACTGGGGAGTTGAACCTGGGCGTTAGGCTTTGCAGGCAAGAGCTTTAACCACTGAGAAATCTCTCCAGCCCTGTGTTAAGCAAATGTTTCCCTCATGCCTTAACCTAATGTAGATTGTAGAAGGAAATGAACAGTGTGTTCCAGAAATGCCTCTGAGCTTGCTGCTTTATAACTTTTGTGTACATGCCAAAAGACTATCCCTCTTTTGGAACTTACCTATTAGCCTGAAATTTAAGACCCCACAAACTGATAATGACATTGCCTCAAAATAACTTAAACATGTTAGTAACCTTACAATACACAAAAAAATGGTGATGTTAATGTTTTAGATTATGGTGTGCTGGAACTATATTCTTATTTATCTTATTTGATAGAAGTGGTATTTCCAGGAAATGAATCATTAAGTTTCAAGGGATTTTTAGAATGCCTGTCTGACTCAAAACCTATAGTTTCTTTGGGCCTATTGTCAAACTGCATAAGAGTCTGAATCACTGAGGCACAAAACAAAACCACAGAGCATAGCTTCTTCCCTTGACTCAGGTGGAAAGAAAGAGGTAAGTAGGAAAACTTCAGTGATGTCAGAACACTTAAAAAAATACAAGGCCATTTTTATAGAGTCCAAATGCATTCCTTAGCAAACATATATACAGGTGAACAATTAGCAAGAACAGAGCCTTCAAATATATCACAGCAGCCTACACACCTAAGTTTATCTTTATTCTATACTTGTGGATATTTAATCTTTACTGAAATAAAAAATAGTAACATGGTAGAAAAGGTATAAAATGTGTATAGCTCTCTTGATATGTGTGTAAATAGAAATCAGATTTAATAATGGAATAGAGCAAGATGGAAATTATGCATGAGTGACATTTGTCAGTGCAGAGGAGTGTTGAGTATTTTCAAGTGATACACAGAGCTTTCAGTACGAAAGCAAATATTTTTGTATCCTGGTATTTTAATTTTAGCTCATCTGGGAAGACAGAGAGGGAGAGAAAGTGAGAGAGAGAGAGAGAAGAGAAATTTAGAGGATCAATAAACAAGAATATAAATCTCAACATACCTGAGGAAGAGTTTCATAAAAATGATTTTTAAAAGTATTTTAGGTATAAAGAAGTTTAATGTAGGAAATAATGAGCTCACTGAATCATTGACTAGGATGTATGAAACAGAGGAATGGCTGTTTTGGAAACTCCTACCTCAGCAGTCACAGTGTAGATCTGGAGCTTCAGCCACAACCTGGAGTTTTGAATAGCAGGAAATTGTAAATAAACGTGAATATTAAAGGCCAGCATTAGGAAGGTAGGTGGAAAGTGAGTAATATTTAGGTATTTTGTTGACACTCAGGAAGTTAGAAACTGGCATGTGAGTCTGTAAAATACCAAGATTGAGCACCAATATCAATGGCTGATTGCTAATGGGAACCAAAACTACTTCAACCATTCAGAACTTTGGTAAGTGGGTCTAATTGTAAGAACTGAATAATCTCTCAGAACTATAGTTAAGGACATGTAAGAAGTTTGTTCTCCTGAAATGTTTAACTAAAATCACTCTAAAGTCATGCTGGTAAAAGCAAGGGAATTAAAAAGTCCACACTTAGAACAGTGAGAACCCCAGCTCTCCAACTTCCAGAGTGCCTGAAGTAAGTGCAGTTTCATGGGAGTGGTTGGGGAATTCTTATCTGGACAAACTGGCAAAAGAAAGGCACTAAACATATTGATGTCTGGGAGACCTGTGAGATGGTCTGAAGGAACTTATAATTCCTTGGGATCTTTCCATTTAAGAAAATCTAATCACACTTTAATGTTTTACACTTAAATTGAAAGAGAATTATAAAGATATGAGTCATTTGTTCAAAGCCTTTGACATGAAAATAAATGGATGAAAACAAGCAAGCAAAAAACCATTGCAACAAAAATGAGTTAATAAAAGTGTAGAGTGAACACACAGAGAACAAAAGAAAAGTTCACCCAAGATAATGAATATTCTATAAATTTAAGATAAAATCACAAAGGAGAACCAAACGATCTTACACCATGAGTAAACTCATGGAATTAAAAAATGTACTATCTGAAATTTCAGCTTATGATGATACAGGCAATCTTCCAGAAAGTGAAATTAAAAATAAGGGAATAATCTGAAAGAAAGGAACATACATTACAAGATCAATTTACCTACTCCAGTATCTGCCTCAGCAGAAACCCATGAAAAGGAAATACACAAAGTATAAGAAACAATCAAAGAAGAAAGATATAACTTTGTATATCAATAGGTTTCACGGTGACCATGTTAATGAGCAAAAATGTTGCACTGAGATGAATCATCATTAATATTAATGTCAGCAATGTCAAAATAATGATAGAGTGCAGAAAAAAAAGTCTAATCAAACCAATCAATTAGAACATAGAGTGCAGAAAATACATTTCAGACACTTAACGATCACTATCCAAACATCCTTTGTAGCCCACAGTGTTGTAGTTAACTGGGTTGCTGGGACAAAATACCTGACCAAAAGCAACTAATGGGAGGGAAAGCATTTATTTTTGCTCAGAGTCTTGAGGAGGAATTTCATGATGGCAACAAAAAAGATGGTAGAGCAGAGGCTGGACATCACCTCCTTGCACAGTCGATGTAAAATAAGAGCAGGAGAGGTAGCTAAGCTCTGGCAATAAGGGAGCTTGTTTTAACAACCCAAAGCTCATCTCCCCTTCCCCCCAAAACACACCTCCTCCAGCAAGACTCCACCTCCCAAATTGCCACCAGCAGAGGAACAAGCATCTAAAACACATTAGGTTCTTGGGAGACATCAGACTGAAACCGCCACACTAAGCAATGCGAGATGCTCTTCATTCTGTTCTCTCTTGCCTTGACTTTAAAGTCTTAGTGAATGCTGGACAGGTTGATGCAGGCCTGTAATTCCCACATTTGGGAGGCAGAAGTAAGAAGCTATCAATTCAAGTTCAGCCTTTGGAGAGTCTTTCCCAGAAATACAAAGAATGGAAACGTGGCTTAATGGAAGACAGCTTATTTAGCACAGGCAAGGGCCTGGATTTGATCCCCAGCCCACCAAAAATAATCTTTCAGTCAGCTAATGTGGTAGTTTGAATAGGTGGCCCCCAATATATTCAGTGTTTTGTTAGCTTGTAGTTTGGATCTGTGGCCACCTGGCCGGAGGCAGTGTCACTGGGAGGATCTTAAGGTGTAGTTTTGGGTTTCAATCTAAAAACATGAAAAGTGACTAGCTAGAGTTCTTGAAATATGCTGTGCTATGTGGCTTTAGACTTTTGGCTTGTGCTTTCTCTCTGTGTTTGGTCCTGTGAAATCAGGCCAGCTTCTTCTGCCGTTATTGAACTTCCACTGAATCTGTAAGCTTCAATAAATATCCATTCCTCCAAACTGTGCCTGGTCTAGAAGTTCATCTCAGTGAACCTGAAGCTATCTGCTATAGCAAGCTTGATTATTTTCTTAGGCAACATTCTGGGACTGTTTCTCTCCTATAGTCTTGCACATTACCCGGATCATTCTAGTAGCTGAGGTATACAAAAGACCTTCTAAACTTGCATAAATTTCAAAGTTCAGGCACTAGAAGACTCTGCATACTAGTTAGTCCCCATTAGAACCTGGAGCTGGATCTATGTGGTTGTTCATGGGGTCCACACAAAGTCATTTTGGATACAGAAAGCAATTGTCAATGAAAATTTCTTATTTCACTTGCAGTAGGCTCTTGTCTCATAAATACAGTTAGCAGCAGGGAAGCATTACTTCAGCACCTAGCTTTGTAGGGGAACTTAACTACATGATGAGAGGTGCCTATTTATTGAACTCACTTATCAGAAAAGTGGAAGGGTCTTAAAGACTTGTACATGGCTCAGTAGCTAAAGTTCTTTTTGCACAAGCATTAGGACCTGAATTCAGAACCTACCATGCATATAAAAATCTGGGTGTTGAAGCATGGGTCTATAATCCTCGCACTGGTGAGGTGGAAACACGAAGTTTGCTAACATTCACTGGAGAGCTAGTCTAGCTGAGTTGGTGAGCTCCAAGCTCCCAGATACATTGTGTCAAAAATAATTTGAAGAGCTATTGAAGAAGATACCCAAGGCCATCCTCTGGCCTCCATTGCACACAGGCATGCATAAGCACCTTATGTTCATGTATTGCTGCACACATATAAACATGCACATATATATACACACAAACACATACACAAACACAAACAAAATTGGATGGTCTTAAAAGTGATGGTTATGTCTCACTTGAGATTTACATGATTGCATAATATTCATCATTCCCCAGTCTTGGAGCTATGGTATGGGATATACATATAGTATGTCTCAAATGAGCAGTTCAGCACAAGGATAACTTTTGCATAAAAATGTGTGGTAGAATAAGAGTCTGAATTCTTTTATCAATTTTTTTATTAATTAGTTTTGTACTCAGTGAATACAGTCAAGTTGGTACCATTGTTAGGCTCGTCCATGTCCTACGCCTTCCCCCTAGCCCCTCCTTGTTGAGGTATATGGGTCACGCATTGTGGAATTAGCCTACAGTTATGGGTAGAACTGTCTCTGCATATCATGACCCAATGTGTGGCTCTGACTTTCTTTTTGCCCCCTCTTCCACAAAATTTCCCTGAGCCATGTTGGGTTCATTTTTGGACTGCTTCAGTGATGAGGTGTTGGGAACCTCTGTGTCTCTGGATATCTGATTTGGTAGGAGTTGATTTCTTCTCCTTCACCCTTGCACTGGTACCCTGTTTACCAAGGAAACAGCACCCTTGCTTGTTTCGCAAATTATTCTTAGGTTCAGCTGGGGCCCTTTTGAGGTGTGATGTGGTGGCTCTCTCCTTAGGATCTGTGTCTATCTGAAAAAGAGAAGTAGATTCTGCAATGGGGATTAAAGTTAGCACCAGACAAATGGAATAACCCTTATTTTTTATGGAGAATTTAATAGGTGTAGGCCCTCTTGTAGCCCATGATTGGTGGTAGCTTGATAATGGAGAGCGGGTTCATGTTTGGATATGGTTCTGACTTGTTTCCCAGCTCCACGTATGGGTCTAGTTCCACTGAGAAGATTAGTTATCCAAATCAAGAGCTGTTAGTTTCCCATCATGGCTGTGTGCCACTATTGCACTTGTGTGAGCATCATGATGCTATTTGCTGCTACGTAAGTTGGACCATGAGATGCTTGGACAGATATTGGTCATTTTCTCCTAGTCACTCATGTAGCACCTTCTGGCACTAGACACGCTGACTGCTTGGGGACTGAAGAGTCTGAATTCTTGCCTCTGCCTAGCAGATTACCAAGTGTAGTTGATATATGCCACTTATTATTTTGAAAGGACAATAGACCCAAGAATAGGAGGCTGGAGATTCCACATTATGATTCCATTTCTTAAGAAGAAGGGAAAAATATTCTGGACATTGTATCCTGTGTTGAAATGTGAGCTACATTCAGATGGCTGTAATTAGTTTAACTGTCAAGTTCTTTTCTAAAGGAGAATACAAATAAGAACACAAACTTGGTAGAAATTGGCAAAAGGGACATGTATGCACCATCTGAGAAAGTGAGCCAGAGACCAGATTCATATATGCAGCATTGAGGAAACAGTCCCATAGACCATAATATCAAGCTTCCTGACATGCTTAGGAGCCATACATTAAACCAAAGCAATTGCAAATTTTTTTTTTTTTTTTTTTTTGGTTTTTCGCGGTAGGGTCTCACTCTGGTCCAGGCTGACCTGGAATTAACTCTGTCATCTCAGGGTGGCCTTGCACTCATGGTGATCCTCCTACCTCTGCCTCCCTAGTGCTGGGATTAAAGGCGTGCGCCACCACGCCCGGCACAATTGCAAATTTTTATTTTGAAATTCAGTTTGTAGAAACCCTGTTCAGAATAATAAGCGTGGCAGGTAGATAAACTAGGATGTGTGTGGTCCAAGCACTTATAAAACATGTTGCTGAAAAATCCCATGTTGTCTATCAACTAGCCATGGATTACAGCTAGGGATTAATTTAGATTTATATAGAATCTAAGCTTCCATATTACTGCAAGATGCTGAAAAAAACAGAATAGGCAGAGCTTTAGAACCAATCCAGGGAATTGGACTTAACAAAACATTGCAGAGGGGATCAGTTCTGGGTCGATCAGTCTACATCCCTAATCCCTACACATACACTTGATCATTTATTCAGTACCACAACTCATATCATCACCTCTCTGTGGAAAACATTCCCACTGAGGTCCTCCACAGACCTCCCAGTAAGCCCTTCAGATTGTCCTTTTGGAAGCCATCTGAGTATTGCCCTTCAGTGTTCATTTATAAAGGCTGCTAAATCCTAGATATTATAGGAGCTTCAATCAATTTTACCTTATGTGCTATGGCTTATACTACTAAAAGTTAAAACCACATGTAGTTTATTGATACCAAAATGTTTACTTGAAAAGGAATAAAATCCTATAAAGTGGTTATATGTAAGATGTCTAGCTTAGTTTATTTAAAATGTCAGGAAAGCAATGTGTTGTCAAGAGTCTCCTCCTAGCCAAAATGTAGTGAAATATTTTAAAGTCCTATCTGAAGCAGCTGGTGTCCTCTTATATCAATTATTTTAAAGTGTTCATAAAGATATAACCAATTTTTTTCATTATCAAAAATATCTAAATTGTAGGGCTAGAATATTGGGTCCATGGATAAAGCACTTGCTATGTACATATGAGTATCTGCGGTTAGGTTCCCAGGACTCACATGAAAAGCCAGATGCTGGGCAGGCACCTGTATTCACAATGGTATCTATAATGATAAAGGAGTCAGAGAATGGAGAATCTCCTAGAAGGTCATGGGCCATTTAGCCTCGTGAACATTGTGGTGAACAAGAAGAGACCTTTCCTCAAACAAAGTGGAAGGCAAGGACCAACATTTGAAGTTGTCCTCTGACTTCCACACATGAGCAGTAGTGCATGCAAGCACATACACATACACACAAACACAGAAAGCATAGAATATGGCAAAGTGTAAAAACCATGATGAGCCAAGCTATTGAAAAGATAATGAGTGAATCCAGCTTATATAGAGTCCTCATTGTTGATTTGAGGGAGCAAGGAAACTTTCTGGAAAGACTTATGGCAATATTGCAGTTTGTGTAAGTGAATTTATTGTTATAGCTTTTTATTCTATTTTTAAAGCAAAAATTATCTATTACAAACATGGTTGAGCAAATCTCTCTGGCCTGTGGTTTAATGTTTTTAGGGTAGATGCCCAGTAAGGAAATAACTGGGTCTGTTGGTATCTCTATAGTCAGCTTTTTCAGGAGTCTCCATATTCCTTTCCAAAGTGATTGTACCAACATACATTCCCAACAACAGTGGATGAATTTTCCTAATTCTCCACATCCTTGCCAGAATTTATTTTCACTTGATTTTTGATGTTTGCTATCCTTACTGGAGTAAGGTGGAATCACATAGTTGTTTTAATTTGCATTTCCCTGATGATTAGGATAATGAACATTTTCTTAAGTGTGTGTTTGCCATTTATATTTCTTCCTCTGTGAACCGCCTGTTAAGCTCTTTGCCACATTTTGTGAGTGGGGTGTTTGACTTTTTACTGTTTAGGTTTTTAAGTTCTTTGTAGATTCTAGAGATTAGGCCTATGTCAGTTGGATAGTCAGCAAATATTTTCTCCCACTCTGTGGGTAATGTATTGGTTTTGCTTATTGTATGCTTGTCTGTAAAGAAACTCTCCAGCTTCATGTGATCCCCTTGGTTGAGTGACTGTTTAAGATTGTGAGCTACTGGGGTTTTGTTCAGGAAGTCTTTTTCCATTCCTATATCATGGAAAGTTCTTCCTATATTTTGTTCCAGTAGTAGACAAGTTTCTGGTCTTATATTGAGGTCTTTGATCCATTTGGACTTGAGTGTAGTATGTGGCAAAATGTATGGATCAAGTTTCAATTTCCTGCATGCGGTTATCCAGTTTGTCCAGCACCATTTGTTGAAGATGCTATCTTTTTTCCAGCCTATATTGTTAGGGACTTTTCAAATATCAAGTAGCTACAGTTGCTTGACCCAAAGTCCAGGTCATCAAGTCTATCCCATTGGTCTACACTCCTGTTTTTATGCCAGTACCATGCTTTTTTTATTACCATGGCTTTGTAATATAGCTTTAGATCAGGTATGGTGATGCCTCCAGAAGTATTTCTTTGGCTGAGGATATGTTTGGATATGCGAGGCCTTCTGCCTTTCCATATGAAATTTAAGATCGTTTTTTCTATGTCTGTGAAGAAAACTGGTGGGGGTTTTAACTGGAATTTTATTAAATCAGTAAATTGCCTTTGGTAGGATTGTCATCTTCACAAAGGTATATCTGCCTATCCAGGAGCATGGGAGGTCTTTCCATTTTCTCAAGTCCTCCTCAATTTCTTTTTTGAGTGTTTATATGTTTGGTTGCATAGATCTTTCACTTCTTTGGTTAACATTATTCCAAAGTAGTTTATTTTATTTTTGTTGCTATTAGAAATGGGAGCATGTCCCTTATTTCTTTCTCTATACCTTGGTCACTTGCATATAAAAAGGCTACTGATTTTTGTGCATTGATTTTGTATCCTGCTACTTTGCTATAGGAGTTACTTACCTTCAGGAATTCTGGGATGGAGTCTCTTGGGTAGTTTACATATACAATCATGTCATCAGCGAATAGGGCTAACTTAACTTCTTCCTTTCAAAATTGCATCCCTTTTATTTCTGTCTCCTGTCTTACTGCTTGAGCTAGGACTTCCAGTACTATATTGAAGAGCAGAGGTGAGAGTGGACAACCCTGTTTTGTTCCTGATCTCAATGGGAATTCCGCCAGTCTCTCTCCACTAAGTATTATTTGAGCCTTGGGAGCTTTGTATATTGCCTTTATTATGTTAAGATATGAACCAACCATGCCAATTCTCCAATGTTTTGATCATAAAGTGATGTTGTATCTTGTCAAAGGCCTTTTCTGCATCTATCAAAATGATCATGTGGCTTTTGTGTTTAACCTTGTTTTTGTGGTGTATTACATTGACAGATTTCCAACCTGTGTTCCTGGGATGAATCCCACTTGATCAAGGTAGATAATGCTTTTGATGTGTTGTTGGATTGTGTTTGTGAGGATTTTGTTTAGGATCTTTGCATCTAAGTTCATCAGGGAAATAGGCTGTTAGTTTTGTTTTCTTGTGGTATCTCTGCCTGGTTTTGGAATTAAGGTAATACTAGCTTCATAAAAGTAGTTGGGTAGCTTTCCCTGTTCTCCAGTTGTGTGGTACAGTTTGAGGAAGATTGGTTTGAGTTCTCCCATGAAGGTTTGATAGAATTCAGCTGAGTTTCTACCCTCCACAAGGCTGACTGTATTCTTGAGAGCTTCTATAGACTTTTGGACTTGTTGAATTAGGTTTGCATTTTCTACTACTTTTCTATGTATAATTTCCATCCCTCTGTCAAGCTCCCTTTTCACATCATTTTCTGATTTTCTTGATGCTTCTTGTAATTCATCCTTGCATTTCTTTATGTCTTCATTTAGCATCGCCAGCTGATTTTTGAGGTCCTCTTTTTTTTCACTCTCTCTTGTATCTCTTAACTGTCTTTAAACGCCTTCCATTTTATCTGTTAGGTCTAATCTAGTGGTGGCAGCATCCACATGATTATTGGTCCTTTGTTGCTTTTCTGCAAGTTCTACCAGTAGCATGGTCAGGGTTCCATTGCTCATAGCTTTATTTTGGTGTTCTGATCCTCATGTTTCTTCTATGTTTTGATTAGAAATGTTCATTGTAGGACTTGGTGATCTAACTGGGTTTTCTTGCATTTGATTTTTCATGTTATTTCTTTTGCACTGTGGACTGCCCATTGCAGTGTGTGGGCAAATAGGCGGGTGGATCAACCTGGGCTCAAGCACAGTGGGAAGCTGCAGCAGCCCAAGGCAGTTGATAAGCAGTCTGGGCTTTGGCTCTCACTTGCCAAAGCTGCATGATCTCCTGCCTGTCTGGGTCACTGATGTTTCCTGAGCTCTCACATGGTAGTGCACCAGTGCTGCCTGTGCTCACCCTAGGAGTGACACTGAGGCACCAAACACTGAAGCAGCCCAAACTCTGGTGTGGGGGAACACTGGGACCCAGAATCAGTTTGTGCTCCCCTGCAATAGGAAAATGGTGATTGGCCAGCATGGCAGACAGGCAGAGGCTGGCACCTGAGCTGGCACAAGGAACAGAGAGATACCCTGAGCTCATGTGGGCAGTTGCAATGGGCCTGAGCTCTCATGTGAATGTGTGGTGGCTGGAGCAGTAAGTGAGCAAGTGGGCTGAGCAGGGTAACCTGGCACAAGCAGGAGTCATGCTGGCAATCCACTGCACGTTTGGCAGGCAAACTGATCAAAGGAGCCTGAACTCCAATGGGCCAGCAGGCATAGCCTGGCCAAGGTGACTCGTGGGCAGCGATAGCAGGGCAATCGCCCCTGTGCAGTGTGGCAAGTGGAACTATGTTGGCCTGGGACCTTTTCCTACAGTAAATGCAGGAGTTTCCTGAAGGTGGAACTGTGGGTATGGAGGCTGCTTTGGGGGAGGGGTAGGCTACCCACAAGTGAGGGAATCACCGATTCCCTGTTTTTACCCTGTGTGCCCTCCCACTGGCAATCTATGGAGATTGCTCTCCCCTAAAAGACCCAGTGAACCCTTAATGTCTTGCCTTTCTTTCCCAGTTATGTGCAGCGCAGTTAAGCTGTAGCCATCTTGGCCCCTCTCTGCACCTTTTCTGAAGTGTCTTCCTTGTTGGGGATGCAGGTCAACCCCATGGGGATTGTGGGTCATGCATTGTTTTGGGGAGAGGCAAGGTCTCTGTGCAAGATGTCCCAACCTATGGCTCTAACATTCTTTCTGGCCCCTCATTTGCAAAATTCCCTGAGCCATGCTGGGAGAATTTTAAGTCTACTTCAGTGATGGGCACTTAAGAGCATCTGGATCTCTGGTGTGGTAAGTGTTGAGTGTACACAGTATCATTCTCCGTCACCTTTGTGCTGATATCAACTTACCTAAGAAAGGAGCATGTTTATTCATTTTCCCAAATCCTTTGTGGTTTCACCTTGGGCCATTTGGACTGCACTGGTTCATTTCTCTCATCAGGTCCAGTTCCCATCTGAAAAAAAGAAGCAGATTCTCCAATGGAGAGTGAAGTTAGTGCCAGTTAAATGGGATAATCACTATAGTCTATGGAGGTGGGAGCTTGACAATGGAAAGCAGAATCATTATCTGGATATGATTCTGACTTGGTCCCCAGTTCCAGATACAGTTTCCTTTTCAGTGATCAGACCTTTTAGCCAATCCAAGAGCAGTTGGTTATGCACCATGTCTGTGTGCCATTATTGCACTTGTGTGAGCATCACATCAAGTTTTTTGCTTCTGAGTCACAGACTTTGAGTTGCTTGGACAGATGTTGGCCACTTTCTCCCAGTAGCTCATGTAGGACTTCCAGCACTACACAAGCCAAAATTGTCTGAGGACTGGCTCTCCTCTGGTTCCAACCAGGATTCTCCATGGTCCATGCCAACAGCATTTGGTGTCTTTAGCCATAGGGTTTTACCATTAACCTTTAGTGAGGAACCACATACTCTGACAAAAGTCTCTTATTTGTTTTGGGAGACCTAGTAGGTCTCTCTGATCAAAAGCTCATTGTGAATGTAGAACTCATCCTAGCACAGGGAATTATAGGAAGTGCCAAGAGAAAAGAAAGCCTGAGAAGAAAGAGAAACAGAAGAAATTTGCGGTTCGGTTTTATCTCACTTTCTCCAGGGCCTTTTGGTTAAGGTGCTCCCTCTTAGGTCTTCTTGAGGGTTCGACCTTTTAGTCTGACTTCCAAGATATAGTATTCTATGGTACCAGATCAATTTGGGTTCAATTTTGTATCCCCCCCATGCCCTTACCCTTACCCCACGTCCTACCCTCCTTATTGTCCAAGCCTCAAGATGCTATACAGTTATGTCAGCAACTTGGGCTGATCCAGGTCAGGAATTGCAGATGAGTGAGAACATGCAATGGTTGTCTTTCTGTGATTGTGTGATTTCCCTTAGAATGATCTGTTCCAAATTCAAACCATTTTTCTACAAATTTCAATGTGTCATTTTTTTCTTACTGCTGAGTAGAATTTTATCATATAGATATACCACATTCTTGGTAATCTATTCATCCAATGAGGGGCACCTGGGTTAATTCCAGTTTTTAGCTATTATACATTGAGCAGCTAGAAACATGGTTGATCAAATATCTCTGAACGGAGATGTGGAGATTTTAGGTTAAATGCCCAGTAAGGGAATAACAGGACTTGCTGGTAACTTTATATTCCTTTTCAGAAGTCTCCAAATTGATTTTCACAGTGGTTGTACCAACTTACATTGCCACCAACAGTAAATAAGTGTTCATATTTTTTATACACCCTTGCCAACATTTGTTTTCATTTGATTTTTTTTTTAAATGCTTGCTATCCTTACTGGGTAAGGTGAAATCTCATAGTTGTTTTAATTTTCATTTCCCTAATGGTTAGGAATGTTGGACATCTTTTGTTGTTGTTGTTCTTGTTTGTTTTTTTGAGATAGGGTCTCACTCTAGCCCAGGATAACCTGGAATTCACTATGTAGTCTCACAGTGACCTCAAACTCACAGCGATCCTCCTACCTCTGCCTCTTGAGTGTTGGGATTAAGGCATGCACCACCATGCCTGGCTTGAACATCTTTTTTAAAAAAAGTTTTTATCAATTAGTTTTATACTCAGTGAATACAGTCAGATTGGTAACATATCTTCTTAAGTGTGTGTTAGCCATTTGTAATTATTCCTCTGAGAATTCCCTATTTAGTTCTCTGCCCAACTTTTTGGGTGGGTGGTTTGGTTTTTCATTGTGCAGTTTTTGAGTTCTTTGTAGATTCCATATATTAAGTTTCTGCCAGTGGCATAGCTGGCAAAGATTTTCTCCCATTCAGTGGGTAACTTATTGGCTCTGCTTATGGTTTGTTTATCTGTGCAAAAGCTTATTAGCCTCATGAGATCCCATTGGTTGAGTGCTTGCTTAACTTCCTTGGCTACTGGGGTTATGTTCAGGAAGTCCTATATCATGGTAAATGCTTTGTATGTTTCTTCCAGTAGTTGAAGAGTTTCAGGTCTTATAATGATGTCTGTAATCCATTTGGACTTGATTTTTTGTGTATGGCAAAATGAGTGGTTCTAATTTCATTTATCTACATATGATCATCCCATTTGTTCAATAACATTTGTTGAAGATGTTTTCTTTTTTGTCAAAGATCAAGAAGCTGTAGTTGATTGTCCTAAGGTCTCGGTCTTCAATTCTTCTCCATTGCTTTATACTTTTGTTTTAATGCCAGTAATATTTTTGTCACTATGACTTTATAATATAGCTATAGATCAGGTATGGTGATACCACCAGAAATGTTTCTTTTGCTGAGGATATGTTTGGATATCTGAGGACTTCTGCCATTCCATATGAATTTTGAGAACTTTTTTTTTCAATCTCTGTGAGGAATACTGCTGGTATTTTTATTGGTATTGTGTTAACTCACTCTATTGCTTTTGGTGGAATTGCCATTTTCACAATATTAACTCTACCTATCCAGGAACATGGAGGTCATTCCATCTTCTCAAATCCTCCTCTATTTCTTTCTTGAGTGTTTTAATGTTTTCATTGTATTGTTCCTTCACTTATTTGTTAGTGTTATTCCAAGGTATTTTGTTGTTGTTGTTGCTATTGAAAATTGGACAGCATCACTGATTTCTTTCTCTGTCTTTGTTTCTTTTGCATGTAGAAAAGCTCCTGATTTAAGTGCATTAATTTTGTATTCTGCCACTTTGCTGAAGGAATTTATCACCTTTAGAAATTTTGGGATGGAGACTTTCATTCATGTCTCTTATATATAGGATGATATCATCTTCAAATAGAGTTAACTTTCCAATTTGAATCCCTTTAATTTCTTTCTCCTGTCTTATTTCTTGGGCTAATACTTCTAGTACTATGTTGAAGAGCAGTGTTGAGAGTGGGCATCCCTGTCATGTTCCTGATCTCAGTGGGAACTCCTTGAGGTTTTCCATATTAAGTATTATTTGGGCTTTGGGAGCTTTATATATAGCCTTTATTGTGTTGAGATATAAATCCTCCATGCCTATTCTTTCCAGTGTTTTGATCATGAAGTGGCATTGTATTTTGTCAAAGGCCTTATTCCACAGCTCACACAGGGGCCACGCCTCCCTGAGCAAGGCACAATGGGACCTACCTATACTAGGGGACTACAAGGAGCAAAGGAACAGGGATCTGGCTTACTTTTTGCTGTGCCCTCCAGGACACAGACCAGGGCAGGCAATCCAGACTGGGGAGGTGGGAGGATCCCAGAGGTCTGGTCTACTCACTGTAGATAGTGACACCTGCCCACATATTGTCCAGGGAAGGAATTCTGAACAGGGAGGAGGGAGGAGCCCTGAAATGTGTCTGGCCTACTCCCTCCAGAACACTGAGCCTACCCACACACTGTCTGAGTGAGGAACTCTTGCTTTTTATTCTTGATCTAAACTTCACACTTATTGTTCCTTCATCCTGAGGAATTTCTTTATATCATGAATTTTGTTATTGAATATATCATATACTTCCATGCATTACTAATTGGTTTGGTTGGTTTCTTCCTTTGAAATTTCACTAACTTATCCTGTTTAGCCTCATTTACTTTCCTCCATTCAGAGGACTCTCTTCACATGCCACAAGTAGTAAACAAATGTCTGGAGATTGACTGACATCACTGATGGGTGCCTACATATTGTATACCCAAATATCCACATAGTGTATACCAATGACTGTTCTTTTAGAGATGAACAATATAACTGTGAGATTTACTGCTGATTTAAACTACTATTTGGGGAAGTTTACATGTTGCTTCTGAAGAAACTGATTATGTATTCTATCTAAATAAAATGAACATCTGTGCAAATGAAAAGAAAGCAAACAATACTGATAAGTTTCATCCTAATTGCCCCTAATGCCTCCACCATATTTCAGTTCAGCTCTTCTGTCATGGAAAACTATCTTACATTTCCTTTATTAATGATTGTCTGGCTTAGTTTAACTCAAAGTTAACAGATGTAGTGTCCATGACATGGCCATAGCTTGCTTGGTGTTTTCTTGAGCAAACTACTCATACTAATTCTGAATTCCACCTTCCATAAATAAGAGTATTTTCAGCTGTAGCTTTAGGTGAGTTCCTGTGGTCTAATGGTATAGACTTATCAAAGACTGATATCCCAAATTAATATAATGATTAATATAATTATTGTGTGATATTTAAGGCTAATCATTAAAATTGGCCTTATATAATCTAGCAATTATATAAATCTGGTTCATAGAGATAAGCTTGGGTTCCTCATATCATAACAATTATTAATACTGTTAAGTATTTTTGTCACATAATATTTTGCTTAGAGTAGGAAATTTGAGAAGGAGTAATTTTGTCCTTCTCAACTATGATCATCATAGTTGGTATAAGGATATTATAATTTCATGCATCCTTTCTTTTAGTACTCATTGTTACAGTGGTTCCTTTTTCCTACCCATCTCCTAGAAGGCATTATGGAGCTGCAGTTAATAGAAATTTGACTTATAATGATGCCTTATGTGGTTATTTTGGGGAAAAAAATGATTCCTCTCCCATACATCTTCCAAATAAAGTCTACATTTTTGTATAGGGATTCAAAGTTTGTCCTAACCAACCTGACTCTCACTATTACTCTGCCCTGTTATGTTATCTGTCAAATGGTTGGAAAAGTTGTTAATAATGTTCACAGTTTTCTTGTTTCTGAACTCTTTAGTCAGTTCTGCATAATTCCATGTTGAAATTCAGCACTTCTTAAAGTAATATATCATCTCCAAAATCTCTGTGGTCCTCCCATTGCAGAACGATGTCCTCTCCTAAACTTCTGCAACTCTCCACATTCATTTTTGTGTACCAAGTTTTCTTAAGGCATTCCTTCTCTTTCATAATATCCTATGTTTTGATGATTTAGAGAGAGGCTTTCTTTGTCTTTTATTGTCTGTTTCCATCTCTGTTGACCAATTTGTGAGATTCTTAGGTTCTTTTACTTATTACATAAACAAAGTATCCAGTAGGTTTACTTAAAAATATGAAATAGTTCATAAAGAGTAGCTTAATTAAATTGAATTGTTAGTCCATATCTTTAGATATGAATATTAAACGGAATCTTTTGTGGAACGTAGCAAAGTTTAAAGAATAACTCTCCTCCAATGTCAGTGTTCTGAAAAAGAGCCTCTAAATATGACTGGAAAGGAGAAGTCAAGATTTTCGGCTAATAAATGCTGGTAAAGAAATTATTACAAGAAATCAGTAGCCTGATATAACAGATATGTGGAATCATGTAATACTCTATGAAGATAAATCCTTGTTTTGTGTTAGGCAGACAGGACACATAGTTAAGGCTTATTTATCATAAAAAGAAAGCCCAGAATTTGGACAGGTTTTCAAAACAGACAAGCTAAATCCCGTAGATTTGAGATAAAGCCTTGTATTATTCATTTTTCTTAGCCTTTGTTTAGGAAAATAAGGTCAATTATGAACAAATATTTTTCAAACAAATAATGAGGAAGAAATAAAAGTTTAATATTTTCAAGTAATATCATGAGCAGCTTTCTCCTGTCATTATTATAACACAGAGTGATATTCTTTGAGTCATGTCTTAGTATTCAGAGTCCTGTCCATGAAAAGAAATCAGTGTTAGGGTGAATAGGGTGAACACAGTTGTGGAATCGACTCTTTAAGTCTTTAAAGTTTCTGTCCATTTATTTTTATTTCTCTTGCTATTTCATTCACATTATTCACTTTGTTTTTTTTTTAGATTACTAAAACGAGAAGAAGGTTTCACATTTATTCCTCGGTCCCGTGAAGAGCTTCCAGACAACTTTCCAAAGGAAATCCCTGGTGTCTGCTACTTCCTGGAACTAAGGACTGGTCCAAAGCAGCCGAAGCCTTCTCTGTCTTCATCAAGAATAAAAAAGGTTTCCTACAACATTGGCACCATGTTCCTTCGGGAGACCAGCCTCTGAGACCTGCTATAGATCAAAGACTCCTCCAAAAAGCACAAGCCCAGAACATGGGTCTCGACAGGAGTGTAGGAAAAGATGCTTCTCTTCCAATTTGTTGTTGAGAACAAGCAGTGGAATCTGTGGTAATGTCAGGCAATAATCCTTAGAAAGGTGGGTGACTGCTGTTAATTAAAAAAAAAAACTGGAGGGTGGGGGGGGGAATATAAGATGAATCCATCCATCTGAGTGGTTTTGGTCATATATATTATAACATATATATATGTATGTATACATATATATATATATGTATACATATATATATATGTATGTATGTATGTATGTATTTTAATTACAAGTACAGGTCCACTTTCAAAACTAGCCAATAAATAGCCTCTGTTTTCTTGTTTGTCACCCATATAGATATCTTTCCTTCCATATTTGTACCACTTTTTTTGAGCCAGTTTTGAGTATATATTCCTACATTTAGTGAACTGATAGGTGAGGGATATTTTCTAATTTCCTTTTTTCTGAACAGACATTTCATACATATATCATGGTGACGTGGTAGACTTCCAAGCAGGAAGAACTATAACTTCAGCAAAAATATTTTAGGGATATTACCTATTTTTATACATATCTCTTCTAAACAATTGCATTTCACACAACATAATTAGATTTCCAGACTCTGCTACTATATTGATGGCATATTATATGATGCTAGCCTACTAATCTAATATAGTTTCATTTATTTAGGAAAATTAGTGCTTGGACTTGGAGTACCTATAACCAAGGCTTTCAGCTGCTGAGGAAGCATTTTATGTCTGCTTTGTAAACACATTTATTAGATTTAATTAATGTCGCATGGACTACAAAGGAAATGGAAATTTCTAGTAGTAGCTATATCTGCACAAAGATTAAGGAAAGATCTTTTCCCATCTTCTAGCACATATAAGTTAGAACAAAATGCTCTGCTACTTTGGACCCTTACCAGTTAGAATTTATAATTAATAAGTAGTGTTTGCAACTTTAAACTGCATTCTAGTAAATAGCATCCTGTGTCAATGCTTCCTGTCTCTCTCCTACTGTTACCTTCCAAGAACTGACTACAATTCTCAGAAGCAAATTTCTGAAACTTGTATTACTGACAAAGAGGTGTCAGGGCATTTTCCAAGAATAATTTTTATTACAAAACAAGGGAAACCCTGAATTTTATGGCTCTGAGATTTTTCAAAAGTCTGTTGTTAAGCAATTTGACTGATGCGGCTTTTAATTCAGTAAATCACTTCATCAATAAGAGTAGGTCAGCCCTTCAGAACTAGTAGTCACCCTATATAGTGAGATGTTTCCATTGCATGTGCAACTAAAATAAAATACTTGTTTTGAGTAATCAACACTGCATGAAAATATTATTATGGGCTCACACTCAAATTAGGAGTACAGTGTGTCTGAGTTTTTCTATTTGGGATCAGATATAAAGCCTAAATTTCTATCGAGTTTAATGACCTGGAAATGTTTGCTATCTTGAAACCCTAGAGTGGCCATTCTCTTACTCTTATATGTATACTCATTGGCACCTATGTCTACTAAATATATTTCTTTGCCATTCTGGAATTTTGACTATATTATTTTATTAAGGCACACCTCAGCAAAGGTGTACATTAAGTAATTTCCAATGTAGTCTGTGGGGGTTAATTAATGTTTTTAAGTTCTCTAAATTTGTAACTAGAAAAAATTATTAATATATTGCAAAGAACTTGTAATTGTGATGTCTTTTACAATTTGAGTTTTTCTGTGCAGAATCCAGCACATAGACCCTCAGCTCTCTAAGTCCTTCCTGTACTCTCTTAACTGAGACTAGGTCTCTGTTTTAACTCCATGGCTAGAGGGGCAGGATATCCACTAGAGGCTGGGCTGAGGCTGGGGTACTGTCATGAAGACAATTATACAGAAATGTGTCCAGGTGACTGTGATATGAACCCAGCTCTTTCACAATGGATAGGAGGTGGTTTCCAGGGAGTGTGGATAGAATAACCGAGAAGCATCTTAGTCCCCATGCAGATGTTAGAAAATATCTGTCCAACACTGGGGGTTTCCTTACAGCAGAGTGTGAGGAAAGAGCCATACTCATTGAGATCATTTATGTCTATTTTGTGTAATAACTTAATGTCTATTATGACATAGTTAATTAATACACACTTGATAAAGAATATGTTCTATAACCATAAAACTTAAAAAAAAAAACTCCCAGGATTCATACAATCTATTTCTTGCATTTTGTAAAGATTCATCTCAGTAACAATTCTAGCACATAGTTATTTTCTGTGCACTTAAGAAAATCTATTTTAAAAAATATGTATTTTAAAACCATCAGTAATTGGTGATAGGGCTCAAGTGAATATACTCTCAGTTTATTAAAATAATCATGAATTCTGTATTAGTTTATATTGTTTTATGTAGAGAGGAAATAGCCATTTATACGCACAAATTTCACATTAAAGAACATGCCAGAAATGTATTATACAATAACAGACAGTATTTAAACTATTTTGTTCAAGCACTATAATCTAAATATATTGTCTGAGGAAACAGCCTAATCTGTTATCATCTTTCCCAACCTACTATAGTTGACAACTACAATTACACTGTTAGTATATATGTTATATATGTTTGCAAGGTACTTCTAAAATGCTTTTTTCATTCTGGTATGGTTGCAAAAAATTGAATCTGTGAAGAGGCATTGCATTTGTATTTGTCTTTCACAATGCAGCCCATACGCCCTACCTTAGTAACTATAACAATGAGGTGGTAGTTGGTCTTTTTTAAACTATTATTTATATTCATTCTCATTTACATACAACTCTTAGGAACAACATGCACTTTAGTATGGAAGATTAATAATCATTTAAATGCTATCCTGCTGGAAAGCAAGTGATCTTAAATTGGTGTAATGTGGTTAACCCACTCTAAAAGGAATGACTTAAAGTATAACTTGGCATTTATAGAACCCCTGTCTTAATAGTTTTTGCTTATCTATATTAGAGAGGACTTTTTGTAACTATCCAACAAGTATCATCACTTCCCAATGATAACAGAATAATTTTGAAGTCAGAAAACTACCATGTACAAATAAATTAATAAGCTAACCAAGAATAATGCACAAATATGTACTCAAATCTTTTTGCCTAGGTCTGTTTGTGGACGTTATTAAATAGGTGTCCATGGTCATAAAAAAAAAAAAAAGAATATGTCTTTGAAACCCAGTTGGGTTTCCTAGCTGTGCAATGCAGTGAAGGCTACCTGTGACTCAACTGTCTGAAATCTGCCTCTCTATTCATCTTTTCTATTATATTTTAGATTATTTTGGGTTTGCCTTTCAATGCCTGATTAACTGTGAAGTTCAGGGAACCATGACAAATGACTCTGAGATAAAACCCAAGACCTAGGACTGAAAAATGGGCTGAAGATTCAGCACTTTGTGTGTTCACTCTCATGGTTTCACAATTCTTTCTTATTCTGTGACAATAGTGTCAAGGAACAGTATCACAATGGGAAAGAGGAAAAGTCTGTGCCAATTCGTGAAAAGCAAAGCAAAAAATTGGACAATTGCAACTTAACAAAATCCTCTTTATAACTGTAGCCTGGCTTTTAAATTTGCAAACTCTTTGAAAGAATTCCAGCAATAAAGCAAAAGTAAATCTATAGAAATAAAAAGGTAAAGTCACAAAGATTTTTCAAAACTACCAACCTCTGTGTTCTGTACAGAATTTTGTTGCTACTGAGTGAAGTACTACTAGGTCTGAAGCTATGAAGTACTAAGAGGGACTTCAAGACTGTGGCCATCATTCAGTAGGATTGTTGAAAGCTCCTTGGGTTCTTGACTAGCTAAAGCAAGTGTTGTAGATGGTTTGGGTTCTTGAGTGGCTAAGACAGGTGTTCTGAATGGTTAGGACAAGTTATAACAAGCAAGTGTTATATAGAAAGTCAGCCTAGATATGACTTTCTGTCTTGTCATTTCCTTGAGGAAGGCACTGATTAACTTTAACACTCGCTTCCCCCACGATATCATTAGGAATGATCTCACCTCTTGAAGCCCAACACACTAGCCAAACATTATTCACTCTTCACTTCTGTACTAGACATGTCCTCAAAAGAGTTGCTTGTGCCTGGTCCAGGTAGATGAATCCCTATATTATGGGGCTCACATAACAATGGCTAACCTTGTAGGCCTGTGGTGGTATTGCTGATGCTGTACTTTCTTATACTCTTTCTTTAATATATAATATAAGTCCAAGCACATGACTTCTATGACTTTTCTTTTGGAATTAATTATACATGACAACGTATAATTGGGTGACACCAAATGCTATTCTGCTAGAAAGTCTAGAAACTGAAGTCCTTGAACCAATCTCCCATCTTAGCTTATTTACTTCTGTTATTATAGTCCTACAACTATAAAATAATGTCATTTTAGAGGCTTCTGTAAGTCATCCTTATGAGAGATAACTCCAAGACACCTTATGCAATTTAATATAGTCCAGTCGGCATGATGGTTTTATGGGCAACTCTTATGAGAAGACACCTAACTCACAACCAACTGGTTTAACTTACACATAAGTTTTGTCAACATGACAGAAGAAGCTTTGTTGTTACCTGGTAAAGTGACCTAGAATTGATTCAGTTTCAGCATCCTCATGGTGGTGAATGAAGAGCAGATACTGATATTATATCCAAATTAACATAATTTTTTCAGAATATGTAGAGATAGTGGGCAAAATTCCTTCCTCACACTTGATTCAAACAATTGAAACTTAAATTTTATGACTGGCCACCTTTTTGTTCCCTTTCCTTTCATTAAAATAAAATCATTATTGCATTTCTAACACAGGAAGAAAATCACTAGTTTCATCCTATAAAATAGTTTTTTTGTAAAATAATGAATGTTCTTAACTTGTGTATGCACATGTGTTTATTGGATAGAGTCTATATGACTAAAAGGAATGACATTTTACTAGAGGACTTGGACATGAAAAGAACTAATGTTTTTATTTGTTCTAACATGTTGTGAACAGATTATACATAGTTTGAGTCAAACACGTCATTGCTTTTCCATTCTTTTTAAGAAATGGCCCAGCTCAATGGTTCAGTTGACCTGCTTGGAAGTGTCTGGCTGGGTCCATAAGAATAGCCAAAGGATTTTTAAGAATACAAATTCCTGGGTTTTTCCTTCACAGACTTAATTCAGCAGGTCTTAGGTAGAGCCCAGGAAATTATATTTAAAAAATAACTCTAGGTCATGTGGACATCCAGAAAGATATGATAATGATTAAAGTATGCAAAGAATTCAACTTACTAGAATGCAATAAAAGTTGACTGATACAGCAATAGATTGTTTCATATACCATTATTTTGAAATTTTAAGCACTCTGGGCTTCAAATTATGTTTTTGTTTATAAATTTTAATTTCCTATTTGGTTTCAAATTTATAACCTGGTTTTTGAGCATGAGTCTTTAGAGTGATTAGAGACAGAAATCAACAATGATAAGCTTGAGGAATGAATATTGTTTACTATAGGGCTATTAGGCATATTAGATGTTTTTGAGTTACTGCCAGAGCTGTGCAGTACATTACATTTGCTGATTCTCACCACCAGGGTATACACTATGAACTTGAGGACACAGAAGCAAATGTTGAAATGGCAGCCTTACTTCTGAAAACTTTGATCTTCATGTTATGGAAAGACACCAATGTAATATGCAGTCTCACTTCGTACTTTTCACATTGTACACCCGTGTAAGTGACTTCTTAGCAATACTTTATAAAACCCTTTCAAGCAATAATTCAAGCCATGGTTGATGATGCCATATATAACTTGCACTTTCGTGCACTTCATTAAACATTTGGGGAAATATAGGCATGTTTTATAAAAGCAATAATATAGGTGGAATGGACTTTTTAAAGATACTCCCTATTTTGTATCAAAAATGAGCAGTAAATGATGAAAATATTTGAGCAAATAGCATACCCAATCCATACCCAACCTTATTCATTTGTAGACATGCAAGTATTATGTTTCCACCAGACTAGCATATGATTTTAAAATATCTTATGATTTCTATTTCCCTCAAAGAGATTCATGTTTCTAAGATTGCCCAAACTTTGTATTCTTGTGGTATATATCAGTTATGAACAAATTAAGGATGAATGAATTGGGAGCTGTAGTCTGGAAGAGATGACAGAGAGAGACTAGCAGGAATATTCGTGGGTCTTGGGACAAATTAATTCAAATGCTGGTTTGGTAAGATCTTAAAAGATTGAAGAAAAAAGAGATGTGTGACTATTCCCAGTAAGAGTTCCCAAATGTTTAGTAAATGTAGTAATATTTTGATTTTAGAATATGATTCAATGGAAGTTATCATAGTTTAATTATCAATTTCCAAAAAATGCATGGTAATATTGAAGTGACACTAAGTCTTACAAATTTCCAACTGAAGAATTCATGTATTAATTTCCTGAAACTGTAATCTTAACCAAACAGTCAATTAATAGTTATACTTACTTGCACATCGTTTATATTAGTGTGTTAGGGTTACAGGTAAAGACAGCTAACCAACCTACATTATAAGAAACAATGTCTAAACATCAAGTTATTATTAATCATATGAGCCTGAACCCTCAGCATCTAAATACATGCTGCTCTTATTAGTGTCTCTCCTCTAATGTATCTGATCATTGTTATAATGGTGAGTTTGTTTGCTTATCTTACCTTTACTTTTCCATTAGCCATACAAAAATTCAACATGCTCCTGTAACCATTTGATAAACAACACTATCACAATCAGACACAATTGCTAAATCACCACATTTATCTTTTCTTACTTATTGCATGCTTGAATCCTTAATATATCAGTTTATTTAAGTGTGACTAAATAATGGAAGCACTTAATTTAAACCTATGATATTAACTGAATTTATTATTCATTGTGGTTAATGCAGCTAGTTTCCAATAAGATCATTTTTAATAATAGACCAAAGCAGTATTGTTTATTATTTGATAGCACGAGAGGTTGGAGGGAGAGAGAGGATGAATGACAAGCTTGTTTATGTTTTGGATTCTCTGTCTCTCTATCTCTCTCACTTGCAAACCAGTCATTTATTACCAGTCTTCCTTGGTGGCCTTTTTACTATTCGGAGATAAAGAAGTGATTCCTTTAAACACATGCTACTATGGTTTATAAAATGTTATTAAGTCAGTATAGGACAAAGAAGTAGTAACTGGAATAAAAACAGAAATGTGCAAAATTTCTCTTTCCTATCCCCTCACTTTCTCACAACAGTCCCTTGCATCCTGCTGCCTGTCAATTATCCAATATGGGACAAGAGGCCTGATGTACAGGGTAGATTGAGAGGGGATGTTAGAAGATATTGAGCAAAGAGATTTGATTCTCCCTCCCACCAAAGGTATAGATACTCTTGAAGTAAAAGCAGCTTTCACTGTAGACACTTCTGATATAGTGAAAACCAAATAATTTATTTGACTAGCTTGTACTCTTGTTTTAAAAAAGAAAAGAGAAAAACACAAAATGAAAAAAAGGTAAAAACAAAATTCCCCACCAGCCATGTTCAGACACATAAGGAAGAAGCACCAGCTTTATAGCAGCTATACCTCTCCAGGAGACACTCACAGAGCTATAAATAACTGCTCTCTGAAGGTGACAGATAGAACTAATCTGGGTTACAATGATAAAGGTAAATTAAAGTGTCAGTACATCTGGATTCCAGGAACAAAGAAGGCCAAATACCAGCTCTGCCATATATTAATAAAAGCCAGCTAAAAGTAGCACAAAAGAAAATATTCAGTGGGCAAATGATATTAAAACAAAATATTTTCCTTTTTACAAATGCTTGGCAGAGCTAACATTCAGTGAAGACTATTTGGTATTATGTATTATTTTTTCCTGATGTTATAGACATTGCATCATTTGCTTACTGGAACGTTTAATCACAAAGACTAGGAAATATTTTATAGCCTACAGCCTCTAATGTCATTTCTGAACCTATATCATATTCCATATTCTTATTTGGACTCTTCTCAAATTGAGCTTTGTTTTCTAACAAAGCAAGTTCTTAACTTCAGAAAAGAAAATGCCTAGTTCCATTTCTCTTCTGCAGTGTTTCAGGTTGCCAGAGCTGTCAGGAGGACCCTTGTAGCATTTGATGATGTTCTGTGAGAAAGATGAAGTCTCTGTCTTTCAATATTAAAAGTAGTCAGATAATCACTCAACAGTGGGAAGTTTTTTTCAATTTGTATTTAACCAGTTAATTTATGTGTAATTTATTTAGAACACAAGATGTAAGATGAGTAAACAATGTCTCATCCAAATTTTAACCAGAATTATCAGTTTTTGAAATAATTCAAGATAAAGATTTATTGTGCTCAATTTACTACTATCTAAAACCCAGTCTTAGATTTAAAATGAAATTAATAAATGCATCAATTCTCAAGTTTTAGGTGATACCACCTAATTGTTATACTCTATTCTAACTATTCCATTTCAATAAGTTTTTGCCTTCATGTTTTCCATTTGTTACAAAACAGAACATGTAGAAAATGTCATAAATAAGATCAACTTACAAATTGTAGCATTGAACCACCTTCCTAAAATGTGACAATACTGTTGGTCTTAAAACATTTAACCATTTTAAATAATATAAAGATTAATGATAGCAGTATAATAGTAGTATATATAGCTTGTTCACAGTAGGATATAGCTAAAGGTACCACATACATCTCAAACTAAACTCAAAGCCAATGCCAACTATGAACAAATCATTTAAATAACAAGTATAGGTATTTCTACATCACTTCTGACTGACCATGAAGCAGGAATTCTTAGAGCAGTTCTACTTTTACTGCTTTCCAGGAAGCCTTCTGATGTACTCATTGTTACTACCAAAGCTAACGGAGGTGTCATTCTTCTGACACTGGATCAGTACATTTGGAAATAATCCCCTAAAATTTCCTCTTTTTTTTGCTGAGCATTTTAAGTTAAAAAGTATCTAAAAAGTGAAGCAACATATTGAGGTAGCCAACTGCTTTATCAATAACATGAAAGCTTCTCTCAGAAATGTATTTGTATAAATGACCACATTGAAATCAAAGTCTAACCTTAGGTTATACTGAATGCACAGATAAAAAGGTTTTTTAGTCTTTGACTAGAAAGTATTTTCAGAGGCAACAAACTATCTCTGTTGGTTCATCTACCTCTAGCCAAAGAAGGTCTAGATAAACTGTAGGATTGTGTCATTAGCTAAAATAATTCAAGGAAAATTTTAGGAAAAAATCCGTAATGTTTACTGTTGTATAATGATAATTATCAGTGGATAGCAACCAAAATGACTAGTCCTTTCTTTTTAATTTGTTTCAAGAGTGTCACCAGGCACTTGTAAAATCTGGCCTTTCCATTTGTTATGTAACTTGGTTTCCTGGAATAATGGTAGTTCATTGCTTTCTCTGTTGCTACTTAAAACACTTCTTTATTCTATGCTAAAAATTATTCTACCAAAATACAAATGATTATCTGACTATAAAAGGTTATGAATTTTATGAGCATATATGAAAATATTTAGTTTTATTCAGCCTGAGGGCAATAAAAAGAAATCAAGATGTAAGGAAAATCAAAAGACAAAGGGCAATCTTTGCTTACATTAAAATTATGTCTGCATTCCACCATTGTTAACCTAGGAGAAAGCTGAAAATATTGCTGTGGATAATTCATTACAGTCTATTTTCAAGCACAGTAGTCATACTCACTAAAACATGGTGAAATTTTAATAAGACTCAGCCTGTTAAAAGTTTGGTAAAGCAAGCAATGGACATAACAAACATGTTTAAATCAGAATGAATGCTCAAAAGTACTAAGAGAACACCTCACATTGTGTATGTACACCAGAACAGCATTTGTTTTATGTTTAGAAAATTTGGTACTAAGTTTCAACAATATTTGCTTCATAATCTACTGAAACATTAATATAGCCTTCATGCTAATGAGAAGCTAGGTAGAAATCAAAATATTAACCATGGCTATAATTTGGATGTGCGTAGAGCTTGTATCACTTCCAAATGAGACTCAGCAGAAGTCACAAGAAGTGGTCATTTATGTGGATATCAAGTGCAGTAAGCTGATTTGTCTTTTGCAGCTTGCTAACATTGTTAGCTCCTCTTTATGTCATTCACCCCTTCCTTTGTCCCTTCTTCCATTCTTCCTTCTTTCCTCCCTCCCTCCCATTCTCTTTTCTATCTCTACTTCTTGCTAGTGTTTTTAAGATACATGGAAATACTATTTCACTCTTTGAGCCTCTCTTTTTCCATTTTCACATTATGGAACATATTGTGGACTTGTGAGCTAAGGTGAAGGCAAGCATGTAAAAAGGTCATCTGGGGATAGAGGTGAACTCAGAGAACTTCATGGCTAGAGGCTTTGACAATTACAAGAAAGAGGAGTCTATAAAAACATATTTTGTTCTTCAAATTTAAACATTTTCTCAATAAATACTAGGGTCATTCTTTTTGGACAATCTCCTATGTATCGCCCCTAAAAATTCTTCACATAGAAAAACTTTTATTGTCAAGTAAGTCAGTGTTGTTTTTCTTTAACTTGGAACCCACACTGCTAAAGTTTAAAATAGAAAAGCAGCTTTTTTGTGCATTTTTTTTTTTCTGAAAACTACTTTCAGTATGATGAGCATATCCGATGCAACTTGACTTTACTGACTTCTTAGATAGATATGATGTCATACTTCCTGGATATCGCCCTGTAAATTAGATTGGGATGGTATAGGGCTTTTGGTTCTTTGTGAAGGGGCTAAAAGCATTGTAATGGGTCTGGAGGGATGGCGTAAACTGTTAAGGTGTTTGCCCACAAAGCCAAAGAACCTAGGTTCAATTCCCCAGGATCCACGTTAGCCAGATGCACACATGTGGAGTTTATCTGCAGTTGCTAGAGGCCCTGGCATGCCCATTCTATCTCCCCCCCTTTCTCTGTCAAATAAATTAATTAAATTAAATAGGAAAATTAAAAAAAATTGTTATGGAGTTTATATGGCCAATATATGAAAAAGCAACATGTGATATATTTCATAGCCTTTGAGGTTTTAGCTATTGAACATAGGTGTTTTTAACCAAGATTTTGACCTACTCACTAGAAAAATAGTAAATTATCAAGGAATTATGTACAAAAGACAACTTTGATCATTTTATATTTTACCAAGAGATTCTTTTTATTTCTTAAATTTATCATATTTAATTGTGAGAGACAAGGAGGTTGATACAGAGGGAGAATGGGTGTGCCAGGACCTTCAAACACTGCAAGCAAACTGCAGATGCAGGTGCCACCTTGTGTATTCAGCTTGCATGGGTGCTGGGGAAAAGAACGTGGGTCTTTTGGGTTTGCAAGCAAGTACTTTAATCACTAAGCCTGAGACCAATTATTTATACATCCCAAAGCAAAGTCACTTATTTATCAGGGAAAATTAAATAATTTCTAGTACATCATTTGATTTTTGAAAGGAAAATGAAGCAACTATCTTAATAAAAGAATAATAATGAAGAAGGCAGAAATTTTAGGAAACATCCCTCAACATTTGTGCAAGTCTGTTAAAGTCTTTAGTTCTCAAAAATTGAAAGCGTTATTCTGTTGGTATGTTATGTTAACGCATTCACTTATCTTTAAATCCCTTGACAAGATTCCTCTTCCTGGTGTAGGTTTGTTTGTGTTCCTTAATAAGAAATGATATAGAAATATTATTTAACTTCTCTACCTGGAAAAATATGTAACAATGAGTGAATATGTTTTTCTGATGCTGGGAATGGAACCCAGGACCTTGTGTACCCTACAAAGTGCTCTCCCACAGACCCGCAGCCCCAGCTGCAACCTTTTAAATAGGATTCTTGTTTTTATTTAGACTTATCCGTTACACACATCAGAAATCATAAACTCATACTACTTTTTAAAAAAAGAAAGGACATACAAAATAAAGAAAAATTTAAAACTCCAAAAGGGAACAATTGTTCAGCTCTTATTTACCCTAGCCCCCATTTTGAAACTGTAAAAAGAACATAGTAGGCAGTCACCTCATACAATGAAATCTGAGAAGGTACTAATTCTTTCTTTCTTCTGATTTTCTTCATTGAGAAAGTGTCTCAAAATTGTTGTCAATCCTAATGTTATTCAGAGTATTCCTATTCAGAATCTCAGTAAGTGGGACTTTCATTGCCTTTATTTTTTAATTTCTTTAAGGAAATGTTTTTAAAGTGATTATAAAGTAGGGGAAATATAGCTAGAGGAGGGAGACAGGAAGATTGAGATCAAATTCGAATAACTGTGATGGAAAGTCCCATTTTTCTCATATTTCACTGTTGCCTATTATCACAATGTGATGACTACTCGTAAAGTCAGGAGATGTTCAAGAACAAAAGAGCCCATGGAAAGAAATATTTTCTGATTTTTTTGAAAGAGTTAGATGAACTTTTTTTTCATTTAGAAAAAGAAATCTTCTTGAGGGTCTAAAGACTTATAACAGTTGCTTACAATTATGCTACATCTTTGGTGGTAAAGTGACAAACTGTTTCATTATGCTTTTAAAATTTACCAACTAAGTAAATACCCTATATAATTCATTCCACCCTTCATTCAAAATCATCCTGCCTGAATTCAGACAAGTTAACTGTGAGTTGCCACTCAAAAAACCAGCAGGTCTTTTTATCTCCAGACAGTACTTACAATATCAAACATACTCTGCTCATTTCAGTGCATAAATAGATAGCCATGCACTTCCTGCAAACATTGGGGCCCCAGCTATTAATAAGTAGGTTTCCAATACTAATAAACATATGTACTTATAATACTAGGCTTCCATTAGCTTCCTGTGCATGGGGTTGTTTTTAATTAACCAGATATCTGAAGTATTTTAACATTTGGTCAATTGATTTGCTATAATTTCATGGGTCAAAATTTTTTGGCTTGGCTTGCTGTAAATAATATTGTACATCTGCTATTTTAATATACTATCCAATTATACTTTGTGAATCATTTCTTTAAAAAAATCTGGTTATCACAAACTGAAATTATAATGTCATCAAAAATGCCAAATAAACATACCAATATACATGTAGGGCATGGTTAGATTACATACATTTTGAAATGTCAAGCTATTTCTTAATTGTTTTTTTAATGAATGCATATGTTTAATATGTACCATTAATTTTAAAAGAGTTCATTTGGTGTTTCATATTATATTTTATTTTTTTTAATTCAGTAGTATTGGTTTACAGGAAAAAATTCTCATTAAAATGATAAAACATGCCTCATGTAAAAGTACATAAGTACTTGATAAGATTTTTAACCTCTACTGTGTCTTCTTTGTTCTTCATGTAGCACCACTTTTTACTTATTTGCTTATTCTGTTTGTGATTATTCTAAAGTATGCACAATGTATATAGCATGTGTCATGATGCACTAGTCATTGTATTTACAGACTACAGGACAAGGTGAATTTGTATATGAAAACAAAATGAATGACAGACACCTGAGGTTCTTCTCAAAGTGGAAAAAAATAGTTGTGTGTTATATTTACATAATTCATGACAAAACTGTCTGTTGAGCATCATGCATTTATTTACCTTAAAATTCAATCTGTCACTTATAAAATATTTAAACCAATAAACCATACCCAAAAAGTAGTCTACAAATTATTTTTAACATGTTATATTTCCATACTGTCAATAAATGGGAACTTAAGGATATGAACCAGCATCAATGACAACCTAAGAGAACATATGCCTGGTGTATGAAGTGTTTCCAGTGCATTATTTATGTGATTGAAGTTGATGCTGAAAAAATATTAGGCATGGCTAACTTTGAATTTTAATATTCGCTCGATGGTGTGTTTAACATGTTTGGTATGGTGTGTACATGGCATGGTGTGTATGTCTGTTACACACACTGTGCACACCCACGTGGAGACCAGAGGAAAATCTTGGTTGCCCCACTCTATTGCCCTCCTGCTTTATTTCCATGAGACAGAGAATCATTGACCCTGAAGCTATTGTGTTTTTGTTGTTTTTTGCTTTTAATTTAAGTCAGATTGGCTGATCAGAGAGCCCCAGTAAGTCTTCTGTCTCAACTGTTCACAGGAGTCAAGTTACAGACATGTGTGGCCCTGCCCAGCTTCTTACCTGGGTTCTGAATTGAACTCAGGCTATAATGCTTAGATGGAAAGTGCTCTTATCCTCTGAGCCATCTCCACAGCCCCTAATTTTGAATTATTTTTTACATGCATTTATTTCTTAATTTTTGTATAAAAGCAAATAGATCACATTCAGGGTGAATCTTTCTTCTTCAGTTAAACTTTTCTAGAAATGCCCTCAAAGGTACATCATATTTTCATGGTAATTCTTAATCTCATCAAGATGACAATCAGCATTAACCACCACACTTTTGTACAAAATTAATACCAAATCCTATGAAAGCTGCTGGTTTGTTTTTGTTTGTGTGTGTGTGTGTGTGTGTGTGTGTGTGTGTGTGTGTTAAGAGAATTTTAGCATAGAATCTGAAAAAGTGTGACTGGATTATTAATAGCCATTGTTGCCAAGTAGGCAAAGGCATTAGCTATTTGAGGTCTGGTTAATGAGTTAGATGACTGCCTTCTGTTAAATGTTAAACTTGGGGCTGGAGATATTGCTCATTGGCTAAAGGTACTTGCTTGCAAAGCTGATGTCCCAATAAGAGCAAGATTCACAAAATGGCACATCCAGTTTGTTCTGGTACACCAGTACATTTTTCCTCTCTCTCCATCTCCTCTTGTTCTCCTCCTCCTCTTGTTCATCCTTCTTTTTCCTCCTCCTTCTTCTTCATCTCTCACCCCCCTATTTCTCTCCTCCCAAAAGTAAATAAATAAAATTTAAAGTGTGATCTTTCAAACTTTTAAGTTTTTTTTTGTTTTTGTGTTTTAAAAAGGACTGAACATTGTACCCAGGAAGAACTGGAAATGCTTTTGGTGGAGACCAGCAGTTGTCTATACACAATTGCTCTTCTGGCTGCCTATTGCTGATTGCTGCTTTGCATACTGTTCACCAAAAGTAGACTGCCTTCCCTTCCTCTTCCAGGGAGACACCATACAGCTACAAAAGCCAACTCAGGTTCAGATAATCAGAGTGTTGGTCAGAAAAATGAGATGATAGTATAATTATAATTTTAATTAAAATCTTCATTCTGGAAATGTAAGAAAGAGAAAATACATAACAACTCCCCAACTCATACACACAAAGCTGTAAGTTACTATGAAGTTTGTACCCTGGGAAGAAGTGATTTTCTTTTTTTAATTGTCCCCAGCTCCATCTTTGGCACCTGTTTGCTATGTCCGAAAGCCACATCTAGAGTGAATACTGGGGAAAGTGCCCTTTTAGAAGCCTGAAACCATTCACTGCTCACGCTCTGCTAGTGTTTGTAGGATGAACATGGACTTTGGCTCTCAGCCCTTCCAGGACAGGTTTGTATTTATTTTTGTTGCTGGCATGGCCAAACAATTGCTTAGCACATAGAAAAGTTTTGATGTATGCTTCTAGTAAGTTACACATTTGAACATCCAAATGAAGGTTTTCTCCTAAAGTTCTCATCTTTGTTCTATTTTTTATTTGTGTGCATATATATGTGTGCATGGTTGTGCAAGTGCATATGTGTGTATGTGGAGACCAGAGAACAACCTCTGGTGTTATTCCTCAGGCACCCCCTGATTTTTTGAGATAAAGTTTCTCGTTGGTGTAGAGCTCACCAAGTAGTCTATGTTGATTGGCCAGCAAGCTCCAGCAATCACCTGTCTTTGCCTCCCCAGCGCTGGGATTACAAATGCACCTACATGGGTTTTAACATCAATTAAAAAACATGGATTCTGAGGACCAGACTCAGGACCTCATGCTTGCATGACAAACACTGTACTGATTGAGCTGTATCACTAGGCCCCTTGTTTTGTTTCTTTGTTCCTATGGCTGACTCGTCATTTAATGGCTACTTTCCCAATGTCACAAATAAATGAAGGGAAAATTTGCAGGGAAGTAAGCCCTCTAAATCTGATACTTACCTCTCTGGTAAACTAAGAAATCAATGATTTCTATCATTCAGATTATTTTTTTAGTCTTGTCTCCTTTTTCTGTAGGACAGAAGTCATTGACCATCTTCAAATTCTGCCTGCAAACTACACAGTCTATTCTGTACTCACCTTCTTGTAATATCTTCCAAACACAGCAAGAAAATGTCGACACACACTAATTTTATGGCTTTCTTCACACAGTTCCCCTGGAATTGTAGGTTCTTAAAGACTTCTTCTGCCTGCCAAGTTATCCAGTGTCAAGAACAGACCAACATGATACCTCGTGACCTTGACTGAGATTCTTGATCTCAGCATCCTTTGCTTTACTGCTAAGGTAGTGTCACCATTTAAGACTTTGATCACAGTAGCTCCCATATTCAAACTTCGTTCTTTGTATATTGGTGAGGATAGGCCTTCATGCAATTATAAAACTTACAAACAGGAAAAGACGTCATGAAACTTTTATGTGTTTTCCACCCCACCCACCCACCTGCCATGCCAGGAAGGATCTGATTTCGAAGAAAGCTGCCTCACGCTCTTATTCAGGAATTCTGCATGGTAGGATTCATAGACCAGGGCTGGCGCCAGCACAAGTCACTGTCACTTGTATTCTGACTATAGATGCAGTCCCACAAAGCAAGAGAGAAGGAAAATGTGCCCCACTGTTATAGAAGAAAATATTTTGTAACCCTTGATAAAGATGATCAAACACAGTTGATTCCTGAAGCACCACAATGGGGGTTTGGGGTAGAGGAGAGAGATGAGACTCAAGTTCACTTCCATCAAGTACGAGTGAATCCACGGCCATGAAACAT
The DNA here is from genome assembly GCF_020740685.1 of Jaculus jaculus. Classification (NCBI taxonomy): domain Eukaryota; kingdom Metazoa; phylum Chordata; class Mammalia; order Rodentia; family Dipodidae; genus Jaculus; species Jaculus jaculus. The sequence goes on from NC_059104.1 coordinate 110,511,962, forward strand.
GGTAGGATCTAGTGTACAGAAATTCCTAAGAAAACCTTGGGGAAAGGCTAATTCAGATGATTTGATGGATTTTTTTCTGATGTAAGATGGCAAGATCATTTATTAAGAGTGACCAAATTCTGTAAGTGGAGACATTTCTGTTAAGGGAGTTTAAGAGAGATGGGACTGCTCTCAACGAGGATGAAATAGGTTGGAGTTGCTGAGATTTTTGACTTTGTGTCACATAACAAAGAAGAATGTGGACAAGGAGGGCAGAAGTAAATTTTATTAAGGAACATACAGAAATGTTTAGAAATCTAGGGCATGTTCTGAGAGTGGGAGCATTTCCTACAAGAAAGACAGGGGATTGGTGCCAGGTCAGGGCTTTGGAGCTGGGAACACAAACGTGGAAAAACCTGAAGTGTCAGGAAAGTGTGCTTAGGATTTTCACAGGAAAGGGAAGGAAAGAAAAGAGAAAGTTATGCTTTGTGCACTAAAACTCTGAAAAGAAGGCATAGTCAGCAGTGAGGGTCTGTGAGCAACCACACAGAGGGAGGGGACAATTATTATTCCCACCTCTTTAGCATGCCCATAGATGAAGGGTGTTCTCTTTACCAGGTGAGTGATTAACAGGATCCCTGGGCCAGAGTGTTCCTCTGGTCAGGAATAAGTGTCATTTTTTATATATTTTTTTTCCTTTTCTAACATTACCCAGTGAAATAGGATATAGGAGGTAGGGTACTGAGCAGATTTACCACATGATGTCTTGGATGGGCTTTTTCTAATAAATACTTACAGAAGAAAATTACCTTGCTCAAGGACCGACACCAATGGCTATCGTCTGGCATCCGTCCACATGCACATGCCTGCACACACCCAAACAAACACGCGTACAATGCAACACACACAACATACACACAGAAAGATTTTTTAAAAATATTTATTTGCCTCCAGCCACTGCAAAGGAACTCCAGATGCATGTGCCACTTTGTGCATCTGGCTTTACATGGGTATGCTGAGTCATCTCTCCAGCCCAGATTTTTTTAAGTAATGTTTTAGAGAATGAATGAACTAAATCTGAACTGAGGACTAATCAAACACAGTGTCTGACACATAGCTATATAATAAATACCTAGTTTATGATGCTCTTGACCAAAGAACAAAATCAGTTTGTTTCAGAAGTCAGACATTTCTCTAGAGGAAACAGATTTTTCTCCCACTATAAGGCTGGGGAAATTTTACCACACCCATTTTTGTCTTATTCCATCTACAGGGCTGTTTATTGTTTAAGTGTAAGTGCCCAGAGTGGTCTGAAACTCTGCTGTCATAAAACCTATTTAAAGAATGAAAGGCATGAAGAACATTAAAATGGACATGAATTTAATGTATGTCTTTGGGATGGAAAGCTTCACATTAGTCAGGCATGGATCATAGTACAGGACTATTAATATAGAGAGATTAAACACATCTCCTCTCCACACTGTTTCCCCACTGAGTGAAACCTCATCCTATGCTCTTTAGAATTCTGCAGATTCACATTGGTGTCGTTGCTTATTTTCTCTATAGTCAAATGAAAACCCTTACAACTAAAAGCACTGTTCACTCTTAATAAAACTGTCCTCATGTAAAGAAAGAAAGAAAGAAAGAAAGAAAGAAAGAAAGAAAGAAAGAAAGAAAGAAAGAAAGAAAGAAAGATAGAAAGAAAGAAAGAAAGTTACCTTGCTCATAATCTCTATCATTTTCTCTAAGCCAGCTGAGCAGGACTCATGTTAAAACTGTACTGTGTGAGCCAATGACAACGCTAAATATGGAGGCTTGGTGAAACAGAAGGTTCAGAGGAAATTACTTAGGTCTAGTAAGGGCTGGAGAGTTGGATCTATGGTTAAAGGCACTTTCTTACAAAGCCTAATGGCTCAATTCCCCAGTACCCACATAAAACCAGATGCACAAAGTGGAATATGCATCTGGAGTTTGTTTACAGTGGGAGGGGACACTGACATGCCCATTCTCTTTCTCTCTTTCTCACGTAAATAAGGAAAAAAATGTAGAGAGCCTTTGTCATCCAAAAAAAAAAAAAGAATAAGAACTTTGATGATTAGCTAATCCCTTCTGCCATGATTAAATTTTAAATATCGTATTTATTTATCTTTGGGGGGGGGGAGATAGATAAAGAAAGAATGAGCACACCAGGGCCTCTAGCCACTGCAAATAAACTCCAGATTCATGTTCCACCTTGTGCATCTGGCTTTACGTAGGTACTGGGTAATCGAACTTGGGCCCTTTGGCTTTTCTGTCAAGCGCCTTAACTGCCAGGGCATCTCTCCAGTCCAATGATTGTATTTTTAATCTCAAGATTATTTTTGTTGTCCATATGAAAACAAAATGACTTCAAGCACACACCTCTATATTCCTATGTAACTATAGGATATTCAAAAAGTGTGATTTTACCATTACCTAAGGGATTATTTTAGGTCTCTGATTCTCAGGGACTGAAGTGTTTTGCAAAGAAATGGACCACAGAGTGCCACAAGGTTCCCTGATTGCAGTTGCTTGATTCTACTAATCAGGAATCGATTCCATTGCAGTATGTCCCACTCAGCAGATCTGTTAAGAAGGTACAAGGTGACATAAATTCTTTAGGAGATGTTCCTCCCCATCACTACTCCTTTGCATAGACGAGAAAAGCATTAAATTTAAAGGGGTGAATTATCTAGGTTATCCAAAGAGCTGACATAGGCCAAATACTGACAATGAGTTTCTTACATTTGAATTACAAAGAAAACAGAAGAATATAGAAGCCCTCATTGCCCAGGCACCAGACAGATAACATACCATTTTAGGTTTGCAGCTTTGGACTTCAAGCTTCTGACATTACAATGAGGCAATGCATACAAGATTTCAATTTTCAAACTACACATGATAAATAGAAAAATAACACTAAATTTTGATCTCTGATTATTCTCTGTATTATATCTCTGTATGTAGTTGAAGTTATAATCACAATAGCAAAATCCAAAGCAGAAAGTACAAATATGTGAGTTTTTGAATTATTGATATCTAGGATTATTTTCACTATTAAATTTAGTGCCTGAGAATATATATATATATTCCTATTTAATTGAACTTCTGTCACCTAAGATCGCCATGGAAGAAAACTCTTTTTCTATACTTTCTTCCTTTAAATACCAAAATGAGGTGACTGGTATAAATCCCTGTTCTAAGACATATGAAGTTCTTATATTATTTTTATTTTATTTTATTTATTTTGGTTTTTGAGGTAGGGTCTCTAGCTCAGGCTGACCTGGAATTCACTATGTAGTCTCAGGGTGGCCTTGAACTCACAGTGATTCTCCTACTTCTGCCTCCAGAGTGCTGGGATTAAGGGTGTGCGCCACCACGTCCGGCACCGGCACTCTCTTATATTATTAATTTCCTTATTGTAGCATGTAATTTATTTGATGTTCCCACTTCAAAGAAGGCAATGACTTGCTTTTAAAATATGTTTTGTAGTTTTTGTTTATATTTATTTATTTATTTGAGAACAACAGACAGAGAAAGAGGCAGACAGAGAAACAGAATGGGCGTGCCACTGTCTCCAGCCACTGCAAACGAACTGCAGACGCGTGCGCCCCCTTGTGCATCTGGCTAACATGGGTCCTGGAGAATTGAGCCTGGAACTGGGGTCCTCAGGCTTCACAGGCAAGCGCTTAACCACTAAACCACCTCTCCAGCCCCTTAAAATATTCTTTGATGCTAGATCTATGATTTACAAGTTTTTTGTCTCCTAATGCAGAATTCTTAAGGGGTCATCTTAAAAATCCCATGTTCTGGTTTTAAGTTATAAGTTAAAGGGAGGGAATCTCCTGTTTTAGTAAGAACTATGCTTCTTTAAAGCCCAGGTTATGAAGTTAGCATAAATTCTCCAAAGGAATTCTATAATTTACCTGTAAAGGCCTACCTGAATTTCAAAGGATTTAAATTTAAAATATCTACTTGTAGCACAATTTAAAATGATGCATGACAAGTGTTGGGTGTCCCAAAATCCTAAAGATTTACCTTAGATAACTTCTACCTTCAGAACAAAACATTTTACTTCTCACTTTCATGGATTATATCAATACTATTATTTCTTGCCTAGATAATTATTAGACCAGCACTTTTGTGTAGAAACTTTATTCATAAAAAGGAAAAAGGACTGGAGAGATGGCTCCATATTTAAAGGCACTTGCTTGCAAAGCCTGATGACCCAATTTGAATTCCTCAATACTAATGCAAAACCATATCCACAAAAAGGAAAAACAATTTAAAACTAAATAGGCTTAATTTTATTTAGAACAAAATATGTTTTCTTGTTTGTTTTGTTTTACAAGTCAGGATCTCTAGTTCAGGCTGACATGGAATTCACTATGTAGTCTCAGGGTGGCCTCCATCTCTCAGTGTTCCTCCTATCTCTGACGCCTGAGTGTGCAATTAAAGGCATGTACCACCATGCCTGGCTAAAAACATGTTTTAATTAATATGCTGAAGAACAAAAACTGAACTTTAGCTATGAGGGATACTGTTAACAATAATTGTCTTTCAACATGTCTTACTTTGCAAGATTATTGTCCTCAGTCCTGATCTACCCATAAAATCACTATTCTTCAGATTAATTTCTTTCATGAAAATTTTATCAATTATCCAAAAACTTTTAATGACATTGTATGATACTATCAGTTTGGGATTTTGTCTTACTTTGGTTTTGGATTTGTTTTAGAGAGAGTTTTACTATGTGGCCCATGGTGGCCTGGAACTACTGATCCCTGTTTTAACCTCCTAGGTCATAGAATTACAGGTGTGCATTACCATATCTAGTTTTGTGAGTGTTATTTAAATGGGTTTATCTCATTCTCAGGAACCCAAAACCTAACATGACCATTATTTATTAGCAACCATTGGTGAGAAGCAAGTTGTGTCATTGAAGCTATACATATATGCAAGCAATAGAAAACTCAACTCAATTGTATTTTTTAAAGTCAAATAAATCTAGGCTCATAAAAATATTTCAGGTATGTTATATGCAGACTCTGTTCCCCTGTATTTCTACCTTCTTTTGTATGTACTTGGAACTAGACTTGCTTCCCTAGTGGAGACAAGTGGCTTTGGTATTGCTTCCATTTAATACTTGATGGAAAATAAGATCCATTCCCTTCTTCATTAGATTCTGTGCATGTGAAACCAGAAACAAACCTAAAGAAACTGCTTTTACCTGAGGAATATTGTTTGTTTACAACTAAAGCCTCTATTATAGAATCACTGAGCTTGAAAAGCTCAAAGAGGGAGCAAATGACAAATAATTATCCATGTAGCTTTTCATTAACTTTGCCAATGAGAAAGGAGTAGAACATAGCAGGAAGAGGTAGCTGTATTGATGTAAAATATTATAGAATGATTTTTTCTCTTAGCTCCTATAACATGCAGCATGTTTTAGATTAAACTAATATTCCATGTAACCAATTTTGTATGTTGAGATATTTTCATTTTCAAGTAAGAAATGCAGAATGGTGTAATAGTGCATAAAAGGTAACATTTCAGGATAATGGCTACTGGACAATATCTTTTGAATCATATTATCGAAGGAGTCTGTGTTCTGTGTATGCATGAAGACAGATTGTTGACTAAAAAGCATGCAATATGAGCTTTAACATTATTGTTAAATAAGTCTTCTTTTATATTGTTAACTACATTGAGGGAAAATACTTAGGGATAAACCTACTGTATGAACTGTTCACACATTTTTATCTTAGAAATTTTATAGATTCTGACACTCCCTTCCTCTACTCCTCCTCATTCACCTGTAGCAGTTTCTGTATGCTCTCTGGAGGAAGATTTATGATCACTGGCAACCTGAACCTGTGGGAACTGCTGTCCCTATATAGCCAGACTACTGATTTCTCTTCTTGCAGATTACACGTTGGAAACTTCATTGTCAAGACGCCTCATTAGCATTATGGAACTCTACACCTATTGACACTAATCTGAGAGGGTGAGAAGTGATTTCAGTTCCTGATAAAAATCATCATCTTTAAGTGTACCATAATTTTTTAAGCCAGTTAGGATGTTTAAAAATGTCTCAGAATAATACTTGCTGGTTATGTACAATTAACCAATATTAGCTGCTAAGATAATATATAAATAATCATCTGATCTACCTGCCACCTAAAGACTGGATAATTTAAACTCATTGTATATGGTTATAGTGGTCCCATATGCCTTCAACTTAAAAAGAAAAAGAAAAAATACTACACCCAAGATTAAAAATAGAGTACTACATATCTTTATATATAAGAACAGTTTCCTAAGACTGATTCTATTTTTTTCCATCTAAATAAATTCAGTTTTGAACTTTCCCAGATGAAGAAGGATATCATTATCAGTGAACTTGGTCCCATTTTACATTTTTTATTTCATATACCTCTCATCTTAACCTTACCATGTGGGTATTTATTTGTCACTAAAAAATCAATTGATGGCTTCTCCTAATCTCCTGCTAAGTTACTGAGCTAACCATTAAAGTTTGTTATATAAAGTCTCTGTAAAAATCACTCCAACACCAGAATGAGTGAAAGTAGAGGAATTTATTATCTGGAGGCAGAAAAGGTTGAGGTACCTTCCAAAGAATCTTTGGCCCTGAGTGGAGCTTTTATTTCCATTTTATAGTTTTCATAGCCAAGGGGAGGGGTAAGTGAACAAACAAGATGTGGCAATTTGCGTATCATTCATTTCTGTAGTCAGGCCACCCTAACAATGAACTCCATTTTACTTTTTTTTTTTTTTTTTTTTTTTTTTTTTTTTTTTTTTTTAGCCTAAACTGTCTTTCCTTCTTATTATACTTTTGGGCCCTTTCTGGACAGTCCTTCTTTCAGATTTTTCCATCTGCTTATAAAGATAAGTTTTAGCTCCTCAGAAATTAATGTTTATAGTTACACAGTGAACAGTTCAACTTTTAGCTTCTTTTCTACCACATTCTCTCCTCTTTTTCATCCTAACACCTTATGATTTTATATGATTTTATATGTCACCTGTATTTTAATTATTTCTATCATAGATTGGATGAACTTGGACATAGCATTTAGAACACAGAATTATAACATAAGTCCAAGCATATTATGAGAGGCCCCATTAAAGGAGCTAGCCAGTGTCCCTAATGTAGTCCACATATGGGGCAGGCCCTAGGTCTGGGGTACATCGCTGTAAGACATCCAGAATCTTGAAAATTTCCAGTTGATCTTGGTTTCTACATATGGTTATTAATCACTTAGAGAGACTATACATATCTGATTATCCAAACATATTTAATTGAAAGGGGGCAAAACATATCTGGTTAGCAAAGAAGACCTGGTCAGAGAATGAAACAATACCTTAAAATCATTCTGATTAGCTTAGTTCTCAGGTAACATTGTGAGCTATATCTGAGACATAGAAAACATACACATTTTATCTTTTGTTTATTAGTTTTAGGTATACTCAGTATGTAAACAGCATATGTTGGTACCATCCTTACCCTAATCCTTGTGCCCACCTCCAAAGGGACCATCCTCATTGAGAATGTCAGTTATCCCCATGGGGCTTGAGGTTCATGCATTGTGGGGGTATCCATCAGCTATAGGGAAGAGGCCCTAACAATCTTTCTACTTCCTCTTCTGAAAAGTTCCCTAAGCCATGTTGAGTTTGTTTTATGTCTACTTCAGTGATGAGGTCTTGGCAGCCTCTGTGCCCCTGGTTTGTTAGGAGTTGAGTGTCCTCTGTGTCTATCTCCTTCATCTTTGTGCTGACATCAGATTCACTGAGAAAGAAATGCTCTTGCTTATTTCCCCAATTACTCTATGGTTTCAGCTGTGTCTTTGGTGAAGTGCAATGGGCTGCTTCTCTCCTCATGTCATGTGTCCATATATCAAAGAGAAGCAGATTCTCCAACAGAGAGTGAAGTCAGTACAGGTTCAATGGGATAACCACTGTAGTTTAGACAGAATTTAATAGGTTAAGTATCTGTCAGTTATAAGTATAGGCAGAACACATTAGCAGCTCTGGAAACAGTATTTTATAAACAACTTTACATCAATTGATTTGATCTAGAAAGTGTATTTCAGGAAAAGACAAGACAGTATAAAAACTTCACATCTGTGTTTGAAATCAACTTTGGCTAGTCTCTATACCTATTTACAAACTAATTACCCCACAAACTGGAAGTAGAAGAGCAGCATTTAAGATCATTTTTCTAGAGCAAGGAACATGCCTTAAGTATCAACATATCTATAAGCAATGAACTTAAGATACAAGAAATGAGACAATTGCTTAAGTAAATCCTTGAATGAGACTGATTATGCATAGCTTAAGAATAAAGCCAGACTTCTGGTCAAAATGGCATCTGCCTAACCTTGCCTCACCACATGGGGAAGAAAACACAAGACCCTTAAGGTTCGGGGGGGGGGGGGGCTGTTGAGAGGCTTGCTAATTCTAGTAGGCTTCCAGTGGGAGGGTATGGAGGAGGAAAATAAGGAATCCATTGATTTCCACACTCAGGTTGCCCACCAGTTCTCTGATCCCCTCAAGAAGACATCCTAGCCACAGTCCCAGTAGGAGGTCCCCCTGCATGAACTGCAGGCCAAGTGGACCCAAGCTAGCAGGGTAGGTCCTCTCCCATGGGCTTTCCCACCACCAGGCAGAGCTCCACAGGCCTGGCATCCTGCCATTCCTGCCCAGCCTTGCTGACCCTTGCATGTGAGATCACCGTTCTGCTGAGTCTTGCTGACCCCCTCATGTAATCACAGGTCCCATCCAGGTTTGCGGACACCTGCGTGTGCGTGATTGCCATTCCCACCAAGCCTTGCAGACCCCCGTGGGCACCCATCAATGCCAACCCTCCCAGCCTTGCTGTCCCCCACCCACAGATGTGATTGCCATGCCCCCCCAGCCATGCTGTTCCCCATTCCCAATCACCATTCCCACCCAGCCTTCCTGTCCCCTGGCGAGTGCATGATCAACTGTTCCCTCCCAGCCTTGCAGATCCCCATGGGGCTCAGGATAGACATTCATCCCCAGCCTTGAAGAACATGGCATGGGATTGGGTAACCCAGTCACCATTCCGCCCAGCCCATCCAAGCCCAGCACAAAATTGCCATCTAACTCACCACTGCCCCCTCATACCCCTGAAAAGGTACCAGGCTAGTATCTCCGCTGTAGCCTTTCTGAGTTCCAAGGATGATCACCATTCCACTCACCGCGTGGCTGCCCACCCCCTTCCTGGCAGCAAGCTAGCATCTCACACCTTAGGCTTTCTGAAACACTGTGTTGGACATATCACAGCAAAAAAGGAATAGCATGAAACATCAGATGCAAGTAAATTCAGCTAGATTGCCCAGTCCCACAATGGATGTCTCTAATCAAAACATAGAAGAGACAATAGGATCAGAATCCCAAAATTAAGAAACAAACTATGCAACCCTGGTCAAGCAAATAGCAGAACATGCAGAAACTCAACAAAGGACCAATAATTATATGAATGTTATGCTCACTATATTAGACATACTAGAAAAAAACTGGGAAGGGTTCCTTAGACAGTTAAATGATGTGAAGGAGAATGGAAAAAAAGAGGTCCTCAATAACCAGCTGGCTAAGTTCAATGAAGACATGAAAAAATACAAAGATTAACACTAACAAACATTAAGAAAATCAAAATGTGACATGAAAAGGGAACTTGGCAGAGGTTTGGAAACTATACATTAAAAAGCAGTAGAAATGATGAACCAAATTAAACAAGCCCAAAGCTCTATAGAAGCTCTCAAGAATAGAGTCAGCCAGTCATGTGGAGGATAGAAACTCAAAATTGGAAAACAAAACAGAAGAAACAGCTTATGAGTCCAAAAGTTTCAACAAGTTCAAAAATTTCTGTGAAGAGAACATGAAGGAACCATGGGATACCCTTAAGCATCCCAACATTCAGATAATGGGACTACAAGAAGAGGAAGAAATTTAGACCAAAGGCATGGAAAACTTATTCAACAAAATTATCAAAGCAAATTTTCCCATTTTCTCAAAGGAAAGTCCCATCAAGTTATAAGAAGCTAGCAGAACTCCAAACAGACAAGACCAAAGCAGAAATTCTCTAAGACATATTATCATTAAGACTAAACATAAATCACAAAAAGAAAGTCCTAAAGGTACCCAGGGAGAGACAACACATTACATATAAAGGAAAACCCATCAGAATTACTTCAGACTTCTCAATGGAAACCTTAAAACCTAGAAAGGCCTGAATAGAACACTGCAAACTCTAAGAACGTATGGCTTCCAACCCAAAGTACTCTACCCAGCAAAAGTATCCCTCATAATAGATGGTGAAAGAAAACTTTCCATGATAAAATTCAGCTTTACAACTATATGAACACAAGTCCAAACCAACAGAGAGCACTTCAGGAAATCTTCACACAGAAGATTCAAATAACCAACCTCCAGTGCCAACAAGAAGCAGATCACAATAACCAAACTTCGAGAATGCACAGAAACTACAAAGGCCAAATAAATGCCAAACCACATAAAACCACTACAATATGGCAGGTACTAAATGAAATCTCGCAGTTATTACCCTAAATATTAATGGCTATAACTCACCCATCAAGAGACCTAAGCCAACAGCATGGGCTAGAAAATTAGACCCCTGAATCTGCTGTATTCAAGAAACCCACCTCACCACTAAAGACAGACACCTCCTCGTGAAAAGGTGAAAGGGTGAAAGGGTGGAAAATGATATTCCAAGAAAATGCATATAAGAAGCAAGCAGGTATAGCTGTACTTATATTGGATAAAACAGTCTTCAAACCAAAAATAACAAAAAAGGACAAAGACTGCCACTTCTTAATTATCTAGGGAATGATCCAACAAGAGGATATCACAATCATTAATTTTTATGTATGAAATACAGGTGCACCACAATTCATAAAACAAAGCCTACTTGACAATAAACAGAAATAACCAACAACACCATCATAACTGGGGACTTTAATACTCCACTATCAGCAATAGATAGTCATTACGAACAGAAAATTTACACAAAAGTAAGAGCTCAACAATACCATAGACCAATTAGACCTAATGGACATTTATAGAACATTGTGCCAAAAATCCACAGATTACACATTTTTCACATGTGTGGCCCATAGAACCTTCTCTAAAATAGATCATATACTGGGTCATAAAGCCTGCCCATATATATAGGAGGATCAACATAATTTCCTGCTTAATATCAGATCACCATGCTGAATTGTTAGAAATCAACAACAAAAGATGCACCAGGAACTCAACCAACTCCTGGGAACTGAACAACACACTCTTATACTATAAATGGGTAGTGGAGAAAATAAAAAATGAAATTGCAAAATTTATAGAGATTAATGAAAATGAGAATACAATGTGCCAGGTCTTATAGGACACAATGAAGGTAGTCCTCAGGGGAAAATTCATAGCACTAAATGCCTTCATAACAAAGACAGAGAGATCCCAAGTCAATAACCTCGCCATCCACCTAAAGGAATTAGAAAAACAAGAAGTATCTAACCCACAAAGCTCCAGATGGAAAGAAATAATTAAGATCAGAGCAGAAATTAATGAATGGTAAAGTAAGAAAGCAATTAACAAAATTGATGAAACAAAGAGCTGGTTCTTTGAAAAATCTAAACAAGATTGATAAACTCCTGTCCAGTTTGATCAAGTGAAAAAAAGAAACACTTCAAATTCACAAGATTAGAAATAAAAAAGGAGAGATCACAACAGATATAAGTGAAATTGGGAGACTCATCAGGACTTACTTCAAAAGCCTCTACTCCACAAAATTGGTTAATATGGAAGAAATGGATGAATTCCTGAACACATACCACCTACCAAAGCTAAACTCAGAGCAGATTAATCTCCTAAACAAACCTATCACAAACACAGAGATTGAAAGGGTAATCAAAAACCTCCCTAAAAAGAAGAGTCCAAAACCAGATGGCTTCTCAGCTTAATTCTATCAAAACTTCATGGAAGAACTGAAACCAATTTTTCTCAAATTGTGCCACACAATGGGAGAACAGGGAAAACCCCCCAACTCATTTTATGAAACTAGTATCACTCTAATATCAACACCAGGCAGAGATGCCACAAGAAAAGAAAACTACAGTCCTATTTCCCTGATGAACTTAGATATAAAGATCCTGAACAAAATCCTTGCAAACCAAATTCAACAGCACATCAAAAGTATTATTCACCCAGATCAAGTAGGCTTCATTCCAGGAATGTAGGGATGTTTCAAGATACGGAAATCAGTCAATGTAATACACCACATAAATTAGCTTTAACACAAAAACCACATGATCATCTCAATAGATGCAGAAACGGCCTTTGACAAAATACAACATCACTTTATGATCAAAACATTGGAGATAATAGGCATGGGCAGTCTATATCTCAACAAAATTAAAGTTATATATAAACATCCTAAAGCTCAAATAATACTTAATGGGAAGAGATTGGAGGAATTCCCATTGAGATCAGGAAGAAGACAGGGATGTCCCCTCACCTCTGCTCTTCAGCATAGTACTGGAAGTTCTAGCTCAAGCAATAAGTCAAGATAAAGAAATAAAAGGGATACAAACTGGAAAGAAAAAGTTAAGTTAGCTCTATTAGCAGATGATGTGATTCTACACATGAATGACCTAAGAACCTCCATCTCAAAATTCTTAAAAGTGATTAACTCCTTCAGAAAAATAGCAGGATGCAAAATAAATGCACAAAAATCAGTAGCCTTTCTATAAGCAAAAGACAAAGTTGCAGAGAAAAAAATAAGTGGCATTGTCCCAATTTCAATAGTTTCTAAAAAAGTAAAATACCTTGGGATAACATTAAACAATGAGGAGAAAGCCTTTTACAATGAAAACATAAAAACACTCAAGAAAGAAACTGAGAAGGACTTGAGAAGATGGAAAGATCTCCCATTCTCCTGGATAGGCAGAGTTAATATTGTGAAAATGGCAATCTTATCAAAAGCAATATATAGATTTATTGTAATACCAATAAAAATCCAAAAATCTTACTTCATAGAGATAGAAAAAAGTTGATCTCAAAATTCATACATAATGGCAGAAGACCTCAAATATCCCAGCATATCCTCAGCAAAAGAACAAACTCTGTAGGCATCACCATACCTGATCTAAAGCTATATTACACAGCCATAGTAATAAAAACAACATGGTACGGCATAAAAACAGGAACATAGACCAATGGAACAGAATTGAGGACCCAGACTTTATAGCTTCTTGATATTTGACAAAGGCCCTAACAACATAGACTGGAAAAAAGAGAGCATCTTCAACAAATGGTGCTGGACAAACTGAATAACTATATGCAGAAAAATCAAACTTAATCCACACATTTCACCATGCACCAAAATCAAGTCAAGTGGAACAAAGACCTTAATATAAGACCAGAAACTCGGCTACTACTGGAAGAAAAAAAAAATAGGAGGAACTTTCCATGATATTGGAGTGGGTAAAGGCTTCCTGAACAAAATCCCAGTAGCTCAGGAAATTAAACAATCACTCAAACAGTGGGATCTCAGGAAGCTGAACAGGTTTCTCACAGACAAACAACCAATAAGCAGGGCAATAGATTCCTCACAGAGTGTGAGAAAATCTTTGCCAGATACACATGGGACAGAGGCCTAATTACTAGAACCTACAAAAAACTCAAAAACTTAATAAAAGTCAAACAACCCACTCACAAAATGGGACAGAGAACTGCACAGGGAGTTCTCAGAGGAGGAAATAGAAATGGCAAACACACATGTTCACATGTTCTACATCCCTAATCATCAGAGAAATGCAAATTAAAACAACTATGAGATTTCACCTTACCCACAAAAGGATAGAAACATTGAAAAAAATCTAATGACAACAAATGCTGGTGAGGTTGTGGAGGAATAGGAACCCTCATTCACTGTTGGTGGGAATGCAAGCTGGTACAACCACTATGGAAAGAAATGTGAAGACTGCTAAAAAGGATGCCTATAGAGGTTCCAACAGACCCTGTTATTCCCTTACTGGGCATTTATCCTAAAAGCTACAAACCTCAGCTTAGAGGTACTTACTCAAGCATGTTTATAGCTGCTTAAGTCATAATAGCTAAGAGCTAGAATCAACTCAGATGTCCATCATTAGATGAATGTATAAGTAAGATGTGGTATATCTACATGTTGGAATTCTATGCAGCAATAAGAAAAATTGCCACAATGAAATTTGAATAATAATGGTCAAACTTGGAACAGATCATTCTCAATGAACTCACCCAATCACAGAAAGTTAATCATCACATGGTCTCACTCACTGTGGCTCATAACCTGAATTTGCCCATGATGCTGACATACCTAATAAATATCTCAAGGACTGGACAATAGGGATGGTGGGGCAGGAGGGGAGGGTAAGGAGGGGTACAAAGATGAACTGAAATGGAAATAGAAATGGTACCATGAAATCCTACAGCCTGAAAGACATACTAAAGAGTCAAATCTTCATCAGGTGCTCAGAAAGAATATCTGATTCATAGGGGCCTGGAGAGGGTATGTTAAATGCTATTCTCAATCTTCTTCTGATTTCCCCCCCCCCCTTTTCTCTCTTTCTCTTTTATATTAGCTATATTTTTTCTTCCTTCTTCTCCCTTGGCACTGACCTGTAACTCCCAATATCAGCATGTGCATAACATCTACAATGAGCTGTTGATGACAGAGACCTACAAGGTTTCCTAAAAGAGGACAGTATTTTGTCAGAGTGCTTGATGTCCCACCAATGGTTAATGATAAGATCCTATTGCCAAAGACACCATATGCTGTTGGGGTGGAACATGCAGTGATCTGACAAGAAGCTGGAAAAGAATCAATCCCCAGACAGTTAGCTTGTCTAGTGCCAGAAGGTGTTACATGAGTGACTGGGGGAAAATGACCAACATCTGTCTAAGCAACTAGTGGTCTAAGCTACTCAGCAGCAATCAACCTTGTGTTATGCTCGCACAAGCATAATGGTGGCACCCAGCCAAGGTGGGTTACCATCTGCTCTTCATTTGGCTAACGGATCTGCTCAGTGGAATTGAACCCATACCTGGAATAGGGAAAAAAGTCAGAACCATATCCAAAAATTAGCCTGCTCTTCAATATCTAATATTAACTTCCCACCAATAGTGGGTTATGAGCGGGCCTACACCTATTAAATTCTCTCTAAAATAATAATTGGTATCCATGTATATTGCACTGACCTCACTCTCTGTTGGAGAATTTGTTTCTCTTTTTCAGATGGACGAAGAACCTGAGGAGACAATCAGCCCATTGTACACCATCTGGGCACCAGCTGAAGCCATAGAGTTAGTGAGCAAGAGATGCTTTCTCGGTGAACCTGGCACCAGCACAAGTGTGAAGGAAACAGACACAGAGAATACCAAACTCCTACCAAATCAGAGACACAAATAGTCCCAAGATCTCCCATCACTGAAATAAACCTAAAATGAACCCAACATGGCTCAGGAAAATGTGCAGAAGAGGGGCCAGAAAAATTGTTGGAGCCCTAAGTTGGGTTATTATGCACAGAGACATTGCCTCTCCGCCATAACTGAAGGCCACTCCACAACACAACACCCACAATTGGTGGGGGAGGGGGGATGGGGGAGGACAACAGGGAGAAGGCTAATGATGGTACCATCATGGCTTGTGGTGGTTAATTCAGGTGTCCTCCATAAACTTAGGTGTTCTGGATGTTAGGTTCCCCAGCTGATGGCAATTAGAAATTAAAGCCTCCTGGTGGCAGTGTATTGTTGGTGGCGGGCTTCTGGGTGTTATAGCCAGTTTCCCTATATCAGTGTTTGGCACACTCTTCTGTTCCTGTTGTCCACCTTATGTGGGCCAGTTAGTGATGCCCACCCTCTGCTCATGCCATCGTTTCCCCCTGCCATCATGGAGCTTCCCCTTGAACTTGTAACCCAAAATAAACCTCTTTATCCCACAAGCTGCTCTTGGTTGAGTGATTTCTAGTAGCAATGTGAACCTGACTGCAACTTTAAAGTGGTACCTAGGAGTGGGATTGCTGTTACACCCCTGACTATGTGAGTTTGGACTTTTGGAGCTGATTTTTCAAGAGGAATGTGGAAGAACTTGAAACCTAAGAGATGCCTTGCAGTGCTGCAAGTACAACTTGATTGACTTATTCTGGTCAGAGTTGAAAGACTTGAATGCAGTAAGAATTATGGACTGTGAGGTTTGGCTTATGAGGGTGATAAAGAGGTTTGCCTGGACTGGGCTAGAAGTCTGTATGGAAAGTTTGCTGCTATGCCTGGGTCCTGAGAAGTTGTGCAGGGTTGCTTTGCATAGAAATAAACTGTTGTGAGGAGAGGAATATGGCACAGAAAAAATGAAATCTTTGGATCTAAACTGCTGCCTATTCACCTGAAAATTGTTTGAGAGATTACAACCACTGAGATTGGATCAGCTGATCTTCACTGGGGCAACAGAAAGAATGTAGACTCTTTTGAAGGGGGCCAAGTGCTCAAGGAGTGTCCTGTTCTTCAGTCTGCTTTATTTCCCCCCCCCCCCGATTAACAAGTTAGCACCCTACCTGTTATTGTGGAGTATAAGAAATGCAGGAAAGAGAGGGTCATTGAGTTTGCAACATGGTCTTGTTTTGGAAAAGTGTGAAGCAGGTTTGCTGGATGTCTGCAAAGAGACCCCATGAGGTCATGAGAATGAACTATGGGTTGCAGTGGAGACTCAGTGGAGATGCCGGGACCACAAGATGTCTACCAAGAATTGCTGCCGGCCCTCATGAAGTTTTCCAGGACCTTGAGTAGCCTAGCTGGAGGGGTGTAATTGGAATTCCAGAGACTTGTTGCTGGTTAGAATTATTGGACTTGGAGATTTGTCATTGACTAGAGTTGTTGGACTTGGAGCTACAGAGTTTGATGTTTGTCCTGTTTAAATCATGTGTTGCTTCAATATATCTTTGTTCTGCCCAATGCCATCTTTTGCAGTGTGAATGATTATACTGTGCTATTATGGGTTTTTTGATGAATTTTTTTTTCTTTTTTTGTATTATGGCTCAGTTAAAAGATCTTGGACTATGGGGATATTTGAACATCATTGGGGTTGATAAAAGCTATGGGGGCTTTTAAAGTTGGAATGAATACATTGAATTTTATGCCATGAATGGTTATCAGTTTATTGGTCCTGGGGCAGAATGTGGTGGTTTCATTCATGTGTCCCCTATAAACTTAGGTGTTCTGAATGCTAGGCTCCAACTGATGGAGATTTGGGAATTAACTTCTCCTGGGTGCAGTATATTGCTGAAGGCAGGCTTATGGGTGTTATAGCCAGTTTCCCCATGCCAGTGTTTGGTACACTCTTCAGTTCCTATTGTCTACCTTATGTGGGCCAGGGGTGATGTCCACCCTTTGCTCATGCCATTATTCCCCCAGCCATTGTGGAGCTTCCCCTTGAGTCTGTAAGCCAAAGTAAATCCTTTTTACCCCAAAAGCTGCTCTTGGTCGGTGATTTCTACCAGCAATGTAAACCTGACTGCAACATGATTGTATACACATTATATACATAAAAATAAAAGAATAAAGTCAAACCTGGTCATTATTGAGCTAAGTAAGTCTGATTTTAACATACATCAGAATCATGATAGACATAAAATGATTTATTCATCAATTACCTTTAATCATTGAGCCATTTTTAAGTTTAACATAAGGCAATATTATGACTGGTAGAATATATGAAGCCTAGACAAACTATATAAGCATTGGTTTTATACTGTAGGCTTTCCTAGGACAGGAGGAGGAGTTTCCTCAGTTTCCCTAAGAACAAAGTTTCAATGACTGAATCACCTTTTATAAAATTTAGACAATAATCTCAGTGATAATCACCCAGTAAAACAGCATGAACAAGACAGGACCATGTTAAATTTACAGTGTTTATCTTTAAAATATAATAACCTTATTAAATATTAAAAGTTTGACAAATAGAAGAACATAGAAAACATGTTTGAGAACTTTAAAGCCAGTCTTTTGCAACCTCATAACTGTTGTTATGACCAGAGTAACATCAGTAAGTTGAAGTTGTAGATTTACAACCTACATATTCTAACATCCTGCAACCAGCTATGGCCATCCTTTATTAGTCTGACATAAGCACTATGCTGGTAGTCACCTTAATCTCAAGTAGTGTGTAATCTGATTAAGCACTTGAAGACTTAATTAAGTTTGTCTTTAAGCCTTCTGTTTAAGTTTACTCATCCCTTCATCTACATACTTTTATCTTACAATCTGTGTACCCATTCTGCAAAAATCTTCTTTTTTAAAAAAATTTATTTATTTATTTATTTGAGAGCGACAGACGCAGAGAGAAAGACAGATAGAGGAAGAGAGAGAGAATGGGCGCGCCAGGGCTTCCAGCCTCTGCAAACAAACTGCAGATGCGTGCGCCCCCTTGTGCATCTGGCTAAAGTGGAACCTGGGGAACCGAGCCTCGAACCGGGGTCCTTAGGCTTCACAGGCAAGCGCTTAACTGCTAAGCCATCTCTCCAGCCCAAAAATCATCTTTATCAAACATTTAATATCCAACATTTAAAGTTTTTCTTTAATTTATCTTTTTATCTAGTTTATCTCATTATAATTGCCAACAAAAATTTTATTGTCCTTGTCATAAGACCTTTTAATATGAACATTTAAGTGATTTTTTTTCTTTTGCCCTCAAAAATCTCTTTGAAATAATCTTTTATAAAAGAGTAGACCCGACTTGACTTACATTATTTACTCAGAATATACATATAGATTTTTTATCTCTTGTTGATTTTTTTGGTACCTCTTTTGATCAGCTTTCTGAAACATATTTTAAAAAATATTAAAGAAGAATAGAACATTATTAGAAATTTTCTGATGAACTCAGTATTGAGTTCTCAACCTAAACACAAACCTTGGGGACGTTGTCTGTTAGCAGTTCCATAGAAGCATAGACAAAGCAAACTTAAAACAGTTACACATGTCTTATAAGAAGTCCTCATGTGTCGGCAGCAATTTGGGACTCATCCATCATCATGTTGGGACCAAGATCCTGAGATTCCCTGTGCCTGCAGCTTCCCCTGGCTCTGCAAGGCTAGAAAGTCAAGAAAGCAAAGCCATCAGGGATTTCCCTCGGGGTGGCATAAGCTCAGAGATTTGTGCCTTCTCTCCCTGTCTAACAAAGAGACTTGGTGTTAGGTTCCCCCTCCTATTCCAGGGCCATGTGGCCATCATGTAGGTCAAGGCCTACTGGGGAAGCACTACGTGGCACATTGCATTGGTATGTGCCTGCTCATGTGTAATCCCCATTTTTTCTTTGCTTTGCAGAGCTGCTCCAGCTACAGAATGTGAGAGCAAGACAGACATGTTTCCCCAGGTTTCTAGCATTTTCCTGAGATTGGTTCCAGACTTTAGCTATTCCTGATTGACCTTTTGTCCCTGGGGAACACAGCAGGACAGCATACCCCTTCTCTGCAAGTGTGGAGGGGCTTCCCTCCTCTTCTGGTAGGTATGTGGTTGGGTTTAGATCTTCATTTAACTCAGAAGCATTTGTAAAACCTTGCAGTGAGTCTTTTATTTTGATTTGTCTTTTCTATCATTCAATTTCTTCTTCAGTGTCAGGTCCCAGAGTGTTGGAATTTCCCAGAACCCCAGACATTATCTACTTCCCCCTCTTTCTGTGGCCTTGGGTTTTTCCAATTTTAAGTTCTGTCAGCCAGTACCTCATTACTGGATAGTGTTAGGAGGCAGCTGTGTGAGGGTGATCTTCTGTTCTGAGTCTAGTTGAGCAATTTTTCCCCCCACGGAGAGTTTTGGATTTTTCTCTGGGCTACAGGGAAGCTCCCTGATCTTGCCATTTTGTAACTTTTAAGGATAGGAGAATCTTGCATTTTTTCCTGTCTATAATCTTAGTTACTTTTAGTGTTTCCTCTGGAGGCCATTCAACATTAAAAGCTGGCATTCCTAATTTACAGAGGCCTTTAACTTTTCTGGTGTCACTTTAGTATTATAATCTCCTTTATATTCCCTTCTGAAGGTGATTAACTCCTATAGCAAAGTAGCAGGATACAAAATCAATGCACAAAAATTGGTAGCATTTCTGTATGCAAATGACAAAGACACAGAAAAAGAAATAAAGGACATAGTCCCATTTTCAATAACAACAACCAAAAAAATAAAATACCTTGGAATAACGTTAACCAAGGAAGTAAAAGAGCTATACAACGAAAATATAAAAACTCTCAAAAAAGAAATTGAGAAGGACTTGAAAAGATGGAAAGACCTCTCATGCTCCTGGATAGGCAGAATTAACATTGTGAAGATGGCAATCCTACCAAAGGCAATATATAGATTTAACACAATTCCAATTAAAATCCCTACAGTGTTCTTCACAGAGATAGAAAAAATGATCTCAAACTTCATATGGAAAGGCAGAAGGCCTCACATATCCAAACATATCCTCAGCAAAAGAAATACCTCTGGTGGCATCACCATACCCGATATAAAGCTATATTACAAAGCCATAGTAATAAAAACAGCATGGTACTGGCATAAAAACAGGAGTATAGACCAATGGAATAGACTTGAGGACCCGGATTTTGGGCCAAGCAACTATAGCTACTTGATATTCGACAAAGGCACAAACAATATAGACTGGAAAAAAGATAACATCTTCAACAAATGGTGCTGGACAAACTGGATAACCACATGCAGGAAACTAAAACTTGATCCACACATTTCACCATGCACAACACTCAAATCCAAATGGATCGAAGACCTCAACATAAGACCAGAAACTCGAAAACTACTGGAAGAAAATTTAGGAAGTACTTTCCATGATATAGGAATGGAAAAAGACTTCCTGAATAAAACCCCAGTGGCTCAAGTTCTTAAACAGTCACTCAACCATTGGGATCATATGAAGCTGAAGAGTTTCTTTACAGACAAGCATATAATAAGCAAAGCCAATAGAATACCCACAGAATGGGAGAAAATATTTCCAGGTTATCCAACTGATAGAGGCCTTATCTCTAGAATTTACAAAGAACTCAAAAGTTTAAACAATAAGAAGACAAATACCCAACTCACAAAATGGGGCACAGAGTTAAACAGGCAATTCACAGAGGAAGAGATACAAATGGCAAACACACACCTAAGAAAATGTTCATCATCCCTAATCATCAGAGAAATGCAAATTAAAACAACTATGAGATTCCACCTTACCCCAATAAGGATAGCCAACATCTGAAGTATGGTTTGTTTTTGACCATGCAGTCTAGGACAGTGGGCTTGGTGGAAGACTTCCCCCACAATGAATTTCCCACTGTGTTATTGTTATAGAACAGACAGAAAGACAAAGCCATTCTGCAGTCTTAGGGCTGTGGGTCACATGCATACTTGTACACACATTCATACCAAGTGCACTTTTTATAGAGACACAAGATCATCTCCCCCTCACTCATTCATTCATTCAGAGTTTAAACAATTTTTCTTAAGTAATTCCATTCATAACCCTGATCAAGCTCATTACAGAGACTGAGTAATATCGGTCTCTCATATAAGCTAATTACTGAGACTGAATAGCATCAGTCAACCTGATGGAAAGAGGGCCTTCACCTAGCAGCATTATGGAGCTCAAGGATTCCTCCTCTTGCAGGGAGTCAGTCCATACAAGCTCCTCCAGACCTGACTAGTCACAGTTTCCAGTTTCCCTGAGGAATTCCTACCTGGCCTGGATATCTGACTCTGCCTCCTCTCCTTCCCACTGAGGAATTCTGTTCCTGAGCTTCAAGGTATCTTTGGGCCACCTGGAAGGGTACTCTGTAATCAAGGCAGGGGCACACTCTTCTGGTTTCAGGGAACTTTGGCAATCTAGGAGGCCCAGAAGCAGCAGTCCTTCCTGACCAGCTGGGATCCCAGTGAAGAAAAATCTCACAGGGGCCTTCAGAGATGTAGAAATTCTGTGGAAAGATCACTCCAATGCCAGGATCAGTGAAAGTAGAACAGTTTATTACTTGTTGGGGGGGGGGGAGGGGGGGCAAAAAGCTTGATGTAACCCTCCAAAGAAGCTCTGACCCCTAGTAAAGATTTTATTTCCATTTTTTAGTTTTCATGGCCAAGGGGAGGGGTAGTGACAAACATGTGGAAATTTGCATATCAATGATGTCTATAGTCAGGCACCCTAACAATTGACTCCATATTACTTTTTTTGTAGCCTAAGCTGTCTTGCCTTCTTATCCTCCCTTTGGGCCCTTTCTGGACAGTTCCTTTTTTGGGATTTTTCCATCTGATGACAAAGATAAGTTTTAGTTGGTCAGCAATTAACGCTTACAATAACTCAGTGAATCACTTCACCTTTTAGCTTCTTTTCTACAAGTTCCCTTCCCTCTGTTTTTTATTGAAAAATTATACTAAATCTTTTCTTTTGGAACTTTTTTCTTAAAGTAAACTCCACTTTTCTTCAGTCTTCATAGCTAAACCTGCATTCCAATGTTTGAATGACAAATATTCATTTTTCACAATTCTTCCCCAGGTTCTATATTCCTTCACTCATCAACTACTTGGTAAATATAAACTCTGTATCTGGAGCCATGCTGGACTCTTGGGCTCAGGAATGATATAAATGTGATCTCCTGATAAAAGCTGTGCTAATAGTTGCAGAGAGACAACGTCTAATCAGAATTGCCTAGTCAAATGTAAAACAGAAGCACGGGAATTTCTGAGATTCTTCTGTCCAGTGAAAACTTCCTGTGCTAAGTTAAATGGCTCTCTTTGATTCCAAACTGAGCCCTAATGTACTAGGATTGTGTGTACAGGGAGAAATATATTTTGAAGAATCCTTTTATAAAATGTCTACATGTGGCATTGAAGCATAAACTAGTAAATGCTATACTGACTTCTGAATTGCTGATACTGAAAGAGGAAATAAGGATACATCAAATTCCTGGATGCGGAGGAAAAGTTAATAATATTCAAGGATATTTTGGTGGTTTGAGTGTAAAATGTCCCCATAGACTCTTGTGTTTGAATACTTAATCTCCAGCTGGTAGTACTTCTCTGTAAGGGAGTGGAAATTTAGGAGGTAGAGCCTTGCTAGAGGGAGTATGCTCCTGGAAGTGGACCTCAACGTGTTACAACCCAGCCTTGTTTAGTTCTGCCCTTTCTACTTCCTGCCTGCTAATGTGAACTTGTGATATAAGCTATTTGCTCCTGCTGTGCTTCCTCACCATGATTAAATTTCTTTTCAAAACTGCAAAAGCTGGAAACAAACTCTTTCTCTAAGCTTTGTCAGTCAAGTAGTTAGTCTCAGCAACAAGAAGTGGAAAAATACAAGGATCCTCATAATCATTGCCAGTTCTAGTATGAATATTTCTCTGTAAGAGTTATGGAGCTATAGCTTGGTGGTAGCATGTTTGATAGCATGGATTCAGTGCTGAACACTGCAAAAAGTAATTTACCCCCAGATTTTCTTCTAAGAGTTTTATGGTTTGGTTCATATGTTTATATTGTTTAGTCACTTTAAGTTAATTCTTCCTTTGGTAAGGGTCCAACTTTATTACCATATTGCTATTCAGTTTTCTTATTTCTATTTGTTGAAGATTGTACTTTCCTTGTTGCCTTGGGAAAACATTTCCCTGAGTAGTCCTGAACACATGCCTTCTCCCTAGATAGAGCACAGATAACAGACAAAAAGATGATTCCACCCAAACTAGTTTTGGTGAACAATTGAGTTTATTGGGGTTATTTACAAAGCAGACTAAGGAGCTGCTTACTGGAATAGTAATGACTCAAATGCAGCTGGCATCACAAGAAGTCTTATCCCATCCTGAATGATAAACTCCTCATAGCTGCTTCTACTCAGAGGCAGCTACATCATAAGGAAGCCCAACCCCAGCATAGGTGAGAATTCATGGAAGGTGTGTCTCTATAGCACACTGGACACCCTGCAGGCAGCACGGCTGGTGGGACAGCTAAGCACACTACATGGCACCTTTCCCTTTCCCTACTGAGCTTCCCAGCTTTGTGAGCAGATAGCTAAGATACCTATATACATCTGCCAACCATCACATTGTTGCTATGACTTTGATTTATGAGTTATCTATTAGATTTATGATTTCTCTATTAGATCAACTTAAAAATAAAAATATTTTAAAATATTTTATTTATTTACTTATTTATTTAAGAGAGAGAGAAAGAGAGAAAAGGTGTGTGTATGAGCATACCAGAACCTCCAGCCACTGCAGACAAACTTCAGACACATGTGCCACTTTGTGCATCTGGCTTTACATGGATACTAGGAATCGAATCCAGTCCATTGCAAGCATGCGTCAGTAACTACTAAGCCATCTCTCCAGTCCAATTTATTGATTTTCTAATGTTCTTTTATTTATGTTGATTTTAATATCTGGTCTATGCATTATATAATTTTCTTTTAACAATCCCTACACTTTCTTGCAAAATTCAACCCCATAATCAAATTTGGGCAAATATTTTTGTTTGGGTAAGAAAGTGGCTATATCTCTTTCATATTTGAAGGATAATTTCTCTAGCTATGAAATCTAAGTTAGCAGATATTTTCTAATGAAACTTTAAGTATTTGAATTATTCTTGCTTATATGGGTATCAGATGAGAAACAAACTAATATTCATAGTTATGCTTTAAAAATGTACTAATCGGGCTGGAGAGATGGCTTAGCAGTTAAGCGCTTGCCTGTGAAGCCTAAGGACCCCGGTTTGAGGCTCGGTTCCCAGGTTCCACGTTAGCCAGATGCACAAGGGGGCGCACGCGTCTGCAGTTTGTTTGCAGAGGCTGGAAGCCCTGGCGCGCCCATTCTCTCTCTCTCTCACTCTATCTGTCTTTCTCTCTGTGTCTGTCGCTTTCAAATAAATAAATAAAGAAATTTAAAAAATATATTAAAAAATAAATAAATAAAATAAAATAAATGTACTAATCACCTTTTATGACATTTTAAAGATTCTTTTTTCTTTTTCTTTTGTTTTCAGAGGTTTCAATATGGAATGCCTACACATCAATTTTTGGTATTATTCCTGAATGGTCTTAACTTTCCTAGTTTTATGGTTTGGTTGCTGTTCTTAATTTTGGAAAAATTTTCATCATTAATTACATATGGACATATTTAATATGTAAACAACGCATGTTGGTATCATACTTTCCCTCCTCCCTGCCCCTTTTCTGAAGAGGCCTTCCTCATCGGGGATGTAGGTCAACCCCAGGGGGATTGTGGGTCATTCATTATGGGTGGGAGAGGCAATTTCTCTGTGCAAAATGTCCCCACTTGTGGCTCAAGCAATCTTTCTGCTCTCTCTTCTGCAAAATTCCCTGAGCCATACTGGGTGCATTTTAAGTCTACTTCAGTGATGGGCACTTAGTAAAGGGTTAATAGCCATCCCTAAAAACTAAAGGGAACTAAAAAGTTAATAGCTATCTCTAATTCCTCTGTGATTTCAGCTGAGGCCTGGATGAAGTGCACTGGGTCCTTTATCTCCTCAGGTCCAGCTCCTGTTTGAAAAAAAGAAGCAAATTCTCCAACAGAAATTGAAGTTAGCCCTGGTTAAATCACCACTGTTTCTTTTTTTTTTTTTAATCACCATTATTTCTTTAACCATTTTTTTCTATTCTCTGCTTCTTATTGTGATTTCCTAAATATGCTTGTAATATGTGCTTGAAATTGTCCCACAATTATTAAATAATATTTTGAGGTTCTTTTTATTCATTTTTTTTCTTTTTAAGCTTAGGAAGTTTTGTGTTGACTTATCTTTAAGCTTACTTGCTAAGTTGCTCCTTAGACATGTCAAATTTGCTGATCTACTTGTAAAAGGCACATTTCATTAAGTTAGTTTTCACTTCTAAGACTTTTTCTTGTTTCTTTCTTAGAATTTCCACCAGTCAACTTACATCACTAATTCTTCTTGTATGTGATCTGTATTTTCCAGTAAGTCCCTTAATGTATTGTATTTATTACATTTCTCATTGCTGTGACCAACTACCTAACAAGAAGCTTAAGGAAGGGATGGTTTACTCTTTGGCTTACTGTTTGAGTGACATTTAGTCTATTGTGTCAGAAAAGGTATGGCAGCAGGGTATAAAGCAGCTGGTCAAAATGCATGCATAGCACTATCAAACCTCAAGTCCTATTCCCAGTGATACTCTTCCTCCAGCAAGGATCCACAACCCTCCCAAACAGCACCTCCACCTGGAGACCAAATGTTTAAGCACATTTAGTCTAAAATGGTTATTTCACATTCCAGCCACAACACCTATGAATTTATTCCTACTACCTACTAAATAATTACCAAGCCTGTGTTATAGCCAGCCCTGGTTCTGACACTTACTTTGTCATATTACATTGTGCTTTTTCTTGACCTTTGGAATGCTGTATTCAATTCCCATGGCTGTCACAATAATTGAAACAAATTTGGTGCCTTAAAAATAGGTATGTATTCTTACATAGTTTGAGAGGCTAGAAAAATTCTTATTTTCATGAGCATACTCAGCTTCCAAAACTTTATCAATGTATGTCACTTAATTATAATGGGTTAGGACTCTGGCAACTCCTCTTCCAGGTCAGGTGATCTTGACTTTGATGTCCTATATTCAGCTGTTTCTTTTGATTTCAGGATTGCCTTGCCCGATGAACCGAGCTCTTTTGTATGCTCAAGAAAATTGGCTGGGTTTTCATTGTGTTTGTCCATTTTAGAAATTCATAACAGTAATGAACAGGTGAATGTCACTGTTCTGCAGATAATTCTTTTTTTCACCTTTGTATATAAAACATAAAAATTATTACACATGGACATATTTTCTTGTAAATAAAACATGTTGGTATCATCCTTTTCCTTCTCCTATCCCCTACTTTGAAGAGACCTTCCTTGTTAGAGATGCAGGTCAAACCCATGGGGATTGTGGGTCATGCATCATGGGTGGCGGGGTGGGGGGAGAGGCAATATCACTGTGCAAAATGTCCCCACTTGTGGCTCTAACAATCTTCTTTCCCCCTCATCTGCAAAATTCCCTGAGCCATGGTGGGAGCGTTTTATATCTACATCAGTGATGGACACTTAGGAGACTCTGGATCTCTGGATTGGTATGTGTTGAGTGTCTTCAGTATCTTTCTCCACCACCCTTGTGCTAATATCAGATTCACTAAGAAAGCAGGATCTTGCTTATTTCCCCAGTTCCTCTCTGATTTCAGCTGGGGCCGGGGTGGAATGCACTGGGTCATTTATCTCCTCAAGTCCAGCTCCCATCTGAAAAAGAGAAGCAGATTCTCCAATGGAGAATGAAGTAAGCACTGGATAAATTTTATAACCCTTATTAACTTAGAGACAATTAAAAGTGTTTAGACAGTATAAAATATAAGTATAAAAATATAAGTATAAAAATATAGTTTAAGGTTAGTGAGAGATTGACAATAGAAAGCAGAATCATTATCTGGATATGGTTCTGACTTGTTTCCCAGTTGTAGATATGGTTTCCTTTCCACTGAGTTGATCTGTTAGGCAATCCAAGGGCAGCTAGCTACCCACCATGGCTGTGTGCCACCATCTCACTTGTGTGGGCATTACATCAGGTTGTTTGCTTCTGAGTTGCTTAGACTTTGAGTTGTTTGGACAGATGTTGGCCAATTTCCCCTGGTAGCTCATGTAGCACCTTCCAGTACTAGATGGGCTAACTGCCTGGGGACTGGCTCTCCTCTGGATTCCAACCAGGTGTCACCATGGTCCATGCCAATAGAGTTTGGTGTCTTCAGCAGTAGGGTCTTATCATTAACCTCTGGTGAGTAATCACATGCTCTGACAGAAGTCTGTCTTGTTTGTTTTGGGAGACCTTGTAGGTCTCTGTGATCAATAGCTCATTGTAGAAGTAGAACACATCCTGGTACAGGGAAATGCAGGCCAGCACAAAGTGAAAAGAAAAAAGAAAAATTCAGAAAAGAAATAGAAACAGGAGAAATTTGAGGTTAGGTTTCATCTCCCTTTCTCCAGGGCACTTCATTTCAGATGCTCCTTCTAAGGTCCTCTAGAGGGTTCCACCTCTTAGTCTGACTTCCAGGATATAGGATTCTATGGTACCAGTTCAGTTTGGGTTCAGTTTTATGTCCCCACATCCTTTCTCTTCCCCCAAGCCCTACCCTCCTTAATGTCCAAACCTCAAGATACTATTCTGTTATGGCAGCAACTTGGGCTGATTCATGTTAAGAACAGCAGATGAGTGAGATCATGTGATGGTTATTGTTCTGCGATTGTGTGAATTCACTTAGAACGATCTGTTCTAAGTTCGACCATTTTGCTACAAATGCCAATGTTTCTTACTGCTGAGTAGAATTCCATTCTGTAGGTATACCACGACTTGGTTATTCATTCATCCAATGGTAAGCACTTGGGTTGATTCCAGTTTTTAGTTATTATGAACTGAGCAGCTATAAAGATGGTTAAGCAAATATTTCTGAATTGAGATGTGGAGCTTTTAAGGTAAATATCCTGAAAGGGATTAACAGTGTCTGTTGGTAACTCTATATTCATTCCTTTCAGGTGGCTCCATATTGATATCCACAGTTGTTATACCAACTAACATTCCCACCAACAGTGAATGAGTGTACCTATTTTTTTCGCAGCCTTGCAAACATTTGTTTTTTTTTTTTTGTTTGTTTTTTTAATCTTTTTTCCCCTCTCCTTCAGCTCATAATTGTCTTTGGAACCCTTCCTGGGTCTTTTCTATTACTTCTAATCTAGTGAGGACAGCATTCTTACAATTATTGGTCCTTTGTTGATTTTCTGCATGTACCGCTATTTGCTTGATCAGGGTTGCATAGCTTGTATCTTTATTTTGGGGTTCTGATCCTAGTGTCTCTTCTTTGATTTGATTAGAGACACCCATTTGGGGACTGGGCAATCTTGTTGGATTTACTTGCATTTGGTTTTTCATGTTATTCCTTTTGTGCTTTGGTCTGTCCATCATAGTAGAGGAATCTTATTTAGTTTAGGAGGAAGATGTAGTTTACCCTTGAAGTTTCTTCAGTAATTATTCCCTTTTATGTTTGATTTGAGTAGACTTCTGATGGCAATGGGGCCTGCTTGCTGTGAGTGAAGCAGCCCCTGAAGCTCTGGTAGGGGCCCAATGACCTGATGAAGGGGCTTGTTGTTTGGTGTTTTGGAGTAGGGGACTGTGTGGTCAGGTGGCCCAAAGGGACAGGAGGTAGTTTTGAATGGACAAAGTACACTGGTGTTGTGGCTGGGTTGCAGAGATTGGGAGGATGGGAATGTGTGTTGGTTCCATGATGCTGAGTGATGAGGGGATGGGACAGTGGATCCATTGCGACTGTGTAGCAGGGGGTGAATGTGACTGTGGGATCCTGTGCCAAGCCAGGGCAGGGATATGGGACTGCTGCAGGTCATATGGTACATGGGGAGGGTGGGGGAGAAGATTGGCTGAGGTCAAGTAGGGGGACAGCAGTGGTGGCCAGTGGGATGGCATTTATGCATAGAGATCTATGGTGTCTGGAAAGCCTAGGGCCTGGGTCTGTGTGGGGGAGGAGGAACAGCGAGTGGGACCCAGGGTCTGCACATGGAGGCACATGGAACTCCCTGGTGGCAGAAATGCCTAGGGCAGGGAGAATGCTAGCCTGCTGGCCTGGGTCCACTTAGCCTATGGTTAGTACAGGAGGAACCTGTAGCTGGGACTGTGGCTAGGATGGCTGCTTGAGGCGACTGGGGGACTGGTGGGCTACCTGAGAGTGTGGGAATCAGCACATCCCCTACTTTGCTCCTCTGCACCCTCACACTGGACATTTGCTAAGACCATCAAACCCCTAAAAGTACCATTGAACAATAAAGATCTTGCCTTTCCTTCCCCATGAGGTGAGGCATGTTTAGGCAGATGCCATCATATAAGAATCATATTCTTAGTATTTCTTTAAACCACATTGGACCTAATTATCATGATGACTTGGAGTATTGATGCAAATGTTATTTTTAGGAGAAAACAGTAGATATTTGTACTTGGTTGCAATAAGATGAATCATAACTTTTCTAAAAACAATCCTTCTGGATGCAAAAGGATATTACTCCACCAAGAGGAACTTTAGTGAGATGTTCTTTTATTTCAGTCAGTTATGAAATGCACTTGTTCCTTGAGAGCTTGTCATCTGACCTAGTGGGAAAGTGGTTTGGTATCTGCAAAGAAAAGCATGCTCCTGAAGTAGTTGTCTTATATTCTTAGCAAATACTTGTGTACCCCTAGGCTTTCTAGACTTCACTATGGTAATGCATTATTGCTGCTGTTCCTGTATAATAATAATTTTAAAAACCTTGTATTTCTATAGTTACTTTCATTGTGAGCTTGCAAAGACCTTTTTGTTCAACATGATATTGTTATATTGAAATAGCTACAAGATTTCAGTCTTTAGGTTGGAGATGGTGTCTCGAGTTGTCAATGAAATGTGATACTCTAGATGTGTTGTCTATTACATTAATTTGATATCCATCTGCTCCTGATATCATTAAGAAGATATCACTGAGAGACAAAGGGAGACATAGAAGCAAGGATTTAAAGCATACCTGATGAGCAGTGAGGCCTCAGAAGCAACAACTGCCCCATCTCAAGTGTTCTATAAAGGCCAGTAAGCTAGAAAAGAGATATAAAGGGAAGAGAAAGGAAGGGAGGAGGGTACTTTATAAGATGGTATTGTATATATGTAAGTAGAAGAATAGATTAATGGGGGTGAAAAGGCCCAAAGTGAGGTTAGGGGAAGAGATTGAGTAAAGCAAAGGTGGAGGAGGGGTAATCAAAATCTAAGAGGAGATAAATAAATCATATGGAATCCTACTTTTCTGGACAATGGAACACTCAGAAGCCATAGATTGTTGCTAGAAAATTTTCAGTGCCAGGAATGGAATACCTTCCAGTGAGTCGTTGGTCCCTGATGCCCCTAAAACATTATAGGCCATTGTCCAGGCCCTTGGTTTCCCACCAGGAATAGATGGTAAGACCCTATTGCCGAAGACTCCAATACTTGAGCTGGAAGGCCACTGAGAACTCCTGCTGGAACTGAGCTGATAACCTCCTCCATGTAGACCAGCTGACAGAAAGCTGGAAGAAGCCATTCTGCATGCAGTTCAATTGAAGAGAGAGAAATCACCAGTGAAGATACTCAACAGTGGACACTGCAAGCCTTATATTTTGCCAGCCAGGCCAAATAAGCCAACAGGTACAATAGTGGCATGTCTATCATGGTGGAAACCAAGTGCCCTCTAATTGGACTGGGGCCCTGCTCCATGGAAGGGAATACATCCCTGACACTGAAAACTTGAAACAGGGGTAGTCATGAGCCGTAGGGGCATAATGTCTGCTGCTGTCTGGCTAAATGTATATACTATGCTTATCAAACTTCTCAGTAAGCACTTCTCTTAATGTTCATACTCTTATATTAATGATGCTATCACTTTTGGTAGAGAATTTTCTCTTTTCAGATGGCAGTGACCTTGTGATGACTCAGAAGGCATCATGGTGCTGGAAAGAAGTGACCAGAGTGCTCAGTACTGTGACATCTCTATCACACCTTCCAGGGCTCAGGGTCTAATGCGGAAGAGGTGTTGGAAAGAATGTAAGAGCCAAAGGAAGGGTAGGACTCCTTATAACGTGCTCCTTCTAGACACAAAATGGCCTGGATATCCATGACCTCACAGTGCCTGACACTACCTACCCAAGACCATCATAAAAAAAGGAAAAGATCATGACATCAAAATAAAAGAGAGACTGAGATGGGGAGGGGATATGATGAAGAATGGAGTTTCAAAGGGGAAAGTGGTGGGGGGAGGGTATTACCATGGAATATTTTTTATAATCATGGAAGTTGCTAATAAAAATTTGAAATATAAACTTCTAACATTAGTGATTCCTTATTATTATTATTATTATTGTTATTATTATTATTTTGAGGTAGGGTCTTGTTATGGCCCAGGCTTACCTGGAATTCACTTTGTAATTTCAGGGTGGCCTCAAATTTACAGCCATCTTCCTTCCTCAGCCACCACACCTAGCTGATTTCTTTATCTTGGTGAAACAAGTAAATAGCTTAATCCTGCAAAACTAAATTATCACTAAATGAAAATAAACTTTACATATATTTTGGGAAATTTAAAAGTATTTAACCAAATGTTTGTTATAGCGAGAATATTGTCTAACCTAACTCCCTTTTGGTATGTTTTATGATTGACATAATTCACTGATGACATGAGTATAAGTTTAAATTTTTAGATAGTACATACATATATACAGAATTATATTTTATTGAACTTTTTCCATAGTTTTTGATATCTTTAATTTATTATCATGAATTTACTTATGCATGAGGATTAATTTTATCTGTCAAGAGTTACATATGATGGGGTCACAGCATCTTAGATATTTAGTTAAACTTTCTGATCATATTTATGAGAGATTTATTTTGATGAGATTAATGCGTTTTTTTGTTTTTAATTGTTTTAGAGATAAGGTCTCACTGTGCAGAACAGGCTGTCCTCAAAATCATATCTACATCATTTATATCTATCTATCACTCTATCTATCTGTCTGTCTGTTGGTTTATGTATCTTCACTATCATGATATATCTGTGAACTTCCCTGAGTAAACTCTAGATCAGCTTAAGATGATTCTATAACCCAGTTTTTACCCATGGTTTTCTGTCTGTGGATATGCAGAAGTGGGACATAAAGTCAACCAGATACTTAAATAAATCTGAGCTCTTAAGCAATGTATGTGATTGTTAAATGTGACATTAAAGAATACAATAGATTTGAATAAAATGTATGTTATAACCATAGAGTAGAAAGTCTGAAAATTAATCCTTTGGAATTGAAGTGAAAGTATCCTAAGTGCATGCCCTATAAGAGAGGAATCAGTGGTGTGGACCTGATGCATTCTCAGTGAATCTTTGTTAGCATGGTTTATGCATAAAGACTATTTTAATGGCAAAATCATTGAAGGGGCACTATATTCTGTAAGGAGAAAATGGTATATAATAAATGTTCATTATGACTATTATTTTCTCCCAAAGGCATTTTTCAGGTGTCTGGGTGTTATTTTGGGGACTAGATACTGAAGCCAATTTCTATAGAGTGCTCACTGTTTCTTATTCTCTCTACAGCCTAGTAAGCAGAAGAAACAAAAGATTTGAGCTTATATTTAGAGCTAACCTCTAGTGAGTAGAACTAAGGAATGCTGGATGATGCTGATGGGGACACCTGAAGACTATCTGGTCATTTGTAACCAGGGCTGATGACAAAGAACCTGTTCTGGTGCCTCTGGTGCTATCAGAAATTCAGAACCCTAGGCAGGTATGACCATCTGCATCGTTGTGAAGACAGCCATGGGCCCTTTATTCTTTCTATTTTGTTCAATGTGAGAAGCAAACATGCTTCCATGAGTGTTCTGAATTGGCCTAGGAGAGTCATTTAAAGCATGTAGTAATGTTTTAGAAATCACACTAAAGCAAGGGCAGAGAATCCAAAGGAATTTCTTAATTATGCATGTAGTTTATTTTATACCAGGTTCCTCCAGCTTGGCCTCCATGTTATTCACATCTGAGGTTGAATAATACCATGTTGGTGATGAGATCTCTCCTGTGCACTATAGCATGTTTAGGAGTGTCCCTGGCTTCTCCCCATCAGATGCCAGCAGCAACCTGATCCCTGGCTGTGATAAGAACCTGTCTATAGATATTACCACATATCCAGTGAGATTCAAATTTCCCCTAGCTTCACACTATTGTTTTACAGGAAAAAAAAAGAATTTCTGGCTTTATATAACAGCAATTTTTAGCTTTTCTTGAGTTAGTTTTCTAGTGGGGGAAAAAAAAACTTAAAAAAATGTCAATGGCTTAAGACTTCTACATATTTTTGTCTGGAATCTTTTTTTAATATTTCTTTTATTTTTATTTATTTGAGAGCAACAGACAGACAGAGAGAGAAAGAGGCAGATGGGGGGATGGGTGCACCAGGTCCTCCAGCCACTGCAAATGAACTCCAGATGCATGAGACACCTTGTGCATGTGGCTTACATGGGTCCTGGGGAATTGAGCCTCAAACCAGGGTCCTTGGACTTCACAGGCAAGCATTCAACTGCTAAGCCATCTCTCCAGCTCCTTTATTTAAAAAAAAAATCTTTTGGAAGAAGAATTTATTTCAAATATTCTGTTTTCTTAAAGATTTACATATCAATATACTAGGCATAGTTTGTGTATTATCGCTGAAGGCTGTGAGGGTCATCTAGTGTCTGTTGCAGCACTCAGCTCTGCTGTTGTAACACAAACACGGACATAACATGGCAATGCACTAAAGAAGGAGAAAAGAGGTATGTAAATAACAACCAACCTTCAACACTTCCATTTCCATGCTTAATTAAGAGCAAAACTTGAAAAGAAAAGCATGCACAGTCATCATGTATGATACACCATTCAAGATAGATAATAAATTTAAATTAGATGTGTAGGATTTTATCCTAATTGTAAAGTGTAATATAGGAAGAAAAGGATTATTCATTAAGTCATTACTAAAATAACATGCATTGGGTGGGTAACTTCACACAGATACTCAGCTGTGGAGAGGGTATAATGTTCTCAAATTACATGTAAGAATATTGCCTCAGAAAATTTAAGTTACTTGAATAGCATAATATATTTATATGACATATAATATCATATATTTCATAAATGACAGAGCCCTGATTCAAACAGAGGTGTTCTGACTTAATTCTAAGTTTCCTTTTGTGTGCTTCATTCTATTCCAAAAAACGTAGGAAAAGCAAAATATGAAATCATCTTATGAAAAAATAAGTCTTCTCAGCTTGGATTGTTTTGATCCAGTTATGGTGCAAAAGGAGATATCTTCATAGCAGACTTCAACATATCATCATAATTTTTATCTATTTTCTTAAAAGTATATTAAGATTTGTTGTAGGATGCATTAAAATATTTGTGTGAGAGGCTTAGCAGAACCAGAACAAATGGCTGAGCCCTTCATTACTGATGTTCTCAACATATTCATCCAATTCCCACACATCACACAGCCACACTACCCTACCTCCAGAATTTCATTATATCTGTGTGTAAGGCATGTTTTATATGGCTTTCTCTTCTAAATTAAAACCAGGAGTGGGCAAATGTCTTTAGATATAACACTTCATAATTTGAAGACAGCTCAACTATACTGATATCTCCCTTTCCCTACCCAACACATAGGGATAAGGGAAGCTCTATTTATTCACAAAGAGGAAGGAACAGCAAGAGAAGAATATCAGTTTTTCATTTATACCAACCACCAATTGTAGTTTCTGGTGGATCCCACTCCTCTTATTCCTAGAGATGGTTCACTAGGGTTCTTGGTTACATCTTCAGAGGGCCCACCTCCTGCTCTTTGTACAAAAAATGACCCACATTTGTAGCTTTTAAGGCTCATTTCTCTCCAATATTTTTGCACCAAAGACTTTTCATCTTTTTGAATGATTCTCATTTTCAGTCCCAAATCACCTATGTTCTTAAAAAAAAAAAAACTCTAGGTTTTCTTATGACTCAAATTATAATATACATCATCAGATAAAAGCCATAATTACTATCTTTTCAAGATAGTTTATTTTTTCCTTTTATAAACATCAGGCCTACTAACTACTAAGTCAGGGTGCTGTGAAAGAACACTTTTAATGATTTATAGCCCACATCTATCTGAAAGTCAATGAGGCATCATAGTTTTTCTGAAACCTCCACACAAGGTACAGATTTTATCTGATACCAGGCAATCAATTAAGCTGCACCATATTTGTATCAAAATATTAATATCTTTTATTTTTTAAAGATTTTTAAAATTTATTTATTAAAGGGAGATAAAGAGAGATAGAGCACAAGAGAGAGAGAGAGAAGGAAAGAATGGGTTAGTATTACCTCTAGTCACTGCAAATGAACTGTAGACACATATGCCACCTTATGCCTCTGGCTTACTTAGGACCTGGAGAATCAAACCTGGGTGATTAGGCTTTGCAGGCAAGCACTATAACTGCTAAGCTATCTCTCTAGCTCCAAAATATCAATCTCTTTTAAAGAGCAAAAGGTTGAAGATGCAAAGGACATTGAATGACACCTGGCATAGTTTGAAACAGCATGAATCTCTAATCACCACATGTGAGGAAACTCATCAGCTGGCATCAAAGTCACTCACAAACTGCAGAAATATATCTAGTAGCTTCCTGCAGGTGAGCAGCTATACACAGCAAACCCTAAAATTCTTACTGTGGTAGAAAAGAAGTTAAAAGTTAGAATGATTCACTGAGTTACTGTAATAGTTAATTGCTGAAGAGTTAAACTTACCTGTGTAAGCAGATAGAAAAATCCCAGAGGCAACTGTCTAGAAAGGGTCCAAAGGGATGATAAGAAGGAAAGACAGTTTAGGCTAAAACAAAGTAAAATGGGGTTCATTATTAGTGTGGAATGACTACAGAATGACTGATAGGTAAATTGCCATGTCTTGTTTGTTCACTCCCCCCTCTCCTTGGCTATGAAAACTATATAATGAAAATAAAATCTCAGCTCAGATCCAGAGCTTCTTTGCAGGGCTATCTCAAGCTCATTGGGCCCAGGGTAAATAAACTCCCCTTCTTTCATTCATACTGGCATTGGAATGATTTTTCCAGAGAATTTCTGCAACATTACCACCTAAAGTTTTAATTTAACTTAGGGTATTCTGACTTCCTTTGTGGGAATGCTATTTGTGGTGGCACTGCTAGGGAAAAAGTCCATGGTCATGGGGCAACTGTCCTATACTTTAGACCTGGGTCTACCACCAGCATTGTTGTTCCCTAGAATACATATTTTCTCCTCTACCAAATAGGAAATGGTATAGCTCACCTATAAGGATCATTACACACTTAAGACCACTTCTTCACTAGATATCAGAGCTGGCTTTCCTTTCTAATCTATCCACATTCACTCCACAAAATTTCCAACTGTATAATACCTTTAAATAACATTGAGATTATGATGACCGCCTAAATTACATATTTTTAAATATTTCTCCTAACTTCAAACTTAAACATCCCATTGTGTATTAAATATCTTTGCTTGGATTTCTAACAGAGTTCAGTCCCCAAAGCAACAAATTGATTTCCTGAGCTCTCTATCCAAACTCAAATGTTCCTCTTATCATTGCCTCCATCTCAGTGGACAGCTGTATCTTCATAGTTTCTCAGATGTCTTTTCTATCATGACTCACATACAGTCTATCCTGGTTCTGCATTAAAAATTTGTGATGCTGTTCACCAGCCCTACTGCTACCAACCAAGTGTAAGCCACACTATTTTTTCTCATAATTTTAACTACTGTGGCCTCTGGTCTCTGTTTCTCTTATTTTTCCTGTGCCTGAAAACACTTCTAAAAATTTCTAAATATACTTACTATTTCTTCAGTTTCTCAACTCCCTATGGTAATCTATAATTGTCACTGATTCTACACTCATCTTTGATACTTAGTTTGGTAATACTGGCCTCCTTAGTTTCCATTGACAGATTCTCATCTTAGGAACTTTGCAGTCTTTGTCCTCTCCTGAAATGTTCCTCTACCAGTGTGATGGTTTGAACAGATGGCCCCTAATATATTCAGTTCTTTATGGTTTGTAGTTGACATCTGCTGGCTACCTGGCTGAAGGCAAAGTCACTGGGTGATCTTAAGGTGTGATGGTGGGTTTCAGATTTCAATCTAAAGATATGCCAAGTATGCCTAGCAGGAGCTCCTGAAGTGTGATGTGGTTTTTGGCTGTTGGCTTGTACTTCTCTCTGTCTGCTTAGGCCTGTCAAGGCAGGCCAGCTTCTTCTGCCATTTATGGAACTTCCCCTGGATCTGTAGGCTTCAATAAAAATCCCTTCCTCCACAACTGTGTCTGGTCTGAAAGTTCATCTCAGAGAACCTGAAGCTGTCTGCTACAATCAGGTAGCTACATGTTGAGTCCTACACTCCTTTCAAGTTTTTGTTCAATGTAATTTTCTCAAAGAGGCTTAAACTTGGTACTGAAAATTATAACATCCTTTTTCCCATATTTTTATTCAACACATTCCAACTTTTCCTCATAAAATTTATTCTAATTTTTCTTGCCTTGTCATAGAACTTTTCCTCCTAACAAATACATCTTACCTATTTTATTTCATCTCTTTTCTCCTGCAGGAAGCCAAATCTCACAAAGTCAGCAAAGTTTGTCTGTTTTATTCATAAATGCACCCTGATAACTAGCAACAGTGTATACTGTATGTGCAATTGTCAGAACTGTTGAGTTTTCAGGTAAATAAAGCAAACATGTCCAAGTCTGTAGTTCTTGTGCTCCTGGAGGAGTGGTGAAAGGAGGAAGGGAGGAGAGAAGAAAGCCAGGAAGAAAGGAAGGGAGGGAGGGAAAGAAATATCTTAGGGGAAGTATCAAATTAAGAAATTTTATGTTAAAATGTCTAAAGCACAAGATCTCAAGATCTTTGGTCAAGGTTGGCATGGTGATGCACACATGTAATCTTAGGCATTTAGGAGGCAGAGACAGGAGTATTAGGAATTCCAGATCATCTTTATCTACATAGTGAGTATGAAGCCAACTTGGGCTACATGAGTCCCTGTGTCAAAAATAACCCAAAATATTTATCCACATCCTTACCAGCATTTATTTTCATTTTATTTTTTAATGTTTTCTATTCTTATTGGGATAAAGTGGAATCTCAGAGTTGTTTTAATTTGCATTTCCCTGATGATTAGGGATGATGAACATTTTCCTAAGAGTGTTTTTGCCATTTGTATTTCTTTCTCTGAGAACTGCCTGTGCAATTCTTTGCCTCATTTTGTGAGTGGGTTATTTGACTTTTTATTGTTTAAGATTTGAGTTCTTGGGACTGGAGAGGTGGTTTAGCAGTTAAGGAGCTTGCCTTCAAAGCCAAAGGACCTCGGTTCAATTCCCCAGTGCATGTGTAAGCCGATGCACACGGTGGTGCATTTGTCTGGAGTTTGTTTGCGGTGGCTGGAAGCCCTGGTGTGCCCATTCTCT
This sequence comes from Jaculus jaculus, assembly GCF_020740685.1. Taxonomy (NCBI): domain Eukaryota; kingdom Metazoa; phylum Chordata; class Mammalia; order Rodentia; family Dipodidae; genus Jaculus; species Jaculus jaculus. The sequence goes on from NC_059104.1 coordinate 110,551,122, forward strand.
CTCTCTCTCTTACTCTGCCTCTTTCCCTCTCTCAAATAAATAAACAAAAATAAAATATTAAAAAAAAAGATTTGAGTTCTTTGTAGATTCTAGAGATTAGGCCTTTGTCAGTTGGATATTAAGCAAATATTTTCTCCCATTCTGTGGGAAATCTATTGGCTCTGCTTGCTATATGTTGGTCTGTAAAGAAATTTTCAGCTTTGTATGATCCCATTGGTTGTGATTATTTAAGATCCTGTGCTACTGCAGCTTTGTACAGTAAGTCTTTTCCCATTCCTATATCATGGAAAATTCCTTCTATCTTTTCTTCCAGTAGTAGCTGAGTTTCTGGTATTATATTGATGTTTTTGATCCATTTGGACTTGATGGTTATGCATGCGAGATTGTGGATCAAGTTTCAGTTTCCTACATATGGTTATCCAGTTTGTCCAGCACCATTTGGTGAAGATGCTGTCTTTTCTCAAGCCTATATTATTAGGGCCTTTGTCAAATATCAAGTAGCTGTAGTTATTTGACCCAAAGTCCAGGCCAGTTTTGGTGGGAATGTAAGATGGTACAACCAGTTTGGAAAGCAATATGTAGATTCCTGCAAGAGCTGACTATGGAGTTCTCAGCAGACCCGGTTATTCCTTTATTGAGCATGTACCCTAAAAGCTCCATGCTTCAGTTCAGAGCGATTTGCTCAACCCTTTATAGCTGCTCAATTCATAATAATGAAGAGCTGAAATCAATCCAGATGTACATCATTAGATGAATGGATAACTAAGATATGGTATATGTACACAATGGAATTCTACACAGTATGGAAAAACAACACAATGAAATTTGAAGAAAAATGGTCTAACCTGGAACAGATCATTCTTAGTGAACTCACCCAATCACAAAAAGATAATTACCACATAGTCTCACTCATCTATACCTCCTAACCTGAATCTATCCAAGATACTGACATACCTAGCAAGCAACTTGAGGACCAGACAATATGGTTGGTGGGGAGAGAGAGGAGGGTAAGGGAAAGGGTGGTAGAAACAAAACTGGACCCAAACAGTAATGGTACCATAAAATTCTACATCTTAAAAGGAAGACCAAATGGTTGAACTTCCACCAGGCCTTTAGAGGGAACACCTGAATCATAGGGCCCTGGAGAGGGTATGATGAAGACTGACCTTAATCTTCACCTGTTTATGTTTCCCTCCCTCCCCCCCTCCCTCTCTCTCTCTCTCTCTCTCTCTCCCTCTCTCTCTCTCTCTCTCTCTCTCTCTCTTTCTCTCTCTCTCTCTCTCCCTCTTCTCTCTCATCTCTCTATCTATTTTATATTACTTATCTTTTTCTTTCTTCTCTTCTTGGGCACTGACTTGTAACTTCCAGTACCAGCAGGTGGCTGGCTATTATCCACAATGAACTTTTGATCAGAGAGACATACAAGGTTTCCCAAAAGAAGACAGATTTCTGTCAGAGCACTTGATGACCACCAAAGACCCTACTGCTGAAGGACACCGTGTGCTATTGACACGTAACATGGAGTAACATGGCTGGAAGATGGAAGAGAGTCAGTTCCCAGACACGTCTAGTGCTTAAAGGTGCTACACATGAGTGACTGGGGGAAAATGACCAATATCTGTCCAAGGAACTCATGGTCTAACCTACTTAGTAGCAAACAACCTGATATGATGCTCACACAAGTACAATAGTGGTGCACAGCCATGGTGGGAAACCAACTGCTCTTGTTTTAGTTGAATGGAACCCATAGCTGGAGCTGGGAAACAAGTCAGAACCATATCCAAAAGGCAGCCCACTCTCCATTACCAAGCTCCCACCTATCATGGACTAAAAGAGGGCCCACACCAATTAAATTCTCTCTATAAAATAATAGCTATCCCATTTCTCTGGTGCTAAATTTACTCTCTATCAGAGAATCTGCTTCTCTTTTTCAGATAGACTCAGATCCTAAGGAGAGAATCACCCCTCAAATCTCAAAAGGGCCCCAGCTGAATCTAAGAATAATTAGGAAAATTAGTAAGAGTGCTACTTTCTTGGTGAACCTGGTACCAGCACAAGGGTGAAGGAGATAGACATAGAGAACACTCAGCTCCTACCAAATCAGACATCCAGAGACATAGAGGCTCCCAAGACCTCATCACTGAAGCAGACCTACAATGAACCCAACCTCAGGGAAATTTATGGAAGAGATGGTGGAAAGGGTGTTAGAGCCACACATTGGGTCATGATACACAGGGACATTTCCTCCTACCCTTAATTGATGGCTAACTTCACAATGCATGACCCATGTACCCCAACAAGGAGGGTCTGTGTGGAGGGGGGTGAACAAGGAGAAGGCTAACAATGGTACCAACTTGACTGTATTCATTGAGTATAAAACTAATAAAAAAAATCTTTGAGAAACTGGATGGGTTAAATTCAACAATTGTAACAAGTAAATTTGAAAGAAATTCATTAAGCAAAATAAATAAATAAAATAACCCAAAACAAGTAAGTGAATAGATAAATAAAATCAGTACCTCTGTGAAGGTTTCAGAAAAATTTACCATGATGCCACTTGTGCTATTTTAGCTCATTATTTAATGTAAGATCAAGTGGAGCATTAAGCACATTTTAGTTTGCTAGAAAAAAGGGAAATACATGGTTCTTGCAGTTAGTATAGGAAGCACAGATCTCTAATTCCAGTATAAATAGAATTCTTTCTTTGTTTAGTCTCATGCTTATCTTCCACTATTTTATGGATTTTTCTCTAGTTATTTCAAGTAGGATTTATTTTCAGAAGAAACCAACTGCAAATGTTTAAAGAATTACTTTTTTATTATTATCAGGGCAAGGAACAGAAAATAATGTATAGCTTCTTGTCAGCCTGATCCTTTGCCTTTTTAAAATCATGTCTAATTTCTAATAAGTCCATTCATTTATGGAAGGCAATTGTCCAGAGAACATAAGCACAGAAAGACAGAGATATGTGTGAAGATAGAGGAATGAAAATATAAGAACATTCCAAAGATATTGGCACCAATTTAAGGTAAAGAAGTAGGATTAACAGTGTGGCTCTATGTTAGTCTACTACCTGACTCTTGGCAGTTGTAAGAACTGTTAATATGAGTAGTTGAGGTTATGTGAGCTGCTTTGACTGCTCTGTACACTATGAAGTTTGGACACAGAGACCTCTTCTCTCCTAGCTCTGTTCATTATAATATAATCTAATATTATAATTACCTTTTTGAGATTAGAATACAAAGGGCCATAAGTGTTATTCCACAGTTATTCATTAACAGTTCCAATCTGTGCCCATCTGTTACAAAGTTAACTCTGAATTATTTCTCTTTCTAAATTTTTTAACCAAAATATACTAATTGTACAAAATAAAGGGGTTCATAATAGCATTTTATATGTGTACAAAATGCACCTTAATTATATTCAAACAATTAATATTTATTATCTCTTTTCCTTTTCTTTACATGCCCAGCATTTCCTCTTGTAGCTTTATGTCCTCCCTCACCCATCTAGTTTCTACATGAGAGAAAATATGTGATATTTGTCTTTATTATTCTGCTTATTTCACTTAACATGATGCTCTTCATCTCCATTCCGTTTCTTGAAAACATCATAATTTCATTCTTTTTATGGCATTATAAAACTTCATTGGCTATATATTCAAAATTTTCTCTATACATTCATCTGTTGATGGACACATAAAATGGTTTTGTATGTAGGCTATTGTGAATAAATAATTATAAAGGTATAAAGGCATCATTGTGGTAAATACTACTTTTAATGTTTTGAGAGGTCTCCATACTGATTTTCATAGTGGCTGGTAACGTAACCCTAACAACAGTGAATAGAGTTCCTTTTCCTCAAAATTCTTACTAGCATTTTTTTTGTTTGTTCTGAATGAGAAGAAATTTACTATAGTTTTCATATTTATTTTGCTGGTGGCTAAGTATGTTGAACTTTTTCATGTATTTATTAGCTATTCTTCAATTGAAAAGTCTGTTCATTTCCATTGTCTACATATTGTTTTGAATATTTGTTCTTTTGTTATGTAAATGTTTTACTTTTATAGAATCTATATATTAATCTATTGTCAAATGAATATGTCACAAAGAAATTCTTCACTTCTGTAGGCTGACTCTGTCCTATTAACTCTCTCTTGCCATGCAGTGGTGTTATACTTTTTAAACTTGTTGCAGTCCTATTCCTCAATTCTTGTTCTTATTTCCTGAACTTCTGTAGTCCTAGTCAGAAAGTGATCTTCTAATGTGTTCCTATATGAATTTCAGCATTATTTTCTATGTCTTCAAAGAATGTTATTAGACTTTTGACTGGGATGACATTTAATTTGTATATTACTGTTAGAAATATGACCAATTTCACAATATTTTTTCTTCTAGTCTGATAACATGAGAGATCTTTCTATAATTTAGTATCATGAATAATTTCTTTCTTTAGTAGATCATAGTTTCCATTGTAGAGGCCTTTAGCATATTTGTCTATGGTTATGCCTAAGTATTTTGTATTGTTGAAGCTGTTGTGAATGGAATTGTTTTCCTGAATACTATTTCAATGATTTCTTGTTGATTTATAAAAGTTCTAGCTAGTTATTCTTTTGTTAATTGTATACCCTGATGCCTTTCCAAAAGAGTTTATCAGAATTGAAACTCATCTGGTGGGTCTTTAAGGTCTTTTAAATGAGTATCATATCCTGTATACACAGGGACAGCTTGGCTTCTTCCCATTTTCTTTGTACCTGTTTTGCTTCAGTTTCTTGCCTTATTGCTCTGGCTATGTTTTTAAGCACAATATTAGTAGCAGTAATGGTGGGCAGCCTTATCTCATTCTTGATTTTGGGTAAATGCATAAGTTTTCACCATTCAGTATATGATTTATATATGTCATAAATAGCTTTAATTTATGCTGAGATATGATCCTTGTTTGCCTCGTTTCCTCAGGCCTTTTATCATGAGGATGTTGTATTTTGTTCCAAGCTTTCCCCCGTAATTTTCTGAAATAATTAGGTGGTTCTTATTTCTAATATTCTATATTACATTGATGACTTTGTATATGTTAAAACATTCTTACAGTTCAAGAAAATATCTACTTGATTGTAATGTAAGATGTTTTGTGTGAGTACCTGTTGATGAAATTAGATTTCAGGTATTTTACTGAGGAGTTTCATATTAATATGATATATTATATATAGCTATTTTAATAAACACATCAGTTTATTCATTTCCTAAAGCTTCACAGATATACTTTGGATGTTTTTTTAATTCTCAGTCTCTATTGTTTTACCTCATATTTTCTTTGTTTTCTTTATTTTCCAGGTCGGAGTCTCATGTTTTGAGACAGAATCTCATTATGTAGCTTAAGGTATAGTTGTTGAAATTATGATCTTTCTGCCTCAGCCTCTGAGTACGTGATTATAAGAATATACCACCAGGTTTGGTGCCTTCATCTTTTCTATTGTACTTAAAGTGAAATATTTTAATTTACATGCCATGGCTAGGCAAATGCCTATATTTACCTTGCACTGTATTACATTAAGAACAGAGCTAAAGCTTGAAAAAATTCAATGAATACACTAAATAGGTTCCAACTCTCAGCATTCAAAATTTCCCTCATTTAAGTTATTACTCACACTAAATTTTCCTGTTAGAATTGTGTTTATAAGAGCCAAGGCCACCCATGCTGTTTAAGATTTGGCTGCATCTTTACCTGGCATTCTGAGTACTCTGCAATTTCTTTCTCCTTTTCCCAACTGTGATTCAGACATATCATAATTGAAAAAAAAATATTGTTAGGGACTGATTACCAATGAAATTATTGTTCAAAAATTCACTAAGTGATGCCATCATTAGACCTTCTCTTAAGATCATTGAATAGAGTGTTTTGGATTATTAGGGAAATGACTTGTATAATCTCTGCACCATTATGAATCAACACAGTGGAATGGTAAGGAAACATTATGTAATAATGTTTCTTAAGCATTTTATCATTTACTCTCTGATATAATCTTAAGAACTAAATAAAAATTTTTCATTTGCACATAATTACTTATGGACTGTATACTTCATTCTAAGCACTCTTCTACATACTAAGCATATGGATACATACTTTATTCTATGTATAGAGAGAGCAATAAAGGAAATAGATGTCATTTCTTAGAGTTCTTCTATATTAATGAGATAGAAGTACACAGTAACAAAGAAAAGAAATGGACAGTGATTGGAAAAATGTCAAGTGTCAGCCAGATTCAAATCTCTAGACCTAAATAGTTCTGGAGGCTCTGTCTTCTAGGCAGTGAAAGAAAGACCTTAAATTCTTGCATTTGAAGACAGAAAGGGTTTTTGGAACTTAATAAAGAGTATTTGATGTGGACGAGGTGGCAGAAAGAATGTAAGAGCCAAAGGAAGGGCAGGATTCCATACCACATACTCCCTCCAGACACAAAATGGCCTGGCTATCCATGGCCTCACAGTGCCTGACACTACCTACATAAGATCATCATAACAGGAGGAAAAGACCATGACATCAAAAGTAAAAGGGAGACTGATTGAGATGGAGAGGGGGTATTATGGAGAATGGACTTTCAAAGATGTAAGTGGGGGGAGGAAGGGTATTAACATAGGGTATTTTTTATAATCATGGAAGTTTTTAATAAAAAATTCATTAAAAAGAAGTATTTGAGAATGGTGAAGATCAATTCACAAAGCCCTGGAGAGGACAGAAAAGCCTTATAGAAACCTGCTTTTCAAACTTGAATGTATATTTGAATATACAATAGATTTTGTTTAAAAATAGCAACTGCTTCAAAGGAGCTGGTATTATAGACCCCAGTTTGAATAATAAGTTTTAGGCCTGGATAAGGACTTAATATAAAATTCCAGTGCCACTAAAGCTATAGAATAATTTCAAGCAGGAAGAAGAGTAATTTGATTTTTAACTTTTGAAATTTACTAGATGATAGCTCCTGGACCTTATTGTCAAGGCTAGCCTTTTCCTGAGATAGCTTCTAGCCCTAACCAACCAGATGTCCCTCTGGCTTACCTGAGCAGAAACACAGTCCACTACTATTAGGTTATAAATACCTGTGCAAGGGGAGGGCAGGCTCTCTGACCACTTGGGAACTTCGAGCTGTGGGTGAATTTTTCCCTCAGCTGGGCCACGCTTGGGCCAGCCAGGATAAGGTCAGGGGAGGGCTCCCAGATATTACTCTCTACATGGGTTCTTTACCCTCTATAGTGCCCCACATGGCAGGAGCTCCTTGAACTTTCTTTTCTTTTCACAGTTTTTCCAGGCCCTCCATGTGGGATCTCTAGCCATGGGTCTATACATCCCTCAGTAAGTATATTAATTAAAAAAATAAAATTTGGGCTGGAGAGATGGCTTAGCGGTTAAGCACTTGCCTGTGAAACCTAAGGACCCTGGTTCGAGGCTTGGTTCCCCAGGTCCCACGTTAGCCAGATGCACAAGGGGGTGCACGTGTCTGGAGTTCATTTGCAGAGGCTGGAAGCCCTGGCGTGCCCATTCTCTCTCTCTTCCTCTATCTGTCTTTCTCTCTGTGTCTGTCACTCTCAAATAAATAAATAAAAAATATTAAAAAAATAAAATAAAATTTACTGGATGGTGAATTTTATTAGGCAGGAGTATAAAGCATGATGCTATTCAATTGGGAAGTCACGGCTTCAGGATATTTAAGGATTTGCCAAGAACTGAGACCAACAGACAAATCTAGTTCACATCCTTTAACTGAAAGTTCCCAAGCTAAAAATGGCTTTGATATTAAAATGTAGTAAAAATATAGCAAAGAAATATATGTGTGAAAGAATATTTGTGTTAAGCAGAGCTTCAACTATTGATGATCTGGTCTCTTGATCAATCCTACTTGAGGCTATGCTTGTCAACAGACTAAGTTGATGAGATTGGTTCATTCCCCTTCACTCTTCTATATGGACAAAAGTAATTATGATTTTTCTAATGCTATCCTCACATTTCCTCTTACTCCACTTCAATATTTTTGCAACCCACTATTTTTAGCAAAGTATTTATTCTCTGTAGTGGACAGTTTCATGATGTTGGGATAAAAATCCAACCAAACACAGTTTATGGGAGAAAGGAATTTATTTCCAGCTTACAGATCCAGGGGAAGTTCATTGATGGCAAAAAAAAAGCTGGCTCCCATTCATAAATTTCAAAAGAGGAAGAAACTACCATCAATTAGAAAAAAAAAAAAAAAGCAAGAAGGAACTCCAGCAAAACTCACACTGCTCTTCACACCTTTGGGCTGGAATTCAGATCTGTGACCAATGACACCCCCTCCAGCTAGGCATCTGGAGATCCCAGTTACCAGTTTAATTTTTACACCTGATTCAATTGAGAATATATATTCAAACTACCACATTCTTCCCCTGGTACCCATTGACTCATAACCATACCACAATGTAAATTGCAACCAATTCAACTTCCAGGGTCCCCATAGTTTCTACCAATTGTAAGACTGTCCATTAACTGTGAATCCTGTAAAATCAAAACAAGACACATACTTCCAACATATAATGGTACAAAGTAAACATTTCCACTGCTATAAGGCATAATAAGGAAAGACTGGACCAATGCAAAATCAGTAACCATCAGGTAAGCATCAAACAGCTGCACTTTAAGTCTAACATCTTTAACCAGTGACAACAGTCTCTGAATTTCCAGTTTTCATCCTTCCAGATGCATTGAGTAGACAGGAAATACTTTCATCCTAAATCAACAGCATTCTATGTATGGTAACTCTTACACATTTCTGTTATATCCAAAACATCTTCAGGTCTCCACTAAAAATCATGGCCCATCCTACAATCGCCTCACTCCAGGGACATCACCTCTTGCTTCCCATGACACATTTCAGCAGTGGCTTTTGGAACCTTGTGCACTTTATGAGACACTTCCATGCATTTTTTATGCTTCCAAATTCAATACCAGGAATTCAGTAACATATCTATCTGTTAATCAAGAGAGGAAATAAATCTTGACCTTTAGTCCTTAGAATTATCTTTCCAGTCATCTCCTTTGAAAAGATGTTGTATCCCTACTTATTCAGTCTTTCTGGGGGTGTCACCTCAGGCATGTTATAATGTAAAGTAGGTGGTCTATCCTTCAAGGTGGTTATCTACTTGACAAGAGCAGCTTCAGTAACTGAAAATCTGTATCTGTGCAAGTAATTTTAAACTTCCTTGGATTTTTTCCAACCTTAGGTTGTACATCTTTCAGTTATATCTTCTGCCAAGCATAGCAATCTATTACTTTCAAATTCAACCTTGATCAAACTCTCTGGGCTTAGCCAGAAGAACACAGCAGCCTTTATGTAAGTAGCACAGTTCTAACAAAGTTCTCTGTTGTCTTTCCTTCCACTTTGAAGGTTCCAATGTCAAGCCTCTTAAAACAATTCTCTCTGCATTTACCATTTTCAAACTGTCAGCAAATTAACACATAAAATTTTGCTGATTGCTCTCTAGATCTGCAGTCCAAAGTACCAAGTTCTTGCATATTCCTCCAATACACAAATTCCAAAAGACCCAAATCCAAGTAGTCAGATTCAACTCAGCAACACCCTAGCCCTGGTACCAAAGTTATGTAGTAGACAGTTTCATGATGCCAGGATGATCATCCATCCAAATAATGAATGGGAGGGAGGATTTTATTTTCAGCTTACAGATCCAGGGAAAATAACCTTGATGGTGAAAGAAGCTGCCTCAAATTCATAAATCCAAACATAAAAACAAACCAGCACCAGCCAGCAAACACAAAAATATAGCAAGAAAGAACATTGCTAGATGTTACACTGTTCTCCATACCTTTGGGCTGGACTTCAGATCCACACCCAGTGACACCTCCTCCAGCCAGATTGCTGGAGATCCAACTTACAAGTTTAATTTTAACATCTGAGTCAATAGGGAAATACATTTAAAGTACTACACTCTCTAATTTATATACTGAGCTCCTAAGAGCTCATCACTGAAGTAGACTTAAAACATGTCCACCAAGGCTCAGTGAATTTTACAGAAGAAGGGGTAGAAATATGGTAAGAGCCACAGGTTGGGACATCATAGCCAGAGGCATTGACTTCCTCCAATAACCAACTGCTACTTCCAAACGTATAACCCACAACCGTATGGGGAATACCAGAAACTCCACCAAGGAGGGCCCCCAGCAGAATGGGTGCAAGGCTGAGGGAAAGGATGGTACTAAAACATGATGTGTCCATACTAAGGATGTCTATAACAATAAAAAATAGCTGGTAATGGCCACACATACCTGAAACCCCAGTCCTGTGGAATGCAGAGGTCCAAGAATCTATGGGCCTTGAAAAATGGCAAGCACCAGAAACATTAGCAGGATCTATCTCAATAAAAAATTGGATGATTGATTTAGGATCAGATGTTGTCCTCTGACCTCTGTATGCAAATGCAAGGGGAACACCCATCTTCAGACACAACCCATGCATACTACACACACACACACCAGCACCACTACCTCACCACCTCACCACAACCACCACACATATTCATATGACAAAATTATATTAACCAGCATTGCAGAGTATAATGTATTGATATACTAGTTACTGCATCAGGGACTTAATAATAATTTCTGTTCTTAAATGCTAATTCCTGGATGTTACTGAGCATGTGCTCCTATAAGTATCACTGACACTTACTTAATAAACTGGTTCTATCCTTTTTTAATTAATTTTTTTCTAGCTCATCCTAACCCCAATAAATTACACTAACTCTATTTTCCCAAGTTTGAAAGACAGGTCTCTGCAAAGCTTTGTCAAACTCTTGCAGAATATTCTGTTATTTTTCTTTCCTTCTTTTTTGTTTTATATCATTTTTTTCAGAGAGGATTTCTGAAAACCTATCCACAATTCTTCTGAAGAAAGAGCTAGATTGCTTTTCTGCAGCAACCATTTTGAACTTCAGTTTCACCAGAGGAGTTATAAACAAAGAAAATAAAAAGATCATTCACCATGAAGAAAGTGCTGCCTTCCATTAGTGCCCATGATGATTCCAAATTAAATTCAGAGGAGGCCCCCCACTCGCTGTCATTCTTCTTCCTGAGAAGATGCCATTGATTCATCCTTTTTGCTGCATGTTCTCTTTCTAAGCATAACATGATGGTCTCTAGAAATTGCTAAGCATTTTCTAAAAGAAAAAAGAATTGAAATTTAGAGGACCAGATTCTAGTGATTTATTCATATTATAATGAAAAAAATGTATCTTAATCTCTATACAAAGGATAATAAGAACATGGCCCTATCAAAAGAAACCCCAAATTTATTTTCTATTTGACCCTTCAAATTGCACAGTGAACACAGATCATTGATAATAAGATCCAAATGCTCTCCTGTGTGATAATTATCTGTTCATATGTAAGTGTTTATAAGTGAGGAAAGATGTGCCTTTGGGATTGCAATTAGTGGAATTATAAGCACTTGAATTTTGTGAGAATTTTCAGATTGGCAATGATAATCCAACTAAGTCTTGGATTTAGCTCATTTTCCCTGAATTTCATCTTAGATGGTGCTTTGCAATAAAAGTTGTCTGGATAAAGTATATATTATATATATATATAAATTTGTAAATATAGTGTGTGTGTATATGCAATTTCTGGAGATCATCATGTTATGCTTATATGCATATATATACATATATATATGCTTTTATCCATGTATGTATGTATGTATTTGAGACCAACAGAGAAAGAGGCAGATATAGAGAGAGTGGGCATGCCAGAGCCTCTAGCTACTATAAATGACCTCCAGATACATGCACTACTTTGTTTATCTGGCTTATGGGTACTGGGGAATCAAATCTGGGCTCTTTGAAGGTAAGCACCTTAACTGCAAAGCCATCTCTCCAGTCTATTCTGATGAAATCTTGATCGGAGATCCTAGTGATTCAAAGTAGCTTCTAAATACTGTTTGAGGCATAGCCTGAGTGAAGGAAAGTTCAGTGTTTCTCTGGCAACATCTCTATGTGAAAGTAAAATAGAAATAGAGTACCTCTCTGATTCAGACGCCATTCCACCCAATAAAACCCATGTGAGGCATGTCACTGTCACTGTTTTCTTTCTTCCCTCAGCAGCCACTCTATAACTTAAAATAAAATTTGGTGAATCTTTGAGGGCATACATGTTTTGAACTGTGGGTACAAATTATCTTCTCAATGCCAAAATATAATTTACTATTTTTTATTTTGTGGAAGTAGTGTATCAACGTTTTGTTGAGTACTTAAAAATATTTTAAGGCAGCATTGCTCAATTTTTTTAAAATTGAGTAAACTCAGTGGCTAGTTGATCAGTTAGAATTAAGAGTTTCTTGATGAGATTGTGCCTTGTCATTTATTGTGTCTATAAAGTACCAGGTACCAAAAGATAATAAAGTGGTGTCAAGAGAGGACAAAGGAAGAAATGGGAGAAAAGAATGAGGAGGAGAGGACAAGGGAAAAAGTGACAAGTATGTGAAGAAGGAAGGAAGAGAGAGAAGGCAAAAGTCAGAAGCAGAACAGTAACTTTAGAAGGTAGGAGATTCCTTTAGTAAAATGTAAGTTCCAACTTCACAATGAGGTGCTAAATTCCCTAATGTTAGTAAATTAAGTGGCCACCAAGGAGCATGTATATCTTTGACAGATGAACTTACTCCCAAGTTATACAAGACAAAGTTAAACTTATTTGTTTTACTCCAACAATTTTTAACTTGAATAAAGCTTTTTTTTTTTTTCTCTCTCCCATTTGCCTTGTGTGAAAATTTGTGCCATACACAATCTATAAGAGGTAGGACTCTCATAGTTGAAGGTACGGTTCCTAGGTGGAGGAGTTTAACATTGGTTTTCTCTGGGAGGGACTGGTGTAACAGCCGTGAAGCAGAGAGGACCAAGCTCATGTCCTTAACATCTCCTCCTCTCTATTGGTTTGAGTTATTTAGCATTGACTGAGCCTGAGGACTTAATAGAATTTGAGGATGGTTCATTAAACATCATCTTATTTTGAACTCTTTTGGTATAAAGTGAAATACTTCAATTTAATTAGTTCTTTTCCACTTTGAAGTCAAATGAACACAGGTATATTAGTAGTTACTACCTAATACATATATAACAAATAACACCTCATTTGGTATAGCTTGATATGTTTGAAATGTTATCAGATTCTTTTGTTCTTTCAAGTAAGAGTTCATGTAGCTCTGTCTAGATTATTAATTTTGTTATCAATAAATTTGGAAAGTTGTTAATATATTATGAAGTCCAAATTTTCAGTGTGTTTATTCATTTTAAATTACAATTATTCACATCAATAAAGAATTTTAACATGACTAATACATACAGAGCATTCATGTGAAAATGACATGCTATCACCAGTATTAATAAAAATTCTGCAAATTTCTTTAGCTTTATTTTATTAAGAGAAGTTCTGCTGAAGTGCATAGCTTTGGGTAAAGGCTGGGGGCCTCATAATCCCAGACCTGGATTTAAATCCTACTTATAATGTTGGAAAAATGACATTTGCCTCCTTCCATCTCATCACTTAGTTCCTATCAAGTGGAATAATTAGTACTTATTTCAGAGGTGTGGTAAGTTATAAATAGTAAATACTCAATGAGACTTAGTTTATATTGTCTTAAAGTATCTTGCATAGTCTATAGAATTAGGAAGCAGTTGCTCCAAGAAGTGAATCCAGATATGTTGCCACCAGTGGACAGTGGTTATTTCCAGGTTCTTGGCTCATACTTCAAAGGACTTGAAAATATATACACACAAAGTAAAGCAGAAAGAAACTTTATGAAGAGCTAAGCCACAGTACACTTCCAAGAGGGGCGTCAGGCCACCCACATGGAAGAGTACTCAGAGGCCCCAGGAAGGGATTTTGCGCTTCTTTGAAGGAGTCCATGAGAAAGATGCGCCAGCTGCTAGGGCTGCAGTCTGGGTGTTGCTCTGGTTTGATTGAGGTTTAGGTTATATAACTTTTCCCCTATTGTGCAAGTTCCTTCTCATCATTTTAGTTTTATGCATGCCCAGACATAAGTAAGTTTAATTTGGTAAACACTTGGTTCTCCATAATGGTTTACTTAGTCAACACAGTTTTCTTTATTGAAATGTGCCCAAAGCTATTCCAGGCTGGCAGACCCTCTGCTGTTCTGATCTTTGGTGCAGGTGGGGAGGTGGGTCCAGGATACCTCCAGGTGGCTAAAGTGCATTGTGATCAAAGAGGTGTGTTTAATGCCCAAAGCAGCAATGTCTGGGTGGCTAAGATGTTCTCTGTACTTGCCTACCTCGCAAACCTATCTAATCTTAAAATGAAAGTCACATTTTCTCCCACATTTGCACAAATCATCCCCAAACAAAAATTCAAATACATATGTTGGCAAGTACTACAAAAATTCACTGTTGCTTAAATATTGACACAGAATGTAGAAGCTTTTCAACATCTATTTAGTGTTTTGTATTAAAGTTTAAAAATAACAATAGGTCTTATAGTCAAAACATTTCAGAAGTCTTATTATTAGTAGTATTATCTATTTGAATCCATGATTTTCTTTAGTTGGGCATGGGAAGAGTAAATTGAGTTTATTTAAAAATAAAAATTGCCACATAAAACACAAAGCTAGACATTCTTACTAACAGTGGGATTTACCTTTATTTTCTGTAGGTTCTTATTTCTTGTGTAACATCCTTCTCAGACCTTTAAATACATTCTCCATTGAGTCTCCCATGAACACTCTTGGACTCTTGGGGTAATCCACACATTCTACCCAATGTGGCAGTGCTCATGAAACTTAGAGAAATCCAATAACCTAGCCAAGTGGCAAAACCAGGAGCTGAGTTCAAGTCAGCTTGATACCAAAGTCTAGTTCTTAACATTTAAAGCACAAATGAATTCAAAGGATCTTTGAATTGGGGCACCAGGGGCCATTTACTGGGAGTAATAGTCTTATACAGAACCAGACATGGATATATTTGGACATCCAGCTCTAGATATCTCAGAGAAGAGATGTTTTAACTTAACCAAAAACTCAGAAGAGAACTATTTTTTTCCCCAAGGGCTTTTTACCCCAACTCGTTCCAGCCACCCACCCCCACCCCCACCCTTCTTCAGATTCTCCATGCCTCTTCCATTATGCACCCTGATGCTGCAGAGGCTTCCTCAGAAGATCCACTTTCTCCCTGCAGCTCCCTGTGGAGAGTTAGTTCCCTAGGAAGCTGACAATGATGAGCATTCAACAGCTTTTAGTCTACTTGTGGGGAAAGAGCAGTCACATCTGGTGTTTCAAGCTACCTGAAACTGAGTTCCCACAGTGAACTATGGCATTAACCAGAATGTTTGCTATATTTTACTTTACTAAATATGGTGACAGAAGTGACAGAGGGAACCCTGGACCCTGTATTAGTTAAAATTGTAACTCTTCTAAGGCCTTTGGTAGCTGACCTTTTATGTACTATTTGATAAAGTTGCCTACTCAAAATCCTGTAAAACATTCTTAATTTCCTCTGTGCTAAATAAAAAAGAACCTATAACACAATATTTAGCACTCAAAATGGATAATTAAGTTGTAGATATTCTTACTTCCATCATCAACTTTATTGATGGGCACATTCCCCTTCATTGCCCTCATATAGTTGGCTAATGGAATGGGAACAGAGTACTACTAACAGATCAACAGACATTCTACCCTGTGTCATAGCTCTAATGTTCCCATACTGGTATTTTGTTTTCTTGATTATTTTACAGTTTTCAAACCTTATCTCATATAACACTTTCCTTTAAAAAGGAATTTCTGGTCAGGAATGGTAGTACACACCTTTAATTCCAGTAGAGATAGGAGGATCACCATAAGCTCGAGGCCACCATGAGACTACAGAGTGAATTCTAGGTCAGCCTGAGCTAGGGTGAGACTCTATCTTGAAAAATCAAAAAAAAAAAAGCTTTTCTGACTTTCCAAGTTAAAAAATTTAAAAAATGAATGTTCTCATCTTTGTGGCCTGGTTTAACCCTGTGCATATTTCCATTAAACTGCATACAATGCTTTATTTCATTTATGTTTACTCATCTCTTCTATGGGTAGACAATGGATTTATTTAACCCTACCTCTAAACCTAATTGTACTCTTTAAATGTAACCGGTAATAGATTTGTGTTTACTCAACCAATAAGTTACTATAAATCTCCATTTATATTTATTACTTATATTTATTATTATTACTTATATTTATTATTTAGACTTATAATGGCATTTACATACAATACTTGAAATACTATATTTGTTGCTCAAACTCATTTTTGGTGTGTATTTGTGTGATGTATGCATGTATATGTGTGTTGTTATGTATGTAGGTAATAGGTACAGATGTATACAGGTACATGTGCATGTGTTTCTGAGCGTGCACCCACGTGTGTGTGTGTGTGTGTGTGTGTGTGTGTGTGTTTAGGCCAAAAATCAACATCAGGTATCTTTCTCAATTGCTTACTACCTTCGTGTTTTGTGGGTTTTTTTTTTTTTTTTTTTTTTTTTGTTTTTCAAGGTAGGGTCTCACTCTAGCTCAGGCTGACCTAGAATTCACTCTATTCTCAGGGTGGCCTCAAACTCATGCAATGCTCCCACCTCTGCCTCCCGAGTGCTGGGATTAAAGACATATGCCACCACGCCCGGCTTACCTTCGTTTTTGAGACACCTATAGGTCACCAATTCAGCTAGACTATCCAAGGTCCTCCTCCAATCACCTTTACAGAGCTGAGATTTCAGACACAAGCTAGCACATCCAGGTTTTATGTGGGTACTCAAGATCTGAACTAAGGTCTTTATCATTGTGTAACAAACACTTTACCCACTGAGCCATCTCCTCATTCCTCAAAGCTCATGTTAAATTTAGCAGATCATGGTCACTTTTCCACATCAATACATGTTTTAAAATAATGATATAATATTCTATTATATCTGTGACTCTTTAACTTGTTCAAACAGGGACGGAATATCTTGCTTATTTTATGTCCCTTCCATATGTATTAGTTGGTATGTAGAACACATTTAACACGTTAGAGGAGTAAATGCTATTACCCACACAGAAGCACATAGCTTTTCTACTGCCCAAAAGAAACAGCCTTTGGCTTGAGAAAATCCCAGCCATTTACCACTGGTTCTTCCAATTGTTAGTCTTACAACTTCTGAGTCTTTCTTAATTTAGCTGTGAACTGAATATCCATGACTATGTTAGGGATAGCAGATACTCTCTGGCATTTTTCAAAATCTTCCATTAGAGGGGCATCATTTGACCTAAAGCAGAATGCTTTTGATCATGTTTTTTTTTTTTTAATACATATATCTTGAACATGATCTTGAGGGAGTTGGCTATAAGGCTTAAACAATACAAACTCATCTTTGCCTAGTTCTAAGTACTAGAAATTCAAGGTCAGGATACCATCAGAATACTTTTCTAGTGAGACACTTCTTATCTTACAAACAGTTGCCTTTCATTACATCTTCACATAACCTGTCATATGTAGAAAGAAATCTATCATATTCTTTTCTTATACTCCAGGATAATACAATAGGACACAAGTCATATGGTATTAGGGTCCCATCCATATGTGTTCTTATGCTATGAGCTGATTTAGCCTTACTCTTTAAATATCCTTGCCTCCAAATATGTCTTTGCTATCAATCAATGTAGATATGCCACCCTATAAAAAACCATCAGCTAAGTACCATATCTAACATATGAAACTAATCATTTATTTGGCCAATGTTAACTCAGGAGTACATGTTGAAATTATACTAGTTTGACCATAATGAGTTAGAATATGTTATTGTAATAAATTAATAACTTAAATTTAATAACTTTTAAAGTGTAACTATACTACATTCATTAGAACTGAAAAAATCCTGTATATATATAAATATTTATAATTACAGACATAGAGTTATAGATATCTATCTGTATTGTTGCCAGCACTTGAGAAGGTGCCATATCTATCTATCTATCTATCTATCTATCTATCCATCCATCCATCCATCCATCCATCTATCTATCTGGAGAAATAGTGCGAATGAAAAAGAGAGAGAATTGTTGGTCATTAACTTACTGGGTCAGAAGTTGGGTATGAGTTTGAAAGGTAAGTGGACAATGACTGTTAATTGACAAAAATGTTCTAAACTTGAGTGAGTGAAGGTTTCCTAACACTGTGAATATATTAATAGCCACTTAATTATACCCTTGAAATGAGTGAATAGTATGACATATAAACTATGTATCAATAAATTAATAAAGAGATAAGTTTAAGTTGATAAATTATGAATAAATTGATTTCTTAAGCATTAGTCAATAGAGCATTTAAATTATATGTAACGTCTCAATATGTTTCCCATGAACAGAGTTTGCCTATACTTTATTTGGCAACAGGATGAAGTCATGACTCTAGGGACATGGGAGAGAAAACAGTGACATAATCTGACATTCTTATGAATTTGCACAAGGGCTTATAACATCATTTTCTCTTCATTCATAAAGGCTCCTCCCATGCTTTGTAGAATGGGATTCCTCTGAAGTGCAGACATGACACATAGGATAAGCAGCCAGCCAATGAACCATTTATAATGACTCTTTAAAAAAGCAAATCACAAAACAACCTTAAGAGAAAACTGGTGTTTCAAGCATTATTATCTTATTCATTTCTAAAATGAAGAAGTGAGGAAAATGGTTTTCAAAATCACCTTATTATTAAGACTTTGACAGTCGCTAAGACTCAACCTAAGTCATAACACTGAACAGAAAACTAAGCATAAGTAAATAAATAATTCATTCATTTATGACATTATTAGTTATAATTATTACAATGACCATTAATTTAGAATGTTTTCTGTTCTTGTAAAAGTTTATAGACATTATTTCATTTTTCACTGTCAGCAACACAAGAGATAGGGACATTAACTCCTTGAAAGGAAAGGATACAAGAATTAGTGAACCAAATATGATCAAGGATCAACATATCTCTTAGAGAACATGTGGTTTTTATACCCCCGTCTCTTACTCCATAGGGATAGAGTTCCTAACCACTAGGTGTGAACTATAGATGATGTGGTGGTTTGAAATAGGTGTATCCCATAAGCTCATGTGTTCTGAATGCTTGGTTCCCAGCAGATGACATTTTGGGAATTGGAGGCTTACTGGAGGAGGTGTGTTGTTGGAGATGGGCCTATAAATGTTATAGTCAGTTTCCCCTTGCCAGTGTTCTTCTGACTCTCTTGCTGTTTTTCCAACTTCTGTGGTAGAGGTGATATCCATTCTTTTCCTCTGCTGTTATAGAGCTGCCCCTTATGTCTACAATCTAAAATGAATCCTCTCCTCCCCAAACAGGTTTTGGTTAGGTGCTTTGTGCTAGAAACACTAAAGTAACTGCAACATGTTGCCGTGGTGTAAAGATGATGGACTATGAAAGCAAGTGGAGAAAGTTCAAACACTAGGTAACAGAACGTGACCTAGGAAATCATGTTGTCACTCTGGAGAATTAGGTGAAATCAAGAAGTGAAACCCACAGTGAGGGGATAAGAACTATGCAAAGAAAGTGGAATCTGGTAAGAGATAGAGGTTTACTCATGTAAGGTTCCTGCTCCAAGAGTCTATCTAGAAGTTGCTAATAATCCAACCAAGTTATCTGGATTAGAGTCACTAAAGTTAGTTCCTAGAAGGACTGTGAATGACCTTTCAAAGGATTCCATTTCAAAGAAAATGTTAAGTACAAAAACCATTTTCTATAGGGCTGGAGAAATGGCTTAGCAGTTAAGGGCTTGTCTGCAAAGCCTACAGATCCAGGTTCCACTCCCCAGAACCTGCATAAGCCAGATGCACATGGTGGCACATGTGTCTGGAGTTTGTTTGCAGTGGCTAGAGGCCCTAGTGTACCCATTCACCTTCTTTCCCTTCCACCATCTTTATCTCTTTCTCAAACAACAGATTTATAAATAAGTAAATACATATAAAGCCAACATGGCTCAGGGAAATTCACAGAAGAGATTGTTCGAGCCACAGGTTGGGACATTAGGCACAGAAACATTGCTTCTTCCCCATAACTGATGGCTAACCCCATAATGGACTACCCACAATCCCCATGGGGATAACTGGCATCCCCAATGAAGAGGGTCCTTTCAGAGGGGCAGGACAGGGATGAGGGTAAGGATGGTACCAGCATGTGCTGTTAACACACTCAGTATGTACATAACTAATAAAAAAATAACTCTTGGGCTGGAGAGATGGCTTAGCGGTTAAGCGCTTGCCTGTGAAGCCTAAGGACCCCGGTTCGAGGCTCGGTTCCCCAGGTCCCACGTTAGCCAGATGCACAAGGGGGCGCACGCATCTGGAGTTCGTTTGCAGAGGCTGGAAGCTCTGGCGCGCCCATTCTCTCTCTCTCCCCCTATCTGTCTTTCTCTCTGTGTCTCTCGCTGTCAAATAAAATAAATAAAAAAATTTAAAAAAAATAACTCTTGCTATAGTTATGAAGTTCATCCTTGAAAAACAAACCCCAACATGAATTCCCCAAAGGTAATCTTTCCATACAAGGTGGCAAGTTTTTATTTTTTGTCAGATAGTTTCTAGTATACTATTTATAGGGCAAATTCATTACCTAAGGAGCATACCATGACTCACCCTACACTGATCCACCCCAGGGGAATGGTTGAGACCAAGTAGATTCAGTTACCTTCCTATTACTCTGCTTTCTCTTGCAGTAAAAACTCCCTCTCTCTCTCTCTCTCTCTCTCTCTCTCTCTCTCTCTCTCTCTCTCATACACCTCCATTTAACCTTTGATTTATTCTTTGGGTCAGTCTAACACGGATCCTGTCACAATATTTTACACACACACACAAACACACTCATTAGGTTAGCATATTGAATAAGAACTTCATTCTCTTCTTATCTATTCCTTCAACAATATTTAGTGAATCTGGCTAGTTCACTTCTGCCTAAATTTTTTTGTCTTTGCATCCCTAACAGCAAAAATCCTCAAAAGCAAGTCTCTTGCCGTCCTGGGTACTTTTTATGAATGTGTCTTCCTATTCTTCTTGTATTAAACTCTAGCTAGGGTGTCCTCAGAAGTCAGGGCTTCCCTTCATTTACACATCAGCTTTACATCGTCTTCTACACCTGTAGCACTGACACTAAAGCAGCTGATGGGAAGAAAGGACTCATTTTTTGCTTACAGTCTCGAGTAGAAGCTTCATGGTGACAGGCGAAGAACAGCTCCGGACAGAAACTGGGCATCACTTCTTGCATCAGCCAGTGGAAGGTAGCAGCAAGACAGTGAGCTGAACTTTGGCAGTGAGGAGCAGGCTATAACACCCCAGAGCCCATCCCAGACAACGTACCTCCTTCAGCAGGCCTCCACTTCCCAAATTGCCACCAGCTCTGGATCAAGAATTCAGAACACATGAGTTTATGGGTGACATACGATTTAAATCACCCCAAGCATCAAATATCTTTTGAGTGTTGATGGTGTCTAGATATTGAGCTCATTCTTAGACTTCCCTGAGAGGCATGGACCCATTATCAAAGTCCC
Organism: Jaculus jaculus; assembly: GCF_020740685.1. NCBI lineage: Eukaryota > Metazoa > Chordata > Mammalia > Rodentia > Dipodidae > Jaculus > Jaculus jaculus. The sequence goes on from NC_059104.1 coordinate 110,572,713, forward strand.
CTGCTGATTTCACATGTTCTGGTACAACTCCAATCTGAAAAAACATTAATTGAAAAAGTCCAGAAACAAACAACTCATGTTTCAACTGCATGCTGTTATGCATTATAGAATGAATCCTGTGCCTCCCTGCTTTATCCTACCCAGGATATGAGTCTTCCCTTTGTTCAGAGTATTCAAGCTGTATTCAGTACTTTCTGATCAGGAACTCACTAATTGACATGGTTATTGGATAAACTGGCATATTATCAAGTAACCCTTATTTTCCTCAATAGTAGAGTCCAAGCACAAAATTAGTGATGCTGGCAATTCATGGTATGCTGAAGTTTCTAAAATCTGTTATGAGATATTACAGACATTTCATAGCACTTAGTTTGTAAACTAAGCTTTACCATGGGTATGTACGTATGGGGGAAAGCACAATATGAAGAGGTTCTGTACTATCTTTCATGTACCCATTGGAGGTCTGGTAATGTATCCCTGTGGCTGGGTGTGGTGGCACATGCCTTTAATGTCAGCACTAAGGAGGTAGAGGTAGGAAGATTTCTGTGAGTTTGAGACTATCGTGAGACTATATAGTGAATTCCAGGTCAGCCTGGGCTAGAGCAAGACCTTACCTCAAAACACAACAACAACAAAATAAATAAATAAACAACAACATTAACAAAAGAAAAACTCTAAAATGTATCCCTAGGTATAAGGGAGGACTACTGCATGTCGATTACTTCACATGTACCTCAGACTATAATCATTGCCCTTATGTCTTGTTAGCTTGGGATACCTTACAAAATGCTGGGAAGTTTAAGCAACAGAAATTAAGCAACAGAACTGGATTTTTTTTTTTTTTTTTTTTTTGCAGTTCAGGAGGCTAGAAGTTCATGATCATTTTTTTGTCTAATTTGTATCTCTCTGGGTTCTTTTTATGCCTTTTAAATGCTGTGTTCTCATGTGGCTGAGATAGAGCTTTGAATTATAGTAGTATATTGGATTAGGTCCCTATTCATTGACCCTATGTAAAATTGATCTTTCTCATAGGCTCTGTTCTATGCACAGTCATGTTGGGGATTAGGAATTCAATCTATGGATGGGATAGGCTACACCTCTCTTTTCAATCTGCCCCATCTCAGAAAATGGCATGGTGCCCAAATATACCTAACTAATCTTAAGTCATGGTGTTTGCCTATTATTTTAATGCCCCAAATCAATAGAACTTGTCCATGGATTAGATATTTATGCTCATGATCTCTTGAGCCAATCCACTTCATTTCCAGTTCCCTCACTGAAATGTAAATTACTTTACTACATGCCTGCATATCTATCCCAATTTCTTACTCTTTCCATTCATTTCAGCATTATTTTTAAATAAATAAGGTCAAGTCACCTGACATTAAAAAAAAACGATTTTTTTCCATTGCATCTTCTTTTGGTTACTTCTATATCCCTAATTACAGCACAGTTCTTGGTACATAGTAGATGTTCAGTAAACATTTGTTAAATGAATAATCACTTAGTTGAATAGATAAGTTAGTGAATAAAGCTATAGTTGTCAGCCAGCTTTTCATTTAAACAAAAAATCTACACTGAACAGTTGGTGTTTTCTTTAGAAGTAGCTGCCAGAGAGCTTCATCAGGTGGCAGGGGACATAGCCAAGGGACAATGAGTATACCCAGATTACCATCTCCTTCCAGAGATTCATTAGCTGAAATTCTTGCTATATCCCTTTCCCTTCTCAGATTATAATCTGTTAATAAAACAGGCTGGTTAAAAGAAATAACAGACTATACATTCATTGCCACTTCTGAATGGTTATAATTGACTTTAAAAGCCTAAAAACAGTGTGTGTGTGCATGTGTGTTTTTGTGTGTGTTTATGCTTATGTGTGTGAGTGTGGCTGCACACAGAGCACATTAAACGTGTGGAGGTCAGAGCACATTAAACGTGTGGAGGTCAGAGCCTTCAACTTCAACTGCCAGGCTTCACTTGTTTTTTTCTGGTTTGAGGAAGGGTCTCTGGTTGTTGTTTACCACTGCATTTTCCAGGCTGGCTGGTCTGCAAAACTTCTGGAAAATTCTGTTTCTGCCTCCCTTTACTCCAAGTGTACTGGGATTACAAATGCCTGACATAGTATCCAGATTTTACATGGGTTCTGGGGATTCAAACTTGGGTACTCTATCTTGTGTGGCCAACACTTTATCCATTGAGCCGTGTCCCCAGCCCAGCCTAAAAAAAAGAGGACTTACATACATTACAGAATTAATATTTTTTTAAGTATCATAAACTCCAGATTCTATTGTTGTGATGAAAACATATCATATTAAAGCTAGTGTGCTCTTTGAAGTGAGTCAGACATGTTCTTTGTAAGCCTAAGCAGTAATTATAGGTCAGAATATAAGATTTTTGTCAAAATATATGTCTAAGGGACAGAAATAAATATTTATTTTACTTATTTCTTACTTATATTTTGTATCAACATTGGTTAGTTTTTTATTATTTTTATTATTATGAACTTCACAGTATGAACATGGGATATTGGTCATATCCCATGTATTCTTGTATCCCCTCTCCCCTGACCCGTTCCACAGAGGATCCTCCTCAGTGGAGTTGGTGATACTCTTTGTTGGGTCATGAATGCCTCAGTCAACCTTGGTGGATGGGGTAGGCAGTTTGCCTCATTATACACTTCCCCACCATGTGGTTCTTACATTCTTTCTTACCCCTATTTCACAATGTTCCTTGAGCCTTGGTGGGTATGAAATAACCAAGATACATCAGTACAACAAGAAAACATATCTAACTGCTTAGAACTAGACTAGTCATCACCATCACATCTGCAATGGCCTTGGAGACATTACAGAGGACGTGGCAACTTCAGCCTGAGTGCTACACTCATTGGTAATGAGAAAATCTCCCCCAGGGATATGGTGGTAGAAACTGAGGTGCCTCAAAACCCATCAAAGAAGACAATCAGAAGATGCAGGCAGCTCAACTCTAAAGGAGACTTGCTTTACTTTTAAAAGAAGGTACACTAAGTAATGTAATGAGAAAAATAGCTTAAAATGATCATCAAGGTTTAGGAAAACAATGCAACAAGAATGTAAGATTTTCCTTAATCCATTCAATCTAAAAGTGTGTTCTAATACCCCTGGCTCAACCAAATTTTATTATAACTTGGAAACCTGAGCATTTGTTGGTCAAATCCAAATGTATTCTTGTTAGTAAAATGATATAAACAACATTCCACTTTAAGTTTAAACCATGTTAACTGGGACTGGGGAGATGGTTCATCTGTTAAAGGTACTTGCTTACAAAGTCTGCTGACAAGAATTCAATCCCTCAGCACCTATGTAAAGCTGCCATATGCAAAGTGGCATTTGTGTCTTTGATCCCAACACGCCTATGGCAATGGGAGAGGCCAGTTAGACTGTTGTTCTTTTGCTGTGAGAAGATACTCTCAAAGATGGTGGAAGAACACAGATATATTAAGACTGTTCTCTGACCTCCACATGTCTGTTATGACATGTGAACACATGTCACATACACACACCCACACACAGTTGTGCTTGCCAAAAAGGGTGTTAAACGGGAAAATTGTATAAGCATAAAAACATCATTAGCAGAATAAAGACCTTTTGAACAAAGAAAGGCTTGGATTTTAGTAATACTCAATAAAAACATACATTTTCATATCTAGAGACTAAAAATTAGTATTTCCATTTGAAATAACAATGGACACTGTCACTTGTGAGTTTTCTATTGTCTAAATTTCAGATTAACCTGGAAGTCAAAACAAGAGAAAGAAGAAAGGCTAACAATTTCAGCATCTGTACCATATCCACCCAGGGTAGAATACTTTTAATTAATCATACTCTTACAGTAGAAATGTTGTAAGAGCTCAGCAGGCTGTTCCCTTTTCTAAAGGGAGTCTCCTGCAGCCTTGCTTGTAGGTCTCTCTTCATCACTAGCGGGCTCAGGGGTGAGGCCAGCCCAAGGAGAACCAGTGCAAGGAGAACTAGGTTGCACTAATTATACTCACTCTCATGAGAATTACACAGGGGCTATTTGATGACCTGGATGAGTAAATTGAAAATTGTAATGTCCAGGCAAATAGTAGGCTGTGAAGCTACCTGCAACCAAACAAGAGAAAAAAGAAAAAAGAAAACAGAGAAAAGGGAGATGTCACATTTTTTAGAAATACAGAGATCTTGTAGCTGATTTCAGTTATAGTGGCTGTCTCTGCATAGCTTGGCTCTATGTCATTTCTTTTTCAAAATGCCTGTAAAGATTCCCATTTTATCCTGAAGTAAATTTCCCTTAACATAAGATGGCTTAAGTGGGCTCTTTTCCTTGCCTTTTGATCCTGGGCTGCTACATTATTTTTTAATGTGGGCTCTGTCAAAAGTTAACTAGTTCCCCTGTCTGAAATTAGTCTCTGTGCAAACAGAACTGGATCTTGTGTGAATGGACTGTTCTTAATGATAAACCTCATGTCTGGGGGCCAGGGCTCATAATTTTAAAGTTGAAAATGCCATCAAAGAGCAGCTCTTAGGTTCAGGCATTTCCTGACTGATTGCAGGTTAAAACAAAAACGAAAACAAACAAACAACAACAACAACAACAAAAAACCTCAAGCAGCTTCCTTCACAAATAGTCAAGGGGGGGGGGTTCATTGTATCTGAGGGTTCAGGCCTTCAGCGTCAATTTTGTGGAATGACAAGCAAGGCTTCACTGCTTCATTATAAAGTGTCTCTATGATAACATGGCAGGCCTCTGAATAATCCAGTAGGATTATCTAGAGGATAATTCTTAAATGCCTGCAAAAGAAATTTGATGACATCAATGGACATTTATTCTGAGGCCCTAAGAACTAGATGAGTATTAATAAATTTTGCTGAGTTATTTCAATCTGATCTGAAGGCGTTTTCCTTTTTGAGAGTGGGTTGAAAGAGAGGAGTATATGGGTTTGTGGGAACACTCTCTGTTCGGTGTTATGCTTGGAGATTTTGCTTATGCAGTCTGAGTCAGAAAAAACTTAGTCCAAGATTTTGTTGCTTTTTATGCCTGGACTCTTGTCTCCTGCAACAACTTTCAGTCTTCCTGTACCTCTCTTACATGATTTCAGTTTTTACTGATTTACAGGAAACTTCTGAAAATGAGAGGTGGTGAGCTGCCACTAGGGAGTAGCACACACTCCGGGGACCACAGAGCCCCAGAGCGCCAAGTCAGGAGGACAGAGATTATGAGGCTACTGTGTGCTTGCTATGTGGCAGGATTAGGTTGCAAAACAAATACAAGATCACTGCGAATATTGATTATTTGATCATTCAATTTTAGAAGATTGTTATAAGCTTCTGTTCAGAAATCAGTTTCAATTTTTGGAAGGGTGGATATAATTAGATTGGTGATTAATTTTAGTGGAATTACTATGTTAACCAAAACCTCTTAGAAGGGGTCAACAGTGAAATGTTTATAATAAAATGTATGTGGATTAAGTCGTTCTGTATATACCCAGTTCTAAATCCTTACTGTATCATTGGAAGAAACATTTTTATGATGTATTAGGTACTTAATAAAGATTATAAACTAGGACACAAGTCCTTCATTTACTGTCCACTTCAAGATACTTTGAGGATGAGAGAATACTTTTAATAATTATACATTGATAAGAACATAAAATATGCCCCACAAATATGGCCTTAGTTGGAACTATTTTCATTTGAAATATTAAAATCTTTGAAAAGAATAATGCTTAGATACTGTAAGTGGGGTATATAAACTTGCACACCACTGTGGAAATCAGTATGAAATTTCCTCAAAAAAAAAACTTAAATGACTCAACTATATCACTGGTACATACTTAAAGAACTCAAAGTCAATATATCACAGAGACGCTTGCAAATCTGCATTTATTCTGAAGTATTCACAAAGCAATGAAATGGAACCAGCCTAGCTGTCCATCGGCAGATGAATGGATGATGAAAAGAATGAAATCATGATATTCATAGGAACATACACACAACCAGAAAACATTGTTAGTGAAATAAGCCAATCAGACAAATATTACACTTTAACTCTATTATGAATAACCTAGCTTTAAAATTGTATCTATGTATCTATCTATCTACCTACCTATCTATCTGTCTCTATGTGTGTGTGAGGGAGAGAGAGAGGAGAGAGAGAAACAGAAAGAGAAATAAAACTAGAAAGGGAATCATAGAGTGGGGAGGAAATGATCTTAAGGAAGGCAAAAGAGAGAGTAATGGAATCCATCTGTTATGAAAGGAGAATGATCAGGGAATGAAGGGACCCATCAAAAGAGAAAGAAAAAGGTATGCAGATGGCAGTGGGAAAGGGGGACTAGTTAGACAAAAAAGAAAAGAATCCTTGAACATAGTTTTGTTACAACTCTACAAACAAAGCAATTCAAATATCCACTATTTACAGTCACCAGAATTGATTTCAAACATAGTTTCCCTTAGTTCACACAACAGAGATTCATCCTGTTTCAACTTCAAAATTAGTTCTGCTTCTATGTAAGTTTTCTCTTCTAGGTCTCCTGCCTAATCTCACTGCTTTATATTTTTTCTTTAATTGTAAAACATCATGAACATACTGTTATTTAGGCATTTCCCCTGAATTGAAGATTTCCATCCTGGAAGATGGTTCCTTAAGGTTTAGGAAGTATTGCAGTTCATATTGCTGGTAGAAATCACCCAACTAAGAGCAGCTTCTGGTAAAAAAAAAAATAAAAAAATAAAAATAAAAAAACAAGTTTATTTTGGTTTACAGGATCGAGGGCAAGCTCCACGATGGCAGGGGAAAACAATGACATGAGCTAAGGGTGTACATCACCCCCTGACCAACATAAGGTGGACCATAGCAACAGGAGAGTGTGCCAAACACTGGCATGGATAAACTGGCTATAACACCCATAAGCCTGTCCCCAAAAATACACTGCCTCCTGGAGGTGTTAATTCCCAAATCTCCATCAGCTGGGAACCTAGCATTCAGAACACCTAAGTTTATGGGGGACACCTGAATCCAACCACCACATTCTGCCCCTGGCCCCCATAAACTGATAGCCATACATGATGTAAAATGCAATGCATTCATCTAACTTTAAAAGTCCCATAGTGGGCTGGAGAGATGGCTTAGCGGTTAAGCGCTTGCCTGTGAAGCCTAAGGACCCTAGTTCGAGGCTCGGTTCCCCAGGTCCCACGTTAGCCAGATACACAAGGGGCGCACGCATCTGGAGTTCGTTTGCAGAGGCTGGAAGCCCTGGCGCGCCCATTCTCTCTCTCTCCCTCTATCTGTCTTTCTCTCTGTGTCTGTCGCTCTCAAATAAATAAATAAATAAATAAATAAATAAATAAATAAAATTTTAAAAGTCCCATAGTTTTTTTTTTAATCAATTCCAACGATGTTCATATATCCCTATAATCCAAGCTCTTTTAATTGAGTCATAATACTAAAAACAAAACAAAACAAAAAACCTCAAAAAAACCATAATGGCACAGAATAAATATTCACACTGCAAAAGATGGCATTGGGAATAGCAAAGAAACATTCAACCAATATGAAATTTAAAACAACCAGGGCAAACATAAAACTCTGTAGCTTCAAGTCCAACAACTCTAGCCAGAGACAAATCTCCAAATCCTATAATTCTAACCTGCAGCAAGTCTCTGGCATTCCAATTCTGCCCCTCCAGTTAGGCTACTCACAGTCCTGGAAAACTTTTCGGGGGTCAGCAGCTCTTCTTGGAAGCCATCTCGTAGTCCCAGCATCTCCACTGGGTCTCCACTGCAATCCATGGTTCATCCTCATGGCCCCATGGGGTATCCATGCAGGCAACCAACAAAACCTGCTTCACTCTGCCCATGCCCATTACCAAAACACAAGACTACATTGCAAACTCAGTGACTCTCTCTTTCCTGCATTTCTTATACTCCACAATACCAGGTAGGGTGCCAATTTGTTAATCTAGAGAGAAATAAAGCAGACTTTGGAGAACAAGACACTCCTTTAGCACTCAGACCCCTTCAAAAGAATCGACATTCTTCCTGTTGCCCCAGTGCAGGTCAGCTAACCCAGTCTCAAAGGTTGTAATCTCTCAGTTGCAGCTGAATGAGCAACAGTTCACCCAAAGATTTTTCTTTCTGTGCCATATCTCTTTGCTCACACCAGTTAATTTCTATTCAAAGAAAGCCTGCACAACTTCTCAGGACACGGGCATAAGAGCAAGCTTCTCACACAAACTGCTAGCCCAGTCCAAGCAAAGCTCTTTCTCACCCTCATAAGCCAAACCTCACAGTCCATAGTTCTTACTACCTTCAGGTCTTACAGCTCAGACCAGAATAGTCCATCAAGCTGTACTTACAGCACTGAAAGGCATCTTTTAGGCCAAGGTTTCAAATCCTCCCACATTCCTCTTGAAAATCAGCTCCAAAAGGCCAAAGCCACACAGTCGGGTGTCTAGCAGCAACCCCACTCCTTGGTACCACTTTACTGCTGGAGTCAGGTTCACATTGCTGATAGAAATCACCCAACCAAGAGCAGCTTCTGGGAAAAAGAGGCTTATTTTGGCTTACAGGCTTGAGGAGAAGCTCCACGATGGCAGGGGAAAAAGATGGCATGAGCAGAGGGTGGACTTCACCCCCTGGTCAACATAAGGTGGACCATAGCAACAGGAGAGTGTGCCAAACACTGGCATGGAGAAACTGGCTATAACACCTATAAGTCCCCCCCCCCCCCAGCAATACCCTGCCTCCAGGAAGCATTTATTCTCAAATATCCATCAGCTGGGAACCTAGCATTCAGAAAACCTAAGTTTACAGGGGACACATTAATCAAACCACAACAGGAAGTAAACAAGGCTCAGGATATAAACAACTCACAAGTCTCAGGAAGGGACTGAGTTCACATAGCTCATAGGACCTCTACCAAAGCTTAGAGAAGCAATAAACAGTTGTGGAATAGAGATTCTTCCACTAGCTCCACTCCATGCAAATTGTGTTGTGAGATACAGGGATGTAGCTCCCATGCTGTTGTGGCCAGCTCATTGATACAGTGCTTTTACCTCATCCATGCTTCCATAAAAAAAATCATCGCATATGCTCTGTCAGTGACCTCATGGTTCATTATGGTGGATTTTGGTGCAACCACACTTGTCTCTGTCATTCACACCCTTTCTGAGACAAATGAATGTCTGCATTTCCTGCAACCTCAGGAAATGTTCACACAACATACACAGGAAAGTATAGAACACAAAACTAAATTTATATTATCATAAAGAAAATAACTTCATAGCAGTTTCTCAGGTCAAGACCTGAAATGTTCATATTACCTGAAGGCACTACTTGATGAAGCTAGGTCCTAGCCAGATGTGGACAACATATGCCTTTTTTGACTTGAACTCACGGTGATCCTCCTACCTCTGCCTCCTGAGTGCTGGTATTAAAGGCATGCACCACCACTGCCCGGCTGATAACAGAAGTCTTTGTTAGTCACTTTCCACATTTTTTTAATTTTTAAGTTTTTATTATTATTATCATTATTATTATTATTATTATATTTGTTGTCATATTATATTTTTTATTTCATTTTTTCACAATTTTTATTAACATTTTCCATGACTATAAAAAATATCCCATGGTAATACCCTCCCTCCCCCCCTGCACTTTCCCCTTTGAAATTCCATTCTCCATCATATTACCTCCCCATCTCAATCATTGTAGTTACATATATACAATACCAACGTATTAAGTACCCTCCTCCCTTCATTTCTCTTCCCTTTATATCACCTTTTTAAACTTACTGGCCTCTGCTACTAAGTATTTTCCTTCTCACTCAGAAGCCCAATCATCTGTAGCTAGGATCCACATATGAGGGGGAACATGTGGCGCTTGGCTTTCTGGGCCTGGGTTACCTCACTTAGTATAATCCTTTCCAGATCCATCCATTTTTCTTCAAATTTCATAACTTCATTTTTCTTTACCACTGAGTAGAACTCCATTGTATAAATGTGCCACATATCCATTATCCACTCATCAGTTGAGGGACATCTAGGCTGGTTCCATTTCCCAGCTATTATAAATTGAGCAGCAATAAACATGGTTGAGCACGTACTTCTAAGGAAATGAGATGATTCCTTCGGATATATGCCTAGGAGTGCTATAGCTGGGTCATATGGTAGATCAATCTTTAGCTACTTTAGGAACCTCCACACTGATTTCCACAATGGCTGGACCAGATTGCATTCCCACCAGCAGTGTAGAAGGTTTCCTCTTTTTCCACATCCCCGCCAACATTTATGATCATTTGTTTTCATGATGGTAGCCAATCTGACATGAGTGAGATGGAATCTCACTGTAGTTTTAATCTGCATTTCCCTGATGACTAGTGAGGTAGAATAATTTTTTAGATGCTTATATGCCATTCATATTTCTTCCTTTGAGAATGCTCTACTTAGCTCCAAAGCCCATTTTATGATTGGCTTGTTTGATTCCTTATTATTTAACTTTTTGAGTTCTTTGTATGTCCTAGATATTAATCCTCATAGCTGGCGAAGATTTTTTCCCATTCTGTAGGTTGCCTATTTGCTTTTTTCACTGTGTCCTTTGCAGTGCAAAATCTTTGTAATTTCATGAAGTCCCAGTGACTAATCTGTGGTTTTATTGCCTGAGCAATTGGGGTTTTATTCAGAAAGTCTTTGCCAAGACCAATATGTTGAAGGGTTTCCCCTACTTTTTCCTCTAGCAGTTTCAGAGTTTCAGGTCTGATGTTAAGGTCTTTAATCCATTTGGACATAATTCTTGTGCATGGAGAGAGAGAAGAATCTATTTTCATCCTTCTGCAGATATATATCCAGTTTTCCCAATACCATTTGCTAAAGAGGCTGTCTTTTCTCCAATGAGTATTTTTGGCATTTTTATCAAATATCAGATGGCTATAGCTACCTGGGCTTACATCTGGGTCCTCTATCCTGTTCCATTGATCTACATGTCTGTTTTTGTGCCAGCACCATGCTGTTTTTGTTACTATGGCTCTGTAATATAGGTTAAAATCAGGTATGGTGATACCACCAGCCTTATTTTTGTTGCTCAGTATTATTTTAAATATTTGAGATATTTTTGTGATTCCAAATGAATTTTTGGATTGCTTTTGCTATTCTATGAAGAATGCCTTTGGAATTTTGATAGGGATTGCATTAACTGTGTAGATTGCTTTTGGTAAGATTGTCATTTTCACAATATTGATTCTTCCCATCCAGGAACAAGGGATGTTTCTCCACTTTCTAGTGTCTTCTGCAATTTCTCGCTTGAGTGTTTTAAAGTTCTCATTGTAGAGATTCTTTACTTCCTTCGTTAGGTTTATTCCAAGGTACTTTATTTATTTTTTGATGCAATTGTGAATGGGAGTGATTCTCTGATTTCATCCTCTGTGTGTTTGTTGTTAGCATATATGAAGGATACTGATTTCTGTGTATTTATTTTGTATCCTGCTACATTGCTGTAGGTTTTGATCAGTTCTAACAGTTTGCTAGTAGAATCTTTAGGGTCCTTTATGTATCTTTATGTATAGAATCATGTCATCTGCAAATAATGATAACTTGATCTCTTCCTTTCCAATTTGTATCCCTTTTATGTGTGTCTCTTGCCTTATTGCTATGGCTAAGACTTCCAGTACTATATTAAATAAAAGTGGGGACAGTGACACCCTTGTCTTGTTCCTGATTTTAGAGGAAAAGCTTCCAGGTTTCCCTCATTTAGTAATATGTTGGCTGTAGGCTTGTCATAAATAGCTTTTATTATATTGAGATATGTTCCTTCTATTCCCAGTCTCTGTAGGACTTTTATCATGAAGCAATGTTGGATTTTGTCAAATGCTTTCTCTGCATCTAATGAGATGATAATGTGATTTTTGTCCTTTAACCCATTTATATAATGTATTACATCTATAGATTTGCATATATTGAGCCATCCCTGCATCTCTGGGATAAAGCCTACTTGGTCAGGGTGAATGATCTTTTTGATATATTCTTGTATTCGGTTTGCCAATATTTTGTTGAGAATTTTTGCATCTATGTTCATGAGGGAGATTGGTCTGTAATTTTCTCTTTCTTCTTTTTTATTCATTTATTTATTTATTTGAGAGCAACAGACACAGAGAGAAAGACAGATAGAGGGGGAGAGAGAGAATGGGCGCGCCAGGGCTTCTAGCCTCTGCAAACGAACTCCAGACGTGTGCGCCCCCTTGTGCATCTGGCTAATGTGGGACCTGGGGAACCGAGCCTTGAATCGGGGTCCTTAGGCTTCACAGGCAAGCGCTTAACCGCTAAGCCATCTCTCCAGCCCAATTTTCTCTTTTTTTTTTGTTCTATCTTTGCCTGGTTTTGGTATCAGGGTAATGCTGGCTTCATAGAAGGAGTTTGGTAGAAATCCTTCTTTTTCTATTTCCTGGAAAAGCTTAAGAAGCAATGGTGTTAGCTCTTCCTTGAAAGTCTGGAAAAATTCAGCAGTGAATCTGTCCCTGGCCTGGGCTTTTTTTAGTTGGGAGATTATTGACAACTGTTCAGATCTCCATGCTTGTTATAGGTCTATTTAAGTGATTAATCTCATCTTGATTTAATTTAGGTAGGCCATATAAATCAAGGAATTCATCCATTTTTTTCAGATTTTCACAGTTTGTGGAGTATATGTTTTTATAATATGTCCCTATGATTTTTTGAATTTCTCTGGAATCTGTTGTGATGTTACATTTTTCATTTCTGACTTTATTAATTTGTGTCTCTCTCTTTCTTTTGGTCAGATTTGCTAAGGGTTTATCAATCTTTTTATCCTTTCAAAGAACCAACTCTTTGTTTCATTAATTCTTTTGATTGTTTTTTTTTTAAATTTCATTAATTTCTGCCCTAATCTTTATTATTTCTTCCCGTGTACTGATTTTTGGTTTGCCTTGTTCTTCTTTATCCAAGGCTTTAAGGTGAAGCATTAGGTCATTTACTTGCGACCATTCTAATTTCTTAATAAAGGCACTTAAGGCTATAAATTTACTTCTTAGAACTGCCTTCATTGTGTCCTAGAGATTTTGGTATGTTTTGTTCTCATTATCATTTGACTCTATAATTTTTTTGATTTCCTTCTTGATTTCTTCATTGATCCATTCATCATTTAGTAGTGTATTATGGTCAGATAGAATGCAAGGAATTATTTTAGTTTTCCTGAATTTGTTAAGATTTGCTTTGTGTCCTAATATATGGTCTATTTTACAGAATATTCCATGTGCTGCAGAAAATTATGTATATTATGCAGCATTTGCATGAAATGTCCTGTATATATCTGTTAGGTCCATTCCTTCTATGACCTCATTTAGTCCAGGTGCCTCTCTGGTTTTTTTTTTTTTTTCCCCAGGATGACCTGTCAATTGATGAGAGTGGAGTGTTAAAGTCACCCACCACCACTGTGTTTGGTGTTATCTGTGACCTTAGTTATAATAGTGTTTGTTTGATGAATTTGGGAGCACCCATGTTAGGTTCATATATGTTCAGGATTGTAATGTCCTCCTGTTGGAGTGTGCCCTTAATCAATATAAAGTGACCTTCCTTATCTTTCTTAACTAACGTTGGAATGAAGTCTACCTTGGCAGATATTAGGATATCAATCTCTGCTTGGTTTCTAAGCCCATTTGCTTGAAACACCATCTTCCAACCTTTCACCCTAAGATAATGTTCTTCCTTGGTAGAAAGGTGAGTTTCTTGGAGACAACAAATTGTAGGATCCTGCTTTTTAACCCAGTCTGCAAATCGATGTCTTTTGGTTGAGGTATTGAGGCCAATGATATTAAGAGATAATGTATATATTTTTGCATCTTGGATGAAGTTAGTGTTTGGATTTTCTAGTTAGCTGGATATTCTTAGCTGTATCAATTGATTTGATGTTATATATCTTCAGTGTAGGAACATAAGGTGTTAGGTGTGAGTCTTAAGACTCTCAGAGTATCTGCAAAGGTGTTCCTAGGGCTTGAGTTTCCTTGGTATGGGAGTATTCAAGTAGGCTGAGGTAGATTCTAAAATTTAACTAAACACTGTACACATTCAATCAAAAATAGCACTGGGTATTTATTCAAGAGTAGCTATTATAACAACCAGATCCTCTATCAACAAAGAAGTTAAGATTTCTGGTCTGTTGAGGGATCCATGTCAGCTTGTGACCAAGTGAGACTCTTCCCTGGTGTAATCCCAGTTACCTTGGATGATTTTGGTCTCTGTCAAGTTGCTGCCTGGGTCGTCGGGCTGCTGTTCTGATTTCTGGAGCTGGGCACTGGCTTTTCCTGCATGGCAAACCAAGCCTGGCAACTTAAGCCCTGCAGATTGGCACTCCTGCTGCTGGAACCTCTACTGCTGCTGCTGAAGCTGCTGCTGCTGGATCTGTCACCGCTGCTGCTGAAGCTGCTGCTGCTGGATCTACCACTTCTGCTGCCACTGCTGCTGCTGCTGAAGCTGCCACTACTGGATCCACTGCTGCTGGGGCCGCTGTTGCTGGTGCCAGAGCCGCTGATGTTGCTGCCAGACTCTGCTTCTGCTTGGGTCCTGCTGTTGGCTCAAGTTGGCATGGCCGGTTTGGCACCGCTGCTCTGTTTGCTGGAGCTGGGCACAGGTGGTGGGGGAGGGGAAGGAGCCACAGCTACTCTAGTTCTCTAGCTGTTCCATGTATTCTTCTACCCTGTGACGTGCTCCTCCGTTGTTTACTGCTGCTTTCCCTTCATGTTTCTAGAGTTTGCAGAGAGCGCCGGTGTGAGTGGAAGCTCCTCTCACCTGGCTTTTCCTGTGGCTCAAGCCTAGTCTGGCGGCTTTCTGGCGCACTGCCACCGCAGTCGGCAGACCTGCCTGGGCTGCTTTTGCTGGCTTGTGTGGGCTCTGGATGCTCTGGATCTCTCCTACTTCTCTGCTGCCTTTTCAATTTCCTAAAGATCTCACTTTTTAGTAAAAGTGTGTATTTTGGTGAGTTTTTTTGGTCTTTTTCCCCCCTAGGCTGCTTTGACATGCTACCTACACTGCCATTTAACTGGAAGTCTCCCACCTCGTTTTTTTTATATGGAACCTTACAATAAATCCAAGCTGCACAATCAGCTAGACTAGTTACCCAACAAGCTTCGGGGATCCCCCTGTCTCTGCCTTCCTGCATGCCTACCACCAGGCACAGCTTTTATTTTTTTTCACATGGGTGCTGGGAATCCAAACTCAGGTCACCAGATTTGTATGATAAGTACTCTACCCACTGAGTGATCTTCCCAGCCAATTAGTGTGAATTCCTGATCTAAGTTATTTTGTACATTTTTTGTTTAAAATCTACAGAAAAGACATTGTATATGTTTTTATGTATATTCTTTTATGTTCAATACATGTTGTAAGGAACCATTTCTGAAAGATAATATTCATCTTTATTAGTAAAATTTAATTTAAAATTTTCTGAACATTCTAAGATATATTTTTCATTACATTGGTAGTGGATGGCTGATTATAGTTTCCAATTTTGGGGCATCACAGATAATGCTACTATGAAGCAGCCTATTTATTTTTATAGTGAATAAAAACATAACTTTCTGTGGGTGTGGTAATGCATACCTTTGATCTCAGCTCTCAGGAGGCAGAGGTAGCAGGATCACTGTGAATTTGAGGCTCATCTGAGACTGCAAAATGAGTTCCAGGGAACCTGTGCTAGGATGACACCCTAATTTACAAACAAACAAACAAAACACCCTACAACTTTCTCTAAGGGATATTGTGAAGAAAAGAACTGCTGGGAGGAGTATTTATAACTTCACTTTGGGCATGTAAGATGCATAATTTCCCAGTGTGCATCAACCATAACTTGTTAGAGATCCAAATTCCCAGGCTGCACCCAGGACCAGCTGAATTAGAAAGCCTTGAAGAGCAGCCTGACAACCTGTGTAATAAGTATTCTATATTATTTTTATATAAGCCCAAGAGTCATGGTTCTTCAACTTGGCTGCATGCTGAAATATTCTGGGAATCTTATAAAACAATGTCTAGTTGTTTTGCCTCAGGATATTCTAATTTAATTGGTATGAAATATGATTTGGTTATCGAGAATTCTAAAGTAGTTCTCAGGTACAGCTGTTAATTTAAAACCACCCAGGGAGCTTTAAAAAGGCAAAAAATAAAAATACTGCACCCACAAAGATTCTGATATGATTCTCCTTTGGGGGAGAGAGGTCCATGCACTGATCTGTGTTTGTTTAGGTTTATTTTGATTCATACTTAAAATGGTTCCCTAGGCAGTTTTAATATGAGGATAGCATTCCCTGCCTTAGAGAGAGAATGCTCAATAATATTATTACAAACACCCGAGTCTGTGCCAGTTATCTTTCTCATCTATTCACCCCTCCCATCACTCACTGTCACTCTCTTCAATGTAGCTCAGCTCAGTTAGGGAAATAAAAAAGAGAGGAATATGATTTCACTACGTCACACAAGTGCATGAATTATAAATACTCTCGGAGTCCCGGTTATTTCTTACTTCATACTGAATTGTTATCTAAAATGAATCTCTAATTGAAAAATCTGGGTAAAATAAAAAACTTGAAATAAAAGATAATTTGGAGCATAGGAGCTATTTAGAAATTTTAAGTCACATAACACATTTTTCATTTGAGAATATTAGCTCCTTTTTTTCTCTCTAAATTGTCCACATGTAATTTGTTTGTGATCTAGTGAAGACCATTTTACCCACCACTCATTTATTTCCCACCAAATATGTCCCTGTTACATGTAAATGGTATTCAATGGGATATTTTGACATGCTATAAAAGTACTTTGAACAATTGAGTAGAAGAAAATTATAAAAATTTAAAATTGCAGGAAGACATGTGAGCACTAATCTTCTGACACTTATTCCTAATTCTCAGTGATTATTCAAGAATTTGGAATGAAATCAACCAGTCGAGACTTGTAGAAAAGCCAAAAAAAGATTTAGTATTAACATCCTAAAGTATCTATTAAAATAAAAAATAATTTATTTCTGACCAATCCATGATCCAGGTTACAGCTGTATGATGCCAAGACACACAGCTGAGTTTTCAGCATGATTGTTAAAAATGGTTTTTAGTCTGCTAAGACTGATTAGAGTTAGATGAGAAGGATTTTGTTTTCAATAAACTTTTATTTATCACTAGGTTTTTTTGGGGGGCCCCTATAGTAGAGAACCCACAGATGGATAAGAATAACTCTCATTAGTAACTACTGTCCTATTTCCAGTTGCCACTATCCTTTTTTCTGTCTCTATAAATATGTCTATCCTAGAATTTTATGTGAATGGAATCATATAATTTTTGTCTTTTGTGGCTAGGCCAGATTGTTTATTGTACCATTATAGTTTTTGAAAGGTTCATGCTTGTTGTAGCATGTATTAGGGTACCTTTTAAAGATGGAATAATATTGTATGTATAGACCACATTTTTTGTCTATTAATGGACACTTGGATAGTTCCCACATTTCATCTACTGGCCTAATAGGGGTAATAAAGATGGGTGTGCAAATAGTTGCTTGTGTTACAGTTTTAAATTCTTTTGAAATAAAATTGCTGAATCACAAAATAATGATATTTTTAATTTATTTGAAGAATTGCAACATTGTAACCTATAATAGCTGCTCGGGTTAACAGTCCTACTTAATAGTGCACAAGTGTTTGTGGTCCTTCGATGTTCTCACCAACCCTTACAGCTTTCCTTCGTTTGTTCTTGGTCATGGTCATGCTCATGAACATGAAGTAGTCTCTTACCACAGTTCTGGTTTGCATTTCTCTCATGATTAGTAGCAGTGACCATTTTTTTCACATGCTTATTGGTATTGATTTATGGTTTTTGGAGAAATGATTTTGCAAATCCTTTGGTGATAATTTATTAAAATTAAATTTTTGTGGATAGACAGAAGAACTGCTAATTTACTATGGGTATTAAACTTTGGTGGGATATAGAAGTTAGAAATACCTTCAGTTACTTTTCTAATTTTCAGAGTAGAAGCCCTTCTTTCTTATTTAAGTATTTTCTTCTACTTGATGTAATTGCAAACAGAATTGCTTTCTTCATATCCATTTTGCATTGTTCATTCATCATTATTGTATACAAGCAATGGAGTTTTGATTGCTGATTATTTTTATCCTATAACATTTTTGAATTTTTTATAGCTTGAATTGTTTTCCTAACATTTTTTTTGTAGAATACTTAGGTGTTCTGTACATAAGATTATATCATTTGCAGACAGAGTTAATTTTACTTCTTGATTTCTAATTTTGATGCCCCCACTTCTTTTCCTTGATAGCGCTTCTTATTTTATATTAAAAAGAAGAGGGGGGTTGGAGAGATGGTTTAGCAGTTAAGTGCATACCTGTGAAGCCAAAGGACCCTGGTTCAAGACTCGATTCCCCAGGACCCACGTTAGCCAGATGCACAAGGGGGCGCATGCGTCTGGAGTTCGTTTGCAGTGGCTGAAAGCCCTGGTGCCCCCACTCTCCTCTCTCTTTCTCTGCCTCTTTCTCTCTCTTCTGTTGCTCTCAAATAAATAAATAAAAATAAACAAAAAAAATTTATAAAAAGAAGATGAAAAAGCCTGAATCCTGAAGGATTAATGAAGCCCTAAAGTTGCTTGAAGGGTAAATGAAGTTCTAAAGTTGCTGAGACAGTTGATCCTAAAACAGAGGCTTGGGAATAAAGGTCAAATTCCTTGGTAATAACAGTTTTCCAGACTTTGGGCCTGAAAAAGAAACAAACTCCTCTCCAACATAAAGCCACTATTCTATACAATAACATATTCGTGTCCTGGAGATAGTTTAATCTAAATGTTGTAACTGTCTCATCTGCAAGGGAAATGGCCTTGTTCTTACCTTGTTTTCTCTGACCTACATCCTTTCTCACATTCTTCTCTTTCCTCATTTTATATAAAAGTCTACAAATATGCCACTGCAGCCTCAAGCCCAAGGAGATCTTGCAGTCACTTCACTGCTTGGCCCCAGTAAATCAGTCTATAGTTGTTGAGGTCTGGTTTCCTTTCTCATTCATATTACCTACCCCAGTGAGTTCTGATCCCAATTCACTTCTCACAAATCCTTCTCTTGTTTTTAATCTTAGAGGAAAAGCTTTTCCAGTTATGCTCATTGAGCTACAATTAGATTAATAATACCAGAAAACATAAAAAATTAACAAAATTCTTGAAAAGATGCAAAACATTGCTGAGAGAAATAAGATATCTAAGTAAGTATAGAGCAAAACTATGTAGTGGAAGAAACTCTAGTTAATAATGTTTGCAATGAAATGCTTGAAAAATAAGATTGACATATAAGGGGATGTCAGATTTTTTCCCCCATCAATATAACAAAATGACTGACAATCAAATTTTAAAGAGAAATGTATATTTTGTCTCATAGTTTTGGAGGAATCAACCCAAGATCACTTGGCTCCATTGGTTTTGGGCCTGTGGTGAGGCAGCATGTTACAGCAAACAAACTGACTCATCTCATCACTTGAAGACAGAAGAAAGTTGGAGGGGCCAGAATCCCAGAGTTCCTTTCAAGGAACTGCCAGTAACTTAAGGAGCTTCTACTGGGCCCAACCTTCTAACACTTTCACTGCTTCCTAATAGCACCACTCACACATGGGCCACTGGGGCACCTTCAACATTCAAATTATACTTAAAGGTGGGTTTATAGATAGATATAGATGGAAAATGATAAAACAAGTATTGTTAAATCTAATGATAAGAATATAAATGTTGAGTATGGGAGTGTTCATTACAAAATTCACTCAGTGCTGCTATACAACCACATGCCATTTATAACAGGAATACTCTCCGGTAATACCTTTATAGGCAATTTTATCTTGTGAAAATATCATAGAGTGCACTTACACAAGCTCAGAAAAGTCTTTCACTAGGCAACAGAATCTTATAGGCTATCATTTATATATATATAAATATATATAATATATATATATATATATTTACACACACATGCATATATATACATATATATACATATGTATATATATTGCTTATATTTGAAAGTTTAATACAATGACATATAGCTTTTCATAAGTATTTAAGTTAATTTATATTTTAATATATGTAGAATATTTTGCAAGGGTATCCAAAAAGGCAGTTACTGTGGGTGCATTTCATAGGTGGAAAGTTGAAGGTAACATAGAGAGAGACATCCTTTCTGTGCTTCCACATGTCATGCTTTTCCTCAGCGAGCAGGCTAAATGGTATTGGCCTTGGGAATAACTGTTAAAATGGGAGAGAGGATACAGATAAATGATATGAGGAGAAACCTGACATTGACCATACTTGTGTCTCTAAGTTTGGAAATCAATCTTTATTTCCTTTCTCAATATGAAGACCTGCATAATCACTTAGGATCTTGAATGTTCAGCTGAGGGTTATGAAGATTCCCCAACCCCCAATGTCAGATTACTGGTGTGTTCATTATTACACATTAACTTTAGGCTGCTGACGAAGCCACCCTTCACATCTGAATGGAGAATGTTTCCTCAAGACACCGATCTTGTGCGTCGTTTGAAACAGTCAAATAATTCCTCTCCTTTTCAACATAGTACATTTCCTGAGGGTCACTTTGCAGTTAAATAAAGCCAAACCCCATTTCACTCTGCTTCTGATTTCCAGCTTGTCCAGATCCACACTGCCCTCAACTTCTGGGATTACCTCTATCTGTCTGTACAGCCCATGGGTGGGAGGACTTTCTTTCTTACTGGCTAAGCTTGAGGGCAAAGTTTTGATTTCTTTGACAACCTGAATTTATTTTTAGAGACATTAGGATGACTCACCTCTCCTGACATTTGTTTCTATAAAAACTACCTTTAAAATGTCACCCCCTTCCAAATCTGTTCAAAGAGGGAGAGAAAAGCCACAAAAGCAACTGAAGCTGAAGAGGACTCCAGTTGAGAGTTGCTTTCATCCTGCCATTCTGTCTTCCCTCCTTTGCTTTCTTAGATTGACAGGCCTTTTCTGACCACCTCCTGTGAAGCCACATCTCTTAGGTGTTTGTGTGTGTGATCTGACCACAGACATCAGGGAGCAGGCAGCCAGTTACGCAAGACAAAGTAAAAAGGAACAAGCATTTGCATCATTGCTGCCACACATGAGGTAGTGGCCCTTATGCTAGTAACTGCTAAATTACACACATGGGTCATAGGATAATGCTGAAAAATTTTAAATACTTTTTTTTTGAGAAGGTACAGCAGTATTCCTAGCATGATCTCAGCACATTGTGTCTTTTTTTTATTTTCTTTAGTTACCTCAGGAAAACTTGGCAGGTGCACATCAAAGAATGTAATATAAAGAATATATTAAAATGTATAAGAATCACAAGTAAACATTTTAGAATTTGTTTTATTATCACATAATAAAAGAATAAGGTAGATTCCAAGAAGAATAGGTAAAAAGATCTCTCACAACTCAAAACAGTTCCATGGTGAATACCTGTAACCCCACTAAGGAGGACCATCAAAGGAGTGGGGGCAGGGAGGATGGAAATGATGGTACCATACAAAGATTCTACTTAATAAGAAAAAAAAAAAGAGAGAGAAATGTAGATAGTGGCATGGTGGCCACATGCCTTTCATCCCAGCACTTGAGAGTCAGAGGTGGGAGGATTGTCTTGAGTTCAAGGCCAGCCTGAGACTACATCGTGAATTCCAGGTCATTCTGGGCTACAGTGAGACCCTATTTTGAAAAAAAAAAAAAGTAAAGAGATTTGAAAAGTGCAAGGTTTGTTGAAAAGATAGAATTACAAGAATTAGAAAATTAAATTACAAAATTCTGTGCAAAAAAATCTCCCTGTTCAATGTATTTTATTTAAAATGAAAAACATAATAAAAACAGAATACTATTTTCTTAATATTGTCTAAGTATGTATATTTGTAGGCATATATTCAAAATGCATTGACTTTAAAAGTTTGCGAAGAGAATGACTAGATCAGTTTTATTAATAGATTCAAGGAAGCCAGCAACCTCAATAGTAGAGAGTTGCACTAGCAAGGCATAGCAGGCCAGAGGGATGTTAGAGGAGCCAGTTGGAAAAGCACTAGAACAGGCTCTGGGTAAGATTCAGATTCCATAAAAGTCTGAAGATGCCGAGAAAGGTCTCTTCAAATATTCATAGATAGATAGATAGATAGATGTGATTGGTTTTTCGAGATAGGTTCTCACTCTGGTCCAGGCTGACCTGAAATTCACTATGTAGTCTCAGGGTGGCCTTGAACTCTTGGCAATCCTCCTACCTCTGCCTCTTAAGTGCTGGGATTAAAGGTGTGTACTACTATGCCCAGCTTCTCTTCATAATTTTTAATTAACTAAAGAAACATGAATAACTCAATGACTGTTCTCATCATGAGTAATTAACCTCCCAATGTATTTATAATAATTAACGAGCACATAATGTACAGTGCCCACATTTGATCTAAGTTTCATTGGAGGCATACAATACAACAGATATAATACAATTCCTAAGGTTTATACAATCTAGAGATAATACAGGTAGTTGCTCTTACTTAAAAGATGAAAGACATATATATGAGCACATTGACTCTAATAAAGGAAAAACCAGGAGAAGTTTGGAAAACTTTATATGACAGATATACATGAAGTGTGAGTGATGAGTGAGAGATAAAAATTATATATTATAAATGGGAAGATCAACTTGTCTTCTTACAAAGGACCAGCCAGGAGCTTTGATATCAACTGTGTTCCATTATAGTTCAGTATCTTTCAATAGTATTCACAGATCCCAAATAAATATATTATCAGTGAATGTATGAGTTAATGAACAAGACTGTCTTGATGTGCATTATGTCTATGTTAGAATGGTCTTCTGTATATATATGACATGTTGCTCACTCCCAGAGAGATCAGACCAAGAGTTTTATTCTCTTACTCTTTTTCTATGTTTAGAATGGGGACTTCATGGAGTCCCTATTCTACAGAATCTGATTTGAAAGACTTTTCCCTTAGCCTGGTACTCTTTTTGTGAATTGTCTCCTTATCATTTTGTTCTTTGTCTATTTTCTTCTTGTTTGCTGACTCAGTTTCAGAGTGTTTTTCTTTCTGGTCTGTATCTCCTTACAGACACTGCATTTAGTCACTCTGTCCTTGCCACTCCTGCTGCATGAGTGGGACAGCTCTGGTATCACTGCATATGCCAAGCCTCTATAGCCTTCAGGGTCTTACCTGAGCTGAATATGGAATCCAGTTCATTGGTCAGGTGAAAAAACTGCTGTCACAGGGCTGTCTTTTAGTCTGGATGACCCCATTCATAACCCAGGTTTCAGATTTTAGAAGTCTTCTCTGCTATTCTGAAACTAACTCCAATGAAGCAGAAGATGTGGATCATGAGAATGAATTTGGAGGTCAATGAGAGAAGTCCTTATGGGGAATAAGTTTCCACATGACCACATCTACATATTGAGAGATTATTCTTACAACTGTGAAGAATGACTTCAGGGAGGCAGAAGTGACCACCAGGTGAATAGTTACGGAAACTAAAGTAGACCAGAGGGACAAAGATTGTAGTTAGGGCACATGAGACAGTATAGATGGGAAAGTATGATTTGAAGATATATTTGGAAGAAAGATTTGACAGAACTTGTTCATTTAATAGATTCAGGTAAAAGACTGAGAAGACATTGATTTATCTTGGAGTATCCTAAAATCAATGGATGTCTGGGCCTCTGATAGTTTTATAATGAGCTTGACTTACATACAGCACAGAGGCAACAGGAATCTGAATGTTAGTATTGCAACCAGGCATTGTCAACCAAGCAAGCCTTCTGGATTGTAAATCAGTATTCTAATCCAAGTAAACCAGACCTTTCCTCTCTGTAATTTGGCAACTCTGACACTAGAGGTTTGTCCAAAACTGTGAACATACACTGCTCAGATGCATGGCCATCTGCTAGGGACATACTGCTCATGCACAGGCAGATGAGACAATCATAAACCAAAGACACTGGCTAACATTTTTCTGAAGAAAGAAATCCTGGAGGAAAGGTCCTAGCAAGTACTACTCTTTGAACTGCATCATTTTAGGACTGAAGCCCTTTACAATGGCCGGATTTATGCTATTTCCCTGTCTATCAGAATGTTTTGGCAGCATAAGTGACTTTTTTCATTGTCTTGCCAATGCTATTATCTTCACCCCATTGTTTCTGCAGAATGCTCATGGCCAAACAAAGGTATGAGTATACTGGATTTCACATTAAGTATTTTTATCCTCAGGCCATCATAGGTCTATAGTAATATTCCGTTGGGCCATTGTGCCTTTTGAAATCTCCAAATATTTAACTGCCAAGAAAAGTGTCTGCGTTATAAAGTTCATGTCATATACTCAGTGCTGAAGGGCACTGAGGCTGATATTGACAACTAAGTTCCCTTCTCTGTGTTCAGATAGCTTGCTATGGAGCCCAGACTGGCCTCAAACTCATGATCCTTATATATCACTTAGCCTTATGAGTGCTGGCATATGTGTACATATGTGTACCACCATACTCACCTCCTGAACACATTTTAATTCAGACTCCTGACTATTTTTGAGGACAGGTGTCTGAATTCCATATTTGACAAACCTGAACAGGGTGTTTTGTTGATGCTTTTGCTTTGGGTTTGATTTATCAGGACAGCATCTTATGTAGCCTAGGCTGGCCTTAACTTTGCTACATAGCAAGAGCTGGCCTTGAACTTCTGATCCTTCTGCCTCCATCTCTTAAGAGCTGGGTTACAAATGTGTACCTCTGGAAGATCAGGATGTTTTTAAAGGGACATATTACATTTACAAAAATATTTGCTGGAAAAATAATTCTGTAAGAAAGACTTAACCACATGGTTCTTTGTTGATTATGTCTCATTTCTGTGTAGCATCATCAGTCACTCTTGAAAACAGATGCAGCCTCAGAAGGACAAAAAGCAGTGGAAACATTTAGATTTTCACATCAGGAGACAAGAAGAACAAGGAAAGAAGCATCATTAGCTTTTGATGCTATGCTTTCATTTTGCAGTAGTGGCCTAAGTAAGCTGATTCTTTTCAGTTGCACCTGAAGTTAGGATGTGTGGCCAGTGCCCTTGTGTATGTGTTGTCCATGCAGTGAGTACATCACCTGAGATCTTGACTGCTATTCATCATTGCCAGCCTGTAGTAGTAGCCAGAGCCAGTCTCTTCCGTTGTGTAGGACTTTGCATTACTTTCTTATGATTCTTCATGTAAAGATTTATCTCTGGCATCCTGATCAAAGCCCAGGGTTGAAGATGTAACCTTTTTTTCCACTAATCTATTAGATAGCAAGCTAATGATCAAAGCAAAGGGGATTCTATATTAGGAAGTCTGTTTTTTTTTTTTTTTTTAATCTTAGGGTTTTTGAGTTGTTCTTCAAAAAAAAGTAGAAGCTTTCAAGATTACTGAAAGCTGGGAGATATCTTTATGCTTTCATGGGTTTCAAAGCTCACTGAAATATGACTTAGTGTTTTTTTCTCAAGTCCCAAGTAGTAGGTATTTTCTTATAAAATCATTGCTGACTGTTGCCAAGTCCAAGTTAAAGATTCAGTGTAACATTGAAATGAAGTCTGAGGCAATTCTGAAGGCAAAGGCAGGAGTTGAGGCACAGTTCCTACCTCTGCTGCTCTCTGTTGATTGACACTCATCACTCAAGGTTTTCCTCATGCCTAGGACCTGTGAAGGCACTTACTCCTTCACATTTTGTTTTCAGTCTTTCAGGAGCAATCAATTCAGTGGGCTATTTCCACTTGAATACCTGACCTACAATTAAGACATGTGGACGAGGGGTCAGTAGTAGCACTGTGTCTATTTTGTACATGGTACATTTAATAAAGGTTGTCTTTTGTTGCTACACTCCAGTGCCAACCTTCAGCAGGAGCTCTGAATCATGTCACTTCCAGCTTGGACTACTTTCTCAAATAGAGTGGTGAACCTCTACTGAGCAGGAATAAGAATTTTATCATTTTTCACAGTAAACTCCATGAAGCATAGTACAAGTAGGAAAATAACTATTTTATTGATATGAGACTGAAATTAAAGGATATACTTTACAAGCTGCTGATTCTTACATCAAGTTGT
This sequence comes from Jaculus jaculus, assembly GCF_020740685.1. NCBI lineage: Eukaryota > Metazoa > Chordata > Mammalia > Rodentia > Dipodidae > Jaculus > Jaculus jaculus. Next base: position 110,598,860 of record NC_059104.1, read on the forward strand.
TGGTTGAGATAGGATCTCATAGTTGGACATGGCTTTAATCCCAGCACTCAGGAAGCAATGGTAGGAGGATCGCCTTGAGTTGGAGCCCACCCTGAGACTACATAGTAAATTCCAGGTCAGCCTAGGCTAGAGGGAGAGACCCTACCTTGGAACCCCCACCCCCCAAAAAAAAGCAAGAGAGAGAGATAGGATCTCGTGCACTACAGGCTGATTTCAAACTCCTATTGTAGCCTGTAGCAAAGGATAACCTTTGAACTTCTGACCTTCCTATCTGTACCTCTTGAGTGCTGTACCATTATGCCTGCTTTACACATCTAATTTTTTGGGTTCCATGTTTATTTTTGCCCAGGAAGCTTAGGGTAAACAAATCAGTGACATTAAGACATGCTACTGATACGTGGGGGGGGGGGGGTATGACGTGTTTTACAGTAACATGGCTAAAAGTTGCTGAGGCTACAAAATTCTTGAATGTCATATTTAACAATCTTGATCTAACTGACTATATACAACACAACACATAGTGGTCAATAACACTCTAAGTGCACATGAGACAACTATTGAAACTTCCAGTATGATAGACCATGAAGCAAGTCTCAGTAGAATTAGGATTCAAATCATGCCAAATGTTTTCTGATCACAATGGAATTATGTCAGAAATAATAAAAAATATGACTAGAAATTATTTTGGACTTAAATATTAAGAAATGCACTTCTATGAAAAGGCATGTTAAAGTTAGTGGAATACAGCTAAATCCATGAAAGAGAAAAATCTTAGACCTAGATATATGTATCATAAACATTAATTAATGACTTAAGCATCCCTAACAAAAAGGTAGAAAGAACAGAAAATGAATTAAAAAAATAGAAGGAATAAATGAGTATAGATACAAATATAATAACTAAAATAATGTCATAATGATACAGGATTTGGGAGTCCAGGAGGGGTTCCTAGAATTTATGAACCCTATGTTATGGGTTCTGTCCTGCCTTTAATAAGGAATTTATAGAGGTGGACTCAAGAAGGATAAATTATGGATTAAGTTTATTTAGGGTAAAATCACAAACTGTGGGGTTTAACTGAGGAAGATTGGAATCTCGAAAGGAAGGCTATTATACACATGAAAAGTAGGAAGCACTCTCTCATGTAGAAACATTGTATAGTTAGTAAGTTTCATTTAAGAGAAAATGATGACTTTAGAAAAGGACTGGAACAGATTTGTAAGCACATGGAAAGAAGAACTTCTATGTATATGTAGAGAGACTCAGAAAATACATGTGGCATGTGGCATGTGCTTTCCTGAAGAGGGAAAGTATCAAAGGAGAAGAGAAAATGAGGGTTTCTAGGAAAAACTGGAGTAGAGCCACAAGCACATGGAGAGGAAATAAACTGAGGCTTTTAAAGAAGAATTAGGGTAAGGCTGAAAGCATGTGGTAAGCAGAATCTAGGAGCCTGTGTTAGAAGACCTAAAACAGTTCCATCTAGCACCTGCCATATGTTTTTAGAGTAGTTGGGAGTTATGAGGACCAATGGTAAGGCTCAATGGAAAAAAGTGAGAGGGCAGATATCAAAGAAGAGACTTAGAGATTCAGAGGAGAAATGAAAGTGACAAAGAGAGCTGCACTCATATCTACCCTGAGGTTAGAATAAGCATACATGTACAATTATAGGGGTGGTAAGAGCGCCCACATAGTAGATTCGGAGATCAGAGAAAAATCATACATGTAATTCAAGTAAGAAGTTACTCCAAACCATAAAGCAGAGGCAAGCAGAAAAGTTTACATCAAGAAATAATGCAATGCTCACCTCCTGGTGGTGGTAGAGGCCAGAGTCACATGTGTCCTAACAGCACAGGATAAGAACCAGAGAGAGAGACACACACACCTGGGGTCTCCCCAGAAGAGAAGAGAGGGAGAGGCTGGAAGGCCACAATTTTTATAGCGACAGATTCAGGTATGTAAGGGGAAGACCTGATTGGCTAGTAAATTTGGAGGATGAGCCTGAGGGTCAGCCCATTTGGGTCAGCCCACCTAGGTAGCACAGTATATTGTGCACAGCAGGAGGGTGTGTTAGATCAGTCTCAATAATACATTTTATGGAGAGAAAGAGAGAGAAAGGCAGATAGCAAGAAAGAGAATGGTCATAACAGGGTCTCTAGCCACTGCAAACCAACTCCAGACACATGTGCCTTAGGCTTCTCAGGGAAGTGTCTTAAATGCTATGCCATCTCTCCAGCCCAAGAATTTCATTCTTGTGCCATGTAACCTGGTACCTCTTGATTCTCCTTCAGCCTCAATTCCCAACTAAACAGCTTAGAAGGACTCAGGTTCAATATCCCAGTACCCACATAGCACCAGATGCATAAGGTGGCATATGCTTCTGGACTTTGTTTGCAGTGGCTAGAGGACCTGGCATGCCCATTTTTTCTCTCTGCATTTGCCTCTGTCTCTCAAATAAATAAATAAATAAATAATATATATTTTAAAAAGCTATCTTGCTCTTATTATCCTTCAATAAGGGTAAGTTGAAAATCTTTATAACTATACATTTGAATAAAATGGACACGATCATATAAAAATGAAATTTACCAAATCTATTCCTCCCAAAGTGAGAAAATCAAGTCATTTGTAGGAAAGAAATTGTCTTTTGTTCAAAGTCTTATTCAGAAGATGTGATCCATGATAATTTCTGTTTTTTCCAAATGTTCAGTTATTTCTCACAGTTAAGTAATGGTGACAAAAAAATCTGTAGAGAATAAATTGCAATGAAATATTTCCCAAGACAGTTTTTGAGATATGTGTAATTTAGATATCAAAATCTCACAAGTACATTAAAAAGACAAAGAACTTATGTGAATATCTTTAAGTGTCCTAAATAAAATATTAGCAAATTAAATTTAATGATACATGAAAAACTCAAGAAGGATTAATTTGACTATATTAAAGTTAGCGTAATTATATCACTAGGAAGATTTCATTAAGTGAGTGAGAAGGTGAATCGAAAAATTAAAATATGTTCTCAATACTGTCATCTAAGGGCTCATTTCCAAAATATGCAAAGAACTTTTCTAACTCAGTGGAAAAAGACAAATGAACTGAAAAATGGGTCAAACAAAACACCACAGAAACAACATAGAGGAAATTCCAAAAAGCCTAGCCCAATGGTCAATGAGCACTGACAAACTGCTTAACCTTGTTACTCATCAGCGAACACAAGAGTATTTACTGCACACTACTGTGACTAACATTAAAAACAAAGAAAGTGCCAGGTGTTTATGAGGATGTGAGGTAACTCAACTCTCATGCATTACTGAGGGGAATGTAAAATTTTATAGTCAATGTGGAAGATTCCTCAGCAGTATTCTGTAAAGGTGATTATGCATGTATACAATAACCTAGATTTTTTCAGTCCTAAACATCCCCAATTTAAATGCATAAAAATATGCAGTGCAATTGTTCCAACAAGAGATGCACTTTAAATGCTGTTCAAAATAGGTGGAAAAAATTATAGTGTATAATAGGGTTTATTGTATAGCAATAAGGCATGATAAATTCCAATGGCATAAACAAAATAGATAAATCTCACAATTAACATTGCATTTCAATACGAAATTCCAGACATTAAATGAAGGGTAATAAATGTGTCCATTTATATGATGTCTATAATGAGGTAATTCATGAATTTATAACTAAAGAGAAGGAGGATATATCAATACCTTATTAAGGAAATTGAAAGGACTATTTTAAAATGATAACAGCAAAAAGAAAAGCAATGGCACTGAAGAAGAGCTTTATGAAAATTAAGCATTTTCAGGTTTGCTTGAATTTTTGTTTCTATAATTTATTTATATAGATATGCTCACCATCGATGCTCAATGATCAAATATCTCTAAGCAAAAGCCTTTCATTCTTAGTGTATAATGATTGTTCATAATCCCACTATGACCGATGTCAAGTTAGCAAGAGGATGGTACTGAATCTTAGGCTGTGAAGATGATTACTGCTCTTCCCGAGCTTGTCAGGTCTGGCTCCTCCATCCGTCTGAAGATACTATAGTTAACAACATATTTAATTTAAATAGCATTTAAGGCTTAAATTAATAGTGTTTTTAGTGCATCCAGAAATAAATTTGTATTCGTTGTAAGGGTTTAAAATTTTAATTAATTTATTTTAAACCATTTTCTTCTGTATTTATTTATTTATTTACAGATGTGTGGTGGGGGAGAGGTGTTATATGTGCCTGTGTTTCTTGGTGGGAGGGAGGAACATGTCAGGTTCTTTTGCTAATGCAAATGAAACACCAGACACTTGCTTCATTTTTTGAGTCTGTAGGTGGCGGGGGAATTGAACTGGGGTCAGCCGGCTTTGTAAGCAAGTGCCTTTAATAACTGAGCCATCTTCCCAGCCATGCAAAAAGTGTTTTATTTAAATAAAATAGCTTATTTATTTCCACCAGTATGTGTGTGTGCATTTGTGTGTGTGTATGCATGCACTCATGCACACCAAATATCTTGCCATTGCAAATCTGAAAATGAACACCAGATGCTTATGCTACCTTTAATTCCTGATTTACATGGTTGGTTTTAGTACTGAACCCAGATCAACAAGCTTTGCAAGTGTCTTCAACTGCTTAGCCATCTCTACAACTTCACAAGAGTTTCATTAGGTAATTCAATCAAAAAGTTTATTGATACATACTGGGGAAAGGCAAAGTACTGGCAGTCAAAGCCATAGTGCAGGTGCCACTTATCCATGAAGGTGACATACTTATAATGCCTGCAGTAACACACTCAGCAGGTTTTGCCATGCATAGGTGAATGATTTTTCATACGTTTTAAATTGTAAAAATAATGTGTGCTCTTAACAATTTATTTTTATTTTGTGGTTTTAGTTCCTTTGAACTCATTTAACTTCTTGTTTTTCTTAATGGTAGAGAGGAGAGGGAAACAAACTACGTAAGACTATATTAACCCAGAGCTTTACCCAAGCAATGGCTGTATCTGTCTATTGCTTTGAAAGTAGCTCCAAGAAAGTATACATTTTGAATTGATAGCTTTTATATTTCAGCTTATTTCCGTGCCTGGCACATCCATCCACGCTCAGTATGCACTCAATAAAGCAAAAGATACATAAAAGAAATGATGCATAAAACAGATACATAGCTCAGTGGATTTTGGGTGCTAATTTTTCATATTCTCTGGGTTACTGCCTTGTCACGTTGCTTACTACTTTTTCTTAACCAGTACTATTCCTTCTCCTATACCTTGTGTCAGTGTTTGAAGACACTGGACTGCCCTTTGCTCAGCTATTCTCCCTTCCAAAAAGGATTATTAATGTGCCACTGTTTACACAAATACTGATGCTAGAGAATTAACCAACCTATTGAGATGCTTTCTATTTTAAAATTTTGCCTATAGCAAGATGTGAAATTGACTCTAACTTTTCAAAATCTGCTCTTCTAAAGTGCAGAGAAACAACTAAGCATAACAGGGTCAGAGGAAATCACAAAGACACAGCAATGAAGAATTCTCTTTGATTAGTAATTTCTAGCTCTAGCATTTTTAAAAAATAAAAATCGCCTGTAAGAATGTCTAGCAATTCCAAAGTATTACCTCAGAGATTCACATTCAGAAAATTTGGCTTGTAAGCTTGGCAGATGCATTTTTAGAACTGATTGATGTGTGTCCTGACTTAAAACAGAGCTTCTCAAACTTCATGAATATTTTCATCACGTGGGAATCTTGTTAAAGTGCAAATTCTGACTGAGGAGGTTTTTGCTGGGAATTGAAACTCTAAATTTCTAACAAACTTCTAAGTTATTCAACTACTTTTAGGAATCACATTTTGAGAACAAGACTTTATTTAATTCATGCATGCTGACAGTTTTGAATTGGTGATGTGATCAGATGTGCTGTGTGAATTACTACCTCAGGTTTACATAGTAGTCCTTAGAACTCTCAAATACACACTGGAAACAAGATGATTAAGCATATAAATATTTTCCTGCTTTAAGTCCAATTTACCTTTTCAGAAAATTCTAACAGATTCATTTCAAACTAGTGTACTTTGCTATTCTGATGTAAATAAATGTGAATTGAGTATTTTTGAGTCCTTCTATTGTTTTCACTCCAAAATTACAGTGGTTTTACTAAGATGACTTGGCCCTTAGAAAATTATTCTTCTTTATTGCATTCCAGAATGTACAGTAATAATCAATAAGCAAGCCTTTGAGAGTACTAAACATATTGGGGGTGCAGAAGAAAAAATATTATAAGCTGTGAAAATTATCAAAGTGTTTCAAAATTTAAACACCACCAATGAAAATTATGTAAAATGGATTTGTAATTAGTTGCTAATTTTCACAGCTGGAGGTATAATTAGAGGTGATTAGTGAAAGCAATAGCAAAACAGAGAATGCTGAAAAATTTTTCTAAACCCTCCCAGAAACTTACAAACAATGAATAATAAAAGGGATGGAGAATGGTACAAAAACCTTTAAATTTAATTATTTCAGTGCATTATATTAAAAAAAAAAAGAGGTGGAGGTAACTTACACTTTAGAGTTCATTGCAGAGAAGTAGAGAGTAACTGGGTATGGTCACACACAGCACTCAAGAGGTTGAAGCAAGGGATCCTAAGTTCAAGTTTAATGGCTACATAGCAATTCTCTTTCTCTGTAGAGGAAAAACACAGCTCTTACCTCAAAACTGAACAATGCATAATTTATCTTGTGTCAAACATGTGTGACTGTGGCCTGAAATTAAATTTTACAGTCACAAAAGTCACAATTTAAGGCATTTTACAACTCCATGGGAGGGAACATCATATCCAGAGAGGTTACAGCAAGGTGGGTAGATGGGAAAACTCTGCTCTAGGTTTTAAATGCTATCTGATGATGTTCTTAGCTTTGGGGCTGGGGCAAGCTAGTGGTCTTCTAAGAACACACTTCAGTGTGAGGTCAGATATTCATGTGGGTAATTGTGCCAGTTTGAGTGGATGTTCTCAACACATTCACTTTTACTAAAGCTTCTTGGATTTCCAGCTGCCTTGGCTGGAGGGAGTGTCACTGTGGGTGGATATTAGGGTCCAGCTCTAAGGTGAGTTTGGGGGCAGATCTATCTGGAATTCCTAGAGCCTAAAGGTGTTCAAAGTGCCTGAGTTCGGCCTGGGTTACTGAAATGTGCTTGCTTGTGGTGCTGCTGGCGGTTGCTTTTGCCTCTCTGCTTGGACCTGTGAAAGGGTCCAGCTTCTCCTGCCATTATTCAACTTCCCCTGAATCTGACAGATACCATACCTCCTCTAAACTGTGTCTAGTCTGGAAGTTCATCCCAGAAATGTTGAAGCTGACTGTGATAGTAATGAATGGCTATTAAAGAGAATAAAGATAGCCGAAGATAACTTTGTTACCAGAGATGGTCTTAGATGTCTTAACTGACAACAACTGAGCAAGACACAGTATAGCAACAGCAAAATTATAGATTAAATGTCAGTATAAAAGTATAAAAATACCCCATAAGGTAGGAGAGGGCTCAAGCAAGGATGTAGTTCAAGAGCCCCTTGTTTTTGGGTTCATGGGCTTCTAATTGTACGGTGGGAAGGAGCTCTCTGAAAGGGTTCTTCTTTCTTTGACCAATGTGGTAATTGACTGCATATGTATCATCCCATAATACTCTGTTATTTTCATAGGCATGATATGTAGTCTGTATGCATTAGCCCTTAGTTGCTTTGAGGTATCCAAAAGGTGACATTGGGCCAATATGTTCCTTAGTGTGTATGTGTGCTTCTGTTATGATTAGCCCCATGTTGCTGAGATGAACTTTCAAACAGACAGTTTGTGAGAGGAGGGGAATTTCAAGCTTACCGATCCAGGGAAGTCCCACTAATGGTGGAAGAAGCTGCTTCCACACATCCAAGCAGAGAGAAAAAAAAATAAAAACAAAAACAAATACAAATAGCTAGCAGACATCAAAGAGCAGCAAGCACTAATGATCCAGAGTTCAAATTGCTTTGCACACACCTTTGAACTAGAATCCACATCCACTGAGCCTGACAGCTCCTCCAGCTATCTGCATGAGACTTCAGCAGAAAATACCTGAGGCTCTGGGAGATATACATTCACATTCAAACCACCACAGCTTCTAAGCACCTAAAACACTTTATTTGTTTGTTTGCTTGTTTTTAATTTTATGGTTGTATTTTGTTGTTGTTGTAGCGGTTTGGATGACTCACAATCAAGAGGGTCTAACCCTTCTCTTACTCAATTTGACTCTGTGTCCGTGACATCCCAGCTCTATACAATCAGGAAGTTCTAACCCTCAGTTAGCCTTGTGAAATCTTTGACATATGTGTGTTCTTTTCTCTGGGAGCTTATTTTGCATCTCAAACACACACTTAGACCAAAACTGTAAAGGACAGGGGAACAAACTTGCCATTTATCCTTTCTATTTGGAACATTGATGCATAGTGGATATGCACTAAGATTCTACAGAAACAGATGAGTTACTGATAACCCAATTTTTCCAACTTTAGTTTGTCCATGTTATACATGAAGCTATTACATTCTGGACTGGGTTTACATATTATTTGATAACATACTCCTTATTCAAGAACAGAAAAAAAAAACAAGAAATCAAAAAGCAAACAAAGTAATGGTTATTCAAAGTTCACTGTATATCAGATTTTACATTAATGCTTTACTTATTATAATTTTCTTACAACAACTGTAAGAGGATGTAAGAGGTAATAGGAGGTAAGTAATAAAACCTGGATAAAAGATTATTAAATAATAGAAAGGGACTCTATTTGGGGGCCAGTTGTAGACAACATTCACAGTTATCTCTGAATACCTATGAAAATCCCCATAGATACCAAAATCCACACATGTGAATGTAAATGTTGGAATATTTGCATATTACCTAAACATATCTTTCTATATGCTTTAAGCCATTTCTAGATTACTTATAATATCTAACAAAATGAAAGTATCATATAAAAGTTGTAATATTATATCATTTAGGGAATCATGGCAAGATAACAAATTTATATCTGTTTATATTTTGGAATATTTTCAATGTGTCCTTTTATCTGCAGATAGAGAGCCAAAGGTACAGACAGCCAACGTTTTTATCTTTGAAAATACTTCTAATAATTTTGTTTTCTGCTTCCATATAAAAATGTTACTTTGTGATATCAAAAGAGAAGACAGACTAATTGGAAAATAGAAAGGATTCAATGGAGGGTGGATTTGGGAAGGGGAAAATGGAGGTGGTGGAAGTTAATTATCATTTATTGTCTGTACTTATGGAAGTTGCCAATGAAAAGTTTTTTTAAGAAACATACTTTGTTGATACTTGGTTTGATTTAAAAATAAGGGAGTTCAGGTTACAGAGGCAAGCAAGAAGAGAGAGAGAGATTTTCAACCTAGGACACCACTTTGATTGTAAATAAACATACCCCTTTTTTAACAATGCACTTATCAATTTGTAGGCAACTTAGCACACTCACATGCACCAAGTTGCAAGTACACTCCATTCCAAACAGTGGAATAAGTTTCTCCTTTCCTAGTTGCCAGTAGAAAGTCCCCTTTTGTGGTCAGTTTCTATTCAAATATATTCTAAGATATATCCAGGATAGGAAGACAGGGCCAACCATCCTGGACTGGACTTGGGTGCATGCACGGTGAAGCAAACTGTCTCCTTAGGTGAACACTGAGGCAGAATCTCATATTTATCATCCTATGGCTATGTATAGTTGACTGTATAGGTGATTACAATTAGATGCATTATGGGGCGGGACATGCACAGTAAAGAAAAGTTCATCTATCCCACATCTGTCAGTCAAACCAGAGAACCACCTCAACTGTGCCCTTGACAACCAGTTCCTCATTTTCACGAGTCCCATTAAAGCATGTTCCAGGCAACTTCCAAGGCCTTTCAATACTTTCTCATGCTGGAGGCCCATTTCCCCTCTTGGCAGTATATTCATGTATATAGACAAGCTTTCATATTTGCTTTGCTCTTAATACAATTTCTTGTATCCTTAACTTTATTCTTTATTCTTCAATTCTATGAATAAACAGTTATAACCTAAACACACCTGGACAGTGACCACCAGTGACATATTTAATTTCCATTAATGTAAATACCTATACATATTCAATTTCTGACTTTTTTTAGAAGAAGTAATAGCAATGTAGGCCTTTAACTTAACCCTATGGTGCTGGAAAACAGCAATAGTTAAATAAATCCTCTTATATTCTAGGTGCCAGGCAACTGTTTTCTGTGAAAGGTCAATTTTCTAGTAAGACTTAAGTTTTAGCACTAGAGAGACTAAATCCTTGCCTACTTTAGAACAAGGTCAGGCAAACCTTTTGCCTTATAAGAGATGAGTTGAATTTTTGTCACCACTGATCATATAACACTTATTAATTTGATAACCAATTTAGCTAACCTGTACTCCAACTACAGAACCCTGGACTGACTCATCAGTTTTGTACAGAACTGCACCCCACTGAGGCTTCCAAGAAGCATCACCTTCTGATCTCATGGAAAACATTGCCTGTCCAGACACCTTGACCTTCATTACCAATACTGAATTTTACTCTGCCCATATAAAGAAAAGCTCTCTTCAGTCTGTCCTTTGAGATACTTTCGGATGTCAGTGTTCTCCCTTGACAACAATCTTTTCAGATAGACTTTTCATATTTAAGTCTGGATTTGTTTTATTTAGCAATAGTTTTCCTATATAAAGGGACACATCTGCAATCAGTTCTCCATGTCCCACAAGCAAGTCTGCCTGTTACACAATTTTAGAGGACACAATTTACAAGGCAGTAGAAAAGAGAGATGGTATTTCTAGGATCGAAGCATGATATAATCTAGTGATTTATCACAACAGGAGTGGTCTTTAAAGCTCAAAACTGGTATAGAGATATGGCTGAGTGGATAAAGCACTTACTTGCAAGGCCTAAGGACCCAGGTTTGATTTTCCCAATACCCATGTAAGCCAGATGCACATGGTGGCACATGAGTCTGGAGTTTGTTTGCAGTGGCTAGAGGCCCTGGGGTGCCCATTCTTCCTCCCCTCTTTTTTTTTTCAATTTTAAAGAAGTTTTATCTGAAAGCATCCTTAAGTTTTTAAAAAATTTTTTTTCTTCATTTTTATTTATTTATTTGAGAGTGATAGAGAGAGAAAGAGCAGATAGAGATACAGAGAGGGAGAGAGAGAGAGAGAGAGAGAGAGAGAGAGAGAGAGAGAGAGAGAGAGAGAGAGAGAGAGAGAGAGAGAATGGGCATGCCAGGGCCTCCAGCCACTGAAAACAAAATCCAGACACATGCACCTCTTGTGCATCTGGCTAACGTGGGACCTGGAGAATCAAGCCTTGAACCGGGGTTCTTAGGCTTCACAGGTAAGTGCTTAACCGCTAAACCATCTCTCCAGCCCCATCCTTAAGTTTTAAAACTCCAAATGAAGCTCAAAGTTGACCAGTTTCATTTTCTATTTAAAATCGAATTTCTTGAATTCACATGCAAGGACATGGACAATAATTTCATTCCCACTTATTTCTTTATTAATATCTCCAACTATTCCTTGTGTCTGAATCCTTGTGCAAAACAATGACACAGAATTTAATAATGGAAAGGAGTCACAAGGCTCACAGAGGATACTCATACTCATCTTAGTGAAGGTCTAGGGCACCTTGAAAGGGGAAATGAAAGCTAGCGTTGAGGGCTCAGCACACTTCAAACTGCAGCTTCCCATGACTCTTCTCACTTTATTAGATGCATTTCATTTCCAAATAATGAACCAATAAGAAGTGTTTGAGAAATTAGTTAAACTAGGTATAAATCATCAAACTACTCATCCATGAACAATGTAGACAAATTGGCACTGGGTGCCACCAGGACATGTTTGACATTAAATAGCACATTATAAATTGCTAACTACCTGATGCCTCCTTATTTTAGAAAGTAATCAGTGTTGGAGATCCTGATAAAGAAGCATTGAGCTGTCTAAGTCCAGCTATAACATATTTCTCTCTTAAACACATAAATATTTTTCTAGTCATGAATACACAGAAAAATTTAACTTTCTGCTATTGTGTTCTTGTCTTAGAAATGTTTGTGAATAATAGTTTGTGAAGCAATGCACTTATTAATTAGTATATTTAGTTATCCTTCATTGTATTCATATTTCAAAATCACCAATGCATAAGTGTATATGATCTTTTGTTAATTAAAATCTTTTATTTTTAGAAAATTATATCATAATTAAAGCCTTTTAAAATTTACTAGTGAATCTGGGCATGGTGGTGTATGCCTTTAATGCCAGCATTCAGAAGGCAGAGATAAGGGGATCACCATGAGTTTGAGGCCATCCTGACCTACATAGTGAATTTCAGGTCAGCCTTGGCTGGAGCAAGATCCTACCTCAAAAAAAAAAAAAAAATAAAATAAAAAAATAAAAACAAAAAAAAATACAAGTAGTTTGGGCTGGAGAGATGACTTAGCCTTTAACAGGCTTGCTGGAAAAGCCTAATGACCCAGGTTCCATTTCCTAGTACCAACATAGGCCAGATTCACATAGTGGCACATGTGTATGGAGTTTATTTGCAGTGGTTAGAGGCCCTAGAATGCCCATTCTCTCTGTGTGTCTCTATCTCTAATAATAAAATAAAATAAAATATAAGAAGAATAAATTTACCAATGATTATAGAATCTGAATCACTAGTGCTCATTTCTAGCTATTGGTAGAGGTGATCTGGTGCCAGGTCAACTTGACAGCAGTTGATTAATGTGGCTATTAGCATCAAATTCCTCTTTCTGTTTCCTTCTATATTCTTTTATATCCTATCTTCCTTCTCTCTTATGAATGCTGTGTGCCCTCAGACTGTTACCAGTCTTCTTTGTTATTATATTCACTTTCAATAAGGTTGACTAAATTACTATACACTGGGATATAACGCATAATGTGAGTTGAAGTGTTGCCAATTTCTGATTAACAAGGACCATAACTCATGTTTAAAAAGTCTGAAGATTGATCTAGGTGTGTTCATGCATGCCTTTAATCCCAGCACAGGGAAAGGAAGCAGAGGTAGTAGGATCTCTGTGAGATCTTTGAAGCCAGCTTAAGACTAGAGTGAACTCCAGGTCAGACTGGGCTAGAAAGAGATCCTATCTCAAAAACAGACAGACAAACAAACAAATAAACAGAAAAAGGTCTGAATGATTGAAATTTCAAGAACTATGACCTGACTATAGAAATTTTGTGTGTTTGATTGCTTTTCTTTTCTTTCCTTTTTCTTCTTTCTTTCTCTCTTTCTTTTTTCTTTGTCTCTCCCTTTCTTTCTTTCCTAATTTTTGAATTAGGATCTTGCCATATAGTCCAGGTTGACTTTAAATTTGCTACATAGCCTAGGCTGACCTTGAACCTGCAATCTGTGGTGGTCTGAATGTGAATGTATGTTCCCCATAGATTCCAAGATTTTTGATTAAGACTTAGTTTACAACTTGTGTCTCTAGTAGCATGATGGAAGAGGTGTCAGTAGAGTGCAGATCATTAAATATGTAAAAGTAAAGCATGTAAAAGTTAAACATGAAGCAGATAATATCATTCTATGATTGTGAGTTATTTCAGGTTTGCAAAAATGTTTCAGCATTTTAAAATAAATTATTTGCTATCCCACAGTAACATAAATAAAAAACTAAAAGTTAGCTGGGCGTGGTGGCACATGCCTTTAATCCCAGGACTTGGAGGCAGAGGTACGAGGATTGCCATGAGTTCAAGGCCACCCTGAGAATAAAGTGAATTCCAGGTCAGCCTGGGCTAGAGTGAGACCCTACCTTAAAAAAAAAAAATCAACAACAAAAGACTAAAAGTAAAAGTATTGAACAAAATTTACCTCCATTTGTGGCAAATGTAAATCTAACAAACTGGGACTAGAAAAGACTCCTTAATTTTACAAATATCAGCCATCTCTCCAAACATGTATGAACATTTTAATGAGGTATGTCTGTTCTGGGAAGAGTCAAAGAAAATTTCATTTCATAGAGAACCTATATGAGGACTCTTAGACCTTACCTTTTGGCATAAGAGATAAAATAAGAACATATAGAGTATGTCAGATAGTAATAGTGTACTATAATGTTAAAGCCTTGAAGGATGAGAGGAAATATTGAAGTTAATAAAGTATTGTTTTTAGATAGTATCTTTTCTGAGGTAGTAGCAGACCAAAAACAAAGGAGATGAGGGAGTGGCTGTATGAGTATGTTGGAGGTGTGAATTCTGTTGAAATAAATAAAGATAAAAGACTGAGGCATGACCATGCCTGGTACTATACTTTGAGCCTTAAATGTACTCCACCCCCAAGCCTATATTCTAAAAGCTTGGCTGCCAACTTGTAGAGCTTTAGAAAAGTAATAAAACCATCATGAGTTAGAGTGTGAGGGACTTTCTGGATCGAATTCCAATTGCTCAGGAAATAGCACCAACAATTGACAAACAGGGTTTCATGAGATTTAAAAACCGTTTATAGCAAAGGGAATAGTGAATTGAGTGAAGAGATGGCTTACAGAATAAGAGGGGAATCTTTGTCAGCTGTACTTCTGACAGAGGGTCAATACCTAGAAATTAAAAAGACCTCCAAAACCTACATAAGATATCAAACAACCTAATCAATAAATAGGCTAATAAAATGAACAGACAATTTTCAAAGGCTGAATCATGTATGTATAGATAACAACAATGGAAGCCAGACTATCTCATACTTCCATGTTATCAATGGAGTGCTCACTTCCATGTTTCACTATTTCACTTACTCGTATGATCTTTAATATTAAACCTATCCTCAATGTTCTATATAATTAACTTTCTTCTCAATCATTATTTGACCTATCATAATTGTGATACAAATTTAAATTCAACATCATTTTTATTTCTCTTATTTTTCCTTAATATAACAAATATTTATGAACCATTCATTTTGAATGAATCTTTTGACCAGGTGTGTTGAATCAGGGATATTGAACCCAATATTATAACTTTATGAAGCTTCTTTAAAGCATTTAAAGTCCCACAGAAGCCTTGAGAATGATACCTTGGCCCACATACCAAGCAATTTATGTAATACCTCTGTGTTGCTCTTTGATTAGATTCATTAGCACACACCCTCTGCCCATTCTGCTTCAGCGATTTAAAACGCCAGGTGATTATTTTCTCCTACCTAGCTGTGCATCATTACAAAGGTCGTTGTACTTTCAATCTCTTCCTTAAAAGTCATCCAATCAAATTTTAGCTGCAGTCAAAAGTTTATGTGTGTGTGGGGGGGGGCAGTGGTGAAGTGTTATTTTTAGATATGAATATAACCAGGCTTACTACGATGCTATTGCTTGGCTCGGTGCCTTTCATTTTCGAGAAGCTTCTTTCTGCTCCTCTCCATTTTTGCTGTCATAGCTTTCTCTTCTCACTCATGGCTTCAGATCTTGTGGTATGTTAGTTACTAGATAACACTGGCTCTCTTCTTTCCTACAGCTCAGCATAGAGTAGAGAGAGCATGAACTATCACCACATGTACATCATTTTGTGAGAACAATCTTTTAGTTCACGTTCTGAAGAGGGCATTTCACAGTTCAGCCCAGACTAATGGTTAGCTCAGCACAGATTGGGTTAGATATAAACAGCAACACAAAGGGAATCAGATGTTCAGGGAGTAATAGGTGAGTGAGTTAAATGAGAAAACAGAGTATATTCTAACTGATATCTGAATAGATTGCACCCTCAGTATTTCTTAGCATTACCTTCATGTATCTGGGACAAAGCACCCAGTCAGAAGCAGGTGATGGGAGGAAAGTTCTTTAGTTTGGCTTACAGTGTTGAGGGGAAGTTGCATAATAGCAGGGGAAAGACGGTAGAACAGAGGCTGGATATCAACTTCTTGCCAACATCAAATAGACCACAGCAGTAAGACAGACAATGAGTCAAATTCTAAGGGTGGACTGGCTATAATAAGCCCATCACCAACAATATACCAGCTCTAGCAAGACTGCTTCTCAAACTACCATCAGCTTGGAACTAAGGATGCAAAACATGAGTTTATGGGGACACTTAATTCAAACTGCCATAGTATTCAAATCTGTCCCTCCAAATAACTTATCAGTAAAAACACAGTTGTACACAGATCTTGTTATATAACTTCTTTTTCTGGTAATTTTCACCAATTCATCTCAGTATGTGGAAAAAAATGTGTCATAAGGATTAAATGAGCAAAAAATCATGAAGTACTTTGCAGAGGGTTTGGAATATTGTGAAATTCCTTAAATGTTAAATTTATCTTTCCTTTTGTCTAAAAGTTTCAATTCAAGTATCATTTAATATTATATTCTCTCAACACTGAGTTGAGTTGTAAGTCACTCCTATGTGCTATTATAGCATGTTTTGTTGTTTTTTATAATTTATTAAATTATGATTTCTGTGGCTTTCCTCCATCACACTTAAAACAAATTGAAGTCTGTAGTTTTGTCTTATTTATCTT
Organism: Jaculus jaculus; assembly: GCF_020740685.1. Taxonomy (NCBI): domain Eukaryota; kingdom Metazoa; phylum Chordata; class Mammalia; order Rodentia; family Dipodidae; genus Jaculus; species Jaculus jaculus. The sequence goes on from NC_059104.1 coordinate 110,615,385, forward strand.
TGACTCGCTTTTACTACTACTTAGCATATAGTAAACACTTTTTAAATGAATAGATGAGTGGATGTTGAATGAGTGGGAATAAATAAAAGAGTGATTGTGAAACTGAGGCACTAATACACTAAATTGTCAGTATTGGTCATAAATGAGGGTAGCAACCCATTCCATTCACAATTAAGTGGAACAAATCAAAAGACTAGATCACAGTGTCCCAATTCAGAAATGGGAAGGTTTTTTTTTTTTAAATGTACCAATGACATCACCTTAAGTTTGAAAACCTTTTTCATTCCAGAGGGAAGCCCAGGAGAAAAGAGTCTAAGTAGAAAGCTCCTTAGGCTATGAAGAAAAATGAGAACTTGAAATCATGAAATAAGGCATGTCTCAACTAAGATAAAACCCTTAAACTTTCTGCATTCATGAGGGAGGGAATTTGAAACTCCTAGAGGCTATAAAAGTGAGCTTTGTCTTTTTATATTTAAAAAATCCTTTAATCCTCCCAAGGTTTTATTTTTTTTTATTAAAGTTTTACTGTATTCCCTTCCTATATAAAGTATTAAAGAGCCCAGAATATCAGTACATCCTCCTGACTGAATATCAAAATACTGAGCACTCACTACCATAAACCAGGGTTTTCAACTTAGCACTAGAGACATTTGGGGCTGAATGGTTCTCTGTTGCACTGTATTGCAGAAAGTCTTGTAATATCCTTGCCCTCTTTTAGTAGATATCAGTAGCAGACCCTACCTCTTCAATATCTGTTGTAGTGAAAAAAAAAACTTCAATATTTGATACATTTTCACTTTGGGCAAAACTGTTCAGAGTTGAGAATAATTACCATAAATATTTAGTTGACTATAAGTTCATATAAACTGAGAAAACCATGGTATCGAGATTTCATTTACACAACCTTTCAAGTAATATTTCTTTTTCTCTACTTATGACACTTTTAAAAATATTTTATATTTGTTTACTTATTGGATATATAGAGAGAGGTAGAGAATGGGCTCATGAGGGCTTCCAATCTCTGCCATCAAACTCCACTTGCATGTGCCACCTTGTGCATCTGGCTTACATGAGTTCTGAGGAATCAGACCTGAGTCCTTAGGCTTTTCAGGCAAGGGCCTTAACCACTAAGCAATATTTCTATCCCTCATGATACTTTAGAAAATATTTTATTTATTTATTTGAGAAAGAGGCAGATAGAGAATGGGCATACCAGGGCCTCTAGCCACTGCAAACAAATTTGAGACACGAATGCCACCTTGTGCATCTGGCTTATGTGGATATTGGGGAGTTGAACTGAGTCCTTAGGCTTTGCAGGCAAGCAATTTAAGTGCTAATCCATCTCTCCAGCCCTCATGATACTTTTTGATATGCTCAAGCCTACCTAATCATATTTTTGTGCCAATTATTTTTTGAGATGATGTTTAGTTTTATTCTCTGAAGTTGTAGGATGATAACACTTATAACACCTCTATGACAGGCTTAAAATACTGGTCACATTACTTATGGGCATTTCAATTATTAAGGATTTTCATAGAGTTTTAATTTATTGTTTGCAGAGTGTAATTAGAAGGAGGCATAGAGTCAAAGTCTTCAAGGAATACTAATTATATGGAGTCAGTTATCAGTAAAGGAATGTTGTTGGATGGTATTGAATAATGGTTTGTGATTCAATGCAGGCATGTATAACAGGAAAAGAACAGGACCATGGCCTGGATGAGGTAATGCACAACTCCCATCTCTAGGTCTTGATAAGAGAAATAGGAGAGGGAATGTATCAACTGCTGAGAGAGGATCAGTTTTGAAGTAATCTTAAGAGGAGATTTAATTATAATAAGATAGTAAGGAAAATTTGGGAATTTGAAAATTTGTGATGACTGTTCCTGAGATTAAGGGGATATAGTAAGAGGGATGCACATGAGGGGTAAATGTAGAAGTAGTATCAGAAAAGGAATGTGCCATACATAAATTACTGTCAAGATGATGGATGACAGATAAATCCTGGTCTTTTTAGTGTAATGACCTACTTATATTAAAAAAAGACATGACAAACCCTTTGGTTATATACCATGTAAGAATAAGAGTTTTTAACAGCTGTAAGAAGATGTCTAGGGAGTCCTTGAAACTCTTACTGATGGATTTATAGAGATTGGTATTTTTAGTGCATTTATGTTGCTATAAGAAAATACAAATGCTTTAGATAATTAATAAATAAGAAATATATTTCCAATAGTTCTGAAGCCTATATAGTCCAATATCAAGTTACTAGCAAATGATATTGGTAATAGTGTCTTCCCAAGTTTATGTGCCTCATTACTGTACCCTATCACCACAGTGTGCAAAATGGACAAAGGGACAAAAGTATCCTCATGTAGCTGAATATATTAATGAAATTTAAAGTTTAAAGTTACATTAAAATAATAACATATTTAACTAATGATTACCTGCCGCGGACTGACTCTCGGGGAGATCAGGACCGAGGGAGAACAAGGGCGAAGGCTCAAGGAGAACTCGGGATTCGGCGAGGAAATGACAGACAGACACACTCTAGGTAGAATATGCTGCTGTAATTTACTGAAGGTTTCATGAAGATTTTATACAGATTGAACAGGGAAACTTAGCAAGCCAACAAGTGATCTCAGAAATCATTAATCTAAACAATCTTAAGTATTGTTCTATTGTAAGCATACATGTAATGTTGATCAGGCAGGAACTGTACCCATTTTTTAAGAAGGGTGCCTTGTATCATTGACCACAACATTATACAAACAGAAACTAGGTGTAAGGTGAATAACAGGTTACTTATTTCTTATACCCCAAGGACTGTATAAACACCAAGGCTTACGTTTCCTTGTTAAGCGTTCCCATAAATGGAAGAGAATGCCATAGCCTCCTTATTTCTTCATAATTCATCCATCTATTACCGAATTCATCATATCCTCCCTCATAGGGGAGTGGATCTAGGTAGTTCCCAGCTCTGGGAGTCTACTATCAGCCCTTGATCAAGTACTGAACATACCCCCCAGGAAGTTTCCTGGTGGGAATGCCTAAGTTTTGTAACTCCTTTTCTGTAGAACTGTCATACTTCTAATGAACATTACCGATTAACATTTCTACTTTCACTTTCTCAGGATCAGTGTTGTTCTAAAACATCATAAGCTGTTTCTACTCTATACCATCTAAAAACTGTTCTAGAGTTAATCTTTTATTCCTAGTAGAGTTATACATATCCTCCATTGCCCTAATCATAGGAGGGGCACATTCAATGCTTAGATTGTTTCTTGTACTCTGATTGCGTGCATGATTACTAATAAGTGTTGAATTAGCTGTTCTTAGACAAACAGCTAGAAGAAAGCAGGAAAGAAACAGCATTGGCGCCAGCAATTAGGTCGTCGTGACTTCATGGGCAGCAGGAACCTTTACAGTAACTGACTGCCAAGGGGTCACCGGGGGCATCCCTCCGAGGAGTGCTGGCCCTCTGTCCTCAGCTCTCTTCCAGTGCAGAAGCATTTCTGCTTGCTACACAGGCGAGGTCGCCGTGGACGTAGCAATTACCATATTTATATAGTCCATTTGTTGTCTCAATTCTTTAAAAAATATTTATTTTCAAGAGGAGACACAGAGAGGGAGAGAGAGAGAGGAAGAGAGAGAGAGAGAGAGAGAGAGAGAGGTGTACTAGGGCCTCTTGCCACTGCAAATGAATTCCAGATACATGTACCACTGTATGCATCTGTCTTTATGTGGGAACTGGAGAATTGTACCTAGCTTCTAGGCTTTTCAGGCAAGTGGCTTTAACTCCTAAGGCATCTCTCTGGCCCTTATTCTTTCAATTCTTATTCATACCTTATTTTCTCTAAGTAACTCGCTTTGCTTGTTTAAATCAACTTTGCTAATGTATTATGTACTTTTCTCATTACTGTGGCCAAATATTTGCAAGAAACAACCTAAAGTAGGAGAGATTTATTTTGGCTCACAGCTTTAGGGAATATCGTCCATTGTGTGAAGATGGCAGGACAGAGAGGCTGCATCTGTGCCAGTGGGACTATGAGATGGTGGCTATTCATGTGGTTGCAGGTACAGAAAGCAGAAAGCACAACTGGAACCAAGGACAGATGTAACCTCCAAAGGCCTGACTCTTCTGACTTACCTCTGCCAGCTACGTCTCAACTCCCAAAGGTCCCAGATCTTCCAAACTAGTGCTACTATGTGGGGACCAAACACTCGAACTATGAATTTGTAGTTCAAACTAGAGCAGCTTGCTTCCATTTCTATGAATATTGCAGAAATGTTAAGCAGAAAACTTCCAAACATCCTGCATCACATTTTCATCCATGCCTATACATTTTTCCCAAGGAATCTACTTTTCCTTCTCTTTCAGTGAGAAAATGATCAGTGATCCTAGCAACTGACATACCCTATAGTTGAGCACTGTTTCATATCTCCTTTTGTCTAGGAAAGGATGGAGTCTCCACAACTATTAACATTATTAGTTTTGTCCGTAAATATGGTGTTTCTTCCTCTTCCCCTCTCCTCTTTCTATTCCTCTCCCTTTCCCTCCATCCTCTCTCTTTCTCGGGGTCTCACTATATAGCTCAGGCTGGTATAGATCTTATAATCCTCCTGCCTCAGACTCCCAAGTACTGGGAATCTAGTAATTCACCCCCACCGCTAGCTGTGGAGTGTATTGTCACTCAAAATATATGGTCTTATTACTTTTTTCTTTAAAACAAAAACTCCTCTTTTTTTGAGCATGTTTTTCCTTTCAGGTCTAATCCATTCCATTCTTTCTCTCCAAAGCAAAAATCCTTGAAAACATTGGCTGTATTTGCTGATTCCCATATTGCTTCTGTCATTTAATCTGGCATCCATTGTGATATGTCATAACCTTCACTGAAACTTCTCCTGTCAAGGTCACTATAGATTTTTATGAAGCCAAATCACCATACTCATCATACTAGATCAAACTGTAACATTTGACATAATTATAATCTATTAGTCTCCCATCCTGAAACTTCATTTCTCTGCTAGAACTCTCTGTTGCTTCCCCCCTTAACCTCTCTAGCTATACCCAAATCCACCTAGTTAATGTGTTCTAACTTGTCAGTATCAGCATGTGGAGTCTTGATGCTTGGACCTTCCCTCTTCTCAAAATTTGGGCCAGGTCATTTATGACATAATTGAGAACCATGTCTCTAAATTCATCCTTCATGAACCTGGGCTGTCGCTCAGTGATAAAATATTTGTCTGGTATCTGCAAGCCCCTGGGTTCAATTCCCAACCCTGCAAAATATAATAACTTTTTATATCTAGTTTGTATCATTCTTGAATCATACACTCCTCATCTATCTAGTCAAAATTAACTTCAAGCTATCTCAAAATTAATATGCTTAAAAATTTACTTACTTATTTTTGTCAAATAACAGCACCATTCTTTGACTTATTAAAGTCATCTCAATATATATATCCAATGACTGAGCATATTTACAATCACTTTTAAATATCACCACCTAAAAATTTTTAGTCAAAACCATCATAACATCTCACTAAAGAGCTACAATAGACTACCCTAAGTTTTCTTCTTGATCATCTATGTAATATTCAATAATGTGTTAGATCACACTACTCTTCTGATCTGTTCAACCCTTAATGCACTTACAACTGACTATGAGAAGAAGTCCTGTGTCAGAGAGGCTTATACAATTTAGTCCCTCTCTGACTCATTTTCTTCTGGCTCTGGTCTCCACTATTCTGAGTTACACATTTCCAGCCATGCAGGCTCCTTGACTCCTTGATGTTCCTCAAGCATATCAGGCAAGCACCACTGGGCATCTTACAATTCTCTTTGGTCATTGACTTCACAGATACTGACATGCATTATGACCTTGCCTTAAGTCTGTTTATATCATCTAAAGTCATATTTAACTATCCTAACTCACAGTACCATCTCTTTCTCTACAAAAATCTCCATTTGCTTTCTTGGCTTTCATTATTTTCTTATCACATACCAAAATATAACATTATGTAAATTAATTTAATTGACCATCTTGTATTGCTTTCCCCCTCTAGGATATCAATGGATAATACTGTTTCTTACTGTGCATCTTTCCAAGGTTTAACTTGTATTAATCTTTTTTATTTCTTATGTAAATTGGCTTGAAATGGTAAATCACTATTGGTGGCAAAACCAAGAAAAACAATAAACCTCTGTTGCCAAGGTTTTAAATATGCTGTCAAGAATCAGAATCAGAAATTTGACTTAAAAATCCCATTCTGCAAGTCATAATTTGTAGATGGCTTGTTTCGCAAGTGATTTGAGCTGTCACTCGCCTAGTAACATGGAAAACTTAAATGCAGGGAAGAATCATAAAGCAAGAGAGAAATTTACAAATCTAGATTAGTAATAAAGAGGCATTTCCAACTAAAATTTTACATAAAATTAGCAGAAATAAGAAGAAAAAGGCCAAAAATGCTTTATAACTGAACTTTATAACTTAAAAAGGAAAGATTGGAAATGAGTGGTAGGTACACAGACACATCCTACAAAAAATTACCAGTAGAGCTTTCTTTAAGGATATAAAATATAAAATGTATACTCGTAATCATATATAACTTATAATAGAAAGGAAAGTTAGAAATTTATGTTTAATTCCTTTTATACTTCCTCTGCTTAGTGAGTTAAAATATACTATGGGTCCTAAAAACAAGATGGTATCTTAAATTATACATCAAAAGTTGCAACCAAAATTTAATGCCATGATGAAATCATTGAGTCAAAGAGCACAGAAACAGTACTTAGCAGGCTGCAGTAGTTTGTCAGTAAGGCTCAGTGAGACATTGAAAACCAGGGAGTAAGGAGACACAGGAGAGGCAGTCTGAGGAAGACTATCTATCCGCTATAATAAGAAGCCCATTGAGAAGTCTCTTGACAAAGGTGGATATTTTTTCTGTTATTTTTTTGTGCTTTTGAGACCAACCATCAACTGTGCTATTGGTTCATGGAAGAAATAGACTGAGATTTTTAGCATATAAAGGGATTTTTTAAAAAAGGTTGATAATAATAGCATTTGGGTAATCACTGTAGATTGCCAATGAGATTAGGGTGACACTAAGAGAGCATCCTGGAGAGATACTAGTGACAATAAGAAATACGATTTCATTGGTTAGGAGAGAAAGAAATACTGTGGTAGTTTACAAAGGTGTTATCCCTAACAAAGAGGGTAAAAGACTTCTACAAAGAAAATTATAATACACCAAAAGAAAAAACTTTAAAAAGACTATAAGACATTGGAAATAACTCTAATTATTCATGGATTGGCATAATTAATCTTAAAATGGCCATCCTACAGATTCAGTACAACCCATCTCAAAGTTCCAATCATACTCTACACAGAACTAGAAAAAACAATTCTAAAATTCACGGAGAACCACAGAAGACCTTGAACAAACAAGCCAATCCTAAGGAAAGAGAGCAATGAAATATCACAATAAATGAAATAGTAACAAAACCAGCATAATATTTCAACAAAAGTAACATACCTAATGTAATAGAAAATCCAAAAAGGAACCTATGTATCTTCAGCCATCTGAAGATCAAAAAAATGAGACCAAAGCATATGTTGGATAACCTTTTCTACAAAGGGTGCTCAGAACACTGAATATCTACATTTAGAACAATAATACTAGACCACTATCTTTATTTTATAGTACAATAAACTCAAAATAGACCAAATATCTTAAAGTAAGACTTGAAACTTAGAAACTACTAGAGAATTAAAAAAAAAGTTTTACCATGTGGTTATATGCAATGACTTTCTCAGAAATCCAATTCCTCTAGAAATATTAGCATGAATTGACAAATTGAATTGTATGAAATTATGATTTTTGTATAGCCAAAGTAAATGAGAGTGAAAAATGTCCTGTCCACCTATGTAGCTGACAGGAATTTAATACTTATATAAAGTAATATAAAGATCATCAAAAATAAACATCAAAAGAGCAATCACTTTAATCAATAAGGGGAAAATAACTGGTGAAACAGTGCTCCGCAATACAAATATGCAATAAATACACAACACATATTCAAAAATCTTTATCTAAAAGAGTATACAAATCAAAGCGATAATGAGCATCTCATATTTCTTATTGTCACTAGTATCTCTCCAAGATGCTCCATCTCACGTAAGTAACAAGGAATTATCTAGAATATGAAAACAACAGGTGCTGGCAAGGATAAAAGATGCACCATTGGCTAGACTGTAAAATAGTCTAGCCACTGTGGAAATTCCACATAAAGCTAAAACTCGAACCACCATATGATTCAGAGGTCCCACTCCTTGGCATATACATGACGGAGTAAAAATCAGCTTATAATAAAGATACCCTTATCACTCACCATGTTCATCACTGTATTGTTAATGATAATCTATGATGAAATCAGTCTAGGTATCCATCAAGGATTAATGGATAAATAAAATGTGCCAAATAAACAATGGAGTATTTTTTAGTGTTAAAAATTAAGGAAACCATGTAATTATTAGGAAAATTGACTGAGTTGGAGAATATCATGTTATATAAAATATGCTAGACTCAGAAAGACAGGTATTAAATGTTTTATCTCATGGTGAATCCAATCCAGACAGTATGGAAGTGCAAGAACTATTAATGTAGAGAAAGGAGATAAGGGCAAGAGAAAAGGAGCTAAGAAAGATAATTAAAATACATTATTTGCATGCATGACTATATTACAATTAAACCTATTGTTTTTAACTGTTAATTTATTAAAATAAAACAATAATAAAGAGAAAAGAATGCTATTTTCAAGGGATCTTCCCCCTTATGTTAAGTCAGAGGCAATTAGAAACAGGTCTGTAAATTGATGAAAAATGTATAGCAGGGATTTAAGTCATGAAGCAGAGGAATAAAACAAGTCTGTTTGGATCAGTGTCCATGAAGAAAGAAGAAAGGATATCATCTATCATTTAATAGGTCTGATGGATCAGTCAGAGTCATAAGGGAAGGCTGAATATTGGTAGGATGGTTGATGTAGTGAGAATCTGTGCAAGTTCTTTTTAAATGCCTTTTATGACTTTCCTTCAAGAAATGCACGTCTTAAGAAACCTATATAACTTCTATAACTTTACAATCAGATATCTTTTCTTTGTTATATGCCTTTTCTATGGTCTTGTAATTTCTATATTAACCAAAAGTACCTTTTTAAAGTGAACAGCTTGAATTGGTTAAGAGCTTTTGTTCTTTGTATATTTTTCTTGTAGTTATTTAGTCCACAGAACTTAAAATACACAATGTGATCTTTTAGATTACATTGAATGTGAGTTTCTAGTGCAGAAATACAGTCAGTGTAATATTTATTTTCCAACCTGTCTCTCCTATATAGCAAATAAGGATTTGGAAATAGAGCACAAAACTTTAAAAGATTTATAGAAGATGGCACAGAATAAAATGGACTATTGAGATAGGTGATCTAAAATAGAGCCAAATCTAAGGAAACAAAATAATTACATTTTTAAAAGAGTCATTTTACTATTGGCCAGGATTGAGTTAAGGCTGGACTTAACCCACCAGCTGAAATAAAACAACAAAGTGTATGAATCAATGGCTTTCCAGGCATTGAACATTAGAAGACAAGTCATAGTTGTCTTTTTGAGGAAAGAAACAAATAAGATGAATATGATAATTTTCATATTAATGTCCTGAAATGGTTTTATGCCTTGTTTCTAGGATGAGGCATTAGTAAGGCAGAGCAAGCAAGCTGCTGAATAGAGAACTCAGAGTGCTGAAGTAACTCATCAGGGAGCAGTGAGGACCTTCAACAGGAAGATCATGTCAGAAACAGGCATTAGGGCATCATGAATGTGCTCCTGAAATCATAAAAATACAGCATTCTGAGAAACGTGTCTGAGCTGAGAAAACAGCAGCATAGCAGAATTAATGGAAAAGAACATTTAAATATTTTATGTTCAAGAATCAAGAGGATGAGTGCATGTGAAATATGCGCAGGACATATCTTTTCAAAGGTGCGAACCAAACTCCACAGATAAAAAACAAACTCTATAATGTGGAATGCACATTTAATGGCAGATTTAAAGTTGTAAAAAATTATTAGTGGACTTAATTATATAACAATAGAAAATACTAAAAAAAAAAAAGTTATGGGACAACTTCAAACATCCTAATATGGAAGGAGGTTGAATAAATACTGGTCAAAAGTACAAAATTTTATTTGGATAAGACAAGTCACATCACATCAGTTAGACAGAATCAGAGATGCAAAAGGAGACTAATAATTATATGAACCACTTAAAGAGCAACAATTTTCATGTTTGAATAAAATATAAACTTACATTTTAATGAATAATAATAAACTCATGATGGACTGGGCATAAAGACTATTAAAAACTTTGTTTCATTTTTTTTAAAAAAAAGTTTTTGTTTTTATTTTTATTTATTTATTTATTAGAGAGGGACAGAGGGAGATGATGGGTGTTCCAGGGTCTCTAGCCACTGCAAACAAACTCCAGATGCATGCACCACTGTGTGCTTCTGGCTCATATGGGACCTGGAGAATTGAATCTGGAATCTTAAGCTTCACAGGCAAGTGCCTTAACTGCTAAGCCATCTCTTCAGCCATATTAGAACCTTTTGTCCTAACTTTATTACTGTTGTGATAAAAACTCCTGAGGTTAAATACCTAAAGAAGAAAATAATTACTGTGGTCAATAATTTCTGCATTTTCAGTCTATTGCTGTGGTTTATGATGAGACAGTCCATTATGGTAGAGAGGCTATGATGAAGCAGACCTGTTCACCTTATAGTAAGAAGTAGAGGATGCTATCTTTCTAAGGTATGTCCCTATTAACCTACTTTGTCCAACTAGGCCTCACCTCCCAATTATGTCATGTTGGGACTCCCCCATGGTATTAATCTATTGGTTAGGTCAGAGGCCCTAGAATTCAATCACTCCCCAAAATCCCATCAGCTGGTGACTAAGACCCAACTCATAAGTCTATAGGGAACATTTCTATTATAACAATAAGAAAATTTCTAAAAGTGTTGATTAATCTAGAGGCCTCAGGATCCAATTACTCCACAAAATTGCTTTAGCTGGTAACTAAGACCAAGTTTATGAGCCTACAGTGAAAATTTTTATTATAGCAATAATAAATTTATAAAAGTGTTGATAAAGACAACAATTATTAAATGATACCATAGGAAACAGAGGAAGACTACATCATATTTCTTTATATCAAAAACAATGCAAGATAGAATGTCAGGACATGTGTATTTGAAATTCAAACAAGAAATATTAAATGTCAAGTTGAAATTGCCTACTCCATGTAAAGTCCCATACATAATTAAGCTAAAGGATTTTCTAGACATAAAACATCAAAATAAATTTACTCCCAGATCTGTGTTTCATACAATTTTAAAGGAGAGCTTGAAAAAGAAGAAAAATAATACTAAATGAAACCTGAATCTATACAAAGGAATTCAATACACAACAATAAGGTGCATAAGTATAGAGAACAATGTGAAATTTACAAGTTAGGTGAGAGTGACAAATGTCTGGAAACTAAAGCAACAAAGACCCAACTAGGAAAAAGAGCTTTCTCAATATAAAAGGAAATGAGATGTAGTCAAAATTTTCCCAGAATCTACTTCAAAAGAAACTTCAGATATCACTTGTGAATTTTATAGAACATTTAAGAAGAAAATAATACTAGTTCTATACAAACACCTCCAGTGAATTAAGACGTAATACTTTCCAATCAGATTTGAAAATTCATAGAATTGAGCATCAGAATGCTAAATGCAAGGAGTCTAAATAATGTTAAAAAAATAACAAAATTGGAGAAGCCACAGTATGTCTGGCCCAAATTTGTTACATAGCAACAGTAATTATCAAAGTAGTATTGTCATCTCTTTACATAATATAAACACATATATGCCTATATATGTGCAAATACACACACACACACACACACACACACACACACACGTATTCACTTCAGTATTATTATAATTTCAAAGCAGTAAAATGATCATTTGGAGCTGGAGAGATGGCTTAGTGGTTAAGCACTTGCCTATGGAGCCTAAGGACCCCAGTTTGAGGCTCGATTCCCCAGGACCCATGTTGGCCAGATGCACAAGGGGGCACACACTTCTGGAGTTTGTTTGCAGTGGCTGGAGGCCATGGCATGCCCATTCTCTCTCTCTATTTGCCTCTTTCTCTCTCTGTGTGTTGCTTTCAAATAAATAAATTAAAATTAACAAAAATTTAAAATGATTATTTGTATAAGGAAAAATGGTCACTGATCCATATATTGTATTATGTATAAGTAATTCAAGTTAGACAAGAAAATAAAATGTAAACTGGGCATGGTGGTACATGCCTTCAATCCCAGCACTTGGGAGGTAGAGGTAGGAGGAGTGCCAGGAGTAGGAGATTACCCTTAGATTATATAGTGAATTTAGGTCAGCCTGAGCTACAGTGAGACCCTACCTTGAAAAACAAAAAACAAAACAAACAAAACAATAAAAGAAAGAAAAAAATTAAACTATAAAAAAATGTTCTAAAATCCTTCTGTAAGAAGATAATGGAAAAATGTCTTTGTGGACTTTTCTTAAACAATTATTTTAGTGACACATAACCAAAACAATCAATGACAGAAAATAATTAAATTGGACTTAATAGTGCTGAGATTAAAGGCATATGCCAACATTCCTGGTTAAAAGTCCTAACGTAGACTTCTGGTTAAGATGGTGGCTTAGGAACCACACAAAAGCAGCCTAGGGGAGAAAAAGCCAAGAAAACCCTAGCAAAATACACACTTTTACTAAAAAGTGAGGTGTATAAGAAATTAAAATGGCAGCAGAGAAGTAGGAGAGATCCAGGGCACCCAGAGCCCACACAGGCAGGCCTAAAGCGGCTCCAGCAGCAGCAGCAGCAGTGGTGGTTCCAGAAGCACCAGAGGTGGCTATAGAAGCAGCGGATCCAGCAGCGGCAGATTCAGCAGTGGCAGCTCCAGCAGCAGTGGTCCCAGGTATGTGAGGCCACCGCTGCCAGGCTTGGCTTGCCCCACAGGAAAAGCCAGTGCCAGCTCCAGAAAACAGAACAGTGGTCCAGTGATCTAGCCAGCCTACTTGAACCCATAGGGCAACAAAGAGGGATGCAAGCAGAGCACAACATAACTGAGACCAAAATCATCCAAAAAGGTAGCTGGGATGGCACCAGGGAAAGGTCTTACTTGGTCACAAGCTAACTTGGAACCCTCAACACACCAGAAATCTTAACCTCTTTATTGATATAGGATCTGGTTGTTCTAATACCTACTCTTGCATAAATATTCAGTGCTGTTATTCACTGAATGTGTACATTGTTTAGTTAAATTTTAGAATCAATCTGTATTTTGTTCCACTCAGCCTACTTGAATACTCCCATAGCAGGCAAACCCAACCCCTAGGAACACCTTTGCAAATACTCTGAGAGTCTTAGGAGCCACACCTAACACCTTGAGCTCCTACCCTGAAGATATATAACATCAGAGCGATTGATACGGATAAGAATACCCAGCTAAGTAGAAAATCCAAGCATTAACTTAATCTGTGATGAGAAAATATATAACACAAGAAACACTAAAAATCAAGACAATGTAAATCCACCAAAAAGTATTAATGCATCAGAAATGACCTCCAGTCAAAATGAGTTAGGGAAATGCCTAAGAAAGATTTCAAAAAAATGATTGTAATATGTTCAAAGACTGACCTAAATCTCCTACATCTTCCCTCCATCCCTCTCCCCCTCTCCCCTCTATCTCTCTCCTCTCTAACTCTTGTATATTAGTTATCTTTTTCCTCAATTTCTTAGTGGACACTGACCTGTAACCCCCACTTCCAGCTTGGGCCTACCATCCACAATGAGCTTTTGATCAGAGAAACCTACGAGGTTTCCCAAAACAATGACAGACTTCTGTCAGAGTACTTGATGACCCACCAAAGGCCAGTGGTAAGACCCTATTGCTGAAGAATTCATACACAGCTGACGCATAAAATGTAATGACATGGCTGGAAGCCAGGAGAGAGTCAGTCCCCAGACAGTCAGCGTGTCTAGTGCCAGAAGGTGCTACATAGGTGACTGGGGGAAATGACCAAGATCTGTCCAAGCAATGCATTGTTTAACCTAATTAGCAACAAATAACCGGATGTGATGCCCACACTAGTGCAACAGTGCTACACAGCCATGGTGAGGAAACAATTGCTCTTGATTAGGCTAACTGATCCACTCAGTGGTACTAGACCCATAGCTGGAGCTGGGAAACAAGTCAGAACCATACCCAAACACAAGCCCACTCTACAATATCAACCTACCATGAATCACAGGGTATAAGAGGGCCTACACCTATCATACTGTCTATCAAAAAAGTAAGTGTTATCTCAATTTTCCGGGTGCTAACTTACTCTCCATTGGAGAATCTGCTTCTCTTTTCCAGATAGATGCAGATCCTAAGAAAAGAGCTGCCACAACATACCTCAAAAGGGGCCCAACTGGAACTAAGGACAACTGGCGAAACAAGCAAGGGTGATGTTTTCCTGTGAACCGGATACCAGCACAAAGGGGAAGGAGACCAACACAGAGAAAAATCAACTCCTACCAAATCAGAGAGCCAGAGCCTCAGAGGCCCCCAACACCTCAGCACTGAAGCAGACCAAAAATGAACCCAACATGGCTCAGGGAAATTTTGCGGAAGAGGGTGTGGAAAGAATGTCAGAGTCACATGTTGGGTCATGATTTGCAGAGACATTTATCATACCAATAAATGGGGGCTAACTCCACAATGCACGACCCATTTTCATCAACAAGGAGGGTCCAATGGGAGGGGATAGATCACAGATGAGCCTAAACAATGGTACCAAACTGCCTGTATTTACTGAAAAGAAAACTAATAAATTAAATTAAAAAAAAGAAGTCAAACAAGAAATAAAAGAGGAAATCAAAGGAATCAAAGAAGACACATGACTCCAATGTAATGAAATAAAGAGGTCAATACAAGACATAAATAAGGAACTAGACATAGTAAAGAAAAACTAATCAGAATTACTAGCAATGAAGAACACAGTTAATGAAATAAAAAAACTCTGTAGAAAATCTCACCAGTAGAATGGATGAAGGAGAGGACAGAATATCTAAGCTAAAAGACCAGGAGGCAGATCTAATACAGTTCAATAAAGAAAAACTATTAGAAAAGTGTGAATGGGAATTTCAAGATATTGAGGACACTATGCAAAGATCAAACATAAGAATTCAGGGCATAGTAGAAGGAGAAGAATTTTACTCCAAGGGCATAGTAGGTGTCCTCAACAAAATCATGGGAAAAAACTTCCCCCAAATTGGGAAAGAGGTGCCAATGCAGATATGGGAAGCCTTTTTAACCCCAGTCAGACAAAACCTGGAAAGAACCTCTCCTCGCCATATTATAATCCAATTACCAAACACACGATCCAAAGAAAAAATATTGAAAGCAGTTAGAGAGAAAAATCAAGTTATCTACAAAGGCAAGCCCATCAGGATTATAGCAGATTACTCAACACAAACTTTAAAAGCCAGAAGGGCTTGGAGTGATGTATTCCAAGTTCTGAAAGATAACAACTGTCAACCAAGGTTACTTTATCCTGCAAAACTATCCATTCAAATAGATGGAGAAATAAGGACATTCCATAACCAAAGCAGGCTAAAGGAGTATTTGAAGACAAAACCAGCTCTACAGGAAATACTTGCAAGAATCATCCATGGTGAAGAGAAGGAAAAGCACACATACAAAGAACCTGGAGAAAACAAACCATACTCAAATACTAGTTAATACAAGAGAGCAAAGATAGAACCAGAACTATAAAAAAAATGGCAAATATAAATACACACCTTTCAATAATATCTTTTAATATCAACGGCCTCAATGCCACAAACAAAAGACATAGGTTTGCAGACTGGGTTAAAAAGCAGGATCCTATACCTTGTTGTCTCCAAGAAACTCACCTTTCTTCAAAGGAAGAACATTATCTTAGGGTAAAAGGTTGGAAAATGGTGTTTCAAGCAAATAGGCCTAGAAAACAAGCAGGGGTTGCTATCCTAATATCTGAGAAGGTAGATTTCAGTCCGACATTAGTGAAGAAAGATAAGGAAGGTCACTTTATATTGATTAAGGACACACTCTAACAGAAAGACATTACAATCCTAAACATATATGCACCTAACATGGGGGTTCCCAACTTCATCAAGCAAACACTATTAGAGCTAAGGTCACAGATAACACCAAACACAGTGGTGGTGGGGGACTTTAACACCCCACTCTCATCAATTGACAGGTCATCACAGGAAAAAATAAACAGAGGCATCTGGACTAAATTAGGTCATACAAAGAATGGACCTAACAGATATATATAGGACATTTCATCCAAATGCTGCAGAATATACATTCTTTTTAGCAGCCCATGGAACATTCTCTAAAATAGACCATATATTATGACACAAAGCAAATCTTAACAAATTCAGGAAAATTGAAACAATTACTTGCATTCTATCTGACCACAATGGAATCAAACTCCAAATCAATATCAAGAAAAGCTATAGATCATACACAAAATCATGGAAACTAAAC
This sequence comes from Jaculus jaculus, assembly GCF_020740685.1. Classification (NCBI taxonomy): domain Eukaryota; kingdom Metazoa; phylum Chordata; class Mammalia; order Rodentia; family Dipodidae; genus Jaculus; species Jaculus jaculus. The sequence continues at coordinate 110,632,055 of NC_059104.1, forward strand.
AATAGTAAATGATGAATGGGTCAATGAAGAAATCAAGAAGGAAATAAAAAAAATCATAGAGTCAAATGATAATGAGAATACAACACATCAAAATCTCTGGGACACAATGAAGGCAGTCCTAAGAGGTAAATTTATAGCTTTAAGTGCTTATATTAAGAAATTATAAATGTCGCAAGTAAATGACCTGATACTTCACTTTAATGCCTTGGAAAAAAAGAACAAGGCAAACCAAAAATGAGTAGATGGGAAGAAATAATAAAGATTAGGGCAGAAATTAATGAAAGAGATAAAAAAAAAAAAAGCAATCCAAAGAATCAATGAAACAAAGAGTTGGTTCTTTGAAAGGATAAACAAGATTGATAAACCTTTAGCAAATCTGACCAAAAGAAAGAGAGAAGAGACGCATCACCCTGATACCAAAACCAGGCAAAGATAAAACAAAAAAGATAATTACAACCCAATCTCCCTCATGAACATAGATGCAAAAATTCTCAACAAAATATTGGCAAACAGAATACAAGAATATATCAGAAAGATCATTGACCCAGATAAAGGCTTTATGCTAGAGATGCAGGGATGGTTCAACATATGTAAATCAATAAAGGTAATCATTACATAAATGGACTGAAGGACAAAAATCATATGATTATCTCTTTTGATGCAGAAAAAGAATTTCAAAAAGTCCAGCATCCCTTCATGATAAAAGTTCTACAGAGACTAGAAATAGAAGGTTCATATCTCAATATAATAATGGCTATTTATGACAAGCCTACAGCCAACATATTACTAAATGGGGAAAAACTGGAAGCTTTTCCACTGAAATCAGGAATCAGACAAGGGTGTCCACTGTCCCCTCTTTTATTTAATATAGTACTGGAAGTCTTAGCCATAGCAATAAGGCAAGAGATGCACATAAAAAGGGTACAGATTTGAACGGAAGAAACCAAGTTATCATTATTTTCAGATGAAATGATTCTGTATAAAAAGGACCCTAAAGACTCTACCACGAAAATGCTAGAGCTGATAAACATCTATAGCCATATAACAGGATACACAATGAATACACAAAAATCAGTAGCTTTCCTAACAAACACACAGAGGATGAAATCAGAGAATCACTCCCATTCACAGTTGCATCAAAGAAAACGAAGTGCCTTGGAATAAACCTAACCAAGGAAGTAAAGGATCTCTATAATGTAAACTATAAAACACTCAAGTGAGAAATTGCAGAGGACACTAGGAAATGGAGAAACATCCCTTGGTCCTGGATCGGAAGAATCAATATGGTGAAAAAGGCAATCTTATAAAAAACAATCTACACATTTAATGCAATCCTCATCAAAATTCTAATGGCATTCTTCAAGGAAATAGAAAAAAAAAATCAAAGATTCATTTCGAATCACAAAAGACCTTGAATATCTAAACTAATACTGAGCAACAAAAATGAGGCTGGTGGTATCACTCTACCTGATTTTAACCTATACTACAGAGCCATAGTAACAAAAACAACATGGTACTGGCACAAAAACAGACATGTAGATCAATGGAACAGAATAGAGGACCCAGATGCAAGTCCAGGTAGCTATAGACACCTGATATTTGATAAAAGTGCCAAAAATATTCATTGGAGAAAAGACAGCCTCTTCAGCAAATGGTGCTGGGAAAACTGGATATTTTCTGTAGAAAGATGAAAATAGATTCTTCTCTCTCTCCATGCATAATGATTAAGTCCAAATGGATTAAAGACCTTAACATCAGACCCGAAACTCTGAAAGTGCTAAAGGAAAAAGTAGGGAAAACCCTTCAACATCGTGGTCTTGGCAAAGACTTTCTGAATATAACCTCAATTGGTCAGGTAATAAAGCCGCAGATTAATCACTGGGACCTCATGAAATTGCAAAGATTTTGTACAGAAAAGGACATTGTTAATTAAGCAAAGAGGCAACCTACAAAATGGGAAAGAAATCTTTGCCAGCTATACATCTGATAGAGGATTAATATCTAGGATATACAAAGAACTCAAAAAACCTAAATAATAAGAAATCAAACAAGCCAATTAAAAAATGGGCTTTGGAACTACAACCCCATGGGGAATACCTGTAATCATACTGAGGAGCTTCCCCAAAGGAATGGGGTCAGGGATGAGGGATAAGAGGGTACCAACATATTAATAATAATAAACATAAAATATCACCAAAAAAGGGCTATGGAACTAAATAGAGAGTTCTCAAAAGAAGAAACACAAATGGCATATAAGCATCTAAAAAACTGTTCTACATCCCTAGTCATCAGGGAAATGAAGATTAAAACTACGTTGAGATTCCATCTCACTCCTATCAGACTGGCTACCATCATGAAAACAAATGACCATAAATGCTGGCAAGGATGTGGAAAAAGAGGAACCCTTCTACACTGTTTGTGGGGATGCAATCTGGTCCAGCCATTGTGAAAATCAGTGTGGAGGTTCCTAAAACAGCTAAAAATTGATCTACTATATGACCCAGCTATAGCACTCCTAAGGCATATATCCTAAGGACACATCTCATTTCCTTAGAAGTACATACTCTACCATGTTTATTGCTGCTCAATTCACAATAGCTGGGAAATGGAACCAGCCTAGATGTCCCTCAACTGATGAATGGATAATGAAGATTTGGCACATTTATACAATGGTGTTCTGCTCAGCAGTAAAGAAAAATGATGCTGTGAAATTTGCAGGAGTATGGATGGATCTGGAAAGAATTATACTAAGTGAGATACCCAGGCCCAGAAAACCAAATGTTGCATGTTCTCTCTCATATGTGAATCCTAGCTACAGATGATTGGGCTTCTGTGTAAGAAGGAAAAATCTCAGTATCAGTGGCCAGTAAGCTAGAAAAGAGATAGAAAGGGACGAGGATGGAAGGGTGGGGTATACTTAATAGGATGATATTGTATCTCTGTGAGTAGAAGAATAGATTAATGGGGGTGAAAAGGCCCAAAATGAGGTCTGGGGAAGAGATTGAGTAAAGGAAAGGTGAGGGACAGCTAGTCAAAAAATCTAAGAGGATATAAATAAAACATATGTAATCCTACTTTTTTGGACAATGGAGAACTCAGGAGCCATAGATTGTTGCTAGAAAATTTTCAGTGCCAGTGATAATGTATCTTACAGTGAGATGTTGGCTAGGAAGATCCCTGATGCCCCCAAAACATTATAGACCATTGCCGAGGCCCTTAGTTTCCCACCAGGAATAGATGGTAAGACCCTATTGCTGAAGACTCCATATACTTGGGCTGCAAGGCCACTGAGAAATCCTGCTTGATCTGAACTGATAACCTCCTCCATGTAGACCAGCTGACAGAATGCTAGAAGAAGCCATTCTGCATGCAGTTCAATGGGAGAAAGAGAAATCACCAGTGAAGATACTCATCAGTGGACACTGCAAGCCTTATAATTGGCCAGCCAGTCCAAATGAACCAATGGGTGCAATAGTGGCACGTCTGTTGTGGGGGAAACCAACTGCCCTCTAATTGGACTGGAGGCCCGCTCCATGGGAAGGGAATACATCCCTGATACTTAAAACAGGGGTAGTCATGAGCCCTAGCAATGTAACATCTGCTGTTGTCTGGCCAAATGTATATACTATGCTTATCAAACTGTCCAGTAAGCACTTCTGTTAATTTTCACACCCTTATATCAATGGTACTCTCACTTTTGGTTGAGAATCTTCTCTTTTTAGATGGCAGTGACCTTGGGACAACTCAGAAGGTAACATGGTGATAGAAAGAAATGACCACAGTGCTCAGTACTACAATATTTGTATCACACCTTCCAAGGCTCAAGGTCTAATGTGGAAGAGGTGGCGGAAAGAATGTAACAGCCAAAGGAAGGGCAGGACATACAACATGATCCCTGCAGACAGAAAATGGCTTGAATATCCATGTCCTCACAGTGCCTGACACTACCTGCATAAGACCATCATAACAGGAGGAAAAGATCAAGACATCAAAAGTAAAAGAGAGACTGATTGAGAAGGGGAGAGGGCATGATTGAGAGCAGAGTTTCAATGGGGTAAGTGGGGGGAGGGATGGTATTACCATGGTGTATTTCTTATAATCATGGATGTTGTTACTAAAAAAATTAAAAAATTAAAAATGTCCTAACAACATTAATATTTATACAGTATTCGTATACACTCATAGAATAGATATCAAGATAACACTTTGAAATATACAGATTTTCTTGGAAATATGGAGAATAGGAAGGAAAAGTTAAGTATTAGAGAATGAAGCTCTCATTGTGGAAAGTCAACAATTAGGCCTGAAACCAGGGAGAAAAGCATTATGAAAGCATAAATATTTTACTCGGCACGATAGGTGTAACACTCACAGGAAACAAACAGAATATTGATAGTAGTAGCCCTTGGGATATTAAACTAATTGGTGGACATTAAAATTTTAAAATAGGGTGTTGATAGGATAATTATACATATGCTTTTCTGAAGACAGATTTGTATCAATACATGCAACTATTTTTGTTGGTGAGTGGTCTAATTAGTCACTGGCATGTGGTGCATTGTGGTGCATATGAGGATCAACAGTGGAAAAATTCATAAAAAATAAGACTGTAAATAGAGGGTGAGAGCAGTTCACTGACACATTTGAATTATTAAAGGGTTTTGACAGGTTTCTGTCTGTCATGTCAGCCTGCTGTCTTAAAACTGCCCACCATTCCATGATAGGACCCGAAGAAGGCATGAATCTGTTAAATGATCCTATCATCATATCTGACTATTTAGGGATGAAGAGTCAGTCCCACTTTCATCGATTAGTTCGGTTTGATGAATTCAGAATTTTCAATTTTAAAAAATGCATAGGATCTCTATTAGTAACTAAGAAATGTTATTCTCAGGACAAAGATGAAAGGCTTAGAAATCGCTAATTGGTCAGTCACCAGACTGTGTAGCAAAATATCCTGGCCTCTTAACCGTAGACTCAGAAAAAGGTAGTTCACTTGGCTCAATTACAATCAATCAATCAATCAGCAAACCAATAAATTATTACTTGATCCATAATTACAAAACCATTGCATGGAGTGAGAGATACAAAGGGAATTAATTAAAGAATTGTTGACTTGAAAGTATTTGTTAAAATGAGAAGTCAAACTTCACATAGTGGGAATTTATGAGGAGCAATCTATTCTGGAATGGCATGAGTGGAGAGCAAGTGAAATTGTGAGTAAATAATTTTGAAGTAAAAAAAAAGAAAAAAAACGGATTAATTCAGTGATGTGCTTGAGCAAAACAGAGATGCATAAATATGATAAACCAAGTAGCCTGTCTGCAATGCTGCCTTGGTCTGCGCTAATAGTTTCCAGATCATTGAGATGGCTACAACAAGCTGCCCTTTCTTTGACCTCAGGTGAGAAGATATTTGTTCTTTGTGAACAAATGGACCATAAAATGTAAGGACACACAAAGACTCTATTTAACTTTTAATGTAATAGACATTCATTTGCTCATATCCATGTACTGTTCAAGGTCAGTAGTACCTTGCTCAAGGGTAATGGACACTGTTCTGCTTGTTTTGAGATAACAGTGCATTTAATGGAAAATTGTTTTATGTAGCAGTGGATAGTTAAAAGCAATTAGCTAAACTAATTAGAAATCATATTCTTATTTTGCCCATCTTAGGAAAAAATGGTCAATGAAGCTAACTTATCAGCTTATTAATTAAACAAAACAAAAGTGAAAACATAATTACACTGGGCAGAATAAAACCTTTCAATCATTCAGTAAGTAAACAGCAATGATGACTATTAAGGACAAAAAAAGAGTAGTCAATAAATAATGCCTTACTTTGGGAGTAGGAAAGTTATACTAAAATGGAAAGTCTGAAAATTATAAATAGAGTGAGCATATTCAAGTGTGTAAACATTTTGTGGGGGGATAGCTTGAGGTAGAGCTTTGCTCTAGTCCAGGCTGACCTGGAATTCATTAGGTAGTCTCAGGGTGTCCTCAAATTCATAGCAATCCTCCTACCTCTGCTTCCCAAGTGCTGGAATTAAAGGTGTGCACCATCAGGCCTGGCTTAACTGTATATTCTTTAATCCTTTCATTTTAGGCTTATTATTAGGAATTAACCTACTTTGGATCTCATGAAACATGTTTCTGTTCCAATAAAACACCAAGGGGCACACACTCAGGTAAGACCTAGTTCAAGAGTTGAGCTAAGAAAGGGAGAGCAAGAACCCATGAAAATGAAGTTTCACAATGTTCATCAGCAGGGCTATTTCCTTATTTTGTTGGTAAGCTATGGAGCCATGTCTTTTAGTATATTCCAGCACAGGTCAAGTTTGCAGGCATGGGAGGCGCTACGAAAGAACTCTGGAAGTTATTATCAGCCTGTTTTTCCAGTCTCGTTTTCCCCTCTGGTGGACTTAATTTGTGAACTGTTAAATGTCCTTGGCTACTCCGTGATTTTAGTGCATGTTTTTCTCATCATCTAGAATTTTTTCTTCATTCTCTATGAATTCTTCTGTTGGCAAAAGAAAAAAAAAAAAAGATCAAGTTCAAATCCTGTCTTTTCTATAATGCCTTCCTAGTCCCCTGGGTGCATACTTCTAACACATAGAGTTTGTTATTTATACTTCCATCTTGAAAATTGCATGCATTTTCAAAGCATGTCTTATTTTCTACATTTTAAAATAGCATATGCATTGAATACTTACTTGACTTTTACAGAATCAGGTTTGGTTTATCTCTGACAGTTTCAAGCCCTTGCCAGGAATTAAACCTAGGTCCTAGCTCAATGCCCATTGTCTGATTACTGGTGACTTTAGAAGTCACCTTGACTAATGAAGGTAAATCCCTATGCACTGCATTCTATCCAGCTCCATTGCCACCCTCAGTGTGCTTCCCTTCCCTTCCCAGTTCACTAGGAAATGCTCTCTAAGTTACGCATGTCTTTGTGCCTGTGATCCTGTCCTGATTCTAAATGGGGCACATTTTCTCTCACAAGTGATTCAATTCAGATATAAATTAACCATAAAATTTGTATTTAATGATTTTATTGCCCATTAATGATAATTACCTTGGTTGTTTCATTAGGAACAGTGTAGTGTTTATCCAGTTCTATCATGTTTATTTTCTGACTGTAATACTTCTATAGAATACCCTTTTCATATTCACAGGACTTTTGGGGTCTCCTAAAAGTAAAATTTTTTCATAATGGCAAGGTAAAACTTACTTTCCTTCATTTGTCAATTTTTAAAATATTGAATTAGTGCCCAGCCAATCTTCAATGTTGCCAATATTTACTGAGTTGTGAGTTGTTTCTCCCTTGAAAAAATCATTATGCATGCACTGCTTTTGCAACATTAATTTTCTTTTTAATATTTTGTTTTTATTTATTTATTTGACAGAAAGAGAGAATGGGCATGCCAGGGCCTCCATCCAATGCAAATGAACTCCAGACACATGCATTACCTGTGCATCTGGCTAACATGGGTCCTGGGGAATTGAACTTGCATCCTTTGGCTTTGCAGGCAAATGCCTTAACCGCTAAGCCATCCCTGCAGCCCCATTAAATTTCCTTCAATTAACCACATTTTTTTTATTTCTCAAATATCCCATATTTGGACAGTGAATGTCCATTTAAACTAGCTCTTGTCATTTTGAGATTGCTTCATTTCCTTTTCATGGCATTTTTACTTTCTGGCATAAAATTCAAGGATTATTTTATATCTTTCTTAAATTAGATCTGTAACCAAATAGAATCATATGTCACAATGGAAATATGTTCTAGCAAACACATTCTCCAGTGATCTCATTATGTGGGAGAGCATACTGTTGGTACGTTTTCTTAAAACAGAGACCATAGACTAGCTGTACTCATGGGATCACTGTCCATTTTGCTGATTGATGCTGTTTTGTGATACTCCCTTGAATTGCTTAGAAGCAGTAATTAAATAAACATTCCCAAAGAGAGCTTCAAACAAATGTTCCCTTATTTTCCCCAAATTTTAGCAGAAACAGCTATTAAAGACAAATAATAAATATGACCATCAGGCTATGTCAGCATATGACAGTGACCCATAGAAAGCCATATAGAGGCAATTGCTCTGAACACAACAAATGTGGCTAATATGTTAATGAAGTTTATACAGTTTAGATGGAAAATAAGGCTTCTACCAGTATTAACATCCTAGTTACAAGATCTCCAGAAAGAAAATATAAATTTCTTTGTAATGCAAATGAATATAAACAGTATGCACCAATGTTTTGATCTTTTCTACTAATTGACTTAATCATTTTTTATAAACATATGATTTTGATATGTTCTTGGCTGCTCTTTCCTCTTGTCTTTAATCAGGTAAAAATGTACCTCTTAAGTTTGCTTCTTTGTGACTTTTACAATTCCTACAAAAATTTACAAAGATGCTACCAGTCCATAGAGTTCTCTACCTAGAAACATAAATAACTGCCTTCATTATCCTCAAAAGGTTTACTGAGACAGAAATTTCACTTGTCACCTTTCTCCAAAGCATCAGGTGAAAAATTTCAAAAATGATTACACTGTTGGTGGGAATGCAATCTGGTCCAGCCATTGTGGAAATCAGTGTGGAGGTTCCTAAAACAGCTAAAGATTGATCTACCATATGACCCAGCTATAGCACTCCTAGGCATATATCCAAAGGACTCATCTCATTTCCTTAGAAGAACATGCTCAACCATGTTTATTGCTGCTCAATTTATAATAGCTGGGAAATGGAACCAGCCTAGATGTCCCTCAACTGATGAGTGGATAATGAAGATGTGGCACATTTATACAAAGGAGTTTTACTCAGTGGTAAAGAAAAATGAAGTTATGAAACTTGCAGAAAAATGGATGGATCTGGAAAGGATTATACTAAGTGAAGTAACGCAGGCCCAGAAAGCCAAACTACACATGTTCTCCCTTATATGTAGATCCTAGCTACAGATGATTGGGCTTCTGAGTGAGAAGGAAAATACTTAGTAGCAGAGGCCAGTAAGTTAAAAAGGAGACATAAAGGTTAGAGAAAGGAATGGAGGAGGACACTTAATAGGTTGGTATTGTATATATGTAAGTAGAATGATTGAGATGGAGAGGGGATATGATGGAGAATGGAATTTCAAAGGGGAAAGTGGGGGAGGGAGGGTATTACCATGGGATATTTTTTGTAATCATGGAAATTGTTAATAAAAATTGAAAAAAAAACAACAAAAATGATTATTTTTAATTTAGAAAATGAAAACTTTTCCTTTCTTAGTAATTATTCTGTTCCAATGACCTATGGTTTTGCAGTAGACAATGGTTTTCTGCTAAGATAGAAGAAATTTGCCAGGTAGCAATAAATGTTTTCTACTTGCTAAGTAATGAAAAATCTTGTTGTATATTTCTTATAATATATGCCTGAAACACACATTTCACCCCAAAAAGTCATACTTAACTTATGAAAGATATTCACCAGGCTCTCAGAGGATTTTAAAATAATAGAATTTATGACAGGGCTGGCTTATATTTATGTTCATCCTTCGCTTTTATTCTTAGAACTTTTCAGCAACATACATGAAGTAACTAACAAATAATCCTGCATGTGAAAAAAATTGAGATTTTTATGGAAAATTATGACTGATTGAATAAATCATGCATTTGAAGCAGCTACACAGTTCAAGTTAGACAGAATTTAGAAATTCATTTTCCTCTCATTCAGGAATACTATATAGTCTAAAAATATATAATGTCAGTTTATTAAGTTTCTCAAACTACTGTACTTGACAGTTAGATTACAATTATCTCTGCTCTTCACAGGCTCTCAAATGGATGAGATAGGCTCAGAGTTAATAGCATAATTCAAATATCAGCACTTTACTGGACTGGCTGGTGTGCGTTAGATGTAAAAAGTAAGAAGAAGCAAATAGAAAATCAAATTATCTATTTAGCATGTCATTAAGCAAAGATTTTTCTGCCAAATAATCCTGCCCGCAATATTTGTAACTATATCCTAGGACCATATGTGGCAGTTTAGTTTGAAAAATGTCCATTTAATAGTCAACTAAAAATGGGACGTAGCATTTTCTCTTTAAATATTGTTTAGAAGACCATCAATAAGAAAAATTCTCATTAAAGCAAGTAAATTGAAAATTGTTAAGAAAAGTTATCAAAATGGCAAAGCTATGAAATTTAATATTTCTTCCATAAATAGTTGTTTAAATTGAAATTCTTGTAGTTTGCCTTAATAAACAATAGAGGAATTATTTGCTACTGAAGTTTATGGATTTCTTTCCTAACATGTTTTTCCAGGAGATTTTCTCAACTGTACATCAAGTGTGGGTAACAAATAGAGAAAAGAAAGAAACTAATTTCCTCTTTGCCGTATCTTTTAAAATTTAAATTTGGATGTGTACATGCGTGTGCTTGTGTATGTGAGTGTATGAGGGTGGGTGTGGAAATTGGAGCACACGTGGAGGTCATAGAGAATGTGTGGTGGGTTTTCACTCTGCTGTTCTTGGCTAGGCCCACCATGAGCTACCAGGACTTCCCCTCACATCTTGCAGTGAGAGCATCAGCATGCTGTGATGGCAGAAATGTTCCTCACTGTGTGAGCTTTTATGTGCAGTGTGGGAATCTAGCTTGAGTTGGAAACACTTCATTCACTGAGTCATTTCCCCAGCCCCATGCTATATCTTACAAGCTGTGTTACATTTCCAAAAATGAATTGAAAGCTGGGAGTGGTGGTGCACACCTTTAATCCCAGAATTTGGAAGGTAGAGGTAGGAGGATCACGGTGAGTTTGAGGCCACCCTGAGACTGCATTGTGATTTCCAGCTCCGGCTGAGCTAGAGTGAGACCCTATCTTAAAAATTAAAAAGAAAGAAAGAAAGAAAGAAAGAAAGAAAGAAAGAAAGAAAGAAAGAAGAAATTGAGATGTATCTCCACATTTTAAAATCGTTTTTTTTTTAAACAATTTGTATGAGTTTTGTGTTAGCCACCCAATCACTCAACTCAAGGCAACAACTGTTTGGTGACTTAATTGTTTTAAAATTTCCATAGTGACTAGAAAAATGACAGTTTGTGCTATCATTGTTTTGGTTTGTGGATATTTTATTTATTTTTGAGACAAGGTCTCACGTAGTTCAGGCTGGTTTTGAATCACTGTGTAGCCAAGGATGACCTGGAGCTCCTGAACACCCTTGCCTTCGCCATGAGAGTCCCGGGATTACAGGGGTGCACACCAGGCTAGGTCTGTGTGGTTCTAGTGATGGACTCTAGTGTTTCTGGGAGCTAGACAAGCATGCTGCCAACTGAACCACAGCCCTTTTGCTGGTCTATGGATATTTAACAAAACTAGAGTTGCAACAGTGTAGAGAGGTGGTTTAAACAGGTTGGTCAGCAATAGAGGGCAACTAAAATGAACACATCTGAATTGCTGGGTGCAGTCCTCCCAATAAGCCTGCTTGCCCAGGGTCATCAGACCATGTCGGGAGAACCACATGAAGGCCTGACCAGCGGTGGGTCAGTTAAGAAGAGGGCATCTGGCAACACTGAAACAGCTCAAGTCAAAGTGAAGCCAAAAAAGGTAAAAGATTCATTCTTTAAAGACAAGCTCAATGAACTTACAGCCCTCTGTCTCCCTTGTAACTTCTCTTCATCTCCCTGTCCACCACACAACTGACTGGACTGGAGCCCCAATCTTCACTGGTAAATTAGAATGTCAGATAAACAGTGAGTTTAAAAAAACTGTTTACTATTACAAATTAGGGCACATAAATTCTCTTCATTTCTTTTTTTTTAATTTTTTTTTCATTTTTATTTATTTATTTGAGAGCAACAGACAGAGAGAAAAAGAGGCAGGTAGAGAGAGAGAGAGAATGGGCATGCCAGGGCTTACAGCCATTGCAAACGAACTCCAGATGCATGAGCCCCCTTGTGCATCTGGCAAACGTGGGTCCTGGGGAACCAAGCATTGTACCGGCAAGCGCCTAACCATTAAGCCATCTCTTCAGCCCCTCTTCATTTCTTTTTTAAATACTTTAAAAAATATTTTTATTTATTTATTTACTTGACAGAGGAAGGAGAGAGAGAGAGAGAGAGACAGATAGAAAGAGAGAGAATGGGCGTGCCAGGGCCTCCAGCCACTCCAAACAAATTCCAGACACGTGCTTCTCCTTGTGCATCTGGCTAACGTGGGTCTTGGGGAATTGAACCTGGTTGCTTTGGCTTTGCAGGCAAATGCCTGAACTGATAAGCCATCTCTCCAGTCCCTCTTCATTTCTTTCTTTTTTTCTCGTTCTTTCCTTCTTTCCCTCCCTCCCTTCCTTCCTTTCTTTTCCTTTGAGACAAGATATCACTCTAACCTAGACTAAGCAGGAACTCACTCTTGTAGTCCCAGACTTGCCTCAAACTCAATGGCATTCTTCTACCTCAGCTTCCTTAGTGCTAGAACTAATAGCACGCCTCACTATACCTGATTGTGTGTGTGTGTGTGTATATATGTGTGTGTGTGTGTGTGTGTGTGTGTGTGTGTGTGTGTGTAATTTAAATTAGTCTCATGTTGATTAGGTTGGTCTCCATCTCCCGAATAGTGGTCTCAGAGAACTGTGACTAGAACCCAGGGCCTTGTACATGCTAGGCAGACTCTGTATTGCCGAAATACAACCTAAGCCCAATTCTCTTAGTTTAATTACAAAATAGATTTTTTTTCCCTTATAGGTTGGGTAAGTCAGAAGTATCTTTATGAATGCTATTTTTCCTCACTTTCTCTTAACATTTTATAGAGCTTTAAATCTACATTTAATGATTTCTCTAGCAACAAGCACTTTTTGACCAGTTGTTAGTAGATTGAAGTCTGTGCCAAAAGTGTTTCTGAAAAGTATCATTACTTTTTTTTCAGAATGACATTTAAAATCAAAATGTCAGTAGACCTGGTAATATAATTTAAACATGCATGATGGCTCTTTAAGACACAAACTAGCAATATGGGTCTTTAGTGATAATCTCAAAAATACAAGTTTGTGAAATTGCTTTAGATAATGACATTATTAAACAGCATAATTTTAAGAATATGATGTGAATAGGTTTTTCTTAGTATTCACTTGAGGGGAAAAATTTGAACGTTTTAATTCTACATGTGAGGGCAGTCTACATTTCTTCAACATAGTTCTTTGTATTTTTTAATGATTTATTTATTTGACAGAGAAAGGGAGAGAGAGAGAGAGAATGGGCTTTCCAGGGCCTCCAGCTGATGCAAACAAACTCCAGACATATGTGCCCCCTTGTGCATCTGGCTAATGTGAGTCCTGGGGAGTTGAACCTGGGTCCTCTGGCTTTGCAGGCAAATGCCTTAACTGCTAAGCCATCTCTCTAGCCCAGCCCAGTTCTTTGTATTTTTGACATTTATTCTTCAAATACCAAAAGTTCAAAGAACTATTTTCAATGAAAGTTAAGACAAACATATAATTGATTACTTCACTACTCCTTTTAATAAATAAAGATACCTTTGTGTTAGAATAATGCAGCTTCATTGGTTGAAATAATGTACCCTGTGGCCTTAGGCAGACCTGGGATTTTATCCTTTTACCACCATTTACTCAATTCAGTAATTCGTCTTTATGAATTGTGGAATTCTGTTATCTTTAGAATGAATGATTTCTTCCCCCTCAGTCTCTTCTCAGTCTCCCACCTTACTTTTCTCATTTTAAGTCATTCTTTTGTGGAAGGTTGGGTTAGAATCATGCTGCCCTTGAGGACCAGCATCATAACATGTGACCTAAGCTTAAACCACTACCCAACTTCCCTCTCCCAGGATTTTGTGTCCTGAATACAGAACTCAAAGGGAAAGAGAACAGTTGCAGTTTGACAGTCTGTTTATAATATACATTGTCCTCAGGTAGAATGTATCTACTGCCCGCCAGTGGGACAAGACATCCTTTTGTTGTTAATTATTTTCCAAAACTGAGCTTCATGTCTCGTCAACTGAAGAGTTTTACAACCAGCTTAGAATAAGTTCTCCATCTTCTGTAGCAAGCAAGATAAATTTTTATTGCTTAGGAGCAAATGCCCTTATATACCTACTGGAATCAACTTAATAATAATTACTGAAAGATATCAACCTTTTCAAACCTTTTGTACTGATAATTTTTATACATGTACATAATGTACTTGATCTAATCCCTTACTGTTATCTTCTTTTTTCCACCATCCACCTTCTAGTGAAATCTTTCTTCTTTCCAACTTGTTCCTCTTTTATTTTGATTTACTTTTTCCTCTTCTGCTAAGACTTAACAACATTTTAATAGGCCCAATATTGGGTAGGTTTTGTACAGGTAAGTTGCTGTGAAGTCATGAAAGCAATGGCTGCTTCATGTCTGGAAAACAGTACTCCAGAGTGCTGTTCCTATTTCTCTGGCTCTTACATTCTTACATCCTTTCTTCTTCCTTTTCCACAATGTTCCATGGGCCTTAGAAGGCATGATTGAGGTGTCTTCTGTAGTACTAAGCACTGAAGGGTCACTTATTCTTGACACCTTGACAAGTTTTGAATTTCCTCAGTGGTCACCACCAGTTGCAAAAATACAGTGATGACAGCACTAATCTGTGGGTACAAACATAAATATCTAGAAGGCAATTTGATGGAAAGAACAAATGGATACATTTAGTCAAATAACAGTAGTACTTCCCCCCCACACCCCAGGACCTGTGACCAAGGTCACAGACAAAGATATCAAGTCTAATGTCTGTAATTTTTAATTATTATATAATTTGGATAAGCTGTCTTTGTAGATAAAATAGTTAAGTATTTTGAAATAAGCATATTATAATAGGTATCCTTATAAGAGAGGTAAAAACACATGCTCCCCCACACATGCTTACACATGGGAAGTTAGATGAAAATGGAGTTGGATATTGAAATGATATAGTCACAAAACTAAGTAATGGTGCACCTGAAAAATGTAAGAGTTTCCTGTTCAGCCCTTGAAGGGAATGCTAACAGGTTGCTGTTGAGTGTCTAGTATATAGTCCTAGGATGGAAAAAAATTCTGCTTGTTTAAGACATAGTAAAAATTTGTTAGAGCAGCCATGGAAACAAACCAAGAAAGAAAGAAAGAAAGAAAGAAAGAAAGAAAGAAAGAAAGAAAGAAAGAAAGAAAGAAGAAAGAAAGAAAGAAAGAAAGAAAGAGAGAAAGAGGAGTTAAGAGATGAAACAAATTTCTCTTGAAATTTTTTTAAAGACAAAGTTAATGTTATATAACAGAACGACTACAATCCAAATCCAAACCTCTTCGGTTCATGATTAAAGACTATTTAACCTGTTTGGTTCATGTTTAAAGGCTATTATTTTTTAATGTCTTATGACAATGGATCAAGCAGATCAGACCACTCCAGAATGCAGTCACATGTAAGGGCCATGTATTAATTCAACTTTGAAGTTGTTGGACAATGGAACACACAGGAGTCATAGACTGTTACTAGAAACTTTTCAGGGCCATGAAGGGGATTCCTTTCAGGGAGTTGTTGGCCAGGGAGGTCCCTGATGCCCCCAAAACGTTACAGGCCATTGCTGAAGTCCTTGGTTTACCACTAGGAATAGATGGTAAGACCCTATTGCTGAAGGTCCCACATACTTGGGCTGCCACATACTTGGGCTGCAAGGTCACTGAGAAATCCTGCTGGAGCTGAGCTGAAAACCTCTGCCATGTAGACCAGCTGACAAAAATCTGGAAAAAGCCACACTGCATGTAGTTCAATGGGAAAGAGAAATCAACAGTGAAGATACTCAACAGTGGACACTGCAATTCTTATATTTGGACAGCCAGGCCAAATGAGCCATTGGGTGCAATAGTGGCATGTCTGTTATGGGGAAACCAACTGTCCTCTAGTTTGACTGGAGGCTTACTCAATGGGAGGGAATATATTCCCTAATACTGAAAACTTACAACAGGGTAAACATGAGCCCTATGGGTGTAATGTCTGCTGCTGTCTGGCTATATATATATATATATATATATATATATATATATATATATATATGTACTATGCTCACCAAACTGCTAAGTAAGCACTTCTCTTAATGTTCATACCCATATGTTAATGCTACTTTCACTTTTGGTTAGAAAAGCTTCTCTTTTCAGATGGTAGTGACCTTGGGATAACTCAGAAGGCTTCATGATGCTGGGAAGAAGTGACAAAGGAGTGCTCAGCACTGAAATATCTCTATCACACCTTCCAAGGCTCAGGGTCAATTGAGGAAGAGGTGACAGAAAGAATGTAAGAGCCAAAGAAAGGGTAGGACTCCTCACAACGTTCCCCTCCAGACACAAAATGGCCTGGATATCCATGACCTCATAGTACCTGACACTACCTACACAAAACCATCATAATAGAAGGAAAGGAAAAGATTATGATATCAAAATAAAAGAGAGACTGATTGAGAGGGGAGGGAATATGATAGAGTGGAGTTTCAAATGGGAAAGTGAGGGGAAGGAAGGGAATTACCACGGAATGTTGTTTACAATCAGGGAAGCTATCAATGAAAAAAATAAATAAATAAAAATTAAAAATAAATAAATAAATAAGCCAGGTGATTCCTGGCAACTGCAGTCAGATTCAGGAAAACATTTTTTTTTATTTTATAAGAAAATTATTTTGACCAAGTATGGTGACTTGTGCACTTCAGAGGCTTAGGTGAGAGGGTAGCTGTGAGTTTGAGGCCAGCCTGGACTATAGGTGAGTTCTAGGGTGAGCTTGGCTAGAGTGAGACATTGCCACAAAAAAAGTAACAAAACAACCAATCTGTCTCTTATTCACTGTGTTTGCTTTCTTCAGCCTTTCCCTGCCTGCCTCCTTTGCACAGCTCATCAGAACACTGACCTCATTGTAGACTAGAACAGAATCATAGAATCACGTGTAGATATCAGTAAGACCTTCACTCTAAATTGGTTGTAATGTTGTATTATGACTTTCCAAAACCATTTTTTTTTTCATTTGTGGATCATTCAACTCTAAACATAGTGATGGAAACTGGAAGGTTTGGAGAGCAAATCAGTAATTAAATAAAAGGGTCCATCTGAGAAAACAGGAGTTTTGAAGTCTCTGTGATACTCTTGACAAAGCATGATAAACGGAGCATGTATATTTATTATTACTTCTAATATTACTATTACAAATACATAATATATAAGTGAAACTTATGGACTAGTGAGAAAGAAGTTCAATGCTTTTGGACAATGAAAAGCATGCTTATGAAAAGGAACAGTTTTTAGCAAATAAAGTAAAACTTCTGGTTGGGGGAAGGGTGATTATGAGGGTATAAAAAGAAAGTACATAAAGTTACAAGGAATTTCTTGCATTTCTTCAAATCTAAGAGGGCTTGGGAAATAATGGTCCTTTGTTTGTTCTCATCAGTTCACTTTGAAGTAGAAACTCCATCTCCTCTGCTCCTACCAATAATGCTTTGCCTCCACTCTGGCAGATGATGGCAATTTCTTCCTGGAGTAACTTATTCAGTATACAATTGATACTGTTAATTCCAGACACACAGAAGCAAGACATAGACAAAACTAGGGAAAAAAAGATATTGTGACATTCTTTATGTAGAATACAAGTAATTCATATTTCCCTCATTTTCTCCCTCCCCCAAATGAAAACTTCAGTATTAGATGGGAGAGAATATTTATATAAACACAGATGAGTCAATAGATTGACTGATGAAAATGGGATATTGTTTTTGCATCCATGTTCTCAATGAAATATGAAATGTGAAGCATGGTATTCAAGTAAGAGTGGATGGGATGGATTGGTTGAATTTCATAACATTTAGGGCAAAAAGAAGAGTGAAATAGTCAGTGGATCAAATACCTCCAGGATACTTCCCAGACTGTGGCATCTAATATTTTCCAATAAAAATAAAACACCAGATCTTCTCAGAAAAGTGGCTGACTCTAGGATGGGGTCAGAAATAAGAATAAGTCAGAAGCATCTTCATTGCTAGAGAATAAGGAGGTGCTATAAAGGAAACTATCCATCATGATAGGAGAGACATTGAAACCATACAGAAACCAAAAGTAAGAGCTTTAAATGGGGAAAGCTGGAACAATGCAAGTAACAAAATAAATATGGTAAGTTTGGATGATATCTTAGAGTTCAACATCCATATCTATCCATATTGATATGATTATCATGATTTAACATATAATAAATGCGAAGAAGAAATAAATCTCTGGTGCAGAAAACTTCCAAATAATTTATAGAGCCATTCCACTTATAAGGAAATAGGATATAATTCCTCATTTAAGTCTGGGCTGTGCATAGTAATTTCTCTTCCAAGTATATAAGACACTGAGTGGTAGAGAAAACTGAAAAATGCTGCCTCATCCAGGTGGTCAAGGCTACCAACCCAGTGGTAATTCTTGTTGGTATCTAGGTATCTTTGATAATGATATGGTGATAATGGTACTAGCTCTCTGAAGGCTTCATACCTCAGGCCTATAACTACAGTGACATCAGATGTATCTACTTTTTACAAAAGACTCAAATTAAGACACAACAAAAACACATTAATGCTTACAGACAGCATAGCTATGTAAAATGGTATCAGAAGCCATGATGGAAAAGAAGATGGCATCATTGGTTCACTGTGAAATGATCTTAGAGGAGCTCTTTGGTTGTGGCATGCAAGAGTCTATGAAGGTGAGCATGTGCCCCAGAATAAAATGGTAAATTCTAATTAAGCTTTTCCACAAGTGACAACAGATACCTTACTAGTCAGCTTTCAAAGGAGTGGAAAGTGTCTAGCTTCCCCAGAGTTACAGATTATCCAAAAAATAGCAGTGAATTCAGTTGCATTTCTCCTTATGAGATGCTTAAACAGAAATGCATGTTGGTGTTTGATATTCAATCAGCTTTCTGCAATATAGCAAAAAAAAAAAATCAAGCTCCAGTGTTTAAGAGAAAAATAAGAATTTTTGATAATTGTTTGCATAAGTAGAGTTGAAGCAGTTAATTCTTTGAAGTTAATCTAGCTTTCTGCTTTAGAGCTGAGAAAAGTAACAATTTCAAAGAGCCAGATTAAATTTGGGCACAAGTACAACTATTATTTATCTGTTTTCTCACATTTGCTGATCATATTCTAATGGAACATCAATTTTAAAGCACTTTACAGTTTTCATGAGCTTAACCTGAGGTAGAAAGAATGTGCATTTTTATTGTAGTTATTCTAATGTTAATTTAGATGTTGACAGGACTCAAATCACTTTCTTTATATGGTACAGTTAATAGAATTCAGACTTCAATTTTAGATTCTCTGACTTCAATCCAGTATCACTCTTGATTACATTGTAGACCTTCTCATTAATGTTAATTCTGAAAGCCACACCTTCTTAAGTGTTGGATCTTTATTATTTTCATTGGGCACTTTTAAATATAACATTTGTAAATCTTTATTGGCTTGGAATTCTAAATAAATGTCATTCACTAGTCTAAGTAGTCTGTAAAGGTAGGACCATATTTTGTTGCCGTCACTATCCAGGTTCAACCCTGTCAGTTTCAAACAAATAAGTGGATATATTTCAGAGTATTTTTTATATGTAAATATATTTACCATTTGTTAATAACCATACCTTAGATATTTGAGTCAGTATATTTTCATTACAAAGAGCCCTGTACTTAGGATTAGAATATGTATTTAAATTTTTTATTTGCTTCCTCCATTAGCAAATAAAAAATTAACATCTTTGACATTAAAAATATGTACTGCAGGGCTGGAGAGATGGATTACCAGTCAAGGAACTTGCCAGGAAAGCCTAAGGACCCATGTTCAATTCCCCAGGTCCCATGGAAGCCAGTTGAACAAGGTGTCACGTACATCTGGAGTTCATTTGTAGTGGCTAGAGGCCCTGGCATGCCCATTCTCTCTCTCTCTCTCTCTCTCTCTCTCTCTCTCTCTCTCTCTCTCTCTCTCTTTTCCACTCTCTCAGTTGAAAATTAAAAAAAATTAAAAAATTATGTACCAGAATAATTTTGTTATGATTTAATTGCTTGTGGTGAATTCAGCTATTGGTTCTTCTTCCTTGTTTTACTTTTATATCTGTTCCCTTTATTATTTCACTTGGAAATGACAAAACAATTACTTCCTCAAAATAGTTTCTTTGATATTGTGGTCACCCATGTGGTGTGTCTTTCCATGGCCAGTGGAATGTAAGCAGACATGATATAAAGCTAAAACATTGGTGGACACTGACTAAAGCAATTTGCTTTATGGTCTTGTGCTCCCCTTGTGCCATTCCCCTAAGGATGTGTCTTAGACTACTGGTCTGACAAATAGAAGGGACTGCTAACATGTAATAGATACATGTATGCTTATTGTTGCATGCCTCTAAAACTGAGATTGCATATTGTGCAGTGATATTTGACTAATAACCTATATTGATAGCTCAACTAAGAAGAGCATTATCTATTATCAAAGGAAAAGAACTGAGAGCGTTCTTCACCTGTTTGGATCTTTAACATTACTCACTTTTCTACACCTGGATCTTTGAGTCATCTAGGCTTTGCCATCTTCAAAGTTTCATCACTATAGCCTTCTGAAAATATCCATCCTCACACTTTATATACAAGTTTTAAAATCCTTTATATTTATTTATTGATCCCCTACTTTGGGGATCTCTCATTTCTCTAGATTCATCTTCAGCTTAGAGATGAATAGTTTCCTATTGAACCTCATGATATTTCTTACTCTGTTATGTAGGTCATTTGCATATCTTAGCTGACACAAGATTGAACTGAAAAAAAAAAAAAAACTTTTAGGTTTAGATTCTTGGGATGTCCATTCATACTAGTGTTTTAGGGATGGGACCCCAGAATCTTTCTCTTGGAAGTACTCTGTTTTTATTTGAATTTTTTAAAAAATTAACAAGTTTGCTTAAGGCATTTTCATAGATACTTTGTGTTGGCTGATTCCTCCCCTGTGTTCCATCTCCTTGCTCCACTTTATACCTTTTTACCCTCAGTATTCCCCTTACCACTTTACTATCTCATGTGTTGTATTATCTTTCCACCCCCAACTTAAAGCTTCTTTTGTTCAGTCCAATAGGCTCCTTTCTAGTTTTCTGGCATTTACCCACATTTATTCCCAACAAGAAACACATATTTAACATTTAGAATCTATAAACTGCATATAAGACAGAATACACAGCATTTATCTTTCTGGGCCTGAGTTACCTTCCTTAACATAGTATTTTTCTAACAGTCTCAACTAGCTTTCTTCTTTTGTTTTCCTTTATGAACTAAATAAACTGAGCAAAAGACAAAGATATCCACTCTAGCTCTGTACTCCTTTTCTTTTTTTAAATTTCATTTATTTATTTGAGAGTTACAGGCAGAGAGAGAGAGAAAGAAAGAATATGAATGGGCGCACCAAGGCCTCCAGCCACTGCAAGCAAACTCCAGAGGCATGCACCACCTTGTGTATCTGGCTTAGGTTCATCCTTGGGAATTGAACCTGGATTCTTTGGATTTGTAGGCAAGCACTTTAACTGTTAAGCCATCTCACCAGCCCTATCCCCACACTCTTATTCAGAATAGTACTTCAAGTCTTAGGCAGAGGAATAAGACAAGAGAGAAATAAAATGTATACAAATAGGAAATGAAGAAGTCACAGAATAGTTATTTTCAGATGATATAGATAAATAGATAGATAGACAGATAAATGATAGATAGGAAGATAGATAGACAGATAGATATATTCCTTCAGAAAACTTTTAGATATGAAAACACATTCAGCAAAGTGGCAGATACAAAATTAATGTACAAAAGAATCAGGAGCTTTCTTATATACCAATAACAACCATGTTGAGGGAGAAGTCAGAGAAACAATACCATTTGCAATTGCTGTTATATACTCACACCACTTTGGAATAAACCTAGCTAAGAGAGACCTTAAAGAAGATTCTAGAATATAAAAATACCTTCCATGTCTATGATTAGAAGACTTACTATTGTGAAAATAGCTGTGCTGCAAAAAAGTACATATTAAATACAATTATAATTAAATTACAATGTATTTCTTCACATAAATAGAAAAAAAATCTTAAAATTCTTATGGAAGAACAAAAGACCACAGAAAGCCAAAGTTATCCAAAGGAAAAAACACAATAATAGAAGTATTATAATACCTTATTTCAAGTTGACTCTGACTCTACATAGTAATCAAAATAGCAATATACTAGAACAAAAACACATATGTAGATCACATACATAGGGCCTCAAAATAATCCCATACAGCTACATCCACTTAATTTTTGACAAAGATGTCAAAAATATACATTGGAGAAAATGTACCCTCTTCAATAAATGGCACTGGGTGAACTAAATATTGGTATGTGGAAGAATAAACTAGACATATACGTCTCACCATGCATGAAAATAATTTCCAAGTTGATCAAAGTCCTAAATATGCGATCTAAACTGATAGAGGAAACTCTGAAACTGATAGAGGAAACAGTAGGAAAGGGAAGATTTGAAGATGCTAGCAAAGACAAGGACTTTTTCAACAGAAGTACAGTCTCCAATGATTGACAAATGGTTAATGAAATTAACAGTCCTCAGTACAGCAATGGAACAAAGGAACCGAGTGAGGAGTCGGCCTAAAGAATGGGAGAAAATCTTTACTAGCTATATACATGACAGAGGATTAGTAGCTAAAAATCACAAATAAGTCAAAAAGCTAAACAGCAAATCCCCTAATCAATAAAAGGGCTAATAAGTGAACCAAAGATGAAGTACAGTGCTCACTTTAGCCGCACAATTACTAAAACTGAAACAATACAGAGATTAGCATAGCTCCTGTGCAAGCATGGCATGCAAATTCTTGACATAGTCCATAAATTTTTCTCAATTAGTAAAATAAAATTTCAAAGAGATGAGTTACACTTAGGTAATAAAATGTGAAAAAATGTTCAACTTCACTAGCCATTACAGAAGCTGCATCTTACCCTGGTCAGAATGGCACTGATAAAGACAGCAAATAACTAATGCTGACAAGGATGGGGACAAAAAGAGCTCCTCATTAATATTCATAGATATATAGCTTGGTCCAACCACTATGGAAATCAGTTTGGAGGCTCCTTAAAGAAAAAAAAAATTAAAAATAGGGACTGGAGAGATGGCTTAGCAATTAAGGCATTTGCCTGCAAAGCCAAAGGATCCTGGTTCAATTCTCTAGGACCCATGTAAACCAGATGCACAAGGGGGCACATGCATCTGGAGTTCGTTTGCAGTGGCTGGATGCCCTGGCATGCTCATTTTATCCCTTTCTCTCTCTCTATTTCAAATAAATAAATAAAATATATTTAAAAAAAACGAAAATAGACCTACCATATATCCTTCTATAACAATCTCAATATTTACTCAAAATACTCCAAACCAATATGTCAGAAATGTATGCACATCAGTATTCATTGCAGTATTATTCACAGCAGTCAAATGACAGAACCAACATAGGTGTCCATCAAAATGAATGGATTAAGAAAATATGCTTTCTCTGCATTGATCTCCTTCCCCTTTGTGCTGGTATCCGGTTCACAGGAAGACATCACCCTTGCTTATTTCGCCAGTTGTCCTTAGTTTCAGTGGGGCCCCTTTTGAGGTATGTTGGGGCAGCAGAGAAAAATCAACTCCTACCAAATCAGAGAGCCAGAGCCTCAGAGGCCCCCAACACCTCAGCACTGAAGCAGTCCAAAAATGAACCCAACATGGCTCAGGGAAATTTTGCGGAAGAGGAGGCGGAAAGAATGTCAGAGTCACATGTTGGGTCATGATATGCAGAGACATTTATCATACCAATAACTGGGGGCTAACTCCACAATGCACGACCCATTTTCATTAACAAGGAGGGTCTAATGGGAGGGGGTAGATCACAGATGAGCCTAAATAATGGTACCAAACTGCCGGTATTTACTGAAAAGAAAACTAATAAATGAAATTAAAAAAAAAAAAAGAAAATATGCTTTCTATATACAGTGGATTTTTTAGCTATAACAAAGAATGAAGTCATGTCATTTTTAAGGAAATGGATGCAATTATTGATAATCATGTTAAGCAAATTAAGATAGTCTCAGAAAGGCAAATATTATGTTTTTTTTTCATTTGTGGTTTCCAAACTTTACAGATATATAAAGTCCTATCTGTACTTATGACGTGAAACTAGAAGGGAAACTAGGGAACCAAGGGGACTAAGGGGAATCTGCATAAGCACATTATACACTTGCAGGAAAATAGCCATGTACAGCACTATATAAAATAGGAGGAATATATTTTAATTAAAGGATTACAGTGTGGCCACTCCACTTTGCCCCCCAACTTTGCTACTTTGCTTTCTGGGTCTTTCTTGTTTAATGGGAAGGAGTCTAGAATAGCAAGTATCTATATTTGTCTTACAAATGTCAAAGAGCTAAACTTGCCAAAAAAAAGACAAAAAATTAAAAAAAATCTACTACTTATAGTATAGTTTAGTTGTTATAGAGGTGACTATTATCTTATATTACTGACCAATCTTCTGTGAGGTGCTTTCCTCTTATTATTTTTTAATTAGAAAAGCATTACCCATACTGTCTCTAATCAGACACTGAAGTATGCTTTATTAAATATCTCCATTTCTATTATTTATAGTCTCTCTTTTATAAATCTTCAAAAAATTACTATCTTTATACCCACATTACCTTAGAAACTAAGTTTATCATACATATTGAAGTACTTGGGAAATCTCCATTTGTAGATGTGGACACCGAGTTGGAATGTTTCTAGTTATTTTCATGAGGTTATATAATGTATAAGTAGAATAACTAGGTTTAAATCAAGGCCAGTTTTATTTCAATAGCTCATTCTCTTCCTTCAAGGCCACATTGCTTTTATGTTAAATCAAGTTGAAATTCCATTTGAATTATCTCCTTTATTCTCTTTATGATGTTTGCTTAAGTGCCCTTAGAGTTCTTTATGTACACTATAAAAATTTTCATGATTTCTAGAAAAAAATCACTAGACTGTTCCAACAAAAACATAAAAGTAGAAGTATGAAAAGAGCAACATGCAGATAAAGACTATTAATAACAAAATCCCCACACAGGCTGACACTCTATTTCTTTCCTCTATCGTTTAGGCTTATCCACACTTTGCTGTTGCAGCACAACTTGCCAATCAGTCGTGGCTACGGTTGTGTTCACAGTCCAGATGAATGGCGGGTGGACCTAAAAGTAGCAAAAGTGGTGCCTTTAAAAATATCAAGTTCTTAAGCTTTCTCATAGCTGCTGAAATTCTAACATTTAGAAACTATCACACCAAAATATTCAAGAGAAATTTGTTATTGATGGAGAAGAAAAACAAAAAAAAAATAGTTTTCTAAAATTCCAGCACATTGCTCTAGGGTTGTTTTCTTTAAAAGTGTAGCAATGACCTCTTTCAGCATATCCCTAGCATTCATTGATTTTTGTCTAGGCATTACCATTCTGGTAGAGTATATATTCTCTAAAGTATTCATGTATGTTGCCTTTCTTTCCACCTGATTCTCTCTGCCTTGGTACATTACCCAGCATGTTAAAATTTCCATCCAGGAGAGAACCTCTCATTCAATCCCAGCACTTGTTCACTGCCCCTGCAGAGGCTGAATGGATTGGCAAATGAAAAGCAATGGTTAAGGTGTGGGTTGAGTCAAGCTTCTATTTTCATTACCAGGTAAGCAACAGAAAATGCTATTTAAGTGAACATTGTTTTCAAAGGGAAGTACTTTAATAATAGAAAACAGGTTTTACAGATTGCTTGCTATATAAGGGACTTATGACAAAGACCAAAAGGAAGCTGTTTTTAATGCACAAGGCAATTTGAAGGAGACAGGTATAATAGATGTGTTTGTATGTATGCGTTTGAACATGTGCTTCATACATAAATAAATACTGCCAAGGCCAACATTCATGCATATTCTTGGATGCACTGAAAAATGGCTTTGATGCTAGCAATGTAAGTGGAGTGAGGTGTTGATCAGACATGGAAGATATAACAAATAAAGGAGATGATAAAGATGCTGAGAACTATAGCAAGAAAGCCTCTTCTGTAAGTGTGAGAGAGTGAGCAAAGGAGGCCAGCAAAACAGTTGTTCATCTCAGGAGACACAGTCCTGTGGCCATTTTGTCTCAGTAGTCTTACATGATCTTGTGTTCAGGAGTTTTAAATATTCACTTAGCTGTGCTTGCTAGCAAAGAATAGTAAACATAATTACCAAAACA
The DNA here is from genome assembly GCF_020740685.1 of Jaculus jaculus. NCBI lineage: Eukaryota > Metazoa > Chordata > Mammalia > Rodentia > Dipodidae > Jaculus > Jaculus jaculus. Next base: position 110,658,331 of record NC_059104.1, read on the forward strand.
GAAATTTACAAATTAAAAAGCTAAAATTAGGCAATAATCTAGATATTATACAGAACTGAGCCCTGGAAGTGAGGAAACTAAGGTTATGGATTTTGAGGAAGCTGTTAACCATTCTCCTCAGGTTCTCTCCATTTCTTCAGGTTGCCCCTTAACAGGGTACTAGAACTTTGCTGTGATTGTTGGCTGTTTTTAAGGTGGTATCAAAAGTGGCTAAGGACAAAAAACAAACATGGCCTAGGAGTTGGAGCTTTTCACCAGTGAGTGCAGTGTTGATAGAAGTCTACTCACTTTTAATAATAGTGTTCAAAACAGTAGGCTCCAAAATAAATTCACTAAGTGAAATTAAGTTGTTTTCTTCCAAATTTTACCATGGTGACCAGGAGCTTATGAAGAGGGGTAAAGAGATGGCTCAGTAAAGCACTTGCTGAGAAAGCATGATGACCTGAGTTTTCAGATTCCCAGTGTGAAAAAGAAAGCTGGGTGTGCTGACATGTATCTGTGAGTGTTTTTTTTTTTTTTTTTTTTTTTTTTGCTTATAATGCTTGCTTTCTTCAACTGCTCCCTTAACTTCTTCTGTCTATGGTGAGATGGGTAAGTTATGGAAAAAACCATATCTTGGCCAGGACTGCTTAGCAACATATGCATCTTGCCCTCTTAACCTACACTCCAGTGCCTAGAAGATGAATTTAGGGCATCAGTCTACCTCTTTGTTCTATTCCCCAGTAAGAAGATATTGCATAAAGCTTCTTCTGCTTCTCACTATTACTTTGTCATTTCATTATCTATTATGAGTAGGTGGTCCAGCCTAGCTTGTTGGGGCTATCAGGACCCAGGACCTGACATTATATTCAGGTAACAATAGATAAGTGGTTACCCTGGAACTGGGAAATTATGTAGAATTGAGAACAGGATAAATATACCCTGAGGAAACTCCTAAGGATGATAGGTATGTCATTATCTTTACTATTATTATTTTTTCATGTTTGGATACATTTGTGAAAATTACATACATATATACCTTAGATATCTACAGTTTTCATATTTAAATTATACCTCACTGGAGCAATTAGCCTGATGCAAGGTTTCTCTTGGGAGAAACAGGGCCTTTGGCAGCTGTGGCACATACCCAGAACTATGGAGTCTTTGCCACTTGTCTTCTGTTCTTCCAGCCTTCCACCTAGGCTTCCAACAGCTCAGCTAAACAAGAAAGCAGACTTCAGAGGAGGCCTTTTGATATAATTCAGTGCTTAAACTACCTGGGGTGGAACAGGAGGAAGGAAAAGTGAATCTACAAGTTTATGCAGAGGCCATATCACATGTGGAGTACTTGGTGAAATTAACACCTTTTTCCTAGAATGTTGAGGGACTCAGTACTCATACCAGTAACTAAGGGTTTTCACTTCCCTGTATCACCATGAAAGACTTTATGGAACATGTTGCTGAATGGCAGACATTCTTTTCCTTTATGAGATTGCTTTTGCATGTGTATTTATATGTGGAATTCACTTTGTAGTCTTAGAGTGGCCTTGAATTTACAGTAATCCTCCTGCCTCAGCCTGCCACATGCTGGAATTCAAGGCATGAGCCACCATACCCAGCCCAGCTATAGTCAATTTTAACAACTGATGTCATCTGTTTATTTATCAATCTAGAGGACTGATGTTAAAAGCCCCAATGAAAGTTTCATATTATAGGACAAATTTTACAAAAAGATGTACATATTTGTCCAATAAAATCAATTTTACAAGTATTACATAATTTCATAGAAATGCACCAAAATTCATTGTACTATAATCATTCCTACTGTTATAACAATGGTGTTTGGCCAGTGGTTATACTCTTAGCAGGAAAATATCCTTTATATTAGAGATTGTTTCCAACATTTAATACTTGAAAATCAGAGTAACCTAATTAACTATAAAAACATTTGAAAATGGAATGTTTTCTTTTAAACATTATCTCCTTCTTTGAGTTAATAGTGGAGAAATGATAATGAAAGAGGGTAAGTGCAAAGCCAGGCATGGTGACATATGCCTTTAATCCAGTACTCAGGAGGCTGAGGTAACCTAATTAAGTCAAGGTAATTCCATTATCTGATACTATCTTCCTTCTCTGGGTTTGGGTAGGAAATGGGAGAGGGATAATCCATAAGATGTTTGATCCAACTAAGAGGAACATCTCTCATAACCAGAGAGGAGGGATTATACCAGTTTATGCTATAGATGGGACAGAGTCAGTGAGCCCTTGAATCAAGAGTACAATAAAAGTTTTGGAAAGTGAGTTCCTTAGAGTTTTGTAATGAGATGTTAAAAAAGTCACAAGAAATTAAGCTAAAGAAAGGAATTTTTTAAAAACAATCACATTTTCTGTAAAAACATTGACAGTTGTATGAGTTTGTCTTGCTCTCAGAAGAGCTAAGTTTGCCCAGTTCTGTGACCTGTTAATATTTCACAAGAATGTTCTTAGTAGCAGTTGCCTAAATGGCTATTAAACTGTCCAACCCACTGATGGATAGTAGACAATTGAAATATTAAAATGAAGGAACATTTAAGAAAAGGTAGAAAATAGTATTTTCATTCTGGGACTTACGTTCTGGAGAAGGTGTGTGGCGATGGGAGGGCAGTAGTGCCTAGGAAAGGGTGGCATTTTCAGCCTGGATTTGAGCCCCCTCACCCTTCACAAAGGTTTTATGGAACCAGCACTATAATAGCCTTCAAATTGTCACAAAAATCAGGTGTAAAGCAATTGAGGAATGCACTAGCATTCATCCCCTGGCTTCCATAAACATATGCACACTACACAGACAAATGCATATAAAAATAGTGATACTTGACTAGGAGGTGGTAGCATTACTTTCTTAAAAGGGCCTAATAAAAGCCCTGCTGCTTTCACCCTCTTCCCTTCTACATATTTCTTGTTTGAAGGAAGAGCAGTTATGATACCTTTCCCTTCTTTAAAATTGTGTATTTCCTTGAGGTGAGTATTGAAGGTGATTATGAATGAGGGGACCGTCTTAATGACCTCCAAGTCTGCTGATTTCCAAGTAGTTACCATATTAGGTATGGCACCAATTTGTTAATCCAAGGGAGGGGAAATAAAGCAGACTTTAAAGAACAGGACACTCCTTGAGCACTCAATCCCCTTCAAAAGAGTCTACAATCTTCCTGTGTCGCAGTGCAGGTCAGCTGACCCAATATCAAAGGTTGTCATCTCTCAATTGCCACTGAATGGGGCAGAAGTTCACCCTGTGCCATATCCCTCTGCTCACACCAGTTCATTTCTATGCAAAGCAACCCTGCACAACTTCTCAGAACATGGACATAACAGCAAACCTCACACAAACTGCTAGCCCAGTCCACGCAAAGCTCTTTCTCACCCTCATAAGCCAAACCTCACTGTCCATAGTTCTTCCATTCAGGTCTTTCAACTCTGACCAGAGTAGTTCCTCAAACTGTACTTACAGCACTGTGAGGCATCTCTTAGGCCAAGGTTTCAAATCCTTCCACTTTCCTTGTGAAAATCAGCTCCAAAAGGCCAAAGCTACACAGTGAGGTATCTAGCAGCAATCCCACTCCTTGGTACCACTTTACTGTTGCAGTCAGGTTCTCATTGCTGGTAGAAATCACCCAACCAAGATCAGTTTGTGGGGGGAAAAAGAGGTTTATTTTTGATTAAAGGCTTGAGGGGGAAGCTTCATGATGGCAGGGAAAACAATGGCATGAGCAAAGGGTGGACAATAGCAACATCAGGTGGACAATAGCAACACGAGAGTCAAATACTAGCATGGGGAAACTGGCTGTAACATTCATAAGCCTGCTCCCTACAATACACTCCCTCCAGGAGGTGTTAATTCCAAAATCTCCGTCATCTGGGAAGCTAGGCATTCAGACCACCAAGGGTTATGGGTACATGTGAATCAAACCACCACACTGTCCTTAAATATTTTATCTGTTTTATTTTTTCACTTAATTTTATTGTTGTGCATGTGTAGTCTATGTCTTTTGCAATATCTATTCTGCTATTGATATTACTCAATATATTTTTCATCTCAGATTCTTGGTGTTCTCTCTCTCTCTCTCTCTCTCTCTCTCTCTCTCTCTCTCTCTCTCTGTGTGTGTGTGTGTGTGTGTGTGTGTGTGTGTGTGCAATAGGAAAAGTTTCTGATTTCAGCCCTGTATTCAGAGTCACTTGCTCACCTCTCTATTAACCAGGATAGGTGGCCTGCAAATTTTTGGTGAATGATTCTATCTTGTCCACCATTTTCATTATTGATACATACTGGAGTTACAAACATCTGCTGCAGCTTGCAGCTTTTATGTGGGTACTGAGTGGGGACCCAAACTCATGCACTCATGTTTGTGCAGCAGGTACTTTATGCACTGATCTATCTTCCCCAGTCCCTTAACCTCAGATACTTTCATTCACATTTGAAATAGTTGTTTGGTATTTGATATCTTCTTTACATCAATTTATCAGATTCATTATTTATATTACTTCTTGAACATATGGAATATAATTATTACAATGTGTCATGTTCTTTCTTACTAAGTTTTTAACCTGATTCATCTTTGACTTGGTTAAAAGTGATTAATTTTTGTCTTCTTAGTGTTCTTTTCTGCCTCTTTACATGCTTATTAACTTTTGATTGGGCACCAGATATTGTGAATTTGATTTTTTAAAATATTTTATTTGTATTTATTTATTAGAGACAGAGGGGGAAAGAGGCAGGTAGAGAGAAAGAGAAAGAAAGAATGAGCATACCAGGGCATCTAGCCACTGTAAAAAACTCCAGATGCCTGGACCACCTTGTGGCATCTGACTTATGTGGATCCTGGGAATTGAACCTAGGTCCTTTGGCTTTGCAGGCCTTAACAGGTAAGTCTTCTTGCCAACCTATGCATTTGATTTTATTACATGTTTGGTACCTTACAGTTTTATAAATATTCTTTTTTTTTTTTTGGGGGGGGTTTTTTGAGGTAGGGTCTCACTCTGGCTCAGGTGACCTGGAATTCACTATGTAGTCTAGGGTGACCTCAAACTCTCAGCGATTTGCCAACCTCTGCCTCCCGAGTGCTAGCATTAAAGGCATGTGCCACCATGCCAGGCTTTATAAATATTCTTAATCCTTTTCTTCTGAGACATGGTAAATCACTTAGAACATTGTCAATATTTGAAGGCTTGCTCTTGATGTTTGTTAAAATCAAACCAGATCTCTGTTTACTCAAAGGTTAATTTTTTTTCTAAATACTAAGGTAAAATCCTTTGACTTTTAACATATACACTCTTATATATATATATTTTGTTTTTATTTTTGAGGCAAGCCCAACAGACTGGCCTTTTTTTTTTTTTTCATACTATGAGCAAGAGCGAGTGAGCGAGTGAGACAGACAGAGAGAGAGAGAGAGTTTTGATGTGCCAGGATTTGTAGCTACTGAAATTGAACTCCAGATGTGTGTTCCTCCTTGTGAGCATGTGCAACCTTGCACGCTTTTGTCACTTTGTGTGTCTGGCTTATGTGGGATCTGGAGAGTTGAACATGAGTTGTTATGCTTCACCAGCAAGTGGCTTCACCTCTAAGCCATCACTCCAGCTCTGCACTCTAAATTTTGAGCAATTCTATTTTCAACTTTCATAACATGTAGGATATCATATATAAATTTCAAGTATTTTCCTATATAAACCTTTTTAATGTTTTATTCCTGATCTTGAGTTATTATTGCATGTGTCTGTGCTTGGCAGTACTTAATTGAATAACCAAGGGGAACTTTGAAGATATCCATAATTCTATTTCCTAGCAACTCAATGTCTTAAGGGATATTAATTCATTGATTTTTCTCTGCTTTTTAGTGGTAAATTGATTGTGTATCCCTTTTTGAAAGACAGACTTCATTATTATTAATTTTATTATATACTACATTTTTATATTTTATGTATTTCTTTACTTATTTATTTGAGAGAGAGAACAAGGCGCATAGATAGATAAAGAGAATGGGCACTCCAGGGCCTCCAGCCACTGCAAACAAACTCCAGATACATGTGCCACCTTGTACATCTGGCTTGTGTGGGTCCTGGAGAATTGAACCTAGGCCCTTTGGCTTTGCAGGCAAATGCTTTAACTTCAAAGCTCTCTCTCCAGCCCTATTGCATTTTTAAATAAGCTACATGATAACACAGCATACATATTGTTACCTGTGTATATGGCAAACTAATTGTATAATTAACATAAAACCCTTAAATGAGCCCAAATTATTGAAATAAAAATAAAAGACTAAAGATTTTTAAAGTATCAAAATGTTCCCATAAACTGGGGATATTCATTTTAGTAGTGATTTTGAACAATTCCTCAATTTTTTTATTGTCCCTAACTCCTATTTTCCTGAAGGAATAACTCAACCTTGAATACTATGAGTATTCACACAGCCAAAGGGGAGAATAAGTGCTTTGATCCTAGTGTGTTCTATGGGGTAGAGAAGCTACTGCTCACTGTAAGCAGAAACATTCAAGCCAATTTCCATATAAATCTAAATCATTAAAGGTAAACATGACAACTCTGGAAGTATTTGAAAGAAATGCCTCAGGGGAACTAGAGAGAGACTGGCAAGACTGTGAACAAGCTATCTAGAATGGCCTAGAGGTCCCTGTTTTATTTTCCTTTTCCCAGTGTTTTGTTATATGTTCTTCTTAACTCCTAATTCTGCTGAGTTCTTTCAGACCATGATAAGGGCTAAAAGATTGTAGATGGGGGATTTATTGTTGCACCATATTTCCCACCCCTACTTTGGTCAGGGAAGCACACCCTCTAGGAGTTCTATGTTTACTTTATAATGAGGACCTGAAAGAGTTTTAAAGACAGTGTTAAATGGATTTATAAACTTGAATGTCTAATGACAAAGTTCTCAGTTTACCCTCTGTTTCTTCGGTAGTAATTCTGAGCCTCTTAGAAAGATAAAATGCTGCAAAACCAAGGTTTTCATTTACTTTGTGGTCACTTTTGTATTGCTGCTCAATAAAATGTCACATCATTTAAAAGCTTAAAAGGTGCAATTTACAAAGCACAATGAATTCAATGCTATGGTGGCATTTTCAAGAATAATTGTCTACAATTCAAAGTAGGAAGTGAAGGATAATTTTCCCATTCTACCTCTATTAGAGAATTTTATTTTTTTAAAGCCATATGAGCAAAAGAAAAAAAAAACAAACAAGTATATAAGTGAGTTCAGAGCATGTGCAGAGGAAATCTATATGGAGAAACCCAGGATTCTAAAATTGCAAATCACCATCTCCTTTCTATAGATATACTAAGAGATCCATCTCTCATCAGATATTGAGCTTTTCTATTGATTACTTTTGCTATAAAGAAAGGGCATTTTTGGATTAAGTCTGCTTTTTTTTTTTTTTAATCAGTGAGATGTTCTATTTTTCCAACATAAAATTTTCAAAGCAGCTAGAATTTCTTAATACTATACTAGAAGACTAATAGACTAATAGAAGAGTAAAAATATAGTAGATGCATTATAGGATTCCAATTATGGATAACCCAGTCCTCATCTCAAAGTGGCAATATCAGAAGCAGGCATGACCAATTCAAAAGATATGGCTCAGTTTTACTTGTAGCTTCCCTTGCAGGTTTCTGCCTCTCTTATTCATGTGGACTTATGCCAAAAGGGTTGCCTATATTTATAAAGAGCTAAATAATAATTAAACATTAAAAAAATTAAAAGCACTGCTTTGGGAAGTTAGAGAAAATCTGGATTTGCTATGACTACTATGTGAGAAGGGTTGGAATACAAATTTACTATGTGAAGGTCAGTTCCTAATCTTATGAAAGTTGTGAAGATTAAATGTACACAAATATTAAACATATAATATATTCCATAATTTAAAATATAATTATTGTTTTTAAAAATTATTTTTATCTTCATTTGTTTAAAATTTAAGAAACCATTTTTTAACATTTTATTTACTTTGTATACATAATGAATTCATTTCATATTTATTTTGGCTGCTAACAGCCTAGTTAGTATGCTCTCAATTATAAATACTATACCTTAAGTTCAAAATCACAAATAAGTTTTTACATGTACCCTATTTTCAGATTTCTTCTTTTTCATGTCAGAAGTTTCTTTATGAGTCCACCATACATTCAACTATTTCTTAATGATGAGCAAGTCCTTGTTACTCCAATTATTTCATTAAAAAGTTATTGTTACATTTAAAATCTAACTGTTATATTTCAGTGGAATTAGTGTACTTTGCAATTTGTCTATTATATTATCTTTTTAGAATGGTTAAGATATGTCCATGAAATTTCCAATAATCAATATAAAATAGTTCGGTAGATATTTTTAAATATGATATCACAAGTAGGGCATGGTGGCTAATGCCTTGAATTACAGCACTTGGATATTTGGGCAGCGGAGGTAGGATGGTCACTGTGAGTTCAATGCCACCCTAGACCACATAGTGAATTCCAGGTGAGCCTGGGCTACAGGGAGACCCTACCTCAAAAAACTTTCCATGAAAAACTCAACTCTATGATTATATGAAAACAAAGCCAAACCTACAGAGAATACTTGAAGGAATACTGCACACAGAACAGTCAAACAACCAATCTCAAGAGCCAACAAGAAGAAGATCACAATAACCAAAATAAACCAGGGTCAAAACAGTACATAACACAAGAAAGCACCATACCTCATAAAATACCTTTTCATGGCAGGGATTAACTCAAACCTCACAGTAATAACCTTCAATCCTTCAATATTAATGGTCTTATCTCACCCATCACAAGTCACAGGTTATCAGGATGGATCAAAAAACTGGACCATTCTATCTGCTGACTTCAAAAAAGCCACCTCACCACTAAAGATAGAGACCTCTTCGGGTTGAAAGGTTGTAAAAGATATTCCAAGCAAATGGAAATAAAAAAAATAAAGTCGGTGTTGCTATATTAACATCTGATAAAATGGACTGCAAATCAAAGGTAATCCAAAAAGACAAAGAAGGCCACTTCTTACTCATCAAGGGAATGATCCAACATGAGCACATCACAATTATAAATATATATGCACTGAACACATGGGCACCACAGTTTATAAAACAAAATCTACTCAACAATAAAACAGAAATAAATACCAACACCATCATAGTTGGAGAGTTCAATATACCACTATCATCAATAGACAGATCATTCAAGCAGAATGTCAGCAGGGAAATAATAGAGCTCAACATCATAGATCAACTAGACCTAATGGATATGTACAGAACTTTCCACCCAACTCTACATATATTAGGTCATAAAGTGTGCTTTCATAAGGTTAGGAAAAATTGAAGTAACTTCCTGTATCATGTCAGATCACAATGCTTTAAAGCTAGAAATTAACAAGAGACACATCAAGACTTCTAGTCAAGGGCTGGAGAGATGGCTTAGTGGTTAAGCCTAAGGACCCCAGTTAGAGGCTGGATTCCCAAGGATCCATGTTAGCCAGATGCACAAGGAGATGCACATGTCTGGAGTTTGTTTGCAGTGGCTGGAGGCCATGGCATGCCCATTCTCTCTCTTTTTGCCTCTCTCTGCCTCTTTTATCTGTCTGTCACTGTCAAAATAAATAAATAAAAACAAGCAAGCAAACAAACAAAAAGACTTCCAGTCAAGATTGCATCCACCTAACCATGCCCACCTCCTGGGGAAAGAAAGACCTTAGGGTTCATTGGACTTTTTAAGGGTTTGCAGATTACAGTTGGGTGGCATGGAGAAGCAAAGTAGGGAATCTGCGATTCTCATGCTCGTGGGTGGCCCACAAGTCCCCCAGTCACACGAAGCAGTTGTCCTAGCCACAGTCCCAGCCCCAGACACCTCCTGTACCAACCGCAGACTAATGGATCCAGACTGGCAGGCTAGCATAGCTTCATGAGTGAACTCTGTCCCACTTGCCACTGTCCCCCCAAACCCCTGCCCCTTGACCAGGCCAGCAGGGTACCCTAGGCATTCCCACCACCACACAGCTCCCCACATGAATGCCACTGCCACCCCCACCCCCATGCATGGCCCCAGGAGACCTCCATGCACAAACACCCTCCCACTCACCACCACCTCCCACCCCAGTGTACAGTCCCAGGCCAGCAGGCTAACATTCCCACAAGGGACCTCCATGTGCATGATATCTCCATATCCCCACCCTGCCTTGTCACAGGACTCAGAAGTTTCATCCACCCCTGTTACATAGTCCCAAGGGGCCTTCTATCTCATTCCCTCACCCCTCAGCATCTAGGAACCACCATCCATTCCCATCCCCCACTTAGCAGCCCAGTCCCAACACCAGTCTGCTTTTTCCCATTCCCCCAATACCCTGTCCCCTCAGGCCATCTGACCACATAGTCCCATACCCTGAACCATGGAACAACAAGTCTCTGGACCCCCACCAGAGCCGCATGGGCTCCTTCCCTGTGAGCAGGCAAGCCCATTGCCATCAGAAGCCTAGTGTATGAAAACATAAAATGGAATAATCACTGAAGACACTTCAAGGGTTGACTACAGCATCCTCCTAAACTAAATAAGTTTCCTACACTGTGATTGAAACACCACAGCACAAAAGGAATAACATGAAAACTCAAATGAAAGTAAACCCAACAAGAGTGCCCAATCCCACATGGATGCCTCCAATCAAAACATAGAAGAGACAATAGGATCAGAACCCCAAAATGAAGACACAAGCTATGCAAACCTGACCAAGCAAATGGCAGAATTTGCAGAAAATCAACAAAGGTCCAATAATTTTATGACCGCTGTCCTTGCTAGATAAGACCTAATTGAAAAGAATCAGGAAGGGTTCCGAAGACATTTAAATAATCTAAAGGAGAGCAACATAAATAAATAAATTAATTAATTAATAAATAGGCCTCAATAACCAGCTGGCTAAGCTCAATGAAGATATAAAGAAATGCAATGAAATGATTTGAATGAAATGAAATGAATTCTAAGAAGAATTAAGAAAATCAGAAAATGACATAGAAAGGGAACTTGACAGAGGGATGGAAATGAAGGACAGACAGGGAGGAGGCGAATGATGGTACCAACATGACTGTATACACACTGTGTATGTAACCAATAAAAATAAACAGTAGAAAATACAAACCAAATTGAACAAGTCCAAAACTCTATAGACGCTCTCATGAGTAAAGTCAGCCATGTGGAGGATAGAAATTCAGAACTGGAAAACAAAACAGAAGAAACACTTATTGAGTCCAAAAGTTTCAATAAGCTCAAATATTTTTGTGGACAAAATATGAAGGAACTGTGGGATACCCTTGAAGTTCCCAAAATTTGGAACATGGGAATACCAGAAAGGAAAGAAATTTAGACCAAAGGTATGGAGAACATATTCAACAAAATTATTAAAGAAAACTTTCACACTCTCTCAAAAGAAAGTCCCATCAAGTTACATGAAAGTAACGGAACTCCAAACAGACTGGATAAAAGGAGAAATTCACCAAAACATATTATCATTAAGACCCTAAACATTGATACCAAAGAGGAAGTCCTAAAAACAGCTAGGTAGAAACAACACATTACATATAAAAGTAACCCCATCAGAATTGCTTCAGACTTCTCAATAGAAACCCTGAACCCCAGAAGGGCCTGCAATGGAACACTGCAAAGTGTAAGAACCCATGGCTTCCAACCCAAACTACTCTACCCAGCAAAGGTATCCCTCATAATAGATAGTGAAAGAAAAACTTTCCATAATGAAACTCAGCTTTACAAGTATATGAACACAAAGCCAAACCTGCAGAGAGTACTTCAGGGAATTCTCCACACAGAGGAATCAAATAACCAAATTCAAGTGCCTACAAGAAGATCACAATAAACAACTCAGGAAAGGCACAAAAACTACAAAGTCCAAGAAAAAATCAAACCATATAAACCACCACAACAGGGCAGGGACTAAATCAAACCTCACAATTATTACCCTAAATATTAATGACCTTAATTCACCCATCAAGAGAAATAAGCTAACAGGGTGGATCAGAAAATTAGGACCCTCCATAAGCAGTTTTCAAGAAACCCACCTCACCACTAAAGACAGACAACAGCTCAGATAAAAAGGGTTGAAAACGATATTCCAAGCAAATGGAAATAAGAAACACACTGAGCATGGTGGTGCATGCCTTTAATCCCAGCACTCGGGAGGCAGAGGTAGGAGGATTACTGTGAGTTCGAGGCCACCCTGAAACTCCATAGTGAATTCCAGGTCAGCCTGGACTATAGTGAAACCCTAATCCTCCAAAAAAAAAAAAAAAAAAAGAAAAGAAAAAAAGAAAAAAAGAAAAAAAAAGAAAGAAAGAAGAAAGAAAGAAAGAAAGAAAGAAAGAAAGAGAAAGAAAGAAAGAAAGAAGAAGAAACAAGCAGGCAAACTATACTAATATTGGATAAATAAGCTTCTAACTGAAAGTAATCAAAAAAGACAAAGAAGCCCACTTCTTACTTGTCAAGGGAATGCTCCAACAAGAAGATATCTTAAGCATCAATCTTTATGCAACAAACACAGGTGCACCACAATTCATAAATCAAAACCGACTGGGCAACAAAACAAAAATCACCATTAACACCATCATAGTTGGGTACTTCAATACTCCATTATCAGCAATAGATAATTACCCAAACAGAAAACTAACAGGGAAGTAAGAGAGCTCAACAAAACCACAGATCAATTAGACCTAAGGGACATCTACAGAAATTCTATCTAAAATCCACAGACTACACATCAGCCTATGAGACATTTTCTAGAATAGATCATATACTGGGTCATAAAGCCTGCCTCCATATATTTAGGATGATCGACATAACTTTCCACATGATAGCAGATCACAATGCTGTATTGCTAGAACTTGGCAACAACAGATATGCCAGGAATTCCATCAGCTCCTGCAAACTGAACAACATATTTTTAAACAATATGTGTGTAGTGGATGAAATGAAAAATGAAATTGCAAAATTTCTAGAAATGAATGACATGGGAACACAGCATACCAAAACTTATGGGACACAATGACAGCTGTCTTAGGGAGAAATTCATAACACTAAATGCCTTCATTACAAAAACAGAGAGATCCCAAATCAATAAACTAACCATTCACCTAAAAAGCACTGGAAAAACATGAAGAATCCAATACAAAAAACTCCACATGGAAAGAAATAATTAAGATCAGAGAAGAAATTAATGAATCGGAAACTAAGAAAATAATTAAGAAAATTGATGAAACAAAGAGCTAGTTCTCTGAAAAATAAGATTGATAAACCCCAGGGCCAATTTGATCAAGTGAAAGGGGGGGGGGAAGATGCTTCAAATTAACATAACTAGAAATGAAAAAGGAGAGATCACAACAGACATAACTGAAATTGGGAGAATCATCAGGACTTATTTCACAAATCTCTACTCTATAAAACTGGGTAATATGGAGGAAATGGATGAATTACTGGACATATACCACCTACCAAAGCTAAACTCAGAGCAGATTAATCTTCCAAACAAACCTATCACACCCATTGAGATTTAAAAGTTAACCAAAAACCTCCTGCAAAAGAAGAGACCAGGACCAGATGGCTTCTCAGCTGAATTCTATCAAACCTTCATGGAAAAACTGAAACCAATTTTTCTCAAACTGTGCCCCATATACAGAGAACAGGGAAAGCTCCCTAACTCCTCCTATGAAGCTACTATCATCCTAATACAAAGATCAGGCAGGGATACCACAAGAAAAGAAAGCTATAGGCCTATTTCCCTGGTAAACTTAGATACAAAGAGCCTGAACAAAATCCTTGCAAACGGAATTCAACAACACAACAAAAGCATTATCCACCTTGATCAAGTGGACTGCATCTCAGGAACATGGGGGTGATTCAACATATGGAAAACTGTTAATGTGATACACCACATAAATAAACTTAAACACACAAACTACATGATCATTTCAATAGATGCAGAAAAGGCATTTGACAAAATACAACATCACTTCATGATCAAAACATTTAAGAGAATAGGCATGGATGGTTTATATTTCTACATAATAAAGCTATATATGGCTTAGCGGTTAAGTGCTTGCCTGTGAAGCCTAAGGACCCCCGTTCAAGGCTCAGTTCCCCAGGTCCCACGTTAGCCAGATGCACAAGGGGGTGCATGCGTCTGGAGTTCGTATGAAGTGACTGGAAACCCTGGCGCGCCCATTCTCTCTTTCTCCCTCTATCTGTCTTTCTCTCTGTCCCTGTTGCTCTCAAATAAAATAAATGAACAAAAAATATTTTAAAAAAATAAAAAAAATAAAGCTATATATAAAGCTCATAAATTCCAAATAATACTTAACAAGGAGAGACTGAGGAATTCCCATTGAGATCAGAAACAAGACAGGGATGTTCACTCTTAACTCTGCTCTTCAACATAGTACTGCAAGTCCTAGCTCAAGCAAAAAGACAGGAGAAAGAAATAAAAGGGATACAAATTGGAAAGGAAGAAGTTAAGTTAGCCCTATTCACAGATGACTCCATCTCAAAATTCTTAAGGGTGATTAATTCCTTTAGCAAAGTAGCAGGATACAAAAGTCAATGCACAAAAGCGAGTAGCCTTTCTGTATGGAAAAGACAAAGATAGAAAGAAAGAAAGAAAGAAAGAAGTGGCATTGTCCCAATTTCAGTAGCAACAACAACAACAAAATAGCTTGGAATAACATTAACTAAGGATAGGAAAGACCTATACAATGAGAACATAAAATCACTCAAGAAAGAAATTAAGGAGGACTGGAGAAAATGAGAAGTCCTCCCATGCTCCTGGATAGACAGAATTAACATTGGGAAAATGGCAATCTTAACAAAAGCAATATACAGATTTAATGTAATACTAATAAAAATCCCAACACTTTTCTACAAAGAGATAGAAAAATGATCTCAAAATCCATATGGAATGGCAGAAGGCCTCAGATATCCAAGCATATCCTCCTCAAAAGAAACACCTCTAAAGCATCAGCATAACTGATCTAAAGCTATACTACAAAGCCATAGTAATAAATAAAAACAAAACAAAACAAAACATGGTACTGTCATGAAAACAGGAACATAGACCAATGGAACAGAATAGAGGACTGGGACTTTGGGTCAAGTAACTACAGCTACTTGATATTTGACAAAGGCCCTAATACTGCAGCCTGGAAAAAAAAGACAGCATATTCAACAAATGGTGTTGGACAAACTGGATATCCATATGCAGGAAAATTAAACTTCATCCACACATCTCACAGTGCACAAAAATCAAGTCCAAATGGATCAAAGACCTCCGTATAAGATTGGAAACTCGTCTGCTACTGGAGGAAAAAATAGGAAGAACTTTCCATGATATAGAAATGGGAAAAGACTTCCTGAACAAAAACCCCAGTAGCTCAGGAACTTAAACAATCACTCAACCATTAGGATCTTCTGAAGTTGAAAAGTTTTTTCACAGACACACATACAATAAGCACAGCCAATAGATTATAAGCAGAATTGGAGAAAAATTTTTCTGGCTATACAACTGACAGAGGCCTAATTTCTAGAATCTACAAAGAACTCAAAAACCTAAACAATAAAGAGTCAAACAACCAACTCATAAAATGCAGCAGGGAACTGAACAGGGAGTTCTTAGAGGAAGAAATATGAATGGCAAACACACACTTAAGAAAATGTTCAACATCCCTAATCATCGGGTAAGTGCAAATTGAAACAACTATGAGATTCCACCATACCCCAGTAAGGATAGCAAACATTAAAATGTCTAATGTCAACAAATGCTGACAGGCTGTGGAGAAATAGAAACTCTTATTCACTGATAGTGGGAATGCAAGCTGGTGCAACCATTATGGGAAGCAATATGGAGACTCCTAAAAAGGATTACTACAGAGTTACCAACAGACCCAGTTATTCCCTTACTTGGAATTTACCCTAAAAGGTCCAAGCTTCAGCTCAGACGGATTCGCTCAACCATATTTATAACTGCTCAATTCATAATAGCTAAGAGCTGGAATCAACCCAGATTTCAATCATTAGACAAATGGATAACGAAGATGTGATATATTGGTATGATGGAATTCTATGCATCAGAAAGGAAAAATGGCACAATGAAATTTGAAGTAAAATGGTAAACCTTAGAAAAGATCATTCTCAGTGAACTCACCCAATCACGGAAAGATAATTGTTGCATGGTCTCACTCATCTATGACTTATAACCTGACTCTGCCCAAGATGCTGACATACATAATAAGCATATAGAGGATCATTAGAGCCACAAGTTGGGACATTTTACACAGAGACATTGCCTTCCCTCCCCAACTACAATTCATGACCCACAATCTGCATGGGGTTGACCTAAATCCACAAGAAAGAAGGCATCTTCAGAAAAGGGACAGGGAGGAGGGAAAGGTTGGTACCAACATGTGATGTTTACATACAAAATATGCCCATATCTAATAATAAAATTTAATTAATTATTTAATTTAAAAAGCAAACACGTAAAATAAGATCTTCATTTTAAAATAAAGTTACATATAGTGAGAAGGATATGTGTTGCTTTTTCAGAGGAATCTGGAAAATTTCTTAAAACTTCAACTGTTAAAGTAAAAAGAACAGTGAACAGAGCAGGTAACATCAAAGAGACTGGAACAGGGTAGTGATGAGGAACCACAGACATTATACCGCAGTACAGTAAATCACTGAACAAGCCCTGGGGAGATGGCTCAGCAGTTAATGGTGCTTGCTTTCAAAGCCTTCTGATGTGGGTTCAACTCTCCAGCCCATGTGTTGCAGTCCGGTTCACATTGCTGGTAGAAATCACCCAATAAGAGTAGCTTCTGGGAAAAAGAGATTTATTTTGGCTTACAGGCTCAAGAGGAAACTTCACGATGGCAGGGGAAAACGATGGCATGAGCCGAGGGTGGACATCACCCCCTGGCCAACAGAAGGTGGACCACAGCAACAGGAGGGTGTGCCAAACACTGGCATGGGGAAACTGGCTATAAAGCCCATAAGCCTGCCCCCAACAATACACTCCCTCCAGGAGGTATTAATTGCCAAATCTCCATCAGCTGGGAACCTAGCATTCAGAGCACCTAAGTTTATGGGGGACACCTGAATCAAACCACCACACCATGTAAAGCTGGGAGCAAAATGTGGTGCAAAAATATAGCACTCATTTGCAGTGGCAAGAGACCTGGTAAGCCTTCCCCCCTCCACCCACCCCCTACACACAGAGATTAAATTAAAAAAAATTTTTTTTGGTTTTTTGAGGTAGGGTCTCACTCTAGCCCAGGCTGACCTGGAATTCACTATGGAGTCTCAGGGTGGCCTCGAACTCACAGCAATCCTCCTACCACTGCCTCCCAAGTGCTGGGATTAAAGGCGTGTGCCACCATGCCAGTTTTAAATAAATATTTTTCCAAATTTATCACTGAATGTCACACTGCAGTCCAGTATATCCATATTAACTTTGCAGATCTGGGATCAGATTATTCCTTTCTTAAAAGCTCACATTGGAAGTAGTAAAGAATACAAAGTAATAACTGAGAAAACAATTGAGATGTGATAGGAAATTAAGGAAATGAGGAGGATGTGGCATAGATTAAGACAGAAGAAAATCAAGCATCTTCTAGAAATCATTATCCTTCAGTAAACTGGAGGTGATGGAAGTGAAACATAAGATGTGTCAGACTATAATTCATTTGTATATGAAGTACAGATCAAAGAATAAATTTGTAGTGCAAGGAATGATCAGCTTAGGTTTGGACAAAATGAGCTTCATATTCTTTTGAAAACTTTAGAACTATCAGTAGGTAGTCAGAAATATGGGTCTGGAATCCACGTGATAATAAGGGAGTCATCAGCTTCTAGGTAGGCAGACAAGAGACATGAAGTTGGCTTGAAGAAGCAATGCTTAGTGGACTAGATGGCTAGCTGGCCTCTCATACTCGAGATGAACTGTGTTGCTCAGGAAGTCAGGAGAACAGCAACTTGAAGAGTGAACATCCCTGCAGTCCACACCAGGGAAGGCTGCATACTTGTCCCTGGCATTGCTGGGATACAGCAGGAAGAACACTGAAAGCAAATGTATTTGTTTTCAGAATTGGATGAATAACAAAATGAAAAATATTTCTATCTGAGAAAGTAGTTTTAAAGGCTGGAGAGATGGCTCAGATGATGAGTGCTCTCCACTCCAGCATGCCAGAGTTCACTTCCCCAGCACAAACATAATCAACTAGGCCTGGCCATGTGGATAGCAGAGACTAGAGAATTGTGTAGGCTCACAAAAATGGCAAGTTCTAGAACCAAGGAGATATCTCATTATATGGACGATCAGTGAAGGAGAATATCTGATATTCTCCTCTCTCTTCCAAACATGCACACACAAATACAATAACACAATTGGACACTTGTGTGTGTGCATACATGCACACATCATCCCACATGCACATATCATCCCACATGCACTACACACATGCAAAAGAAAGGAAGGATGGGAGGAAGGAGCAGTTTTTTTTTTTTTTTTAATTAGCTATTTGTGAGCAAAGAGAATGAGTATGGGAGTGCCAGGGCTTCCTGCCACTGTAAATGATCTCTAGATGCATGTGCTACTTTGTGCATCTGGCTTTACTTGGGTGCTGGGGAATTGCACCTAGGCAGACAGGCTTTGCTACCAAATGCCTTTAACTGATGAGCCATCTCTCCAGCCCAGGAATTGGTTTATAAAGGAACAAGATAGGAATTAGCTGCTTAATCAAACAGGAGAGTTCAGATCTCTCAGAGATGATGCCCTGTGTTATGGGTCACTGTTAGGAGTTTCTTATTTCTTGAGGTCCCCCTACACTTAAGTTACAATAGCCTTTGGGTGACCTGAGGTTAGCCATTGGCATCTTCCTTTGACATATACTCCACATTCGTTTAAGCAGCAGAGGGCAGGATTGTACACCCCTTGGGATTGCCTTTATGTTTTCTTCCAGGAAGAGTAAGAAACATTCCTTTTTCAAAGGGAACAAATGATTTCTAATACCTTTTTGTTGCTAAAGCATTAGCTGAAGGCCCTCCCTCCCATAATGCCAACTTCCTGAATCAGAAACATTGGAAAGGATTCTGGGGAAATCTGGAAAGAATTTTCCCAAATCCTGCCAACTCGTTGGCAGTGTCAGATAGAAAAATGAACTTTGAGGTGACTCTTTCTTTCTTTGAGGGGAAGGGCTGACTCTGTATGTGGCTCCCACAGAAGTCACAAGAACTCTAGTAAATGCTGCATTTGCCTTTTTAAATGTCTTTCATCATCTTTATTCTGTTGGGGACTAGAACAAAAATATCCCTGGCCAAAAGAACTAGGCTATCTCATTTGTAATTCTAACTTCTTTTCAGAAAATACCAGTGTCAGTCAAGATTCCTCCTGGCTACAGAGAACATAAATCCAATTCATCCTGACTTCATCAAACCTTGCTAGCGTGCATATCCAAGTCACAGACAAGTAGGACGAGGTTTGCTTTAGAGATAATTAGATGCAGATGTAGAAGTCCATCTTTCACACTTCTCTTGTATCACTAGCTGTGTTCTCTTCACTGCTAGATTTTCTCCATGATCTGACAGGATAGCTTTAAATTCTGATGCTAAGAGATGTAGGTCTTCTCTATGTCAAATAATATTGCATCATGTCAACCTATTACACATCATTTTATTCTATGAAAAAGAATGAATATGCTCCCTGTCAGTCATATCTTTACCTATCCATTGAAGCAATCACTATGTCTAGGGAGATGAGACCTACAATTTGACCAGCCTAGGTGACATCCCAACTTTATGACATAGTTGCAATACCTATTGTCACAAAAGAGGAACCCAATAAGGAAAGGTACAATACTACAAACCTCTGTATTTACCCTAAGCATTTAACTGACAAACAATAATAGAAGACAAAGCTCTTTAAGAAAAAAGAAATAATTATTAGGCTTTAAGTAGTCTCATAAATTAGAGGTCTTTATCATGTGCATGGTAAGAACCTGTACAAAAGGCATCTAGCTAGAGAAAAGAGCAGCCTCTGGATTTATCAGAAAAGCCTGGAATTTCTGTTGTTTAGTATGTGATACTGGGAATGTTACTATCGGCTTTGAATATCGGCTCAATTCTAAGATAGCACTTTTACTTAACAGGAGGCATTTTCTCAGAAAATTAACTTTAAAAAACTGTGAAGTTTCTTGAAGATGCATGTCCAAACAACTGATCCACATAGCTCTTTTCTCTGCCAAGCCCAGGCCAGATGTGAAGACTGACTGTGCTGCACAGTGTTTTCATATACTGTTATGAAGATTCCACACAGATATAATGCAACTCTTTTCTAACCTGTTCAGAAAAAATGATTAATGAATTCACACTGTCTTCTCTAAATGTTTGTGCACATGATATTGCTCAGTTATAATCCTGATTTTCGTCTCATCATGTTACTGTCATTCTCACTATAAAAAGCTGCCACTGTGTTCCCTGTAAGCAATGAGGCACAGAAAAGCAACGAGGTGAGAAATCTTTCTACAGGTAATACATGAGGTATGTTTGAATTTGAAGGATTGAATTAACTTGTGACATACCAGGGTCCAGGCCCAGAGGACAAACATGTAATAACTATGCCTGGAAAGGATGTTTAATATAATGAAATAATGTGATTCTTGGATTGTTTTCTATGAATTTAATCCCCAACTCTGACTATTGTTAACAAGCAGTATGAAAAGTATGTTTGAATTTAAAGGCCTTGATTAACTTGTGACAGCCCAACATCCAGCCCTACAGGACAAATATTTAGTAATTACACTTGGGAAAAATTGGTTACATTGTGAAGTAGTATGCCTAATGGATTATTCACTAAGGATTTAATACCTGGTTCTATTATTACTAACAAGATGCCCTTAGTACACTGCTTAGCCATTTTGAGACCACTAGCAGTCTACATCTAAAATAGATATATTACTACCTTAGTTGAAAAAAGAGCATAAAAGATGATGAATAGAATATATTAAGAACGTTTAGTCCTTAATAAAGCAGATAGATGATGCTGAGAACTGTCTTTGCAGACAGCCATGGCCCACAAAAACCTTCAAAGTAGCAAATAAACAGACTGATAGGGACATGACTTCTGGCCTTAATTTGAAGACTTAAAAAAATTATTAGGGTTGTGGTCTCTACCAAGCTACCACATGAGTTACAATATGGAAGCAAAGATAGCTGCTCAACCAGGATTAGCATCAGGCTACAGCTGAATAATAACTTAAACCTTTGGCTGAAAAAGAATATCCAAATATGTGAATAAAGTACGATATTGACCTGAGGGTAGTATCTAGATAAAGACAGCTATCAGATCAATAGATATGGAAGAAACTAAGGCAAAAAAAAAAGCGAAAAATGGAAAATAAGGAAGACTGAAAGGACAACATTCTGGTAAAGCTAGTGTGAGAAACAGACAAACCATAGCAAATGCCTGCCACACACAACAACTTTCCATTGCAACAAATGCCTGCCACTCACAACTTTCCATAGCAACAAATGCTTGTCACTCACAACCTCCCATAGCAACAAATGCTTATTGTTCACAACCTTCTATAAAAGTAGCATCAAGGACAACCACCCATGATGTTAGAAAATATGATTCTTTAGTAGAGTTATGTGAAGGCATGAACTCGCTCCAGAAGGTGTAGTTCTGGATCTACTATTTACCTGTTACCATAAGAAATCAGCCCACTGTATAAAGTTTTCTCACCAATCAATTAGATACACAATAGAATTTACTTAATTGAGTTTTGTGAGATAAATTGAATGAGTTCAGATGAATAAACTGACTTAAAATAATACTTTACTCACACTAGATACTATAAATAATTTGTGTGTATCAATATCTGACTTTGAGAAACCCACTCTTACATATTTTAGTGTTTATATAACAATAAGAAGCTTCATATAAAATTAATCCAGTGTGAATCTTCACATAAATAAATCAAAAATAGTAGAAAAAGAAAAAGAAAATAAAAGTGATTATTAACCCAATGAAAGATGCAAACAACTTGACTTAAATAGTATTATCCATATAACAAACGCAAACCAAGAAAGCTCATATTTGGCATTAAAAATGATTCAAGGGTTGGAGAGATTGTTTAGTGGTTAAGGCACTTGCTGTGAAGCCTAAGGACCCATATCACACTCTCCAAGTCCCGTGTAAGCCAGACACACATGCTGACATAAGCACTCAAGGTCACATATGTGCACAAGGTGGCACATGCATCTGAAGTTCAGTTGCAGTACCTGGAGGATCTGGCATGCCAACTCTCTCTCTCTTTCTCTCTCTCTCTCTCTTGCCTAACAAAAGGCCAGTCTGTTGTACTTGCCTCAAAAACAAAAATGACTCAAGACACATAAAATGCATTCTTGGACTAAAAAAGGAATTAAATTAGAAGGAAGCAACAAAAAGATCTTCAAAAAATCTTTGGATAAGTACTAAGTAGCACACTTCTAAAATAAACTTGTTGTGAGAAAGTGGTTAATCTTGATTGTCAATTTGACAGGAATTATAATCACCACAGACACAAACCTATGGGTGTGTCTATAAGGAGTTCCTAGATTAGAACTACCTTTAGTATAGGCAGCACCATTTCATGGTCTGAGAGCCCTGGATTCCATAAAGAGGAGTGAGCTTATTATGGACATTCATATCTCTCTCTGTTTCCTGACTGTAGAATGTGACCAGCTAGCTGTTTTATGTGTCTGCTGCCATTCCCCCTCCCCTCCATCATGGCCCACATTCTCTCAGACTATAAGCTGAAATCGATTCTTCTTTCCTTAAATTGTCATAGCAACAAGGAATTTAACTAATATACTGAATTAATTAAAGAAAACACAGTATATATGTGAGGAATGAAACAAAATATAGTATAGCTGATTTGTTAGATTATGGTACAGTAGGAACTGGAGCGAAATTCTGCATACCAAATGCCTCTTTAACAAAGAAGAAAGGTCTCAAAGCACCTTATAAAATTAAGACAGGAAGAGTAAATGAAACTCAAAGTAAGTCAAAAGGGAAAGAACATGGGCTACAGAGATTTCTTAGTTGTTAAGGTGCTTGCCTGCATAGCCTAGGGACCTAAGTTTGACTCACCAGAGCTCACATAAGCCAGATGGCCCATATATTTTCAATTCTTTTGCAGTGAGTAAAGGCCTTGGCATGTCCATCCCCTACTCTGTCTCTAATAAATAAATAAAACATAAATAAATAAAATATTAAAATAGAAAAAACAAAGATCAGAATTGAAAACAAAGAAATAAAGCAATAGAGAAAATTAAAGATCCTCAAAAATCAATAAAATTAATAAGCACAGCAGAAATATAAGGAAAAGCAAAAGACACATTGCCAATATCAGTAAGAAAAGATGCTATGAGACAATGTGGTTATAGATCTTAAAATAATTTAGGGAATTTAGATGAGTGGTAGAGTATTTACCTAGCAAATATAAGGCCCAGGTTTTGCTACCTAGCACTGGGGAAGAAAAGAATTTAAAGGTAGATCTGAGGAGATGGCTCAGTGGCCAAATACTTATTTTATAAGGATGAGTACCTAAATCCAGATCACCACAACCTATACAAAAAAGCCAAGAACTGAGGTGGATATCTATAATCCCAGCATGCCTCCAGTAAATTGGAAGGCAAAGGCAGGTGAATTTCCTAAAGGCTCATGGATCCTTGTCCTGGTGAAGAGCAGTAAACAACAAAATAACAATAATAAAAAAGTATCCAACTCTTGCCCAGCATGGTGGCGCATACCTTGAATCCCAGCACTCAGGAGGCAAAGGTAGGAGGATCACTGTGAGTTTAAGGATAGCCTGAGACTCATTCCAGGTCAGCCCTCTAGAAGTAGAGCAAGCCCCTACCTCAAAAAAAAAAAAAAAAAAAAAAAAATCTAACTCTAAGGAAACTAGCAATAGAAGAGAATTTTAAAACAGATAAAAGGCATTCAGGAAAAATTTCTAGCTAACATTACATTCAGTTGTGAAAAGCTTGTTTCCCTTCTAAGAACAGGAGCAAAAGGATATGTGGCCCCCTCTAGCATCATTCAATTTTCATCCCCAATCTTAGTGAGTGTAATAAGACAAGAAAAGCAAAGACATTCCCTTGTGAAGGAAGAATTATATTGTCATAGCTGTGCATGTTATTCTTTCGATATAAAATTCTTTTGAACTTGGTAAAAAAGATATTAGATCCATATTTAAACCCATAGTTTAGCAAGGTTCTGGGTTCCAGACTACTACAAAAAGTTTTCTTTATGTTGTAATAAACTATTATAAATTTTAATGCAAAGTCAAAACTTTTATTGAATTAAGTGAATTAAGTACTTAGGGAATAATCTAGCAAATAATATAGAGGTGTTGAGTGATAAAAAGTACAAAGTAGTACTGGAAGAAAATCTAACCAAATGGTAACAAAGTAATATATATGCTTTCTGTTATTAAAATTATATTCTTCCCAAATTAGATACAAAAATGTCATCTCAATTAAATGTTCCCGTAATATTTATAAAAATTGTTATTCTAATAGTACAATTTGTTTTAAAATTAAAAAGATCTGAATAGTTAAAACAATTTTCAAAAAAAAAAGCAATGTTGGAGGACTTACACTAATTGTTTAAAGATCTATTTAATACCCAGTTGTCAATACAGATACTGAGATTTTGCTGTTCATGACATTCCTGGGAATAGTGCAGAGTCTACTTACATATGGATAGCTGATCTTAAATATAAGGCCACTGTAATTTATTACATGTACTGTGTTTCAAGTGTAGTCAAAGCAACAAGGTATCCATACTACAACCAATAGACATCCATGTCTACCTCATCACCAAAGAAAATATTTTTAAAATACATTATTGGTCTAAAAACAAAAGCCATACACAAAATTCATAGGAGAAAACAGAAAGAAAAGGCAGGTAAACATTTCATATAATATCAAAAGCATAAAAGATAAAACTAATATATTGGACATTATCAAATTAAAGCTATATGATCCTTGTGTCAGTATGAACAAAATGGAATGTTAAGCAGCAAACTTGAAGAAAATATTAGAAATCAAAAAGAAAAAGATAAGTGGTGCTGAATATGTATGCCTAGGGCTGTCCTCTGCTCTCTACACATATGTGTACAAGTGTACACAGAAGCACATACACACAGAATTGTAAGATACCACCTTTGAATCTGTGAATTAATGAAAGTTTTAAAATATAGAAAATCCACGAGTTAAAAGGGATTTAGAAAAAAGCAAAACTCCCATATATTGATGAGGAATGAAGGAATTTGCCTATAAAATTACTGATACCTGTAAGTTCAAAATAATTTTATTCATATTCAGGACAAAAGACTTCATTAACAAATAAATAATCAAGTTTGGTATATTCATACAATGCAAGATGATTCGACAAAGAAAAATAGTAAAAATCTGTTATGTACAATATAGATATACTTCACATTCATCAATGTGAAAGAAAGAAGGTTCACAAGACATAGTGGGACATATTTGTCTAGTCCATTGTAACAGAAATCAGATCAGTTTTTTATGCAGAGTAAGAATAGCAATAGTACAACTGAAGCATGATATAAAACTTCAGAGCAGACTGTTAGTGAGCAGATGGTGATGTATTTGTTAAAAATAATTTAGGTGTGAGTTTATTTTATGTAAATTATACTTCAATAAAGCTAATTTAAAAATACTGGTGATAGTAGCTGGAGAGATGGTTCAGTGATTAAGAGAACTTCCTGTTGATGCACGAGGGCCTGAGGAGGCCTGACAGGCCAGTAGAGTTGTATCTTCAGAACACACACAGTAAGCTGGGACACCATATGTGTCTGTGACTCCAGTCCTAGGAGGGAGCAGAGACCCAAGAATAACTGGAGCTCAAGAAAAAAAAAGAAAAGGCAAGGTGTGGAATCACAAGAGTTTCCAGCTCAAGTAAGAATGGGTGGAAGAGAGATGGAGCACGACACCAGAATATCCACTCTGGCCATGGCAAGAGAGCATATCCTGCTGCAGGCAAGTGCATGGAGCATCACATGGATACATCCTGTATAAATGCCACATGAACAACATACATACAGACATCATACCCAACCACTAAACACATCACATTACACATGGACACGCAAGCAAAAGTTTAAAAAACAAAAATCTCTGGATATGAAATGAATGATGCATTGAAAATTTCAATAATGTTTGCCTATGGCAAGGGATGAAATGGTGGGAGAAGATATATGGTAGCATGCAGGGTTTTAAAAAGATCTTATTTAGCTGAAGTGATAAGCTGATATGTGCTTAAATATTGCTAAAAATAATTTAGATACAAAGAAAATATTTATATGTACTTTTAAAGATAGAAGTCCTTTGTATATTGCTGATGGGAATGTAGACTAGTCCAGCCAGTATGAAAAATCACTATGGAGGGTTCTCAAAATCTAAAAACATATCTTCCATATGACCCAGGTATACCATTCCTAATTATTTACCCAAAGTACTCCAAGCCAACATATGACAGGGATACTTGCACATCAATGTTTATTTCAGTATGATTCACGACATCTAAGTTACAGAACTAATTTTGGTATCTATCAGCAGAGGAGTGGATACACAATTTTTTTTTCCAGTCATAAAGCAGCACAAAGTTATGCTGTTTTCACAAAGGTAGATGCAACTGGAGAGAATCATATTAGGCAAATTAAACTGATCTCTGAAAGACAAATGTCAGTTTTCACTCACCTGTGATTTCTAAATTTTATATGTAAAAACATAAAACTATATATGTACATATGACATGAGAGTAGAAACAAATCATCTCAGGGGAGAAAAGAGACTAACAAGGACAAGAGGGAAGGCAAAAGGAAGAAGAAGTAAGTATGAGGTAATATTCTCAATGCATTATATACTTGAATAAAAATTTTCTTATAGGGCTGGAAAGATGCCTCAGTGGTTAAAACACTTGCCTGTGAAGTCTAAGGACCCAGGTTCAATTTCTAGTACCCACATAAGCCAGATGCAAAAGATAATGCACACATCTGGAGTTTGTTTGTGATGACTGAAGGCCCTGGCATGCCCATTCTCTCTCTCTCTTTCCATATATATATGTATATTTATGTATCTATATATACATATACATAAATATGTATACATACATACAAAATGTTTCTTTTTTCCTCAAGTAAATAAATAAATGAAATATTTTAAATGTCCCTATATAAAAAATGATCATTTTTCAAAAGGCATAATGAAACAAGAATTGAGATTAGTATAACTGTGTTCTTTGTTCTATGGAGGTTCATTAAAAAACTAATAAAACAGATGCTGTTTAGCATGAATCACAAAAACAATTTAACAACAAAATAAAATACAGTCATGAAAGTGTTATTAAACTAATAGAAGAAAGTGAGGCGATAATTTTATGAAATTTCTGTTAGAACTTGTCAAGTAATATGTGCAATACAAATGCATAAAAATATGTAATCGGATTATATTTATCAAGAAATACAGCATTTTAACAAGTTAGTTAATGATCTACTTAGTTTTCATTTGTGAACCATGACTCTTATAGCATCTTGTCTGAAGATAAGAGAGGTGCTGTGCTGAGTATGGGGAAGCAGTTACTTTTGATAAGATAGCCTAAGGAGGAACAATATAACGAACTGCATAGAAAAATAACTAACTAGTTAGCACCACATAACTGTA
Organism: Jaculus jaculus; assembly: GCF_020740685.1. Classification (NCBI taxonomy): domain Eukaryota; kingdom Metazoa; phylum Chordata; class Mammalia; order Rodentia; family Dipodidae; genus Jaculus; species Jaculus jaculus. The sequence continues at coordinate 110,686,112 of NC_059104.1, forward strand.
GAGGACTTACCCTGTAAGAGTTAAAGAACAGGGAGCTTTCCTTTCATTCTTTCTCAAATCCTGGTTGGAAACTTAGCTATTACCTCTCTCCCAGTTCCTCTGAAGATCTGGCAAACACTTCAGCTCTGGGTTGATTATTTGGAACATTAACATTACAGACTCTGTTTCCCTTTGGTCTGTTAGGACTTCATACAGAAACTTAGTCCAAAATATTGGCCTCTCAAAAATTTTGTTTAACATTTTGCATTATAAATCTCTGTAAGATTCAACACCGTTAATAGAATTTAAAGACAAACACTAAATAACAAAAATTGATGTGTGAAATAATGTATTGTACAAAACAAAAAGATAAAAATCTAACTATCTAATCTAGCTAAATGTAATTGTGCCAATTTAAGACCCACTAATAGTTTATAAGAGAACAGTGCTTGTAGCCACATGCTTTTTAAGACTGGAAAATTTTTATTTTCAATTTTAATTTTGAAATAAATACAAATTAAAGTAGAAAAAATAATGCAGCCAATAAAGAGGAGAAAAGAAAGGACATATGCCATTTTAAGGAGTGGGTAAGAGCTGCAGGGATGGTTTAGATGTTAAGGCATTTGCCTGCAAAGCCAAAGGATCCAGGTTTGATTCCCCAGGACCCACGTTAGCCAGATGCACAAGGGGGCACATGCATCTGGAGTTCCTCTGCAGTATTTGTAGGCCTTGGTGCACCCATTCTCTCTCTCTTTCTCTATCAAATAAATATGATGCCATAAAATCAATACTGGTATAATATGAAAAAAAGATATTCTCATTTATTTTTAGTAGACATATAATTTGATATACCACTTTGGGAAATTATGTCCATATCCTACAGATAACTCTAGATTTTGGAATGTAAACTACAGTAACATGAATACAAGTACTAAAAATAAGAAAGTCATTTTTAAATTGATAAATGTAACAAATAAGATACACTGTTATCACAAATATTCAGAAAGTTTTCAAAATGATGTAAAATAGTGTATGTTAACATGCAAATATCCCAGTACTACAAAATATACTGCCAAAACTTATGTAATTCTCAATGATGTATTGTGAAAATTAAATTAACATATACACATCTAGATAAATGTGTTCATCTTGCTTTCAGATATCTATCTCCTCATATGTTTGTATAAATATAGCTGTTTCTTCACATTGCTTGTTCTGACTCCATAGAAATAGCATTGATCCTAGGCTTGATATGGTTTTCTACATGTAAGTACAATAAAATGTTATAGATATGAATATACATTTCAGGTTTTCTAAAGTTAAAACTGATCCATATTGTATTAATTTTAATAAAATGCATAAATAAAATCAAAACAAACCAAGGCAAATTTTTTATAAACATTTCATTAATGTGTCTTATATATAAAAGTGAATAAATATACAAATCCTAACGTTAATTTGACATTTACTTTGTCTACAAAAGTGTACTACTAACCAAATGAAGATATTTTATTTATTTGTTTTTTTATTGACAACTTCCACAATCATAGACAATAAATCATATTTCCTTCCCCCTTCACAACTCCACAATCCATCATATCCCATTCCCCTCTCAATAAGTCTCTCTTTTATTTTGATCTTATCATCTTTTCCTCCTGTTATGATGGTCTTATGAAGGTAATGTCAGGTAATGCAAGGTCATGGATATCCAGGCCATTTTGTGTCTGGAAGAGTGTATTGTAAGGAGTCCTAGCCTTCCTTTGGCTCTTACATTCTTTCTGCCACCTATTGTGCAGTGGACCTTGAACTTTGGAGGGTGTGATAAAGATATTTCAGTGCTGAGCATTCTTGTGTCACTTCTTTTCAACACGATGGTGCTTTTGAGTCATCCCAGATGTCACCACCATCTGAAAAGAGAAGCTTCTCTAGCCAAAAGTGAGAGTAGCTTTAATATATGGGTATGAACATTAAGAGAAGTATGTACCAGGAAGTTTGCATTTAGCCATCAGCAGCAGGCATTACATCCCAGGGTTCATGACTTCCCCCATCATAGGTTTTCCATGTCAGCCATCTATTTCCTCCTTTTGAGCAGGCCTCCAGTCCAATTAGAGAGTGTTTGGTTTCCCCCATAACAGATATGCCACTATTGCACCTGTTTGCTCATTTGGACTGGCTGGGCAAACTTAAGACTTGCAATGTACACTGTTGTTTATTTCCACTTATGACTTCTCTCTCCCATGGAACTACATATAGCATAACTTTTACCAGCTTTCTGTCAGCTGGTCTACAGGGAGGTTTTTCACTTAGCTCCAACAAGATTTCTCAATGACCTTGCAGCTCAACCATGTGCAGTGTCTAACAACAGGATCTGACCATCTATTCCTAGTGGGAAATCAAGAGCCTCAGGAATGACCTATAATGTTTTGGGGTCCCCAGAGAGCTCCTTGGCCAACAACTTATTGAAAGGTGTCCCATCCCTGACATTGAAAATATCCTAATAACAATCTATGGCCTCTAAGTGCACAATTGTAACAGTAAGGTTCCATATGACTTACATACTCTCTTAGATTTTAATTAATCCTTCTCCCACCCTTCCTTTATTCAATATCTTCCCCTAACATCACTTAGGCTTTTCTACCCCCAGTAATCTGTTCTTCTAAAATTGGTAGTTTAGTGGTTTGTTCCAAAACATAAAGCTGAGGAGAAGAGAAGTAAAAAATCCAACACAAGCCATGTGTGGTGTACACCTTTAACCTCAATACTCGGGAGGCAGAGGTAGGAGGATCACTTTGAGTTCAGTGCCACCCAGAAACTACGTAGTGAAAAATCTACCTTGCAAAAATCAAATAAACAAACAGACACAATGCAACACAAAACCTCAATGACCAACTTCATGCTCTGCCAAGTTGACTTGGTGCTTAATGAAAGAATAATCTATAACAATCTGGAATCAGGACTACCAAGTCCATTTTGAAACAAATACATCACTTTACTAAAATCTTTCCATCAATGTTTGATCTCAGTAAACACAGCTGTTTATTGATGTCTTTGTGCAAAGATTTTGATATTTTATACCTTCATTATGATTGGAGAGTAAAAAGAATCAAACTGGCATTTTTCAACATTGGGATTTAAATTTTTTTCTACATTTTATCTCCTTTCTCAACATGTATTAATCATTTTGGAGATTTGAAATTTCATGGTCTATTTAACTCAATGTTGCTGTTTGTGACTCACAGTGTTCAGTAACCTCACTGTGCATTCCAGGCACATCCCTGTGACCTAGTTAATGAATGCCCCAAATGCTTTGAGTAGATTTATGCTGATGATATGCTGCGTTCAAGCCAGAGCACAGGACAAAGCCCAAGAGGGGTTCATTTTCTCTCCCAGCTACTGATTTGCTATGTAAACTTGAATATTATATTTAGCCTTCTGACTTAACTCCTCCTTTGCAAAACAAGGCTAATGATGTTGTATTTTGATTGTGAGGTGCTTTGGTAGTCTTGTCAGAAAACATGATGAGTGTACATGTCATTACTTATAAGTTCTAGAGGATACTTAATGGGGTCTATTTTACTTTCTCCAGAAGTATACCATAGAAGTATTTCCATAGAAGTATAACAATGAATACTGAGCATTTTTAAATAAATTAAACTCTCATTGAAAAGAATCTGAAGTCAATAGGTTTACTTTGATGTTTATCATCAGCATTATTATAAATGTCACTTATTGTACATAGTATATTAGAAATATTGCAAATGTTGGGAGGTCTTATACATTTCATGCCACCAGTGATTTACTGAGCAGCCATCCAGATGATTTTTTCACTGTCCATTAAAATTGAACATAAGATGAAACAGCTATAATAAGATATTAATTACATAAAACTAAGTAAACAATTAATGGAAATGTGAATTACTGTGAATTTAGCTAATAATATTAATAGTGTAAGTTGGACATTGTCAAATAAATCTATCAACAGTAATCAATTAATGATATCAAATATGCGTTCAAAATAAGATTGTGTTCTACTTAAGTAGAATGTTTATAAAAATAAAAAAAAAAACCTGCAACAAAAACAAATACTCTAGAAATACACTTGCTTCCTAGCTGTGTCATCTTTTATTAGTTTGGTAGCCCCAAGCAACACTGACTGGGTTCAATAAAACATTTAATCTAGGAATAGAGTGATGGTTCAGAGGTTAAAGGTGCTTGCTTGTAAAGCTTAACAGAGTAGATTTGATTACCCTGTATACATGCAAAGTCAGATTCATAATGTGGCACATGTGCCCAGAGTTTGTTTTCAGTGGCAGGAGGGCCTGGCATGCCCATTCTCTCTCTCTTTCTGCTTGTGAATATAAACAACTTTTTAATACTTGAATCTAATTTCTGTTGGTTTAAGATGCCAGGGAAAAAATGACAGAGCTTATAATAAAAATGCTCATCACTATGCCTAAGCTAAAATTAAAAAAAACAACTCTTTATTTCTAACTATAGAATAGCAGATGTTCAAACTGGAAATTAGTGCTAGAATTTAGAATAATAATTAGAATTGTGAGGAGTTAGAGGTAAGCCTCAGATATACCAAAACAAGTACGTGACTTTGGGTTAGAGGTTCTAATAACTCTCCAAAAATCAAGGAATCACTATATCATCTGTGAATACAGGCTTGGACACCTCAAGTCTTCAGTGCAAGGCTAGAGCCAAAAGTTGGGCTGCTTGGCCAGGACATTGGTAATTTTATCAGAATGCAACCTTGACCTGCATCTGTGTTTTAAGTGTGTGAAGAGCTATAATCTAAAGCAAATTAATGAAATAAATGATCTATAAACAATAAAAAGTCTTAGTCATATTCTACTTCCTCATAAAACTATCCTGGAAGGATTATTTCCACAATCCATGATTCACAAAAAAAACCCTGAAGAGATTATTTTCAGTAACAAGGAACACATAGATAAAATTACAAAGTATGCAGTGAAATCAGTTGCCATGAGTTATAAACAACTGTGAAAGTGAAACTGAAGGAATTACAAATAATAGAGCAATTGGGAAATGACTGAGAGAAGTATTCGAAAACGTTCAAAAAGATAAAAGGATTGACTAAATGAGTCAAAACAGGACATATGTGAAGTGCAATGAAATAGAAATCTAAAACCAAATACATTAACAATTGAAATTTCAAAAATTATTCTGCTGTTCATTAAACTGGAACATTGATACAACTAAAAAGAACTGTTGAATTGAAAATATATCTCAGGAAAGATATTCTGTGATTCAGAAGAATTAATATGATTAAAACTGTCTATAATATTGAAACAATACATATTTCCAACAAAATTTGAATGGTATTTCTCACAAAAAAGAAAAATTATAAAATTTAGATAGAACTATAAAACATCTTATACGTTCAATACAATCTTGAGATATGGAAATGAACTTGGGAGCAGAATACTTCCTGATGTCAAAATATACTGGAAAGCTATAGTAATCAAAGCAGCATGATTTGGCATAACAGTAGACACAGAGACATGAGATAGAGTATACAGATATAAATATACCCATTCTGTCAACTAATTTTCTTAAGGTCTCCAAGAAGACTTAATGGGGAAATAACAATAAATTCAACAATTAGCATTTGGAAAACTGGATGTGTACTTTATATACAAAAATCAACTGAAATGGATTAAATATATAAAGGAAAGACCTGAACCCAAAATGCCTAGACAACTTGGAGGAAAACATTCCTGACTAATGTGAGTAGAGCAGGAATAAACATGGTTGTGCAAGTATCTCTAAGGTAGTGAGAAGAGTCATTACATCATATGCCTATGAGTGCTATAGCTGGATCATATGGTAAATCTATTTTTGGCTGTCTCAAGAACATCCACACTGATTTCCACAGTGACTGTACCAGATTACATTCCCACTAACAATGTAGAAGGGTTCCCATTTTACTGAATCCTCACCAACATTTATTATCATTTGTTTTGTTGATGGTAGCCATTCTTATGGGAGAGAGATGGAATCTCAAGGTAGTTTTAATTTGATTTCCCTGATGGCCAAGGATGCAGAACACTTTTTTAGATGTTTATATGCCATCTGTATTTCTTCCAGTGAGAACGCTCTATTTAGTTCCGTAGCACATTTTTTAATTGGGTTGTTTGAATTCTTATTTTTCTGTGTTTTGAGTTATTTGTATATTCTAGATAGTAATCCCCTGTCAGATGTGTAGCTGACAAATATTTTCTCCCATTCTGTAGGTTATCTCTTTGCTCTATTCACAGTGTCCTTTGCTGTACAAAAGCTTTGTAATTTCATGAGATCCCAGTGGTTGATTAGTGGTTTTATTTTTTGAGCAATTGGGGTTATATTCAGAAAATCATTACCTATGCCAATATGTTGAAGGGTTTCCCATACTATTTCCTCAAGCAATTCCAGTGGTTCAGGTCTGATATTAAGGTCCATGATACAGTTGGATTTGATTCTTATGCATGGAGAAAGACAAGGATCTATTTTCATCTTTCTACATATAGATATCCAGTTTTCCCAGCACCACTAGTTGAAGAGGCTATCTACACAACAGCTAGGAAATGCAACCAGCCTAGGTGTCCATCCACAGATGAATGCATAGTAAAGATGTGGTACATTTACACAATGAAATTCTATTCAGTGGTAAAGAAAAATGAAATTATAAAATTTTGTAGGAAAATGGATGGATTTGGAAAGGATTATACTAAGTGATATAACCCAGGCCCAGAAAGCCAAATGTCATGTGTTCTCTCTTATACGTGGATCCTAGCTACAAATGTGTAGACTTGTGTGTGAGCTGGAACCAAAAGAGGCCCATAAGCTAGAAAAAGTCTATAAGGTAGGGAGGAGAGGGAAGGACTTAAGGGGATGGTATTGTATATGTGTAAGTAGAATAACAGAATACAGGGAGGGGAAAGGCCTCAGCTAAGTCAGGGGAAGAGATTGTATAAAAGAAAGGTGGGGGGAAGGGTCAATCAAAATTCAAGATATTCTGAGTAAGACATATGAAAATCTACTTTCTTGAATAATAGCACATCCAGAAATCATAGATTGTTACTAGAAATTTTTCAGTGCCAGGAATGGGATACCTTTAAATGAGTTGTTGGCCAGGCTATTGCCAAGGACATTGTTTCCCACTGGGAAGAGATGGTAAGGCCCTATTGCTGAAGACTTCATGTGCCTGAGTGGCAAAGTCACTGAGAAATTAAGCTGGTATTGAACAGAAAACCTTCTCTCTATAGCCCAGCCAACTGAAATCTGGAAAAATCTGCACTGTATGCAGATTTATGTGAGACAGAAGTCATCAGGGATGAAAACAGTGGACACTAGAAGCCTCAAATTTGTCCAGACAGCCCAAATGATGGAATGAGTGCAATAGAGGCATGTCTGTTCTTGTGGAAACCAACTGCTCTATAATTGGACTGAAGACTCACTCTATGGGAGGAAATACATGCTTGGTACTGAATACCTAATCAAAAGTCTATGGCAGGGGAGGTCATGAGTCTTAGGGGTATAAAGCCTACTCTTGTCTGGATAAATGCATATATTACTCTGACCAAATGTCCCTGAATACACTACATTTGATGTTCATATTCATATATTAATGCTAATCTCACTTCTGGTTAGAGAAGCTTCTCTTTTCAGAAGGTGATGACCACTGGGATGACCCAAAAGGCAACATAGTGCTGAGAAGAAGGGACAGAGGAGTGTCCAGCACTGAAACATCTCACACCCTCCAAGGCTTAGGGTTCATTGTGCAAGAGGTGGTGGAAAGAATGTGAGAGCCAAAGGAAGGGTACAACTCCTTACATACAACTGTCTGGACAGAAATTGGCCTTGATATCCAAGACCTTGCAGTGCCTAGCAATGCCTACACAATACCCTCATAATAGGAGAAAAAGATGATGACTTCATATTAAAAGAGAGACTAATGGAGAGAGGGAGGGGATTGACAGAGACCAGAGTTATGAAGGGGAAAGCGGGGGATGGGAGGAAAATACCATGGTTTGTTGTCTATACCTATAGAAGTTGTCAATAAGATATATATAAATTCCAAGTGGCCTTGACAATGGTTTCTTGGTTATCACAAAAATAGCACAGTCAGCAAAGGACTCGTTAAAGAAGCAGGACTATATTAAGCTAAAAAGCTTCTGAACAACAAAGGACATAAAGTAGCAAAGGGATGAGGAATAGTAAGTTTGCAAAAGAAATCAAGGAAATTGCAAGGATCACTTAAGTGCTATTAATTCATTTCTTTCTAGTGGTATTGACCATTTTTTTTCTATAATTAAACTTGTTTCTCTATGAAGCCATAGAATTTTGCAACAAGAAAGCCATGAAAGTACTTAAATTCAAAATAAATTGTATCACTTGTATTTCTTAGTCTTAAATTATAGCTCCAAATCAGTGTAAATTCTTTTAGTTGATCTAGGACTAATGAAGCTACTTATAAGACAGAATCAAATTTTACCAATGGATCAATTTTAAAATATCTAATAGTATCCTTGCTATAGTCTGAATATTGGTCCTTCCACCTTCAGAATGATAAGGCAATCTAATACCCAGTGAGATAGAACAAAGATGGAACCTTATGGAAATGGTTAATTTCTGAGGAGCCTATCCTCACAAATGAGGTTAGTGCCCTTGGAAGAGAAAAAAATTTCCCCTCTAATATACGAGGAAAAAAAGAAGTTGCCAAGTGAAGAATGGGCCCTCATGAATCATTGAGACTACTGGCACCTTGCTTCAGAAAAAATGTAAAATAAATTTATGTTGGTTATAAGTTGCTCATTGGGCTGCATTAGTTTGCTCAGTTGTTAAAGGCACTTGCCTGCAAAGCCTGACAACTCAGGTTTTATTCTCCAGTACCCACATAAACTAGATGTACATAAATTACTCATCCTAGAGTATTTTGTTATATTAGCACATAGAGAAAACATAGCACCAATAATCACAGAGAAATTATCCTAATGCCAAAAGGTGAAGGTAGCCCTATATTGAAAGATAAAATACACATTTGAGTAAAATAAACACTTAGGAGGTTGCATCAAAGTTGTAGGAAATGCTTAAGAAATTTTCTTGTTTGGCCCTGGGATGTTACCATGCTAAGGTATCATGATTAGTAAGGAAATCTACAGAAGTGTGGTACTCCTGTATCCCATCCCTTGTGATATCAATTATTCCTCTTATGTTATAGTATGAGTAGTGAATTTTGATAGACTCTGTGGCTTTGATAGGGGACCAAATCCCTCCAGACAACTTTTCATCACCTTTAATCATAATATATGATTTCTACTCAAGAAACAATACCATAAAACAGGACATCTGGTCAACCTGATTTTATCATGCTAAAAGTCAAGGAACTTCTCATTGGCTATCCTATCTACCCATGGGAGTGATGTTTTTAAATAGGAAACATTAGGATGGACATTATGTCTCATTCCTATGCTGTTTAAACTTTTGCAAATAAAAAAATAGAAACATATTATATGATAACCAAAAAAAGAAGAAATGTACTCAAAGACTCCTATAAAATAGATCAAATTCAGTGATAAGAATATAACTGGTTTGATGCAGCAGTACTTATCAGGAAAAAGATCTTTTCATAGGAAACCATGTAGCTGGCTTATGGATACCTGTAACATTCTAGGTCAGTACAGAGATATAAAGCAAATTCAAAGGACAGCCTGCATGGAAGGGCCTTCAGTCCTTCCTGCATAACCTTGCTGTCAGCTCACTATTCATGTAGCAGTAGCACTGGCCTCTTCTCCAGTATGACTGTTGATTAGATGATTTCAAGGCATTTTCTGCAGTTATACAATATGGTAATTCAGCGACTGGATTTTTGCAGTAGTGTGAATGATAAGGAAGCCCTAGTCCTCTCCTGATGTGATAAGAGCTTGTTCCACACCTTTCTCTTTACCAGATTAATTGATTTAATCACAAATCTGAGGATTTCTGTGCTCTAGTGTGGGGGTAACTCATTTTATGAACCCTGCATTTTCAGCCTGCATGAAATCAGTATTGAACAGGTGACCTCTTGTCTTTTAAAGGAATATTATGTATTTCACTCAGATGATGATTAGAGATGATACAGGTAGAGCAATGCTCCAAAAGAGACTCTTTTATTTCTCATATTTTCTCTGTTTTACTGTACATATCTACCTTTTTCCTTCATTCTAGAAACTAGCTTCCTCTTCTGCTCAGGCATGGTTGATGATGATGTACCTGACTTTGAATTAGACTTATGCTTTTAGTTTCAGCAACAAATGAATTTGATTAAATCCCAATTACCTAGAGTAAGAATATCTTTTGTTCCGTGTGAAATATCTTCATCCTTTCTCTTATATGCACTGGTTCTGAGAGGCAAGATAAAGTTTGAAAGTGTCACTGCTCTGTTAAATCATCCATTGATGCCATGTTATTTAGGAAGTTATGACTTTGATTGAAAGTGTCATAAATTCAACCAAATTATCTTATGGCAGTTTGTAAACATTAAGAAACTAAAACAGTTTCTATATTTTATATCATATAGTTTCTACCATAAAGAAAAACCAATTCTGGGGCTGGATATATTGCTCAGTGGCTTAGGAACTTGCTTGTAATGTCTGATGGCCTGGAGATTCAATTCCCCAGTACCCATGTAAATCCAGATGTACAAAATGGTGCATAGATCTGAAGTTCATTTGCAGCAGCTAGAGGCCCTGACACTCTTATTCTCTCTTTCTTCCTCCCTTCTTCCCTCCCACCTTCCCTCCATCTCTCCCTATGTTTCTCTCAGTGTTTGCAAATAAATAACAACAAAAAAACTTTAACAGCTCTTTCTAAGCAGATGGAGCACATTGTAGCTGAGAAAGTTTCTACAAGAATTTGGATGAGCAGAAACAGTTACATGAAACATGGAGTCATCCTAGAAGGGTGAAGGTGCATCTCTGAATTGGCAACTCATGGGCAGCTCCAATGGACCCTTTGTATCTCTCAATGTGAATTCATCTCATGACTTCAGGTTACAAATCATAGAGTTCACTACTTATACTTAACCATAGTTCAGACCTGGATAGAGGGATAGGGAAGTGCACATTTTATCACTCATGCTCTATACTTCCACATGCTTCCACACTTCATGCAGTTCAATGGGAGAGAGAAATCACAAGTGAAGATACTCAACAGTGGACACCACAAGCCTTATATTTGGCCAGCCAGACCAAATGAGCCAATGAGTGCAATAGTGACATGTCTGTCATGGTGGAGACCAACTGCCCCCTAATTGGACTAGAGGCCTGCTCCATGGGAGGGGATACATCCCTGATACTGAAAACCTACAACAGGGGTAGTCATAAGCTCTAGGGGTGTAACATCTGCTGTTGTCTGGCTCAATGTATATACTATGCTCACCAAACTGCCCAGTAAGCACTTCTCTTAATGGTCATACCTATATATTAATGCTACTCTCACTTTAGGTAGAGACTTCTCTTTTCAGATGGCAGTGACCTTGGGATGACTCAGAAGGCATCATGGCACTGGGAAGAAGTGACAGAGGAGTGCTCAGCACTGCAATATTTCTTTCACACCTTTCAAGGCTCAGGCTCCATTATGGAAGAGGTGGAATGAATGTGAGAGCCAAAGGAAGGGTAGGACTCTTTACAATGTGCTCAGACACAAACTGGCCTGGATATCCTCACAGTGCCTGACATTACCTACACAAGACCATCATAATGGGAGGTAAAAGATCATGACATCACAGTAAAAGAGATACTGATTGAGAGGAGGAGGGGATATGATGGAGAATGGAGTTTCAAAGGGGAAAATGGGGGGAGGGAGGGGATTACTATGGGATATTGTTTACAAACATTGAAGTTGTTAATAAAAAGAAAATTAATTAAAAAAAGTACTCATGTATTTGAGATGTACAACACCTTAAGAAGTACACAATTAATTCTTTAATTTTTTCTCTCCTTATATTCTCTCCTGTCTTATTTACCCTCTCTCCTTTCTGCCCTCCCTTCCTTTAACTATAGTTAAAATTATGGAAACAAATTATAGTCACATACCTTAGCAAGTAAATGTTGTTTGAAATCCTGTCCTTCCTATTACATTATATTTCCTCTTAGCAAGTTCCCAGAGGTTCTGGATATTCATTGAGTGTTTCTTTTTATGTTAGTCAACATGAAATTGACAGTTTTATCTTTTTGTTCCTAGAATATAAAATGCAACATGAACTTTTTAAGCAGTAGCAGCTGAGTCACCAGATAGCCCTAGGCAGTTGGATCCAACTGCCACATAAGTACACTTTGATACCTATGGTGAGATCTGTAGAAGTTTACAGTATATTATTCACATATCAGACACTGAGAAAGTAGTTTCTGAATACCACTAAATAGTTTACCAACTGATAGTATTGTCTAGTTTACAGCTGTTCATATGTGCAGTAGGCTCAAAGATAACAGAATACTTGCCTATAGACATTTATCTAAAGCTCTTTGAGATAAGGAGACTGTACACAGTATTCTATTTTATCATTGTTATACTTTCATACTATAGCATCGTCACAAAAGAAAATAGATCCAAATGATGATGAATAACTCTTTAGAGGAGTGGTGGAGGTGAAATATAATGGGTACCTTTGAAAGCCTTTTGTAGCAGTTACCTTCCCATTGCTGGAACAAAACCCTTGACTGAAAGCCACTTCTGAAAAGAAATGGTTTATTTTTGGCTTGTAGTTTCTAGGGGAAGTTACCTCATGATATATAAAAGCACAAGCTTGGCATCACAACTTGCAAAGCAGTTAGAAAGAAGCAGCAAAAGCAAGCTAGTTGGCACTGGCAGGCTGAGCTAATAAACTCTGGAGTCTGACACTGGTGACATACCACCTCCAAGACTCAACCTTCCAAACTGCCACCAGCTGGAGATTGAGCATGAAATTTAGTTACAGACACTTGATGCTATGGGAGTCATTATTTATTTAAACTACACTATTGATAGTTCATTGTGTTCTTATTAAATGACTGATAAACATATTTCTTGGTTCATAACTTCTTTTGTCTGATTCAGTGAAATCCAGTTTTCATACTCTGAGGCCCAGGTGACTATCATAATATTTTAATAGAGGTTTAATACCCATTTAGCTTACAATTATATAATATTTGAAAATCCCACAGTCACTTATGAAACAACACAATGATTAAAATAATAAACATTTTAATTTCTCAAATATTCATTCCCTTTTATCCCTGTAAAGAAACTGAATTTTTCTTTCTGTACATATGCTTTTCAGAATGCAACATAAATGGAATCATATAGTATGTAGTTTTTTTAGTTCAGCTAATTTAAATTAGCATAAAACTTTGGAGATTTACACACATTATTACATGTTTCAGTAATTTATTCTTTCTCTGTAGTCCAGGCTTGCCTTAAACTGTTAATCTTCATTTCTTGGACTCCTGCATGCTGATATTGCAGGCAAGTGCTACCATGCCCAACAGAAATTTGTTCTTTTTATTGCTGAGAAATATTGCATTTTTCAATGTCTGAATTTCCTTATGTATTCATTAGCACATACACATTAGAAATGTTATAGGTCTTAGGCAAGTATAAATAAAGTTACTATAAACATTTTCATATAAGTGTATGTGAAAATGTTTTGATTTTATTTGAACAAACACTGAAGAATAGGATTGCTGGTTTATGTATGTGTATGTGTGTGTGTGTATGTGTGTGTGTAATTAGCTGTCGCAATGAGTTTAAAAGTTGATGTAACATTTTAGCATTACTGAAGTAAGATAACAGCACTCAAATTGCTCCATAATCTCACTGGTTTTCTTTTAAGCTGCTCTAATGCTATCTTAGTGCTAAGTGGCATGTCATTATAACTTTAATCTACTTTACCATCTAATGAGATGAAATTTTTTTCCTGATCTTGTTTGCATCCTTGTCTTCTTTGGTGAAACGTCTTCAAATCTTTTTATTGCCTGTTAGCAATAATTTCATTTGTTTACTTTTGGTGGTCAGAGAGATTAGCTGGGGAACAGAAATATTTACCCCACACTGGCAGTGATGGGTGGGGATGGACCTTTCCCCAAGAAAGTATTTTCAGATGAATCATCATCAAACAAAGATTTAAAACCCAGAGTCTCATAGCATAATAACCCAACTATCCATATTGTCAAGAAAGAAGGAAGGAAGAGAGAGAAAGAGAAAGATCCTCAACTTGCCAAGTCCAGGAAGGTCTCAAAGTCAAATCATTCAATACCAGCATCAAGGTGACAGAAACTCTGCACTTGCCTGGAGAAAGTAAAGTAACCATCATCGAAATAAGCCAGTGAGGGCATATGAGGATTTTGGAAGCAAATGAAAACTCCAAATTTCAGAACTAAATTCAAATTTCACATCTGAAGTATTTCAATTGCTGAAATTTCAAATAAAATGATATAATAAAGTAAAATCAATAGAGAGCTCAACACAAAAATGTAAGGGACAGTGGAAAAATTCAACAACTGAACTGGAGATAAACCACAGAAAATCCTATCTGAACAAAAGAAATATTTTTTTTTTAAGCCTGAGAAAAAAATGAGAAAAGCTTCAACAGCATGCAGAAAATATCTTTTTAAACTAAAAACTGAAAATTGGTATCAGTGGAATACCAGAGAGGGATGAGAAAGAAGGCAACATCACTTGAAATAAGAATGTCTGAAAACATAGTAAACTTGACAAGAGACATAATTTACAAATTCAAGAAACTGAGTGAAGTTCAAACTGGCTAACCCCAGAAGAAATCAATAGTAAAATCAATCATGTAAAAACCTCTGGAAATACAAGATAGTCAGGGGAAAGCAGCAGGAGAGAACTCACCCATAGAAGAAGAAAACAAACACAAAAAACAGAAAACCCATGACTGGATTTTACATCAGAAAATGCAGAAGAAAGTCAACATGATGAGCCATGTTTTTCCAGCCTTAAAAGAAAACATTTTCAAAAGGGGGAAGGGGATGGAGATGGGTCAATTGTTTGGGAGCTTGCCTGAAAAGCCCACTGACAAGGGTTCAATTCCTCACTACTTATGTAAAGTCAGTTGCACAAAGTAGTGCATTCATCTGAAGCTCATTTCCACTGGCTATAGGCCCTGGTGCACCCATTCTCTCTTATCTATTTTTATTCTCTCTGTCTCTGTGTGAAAATAAATAATTTTAAAAACAAGAAGGCACTGGAGGGATGGCTAAGTGGTTAAGGCATTATCCTGCAAAGCCAAAGGACCCAGGTTCAATTTCCAGGACCCACATAAGCCAGATGCACAAAATGAAGCATAAGTCTGGAGTTTGCAGTGGCTAGAGGCCCTAGCATGCTCATGCTCACTCTCTCTCCCTCTCTCGCTCTCTCTCTCTAATAAATAAATAAAAATAAATAAAATTAAAAAATAAAAACAGAAAGGAAAGAAAGGTGATACTGAGATTCTATATGCAGTGAAAGTTTCCTGCAGATATGAAATAGAACATCAGATGCTCAAATTATTTTTAAAAATAAAGGCAAAGAAAACTAAGCAAAATTTGTTGTCACTGGGCGTGGTGGCACATGCCTTTAATCCCAGCACTTGGGAGTTAGAGGTAGGAGGATCACCATGAGTTTGAGGCCACCCTAAGACTACAGAGTGATTTCCAGGTCAGCCTGAGCTTCAGTGAGACCCTACCTCGAAAAAGAAAGAAGCAAACAAACAAAAAAAAAAAACATTCTTTGTTGTCAACAGAGACACACTATAAGAATTGCAGTGAAACTTCTCCTTAAAGAAATTCACTGCTCTGCACAGTTGGAAGACACACGAGTAGAAACCATAAGATATATACAAATATAACACATGTTCTTTACAGTTTGAGTTTCCAAACTGCAGTTGATGGTTGATATAAAAGACCACAGTGTTTTCTGATGTAATTCTGGATGATGTAAGGAACCATTTTAGGATCACTTTAGTAGGAATGGTGGAAAGATAACGGTTGTTAGAGGTGAGATCTCAGCACTCAACATTCACTGGCAATGTTGGTAAGGGTAGTAGGCAACAGATTAAGTATGTTTAAGCCACAACACCATGAAAATTAAGCACTGGAAGAGTTGTACAAAGAGCCTCAAAAACACTCAGGAAAGATCAAAATAGAATTTTTAGATTGTCAAAAAATCTATAGAAAGGCCAGGAAGAAAGAACAGAAAGGTAAAACAAAATGGAAAAAGAACCAAAACCAAATTAGAATACTGAGGCTCAAGATAATAATTTGGGTCTCAATTGCTTCCACTAAGCTCTGGCTTACTTTCACTTTTATCCATACTCACATGGAGCATTGTGTCTTTTGATCTGTGGAAGAATTTCTTTCAATACTCACCTGAGAATCATTTCCTTTGATCTGTTAAGTCAGTCACAGTGTGTTAGTTACCTGTGTGTCTGTACCTTTCTGTCTATTGGATTTATACTCTAAAAATTACATGTAATACACTGGGTGGACTTTGGGGAAAAGTAAGTGCACAATGTATATGTGCTTTCATTTTTTAAAAAAAGAAAGCTTTAGATACTGTGCAGAAGAAATAAGCAATGGAAATAGTTAGAAATTGAAGAAACACAGTCTTTTTTTTAATAATTAGTTTTGTATTCAGCAAATACAGTCAGTTTGGTACCATTATTAGGCTCATCCATGACGTACCCTGTCCCCATTGGCCCCTCCTTGCTGAGATATGTGGGTCGTGTATTGTGGACTTAGCACACACTTATTGGTACGATAAATGTCTCTGTATATCATGACCCAACATGTGGCTCTGACATTCTTTCCGCCCCCTCTTCCACAAAATTTCCCTGAGCCATGTTGGGTTCATTTTTGCTCTGCTTCAGTGATGAGGTGTTGGGGGCCTCTGCAGCTCTGGCTCTCTGATTTGGTAGGAGTTAATTTTTCTCTGTATTGGTCTCCTACCCCCTTGTGCTGACATCCAGTTCATCAGGAAAACAGAAACCTTGCTTGTTTTGCCAATTGTCCTTAGTTTCAGCTGGGGCCCTTCTGAGCTATGATGGGGTGGTTCTCTCCTTAAGATCTACATCTATCTGAAAAAGAGAAGCAGATTTTCCAATGGACAGTAAGTTAGCACCAGACAAATGAGATAACCTTTACATTTTTTATAGAGCATTTAATAGGTGTAGGCCCTCTTGTAGCTCATGATTGATGGTAGCTTGATATTGGAAAGTGGGCTAATGTTTGGATATGGTTCTGACTTGTTTCCCAGCTCCAGCTATGGGTCTCATACCACTGAGGGGGTCAGTTAGCCAAATCAGGAGCAGTTGGTTCCCCACCATGGCTGTGTGCCACTATTGCACTTGTGTGGCCATCACAACAGGTTATTTGCTGCTAAGTAGGTTAGACCATGAGTTCTTGGACAGATATTGGTCATTTTCCCCCAGTCGCCCATGTAGCACCTTCTGGCACTAGACAAGCTGACTGTCTGGAGACTGACTCTCTTCCAGCTTCCAGCCATGCCATTCCATTTTACATGTCAACTGCATACGGTGTCTTCAGCAGTAGGGTCTTACCACTAACCTTTGGTGGATCATCAAATACTCCTATAGGAATCTGTCATCCTTTTAGGAAACCTTGTAGATCTCTCTGATCAAACACTCATTGTGGATGATAGCCCCATGATGCTACTGGAAGTTACAGGTCAGTGCCCACTAAGAAAATGAGGAAAAAGATAACTAATATACAAGAGTTAGAGAGAGAAGAGAGAGAGAGGGAGAGGAAGGGAGAGAAGATGTAGAAGATTAAGGTTAGCCTTGATCCTACCCTTTCTAGTATCTTGTGGTTCAGGTGTTCCCTGTAAGGGCCTGGTGAAGGTTCAGCCATTTGGCCTGCCTTTTAGGAAGTAGAATTTTATAGTACCATTGCCGTTTGAGTCTAGATTTATGTTTCCCACCCCTTCAATGCCCTCCCCTCCCTCCTCTCACTCATCTACAGCACCTAACCTGAATCTACCCAAGATGCCTTACATATCCAGCAGGCATCTCGTGCACTAGACACTAGGATGGATGGGGAAGAAACACAATCCTTAGGTGGCATCCCCATAACAACTACTGTTAAAAATTTGGTATCAAATACTTTTGAAAACATTTTAAAAATATTTTTATTTATTTGAGAGATAAAGAGGACAGAGGCAGAGAGAAAGAATGTGAGTATGGCATGATAGAGCCTTTTGCCACTGTAGACAACTCCAGCTGCATTTTCCACTTTGTGCATCTGGCTTTACATTAATATAGGGAAAATGAACCTGGGTTGTCAGGCTTTGCAAGCAAGTACCTTGAAGTGCTATGCCATTTCTCTAGCCCACCAATTTTTTTTAATGTGTGGAAAAAATGGTATGTGCTCAAAGATAGTAAGAAAATATGTTTAACACAAGAATGTTCATAATAAAGAGATATCCTGGTTTCAGGGTAAGATGGTTGCATAGGAATCATGCCAATATAGCCACGGGCGGGACTTAAGCAAAGCCACAGCAAAATGCACTCTTCTTTCAAAAAGTGAAGGTGTATAGGTTTTTATTGGCCACAGGGGAGAATCAGGAGAGACTAAGATCCATCAAAAAGGAGGAAACCAGAAGGAATCCTGCCAAGGCGCTTGCTGACCTGGACCCAATCCAAGTAGATCTGCAAAGATACATGCCCTCACCTAGCACCAGCTGCAGGAGCAGAAACCAAACAAGGGGATTTTCCAACCTCATCAGACTCCTTGCAAAGTCAAGAAACTTGAAAGGGAGATAGTAGAAATTAGCTGAGGAGCTGCTGAAGCAGACACCGGTGGGACCAGCTGAGCAGTTCTAGTACAACTCCAGGCTTCCTGCACTCTCTAATCCCCCAACCAACAGCACCATGACTGATCCTCCAGAGAACGCAGTCAGCCCCCAGAGGCAGGGCATCCAGCACAACTGATCAAAACAACAGAGTCAGATCAACAGGAAGGCATTGAGATGAGCATTCAGTATTGGTGAAATTTGAAGCCACCCAAAAAGGTAATAAGGCTGAGTGACAAAAATGCAGGTACATAGGTGTGCATTGGAAGTGCTAATCTCTCTTTCCACGTCAGGGCAGGTTATAGGTTACATATTCTTGGTTGGCTTTATCATTCTCAATTCAGCTGTATTTGTTGGTTGGTTATTGTTGCCTTTGATGCTTTCAGATTCTTTGGGCCTCTGTCTTCTTCTTCTGTTTTTTTGGGGGAAGAGTCTGATTCAGACTGAGGCTGATGTGTAACCCATTTTAGAACAATATCTCAACCTTCCAGCTAACAGGATTAAGGGTGTAAAGCAGCATACACTCTTAGGCTTTATAAGGTTATCTGTTTGTTTCAATATCTACACTTGCATACTTTGTGTTGGTTTTTATTGAATGTGTATAATCTCAGCTGAAATTTAGAATTTGCCAGTAAAATGCTCCACCCTACCCACTAAAATGCTTGAACATCAGGCAAACTTGACACCAGGGGTTGCTTCTGTAGTAGGCTTGGAGTAAAAGAGCTATATTTGACATCTTGAACTCCTACTCTGAAGGTGCATAAAGCTGGATTTCAAAGTTGAAAAGCACCTCAGATAATTAGAAAACCCAAGCATCAAATCAACACAGGATGCAAAAAGTCATTACATTATAATATAAGAAACACAAAGAAAAAAGACAATACCATCCAGCCCAAAATTATAAATCCATCATAAATGGCCTGCAATGAGACTGTTTTAGATGAAATACCTGACAAAGATTTCAAAAAAAGATTTTATCTATGCGCAAATAAATCAAAGAAGAAATCAAAGGAATCAAAGAAAAAAGGATTAAAAAGCAAATAAACTCCTGAAGGAATTCCAAGAAAACAAAAGACAGCAGCTTAATGAAATAAGGAGGTCATTACAAGACACGAGTAAGGAAATAGAAATATTAAAGTAAAACCAGGCAGAAATACTACTACTGAAAAACACAGTCAAATAAAGACAAAAACTCTGTGGAAAGTCTCACCCATAGAATGGATGAAGGGAAGAACAGAATATTTAAACCAGAAGTTAAGGTTGCAGATCTAATACAGTCCAACAAATAGAAAAAACAAGCTAATAGCAAGGTATGAATGGGAATGTCAAGATATCCAGGACACTATGAGGAGATCAAACATAAGAGTCTTGTATAGTAGAAGGTATAGTAGAAGGAGAAAAAATTCAATCCAGAGGCATGGAAGGTGTTTTCATCAAAATCATAGTAGAAAATTTCCCCCAAATTTGGAAGGAAATGCAAATGCAGATACAGGAAGCTTTTAGAACACAAAACAGAGAAAACAGGGAAAGAACCTGTCCTCACCATGTTATAATTAAACTACTAAATATACAAACCAAAGAAAATATATTGGAAGCAGTTAGCGAGAAAAAGCAAGTCACATATAAAGGCAAGCCCATCAGACTAACAGCAGATTACTCAAACTAACAGCAGATTACTCATCACAAACTTTAAGAGCCAGAAGGGCTTGGAATGATGTATTTCAAGTTCCAAAAGATAACAACTGTCAACTAAGATTACATTATTCTGCAAAGCTATCTATCCAAATTGATGGAGAAATAAGGACATTCCACAACTAAAAAAGGTTAAAGAGATTTATGACAACTAAGCCAGCTCTACAAAAAATACTTGAAGGAATCCTTCACATAGAAGAGAAAGCAAAGCATATCTGGGGAAACAGGAAATAATAAACCAGGGAAAACAAGACAGTAAAGGGAACTCAGGAAGCATTACAAAACAAGAAGAATGGTGAGAATAAACACATACCTTTCAATAACTCTTAATATCAGTGGCCTCAATGCCCCAACCAAAAGACATAGGCTTGCAGACTGGATTAAAAGGTAGGATTCTGCTGTTTCTTGCCTCCAGAAAACTCATCTCTCAATAAAAGGTAGACACTATCTTAGGAAGAAAGGATGGAAAACAGTATTTCAAGCAAATGTACCTAGTAAACAAGCAGGAGTTGCTATCCTAATACCTGAAAGGATAGAATTCTAACCAACATTAGTGAGGAAAGATAAAGAAAGTCACTTTATAATGATCAAAGAAACACTGCAACAAGAGGGCATTACAATCTTAAATGTATATGCACCTAACATAGGGTCTCCCAGTTTCATCACACAAACACTATTAGACTTCAGGTCACAGATAACACCAAGTACAATTGTAGTGGGTGACTTCAATACCCCATTTTCATCAATTTACAGGTCATCCCAGCAAAAAACAAATGGAGACATCTGGATTAAATGATGCCATGGAACAAATGAACCTAACAGATACATGCAAAACATTCCATCAAAATGCTGCAGAATATACATTTTTCTCATAAGCATGTGGAACATTCCCTAAAATAGACAATATATTAGGACACAAAGCAAATCTTAACAAATACAAAAAATTGAAATTATCCTTTGTAGTCTATCTGATGACAATGGGATTATACTACAAATAAGAAACAAAAAAAAAATACAGAGCATACAGAAATTCATGGACACTAAACAGTACACAATTGAATGATAGAAAGGTCATTGAAGAAATCAAAAAGCGTAGATTTAGGTTAGGTGCTTCAGATGTGTGAAATTATGTGAGAATCTTTTTTTTCTGTGATTTGGTAAGTTTACTGAGAATGATCTACTCTAGGTTCAGCCATTTTTCCTCAAATTTCATTATGTCATTTTTTTCTCACTGCTGTATAGAATTCCATTGTGTAGATATATCACTTCTTAATTATCCATTCTTCTAGTGATGGACATCTGGATTGATTCTAGCTCTTAGCTATTATGAATTGAGCCACTACAAACATGGTTGAGCAAATATTTCTGGCCTGTGGTTTTAAGGTTTTAGTGTAGATGCCCAGTAAGGGAATAACTGGGTCTGTTGGTATCACTATAGTCAGCTTTTTCAGGAGTCGCCATGTTGCTTTCCAAAGTGTTTGTACCATTTCACATTCCTACCAACAGTGGATGAGTGTTCCTACTTCTCCACATCCTTGCCAGCATTTATTTTCATTTGATTTTTTGATTTTTGCTATCCTTATTGGGGTAAGGTGGAATCTTATAGTTGTTTTAATTTGCATTTCCCTGATGATTAGGGATGATGAACATTTTCTTAAGTGTGTGTTTGCCATTTTTATTTCTTCCTCTGGGGAACTACATGTTCAGCTCTTTGCCCCATTTTGTGAGGGGGGTGTTTGACTTTTTACTGTTTAGATTTTTGAGGTCTTTTTAGATTCTGGAGATTAGGCCTCTGTCAGTTGGGTAACCAGCAAATATTTCCTCCCATTCTGTGGGTAATATATTGGCCTTGCTTATTGTATGCTTGTCTATAAGAAACTCTTCAGCTTCATGTGATCCCATTGGTTGAGTGACTGTTTAAGGTCATGAGCTGCTGGGGTTTTGTTCAGGAAGTCTTTTTCCATTCCTATATCATGGAAAGTACTTCCTATATTTTGTTCCAGTAGTAGTCGAGTTACTTGTCTTATATTAAGGTCTTTGATCCATTTGTACTTGAGTGTAGCACATTGCAAAATATGTGGATCAGGTGTCAAATTCTTGCATATGGTTTTCCAGTTTGTCCAGCACCATTTGTTGAAGATGTTGTCTTTTTTCCAGACTATATTGTTAGGGCCTTTGTCAAATATCAAGTAGCTATAGTTGCTTGACCCGAAGTAGGGGTCCTCAAGTGTATTCCATTGGGCTACACTCCTGTTTTTATGCCAGTACAATGCTGTTTTTATTACTATGGCTTTGTAATATAGCTTCAGATCAGGTATTGTGATTCCTCCAGAGGTATTTCTTTTGCTGAGGACATGCCTGGATATGTCAGGCCTTCTGCCTTTCCATATGAAATTTGAGATCATTTTTTCTATGTCTGTGAAGAACACTGTTGGGATTTTACTTGCATTAAATCTGTATATTGGCCAAGCATGGTGGCTCATGTCTTTAATGCGAGCACTTGGGAGGCAGAGGTAGGAGAATCACTGTGAGTTCAAGGCCACTCTAAGACTCCATTGTGGATTCTAGGTCAGCCTGGACTACAGGGAAACCCTACCTCAAAAAAAATAAATAATAAAAAATAAATTTAAAAAATCTGTATATTGCCTTTGGTAGCACTGCCATCTTCACAATGTTAATTCTGCCTATCCAGGAGCATGGGAGATCTTTCCATTTTCTCAAGTCCTCCTCAATTTCTTTTTTGAGTGTTTTTATGTTTTTGTTGTATAGATCTTTCGCTTCCTTGGTTAATGTTATTCCAAGGTATTTTATTTATTTATTTTTCTTTGCTATTGAGAATGGGACCATGTCCCTTATTTCTTTCTCTGCATTTTTGTCATTTGCATATAGAAAGGATACTTATTTTTATGCATTGATTTTGTATCCTGCAAATTTGCTATATCAGTTAATCACCTTCACGTTTGGGGATAGAGTCTCTTGGGTCTCTTACATATA
Organism: Jaculus jaculus; assembly: GCF_020740685.1. Classification (NCBI taxonomy): domain Eukaryota; kingdom Metazoa; phylum Chordata; class Mammalia; order Rodentia; family Dipodidae; genus Jaculus; species Jaculus jaculus. The sequence goes on from NC_059104.1 coordinate 110,709,608, forward strand.
CAGTCATGTCATCCGCGAATACAGCTAACTTATCTTCTTCCTTTCCAAATTGTACCCTTTTATTTCCTTCTCCTGTCTTATTGCTTGAGCTAGGACTTCTGGTACTATATTGAAGAGCAGATGTGAGAGTGGATAACCCTGTCTTGTTCCTGATCTTAATGGGAATTCCTCCAGTCTCTCTCCATTAAGTATTATTTGGACCTTAGGAGCTTTGTATATTGCCTTTATAATGTTAAGATATGAACCAATCATGCCAATTCTCTCCAATGTTTTGATCATGAAGTGATGTTGTATCTTGTCAAAGGCCTTTTCTGCATCTATTGAAATGATCATGTGGTTTTTGTGTTTAACCTTGTTTATGTGGTATATTACATTGACAGATTTCCTTATGTTGAATCGCCCCTGTGTTCCTGGGGTGAATCCCACTTGGTCAAGGTGGATAAAACTTTTGTTGTGCTGTTGGATTTGGTTTGTGAGGATTTTGTTCAGGATATTTGCATCTAAGTTCATCAGGGAAATATGCTGGTAGTTTTTTTTTTTTTTTTTTCTTGTGGCATCTCTGCCTGGTTTTGGATTTAGGGTAATACTAGTTTCATAAAAGGAGTTGGGTAGCTTTCCCTGTTCTCCAATTGTGTGGCACAATTTGAGGAAGATTGGTTTGAGTTCTTCCATGAAAGTTTGATAGAATTCAGCTGAGAAACCATCTGGTCCTGGTTTCTTCTTTTTGGGGAAGTTTTTTATTACTTTTTCAATCTCAATGAGTGTGATAGGTTCATTTAGGAGATTAATCTGCTCTGTGTTTAGCTTTGATAGATGGTATAAGTCTAGGAATTTATCTATCTCCTCCACATTATCCTGTTTTGTGGAGTAGAGGCTTTTGAAATAAGCCCTGATGATTCTCTCAATTTTACTTATGTCTCTTATGATCTGTCCTTTTTTATTTTGAATTTTGTTAATTTGAAACATCTTTTTTTTTTTTTCTTGATCAAATTGGCCAGGGGTTTGTCAATCTTGTTTATTTTATTCAAAGAACCAGCTCTTGTTTTGTCAATTGTCTTAGTTGTTTTCTTAGTTTCCAATTCATTAATTTCTGCTCTGATTTTAATTATTTCTTTCCTTTTGGTGCTCTTTGTGTTGGATTTTTCTTGCTTTTCCTGTGCCTTTAGGTGGATGTTTAAGTTATTGATTTGGGATCTCTCTGTCTTTTTTATGAAGGCATTGAGTGCTATGAATTTTCCCCTGAGGACCACCTTCATTGTGTCCCATAGGCTTTTGTATGATGTATTTTCATTGTCATTCAATGAGAATAGACAGTAAGATGGGTGACAAAGTAAGGGAGGGAAATGGAGGGTAAGAGAAACACAAATCTAGACCCAAATGGCAATGGTACAATAAAATTCTATATCCTAAAAGGCAGACCAAGTTGCTGAACCTTCACCAGGCCCTTAGAGGGAACACCTGAGCCACAATACACTGGAGAGGGTATGATGAAGACTGACCTTAATCTTCTATAGTCTCTCTCTCTCTCTCTCTCTCTCTCTCTCTCTCTCTCTCTCTCTCTTCTCTCTAACTCTTTTATATTAGTTATATTTTTCTTCCTTTTCTTAGTGGGCATGGACATGTAACTCCCAGTACCATCACAGGGCTATCATCCACAATGAGCGTTTGATCAGAGAGACCTACAAGGTTTCCTAAAAGACAGATTTCTATCCGAGTACTTGATGACTCACCAAAGGTTAGTGGTAAGACCCTACTGCTGAAGACACCATATGCAGTTGACATATGAAATGGAATGGCATGGCTGGAATCTGGAAGAGAGTCATTCCCCAAACATTCAGCTTGCTAGTGCCAGAAGGTGCTATATGGGCAACTGGGGGAAAATGAACAATATCTGTACAAGCAACTCATGGTCTAACCTACTTAGCAGCAAATAACCTATTGTGATGCTCACACAAGTGCAATAGTAGCATACAGCCATGGTGGGAAACCAACTGCTCTTCATTTGGCTAACTGATCCCCTCAGTGGTATGGGACCCATAGCTGGAGCTGGGAGACAAGTCAGAATCATATCCAAACATAAGCCCACTCTCCATTATCAAACTACCACCAATCATGAGCTACAAGAGGGCCCACACCTATTAAATTCTCTACAAAAAAGTAAGGGTTATCTCATTTGTCTGCTACTAACTTACTCTCCATTGGAGAATCTGCTTCTCTTTTTCAGATAGATGTAGATCCTAAGGAGAGAGCCACCCCCATCATACCTCAAAAGGACCCTGGCTGAAACTAAGAACAATTTGCCAAACAAGCAAGGGTGCTGTTTTCTTGGTGAACTGGGTACCAGCACAAGGGTGAAGGAGACCAACACAGAGAAAAATCAACTCCTACCAATTCAGAGATCCAGAGACCCAGAGGGTCTCAATACCTCATCACTGAAGCAGAGCAAAAATGAACCCAACATGGTTCAGGGGAATTTTGTGGAAGAAGGGGTGGAAAGAATGTCAGAGCCACATGTTGAGTCATGGTATGCAGAGACATTTTTCCTATCCATAACTGTGGACTAACTCCAGAATGCATGACCCATATACCTCAAGAAGGAGGGGCCAAGGGAAGAGGGTAGGTTATGGATGAGCCTAATAATGGTACTAAATTGACTGTATTCACTGAGTACAAAACTAGTTAATAAAAAATAATTAAATAAATAAATAAAAAGAAAGCATAAAGGAAATCAATAAATGCATAGAATCAAATGATGATGAGAATACAACACACCAAAACCTTTGGGACACAATGAAGGCAGTAGTAAAAGGTAAATTTATAGCTGAAAGTGCGCATATTAAGAAATTAGAGAGTTCACATGTAAACAATTTAATGGTTTACCTTAAGGCCTTCAAAAAAGAAGAAATCAAACCAAAAACCAATATACAGGAAGAAATAATAAAGATTAGGGTGGAAATTAATGAAATAGAATCCTAAAAAAAAATCCAAAGAATTAATGAAACAAAGAGTTGGTTCTTTGAAATGATAAATAAGATTGATAAACCCTTAGAAATCTGACCAGAACAGAGAAGAGACAAAAATTAATAAAATTACAGATGAAAAAGGCAACATTACAACCTAAAGAAATTCAAAATATCATGAAGACATACTTTAAGAATATATGTACCTCTAAGTTTGAAAATGTGAAGGAACTAGATGATTTTCTTGATTCATATGACCTACGAAAATTAAATCAAGAAGAGATAAACCATAAATAGAACTATAACAAGTACGGAGATCCAAGCAGTTATAATAAGTCTACCAACTTACAAATGTCCAGGCCTAAAAGGAATCACTGGTGAATTTTACAAGACTTTCATGGAAGGACTAACACCACTGCTGATCTAACTTTTCCATAAACTGGTAAAGGAAGGAATTAGACCAAATTCCTTCTATGAAGTCAGCATCCCCCTGATACCAATCTCCCTCATGAACATGAATAAAAAATTCTCAACAAAATATTGGTAAACAGGTACTGGAGAAATGGCTTAGTGGTTACAGAATTTGCCTGTGAAGCTTAAGGACCCAGGTTTGATTCCCCAGGAGCCACATAAGACAGATGCCCAAGGGGGCACATGTGTCTGGAGTTCATATGCAGTGGCTAGAGGCCCTGGCATGCCCATTCTCTCCTTCTCCCTACTTGCCTCTTTCTCTCTCTCATAAATAAATAAATAAAATATATTTTTTAAAAATATTGGTAAACAAAATACAAGAATATATCAGAAAGATTATTCACCCCAACCAAGTAGGCTTTATCCCAGAGATGCAAAGATGGTTCAACATTCGCGAATCAATGTATGTAAGAAGGACAAAAATCACATCATCTTCTCAATAGATACAGAAAAGGCATTCAACAAAATCCAACATCCCTTCATGGTAAACATCCTATAGAAACAGGGAATAGAAGGAACATATCACACCATAATCAAAGCTACTCATGACAAACCTATAGCCAACATAATACTAAATGGGGAAAAGTTTGAAGCTTTTCCAGTAAATTCAGGAACAGAACAAGGGTGTCCACTGTACCAAGTTTTATTTAATATATTACTGGCAGCCCCAGCTATAGCAATAATGCAAGAGACACTCATAACAGGGATACAAATTGGAAAGGAAGAGATCAAGTTATCATTATTTGCAGATGATATGATTCTATGCATAAAGGACCCTAAAATCTTTATGAGCAAACTGTTAGAGCTGATAAACACTTTTAGCAATGTAGCAGAGAAAAAATAAATACAGAGAAATCAGTAGCTTTCCTATATACTAAAATCAAACATGTGGAGGATAAATCAGGGAATTTCTTCCATTCACAATTGCCTCAAAAAATAACTAACATACCTTGGAATAAACCTAACCAAGGAAGTGAAGGGTCTCTACAATGATAACTCAAGTGAGAAATTGCAGAAGACACTAGGAAATGGAACGACATCCCATGTTCTTTGAATGTAATAATCAATATTGTGAAAATGTCAAACTTACCAAAAGCAATCTACACATTTGATGCAACCCTCTTTAAAATTCCAATGGCATTATTCACAGAAAGAGACAAAACAGTTATAAAATTCATTTGTAAGCACAAACAACCTCAAATAGCTACACACACACACACACACACACACACACACACACACACACACACAAACTGAGCAAAAAAACAAGGCTGGTGGTATAACCATACCCAATTTTAAGCTATATTACTAAGCCATAGTAACCAAAGCAGCACTGTACTGGCAAAAAGACAGAAACATAGATCAATGGAACAGAAGAGAGGACCCAGATGTTAATCCCGGCAGCTACAGCTATCTTATTTTGACAAAAGTGCCAAAAATATTCATTGGAGAAAACACATTCTCTTCAACAAGTGGTGCTGGGAAGATTGGATATCTATATGTAGAAGTTTGGTAATAGATCCTTGTCTTTCTCCATACATAGGAATCAAGTCCAAGTGGATCAGTGACCTTAATATCAGACCTGAAACTCTGAAACTAATTGAGGAAAAGGTTGGGTAAACCCTTAAACATATTAACATAGGCAATGACTTTCTGAATATAACCCCAGTTGCTCAGAAAATAAAACCAATAATCAACCAATGGGGTCTCATGAAATTACAAAGCTTTTGTACAGCAAAGGACACTGTAAATAGAGCAAAGAGGTGACCTACAGAATGGGAGAAAATCTTTGCTCAGCTACACATCTGACAGATGTTTAATATCCAGAATATACAAAGAACTCAAAAATCAAAGCAATAATAAATCAAACAACCCAATGAATAAATGGGCTATGGAACTAAATAAAGAGTTCTCAAAGGAAGAAATATATATGGCCTATAAACATCTAAAAAAATTTCTAAATCCTTAGTCAGCAGGGAAATGCAAATTAAAACGACTTAGAGATTCCATCTCACTCCTTTCAGAATGGCTATCATCAAGAAAACAAATGACAGGGGCTAGAGGGATGGCTTATCAGTTAAGGCATTTGCCTGCAAAGCCAAAGGACCCAGGTTCGATTCCCCAGGACCCACGTTAGCCAGATGCATAAGGGAGTGCACGTGTCTAGAGTTTGTTTGCAGTGGCTGGAGGCCCTGACACGCCCATTCTCTCTCCCTCTCTTGTCTTTCTCTCCCTCTTCTCTATCAAATTAATAAATAACTAAAATAAAATATTTTTAAAACAAGAAAACAAATGACAGCAAATGTTGGCAAGGATGTGGGGAAAGGGGAATGCCTCTGCACTGTTGGTGGGAATGTAATCTGGTACAGCCATCATGGAAATCAATGTGGAGGTTCTTGAGGCAGCTAAAAGTAGATTTACCATATGATCCAGCTGTAGCACTCCTAGGCATATATCCTAATGACACTTCTCATTACCTTATAAATACTTGCACAACCATGTTTATTGCTGCTCTATTCACAATAGGTAGGAAATGGAACCAGCCTAGATGTCCCTCCACAGATGAATGAACAATAAAGATGTGGTACACTTACACAATGGAGTTCTAGTCAGTGGTAGGGTACTTAATAGGTTAGTATTGTATATATGTAAGTAGAAGGATAGATTAATAACGGTGAAAAGGCCCAAAGTGAGGTCAGGGGAGGAGATTGAATAAAGGAAAGGTGGAGGGAGGACTAATCAAAATCTGAGAGGATATAAATAAATCAAATGGGATCCTTCAGTTTTGGACAATGGAACACTGAGGAGCAGTAGATCGTTGCTAGAAAATTTTCAGTGCCAGGGATGGGATACCTCCAGTGAGTTGTTGGCCAGGGAGGTCCCTGATGCCCCAAAAACATTATAGGCCATTGCTGAGGCCCTTGGCTTTCCACCAGGAATCGATGGCAAGACCCTATTGCTGAAGACTCCACATACTTGGGCTGCAAGGCCACTGAGAAATCCTGCTGGAACTGAGCTGATAACCTCCTCCATGTAGATCAGCTGACAGAAACCTGGAAGAAGCCATTCTACATGCAGTTCAGTGGGGGAAAAATATACCACCAGTGAAGATACTCAACAGTGGATACTGCAAGCCTATTAATTGGTCAGCCAGGCCAAACGAGCCAACTGGGGCAATAGTGGCACGTCTGTCATGGTGGAAACCAACTGCCCTCCAATTGGACTGGAGGCCTGCTTCAAGGGAGGGAATATATCTCTGATACTGAAAACTTAAAACAGGGGTAGTCATGAGCCCTAGGATTGTAACATCTGCTGATGTCTGGATAAGTATATATTCTATGCTTATCAAACTGCCCAGTAAGCACCTCTCTTAATATTCATACCCTTATATTAATGCTATTATCACTGATAGAGAAACTTCTCTTTACAGATGGCAGTGAGCTTGGGACAACTCAGAAGGTATCATGGTGCAGGAAAGAAGTAACTAGAGTACCGAGTAACATCTTGATCACAACTTCCAAGGCTCAGGGTCTAATGGACTCCTTACAACGTGCTCCCTCCAGAAAAAAATTGGCCTCGATATCCATGACCTCATAGTGCCTGACACTACCTACACAAGACCATCATAAGAGGAGGGAAGGATCATGACATCTGAATAGAGGAGAGACTTATTGAGAGGGGGAGTGGATGTGATGGAGAATGGAATTTCAAAGGTGAAAATGGGGTGAGGGAGGGATATTTTTTATAATCATGGAAAATGTTTAACAAAATGAGGAAAAAAGGGCTGGAGAGATGGCTTAGCGGTTAAGCGCTTGCCTGTGAAGCCTAAGGACCCCAGTTCGAGGCTCGGTTCCCCAGGTCCCACGTTAGCCAGATGCACAAGGGGGTGCACGCGTCTGGAGTTCGTTTGCAGAGGCTGGAAGCCCTGGCGCGCCCATTCTCTCTCTCTCCCTCTATCTATCTTTCTCTCTATGTCTGTCGCTCTCAAATAAATAAATAAATAAATGAACAAAAAAAAATTTTTAAAAATGAGGAAAAAAAGAAAAATGAAATTATATAATTTGCAGGGAAATGGATCGATCTTGAAAGGATTATACTAAGTGTGCTAGCTCAGGTCCAGAAAGTCAAATGTCACACTTCTCTCTGACATGTGGATCCTAGTTACAAAAATCTGCAGCAGAGGTCAGTAGATTATAAGAGAGGGTGGAGAGGGAAGGACTTAAGGAGATAGTATTATATACATGTAAGTAGAAGAACAAATTACAGGGAGTGGAAAGGCCTAAGTGAGGCTAGGGGAAGAGATTGACTAAGGGAAAGTTATGTTAAAGGTCAATCAACATTCAAGATATTCTGAATAAGACATATGAAAGCCTACTCTTTTAGATAATGGCACATCCAGAAGCCACAGTTTCATACTAGAAAAATTTTAGTGCCAGGGGTGGGATACTTTCCAGTGAGTTCTTGGCAAGGGAGGTCCTTGTTGACTCTGAAACATTATAGGCTATTGGCAAGGCCCTTGGTTTCCCATGAGCAACAGATTGTATGACTCTATTGCTGAAGACTTTGCATGTGAAGACTCGCATGAGATGAAAACTTTCTCCTGTAGACCAGTCAACTGAAAGCTCAAAAAAGCTGCAGGGCTGGAGAGATGGCTTAGCGGTTAAGCGCTTGCCTGTGAAGCCTAAGGACCCCGGTTCGAGGCTCGGTTCCCCAGGTCCCACGTTAGCCAGATGCACAAGGGGGCGCACGCGTCTGGAGTTCGTTTGCAGAGGCTGGAAGCCCTGGCGCGCCCATTCTCTCTCTCTCCCTCTATCTGTCTTTCTCTCTCTGTCTGTCGCTCTCAAATAAATAAATAAACAATTTTTTTAAAAAAGCTGCATTTCATGCAGCCCTATGGGAGATAGAAATCATCAGTGTTGAAAACAGCGGACACTGGAATCTTCAAGTTTGACCAGCCAAGCCAAATGACATAATGGGTGCAATAGTGACATGTCTGCTCTGGGGAAACTAACTGCTCTATAGTTGGACTGGAGGCCTGCTCTATTGCCTGGTACTAAATAATCAAAAGCCTATGACAGGGGAGGTCATGAGCCTTAGGGATATAAAGCCTGAGTTTCTCTAGCTAAATTCATATATTATGCTCACCAAACTTCCCTGAAAGCACTACACTTGATTTTCTTATTCATATATCAATGCTATTCTCACTTTGAGTTAGAAAAGCTTCTCTTTTCAGATGGCAGTTACCACTGGGATGACCCAAAAAAGGCAACATAGTGCTGAGAAGAAGTGACATAAGAGTGTCCAGCACTGAAACATCTCTATTCCACTCTCTAAGGCTCAGGGTCCATTGTGGAAGAGGTGGTAGAAAGAATGTAAGAGCCAAGGGAAGGTACCACTCCTTACAATGCAACTGTCCAGACCGAAATTGGCCTTGATATCCATGACCTTGCTGTGCCTAGCAATATCTTCACAAAACCCTCATAATAGAAGACAAAATGATGACATAAAAATAAAGGAGAGACTAATGGATAGATGGAGGGATATAATGGAGAGTGTAGTTGTTAAGGGGAGGTAATTATCATGGGTTATTTTCTGTAAATACATAAGTTGTATGTAAAAAAAGAGATCCTTGGCAATTAATAAACATTGCTTGGTTAAAAGTATATAATCAACCCATATAACATTATGCTTTTAAGAATGATGTTTAAAATAGATATTGTCAGGACTTAGGAAATGGCTTAGTGGTTAAACCATTTACCTGTGAATCCTAAGGATCCTGGTTTGATTTCCCAAGACCCATGTAAGCCAGATACACTAGGGGGAACATGCCTCTGGAGTTTGTTTGCAGTGGCTGGAAGCCCTGGTGCATACATACTCTCTTTCTCTTTGCCTCTTCTTCTCTCTCTCTCAAATAAAATAAAGAAAAATCTTGTTTTTAATTTTTTTGTTTATTTTTATTTACTTATTTGAGAGTGACAGGCAGAGAGAAAAAGAGGGAGAGAGAGAGATAAAGAAGAGAGAGAGAGACAATGGGCCTGCCAGGGCCTCCGGCCACTGCAAACGAACTCCAGATGCATGAGCCTCCTTGTGCATCTGGCTAACATGGGTCCTGGGGAATTGAGCCTCGAACCGGGGTCCTTAGGCTTCAAAGGCAAGTGCTTAACCACTAAGCCATCTCTCAGCCCAAGAAAAATCTTTTTTTAAAAAAGAAAATAGTATTGTCAGACATAAAAGATGATTCTGTTATATCACTAATTTTTACAAGCTATGAATAACACATACAGTTTAAAACCTCTTTTAAAATACATTTATGTACACTTATTCACTTATAAATTCCTGTGTCAAAATATAGGCAATATCCTAAGGATTAATTGAAAAAATTTTGTTTGAGTTTTATTTTTCTTTAAAACATATTTTATTTACTTACTAATTTGAGAGAGAATGTATGAATGGGCCCACCAGGGCATCTAAGCATTGCAAAAGTCTCCAGATGCATGCTCCACCTTGTGCGTCTGAACTTACATGGGTACTGGGGAATCAAACCTTGGTTCTTTGGCTTTGTAGGCTAGCAACTTAACTGCAAAGCCATCTATTCAGTCATTTTAATTTATTTTTAATTAACACAGAAAGCAACTGGTTTATTGTGGCATCTTTACACACCCTTGGTCTTCATTTACCATCCTCTTCCTCTCCTATCTCTCTCTTCCAATTTCATCAACCCCCTCCTACTCCTAGTATTCAACTTCCCACACTCATATCACATCTATCCCATTGCCCTCTCCAACACCGTCCTTAAAACGTCTTCTTCCCTCTCATGATTGTGTTTCTAGTGTTACTGCCTATGCCTGCAGTCACTTTCATAAGTACATATTAAGATTCACATAGGAGAAAGAACATGCGGCCATGTGGTTTTTAAGTCTGGGATAGCTCACTTGATATAATACTTTCCAGATCTACCCATTTTACTGCAAAGTTTATAATTTCAATCTTATGACCAGATAGAATTCTATTATGCATATGTACCATATCTTCATTACCCATTCATCTGTTGATGGGCATCTAGGTTGATTACATTTCATAGCTATTGTGACTAGAGCAGCAATGGACATGGATGAACACATATCTCTGTGATAGGATATAGCATAATTTGAGTTTATGCTTACGAATAGTAAAGTTGAGTCACAGTTAGGTTTTTGAAAAACCTCCACACTGATTTCCACAGTAGCTACACCAGTTTATTATATTCCCACCAACAGTGAACAAGTATTCTCCTTATCAACATTCTCAATGTCATTTGCTTTTTTGATGATAGCCATTCTCATTGAGGTAAGATGGTACACACACAGAAAAGTACTCAAAGTACTTTCTTATGAGAGAGAAATAATTGGCACTCCAGTGCCTCTAGCTACTGTAGTGAAACTCCAGACATGTGAGCTACCTTGTGCACATGCATGACCTTATGCATCTGACTTAGGTGGGCTCTCAGGAATTGAACCTGGGTCCTTAGGCTTCATAGGCAAGGACCTTAATAGCTAAGCCATCTCTCTAGACCTCAAAGTTCTTTTAATTTACATTCCCTTGATGGCTAAAGATGTTACACACTTCTTAGAATATTTGCTGACCATCTTTGCTTCTTCTTTTGGAAACTGTGTGGTCATTGACCCACTTATTTATTATAGGGATATGTGTGTGTGTGTGTGTGTGTGTGTAAAAGAAAGAGAGAGAGAGAGAGAGAGAGAGAGAGAGAGAGAGAGAGAGAGAGAGAGAGAGAGAGAGAGAATTTTCAGTCTTTCATATATTCTATGCATTAACCCTATGTTTGAAGTATAGCCGGCAAAGATTTTTTTCCCACTATTTTTAGGCTGCCTGTTCATACTGTTGATAGTTTCCTTTGCTATAAAGAAGCATTTTAGGGCTGGAGAGATGGCTCAGCAGTTAAGGTACTTTCCTGAAAAGCCAAATAATCCAACATTTATCTTTGGTATCCATGTAAATCCAGTTGCACAAAGTGACACATTCATCTAGAGTTGAAATTCCTGGTGTGTCCCATTCTCTCTGTCTCTCTTCTCTCCTCTCTCTCTCACACACACACTTTGTTTTCAAATAAATAAATAAGTTTTGAAAGAAGCTTTTTAATTTCACATGGTCCCTTTTGTCAATTCTTGGGGTTATTTCTCCTGTTGTTTAAGTCCTGTCCCAAAAGTTCTGGATTATACCTGTATGTTAAAGTGATTCCTTATGTTTTTCTCTAGCAGATGAATATTTAACTTAAAGTCTATAATAATTTGTGCAGGGTAAAAAAAAATAGGCTTTAAATTTCTTTCTTCTGCAGGTTGATATACAGTTTTGCCAGCATTATTTGTTGAATAGAATTTTTTTTTTTTGAGGTAGGGTCTCACTCTGGCTCAGGCTGACCTGGAATTCACTATGTATTCTCAGGGTGACCTTGAACTCTTGGAAATCCTCCTACCTCTGCCTCCTGAGTGCTGGGATTAAAGGCATGTGCCACCACACCTGGCTTTGAATAGATTTTTAATGTATGATTTTTGACATTTTCTTGTTTGTGTTTTTTTTAGAACCTTGAGGTGCATCATTAGGATATTTATTTGAGACTGCTTTTATTATTTAATGTGAGACTTAGGGCTATAAAGAACCCTTTTGTGAATGCCTTGACTGTTTCACAAAGGTTCTGGTAGGTAGTGCTATCATTTTCAAGTGATTTTAGCATATCTTTAGTTTCCTTCATTATTTCTTCCATGACACACTATTCATTCAAAAGTACGCTAGAAAGATACAGAAAGAGAGGAGGGAGAGCACAAGTGACTGAGAATGGGCACACCAGGGTCCAGTGGCACTGCAAAGGAACTCCAGACACATGTTTCACTTTGAATATCTGATGTTACTAGGGTACTGGGGAATCCACTTGTACCCATGCCTTCAGGCTTTTTCAGCAAGTGCCTGTTACTGATGAGCCATCTCTGCAGCCAAATAACTACATCCCTTGTGCACTGGGAATCAGTCTACACAGGGATTTGTCTGCCTGGGGCTCTGAGGTCCTGTGAGGACTCTGCTAACCTACATGTACCTGTTATTTTGTCTGTTGAGATATTACCACAAGTTCTGCCACATGTGTCCTATGATCTCCATCCCGACTTAGTTGTACTGAACATGGTGGCTGTGGTGGAGGAAGAGATGTGGGGTGACGCTCCAAGTTTTGAACTTCCTTACACACTTCTGCTCTCTTTCCACCACCAGCTGCACTGCTTGGGGCCCGCTACTCCCGAGAGCGTGGTTACACTGCGCTACGCCCACCCCGTGGATCCCATGCACCTCCGGGCAATGTTGGGGGCCAGTGAAGTGGGTGTTTCAGTTCTCCTAGGTTCACACACCCACACTCCTGTTCTGGTTCTGTGTTTGCAGCTTGCTGTGCACAAGTTTCCTATGGGCAAGCTGAAGCCGACCTCTGGTTTGGGATTCCATCAGCATGAACTCCTTCTCTCCCTGGCTCCTGAGATCTGGGCTCAGAGTCCTTCAAAGGCTGTTTAATAACCAGTAAAATGAAATATATATATACACACACACACACATATATATATATATATTTATTATATTTTATATTATATTTATTATATATTAATTATATATTTGTATATAATTAAAATAGCATTTTTCTTTTAATTAAAAATAAATAATGTTGACAAAACTCTGGCCAATTTGATCATGCCAAAAAAAAAAAAACAGGTGCTTCAAATTAACAAAATTAGAAATAAAAAAGGAGAGATCACAACAGACATAAATGAAATTGGGAGAATCATCAGTTCTTACTTCAAAAACCTCTACTCCACAAAATTGTAAAATATAGAGAATATGGATAAATTCACAGACACATACCATCTACCAAAGCTAAACTCAGAGCAGATTAATCTCCTTTACAAACCTATCACATCCCTCAAAATTGGAAATGTAATAAAACCTTCCCCAAAAAGAAGAACACAGGACCAGAGGACTTCTCAGCTGAATTCTATCAAACCTTCAGGGAAGAACTGAAACCACTCTTTCTCAAACTGTGCCACACAATTGGAGAATAGGGAAAGCTCCCCAACTCCTTCTATGAAGCTACTATCACCCTAATACCAAAACCAGGCAGAGATGCCACAAGAAAAGAAAACTACAGGCCTATTTCCCTGATGAACTTAGATACAAAGATCCTGAACAAAATCCTCGCAAACCGAATCCAACACATCAAATCCATTATTCACCTTGATCCAGTGGGCTTCATGCCAGGAGCACAGGGATGGTTCAACACATGGAAATCTGTCAGTGTAATACACCATATAAACAAGGCTAAACACAAAAACCACATGATCATTTCCATAGATGCGGAAAAGGCCTTTGACAAAATACAACATCACTTCATGATCAAAACATTGGAGAGAGTCAGCATGGTTAGTTTGTATCTTGACACAATAAAGACTATATACAAAGCTCCTAAAGCCCACATAATGGAGAGAGACTAAAGAAATTCCCATTGAGGTCAGGAATAAGACAAGGGTGTCCACTCTCACATCTGCTCTTCAACATAGTACTGGAAGTCATAGCTCAAGCAAAAGGAAAGGAAAAAGAAATAAAGGGGATACAATTTGGAAAGGAAGAAGTTAGGTTAGTGCTATTCGCAGGTGACATGATTCTATATGTAAGACACATGAGAAAGCCTCCATTCCAACACTTTTAAAGATACATACTTCAGCAAAGTAGCAGGATACAAAAGCAATGCTCAAAAATCAATAGCCTTTATATATGCAAATGACAAAGATACAGAGAAAGAAATGAGTGGCACTGTCCCATTTCCAGTAGAAAGGAAAAAATGCCTTGGAATAACATTAACCAAGGAAGTGAAAGATCTATACAATGAAAAGATAAAAACACTCAAAAAAGAAAATGAGGAGGACTTAAGAAAATAGAAAGACCTTCCATGCTCCTGGATAGGTAGAATTAACAATGTGCAAATGGCAATACTTCCAAAGGCAATGTACAGATTTAATGCAACTTCCATCAAAATCCAACTTCCTGAACAAAACTCCAGTATTACAGAATCTTAAACAATCACTCAACCAATGGGATCTTATGAAGCTGAAAAGTTTCCTCACAGACAAACATACAATAAGCATAGCCAACAGATTACCCACAGAATGGGAGGAAATATTTGCTGAATATCCAACTGACAGAGGCCTAATTTCTAAAATCTACAAAGAACTCAAAAACCTAAACAGGAAAATGTTAAAAAGCCCACTCACAAAATGGGGCAAGGGACTGGACATGCATTTCACAGAGGAAGAAATACAAATGGCAAACACACACCTAAGGAAATGTTGGCCATCCCTAATCATCAGGGAAATGCAAATTAAAACTACTATGAGATTCCACCTTTTCCCAGTAAGGACAGCAAACATCAAAAAGTCAAATGCAAACCAATGCTGGCAAGGATGTGGAGAAATAGGAACCCTCATCTTCTCTTGGTGGGAATGTAAGATGGTACAATCACTTTGGAAAGCTATATGGAGACTCCTAAAAAATGCTGACCATAGAGTTACTAACAGACCAATTTATTCCCTTACTGGGCATGTACTCTAAAAGCTCCATGCCTCAGCTCAGAGAGATTTGCTCAACCATCTTTATAGCTGCTCAATTCATAATAGTTAGAGCTAGAATCAACCCAGATGTCCATCATTAGACTAATGGTTAACTAAGTTGTCATATATCTACATGATGGAATGTTACACAGCAGTAAGGAAAAATGACACAATGAAATTTGAAGAACAATGGTCGAACCTGGAACATATTATTCTCAGTGTACTCACCCAGTCACAGAAAGACAATCGCCCCATAGTCTCACTCATCTACAGCTCCTAACCTGGAACTACTCAAGTTGCCGACATAACCAGAAAACTTCTCGAGGACTGGACAATGGAAAGGGTAGGGAGGGAGGGGAGAATAAGGGAGGAGGTGGGGGACCAAAACTAGACCCAAAAGGAAAGGGTACCATAAAACTCTACATCCTAAAAGACAGATCAAATGGTTGGACCTTCACCAGAGCCTTAGAGGGAGCACTGGGTTCACAAGGCTCTGGAGAGGGTACAATAAAAACTACCAATTATCTCCTCCTGTTTCTGATTCTCTCTCTCTCCCCCCCCCATTCTCTTTCAACTCTCTATCTCTTTTTATATCACTTATCCTACTTTTGTGTGCTGACCTGTAACTCCTGGTACCAGCAGGTAGATATCATTCACTATGAGCTTTTGATCAGAGACCTGCCTACAAGGTCTCCAAAAGAAGAAAGATTTATGTCAGAGCTCTTGATGACCCACCATAGGTTAGTGGTAAGACCCTACTGCTGAAGACACCATGCACTGTTAGCATGTATCATGGAGCAACATGGCTGGAATCTGTAAGAGAGTCAGTCACCAGACAGTTAGGTGTCTAGTCACATCTTAGTATAATCCTAAAACTGAAAACTTTTTAACTTGGCCCAGGAAAATAATGGATAGAAACATGAAATAACAATTGAGAAAATAATAAATATATGAAAATATGCAATGTGTTTGTATTTAAAATAAAATTCATAATTGTATAGTTTATTCTAGTTTTTAAAAAAACTTTTTGTTTATTTTTATTTATTTGAGAGCAACAGAGAGAGAAAGCGGCACACAGAGAGAGAGAGAGAGAGAATGGGCACGCCTGGGCCTCCAGCTACTGCAAATGAACTCCAGACGTGGGTGCGCCCCCTTGTGAATCTGGCTAACATGGGTCCTAGGGAATCGAGCCTCGAACTGGAGTCCTTAGATTTCACAGGCAAGCGCTTAGCTGCTAAGCCATCTCTCCAGCCCTTATTCTAGTTATTTTTTTATTTTTTTATTTTCGTAGTCAGTGAATACAGTCAAGTTGGTTCCAATGTTAGCCACCTCCCTGTCCTTCTCCCTCCACAGAGACGCTCCTTGTTCTTAAGCAGTTTGCTCCATATGAAGGAAACGAATTCTTTTGTATAAGCCAGACAGTAATTTCATGTTACAGTGATAAAGTTTTAAGGAACACCAAAGTGAGAGTTGTAAATTCTCGCTGTGAGTGTTGGTGAATTCAGAAAGAAGTGAAGAGAGACACCCTTCAAATATGAACAGTATGTCTAGAAGAAGACACTTTCTTGGTAACAAGGAGAAGGGTGATGATGGTAAGGACAGTGATGGTGTCGGACATTAAATGCAGACTTTGATGGTTTAGGAATCCATTTTGTTATTTAACCTCTACACTAGTTTCATGGTGTAGGGACTTTAGATTTCCATTTTAACACGAGGACACATAAATTGAGAAAAACCAGGCAAATTGTCCAAGGTCTTTCAGTATATTTATATTTGATCAGAGATTCACATTAAAGTTAGCTGATTCCATGGTTGAGAGCTTAATCATTGTAAAATTTGTTCTGGTGCAAATGTACAGAACAACTGGGAACGTAACTACATACACAACTAGATCAGTTAGACCCAGAAATTAAATATAAGCAGAGTAGAACACCACAGAGCAGAACTTTGAAAATCCTAATGCAGTAATTCCCCTTGCTACACCCTATCTCCTTGAACCCAAATGAGAAGTACAGAAGCTGCAAGGTGTTATTTACAACAGGAATTTAGCAATATAAGTTCACTGACATTTTAAAGTGATTATATCTAATGTATTTACAAAACCTGTTGTCACTACCACAGTAAAACTCCCACTGAAATGAATGTTGGTATGATGACCAATGTCTTCAAACGTTAACACACACACTGCCTGTTTGTTCTGTGTTTTCTCCAAACTCAGTATTGAAAGATGCTGAATGCTTCAACAAGATTGAAAATTTCCTAATAACTGGACTCCCTAAGTGCTTATGAAACTCAAGGGTGTTACCCCTCATAGTATGATATATTTAAACAATCAGGTATTGTTAATTCAATGTATGTTATTTATTTTACATCCAGAAATTCTCAGATCTTCTGCTCTCTGTAGTTAATCACACAGATACCAGTTTTATGGAGAAATGCCAGATCAGAAATCGGTTGAAATAAATTACTTCTTAGAAAAATTCCTCACTAAATTTCCTTTGCTGTCAGTATAGCTCTCGAAGTGATAGATACAGTTCTTGAGAGAGAAGCATGGAGATCTGCTATGTCCTGAGTACTTGCCAATAGGAGCACAGAGAGGCTTGCTCCATTTCAATTTTTACATATTCTCACTCCACTGTTGTTTCTCTCAGGTGTCAACAGTCTTGTCCCTGGGAGGTTTATTCAAGCAGACTTGCATCTGATATTCAGAGGGAAAAAATAAGCCAGGAACTTTCTGAAGCTCTAGGCTGTGTAGGAAATGGCTCACCTTTCCATCAGTCCTGTTATATGAATTATAACTTTCCTGCTGGGAGGGGTGATGACTCACTAACATCAGATGCAGCTATTCCCAATTGCAGGCTTGCTATAAATAAGCTGGTAGCTGTGCTACATTGGAAAGCTTGTTTTAGATATGTGCCAAAAGAGAGTAAACAGAAACAAGAAAGGCTTATAAAACAGACAATAAAAGGAAAGCACAACGGCCTTGTCTTTCTGTTTAAATGAATGGCTTTGCCTTGCTAGTGGGTGGATTTATGCCAGCCATGCTTCCTTACACCCATGTGAATCAACATGTGTTTATTCCACAATGAGGGCAGGGACCAGGTTTGCCAGCTGTATGCTTAAAGTTGGAACTCACAACTTGGAATACTCTTTAAGATTTCTGTGAACTTTGAAGAATACCCAGGCCTCCATTCTGCATCTCTCTGTGCTACCATCCTGAAATTGTAATAAGCAAAAAAGAAAAGTTGGGCAGGTATCAAAAACTCAATGGCCAAGAAGTTCATGTAAACAAGAAGAATTTTTCAGTCTCAAAAAAGGATATTTTCTGTTACTTTTCTTTAAATATACATCACCTAGGGATTTTTTTCTATAGAGAAACATGAATATATATAACACATAATATTTCTCCTATTCAACTACATTGTAAACAAAATTATTAAGCAAGTATTCATTACCAATGACAGCTGCTACAAGCTTCAGTAGTAAAAATATGTAGGGAATAGTAAGAAATACAGTGAACTAGTGAGTGCAAGGTATAAACATACAACACGTATTTTGTACCCTAATATTTTCTCTGCCATACTATATATACTATACTGTTTAACCCTCTACTATGTTACATTATAATATGGTAGTACTCCAACTTATTTTTTAATAAGAAAATTATTGATGATCTCACAACTTTCTTTAAAAATAAAGGCTGATTCTACTTACACAAGACTGGCATAATAGGAGGGAAAATGATGATATCAAAATAGAACAGAGACTTGGTAAAAAGAAAAAAAGGATTCAATGGAGAGGAATTCATGGGAGGGGGTTGAAAGGGTAGTGGGAGAACATTATGCTCCTAGTAAATTACATATATTTATGGAGGTTCCCAATAAAAAGTTAAAGAAAAACACCATGTTTATGAGAAAACAGCAGAAATAAGGAAAGTAAGTGTAAGTGGAGAAAGGGCTAGAAAGCCAAGAATATGAATGAAAAACCTTGTGAGCACCCAATAAATGGAACAACTGCCATTATTCTACTGCTATATAGTCTAACAGTCAGTCCTTGCCTTGACTTATTTTTTTGTTTTAATTTATTTATTAGGCAGAGAAAGAGAGAGAGAGAGTGGGGGGAGAAAGAGAGAATTTGTGTTCCAATGCCTCTACCACTGCAAATTAACTCCAGATGTATGTGCCACCTTATGCATCTGACTTATATAGGTTCTGGGAAATTAAACCTGGGGTCTTAGTTTTTGCTGTTAAGCTTCTTGATATTTTTATTCACAGATCTGAAAAACATAAGAAACATAAGAAATGGAGTTCATTTGATGTGGCTATAGGCCCTGGCGCGCCCATTCTCTCTATCTGCCTCTTTCTCTCTTTGTCTGTTGCTTTCAAATGAATAAAAATAAACAAAAATAAATTTTAAAAAATCACACTATTTTGAAACTTACCTTACTTCTTGGTTGATATTTTGGAATTGTTCCGAGACTGGGGCTATAGGAGCTGTCCGTATGTATCAGCATTAAAGGGACAGGATGTACAATAGGAGGGAGGATTGCTAGGTCATTCTTCTCCCTCTTACTAAGCCAAGCACTTAAATTTTCCTCCATCCCAACTTCCATAAGTCCTTCTTCATCAGCGCTCCTGTCTCATTACTTGTTGTACTTCACTCACAGTACCTTTCTAAAACAAGGTGTCATTTATCACCATGTTTTGAAATTTTTCAAAGTCCCTCCACTGACCTCATAATAAAGTCTAACTAAACCCCTTCAGTTCCTTGCTCCAACCTAGCTTCCCAGCCTTCCCCCTGCCCTCCCTCCTCATCTCACTAGTTGGTTTCATCCATAAAATCATTGTCTATTTCCCCCAAATTTCTAGTTTATCTTTTCTGAATTTCACAAATGTTAAAATACCCCAGAACATTCTTTCCATTTCCCTTTTGATCCTCATTATTTCTATTTATGTTCAAGTCTCAGTTTATAAATGTTTGCTTTAAAAGAAATATTTCTGAACCCTTCCTTAAGTCTCTGTTTACTTTCCTGAGCATTAATTTTGACACATTGCTACTCCTAACTCACCTTCCTCACTGAATAATAAGAAACACAAGAGGATACTATGTTTATCTTATTCCTCCAGTGTCAATCATACAGCCAGGAACATAGAAATAATTAATGCATGTTTTCTGAATAAACATGCAGTATAAATTTTCTTAGAGAACAGAACAATAGGGGAATGATCTGGGCCTTCACTTGTGTTCATATATTATATAGCTAATGCATAAATGGTGTTTTAAAAACAATTCCTTCTATTAACAGAGAGCTTTTTGCTGTTCTACTTGCTTCCTAAACCATGAATTTCTCACAGAGATTCCAAGAGCAAGTTAGGGCAGTAGCAATTATCAACATGAAATAGTTGAGGAAATTGAAGCTTGCAGAGAGGCCATGTGACTTAATTAGGAGTTTCTGAGACCAATTGCTTTTCTAGTTGTATGTCACTGAATTTTCCATGCTCATAATTTCTCTTTGTTTATATTAGGAATGAATATATTTGCATGCTTAGTAGCTGATCCACATTTGCATTTATCTCTAGCTCAGAGTCTGTATCCAACCAGAACAGAGCAATGCAGTCCACACATGCTCTAGGTTGGAAAGAGGCAAGGTTTTGATGATAAAGCTAGACAAAGAAACCTTGCAAAGAATTTGGGCTACATGCAGAAAATGGAGTTGACTCTCATGATTCTAAAAGGTCTCATCTCTATGTATACAGGAGTTACCTTTCCACCCTGAGTTTGTAGACAGAGAAGTTTCATACACACCTATGCTTCCCTGAGGCTCATTTATTCAAGTGTTCTTATGTTTGAACTGGGTGCATGTAGATAGCAAATTCTTTTTAAAATATTTTATTTCCTAATTTATTTGAGAGAGAGAGAGAGAGAGAGAGAGAGAGAGAGAGAGAGAGAGAGAGAGAGAGAGGAGAGGAAATGGGGGTGACCAAGCCTCTAGACAGTGCAAATGAACTCCAGATGTATGTGCCACCTTGTGCATCTGGCTTTATGTGAGTATTTAGGAATCTAACCCAGGTCCTTAGGCTTTGCAAGTAAACACTATAAAAGCTGAGCCATATCTCCAACCATAAATTATTTTTAGAGGGTGTTATATTCTAGTGGTGTGAAGGATAATACATTAGAAAATGAATAAATATAAGAGGACAGTACCTGTTTAGACAAGTGAAGGTGTGGTGCACAACACAGTGGGAATGTTCTTCAGATAAAGTGATAAAAAAGGACCCATGATGGGGCAATAGTTAGGCTGTGATCTGACAGATTAAAAAGGAGCTTCAGAGAAAAATATGAGAGGGCAAAAAACCACCATAGGTAGACAAATAGCAAGTGAGGAGTTTTGACATAAAAAGAACTATTATTACAGCTCCTCTTTCTACATTCCAATATTAATTAAAATACCTAGCTAGAGTAGGAAGGAGTCTTTATCCCTTCCAATCTGGAAACATCTTAGTCCTGAGGCATTGGAAAGGAATTGTGAAGCCAGTGATTCCTTCCTATGATTTGCTTCTTGTTTTATTTCCCATTGTTCCCAAAGGTTCTGTTGCTTAGAAAGCTACTTGGAACCCCTTCAGTCTTCCATATACTTATGTAGAACACAACTGTTTGAAATTATATGCAGTGCAGTGATAGAATATGCAAACATGTCTGGAAAAGTTGAACAATTCCTGAAAGTTTCATAAAAGGAATTCACTTTCAAAAATCTCAAGGGATCTTGCTTCTTAGAGAAATGAAAGGAAAAGAAAATAATTTTATATTGAAACAAATTCATTACTGGCATCAATGCTATGATCAAAATTGATCTATCCATGAAAGGCCAGAGTGATTCAACATATGCAAGTCAAGTAATGAGATATATACATAACATTTCAAAGGATAAATGCCACAGGATCACTTTCATAAATAACACAGGAAAATTTAATGTCATTTCATGATGAATACTCTCAGACCACTCAGTACAGAAGGAATTTAGCTCAATATAAGAATGGCCACATGTCTGGAGATATGGCTTAGCAGTTAAGATGCATGCCTGTGAAGTTTAAGGGCCCAGGTTTGATTCTGTAGGTCCCATGTAAACCAGATGCACATGGTGGCACATGCGTCTGGAGCTTGTTTGCATTGGCTGAAGGCCCTGACACACCCATTATCTCTCTCTCTCTCTCTCTGTCTTTTCCTCTCTCTTTCTCTCTCTTCCTCTGTCTCAAATAAATAAATAAATAAATAAATAAATCTTTAAAAAAAGAATGGTCACATTTAACAAATCCCCAATGATCTTCATACCCAATGCTAAGAAGATGGAAGGTTTTTTGTAAAGATCAAGAACAAGATAATATTGTCAGTTCATTCTTGCCATTTCTAGTGGATTGAAGGTCTTTACCAGAGGATTAGGGAAGAAAAATAAATAAAATACATAAAAATTCAGATACTAAGAAGCAAAACTATCTCTATTGCAAATAACATGTATAGAAGTCAATAAGGATTCTATCAAAAACTGTCAGAACTAGTCAATAGAATCAGTAAATTTTTAGGAATTCAAAACCAACATGCAAAAATCAATTGCCTTTACATATACTAATAAATAATGGTCCTAGAAGAATATTAAGAAAACAATCCCATTTATAGCGAGCATCAAGAAAGAATAAAGTGTTTAGAAATAAATTAAGCAGGCAGGTGAAAGACATGTAAACTGAAAGTCAAAAAAATATTGACTAAAGAATGAGAAAAGACACATATTAACTAAAAATCATCTTATATTTAGTATTATTAAGATGGTTGCACTACCAAAAGTAACTTGTGGGATATGTAAAAATATTTATAACCCCTATATCTGATAATGTGTTACTACAAAAATATATAAGGGTTCCCTTAATTCAATGGCAAACTATTACTACTACTAACAATAATAATAATAACAGTCTGATTTAAAAATTACAAAGCATCTAAATATACATTTTCAAAGAAAATTAGCTGACAATATAAGCAAAGGTTCTTAAACTCACTAATCCTCAGAGGAAAAAAAAACCAAAACTCTAATGAGAGTTCATTTCACATATGTAAGGTATCTATTATTTGAAATATAAGAGATAACCAGTATTGGTAAGAATGCAGAGAAAATAGAACCCGTGTATACATGGTATGAATATAGAATGATACAGGTCCTATGAGAACCAGTAAGGTAGTCCCTCAAAAATTGATAGAAAGAGGGAGAGAGAAAGAGATAGGGAGAAGAGAGAGGAAAAGCACATAAGTGAGCAATCTCATTTTAGTGTGTATCCAAATGGATTTAAGACAGGATCTCAAAGAGCTATCTGCACTCCCATGTTGCTACAGCATTTCAATAGTCAATATGTGAAATAATTTCAATGCCCACCAATTGATCAAAGAATAAACATGATACCCACAAATTGAAATATCATTTATCCTTAAAGTGAAGGGAATACTTTCATATGCAACAACAGAGATATAGATGGATAATAAGTGAAATAAACATATATAAGTGAAATATAGTCAAAAGGACAGATGCATGATCTCTATAATGTGATATATTAATATAGGGCCTTTTGGAGTAAAAGATACTGCCCCAGATTTGGTGTGCTTATGCAGGGGGCTAAGAGGCTAGACAATCAATGAGCCAGTGACTTTTGAGTTCATTGTCATACACTGAAGAATTAAGGAGCACTGACATGTGAACAAAGTGAAGGTAGATTTACTAAGAACAAGTTCAACTCTTAACTGGAGGGTCTCAAGAGAGAAAGAGACAGAGGTGAGAGAGAGAGAGAGAGAGAGAGAGAGAGAGAAAGGGGGACTATCATTGAGATGCTTAGTGTACTGGTAGGCCTTTATGGCCTTATGGCTGGAACTGGGTAGAATCTGTGGTAACTGTTATTCTTTATACACATCATTGGCTGAACCAGTACCTGTTGCCTGAATCAAACCAGGAGCTGATCATGTGTTGTTCATCTAAACCAGGGAGAGGGGAGGCATCATGACTATCTTGTATGTTCTCCCTCCCAACTTGTTGTACTTTTCCAAAAGCTAATGACTTAGTCATTTATTTTTTCTTTCTTTTTTTCCATTTTTAAATTTTTTTATTTTTTATTTTAAATTTAATTTATTAGTTTTATTTTCAGCAAATACAGGCAGTTTGGTACCATTGTTTAGTCTCATCTATGATCTACCCCCTCCCATTAGACCCTCCTTGTTGATGTAAATGGGTTGTGTATTGTGGAGTTAGCCCACAGTTATTGGTATGATAAATGTCTCTGCAAATCATGACCCAACATGTGACCTGACATTCGTTCTGCCCCCTCTTCCACAAAATTTCCCTGAGCCATGTTGGGTTCATTTGTCGTCTGCTTCAGTGCTGAGGTGTTGGGGGCCTCTGAGGCTCTGGCTCTCTGATTTGGTAGGAGTTGATTTTTCTCTGTGTTGGTCTCCTTCCCCTTTGTGCTGGTATCCGGTTCACAGGAAAACATCACCCTTGCCTGTTTTGCCAATTGTCCTTAGTTTCAGTTGGGCTCCTTTAGAGGTATGTTGGGGCAGCTCTGTCCTTAGGATCTGCATCTATCTGAAAAAGAGAAGCAGATTCTCCAACGGAGAGTAAGTTAGCACCCGGAAAATTGAGATAACACTTACTTTTGTGATAGAGCGTTTGATAGGTGTAGGCTCTCTTGTACCCCATGATTGATAGTAGCTTGATATTGGAGAGTGGGCTTGTGTTTGGATATGGTTCTGACTTGTTTCCCAGCTTCAGCTATGGGTCTAGTACCACTGAGGGGATCAGTTAGCCACGTCAAGAGCAGATGGTTCCTCACCATGGCTGTGTACCACTGTTGCACTTGTGTGGGCATCATATCAGGTTATTTGTTGCTAATTAGGTTAGACAATGAGTTGCTTGGACAAATATTGGTCATTTCCCCCAGTCGCCCATGTAGCACCTTCTGGCACTAGACACGCTGACTGTCTGGGGACTGACTCTCTCCTGGCTTCCAGCCATGCCGTTCCATGTTACCTGTCAGCTGCGTATGGAGTCTTCAGCAATAGGGTCTTACCACTGACCTTTGGTGGGTCATCAAGTACTCTGACAGAAGTCTGTCATTGTTTTGGGAAACCTTGTAGGTTTCTCTGATCAAAAGCTCATTGTGGATGGTAGCCCCAGGCTGGAAGTGGGGGTTACAGGTCAGTGCCCACTAAGAAATTGAAGAAAAACATAACTAATATACAAGAGTTAGAGAGGAGAGAGATAGAGGGGAGAGGTTTATAGTTTGCATCTGCAACCACCTGGCTGGAGGCAGTGTCACTGGGTAGGTTTTAAGGTGTGGTGGTGGGTTTCAGATTTCAATCTAAAGATATGAAAAGTGTGCCATCTAGAGTTCCTGAAGTGTGCTGCACTGTGTGGCTTTTGGCTTGTGTCTCTCTCTGTTTGGTCCTATGAGGGCAGGCCAGCTTCTTCTGCCATTTATGGAACTTCCCCTGGATCTGTAAGCTTCAAAATATATCCCTTCCTCCATAACTGTTCCTTGTCTGGAAGTTCATCTCAGTGAACCTGAAGCTGTCTGCAATGCATACTAATATCTTAAAGTTCACTTTGAAAGTGTCAGTTACATGTGCATGACAAAAAACCATTATCTGAATTACTTACTCAAGTGGGTTTCATCTTTGTACATGAGAAAATAGGTTGCAACTAAAAACTCCAATCTCAGTGTTGTACTGGATTATGAAATGGTATCACTTCTAACTCCTAATTCCTAAGGAGACCACTGATGAGTTTTATCACTTATCTACCTGGACCATTTGTAACACATTAGCCTTGCTTGGCCAGGAAGGTCATTTTCATGGTTATATAGCCAATCTTACAGAAAAGCCAGCCATCTGTCATTTCCCCACTGTGTTTAATCATATTCACTTCAGGAAACTATTTGTCCTGGGAGTACTGAGTTTGTTTTGGTGCTATAATTTATCATATGAGACAAAATATCCATTTATATACTGTCAAAACTCCATTCAGGATAGAAAACGAGATAAAAATCACACTGTTTCCAAATCTAAATCAATGCTTTCATCATTTAAACATGTCAAGTATACAAGTATGCCATACAAAGCAAAAAAAGAAAGAAAGCAAGAAAGAGAAAATTTTCAAAACATTTGATATAAAAAATAAAATGCATTTAAGTGACTGTAAAAAAGAAAAGAGCATGCATGTGATCCTTGCAATGATTTTGTAAAGCATTATTAACTCTATCATAGAGACAGATATAGGCCATAGGGGACCCAATATAGGGCCAAAACTATACTGCTGAGAAAAAAATCTGCATTCCCCTCCACTATCCCCAAAAGCCTATAATGCAATATCAAAGAAAACAAGCGATGTTAAAATGCATATTAAAATGAGGTAACAGGTATAGCAATGGTATGAATGCAGGTATTCACAGATCTCCTCTATGTCTTCCTGTTCCACAGAGAGGAACCCAGAGAGCAGTTTTCTGGATAATTTTATTAATAGGCTCATAGGAAAATTGTGTCATTGGGTCTGGTAGGTATCATTTTTGCCTTATCTACAAAAGAAAGTTGTCTACTAGATTCTCTGCCTATGGCAGGCCCATGGTCCTTACCAGACATTTTATGAATAATGCTCTCCAGAATCTAGCTCAATAGTTTAAAAGAATAAAAAAAATGTCACTGACTCAACTCTTTCTTTGGGTTGAGTGGAATGGATCTTCTGCTCCATAAAATTTTGGCCAAAGGCCTTTAACTATCTGAGGGCTTAGACAGAGACCCAAGTAGGCTGATTAGCATGACTGACAGCAAGTTCTTGGTTTTAGAGTGGAATTGTCAACTACAGTAGCACAGCCCTCTGTCAAGGTTAGCTTTTTCATAGCACAGGGGCTTAATGCTAAAAGATTTTCCTGATAGTGTTTGGAAAGGAAGATACCAATCTTCTAAAGCCTCACTTTAGAAAGCTATAATATAGGGCTGGAGAGATGGCTTAGCAGTTAAGCGCTTGCCTGTGAAGCCTAAGGACCCCGGTTCGAGGCTCGGTTCCCCAGGTCCCACGTTAGCCAGATGCACAAGGGGGCACACGCGTCTGGAGTTCGTTTGCAGAGGCTGGAAGCCCTGGCGCGCCCATTCTCTCTCTCTCCCTCTATCTGCCTTTCTGTCTGTGTCTGTCGCTCTCAAATAAAAATAAAATAAAATAAAATTAAGAAAAGAAAGCTATAATATACCACTTCCCTGTTTCTTGTGCTATTCCAGACTTAAGGAGAACAGTAAGCTCTAACTTTTAGTATGACCCTCAGCAAGACACATGGAGAGAAGAATTGTGAGGACATCTGTACAGTCAAACGCCCACCAAAGACATCTTTGGTCTTTTTAGAAAAACATCTAAGAATGATCCTAAAATCTTTCTATTAGGGGACAGTTGGCAAATACTACAGATATCATGGGTAAAAGAATTCTGGTAACATAGATTCAAATATTTTAGACCTAGATAAATATATGGGAGACTGTGTAGACAAGAAATGTTGAGCCCAATCTCACTAAGATAGCATATGCAAGTTCAATGACCTCAGGGAGATGATATTCAGCTTTCACTTGTACAACACATAAAGCAGACTGCTGTCTGTAATAAATGATATCTTCCCATGATCTATAGTAGAACTCTTCCTCTCTCCATGGATATAGTAGTACGACCTCCCCATGGTGTATAGTAGCACTACCTTCTCATAATCTGTAGTAGTACTACCCCATTGCAGTCTGTACTAGTACTAAAACCCCATGGTCTGTAAAGAGCACTACCTTGGGCTGGGCAGAGTGGCACATGCCTTTCATCTCAGAACTCAGGAGGCCAAAATCACTGTGTTTGAGGCCAGCCTGAGATTACATAGTCAATTTCAGGTCAGCCTGGGCTATAACAAGATCCCACATTAAAAAACAAAATAAAATCAAAACAGCCCCAAACACAGAGTACTCCTTTCCGATGGTGTGTAATAGTACTTCCTCCTAATACTGCATCAACAGTGTGTATAGTAGTACTACCTCTCTCAGCGGTCTATAGTAGTACTGCCTCTCCACAGTCTGCAACTAGTACTACCTTCTCATAGTCTGTAGCAGTACTAACTCCCCATGGTCTGTCAATAGTCCATAGCAGTATTCCTTCCCTGTGCCCTGTACTAGCACCCCCTCCCCATGATCTGTAGTAGCACTGCCTCCCTGTGGGCTATAGTCTGTGCTACTGGTGAAGGTTGAACTCAGGCCCTCACACTTGCATGGAAAGCACTTTATTGACGGGTTTTATTGAATGTATTATATTTGACTAATGAAACAAGCCAGAATTCCCTGCTGAGGACCAGGGGATGCCACCAAACTCCCAGACCACCAAGATGTCAACTAGTAGCCCCTCCCCATGGTTTCTACATAGTGGTACCTTCCCATGATCTGTAGTAGTACTACTTCCTGGTGGTCTGCAGCGGTACTACCTCCTGGGGGTGGATAGGTGTACTACCTCTCCAATTGACATTTTAATCAATAAAAAGCAGCATATCAGTGAGTCTAAATTTTACTATTAAACAGATGTAGAACATCAGGCAAACTCTGTTTTATGACGCTAAGACAGTCTTATAAATCCCAATGAATCAATCAGCACCAGAGCTTTAATGGTAACCAAATAACATATTTGTGACAGATGGTAAACCAGATGACTGAATATGCATTACATTGGGTCCTTGCCAAACAACTTTTTAAACACACAGCCTGTCAAACAATTGCAAATGACTCATGGATTTATCAAATGTGTTATATTTGCAGTAAAATAAAAGTGACAAATAACCATATATGCCAAATAGTGTGCCTTCTGTGGGGAAAAACTTAGGTTGATATGACATAAACTGTGTCCTCACAGCCATTTCCTGTGGTCTTTTGAAAGTCACAACCCAATGCTGCACTGAGCACAGCTTTGCATTCTGGTAAGATGAAACAGGGCTGGAGTACCAACTAGGTGTGAGGCAAGTGTGGTCTCTGCAACAGAGAGGGTTGCAAATGAAAGCAAAGACATACAAAAAAAGAAAAGAAAAGAAAAGAAAATTTTCCATGGTGGATACTCATGAGTCTGTTTAATTGCAAATCTATTTTAAAAGCCAGATGCTATGTACCTTAAGGTCCTTAAAACACACAGTCAATAATTTTCTAAAAAAAATACAGCACATTGGAAAATTTGGAATGGTGGAAGTGAATATAAAATCTTACCCTAAAATACACTTTGTTTCATTTTTAAATTCAGTCATTCTTTTGTTGGTTTATTCATTTCTTACATGTGTATTGTGTGGCGTGCATGTCTGTGTGTGAGTGCAAGTATGGGAGCATGCACATGAGGCTAGAGGTGGGGTGTTTTACTCACACACTCTTTACCTCTCTCTCTCTCTCTCTCTATATATATATATATACACACACACATATTTATATTATGTATATACATATACATATATATATATGCATGTATATTGATTTTTCAATATAGTGTCTCAATCTACCTTAGGCTGACCTGAGTTCTATGTAATCTCAGGCTGGCCTTGAATTCAGAGCAATCCTCCTACCTCTACCTCTAGAATGCTGGGATTAAAGGCATGTGCCAACATGCCAGGCTCCACCTTACTTTTTAAGATCAGGTTTCTCACTGAACCCAGAGTTCACTGATTTAACTAGACTAGCTAGCTATGAACCCCAGGGATCCTTCTATCTCCACCTCCCCAGTGCTGGGATTATAGGTACATGTCAATATTTTTATGTAGGTGGTGGAGATTGAGTTCAGATCTTCAGGCTTGTATGGAAAACACATTGCTGACTGGATTAATTGAATTTATTACATTTACCCACATGAAAGAGACCAAAGATACTTCCCTGCTGATGTCTAGGGATTGCCACCAGACTCCTAGATTACAAGAATGTCAACAACTCCATGGTTCCACCTCCAATCCCAGCCAAATAGTTCCTTTTTTTATCCAGATTCTATGGAAACTGAGAGCCATCTGGCTCAAGGCTGAAACAAATGGTACTAAGACTCTGTGTATAACCAGAAAGGTTTGTGGAGGCAGCCTTCTTTTAATATTTGAGGTTGTCCAATCATATTCTATCTCTCTTTCCCAGCAGAATCTAGATTAACTTGTATGCAAACCAGTTCAAAGCAAATCAGCCCAATAGTCAGCACTTCCCCTCAGCTCACAGCTTGATGCAACCCCCCAGGAGAGCAGATGGGCATAAAGTCTATAAAGATTTCATCAACTCTGTCTCTATAGGACTTCAAGTGCCAACACCATCATAAGTCCTTGTGAACTTGACAAGGGACAGGTACTTGAGTGCAATCATATACACACTGAAAACAATATCCCTGTCAAGGTTGTCTCTCTCACTGCTATGCATGTCTCTGTCACTGCTATGCTAGTCATGATGGCTTTATACCCACATTGCCTCTGAGCTTGCTATATATGGAGGTGTGTGAATGATCTAGGCTAAAACATGAGAAAAACAATTTTTTAAATATTTATTTTTATTTATTTATCTATTTGAGAGACAGAATGGGTATTCCAGGGCTTCCAGCCACTGCAAAGGAATTCCAGATATAGGTGCCACCATGTGCATCTCGCTTATGTGGGACCTGAAGATTAGAACCTGGATCCTTAAGCTTCACAGGCATGCGCCTTAACTGCTAAGCCATCTCTCCAGCCCAGAAAAATATGATTTTAAGTTATTAGGGAAAGCATCTTTTTTTCTACTCTTCCTGCTAGGATGCTCAGTAATACAAACTTTATCATATCTCCCCATTCCCTTCCAAGCACTGTTCATGGTCTGCCAGTAATGAAAGCCAGCCAGAGCTCTGGCTTCTGATGCCTGTACAAGGTGTTTCTCATGAATGAATTTCCAGTTCCTTGCTGGAGAAAAAAGCCAGAAAGAGGCGCATTTACAAAGAACAGAGGAGGATAGGAGGGCAAAGAGGAATTCCAAGTGCAGCAAATCACAGGTTCACTGTCCACATTTTTGCATCTTTTCTGCTAAATATTGCAAGCACCAAGCACTCATGTATCACACAACTTTTATAATAATAAATTTAAATAAGTAAATGATGTTACTTTTACCTGAGTTTCATAAATACTTTATTATTTCTAGACATGTAGTTTACCTGAAATTTGTTTATTATGGTGAAGCCTAAAAGAAATAGAGAATCTTTGACATCTTTTTGCATATTTCTTTTTAAACTTCTTCAGGATATATGAAATGACTAAATCAATTGATTTGAACATTTTTACAATTTTTATTCATAGCAATCAACTCTTGTTGAAAGAGTTGTGCCCATGAAATTGACTGAAGATGGTATCTAAAGTTCTTTTCCCCATGAAATTCATACCTTGGGTTTCTTTAGTTTTCATTTTATGTCAGTTATCTCCAGCAACAAGCACATAATGAGTTTTCTTTTCTTTTCTTCAATGTATTTGGTGACAACAGGGATTGGTCAGTTGCTAAGAAATTCATATCCAAAACATGCCCTTTATTTATTGAACTACTTTCATGTTGAGTACCTTTAAGCTTGCAAGAGATCATAGAGAAAAATGATGGAGGGTGACCAATTTCTACAGATACAGAGTAGCTACCAGATGATGACAGTTGTTAACAGAATATCATAACAAAGATGGGAGTTATCTTAAATAGTTATATACATTGCAGGAAAATTCCCAAGCCTTGCAAAAGCTTTGATAGGAAACTCAAGGATTCATGATTGAAGTTTTCACTTTTCTTACCCTATCATTCATGATTTCTTTTTCATCTTTAGTGGCATTACAAGAAGATTCTGGCTAAATGTTAACCATACAAGTTGTATTATCATTTTCCAAAGACTTGGCACTTGAAAGTATCTGATGAATCTACATTACCTTTTCCCTAGGACCATGAAAGGCATCTTACATGTTGGCTTGTGTGTCCTTGGTACAATAGAGGATTGAGAAATATAGTTATATCCATTTTTTTATTTCATGTTTTCTAAAAATTAATTTAGCAGAAAATATAACCTAATATTTAAATCCTTTTATTCTTGAGTCTAAAACACATCGATTCTATTTCATTAATTAATATTATTATAAAAATATAGGTGATCAAAACTTCCTATTTACAAGCTATCATTTTTTTCTTAATTGCCTTCTCTTGAACCAAAACAGTGAACACAACAGCCATTTTCTAATCTTAGTACTTTGATCAATGGTTCACATTTAAAGAAGCTACAAATTCTGATACTTTATAATTTATTTTTATTAGATCCCTTGTCTAAGTAATTTGTCAACATGACAATTAGAACAATTTTGCTTGCATTCCACACGTTCATATCTTTAGTATCTTCCTGTTGCTAGTCTCTTGCCTTATATGTCTAATTTTCCAACTTAATGTTGATTAGAGACAAATAAATATAAAAATCCATTTCCACTGTGAAAGGAAGCTGAAATATATAATTTCCCAAATTTCCCCTTGTATTTGTCAGTTTATCACTATGACCAAATACCCAAAAGGATCAAGTTAGAAGAGGATTTACTTTGTCTCACACTTTCAGGGGATTCTAGCCATAGTTATTTGGCCCCGTGTTCTTAGGCAGAATATCATAGCCATAGTAATATTTGGCATTATTGCCATTAATTTACATCATTGTGGGCAGGTAGCAGAAACAGAAATGTGAATTAGGATTAGGGACAAGTTACACCAAAGGATCCACTCTCAGTGAGCTCCTTCCTCCATCCTGGCCCAATCTCTGAAAGCAAACATAACTTTCTGAAATAATGCCAGTGATAAGGGTTCTAGGCATTAAAACACAAACCCATGGGGATATTCCTTATTGCACTTGGCCCCTGAAGTCTATGGCCATATAACAGTGACAACTGCATTTAGTCCTTCTCCAAGAGTCTTGGAATTCTTTTTATTTATTTATTTATTTTTCTATTTGAGAGAGATAGATAGATAGAGAATGGGTATGTCAGGGCTTTCAGTCCCTACAAATGAACTCTAGATATATGTGCCACCTTCTGCATCCAGCTTACATGGGTCCTGGAGACTCGAACCTGGGTTCTTTGGCTTTGTAGGCAAGTGATTTAACCACTAAGCCATCTCTCCAACCCTCACAATTCTTAATAATTCTAACATTGTTCAAAAGTTGAAGGCGATCGTCTCTGCTGAGACTCAGGGCAGATTCTTTAATATGAGTCCCTATAAAATCAAAATGAGTAGCATTGTTCCAAGGTATAGTGGCACAGAGCCAACATTCCCATTCGGAAGGGAGGAATTAAAGAAAAGCAAGGAAATATTAGACCAAAGAAAGACTTCCCAACAGGAAAGATGTTAAATCCCATATTGTAATTTGAGGAATGTTAGGGTGTGACGTGAGCACTAAGGGGCTTGGGCAGTTCCACCCCAGTGGCTTCGCTATTTGAAGCTCCTATGGGCGCTCTCTTACATTGATTCTGCCCACTACGGTGTCTTTCTTCAGCAGACATTCTACACCCCTAGAATTAAAAAAGACAAAATGAAAAGCTTGGGATTCACCATCATAGCTTCATACCATCCTCTCTGAGGCAGCCTCCAGGAACTCCAACCCTGTCACATTTCCAGGCTTCCCAAATCTTCTTTCACAATTTGTTGGAAGCTTCTACTGTCCCTACAATTCTTGCATTGTGAATATATACACATAAATATTTCCTAGCTATTTCAAGGTCTGTTGTCAGCCCAAGAAGTATCTGAGTCCCCTCCACTTTGACCCTTGCTTCAGGGGCTTCTGACACTAAGATGTCTGAACCCAAGAAAACTTTCCCTAGGTAGCCCTGTAGGCGCCTTTTTAG
This sequence comes from Jaculus jaculus, assembly GCF_020740685.1. Classification (NCBI taxonomy): domain Eukaryota; kingdom Metazoa; phylum Chordata; class Mammalia; order Rodentia; family Dipodidae; genus Jaculus; species Jaculus jaculus. The sequence goes on from NC_059104.1 coordinate 110,743,577, forward strand.
CTTTCTCTCCTCAGGAGAAAGTCTTCCATGTGACTTTTCATATCCTTAATCCTGGATGGTTGGGGTCTAACCAATTCCTAAGCTGTTGTTAAGGTATCTTCCCTAGTGTCACAATGTAAACTGCTTGATTTCTCTTTAATTCCAGTAATATGTTTAACAGCCATAACTTCCTTGTCCACACTTTCAGCTTGCTCCTTTTTCAGTCATACTGTAATCTTTTTCAAATAATTCTGCTTCACTGTTTTCTCCTGGTTTCCACTGTGGCTAAGTACCAGTCACTATGGCATAGCCTGAATGCTATACTGTCCTGAAAGATCCTCTATCAAATTAATCAATCTATTAATTTTAAACTTAGATTGACATAAATTATCAGGACACCAGAAAAATATAAACTTATTGCCTTAAAGTTCAATTCCTAGTAGAGTGCTCACTAGCACCCGAAATCTCATGGGCCTTTGTCACCACGCCTTGGTCAGTCACAGTATCATCTTCTGAAGTCTTGTCAAATTACCCACCAAAATCTGCTTACAGTACCTTAGGCTGTCTTTCAAAGTCTTTCAAATCTATCTTACAAACCAGTTTCAAAGCTTAAGATTCACATTATCAGATAGAGACAGCACTTTTCTGATAGCAGTTTTCTGAATTAGTTTTGCATCATGGTAACCAGAATACTGGAGGAAAAACATGCAAGGTAGAAAAGGATTTATTTTGGCTTGTGGTTTAAGAGGGTTTAGTCCATGTTTACTTGGCATTGTTGGAGAAAACATGATGGGCATGAGACTGTGTCCTAGAGGTACTTCTGCACCTCACTAGGGACAAAAGCAGAGAGAGAGAGAGAGGAGGGAGAGTGAGGAGAGAGAGAGTGAGGACTGAAAACCCATTATAACTTTCAAAGTCATTGACCTACTTTCTCAAGAATCACCTGAAGCTTCTAAGATCTTCCAAAATAGTGCTTTCAGATGAGGAATTAGATTTTTCTTTATAAGGTAGGGTCTTAGTTTAGCCCAAGCTGACCTGGCACTCATACTATAGTCTCAGGCTGGCCTCAAGCTCACAGCAATCCTCCTACCTCTGCCTCTCCAAGTACTGGGATGAAAGGCGTGTGCTTCCACACCCAGCTTACACTATTCTTAAAAACATCTTTACTTTTTTTTTATTATTATTTGTAAGCAGGGGTAGGGTAGAGAGAGAAAATGGGCACATTAGGGCCTGCAGCCAACAGCAAACAAACTTCAGATGCGTGTGCCACCTTGTGTATCTGGCTTTATGTGTGAACTTGGGAATCAAAACCTGGTCGTTAGGCTTTACCTAACCAAAGATCCATCTCTCTAGGCCTCGACTTTTTTAAAGCACATAAATCTGTGGGAGACATTTCATCTTTAAACCATAAGCTTGCTTCAGTATGAATCATTTTTATTCCTCTTATAGGCCACATAATAACAATTTATGCAAAACCATATTCAAACATTTAGATCTAGAAAACTAAAGAAGTATTATCTATACTTAGTTCCTTCTAACTTTGTGATTAATCTAATGAAATATTATCTTTTTTTTTTTTTTTAGGTAGGGTCTCACTTTAGCTCAGGCTGACCTGGATTTCACTATGTAGTCTCAGAGTGGCCTTGAACTCATGGTGGTTCTCCTACCTCTACCTCCCAAATGCTGGGATTAAAGGTGTGTGCCACCACACCCGGCTTTTTGAAATATTATCTTTAACTTCTATTCTCTTGTGCTTGCTTAATTTTCCAGTTTAGAAGTTTTACAAGTTTATATTTATAAAGGATATTAATGTCCTAAAATGCTGAGAAAGACATTAAAACATTGGGTGCTTAAAAAACCTTCTCTTGCTACTTAAGTTCCATATCAATAATGAGTCCTAATGAAATTTACTTCAGGCATGACACACACAGTAATTTGTTCCCATTATTATGCACTAGCTATGTTTATCTGGTTAGAACTTAGCTAATACATTTTTGCTTAGGACAGTTTTTGCCAGAATTCAACATCCTGATTTATTTCTCTCTCTGTCTCTCTCTCTCTCTCTCTCTCTCTCTCTCTCTCTCTCTCTCTCTCTCTCTCTCTCTCTTTCTCATTCTCTCCTGTTCTCACTTCCCTTATACACACGGCAAGCTTCATACATTTACTAGCTAAGTGATTTCATAGATGTAAGTTTTATGGGGAAGATATCCATCTGGTTTTAAAAGCAGCTACATTTTGTCATGTCTGATGCAAGGTATGCAGTTCCAGCTACTTTGGAGACTGAGGCAGAACATCCAGCTTAAGATCAGCCTGACCAACCTAGTGAGACCTTGTCTGAATATAAGTAAAAAAAATATGGTTGGGGATACAGTTCAGTGATAGAATGCTTGCTTGGCATGTACAAGGACCTGGGTTTTATCCCCAGCATGTCAAGGAAGAGAAAAGAAAAAGGGAGGAAGAATGCTAAATTAACTCTAAGCTCTTAGAAGCTGTCAGCTCTTCTTGAACCATATCATGAGTCAGGGATAACATCATGAAGCTCCGTGACTAGGACAGCTGACTGAGGAAAAACAGACCTAAGGAAAATGGATGGGGCTGCAAAGGCCTGAAAGTGTTAGAGCTATTTTTACTATTTCTGACTCCTTTTTGGCTGACAGCAAAATGACATCCTCCAAGGATAGTTTCATGATTCCAGAACAAAGCAGAAGGAAACAATTTCAGATTAGCTCTCTCTTTGGTTTAATGTGAACTTAATGCTTCAATGAATCATGGTGATTGACCAGTTTCTAAGACCATTGTGGTAGAAGAATGGTCTTTTTTTTTGTTTGTTTGTTTTCTTCAGCCAGCTACAGAGTAAGTTCTACAAAATCATGGACTCACTGCTAAATACAGTGAGGGGAAATATTTCTAAGAGAGCATGTGACTATTCTTTACTTTTACTCATAGTTGTCATTGCATATCACCTCTGTGAACACATCTAGGAAGTCACTCATGCTGGAGTGAGTTTCTTACATAAAGCACTTATTGGCTGCTTCTCCATGGCATTCATCAACATTGCATTCCCATGATTCTTTTATGACTCACTGCCTCCATAGGCTCAGAGTTCTTTATCTATAGAAATATGTTTTGTCATATCATATTTGCTGTTGTATCTCCAGTTATAAGCACAGGTAGGCTAGTAAAAAACATTTTTGAATGAATGAATAAATACAAAATTGAAAAAAAAGTGAATAAATCCATGATTACAATATTATCCCAGTCTCAAAGATTTCCATAGAATACCTCGAACGTGCAGCCTTTGTTCTGGTACTAAAGTAGGGATGGAGATACACACAAATATGTCATTTTCAAGATCATTTGCCATATGTTTGAGAGAAGTGAATTAGCATCATAAAATGTCCTTAATCAGAAAAATACTAGCTGTCCAAAACTTTGTGTGTCTGTGTGTGTGTGTTTTAACACAGCTGCACCTAAAAATGTACTTTCATTTATGCAGACATTTTAACATAAGTGTGTCTGAATTAGTTTTTAGATAATGGTCTTTGTTTTTATTCTCCTCTCTCTCCCATTGAACTCATGCTTCATTAGTTGGAAATAATCTCCAATCTGTATTGATCTAGAATTCATGTGTTTACTCAGTCTGAAAAAAAAAAAAAAAAGAATTGTTTCCACACAGTTGATTGCAATATAAATTAAGCACCAGCTGGGCTTATGAGTCAGCAGTTAAGGATTACTACAGTTTTATGTCATGGCACAATTCCAGCTGTGAAATCAGTCATGTATAATAAATTTTAAGAATGAACAGAAGTTTTTATTTCCCAAAGGATTTCAGAAATGAGAGTGGAAAGTTTTGAAAGGAAATCAGATTGAAAGCAGCCATCTTCAGACTGCCTTCTCTGAGCTTTTGGCTTTTCTGTACCGGCAAGGCTATCCCTTTTCTCATGAGTGTTGAAGACACTGGCTGCACACTACCACTGTTTGTCAGATTGGTTTTGTTTAGCTTGTAATGACTGGAAATAAAAACACTGAGGCAGAGCAGTTGATTGGAGCATCAGCCACAGTACTTTCTTCTTTTGTTTGTGAACGTGTATAGCTATCAAACACCTTTATACCTTATTTAGTTCATTAGTCTGTCATAACCTTGGCTCTGCCACTACCCAGGCGAATTTAAGCAAATTGCCCTTTTCAACTGAAATACCCTCTTTGACTATATCCACACATAAAATCAAGATACTTGCTTCTTATTTCAGTGTACTGTAGTGAAGATTAAGTGAAATAATACTTATATAGCACTTGAAAGATAGGCTTGTCTGCAATTAATATTCCACAAATAACCATTACTATCACTTCTTTTATATATTCTTTTATGAATTACTCAACATTCTGTTTATTCACACGTGAAAGTATATTAAAACTTGATGGATGGGGGTTGGAGAGAGGCTCAGAGTTAAAGGTACTTGTTTATAAAGACTGCCATCCCAGGTTCAATTCTGTAGCACCCACATAAAGCCACAGGGTCATTTGTTTGCAGCAGCAAGAGACCCTGGTAAACCCACACCCACCTCCCCACCCCCCCCCTCACACATACACACACACACACAAGTAAATAATTCTTTAAATAAAAACCTGTGCCAGTGTCATACATCTTTAATCGCAGCACTCAGGATGTACAGGTAGGCGGATGCACAAGGGGGTGCACGCATCTGGAGCTCATTTGCAGTGGCTGGAGGCACTGGCACCCTTTCTCTCTCTCTCTCGCTCTCTGCCTCTTTCTCTCTCTCTGTCACTCTCAAATAAATAAATAAAAATGAACAAGAAAATAAAAATAAATGTTGTACAGTCATATCCATTCTACATACACAATTTATCTATCTTCGCTTTCTGAAAAGAGTAGGATGCAATGGGTGAAAAGAATATAGGCTTTAGGTTAAGATAATGGAGTAAGCTCTTCTTCATTTTAATTAATTAATTAATTAAATTGAGATGAAGTCTCACTTTGTAACCCAGACTGATCTTGAAGTCATAATGTTGACCAGGCTGGCATCATACTCATTGTGTGCCTGCTGCCTCAGCTTCCAAAGTGTAGGGATTCCAAGCATGCACCACCACACTCTGCTTTTTTACTTTCCTTTCTGAATAAGTGGCTGCAAAAAGCCCACTATGCACTCTGTAAGTTAAATATTCTTTGTATACAAGTTTGTAACTTATACAAACTGTTCTTCATAGTTTTGTTAATCAGCAATATTAGACTGGAAGTGCTATCTTGTAGAGTCCTTATAAAATTGAGTAGAGTAAGGTCTATAGAAACCAATAGAATGCATAGATTTTTCATTTAATGCTATTATTATTATCTTCAGATTAATAACACGCATCAACACAAAGGCTAGTACTACTTTGCTGCAAACATGACTACTTGTACGTACTGATTTTTGTCCAATTTTATGAGGTCTTCTTTTCCTAGAGTTTAACAAACACTCCATACTTATTAATTTATTTATTAAATATACAGATTTTTTTGTGTCAGCTTTGTACCAGGTAAAGAACCAGGCATATATATAGTTTGCAAGAATGATCACAAAAGTCATGACATGTGAAAAACAGACACTGAATAGATATATATATATGAAGAAGTATGAGATCTGTATTTTTTCATTTTTATATAATTTATGTATTTGAGAGAGGAGGAAGGGAAGGAAAATGGGCACAATAGGGCCTCTAGCTACTGCAAACAAATTCCAAACACATGCATTACCATGTGCATCTGGTTTATGTGAGTACTGGAGGATTGAGCCTAGGTCTTTAGGCTTTGCAGGCAAATGCCTTAACCCTAAACCATCTCTCCAGCCTGAGATCTATATTTTATAATCTCATGGTGAATAACTCAGGAGCTACTCTGAAGCAGCACCTTTGACAACCTAGCAGAATTTGCTCAAGAAGATGCCCCACGTCTCCAGCGGTGTGGTGCACTAATCCTGCTGTGAGTGGAAATGTGGCTGAGTTATCAGCATCTCACCAACAGACTCAGCTTTCTGAATATTCCCACGACTTGTGTACATTCTGTCCAAAGTGCCACTGATAGGAAAGGCATGTCCTGACATGCCTGGGAATATGTTTGTTGTTTCATGAGACTAGGCTTGTATAAAAGAAACGAGAAAGGCCTAACATGGCCTTTTGTTTTGAGAACATTCTTTCTGAGCCCTTTCCTGGCAATGTGATTGCATTTCTACAGAAGCTTTCTAACACATACCACTGTAACCAGGCCTGGTAGCACATTGAAAACCTGGCTATGGTTTCAAGGACGAGCAAACAAAACAAATGAGGATGAACCCAGACTCCTAGCCCTTCCCATGACTTGCACATATATAGTACAAGTTGAATTGCTTTTCCTTTCTCCTTCTTTTTTTCTTTCCTTCTTTGCTCCTTTTCTCCTCCTGAATGATAACACAAAATCATAAAGAAATTGTGAAAACAGTCAATCTTTCACAAATCATATGTTCGAAAAATTTATAAGTGCATTAAGAAAATCAGAAAAGATATTGAAAAACATTTTAATACACATACATATATATGATAAAAAATATGTAAGACTTTCTTGAGTTGACATGTATTTTCCAACATGCATTTTATGATTATTTAATGTGCTTTCATATGGAAGTAACATAATTTAATTAACCAACCTCTGTTGATAGACATTCAATTATAATTTTTATCCATTATAATTAATGCTGTAGTGATTGCCACTCCAGTGAATTGCCTTTTGCTGTTTCATTGTAGTTATGATTATTTCTTATGATATCTGTCTAAAAATTGAACGGCCATGTTCAAAATATGCATAATTTAATGGTTCCTGGGTAATTCCTTAAAATATTCTCTTCTGAAGGGGTACTTATTTTCACCATTTCCAGAACAGACTACTGAGAATAAATATTTTCAGATGGCATATTTGAAATAAACTCATGAAATAGATATACAACAGTTTAAGCTTTATTTCTTATTTCTTTTTTACAAAATAAGACCTTTGCTCATTTTTTCTCCTCAAGTATTCTCCTGTCTCCCTCTGAGGCTTCTGCTTGCTTTTATTCCCATCCATTTCTCCATGTGTGGTCACTGGAGCAGACCCTTTGCCCAGCAGAGACTTTATTCTTTATCAGGAGGAATGTAATGCCTCATCTGACCCTGACTTGACACAGCTGAGGTTTAGCCTGTTATCTTCCTTATCAGCAGAAAGATCACAGATAAGGTGATAAATCTAGTGCTATTTTTGATTATAGAAGACTGACATTCCCTTTTCATCTGAAATATAAAAAACCTTCATTGTTTCCTCTTGTTGGATTCATTTCTGGGTACTTTTGATTTATTATGTCCTTCTTGGAGTCCTGTATAGTGACTTACTAGTATGTATGTGATAAGGGAAACAATGATTTTGTTTTTATCTTATAAAAGACAAAGAGCTTCCCTATTTGAAAGAGTAAACATTCCAAAAACTGTGAACATGGTGCTACTCAGCACCATCCCTCTGCCTCCAGTACAGATTAGCAGAAGCGTTTCACCATCCTGGCCTCCTGGCTTCCACCTCAACAATAAACACCACATTAGGTAGCACATGCCTAGATCCACACTTTCAATACAGCAGCCACTAGCCACTTGCCATCTTTGAATCTTCCTATAAATTAACATTAAGTAAATTACAAATTCAATCACTCTGTTGCATTAGCTACCTTTCTAGTGATCAATAGGTAAATGTAAATCATTACTGTCTTGAGCTGAGCAGATTATGGAACATTTTCATTATCACTCCAAATATTAGATATCATTCTGAGGCAGTTTAGGGGCAACAGGGCCCACCAAGAGTAAAGGCAAGGTATATCTTTGAGCCTGTCATTGCAATCTCCAGTTTGCTAGAGGTCAAAGTATCTAGTTTCTCTTTATCACTTTTTTCCTGAAGGCTGTTTTTTCTTAAACTCAACCTGAGTCCATCTCTAGAAAGGAGTTCCCATTTCGTAGACAACTTCCCTCTCTTAAACACCTGAAAAGAGTAAACCTGAACCCCCATGTAGAAACCTGATATCAGGGCTGGTCAGTTTCACCCCCATCCAGAAACTAGAATAGACCCTAATCTGGGTGCAGTCCATGGTAGTGATCACTCCATGTTTCTGAGTCTGTGGTGAGGCCAAACATCATAATCAAATGTACAGTTGACAGAACTGCCCAAATTATGGTGTCCCAGAAGTAGAGAGAATAATATGATTGGACCAGGTCAAGTTACACCCTTCAAAGCAGGCTCCAGGGACCTACTTCCCCAAATCTCACCTCCCCTTCCATAGTTTCACTGCCTACCACTAGTCTTTAAATTTTGAATCTCTCAGTAGATCAAAGTGAAACATTCATCATCCAATAGATTCCCTAAAGCCCTACTTCTGAATATTTCTGGCAACAGGTTATCAGACCTTTAGTCCTTGAGTGTATGAGGAGAACACTATATATCTAAACCATGACAAGCACCTTTGGGGCAGGGGAGAAGGGTAGGAGGTATCTGGAAGGCCTGTGTAATACCTTACAAAATGAGAATATTTATTCAGAACTGTCAAAAGAAGAAGGCTGGAATACCCCAAGCTGAAGCCAAGCTGAAACCAATTAAATCCAGTTGCCACAGTTGCAGACATGTGTCAATGAAGTTTTATGTACAACTATGTATAACCAAGCAAGGGAGGAAAAGCCTTCACTGCACAGATAACACAATAGCCATCTGCTAAGTAACATAAAAGCTCCAAGACTCTGTATGGCAGGGACACTGAGCTCGAAATTCCACCCTGTTCCAACCTACTCGGTCCCTTGGAAGTGCACCCTTCCTTTATAAATTCTGCTCTTTCACTTGCTGCTATTTATGTGTCTCTGCCCAGTTCTTTATTCTTAGACACAAGAACCTGGAACTCCTTCATGTTCAACAATTGTAGGGTGTTCTTGAATACAGCAAGACTCATATCAATGTTTCCTATAAATTTCTTCTACCAGAAACTCTAAGCTTTTCTCCATTTCACTCTTACTTAATTTGGGTTACTTAACTTCTGCTGTTCATGAAAATCTCTTTGTTCTCATTTAATACTTGCCTCAACATGCTCTTTTCAAGTGATGATCATCATTAAGTAGGTTAGGAGCATCAGAATCATTGCTCATAGACAATAAGGAAGGAATAATACTTGAAATGGGATGTACACTAAGTGAAATGTGAATTTGTTTTGGGCTAATCTCATAGCAAACAAAATTTACTTTGTACTTCGTTTTTGCTAGAAATATGCCCAATGTGTACCAAATGCTACAAAGGGATGTCTCTGAAATAAACTAAAATGCTTACATGTTCTACCCAAGTATACAAAACATCTCTTACAAAGAAGACATTAATTAGCCAGAATAGATAAAGATATAATGTCACACATAAGTGGATTCCATAAGGTGGTTCTTGTTCAGATAAAATCTTTTAGACCACAGCAATTTCTTCTTTGTGAATGGGCTTTAATCAAGTTATTCCCTATGAAGTAACATTTAGTTTCAAGGGATGAATGGATATTAATCTATACTCCAAAGTAATAAAAATAAGTCATTCTGAGAACATTAAAGGAAAAATGTCAAGCTGATATTGAAATACTGAATAATGTAGATTCCAGATTACATGATATATCCTGAGTATTTAAAAATGATGACTACCTGACAGTTTGCTAAATATATATTTATATAATTCTTGGGCTAAGGAGATGGCTTACTGGGTAGCCACTTACTTACTACCTTTTTGCTTACTACTGTAAAATACAATGTAAGGACACAAGTCCCAATCTCTAGAACCCACATAAAGCCAGATACAGTAACACATATCTTTAATCCCAGCACTATCACAGTTAGATGGGAGGTGGAGGTATGAAAGTCCCAGGAAACTCACAAGCCAGCAATACTGGCATATGTGACAGCAGACAGGAGACACTGCCTCAAGCCAAGGTGAAAAGTGAGAACTGATACCTGAGAATGTCTTCTGACTGTCACACACATGCCATGTGACACACATGTGCAATCTCATACACATATACAAAATACCTATCTATTTTCTATTCAGCTATATCTATGTATATCTATCTATCTATCTATCTATCTATCTATCTATCTATCTATATCTATCTACCTACCTATCTATCATCTATCTAATCTACCTATCTATATATCTTTGTTGAATAGTGTGAGAAGAAAATACTAACCCAAATACAGCCTTTACTATCCAGATGTTGAATGAGAATAAGAAATTTTTATTCATGCACATATATTTATATATTCTCATTAACTTTGAAAATTTAACCCTGTACCACATTATTTTTTTAAAAAATTTAAATTTTTATTTACTTATTTATTACAGACAGTATGGGAGAGAGAGAGAATGGGGGTGCCAGGGGCCTCTAGCCACTGCAAACGAACTCCAGACACATGCGCCACCATGTGCATCTGACTTATGTAGGAGCTGGAGAATTGAACCTGGATCCTTAGGCATCACAGGCAAGAGTCTTGACTGCAAAGCTATCTCTCTAACTCCATTCTACATTATTAACATTAAAAGCATTCATTATATGCAGGGTCTCAGTGAAACCTCATTCCCAGATCTGCACATACTGGGAAAGCACTCTGTATACATCTTTATTTCCTTATGCATTTAATATGAGCTTTTGCTGCCAATGTACACAGACAATTGCAAACTACTAATGAAGGAATGTCTGTGTTACTATTTACATGAACTATGATCCAATAACTTTACTTAGTCAATGCCTTTTAATTTGTTGTTACCTTTTAATTCATCAAATATTTATTAAACATTCACCTTTAAACCAAGCTTTAAAAACTTTATTTTAAGAAACAGAAGTAGCACTAATATCTTAAAATAATTTGCAAACCTTGCTTTCCTCTTTATCTAATGCTAGACTAAACGGTGAATATTATGAATTTGTAATAGTCTTGGACCTCTCAAGGATGATAAGCAAAATGCTTACCTTGTATGTGGGCAAAGAGTGGCTGACTTCAGTAGAATGATGGCTGCAAAGGGAATTGTGAAAGATCTTTTAGAATTGTGAACTTCTTCAGAGTATTTTAATTTTATAAATTCAAATGCCACTAAAGGAAAAAGAATATTAGTTTAATAACGGAACTTGCTTATAATATGTGTGCAAGTTTCAAGAACACAGTGAAAAATCTCTTTATATATTTTGTTGAACTCCATAATTGATTCATATTTACCACAGTAAAGCTGTTTCTGACCTGCTCTTGACAGGCTGGATGGCTGAGGTGTGATTGGGAAAGCTGGGGCAACTGTTTTCTTCAGAGCTCAACAGCCTTTATTTCATTTTTACTGCAGTCACAATGTGTAGTTCTGATGGTAAACACAGCTGTGTATGTTTGTCAAAGATTATTCATAAACTGTGTTCATCTCTAACTAATCTGAATAAAATATTAATTTACATCATAATGATGGGACTTTAAACACTTACACAAACCTTCCTAAAATGACAAACAAATCAACCATCTATGCTAATATTTATAATGAAAAATCTACTGAGACTAGGGACCTCTCTCTCTCTCTCTCTCTATATATATATATATAGATAGATAGATAGATAGATAGATAGATAGATATAGATAGATATATATAGACATATATATATGTATATATACATATATATATATACATATATATATATATATATATGCATATATATATATATATATATATATATATATGGCAGTCATTGAACAAAGTCAAGTTGGTACAATTGTTAGTCTCCTCCCTGTCCTCCCCACTCCACAGGGAACCTCCTTGTTGGGGGTATATAGGTCTTGCATTGTGGGGTTAGCCTTTATTTTCCGGTAGGAGTAAATGTCTCTGCCTATCATGACCTAACATGTGGTTCTGACATTCTTTCCACCCCCTCTTCCTCAAAATTCCCTGAGCCATGTTGGGCTTATATTAAGTCTGCTAAATTATTGAGATCTTGGTCGGATTGTGTCTCTGGATATCTAGTTTGGTAGGGTTGATTATTCTCTGTGTCTATCTCCTTCACCGTTGTGTTGGTTCTTGCTTCACCAAGAAAACAGCATTCTTGCAGGTTTCCCCAATTAGTCTTAGTTTCAACTGGGGCCCTTTTGAGGTATGATAGGGTGATTCTCTCCTTTGTATCTGCATCTATCTGAAAAAAAGAAGCAGATTCTCCAATGGAATGTAAAGTTATCAGCAGATAAATGAGATAACCATTATTTTTTAGAGAGATTTAATTGGTGCAGGCCCTCTTTTAGCCCATGATTGGTGGGAGCTTGATAATGGAGAGCCAGCCTATTTTTGGATATGGTTCTGACTTGTTTCCCAGCTCCAGTTATGGGTTCTGTTCCACTGAGCAGATTAATTAGCCCAATTAAAAGCAGTTAGTTTCCCACCATGGTTATGCCTCACTATTGCACTTATATGAGCAAAACATCAAGTTGTTTGCTGCTAAGTAGGTTAGACCATGTGTTGCTTGGGACAATATTTGTCTTTATCCCCCAGTCGCTCATGTAGCACCTTCTGGCACTAGAGACGCTGGCTGGGGACTAACTGTCTTCCAGCTTCCAGCCATGTCACTCCATGATACATACCAACAGTGTATGGTGTTTTCAGCAGTAGGGTCTTACCACTATAAATATTATCTCTGCCTTTAAGTAGTTCAATATCCCATCTCTTTCATCACTAGTTATTTCTGCATATGAATATAAAATGAAGTAAAGGATTTAAAACAATTAAGCTTAACATTTGAGTAACTTTATCAGTTATAAACTGATTCACATGTATTAAGTCTTCATGCTGCAAATGATTCAATTAAGTAAATTATACTAATAATTCCATTTACTTAAAAAGAGAAAACTGAGCTTGAGAAAGAATAATTTAATATATTTTTCAAAACTCTGTACTCAGTTACTGGCAAAATTAGAGTTCCAATATATGTTCTTGAACTCCAAGGAGCCCTTGGGCAGGTACTTGGTTAAGTACATTGTTTGTCCATAGAATTTTTTTTATGAAAAAGGCATCAAAGGATAATGAAGACATCTTCTAAGACAGCTAAAGCACAATTTTTCTTATGTCGTAAGATAGTAGTACCCAGGTGCATGTGTGCAGTTTCCATGGGTTCTAGTGTGCTACTATCACAGCCATAGAACTTGGGGCATCAGGGCATTGTTGCCTTAGCAACAGGATGTGAGGAAGCCTGCTTAGGGAACTTTCATGCCACCTCCCATGTTATGTTAACAAGATAAACAAGCTGTGGGTGAATGCACACCACTGAAAGCCAGGCCCCTCTGAGAAGAAGAGGAATGTGTGGAATAGAATTATTACTAATTTTCAGTGTGGGCACCCTGCATCCCATAGGGAAGTCATATTTAGTCAAGGTCATTGTATTAGGAAGACAACCATTAATTCAGTATTCATAAGTGATTACTCAATTAAAGGGGACCCCAAGACCACATTCACATCTGTAATTATTTTTGTTCCACAGCTATTCATAAGATTATAGAACAAATAAAACACAGTATCCTGTAATACTGGCAAGCTTCAGGATGTATTGTTATTGCAGAGATTGTGGGGAGTCTCTCTATTCTTGTCTTCTTAAAGGAATAAATTCAGTCACAAGACATATAGTTTGAGCAGAAGTATAGAAGTAAAGCTGAGAAAATCCAAGGAGTGTTTGTAGTGGGTTGCTCCAGGGTAGGAAGCGGTGGGATGGAGGCAACATAATAGGTTTCTTTATTATAGATTTTAAAGATATTTTATGCATGTTGAACTTCCTGTCAATGAGGCAGTTTGAAGAGGTCTTCAAGGAATAGACAAAGGAATTATTTTTATTTTTATTGTTATCTTTTATTTTTGACAGGGTGAGAGAAAGAAAGAGGAGATGGGGAGAGAATGGGCATACCAGGGTATTCATCCACTGCAAATGAACTCCAGATGTGTGTGCCCCCTTGTGTGCATGTGTGACTGCATGCTTGAATCACTGTGCGTCTAGCTATGTGGGACCTGGAGATTCAAAATAGCTTTCTTCGGCTTCACAGGCAGGTGCCTTAAATACTAAGCAATCTCTCCTGCCCCAGAAGAATTCATATAATCCATTCTTATTTGTAATTTAGTTTATTGAAACTGGGTACAAGACTGTGAAAGGCCAGCAGTGTCATGTAAATGTTGCTCAGGGGCTTCCTGAGAGCCTTCCCTGTGTGTGATATGTTGCCTTACCAGAGTCTTGACTTACCTCTTATCTGGTCAGCTTGGTTCTCTCACATCCAGATGCAAGCCTGCTAATTTCACTTTCTCAGCATTTCTGATTTCAACATTTTATCTCTAACATCATTATTTATACCTATAATATTATTATTTAGAAAAAGAAAAATAAAAGAGATTTTCCACTTGATTTATAAACTATAGCTAAAATTGGCTTTGAAATCAGAGATAACTTATTTATTCTTAACTTTGCCACTTACGTATCTGTATGACATATGATCTTGCTGTAAAATGGAGATTATACTTCCTAGGCAAAGTGTGGCAAGGATCAAAATGAAATTAGAACAGTGAATTTTTAAACAGGTATGCTATTGCTCCCATAAGACTTTTGGATATACTTAGAGTAGTTGCATACAATTCTCTTTTTTAATTAATTAATATTTTATTAATTAGTTTTGTACTCAGTGAATACAGTCAAGTTGGCACCATTGTTAGGCTCAGCCATATCCAACCCCCTCCCCCTTCCCCTCCTTGTTGAGGTATATTGGTCATGCATTGTGGAGTTAGCCCACAGTTATGGGTAGGAGAAATGTCTCTGTGTTGCAAACAATTCTTTATTAAATATCTAATGTAAACATTGCTATATAAGAAAAATACAGAGTTATGTCTTTGAAATGACTTCTACTTTGGAAAATAGTCAATGGAAGAAGAGTTTAGTTCATGAGAAATACATATGATTAAGAAACAAAAAGTGGTAATTGATTTATGAAATGGCAGAGTTACCTCTGTGAGCCCACTCTCCTTAACAAAGAGAATGTGGACAAAACCCACAGAAATAAGTGATTTCACAATGTAAGCAATTAAAAAAAGGCACGGAATGAACTGAGAAACATCTCCCAAGAGACCAAGAGGACCTCAATAAGATAGCACAGCTTATAATATTTTGTTGGGATTCAGCAGTCACAAAGTAGAAAGTTATAGACAACAGAAAGACCTGATTGACTTTCAAGTGCTGTTGAAGAGTGCTACCACTAAAACCTGAACTTTTGCCAGACTTGAAGATCCCTGGAAGGTTGGCAGGTCAGGTGTAGTAGTTGCTTGATTGGACTCCAAGTTCAACTCAGCAAAGGAGCAGAAATGCTAAAAGCCTGTACAGGTTCTGAGAATGTGAAGAATTGAGCAGCACTTAAGGAAGCCTACTCATATACCTAACAAACACAGAGGGGAAAAATATTTGAATATATCTCACTGCTCATGGACCATTAAACTAGACCATCAAGAGCCCTAGGAAGCCAGGACTAATAGGGACATATAACTGGTGGGAACCCTTCCCACTGCACTATGCTATGCCAAGATTTTGAAAGCTGAGATCTGTTTTAGTGGTCCCTATGGCAACAGAGAGCACAGACCCAGGTTGATAGGTTCCCTTGATTGGTCCCTGTGTTTTTCACATTTACATACCCAGCCAATCAAGATTAATTTGGTTCTATTTAAACCCGTGCATTACACCTTCTCCATTTGAGACTCCTCAGATGCATCAGACTCGCTTATGCTAAGAGCCTTGGACTTACATTTACCTCCTCCTCTGGAATCAACCATGTTCCTTTCTGTACCAGGGCATTGAATAGAATCAGCTGAACTGCCCACTCTTTCATACTCAACAGAAAACATAACCTTTATGTGTTTTGAATACACTGTTCACCACAGCCTCACATGTTTGTGTTTGTTGACCCTCACCTGGTGTCAGTTTTGGAGATGGTGCCTTGCTGGAGCAGTTGTGTCATCAGGGGCAGGTCCAGCTCTAAGCCCAGTACTTAGACAACTTTCATTCAGATATGTGACTATTTCTGCTCATGCCATGCTTTCTGCACCATGATGAAATTTCTCCTCAAGACTATGAAACAGAATAAACCCTTTCTTCCCATCAGCTGCTTTTGGTCAGATCTTTTTGTCCCAGCAGTGAGAGGTAACTGCTACACTCCATCAAATAAGGTGACTTAGGAATCACAATAGAAGTTGAATCAGCTGTTATATAAACAACTTGAATAATTCTAGTTTATCACCTGAGAGAATTAAAGGTAATACTCTGGGCAACTTTCATTCAAAAGTTCACCCATTCTTTCAGCTATCTATATCAAATTCTGGTTGAAAGAGAAAAGCAAAAAGAGATCATGCATTCCTGAATCTTGATCTTAAAATACTTATGGATCTATAGAAGTTTATTAACCAAGACTGTTGATGAAATAAAAAAAAAGTCTTAAAGTCTAATTGTTTTAAGCAAGGAAACAAATAGAGAAATATGAGTCACCCAAATGGGAAGCACAGGTAGCTGACTCCAGGACAGCCTATTCCAGGGCACAGTAGTATTATCCAGGGACAGGACTCCCTTCTCTTTTGGCTATGCTTCACTTTGATTGGCAGCATTGTTTGACAGAATGCTACTCACAGCCCCTTCCTCCCATGTTTTCAGGACAATAACAACTTCTGCTTTTCCTTCTGCCCTGTTTGCACCTGACCCTTAATAAATTTTAATAATTTACCATTTTCTGAGTACACTGTTAAATTCTTTGCTCATGTAGATAAGACACTTGACAGCTGCATGTGTGGAAGTTCTAATCTCACTCATATCATCACATCAAAAGTGGCCATACCTATATTCTAACAAATCTGTCTCTTGAAGAGGTTATAAACCAATCCTCCTAATGAAGGTTCTGATGAGCCTGAATCATGTGTTTGCCTTTCTTGTGAAATTGTTGGTACGGGTAGGGGTGGGGCACAGGTTACAGGGGAGTATAAAACACAGGAATGTGAGATTGCCATTCTCATTATACTGGGAGGTCATCATTTCACCACTTTAAAACCTGCTCAACTTATATGAAGGACATAAAAGACAGCATTTGTTAAATGCTGAACAAATGGTATAAATGAAGTGTTAAGGTATAAATAGGATTCTAAATTGAAATTACTTTTCTGACTAGAGATGATCAGAAATATTTATGAAAATGTGTAATTTTTATTTGAAATTAAATGATTTCCAAAATGAGTTTTCACCAGGTGGTGAAGGGGAGGAGGACCTACACAGAGGATAGCTGGGCAAAAGCCTGGTATTTCACCCTCTTGATGAAGCTGGGTGTAACTGGGAAGACAAAAGGAGAGAGTAGGAAATCATCCCCTGCCTCTTTCTTGTGGTCTTCCTTCATTTACACATAGTCATATGGAGGTTACAGGTTGTTTTTACTTCATATTTATTTATGAGAGAGAGAGAGAAAGAGAGAATGAGAATGGATGAACCAGGGCCTCCAGCCACTAAAAGTGAACTCCAGATTTATGCACCTCTTTGTGCATCTGGTTTATGTGGGTCCTGGGGTGCTGAACCTAAGTCCTTTGGCTTTGTAGTGCCTAAATCTCTAAGCCATCCATCCAGCACTTTTTGTTCTTTTTTCGAGGAGGGTCTCACTCTAGCTCAAGCTGACCTAGAATTCACTGTGTAGTCTCCAGGTGGCCTTAAAATCATGGTGATCCTCCTATCTCTGCCTCCTGAGATTGGAATTAAAGGTGTGCACTACCACACCTGGCTCCAGCATGTTTTTATTATATATGTGTGTGTGTGTGTGTGTGTGTGTGTGTGTGTGTGTGTGTGTGTATGTATATATATATATATATGACAACTTCTATACTTACAGACAACAAACCATGGTATTTTCCCCTCCCCCAATTTCCCCTTCATAACTCTGCTCTCTGTCATATCCCCTCCCTCTTTCCATTAGTCTCTCTTTTAATTTGATGTCATCTTCTTTTTGTCACATTATGAGGGTCTTGTGTGGATATTGCTAGGCACTGTGAGGACTTGGATATCGAGGCCAAATTCTGTCCAGACTGTTGTATGTAAGGAGTGGTACCCTTGCTTTGTCTCTTATATTCTTTCCACCACATCTTCCACAATCCACCCTGAGCCTTGGAGGGTACGAGATGTTTCAGTGCTGGACACTCTTCTGTACCTTCTTCTCAGCACTATGTTAAATTTTTGGTCATCCCCATCTAAAAAGAGAAGCTTCTCTATCCAGAAGTGAGAGTAGCATTAATATATGAGTATGAACATTAAATGTAGTGCTGTCAGCCTCTGGCAGGACTGCACTGGGCAGGTGCACAGATTGGGGGCCCTAATCACCTCAGTGGGCATCTGGCCATTTTCCTCCTTTCTGGTGGATCTTGGTCTCTCTGGCTTCTCCGCTGTGTCTAAGAATAACCTATACTCCTTCACTTTTCAGAAGAAGAGTATATTTTGCTGGGGTTTTGCTTAAATCCCTCCCTAGCCTGGTTTGGCGTGGCTGCTAAGCCGTCATCTTCCTTTTTTTAAAAAATGTTTTTATTTTCATCCAAAATGGCCTTGTTTCCATTTTCAAACCTGCTAAACATAAAGAAATGAATAATGAGTCTGACCACTTGGGTACTTCCAGCTGTGGGTGAGTTTTTCCCTCTGCTGGGCCTGGGCTGGCTTGACCTGGGCCTAGGCCCAGGCTCAGCCTGGAGGGCTTGCTAGCCTTTACTCTCCACATGGGATCTTTATCCCCTCCAACTCCCCACATGGTAGGAGCTCCAAAAACTTTCCTTTATCTCTTCTCTTTGCATAGTTTTTCCAGGCCCTCCATGTGGGATCTGTAGCCACGTGGGTGCCTTTCCTTGGCCCTGTACTTCCCTCGATAAACATAATAATTTAATAATTATCCTTCTCAGTCCTCTTTTTATTCAGTTCTTTGATTAAAATTAGAAACAAACCTAGGGTTTGAGGTTCAATGACCTTCCTGGACCCCAAGCACCCCATTACAAATGGCAACTCTGACAAAGAAACAATCTTGAGAAGGAAAATTATATAATTATTATTATTATAATTATTATTTTATGGAGATGATGAGAAGCACGTTTTCCAGCTGTGAGCATAACTTGGGAGCAAACGCAGGAGTCTTCACACCTGGGCCTATCTTGCCATTGGCACTCTTTCTATGCCATGTAAGACATGCTACTTGGCCTTGGGAGCAAGCCTTTTTAGGGTGAGCATGGATATCCTATCTTGGAACTTCCTTGCTCCAAGAGGCATATAGATTGTGCTATGTGTTCCCATTTTATTGGTGAGAAAACAGGGAAATTTTAGTGATGACTCCTGTATGAAAGAGATTTTAAAAATTCTAATTTCTTCTCCTAAATCTGGTCAGAGAGATACCCCTCATCTATAAGAAGATATGAGCCAGGATTCTGCATAAGCTGACTCTAGACTCTTCATTTTCCTCCACTTTGTTTCAGATGGGACAATTGGCTTCCAAGATACCCCAAAAGCCTCTTCTAGCCTGTATCAAAAAAACAAAAAACAAACAAACAAAAAAAACTGGGCTCATCTAGATAATGCAGTGAGGACAAGAATTGCCTTTTGGGGATAATTAGAAAACATACTAGTGTAATTCCAGATAACTTGGAGGAGGAAATTACTCATGAATTTTTAAACACCTGCTATTCATAAGCAATTACAAAAACTGGTAGCCAAACCAAATAAGTGCTTAAAACAGTTGCTCCAGGTGGCAACTTCTGGTTATTATAATTGTGAAGCTAAGATAAAGAAAAAGGGGTGAGAAAAGGAGATAAAGAAAAAAGGATAGGTGTCACAAGGAGATCATAATGATAATGAAGGTTGTTAATAGAAGGTCCTTTCACTGAAACATTCAATTGGATAAAATCTAAAATAGGTTTTCTTGATGCCAAGGTTTTAACCAGTACAGAAACTGAGTCTTAGGGTTAAGGCTCCACTCATTAACAGCTCATTGACACTAATTTGTTATGATTTAAGGGTTATTAAAACTTTGTGACTCTCAATAAAATAAATTTGGTTCCTCTATTTGTCCAGGTTTTAACTATTAGAGAAATTGAGTCTTAAGATAAAGGTTCATGTATAAATGTTTGATTTCCAAAGATGAGCTATTCATACCTAAAAACATTATGACTTTAAAGATAGCTCCTGTTTTATTTATGGTAATTTTATCAAATGGTCATCACTAGATTTAATTACTTTGGTTTAAGTGATTTAATTTCAGTCACTATCATCTTTATCATCCTCTTAAGACATATTCCCTATTTAGAGCACAGCCTCATTCTCAAACAATGGTTTTCATATGAGGGAAATAATTTCAAGTTCTGTGGTTCTTTTTCTAGCATACCCTGAGTAATTTGTGCCAACACAGTTATCTGGACTAATCAAAGATGTTTTCAAATACTGGTCTCAAGGCTTTATACTGTCTTACATGTCTTTTGATGACAATTTCTAGGCTTAATTAATTGATTTAGATACATATTATTTTCAAGGCCTATAACAGGTTCTGCCTGTATTTATAGTTATTAAGTATTTAAAGGGTAAAATGTGCCTACTTTCTCTGCTTCAGATATTACCTATGCTACCACAGGATGACTAAATTTATAAAGGTTCGACAAAATGGCTTCATGCTCTTGTGCATTCTTTAAATAGATCTATTTCAGTACTCAAAAGTACTATATATGTACATACATCCTGGTTGGTGTAACTTCCTCTCTTAGTGTATTAATAACCTATGTGGAAGCCAAAGCCAGCTGGAATCATTGAAGCTAACAAGGCCAATATTTTGGCCTGTGCTCTCAGGTCTTGAGGACACTGGAAATGATGGGACACTTCTACACTGTCCCGTGGTAAGTCACCTGTCTTCCTGATAAGGGAGGATTCAGAGACTTAGAAACAAAATATCACTGCATAGTCTGAAACAGGAGAGTCACACTGAGGAGAAATCAGTTCTTCTGGCATCCCAAAGAAGGGAAAATTACCTGGCCAGAATGGTCCTGCCTCACTCTAACAGACAACATCAGTATTGGAGAAGCTATAGGGCCACTTCTAGGTCCCTAAAGTCTCCTTTGGAGAGCCATTAGTGACCTCAAAAATTAATATGTGATTAAATTTTGGCTACCTTCTTGGTCTTAAACAATGAATAACCAAAGTTAAAGGGATGAGTCAAATATATAAATGGCTTATTAAGTAACCCAAGAAGTGCTTTCCAAGAGGGGAAACAAACAAGGCCTTAAGATGTGGTGTCCCTATCTCTAACAGTTCCAATTCTATGATAAGGAAGATTTCAAAATGGCTATTTCCAAATCTAAAATATATATGAATGATTCTGACCAACGGTCACTTAATTTAAAGATTACTTTACATGGGAACAATGGTGAATCTGTTCTAACTTGTGCCAGGCCATTATTACATAAGTCCTGAGGCCAAAAATATATTTGTACAGCCCTCAATGGCAGCCAGTGGCTATATGGGACCAACCTTTGGCCTTGGCCACCCCCAGGACAAATTAAAAAATGTACATGGTGGAAATCTATTATACAAAATATGGCCTATTAATCATTATTGAGGTTAAATTTTTTGTATGTATTCCTGATAACTGCTAATATCTCTTCTGTTCTACAAGTCATACAAAAACAAATTCAGGCCATGTCAAACACTACTGTGCCATTTAATGAACAATTCTGGAAGAAAATCTTTGCCAGCTCATGCTCAGATGGTCCTGTGACGATCCAAGTCCATTTACCTGGGTTCCCTTGAATGCTCCCTTAGGCCTAGAAGTCCACAAGAAGGATAACCCAAAGGTGACCACTTGGCTGCATGCTCATTTCTCATCAACTTCTTACTTTTATTCCTTCTCCCCATCATTTTCTTCCAAGTCTATCTTCCTGCACTCCATCAATATACTTTTGGGGTCCTTTAGAATAATTCCCCACTGTGGAAGATATTCTCTAAGTGCCACAACTCCATGTCCTGTTCAACAGAAAATAGTTCATGATCTGATGTCATTGCCCCCTGTGCCTTGTCATGAGAAGGGAGGATGAGTAGGGTTACAGGTAGGGTGACTGAATCCCTGAAATCAGAGATGATCTGACTTCTTATCTCTTTCCTAGTTCCCTAGACCTGTTTTTCCTAGACCTGTTTTTCCACAAACCACCTGGACTCCTCCTGGGAGGGAGATCTTTCATAGGATTTAAATATTTTAGCTGATCAAGTTCAGCCCCTGGAACTTGGTGTCAGGGCTAATCTCTTCCTGAGACAGTCCCTAACCCTGACAAAACAGCTATCTCTCTGGTTCACCTGAGCTGGAAGATAGCCCACCACCATAAAGTTATAAGTCCCTTTGCCAAGGGAGGGCAGGCTCTCTGACCACTTGGGAACACTTGTAGCTGTATGTGAGTCTTTCCCTTGGCTGGGTCTGGGCTGGCTTAGCGTAGGCCTAGGCCAGCTTAGCCTAGACATAGGCCCTAGTCCAGCTGGGAGGGTCCCCAAGCCCTTACTGTCCACATTATCCCCTACAGCTCCCCACCTGGCAGTAGCTCCTTGAACTTTCTTTTCTCTTTCCATAATATTCCCAGGCCCTCCACATGGGATCTCTAGCCATGTGGGTGCCTTTTCATGCCCCTATGCTTCCCTCAATACATTTAATAATTTTAAAAAAATAATGAATTCTTGAGGGGCCCAATGGAAGAGAGGGTTTCCCTGTGTGTGTATGTGAGGCCTACACATCCCCCTATCATGCAACCACCATCCACAGCAAATAACTACAATAGTTCAGGGCTATTGAATGTCAGGATGTTGTTCAAGAGCATTGGCTCAAAGTTATTAAGCACTCATTATAGTTTTATTGACTCTTTTACAAGGAGAGCTTAACAAGACCAGACTAATAAATCTCATAGCCTATGAATGTAGATACCTATTTTGTTCTTCTTAAGAACAATGTCAGAGCTGAAATTCTTGCCACTATAAATGCCCCCTCCCCCTGGCTCCTACTCCCACACAGTTGTTACTTTATTGCAAATAACAATCTCTAAAAGTTTTCTAATTCATTTCTCACTTTAACAAAGGAAAGGAGAATTGCTAAATTTAGATTCTAAGATGGCTATTTAATAGCCTTAGCCTTGGGCAGATCACTTTAAGATTTTCATTTCTCTGTTTCCTTTTATTAAAGTTAGGAAAACAATAGTGCCTATCTCTTAGGGCTGTTATGAATACTGGATGAGTTAATACATGGAAAATCTTTGAAACTGGATTTGAAATAAGCATAAAACCTTAATTAAATCTATTATTTACCCTGAACATATTTTTATGCCATCTGAGTGAAATAGGAGGGTAGGGTAAAGTGAGGTCTGGAAGACCTCCTACTTCAAAGCCATACAAAATTAGTGTAAGGCTGAACTAGAATATACTTCTCCAGACGAGCTAAAACCAGCTTGTATCACTTGTTCAGGGAACGAGGCACTTTATGACTCATAATACTAACACACACACCTCTGGGTGGAGACTTATGATGCTAATGAGGTATGTAGTGTATGAAGTTGTTTGTAGAACTCCATGCAATATATAGAGAATGCTCAACAAAGCCCATATGTGGCAATTTGGCAAAATTGCTTCCTAAAGTAACATAAAATCCCCAAGTATTTGTACAACAGGTAATTGAGATGCTAAACTCTTTTCCTTTGTCCCAGCATGCCTCACTCCCCCCTGAAAGTGCACTATCTTTATTATTATTATTAAGTGGAAATTTGTATGGACACATCATGTGTTGGTACTATTTCCTACCTCTCTACCCCCATTCTGCTGAGGTCCCTCCTTGGTGGGATTTCTGGTATTCACCATGGGGTGTGGGTTATAAACTGTGAAAGCAGCAGTCATTCATGATGGGAGGGGGCACAATGCCTCTAGATACTCCCTCCCACCCTGTGGTTCTTATAATCATCTAACCCCCTCTCTGCAAAATTCCCTGAGCCTTGGCAGAGGTGTGTTTTAAGTCTACTTTAGCATGGTACTCTTGCCAACTTCTGGATTTCTGCTTCGGTACATTTTGAGTATCCTCAGTGGTTATTTCCGTCATCCCAGCACAGGTTGTCAGGCTGTCAGTGGAGGCAGCACTCTTGACATCACTCTCCATTGGGGAATCTCGTTTTCTTTTACAGAAGACAGCAACAACTGAGGAAGACCAAAATCTACCAAGACAAGAAAAGATCGCTGACTTCCTATCATGAGATGAGCCACCCTTCACACATCAGCTAGGGTCCAGGTGAAAATGCAGAGGAAATTCACTCTTAACAATCTGTCTCTGCTTTTGCTATAACTGTGTGTCTGTGTTCACAGAGATGTTCTCTCAGCCATGATATTGATATCACTAGGGTTTTGGTGACTTTCAAGGTCTTAGATTGGAGCACAATATGATCTCAGCATGTGAGACCTGACCGATGGCTCTCCTGCCCCATGATGATGGACAGGTAACAGCTACCAATAGCATTTGGAGACGAGTCTCAAAACAATATAGGATGAAAATCACTAAAGAAAAAGTTTCTCTAAACTTTATCAAGGCCTCTAGAACAACTCACATTTCTTTCTTCTATTTTTCTATTCCTGATGCAGCTGTTAGGGCTTTTTAGACCCTTTATTGCTAAATTACCAGGCAAGCTAAGCACACACTGAGCACACTAGACCAATGTAGTACCAATAAAGGAAAATATCACAAAATTATCACAATGGTCTACCTAGTTCAACCTCATATACTAAGAAAGCTTTATCAAGTTAACATAAATTATATTTTACCAAAGTCAAGGGGTTTTCTCCACAATTAAATATAGTGATTAAGTGAGAGAGATACACTATAATCTTTTCAGCATTTAACTCCATTAAAGACTTTAAGCCTTCCAAACTCAGTGGGTGATTGTCCCTTGCACCAAACATAAACAGTGGAGAATGTCAGGCCCAAGCTAGTTCTATCTCACAAAGCCCTAAACTCCAAGGGAATTTATGCTCACACACCTGCTTCCTTTCTACTGTCTTGCCCATTTCCTGCTTTTTAATTTTTTTAGTCTGCTGCTATCTCTGGAATTATTGTATTTCCCTTTTAATGTATACCTTTATTTTTAAAATATTTTTTATTGACCACTTCCACAACTGGAGAGAATAAATCATGGTAATTCTGTCTCCCCTACTTTTCCACTCACATATCCACTCTCCATCATATCCCCTCCCTCTCTCCACTAGCCTTTCTTTTATTTTTACATCATCATCTTTTCCTCCTATTATGAGGGTCTTGTGAAGGTGTTGGTAAGCACTACAAGGTCATGGGTATCAAGGCCAATTTCTCTCTGAATAATTGCATTGTAAGCAGTCCTACCCTTACTTTGGCTTACTTTTACTTTTACTTTCCACCACCCTGAGCCTTAGAAGATGTGCTAGAGATGTTTTGGTGCTGAACACTCCTCTTTCTATTCTTCTTAGCACTATGATGACTTTTGGGTTAACCAACAGTCACTGCCATTTGAAAAGAGAAGTTTCTCTAAGCAAAAGTGAGAGTAGCATTAATATATGGTTATGAACATTAATAAAAGTGCTCATAGGGCAATTTGGTGAGCATAATATATGTATTTAGTCAGACAAGAGAAGGCATTACACCACTAGCTCTCACCATCTGCTTTTGATTAGGTTCTCAGTATCAACGATGTGTTGCCTCCCGTGGAATGGGCCTCCAGTTCAACTAGCGAGCAGTTTTTCAGCAATTTGAAATAATTATTTATTCATCAGTGCTGCCTTCTCTTGCTTACCTTCCTTTGCTCCTCAGGATGAAAACCTGGTTGGTGATGTCAGTTGCCCATATAAGCTGCTGTCACAGAAGTCAACAGTGGCCACCTGCTCCATGACCATAGAGCAGTGTAGCTTCTCACTCACTGACTTGCACTGGGCATCTGGCATCTTCCACTGTTGCTTTATCTCTCTCTCTTTCTGTGAAGTTGGCATTGAGTGTCTTCCTCATTTTTTCTCCATCTTATTGTTTCAGATATGGTCTTTTGCTGAACCTAGAGCTGGTAAATTCTGCCACATTAGCCAGTCCGTGAGCCCTAGGGAATTCTCCTGTCTCTGCCTCCAAGAACTGGAATTACAAGTATGAACCATCACACCTGGCATTTCACATGGATACTGGGGATCTGACCTGAAGTCCTTATGCTTGCTTGGCAAGCAGTTACCCATGAAGCCATTTTGGCTTTATGTCTTGACATTCTATTTTCCCCTTGATTTTTACTATAGCAACAACAGCAGTAATGCTAACATGTCTATGCAGATTTGTATGAGAAATGTTTTTCTTTTCTTTTCATATAATAATTTCCTTTTTTTATTCTGGCCTTTCAATTTTCCACTGAAAATTTATAAATCTCTTATTTTACCCTTGGAAGTATTATTTATCCTGGCTTTGACTGACAACAACAATAGGCTTATGGTCTCTGTTTTTTATCCTCAGCCTGACTCTATCTCTGAGTTCCAGACCTAGTTATCTAATGCCTGTGGAAGGCTTTCTGGATGGCTCAACAGAACGTTAAGCATTCCACTCACTGTGTCTGGAACAAACTCTCACCTGAACATCTTATCTTGCATTTACATTCACCTTTTCTGCTAGTGATAGCATTTATTCCTCTTTGCATTTGATTTCACCCTCTTCCTTCAATTGTCTCCCTGGCTATTGATATTTTGTCCTGCTACTACAATTAAAAACAAATGCTGGAAGGATTGCTTAGTGGTTTAGGCATTTGCCTCTAAAGCCAAAGTACTCAGGCTCAATTGCCTAGGATCCATGTTAGCCTGATGCACAAGGTGGCACATGCTTCTGGAGTTCATTTTTCAGTGGCTGGAGGCCCTGGCACAGCCATTCTCTCTCTCTCTCTCTCTCAAATAAATTAATAAAATAAAATATTTTAAAAAGTTAAATATACATTGTGAACAATTTGCTAGGCTAATAAAGTACAGAAAATGTAACTAACCAAACTGTTAGGGAATGTTGTCATATAATTTACTAAACCATAAACCATCACTAAGAATGTTGATGTGTGCAGTATTAGTTTGCATAGCTTAAATAACATGTATTTCTCATGGCTCTGCAGGCTGGGAAGTCTAAAGTCAAGGTAAAGCATGGTTGGGATCCTCATTCTTGATTACAGATGGTATCTTCTTGTTGTATTGAATTTCTGAAATATTTAATTATTTTGTGTGTGTTTGTGTGCATGTGTGCACGCATGCACCCACATGTCAGGGTCTACTGCAAGTTTGTATCTGGCTTTACATGGGTTTGGTAGAATTAATTCTCGGCTAGCAGGTTTTGTAAGCAAGTGCCCTTGACTGCTGAGCCATTTACATAGCCTTTCTCCTTGTATTTTAGCTAACTTGCTTCCCCTTCTTATAAAGATATTAATCCCATCATTGAGGTTCTAAACTCATGATTTAATCATGTTCCAGAGGCATTCTAATTCCATATTGCAGAAGGTTAATATTTCAACAGACACATCTTAGGTAATTACAAGCATGCTTTCAGCACACATGCATATTTCTGCTCTCCATGCTGCTATCTCTGCTACACAGTTGTTTCAACCCATTATCCAGAACAATATAATCCCCTGTTTCAGTATGTGTAAGGCAATCATTAGAAACACATTCTGTGAAAATGCTTTCTATAGGTCATATCTTAGTTCTGCGAAATTGGAAATATTTGAAGCCAGGGCTTGATAATTTTTAACTAAGTCCTACAGATAATTCACACAAACTATAAACTGTGAAGGCTACTCTTTCTACTAGTTATATTTCAAGTCTTTCTTCCCATCCATCCTAAATATTACCATCATAATATATAAATATAATACAGATTATGGCCCAATGCAAACGACAATATATAATTACTGTTCAACACTGAAGAATAAGATTCAACCTATAAAATTTCATATCCTTTGGAAAATTCAGCCCATGCTTGCTCTTTTGGCCCTCATGTTCAGATTGTGGAACTTCTTAAAACACTGGTCTATACTGCTGCGCCTTTAAATACATGTATTTGATTTACCTGTAATGTTCAAGTTCATTTCTCTTTCAAGTTTCACATTGTACCTTTCTTGACTACCTATTTGTCAGATTTCCTCTTTACAGTATGATCATGTCTTTAGGACATTACCTATGTCACTCACAGTTGTAATCTAAATATCAAACATAATCTGCATTTTCAGTTTTTCTGTGTTTTCTGCCACACTTTATGGGTGTATGACTGACTAAATGAATAGGTGGAAAAGCATTCAGATAATGGTTACTGAGTACTTACTGTCTGCTAGCTATATCTATGTCGAGCCAGTTCTTTCTGAGAACAACTGTAGGAAGCAGATAATGCACAAATCAGGAGATAGGGTTTAAAGAATAAAATCAGGGTCCCAAAGCCACAAAGCAATAGTCAAACTGTGACTTAATTTTTTTTTTTATTTATTTGGGAGAGATAGACAGAGAAAGAATGGGTTCATCAGGACCTCCAGCCACAGCAAATGAACTCCAGATACATGCGCCACTTATGTATCTGGCTTAATGTGGGTACTGGGGAATTGATCCTGGGTCCTTGGGTTTCACAGGCAACCATCTTAACCACTGAGCCATCTCTTCAGCCCCAAACTTGGATTTTAACTGACTCTGTCCAGTGCTAAACTGCATGCTCTTATGCTCTATGTTTTACTGAATTAATAAAGGAAATGTTGAGATTTGCAATAGAAATTAGAGAAGATGAATAAAAGTTTGTGACATAATAATTTCTATATATGAAAGAGATAACACTATCAGAATAATACAATATAAGAAAAAAATGCTCACAAAATTTCACAGAGGATTTCTCTCAAATCTTCAACAGAATCATCTCAATACTAATCAAATTTTCTAAGAGCAATAAAGACAAAACTAAAGTTTTCATGTAATACTTGCTTTGTATTTATATTTTACTTTATATTTTATTTATGAATATTGATTCAAAATTCTTAGGTGAAATAGTAACAAGTGTGATTCAATAGTACAGGAAAAACAAGTCACCAGTTCCATACTACAGGAAAAACAATTCACCAAGACAAAAGATTTATTTTAAAAAATGAAGGCATGACTCAATATTAAAAGCAATAATTATAATTCACCATCTCAATATGGTTAGGAAAAAAATCACATGATGAAAAGTTTAGGGCTGGAGAGATTGCTTAGCAGTTAAGCACTTGCCTATGAAGCCTAAGGATCCTGACTCAAGGCTCGATTCCCCAGTACCCACCGAAGCCAGATGTACAAGGTGGCACATACATCTGGAGTTCGTTTGCAGTGGCTAGAGGCCCTGATGCACCCATTCTCTCTCTCTCTGTCTCTTGCTCTCTGTCACTCTCAAAATAAATAAATAAAAACCAACAAACAAAAAAGTTTAGAGGCCTGACAAAATTGTCAAATGTATTTTTGCCTGCAAAAGAATTTTTAATATATATTATTACATTTATCTACAAAGACATTTTATTCTCCCAATGATTAGAAAAACAAGACAGAAATTTATACTGTTTAGACTTTTAGCAAGTTTAGACATGCATTAGAGGTATAGCCACAAATAAAAGTGCATGACAATATTAAAGTAGCTAAGGAAGCAGTACAATGATATATATTACTACCACAGGTATATGGCTGAAATTAAAATTAAAACTTAAGTTAAAAATTAAGACAAGTGGGGTATTGAGGGTTACTGGTAACATGCAGTGTCTAGAATTAAAAAAAAAAAACAAACACATGGTTCAGGTGTTTTGTCTCTCTCCCATGGGATTATACTACCCACATTTGGGGGTTATCCTTTCCTGCTCTATTAAATATACTCAGAGGTGTGTTTCCATTGTGATTTTGAATCCAGTCAAGTTGATAATGATTAACCATGGCAATTATTGTGTTTTGTTTGTTTGTTTGTTTTGTTTTTCGAGGTAAGGTCTCACTCTGGCCCAGGCTGACCTGAAGTTCACTATATTTGATCTTAGCCAAAAGGCTGAGAAGCGATAACCTGACCTGACATTCACTATGTGTTCTCAGGGTGGCTTCAAACTCATGGCGATCCTCCTACCTCTGCCTCCCAAGTACTGGGATTAAAGGGTTGTGCCACCATGTCCAGAAACAATTATTGTTCAAAATAATCTATTTATTTGCTTATTTGAGAGAGATAAAGAGGCAGATAGAGAGAAAATGGTCTTGCAAAGGCCTTTAGCCACTGCAAATGAGCTCAAGACATACATGTCACTTCCTATGTAATAAAGGATGTGTCTCAAATCATTTCAATAAGTAGGTGAAAATTAACAGTCATATGTAAATAAAAGAACTGTTTCCATAATTCATATCTTAAAAAGAAATCAACTGTCAATCAGAAATCTAATAGCAAGAAATGAAATCATGTAAATAATGGGAAATAACAGAATCCTTTTAAACTAGGCTGTGAGTCTAGAGAAAGTGTTTTTATCTTGATTCAAATGCTTAAAAAAAGAAAGAAAAAGAAAGTATTGATAAATCCTAGTACATAAGAAAAATAATGGACTACAAGGTATTAAACATGGAGAAATATACCTTCACCAGTAAGAGAAATAGACATTAAAGCTACACTAAGATATAATTTCTCACATATGTTGGCTAAGATTAATGATGCATTCTGTTGATCAAACTGTAGCACTTCCATGTATGTAGGAGGATAAATTGGTAAACCTGCTCTAGAGTGGAATTTGGTAATATGAAACAATGATGTATATGTATTTGCAGTTTCAGAACATTCTCACATCTAAGAATTTGCTCATAAAGTCAGTAGCAACAAACAGGAAACATGTCACAAGAATATCCATTATAATATTTTATATCAGAGTTAAATATAAGAAATAAAGCCGGGCGTGGTGGCACACGCCTTTAATCCCAGCACTTGGGAGGCAGAGGTAGGAGGATCGCCATGAGTTCAAGGCCACCCTGAGACTACAGAGTCAATTACAGGTCAGCCTGGACCAGAGTGAGACCCTACCTTAAAAAACAAAGCAAAACACAAAAAAGAAATAAAGAAGTGTTCACTCAGAGATGACTTGAATATTTACTCCCATTGGATGGAGCTCTGTGGCAGTAAAATAAACCGAGGACTGTTTCTGTGAATCATGATGTCATCTCCAAGGGGTATGTGTGTGTGTGTGTATGTGGTGTTGTCTTTTTGAGAGTGTGTGCTAACTTTTTGAGAATGAGTTTTGGCTTCATACTCATAATGATCACTCTCCCTCTGCCTCCTGAGTACTGGAATCACAGGTGTGTGCCACCATATCCAGCTTTCAAGGTATATTGTTATTGAATAAGCATGATTTGAAAGTATTTTGGAGTCCTATTATTTTGTAAGAAAGAAAAATAAATATATGATTGTTTTCAACTAAGTTGAAAATAGAGTATGGGAGACAGGGATACAGAAATGGGTGAAAATAATGTTATTTAGTTTTGACTTTGGGACCAGGAAAATATTTAACATGTCAAAAACAGTCATTCATGAGAAAAGCAAACCCTAATACATATTACCTTCACTATATATTTATTAATACATCTGGTTTTGTTACATGGCTTCATTATCTATACAGAAAAATTAATGCAAGTACCTTTTGAACGCAGTGCACAAACTTTTAATTGGGCTTATTCAATGCATGAATTCTTGAATCATACTAGAGTTATCATTGCTAGTAGTGATATTAATGCTGACATTGGAAACTCCTGGAATCTTTTTCTACTGCATGTATGGTTTGCACCACAGGTGACAAAGAGATATGATAGTAAAATGAAGAAAAGTAAGAGTGAATATGTGATTTATCTGAATTAGATGTATGAGTTTGAATTTTTCACATATGAATTATTTTAAGTTCATATATATTAACATTCAGTTATATCACTGAAGTTTCAAAGATTCATAGGATGTTAGAACAATCACTTCAATCAAAATGCAGAACAATTTATTCATCCTCAAACTCCTTCAATGATTCCAGTTTCTAATCATTTCCTCACTGTCCACAACTCCTGCTCACCACAGCACAGCCATGATTATATTTTCAGAATAGGTATTCTCTACCTTGTCTTAAAGAAATACCTTGAAGCTTCAATAAGTCATAACAAGAAGAACCACTAAAGCCCAGATCTTAGTTTCTATATATTATTTCCTACAAAAAGAAATCAAGGCTTACTCTAAAAATGAGTGATCTAGGTCATAGACAGTATAAGATGAACACAGGGTATAATCTTGTTGTATCAAAAAAGCAAGGGACTGCTTAAAATTTAATGTAGTCCTGTCAAAATGACAAGAAAGGTTGTCTGAAGAAACTTACATAGGCCAATTATAGATATTGTGTGAACTTTTTTCTGATACAACAGATATTACCAAATAAAAATAATTCAGGAATCCAAATGAGCATACATAGCTGTATACAACACTGGGTGAAAAATTCTGGGGGAGTACATTCAAAATATAACCTCAAAATATTATCAAATAGGTGATTTAGTATTTACACCTAAAAAACAACCAAAAACCAACAAAGTGTAACCTTCACCATGCTCACAAATGACACTGATAAGGAGACAGACCTGACATTCTGTGCTCTGAGAACATCAGCAATGCAGGATACAACATGACCACCTGGAATCTCATCTTGGGAAAGCAATTCAGCGAATTCAAGCTGTACAACATCCTAAGACAATTGGTCTGCACTCTTACCAGTTATTCAAGAGCATGAAAATTTAACCAAAAGCCATAAGAAATATTTTGTGAACAACTGAGAATGTTTCTATGCAGAATTTTGTTGTAGATATGATTGAGTTCTTTATTTTAATTCCCCAGCCATGTGTGATAATGGTGTCTCTGTTTCACTGGAAAAATTCACATGTGCACTTAGATCCTAATGTGAATGCACTCATGCTGGCCACATTTATTTTTACCATACAAAAATAAAACTCATTCAGAGGGTAAAAGTCACTATGGCAAAATCCTAAAGATGAATCTGGATAAGGAATACACTAATTTGGTAAAGTTTTCTTTGGATTCTTACATTTTTGAAATTTAAAAAAATTATGTACAAAGTTACTAGCATGGATGAAGCATGGTGGTACATAGTTGTACTCCAAGGAGGCCAGAGACAGAAGGGTATTTTACTTCAAGACCTACTTGGGCTACTTGGGGACAGCGTGTCTCAAAGGAAAAACAAAACAAAACAAAAAACTACAACAAAAATTCCCAGAAACAACAATAACAAACCATACATTGGGATAGAAATTATGAGATATAGAAAGCATAATACAGAAAACATTTCAGCTACAGGCCTTACTAACATTTCTCATTTAGCCTTATGGTGGTTTAATATAACACATTTCAACATGAAATTTCACATCACTATTTAACACACACTGTAACATATAATTAATTTACCAGATAGTGCCATATTCATATCTATTTTATTAGAAAGCAATAGTAGCTCTACTTTCCTTTAAGGAAAAAAAAGACCTTTTAACATAAAAATTTTGGGGAAGCACAGCTAGGCATAGTGGTACTCACCTTTATTCCCAACACTTGTGGGGCAGACGTAGGAGGATCGCTATGAGTTTGAGACCACCATGAGGCTACATAGTGAATTCCAGGTCAGCCTGGGCTAAAGTGAGACCCTACCTTGAAAAAAATAATAAAAATTTTGGAGGAAACATTAGAACAGTAAATAATTCCTCATTTTACATAAACATTTACTGAATCACTTCTGTAAATTGTGAATTGGTTTAGTACTATGAATAGAACCAATTTAACATAACAGTGGCTAGAGTAAGGTATGATCAACCATTGTTAAATCTATCTATCCAACTTGTACTTTGGGGAGGGCTTACTTTTTTTGAGTCAATTGGTTCTTTTATTTTTAAATATATCATCAATTTATTCCTTTATTTCCTTAAATTTTTATTCACTAGTATGTGCATATTGACATGCCACAATCTCTTACCACTGCAAATGAAAGCCCATCAGGTTTTTTATAAGTGGCTGGGAAATTACACACAGGCCTTATGTGGGTGGCTATAGAATTGAATTTGAGCAGGCAGGCTTTGAAAACAAGTGCTGTTAGCTGATTACCCAGCTCCCCAGCTCCCTCCTTTAAACCTTATGTTTTTGTCCAGATAACTTGTGCAGAATAAACCTATATCTAATCCATTTTGTAACCCAAAATTTTCCTTTCTGACAATTCTGCATAAAAAGGATGGTTGAGAGTAGGGAAGTTAGGAAAACATACTTCCCAACTTTATGGAATATTTTAAGGGGTTTTTCTTGATATCAGTCATTAGTGTGTATGTTCATCCATCCAAGGTTGATGTGTAACTTATTTCTGGATGGACGTTTGTGTGGCTAATCATAGGCTCACTAAGATCATTTCATCCTTTCCTGTTTGGGAGGAACTGATAGTTTGATGGGAAAGCTCTGCCACTCTATGTTCTGATTGGATGCTCTGCTGATTCCTCCCCTCTTTCCACATGAAATCTGCATAAAGCTCCTAACCCCACCAGGATGATTCTTGTTTTAAAATGTGTGCCCTGCAAAGTCATAAATGCTTCCTTTAGCATTCTAATCTCACCTCAAAGGCATTTCTATAGTATCCCAACTAATCTTCCAGAGGAAAAGTCTTTATGCATTTTGAATAATGAAAGTACCAACCAAAGCTACTGAATAGGCCACAACTGAGTATGCTGTTAAATGAATGCTTCATTTCTTGATTTACTTAGTTGTCAGTAATATCAAGGTCCTAGAAAAAAAACATGGGCAATTAATATAAAGAAAAATATGTTTATTTTCTTGAAAATCAAATTCTTGATTTATCCTTAAATGAGCTCTAGAAACTAAAATGTTTGCAACTTTAAAAGCATAATTTGGAGAAGGAAGATGTCTCAGCAGTTAAAAGTACTTGCTTGTAAAGCCTGCTGGCCTAGGATAAATTCCCCAGCCATTCACACAAGCCAAAAAGTATTATTTTTAGCAGCAAGATATGCTGTAATACATCCAACCACCACAGAAATAAATATATTTTCAAAAGCATATGTGGAATTATTTCATCTTACATAGCACATCACCTCCATTAGCCTTGAATTGAATGAACTTAGTATATTTATTTTTCGTATACTTGGACAAAATCATTCATTCACTGGAAGACTTGGGAAGGGCATGAGGGAAATGTGAATTCTGTGAATTGAAACCCAGTGAGATTCAAAGCTGAAGAATTTTCCCAAAATAATTTCTAAATTTTGTCTGAATTCCACATGGTCTTCTACCTACTTTATATTTTCATCTTATCTTAAATGTTTTCCAACCAATTCTTCAGAAATTACCCATAAAATATTTTTAACTGAAAATGCTTTCAAATAACTCAAGCAGTT
Organism: Jaculus jaculus; assembly: GCF_020740685.1. Taxonomy (NCBI): domain Eukaryota; kingdom Metazoa; phylum Chordata; class Mammalia; order Rodentia; family Dipodidae; genus Jaculus; species Jaculus jaculus. The sequence continues at coordinate 110,779,114 of NC_059104.1, forward strand.
TAGAAATTCTTAAGTCATTATCTACAAAAAAAATCATTATCATAAGTAACCAAAATTGAAGGTTGGATTCCTATATTTTTACCACTGATTAACATTATTTGGCTTTTCTCATGAGAAAAACAGCTCTTTCTTGTAAGGAAACCACTTGCCTGATGTTAAGTCAGTTGAGCCAAAGTATCTTCAACACCAAAATATTTATTTCCTAATCTTATTTATGGAAAAAAATTCTTCAAAACATCTCAGTATTTATTGTCTAACTTGCTGCAGTTGCTTCCAAAAAAACTTTCAGTGTGAAGCACTCTATGCATACTATTGTCCCAGTTTTCCTACTTAATGATTCATATCTATTAATACTTATATATCTAATAAAGAATCAAGACTCAAGAGGTTTATATGTCACATTGAGAGACTGGCATAGCATGCTTCATAATTCTGTAGATTCAATATCTGTCTAAAATGACATTGTTTACCCTATTATAGGACAGTTATATTTTTATCCTATTAGAACATATACATATTAACAAACTGACAAATATTTATTAATGTAGCAACTGAGCCCTATTCTGAATTTGATACTAAATATTAAATTTTAAAGTACATTGATAGGAATATTTTGCTTATCAAGATTTACACAGCATATTTGAGTCTGATTCTTTGAGTGAATATCAGAAATATTCAACTCTTAGATATTCCTAAAGGCATACTCGTGAAATACTATTGCAGTTTTATGAAAACATAGAACCATGTTTCTATAACAAACATAACTAGAAAATGACAGACAGAACTGACGAAACTCGCTACAATGTGTTTAAATTTCAGGTTCTAATGCTCAAAAGGTCACGACCTGTGAGACCATAAGTAATTCGATTAGTGATGTAATTTTCCGTGTTCTTAAGCATATAAATAGAATGTCATCTGTTAGCTCAATGTATACATTATTTTGAATTAAAATACATCAAAAATTTCTCCCCCTTTGACTCAAGCTGCTCTCACTCTTGGCTGGAAATTTTGTTTTATTTTACAGAAGGCAGTGTAAATAGAGAAGAAACAAGATATATTGATAAGACATAAAGATACCTGACTGCTCATCACAGGACATGCCACTTCTACCAAATCTGCTATGGCTGAGACAAATTTCAGAGGAAACAGTGACATGATTAATACTACTCTTACTACTATCCTGTCAACCAGCTCTGGGGTGATGGTGACAGACATGTTGATCAATCAAAACCCATCAAAGCAGAAATTCAGAGGCTACAAAGAGCTCAACACTAAATCAGACTGACAACAGGCATACCATGACCCAGGGAACATTGAGTAAGAGGGCTAGAAAGAATGTAAGAGCCACAGAGTTGGTAGGAGTACACTGAGGCACAAATCCCCTGCTACCCTACAGGGACTGACTAAAGCCATTATGACCCCACAGTGAAATATCACAATCCCCCTGAGGAGAGCCCCGGGAAATGGGAGCAGAGGCAAGGAAACAAAAGAGTGCAAACTGTTATAACATATATAAAATAAAAATTAACAAGCATATTTGCTAGAAGAAAAAACTATGCTGAATACACATGCATATACCATATTTACACACATCAACACACACCATCACACAAAAGAAAAGAATAAGAGAGGTATCTGTGCTAAAACGCCTTCAAAGTTAGACAGATATGCCTTTAAGTCCTCTGTCTAGAAGTAGTTGTATCAGCTGGAATGAGTTATTTAATCATTATATGCTTCAGTTTCTGTCATTTGTAAATGAGGATAATATTTTCTTTTCTTTTTTTTTTTTTTTTTTTTTTGGTTTTTTGAGGTAGGGTCTCATTCTAGCCCAGGCTGACCTGGAATTCACTATGGAGTCTCAGGGTGGCCTTGAACTCACGGCGATCCTCCTACCTCTGCCTCCCAAATGCTGGGATTAAAGGCGTGTGCCACCACGCCTGGCAAGGATAGTATTTTCAATATAAAGAATTTATAAAATGAAATGGAATAATATATTTAAAATTCTTCATAGGGTACCTGGGTTGTATCATTAAATAGGGATAATATCACTAATATGTTATCATTTGCTTTAATAGATATATTCTTGATCACTTTCTAAGTCTGCTGGGCATCTTTGAGACTATCCACTATTGTTTGGACATTAAAGTGATGATCAAAACCTTCAGTGTGTATATCAGGGATACTGCCATTAATCATTAGATCCTAAACAAAATGGACACACTTCCAAATGTCCAACATCCAGAAAAGAAGCACTCAAGGACTCTTGTTATATATTCTTATATACTAGGAAAATCAGAAACATGATACCCTTGATTCATGTTTTCCTGCCTATCAGTAATGCTCTAAAATAGGGCCTATATAGTCTTCAAAATAAGGGTTGCCTTTTGTGCTCAAGGAAGATTTTCACTTCTGATTAATTTATTCAATGATGTTATTAAAAGAAATATAAATATTTCAATGTTTTCTTCAATCTGAAATCTGAGCATGCATTGGGGAAATTCAGCTTCCCTAAGATGCATATGGAAGAGAGATTTCTTCATAGGATTTACCTTTTGACATGTCATGAAGTTGAGCAGTTTAAAATATTTTCTATTCTGCAGAGAATATCAAATCTACCAATTGTTATCTTAATTGAATGTAAAAGAAGCATTTTTCAGTATTTAACTGGATAAAATACGTAATTTAGAAAATTAACAACTACATCACTAATTTTTCAAAGCCTACTTTCCATAACAGGATATAGATGTAGTCTGAAATTACAAAGGAAGCAGGACTCTGGTTTTCATGACAAATCCACATTCCTTTCTGGACTTGTCCATTGTAATCCCTACTAATAAAACACACCAATAATGATCAAAAATGATGCTTAAAGGCTGGATAGATGGCTTAGCAGTTAAGACACTTGGCTCCAAAGCTTAAAGACCCATGTTCAACTCTCCACATCTCACAGAAGCCAGAAGTACAGATGCCCAGAATGTGGCACACACATCTGGAGTTCTATTGCAGTGGCTGAGACCCTGGCATACCAATTTTCTCTCTCTTCCTCTGTTGCTTTTTTTTTTTCTCTCTCTCTCTCCTAAAAAAAGATGCTTAAAAAGATAATGCACATATTTTTTTATATTCCTTTTGTGTCTTCAAGAAAGTATAAAAATAACCAAAAGAGGGAATTTTTAAATCAAGAGGTTACTTTTTTTTTTTTTAATTTTTATTTATTTGAGAGCGACAGACACAGAGAGAAAGACAGATAGAGGGAGAGAGAGAGAATGGGCGCGCCAGGGCTTCCAGCCTCTGCAAACGAACTCCAGACGCGTGCGCCCCCTTGTGCATCTGGCTAACGTGGGACCTGGGGAACCGAGCCTCGAACCGGGGTCCTTAGGCTTCACAGGCAAGCGCTTAACCGCTAAGCCATCTCTCCAGCCCAAGAGGTTACTTTTTACAACTCAATGCAAGTAACTTTAATTTTAAGTGAGAGAGGTGAAAGAGAAAGAGGGAGAGAATTGGTGTACCAGAGCTTTTTGCCACCACAAATGAACTCTAGACACATGCACCACTTTGTGCACCTGGCTTTATGTGAGCACCAGAGAACTGCACTAGGGCTGGAAGGCTTTGCTGAATTACTACCACAGCCAAGAAAGAGGTAACTTGAAAAACCTATCTGAAGCCTTGTGCGGTGGCACTTGCCTTTAACCCCGCACTCGGGAGGCAGAGATAGGAGGTCGCTGTGAGTTTAAGGCCACCCTGGGTCTACATAGTGAATTCCAGGTCAGCCTGGACTAGAATGAGACCCTACCTCAAAAATTTTTTTTAAAAAAATATGTGAAATGGACAGTTATCTGGGAAATAACATTTTCCAGAATGATCAAAAATGTAACAAGATCTATTACTGAATTTGCTAAGAAAGAATGACTCATTTATTTACTTCTCCTTTAAAGATATTTTAAAAGATTCACAAATAAAGCTCTTGTATGTTTTTGCTAGATTAATGTTTACTGGCCTTATAATTCACTATAGTCTAAATATGTTCAAAATGTAACTTTTTTAATCTTCTGATTTTGCTGTACAGAGCAATAAGATAGAATTGATCTAGAGACATCATTAATTATTAACTTCCTTTCCAATTTCTAATAACTTGTTTATGAAGAACTTAGAGTTTTCTGCTAGACAGTAATATCCCTAATAAGAGATTTGTTCTTTTCTATCCAATTCATATTTACTTCCTATTTATGGCCTTATCTCACCAGCTAGGATCACTTCAGTAGGACTTTCTGTACAATGCAGGGCAGGAGCAGTGATGATAATGCTCTGACATTCATATATTAAGAATGTTTTTTCTCATATTTTTAATAATCATAAATAGAAACCGAGTTTTATAGAACAGTTTTGAGTCACTGCTGGACATATTTATATCACTTTCTTTATACAAAATTTGAGTATTAAACTTGCTTGTTCCAGCTTTCTTATGATTTTTCTAGCATGTTTAGACAGTTGGATTCACTAAACTTTGTTTAGTATACTGGTATATTAATGAGTAAGATTAGCCCGTGATTTGCTTTTGTCATGTCTTATGAGTTTTATTATAAAAGTTAAACAGCCTATTAGAAAAACTAGAGAACTATAAACATTTATTTTTAAGGATTTGTGAAGAATCACATCTATCTGCTTCATGAAAGCTTACTAGAACTTGTTTATAAAATCCTGTGGGCTGGTTGATTTTTTGTGGGGCAAAATTTCAAGTTATTTATTCAATTTCTTCATTGGTAATTGGGCCTGTCACTTGTTAGGACACATTTTTCTTAAGAATTTTTATAACTAGTCATTTTGATGTCAAATTTGCATGATTTTCTTATCATTTTACACTCCACTGAATCTGTGGTTACACCCATTTTTCATTTGTAAGATTGATTTTCTGTGACTTTTTCTTCTTATTCTAAATCACAACAGAATTGAAACTATTTTACAAATGTTGGTCATGGCCAAACTTTTGGAGTTTTTGTGTTGGTATTTTAGATGCAAATACATTTATAATCACTTCATATTCCTGGCCTGATTATAATACTTAGCATTATGCAAAAATCCAAAATAAACTTGCCTTTTAAAGTAAGTTTTATCTGGTATAGGGTTGCACTTCTACTATTGTTTTTTATTGTTTGAAATTTCATTATTTAATAAAAGATGGAAAATCTTGCTGTAAAGCATTCTTTAGAAACATAGAAGTAAAAGACATACTATGTTTACTACATTATGAATATAAAACTTTAATATATTCACATAATGTACTGGGCTAAAATGAATTAAATTTCCCTAGAAAAAGTATACTCATTAAGCAAACATTAATGCACTGTAGGAAAAGAAGGTTGCCAAGAAAAGATGGCAAGTATTCCATTAAATGAGTGCTACTACTTTCTCTTAATCACATTTCTTAAATGGAGAAAACAGGAGGAACACTATGTAGACATGTTTGTTTGGGTTGAAATGGGGTCTCACTGTAGTTTCTAGGTTTGTACTGAACACAGGATCAAGTAAGTAGTCCTGCTGCTTCAATCTCCTGAGTAGCTGGGACTCTAGGTGTGTACTACGTCTGGCAGCTGACAGACATGCTTCTACTCTAGAAATATATGCTAGGAAGAAGGTCAAAATATGAAGAATGTCTAAATATAGGGAAAGAGTTAACCTTGTGTTAGTGGTAATGCCTTTTCTTGTACATAAAAATTCCTCACTAGAACTATACCACAGAAGAGGGCACCACTTTATTTACTAACCTAACACCTCATGCATACAAGGCAGGTGTGCTACCACTGAGCTGTATCCCCAGCACAAACATCTCTATAGTCAGGAGAAATCTTCCATAAGTGTCCTACTATTTACCATTGGGTACAAAAATAAAACAATCATATTGTAGGAAATGTGAGACCTTTCACATTTCTGACTAGAGATTTTAGAACTAATGATACAAAATAAGTATAACATCATCAAAAGTCATTGTATTCATCTTATAAAAACAATGGAGATATTAACATATCATTAAGCACATTTTTGTTTTGTTTCATTTGTTTGAAACAAGGCCCCACTATGTAGCTCTGGACGGACTTGACCTTGTATTCTCCTATCTCAGCCTCCCAAGTTATGAAAGTTATAACAAGCACATACCAGTATGTCTAGGTAAGTATGGGTTTTTCTTGTTACACATGTGGCCCATCCATCTAGTGGTAGGATGGAAGTCCTTAAGTAGATCTTGGTAAATTTGTTTGACTACATTCCTCAGGTAGTTGTTCTCAAATGTTACTTTAGATATAATGATAGCAATTTCATTGTGGTCAGTGTTCCCAATGTGATTTTGAATGGCGAAAGGCAATGGGATCACTGGATAATGGACTAAGAGTGAGAGAGAGAAAGTTATCTCAAATTTCACAAATGCTGCATAACTGGTGAATAAAAGGTTCAATTTAGTATTACTCATATCTATGTTTATTGAGTTATAATTTGGTCCCCATCTCTTTAAAAACTCAATCTCCTCTCCAAAAAGTCTATAATGGTTCACTACCAGTGAGAGCTCTTGAAACATCTGATGTTGTGTTATATGTTTCTTCCTCCAGGATTCCTGTTTCTCCATGTACTGAAAAATAAGCCAATGCACCAAAAGGGAGGAAGTAGGAGCTTTATCTTCATCTGAGACTGAAAATTAAGCTCAGCAATTTTCCTTCAAGCCTTGTCCAAGAATGCAAGACTAACCACTGGCTCTCCAAAGAGGATGGTGAGTTCTATTGAGTCACAAACAAAGGTTAATACAGCTAGATCATCACTTCACGCAATGCCATTCCACTCAGACAAGCTCAACTGATCCAGTACTTCTTCAGTTTCATTCACTTGTTTTCATATGAATTGTATCTTAGCAAGATCTAATGTTCTTTTAGTTAGTGTTTAAAGTGGGTAGGCCTTTCTATTCTTTTATTATCTTTATATCTTGAATTCTTTATTTTTTTCTTTCTTTTTTTAAAAAAAAACTTTTCATTGACAATATCCATACGTATAGATGGCATACCATGGTCATAATCTCCTTCCACCATCCTCCCTTTTTCCTTTCCCTTATACACCTTTCACTGAGTTCCTGTTCAAATAGTCTCTATTCTATTTTGATACCATTTTTTCCTCTGCAATTGCACGTGTCTGACGTAGGTAGTGTCAGTCACAGTGAGGTCATGAATACTACTGTAGCCTGGCATTTTGTATCTGGAAGACAGTATTTCAAAACACTCTTCTCCTTCCTTTGCCTCTAATAATCTTTCTGGAACCACTTCCACAATAGTCCCTCAGCCTCGGTAGGCATGATAGAGATGTCTCACTTAGTAGTGAACATGCCACTATCACTTCTTCTCAGCACTTTGATTAGCTTTGTGTCTCCCTACTGATCACCATCGATTTGGATGGATTCATAAAAATGTCATATAACTAGAATTTTTTATGTGAGTACTGGGAATTGGACCCAGGCTGGCTGGCTTTGCCAACAAGCACTTTTAACTGCTGAGCCATCTCCCCAACCCACCTTGAGTGTTTTCTTTTCTTTTTCATTTTCAATTATTTTTATTTATTTAAGAGAGAGGGAGAAATAGGCAGGAAGAGGGAAAGAGAGAGAGAAAGAATGGGCCCACCAGAGCCTCCAGCCAATGCAAATGGACTCTAGATGTGTGTGTCCCTTTGTGCATCTATGTTACATGGGTCCTGGGGAATTGAACCTGAGTCATTTGGCTTTGCAGGCAAGCACCTTAAACACTGAGTCATTTCTCCAGCCCATATAACTAGAATTTTGAGAGTGGAGAGATTACAATGGATACCTTCTATAATTTCCCATTTCTCATTTTATCTAATTTCTAGCCCTCTTGAGTTCTTATGTTGGTTTTATTTTTCTTTATCAATTCTCTACTTCTGTAGTTATAATTTCTGTTTTATTTTTTGGTGAATATTCTGGATGTTTGCCATTTGTCTCAACCTAATATCTAAAATTAGCACCACAATCCACATTCCTACAATGTAAAGATATTGGTAATACATTATTCAGGTCAGTACTTTCATATATTTCATGCAAGTCTATCTAATAACTTCATTATCTTCTTTCTTGAAATCCTATGTATTAGGTACTAATATTATTTTATTTAAAATATTAGTTTGAATTTTACCCTATTTGCCCATTTTATTTTTCACTAGTCCTCCAGAATCAGGAGCCTTTCTTCTATGAAAGGTTGACATAGATTCTTTGTCTGGTCCTGCATGTTTATAATAATACACAGTTTCTGAAAATATTGTGGCTGTGTTTCATCTTTATCTGGGAACAAAAGTATAAATTAATTCTTTTCTTCCTTAGTCCTTCAAATAGGCTGTCTCCTTTTCCTGATGGTTTTATTGTTCTTACTGAGAAACTTAATTTATTTATTTATTTGGTTTTATTTGAGACAGAGAGAGAGGAAGAGAGAGAGAGAGAGAGAAAGACACTAGCCACTGCAAAGAAACTTCAGATGCATGGGCCACCTTTTTGCATCGGGCTCATGTGGGACCTGGAGAATTGAACCTGGGTCCTTATGCTTGGCAGGCAAGTGCCTTAACTGCTAAGCCATCTCTCCAGACAAAAAGAAACCTGCTTTCAATGTAATTATAATATATTACTAGGGGTTTTGTAGTGTTTTGGCAGAGAGTAGGTGAATGAAGAGATGGCATTCTGTGAAACTATATTTCTTTCTATCCTTTTCAAAGCAATCATGGAGACTTTGGCTCAAGAAGGCACTGAGAATGTCTAAAACAAAGTGACATGTGTTTCCTGACTCTACAGGTGAAGAGCAGATGACTGGGTCCATTGCCTCCACTAATGGCCAATTTTTGGTGCGTTGAGCCATCAAGAAATGGAAGCTGTTTTTCTACAGCATACACTATGAGAGACTAGAATAACAAATACTCCATGTCTCTCAACATATCGCTTCTCTTTGTTTATCTCTATACCTTATTTAGGGAGTGCAATGACACATGCATTAGAACACCTGCTCTATCATTCATGAGATTTACTTTCTCTTTCTTAGGTTTGTCTCATCTGCCTATGCTGCATTGCATTCTGCTTCTGTAAATCTTTCCAATTTGCTGATTTTCTCTTCAGTTATATCTATCTAACTAACCCATTTTATACAATATTTATTTATTTGTATGGAAAGAAAGAGAGGGAGAGAGAGAATGGACACACCAGGGCCTCTCGCCACTGCAAATGAACTGTGGGTACTGGGAAATCAATCCCAGGTCATTAGGCTTTGCAGGCAACCTCCTGAACCACTGAGTCACCTCTCCAGTCCTGACTAACCCATTTTCATAGTATCAATTGGATATTTATGATGAAAGTTCTTGATACTTTTTCAAAACCTTACAGTATCATCGGTGGTTATTTTCTTTCCCATACGTACCCCTGTAGCTGTTATTCAACATATTTCTTTTTTGTCCTATTTGCTTGAAAGTACATTGATTTGGGGGTCAAAATATTAATCTAGGGAAAACTTGGAGAAAAAAATTAAAATGCTTTTTTCCATGGAAAAAAATTCATTTTGTTTCCTTTCAAACTCTAGTTTACAAGATGCTGAGGTTAAGTTCCCCATTTTCTGTATGAAATTTGAACCCAGGGCCTTGAATATCTTAGCCAAATGTTATGTCTTAAAACCATTACCCCAGCTCCCTCTCTCTTGGTTATAATATCCCTCTCTCTCTCTCTCTCTCTCTCTCTCTCTCTCTCTCTCTCTCTCTCTCTCTCTCTCTCTCTCCATATATATAATTAGAAGCATTTTGCTCAAAAATTAACCTGTCGGGCTGGAGAGATGGCTTAGCGGTTAAGCGCTTGCCTGTGAAGCCTAAGGACCCCAGTTCGAGGCTCGGTTCCCCAGGTCCCACGTTCGCCAGATGTACAAGGGGGCGCACACGTCTGGAGTTCGTTTGCAGAGGCTGGAATCCCTGGCGTGCCCATTCTCTCTCTCTCCCTCTATCTGTCTTTCTTTCTGTGTCTGTTGCTCTCAAATAAATAAATAAATAAATAATTTAAAAAAATTAACCTGTCATTTTGTTTGTTTATGAGCCTCCTTTGTAAGCTTCCTTACATTTGCTACCAAGCAACACAATAAGACACATTTTAAACTAGAGAGAGGTGGTTTGCAATAGGTGTCAACGGACTAGTCTGTCTTTCTGGATCACCTGCTATTTTAGCTTCTTCCTGTTGCTGTTCCTACTGGTAAAAAGTCAAGCATGATTTTAACAAGGATTTTAATTGCCTTATAATAAATCATTTTTCAAGACTGTTATAAAATAAATTTGTAGAAATAACATGTTTTCATGGACAAGGTGCAACTTTTGATATCAGATAACATATTTTAAATACTGGATTTGTGACTTTGGGCAGATGCTTTACAGTGCTCAGGCTAAAAAAACATAATTTTTTCATTTACAAATGCAATTAAAAATTATCTCACAGGGGCTGGAGAAATGGCTTAGTGGTTAAGTGCTTGCCTGTGAAGCCTAAGGACCCTGGTTCGAGGCTCGATTCCCTAGTACCCACGTTAACCAGATGCACAAGGGGGTGCATGCGTCTGGAGTTCATTTGCAGTGGCTGGAGGCCCTGATGTGCCCATTCTCTCTCTCTATCTGCCTCTTTCTCTGTCTGTCATTCTCAAATAAATAAATAAAAATAATAAACAAAAATATTAAAAATTATCTCACAGGAGTACTATATTTGATAACATATATTGAGTCAACACTAGGCAATAAATAGTAGAAGCCTTTATTTACAGTACATATTTTTGTATGTGTATTATTTATGTATTTATTCTATTAAGTTCTTAAAATTCTAATATAATATATGAACAGATGGCAAGTGCTTTCCCTAACTGTTAGATAGAAAGAGCAATGGAGAAACAATTGTCAAATTTGTGTTTTGATTTTTAATTAAGAAAATAATTTTGAGACATGTTTCATCTATCACAGGCTGGTCTCAAACTTGCTATATAGCCAAGAATGACCTAAAACTTCTGATTTTCCTGTCTTTACCTCTGGAGGGCTGGGATTACAGGCATGCTCCACCACACTGCTTGCTTTATTCATTGTTGGGGACTGAACCCAGGGCTCCATACATGCTATGAAAGCATTCTGACAACTGAGCTATATCCCTAGCCCTGGGAATTGTCTACTTTAAGATTGAATGTCAATGTACTCCACAAATAAGAAGTTTGAATATTATTTAAAAATAATATTGATATAGTATATTAATAAGGAAACACTAGCATCAAAATTAATTTCCTAGGTGCTTGATACATTTGCCTTCCTTGCAGATTATTTTTCATTCTGTAACATACTGAATAACAGATATTAAACTTGGTTTTAATATTAGTATTCAAGTAGCAAAGTAATTTCCTTCCTCTGCTAAATGAAGGAAGCAACCTAGCTTGGCTGAGAGTGTTATTCATATTTCAGTCATGTTTCCTTTTGCATGCTGAACCAACATTCAATATTACAGTATTGATAGAAATAGTTCACAGAATGGACTGATGCTGTGAATGGAAACAACACTGACCTTAGAGGAATGTGGTCCAGATTGTTGGCTGTCCTGCCTAGCTTCATTCCTCATGAAAAGGACTGTAATTCAGGTAACAGAGAACCTTTGCAAATACCTAGTAGATGGTTCTCTGTGTTCTTTGATTTTGCATCTTTAGCAAGTTAGGGAGGTAATGATTTTATTTGGTTGGACAATTGATAGAATTGTATATACTAAGTAAAACCAAATTGTACTCATGTAGGTATTTATTACATACCTGTCTGGTATAGTCAGGATTTTGATTGCACAAAATGACCCATATTTTATTAGTGAATTCAAAGATAGTATTAGTAGTCAATGTGATAGTTAACCGCCAACTTGGCAGGTTCTGAAGTCACTTTTGATGGTGTGTGTGAAGGTGTCCAGACAGTATTAAATGAGGGGGAAAGACTTGTTCTCAGAGTGAGCAGCACTTTCCAGTGGGTGTCCACAGTATAAATAAGTCTAAGGAAAAAGCAGTGCTGCCCACCTTTCTTCCTAAAGGAATGTGCTTATCATTGCCTCTGCTATCCTCATGCACTGACATCAAACTCCAACTTCACCAGAGAACTAGAGTGGGGTGAAGATCACTGACCCTCCACAGATCTAGGTCTTTGGCACCACATAGAGGCTGCTAAGACATCCATCTTCACAGGCTGTGCAGCTACTAGGTTCTTTGCCTCTCCAGTATGTAGATGATCATTGTTGTATTACCAAACCCCTGCCATGGAAGCTACTCCAATAACATCTCTTTCACACCGCTAACTCTCCTATCTCCCCCTTTCTTTTTCTATCTCTCTTTCTATCTCTCTTGTTTATGTTCCTCTATAGGCCCTACCTAATACAGCCAATATGCATTATTTACCTATATCATCGCATTTGATTTCCATATAACCTACAAAGCATCTGTTATTATAGTTTCTATTGATGGAAACAGAAAGACAGAAACTAGTTATGGTAGAAATGGCAAATAGTACAGTAGGACAGAAAAGTGGTATCTATTAAAATGCTTCTAATAATGTCTGGAGGGATGGCTTAGCGGTTAAGGCATTTGCCTGCAAAGCCAAAGGACCCAGGTTTGATTCTCCAGGACTCACCTTAGCCAGATGCACAAGGGGATGCACACATCTGGAGTTCGTCCGCAGTGGCTGGTGGCCCCAACATGCCCACATACTCTCTCTCCCACTTTCTCTGTCAAATATATAAATAAAAATAAAATATTTAAAACATTCTTCTAATCAGATGACATATTGATTATATCTCTAATTCCTGGTCCATCTACCCAGATCTTGGCAATATCTGCAGATCATTTGAATGGATATGTAAGTGAAATGCTTATCAAATAACTCAGAGCTCAGGAAGCTGTGAGTGTGGTCCATAAGAGAATCAAGACTGTCAAGCATTTGAATAAGCGGAAGCAATTAACTACATTTGAAATGATAGTAAGAGATCTAGGACTTTGCTAAATTAAAGGAAATGTGGAAATGAGGAAAGACAGAAAGTTTAGTCTACTTTAAGATACTTGAATGTGACTGATACTTTTTTAAATACTTGAGTGGTGATGAAGAGCTACATAGACAGAGAACACTGAACAAAAATACTTTCTCTAAAAAATAAGAAAATAAAAGTATGATTGAAAATTTGAGAAGAACTTTAAAAATATACTATTTTATTTATTTGTGAAAGAAAAGGAAAGAGGCAGATAGAGGGAGAAAATGGGCATGACAGGCCCTCTAGCCATTCTACCACTGAACTCCAGACGAGTGTGCCACCTTATGTATCTGGACTACATTCATACTGGGGAACTGAACCTGGGTCCTTTGGTTTTGCAGGCAAGCACCTTAACCACTAAGCTATCTCTTCAGCCCTGAAAGGAGTTTTTTCTTAAATTTTATTTTTATTTTATTTTTTTATTTTCACAATTTTTATTAACATTTTCCATAATTATAAAATATATCCCATGGTAATACCTCCCTCCACTGCACTTTCCCCTTTGAAATTCCATTCTTCATCATATTACTTCCCTATCTCAATCATTGTACTTACATATATACAATACCAACCTATTAAGTACCCACCTCCCTTCATTTCTCTTCCCTTTATATCTCCTTTTTAAAAAAAAATTATTAGAATTTTCCATGATTATAAAAAAAATCCCATGTTAATTTCCCACCTCCCCCCCCAAACTTTCCCCTTTGAAATTCCATTCTCCATCACACTACCTCCCCATCTCAATCATTGTACTTACATATATACAATATCAACCTATTAAGTACCCTCCTCCCTTTCTTTCTATTCCCTTTGTATCTCCTTTTTAACTTACTGGCCTCTGCTACTAAGTGTTTTCCTTCTCATGCAGAAGCCCAATCATCTGTAGCTAAGATCCACATATGAGGGGGAACATGTGGCGTTTGGCTTTTTGGGCCTGGGTAACCTCACTTAGTATAATCCTTTCCAGATCCATCCATTTTTCTGCAAATTTCATAACTTCATTTTTCTTTACCATGGAATAGAACTCCAGTGTATAAATGTACCACATCTTCATTATCCACTCATCAGTTGAGGGACTTCTAGGCTGGTTCCATTTCCCAGCTATTATAAATTGAGCAGCAATAAACATGGTGGAGCACATACTTCTAAGGAAATGAGATGATTCCTTCAGATATATGCCTAGGAATGCTATAGCTGGGTCATATGGTAGATCAATCTTTAGCTGTTTTAGGAACCTCCACACTGATTTCCACAATGGCTGGACCAGATTGCATTCCCACCAGCAGTGTGGAAGGGTTCCTCTTTTTCTACATCCCTGCAAACATTTATGCTCATTTACTTTCATGATTGTGGCCAATCTAACAAGAGTGAGATGGAATCACAATGTCGTTTTAATCTGCATTTCCCTGATGACTAGTGACATAGAACATTATTTTAGATGCTTATATGCCATTCATATTTCTTCCTTTGAGAATGCTCTATTTAGCTCCATAGCCCATTTTTTGATTGGCTTGCTTGATTCCTTATTATTTAACTTTTTGAGTTGTTTGTATATCCTAGATATTAATCCTCTATCAGATATATAGCTGGCAAAGATTTTTTCCCATTCTGTAGGTTGCCTCTTTGCTTTTTTCACTGTGTCCTTTGTAGTGCAAAATCTTTGTAGTTTCATGAGGTCCCAGTGATTAATCTGTGGTTTTATTGCCTGAGCAATTGGGGTTGTATTCAGAAAGTCTTTGCCAAGACCAATATGTTGAAGGGTTTCCCCTAATTTTTCCTCTAGCAGTTTCAGAGTTTCCGGTCTGATGTTAAGGTCTTTAATCCATTTGGACTTAATTCTTGTGCATGGCGAGAGAGAAGAATCTATTTTCATCTTTCTGCAGATATATATCCAGTTTTCCCAACACCATTTGCTTAAGAGGTTGTCTTTTCTCTAATGAGTATTTTTGGCATTTTTATCGAATATCAGGTGGATATAGCTACCTGGGCTTACATCTGGGTCCTCTATTCTGTTCCACTGATCTACATGTCTGTTTTTGTGCCAGTACCATGCTGTTTTTGTTACTATGGCACTGTAGTATAGGTTAAAATCAGGTATGGTGATACCACCAGCCTTATTTTTGAGGCTCAGTATTAATTTAGATATTTGAGGTTTTTTGTGATTCCAAATGAATTTTTGTTTTCTTTTTTTTTAAATTTTTTTAATTTATTTATTTGAGAGCGACAGACACAGAGAGAAAGACAGATAGAGGGAGAGAGAATGGGAGCGCCAGGGCTTCCAGCCTCTGCAGACGAACTCCAGATGCGTGCACCCACTTGTGCATCTGGCTAACATGGGACCTGGGGAACCGAGCCTCGAACCGGGGTCCTTAGGCTTCACAGGCAAGTGCTTAACTGCTAAGCCATCTCTCCAGCCCACCAAATGAATTTTTGGATTGTTTTTTCTATTTCCACGAAGAATGTCTTTGGAATTTTGATAGGGATTGCATTAAATGTGTAGATTGCTTTAGGTAAGATTGCCATTTTCACAATATTGATTCTTCCAATCCAGGAACAAGGGATGTTTCTCCACTTTCTAGTGTCTTCTGCAATTTCTCGCTTGAGTGTTTTAAAGTTCTCATTGTAGAGATTCTTTACTTCCTTCATTAGGTTTATGCCAAGGTACTTTATTTTTTTGAAGCAATTGTGAATGAGAGTGATTCTTTGATTTCATCCTCTGTGTGTTTGTTGTTAGCATATATGAAGGCTACTGATTTCTGTGTATTTATTTTGTATCCTGCTACATGGCTGTAGGTTTTGATCAGCCCTAACAGTTTGCTAGTAGAGTCTTTATGGTCCTTTATATACAAAATCATGTCATCTGCAAATAATAATAACTTTATCTCTTTCTTTCCAATTTGTATCCCTTTTATGTGTGTCTCTTGCCTTATTGCTATGGCTAAGACTTCCAGTACTATATTAAATAAAAGTGGGGACAGTGGACACCCTTGTCTTCTTCCTGATTTTAGTGGAAAAGCTTCCAGTTTTTCCCCATTTAGTAATATGTTGGCTGTAGGCTTGTCATAATAGCTTTTATTATGTTGATATATGTTCCTTCTATTCCCAGTCTCTGTAGAACTTTTATCATGAAGGGATGTTGGATTTTGTTGAATGCTTTCTCTGTGTCTAAGGAGATGATCATATGATTTTTGTCCTTCAACCCATTTATATAATGTATTACATTTATAGATTTGCATATGTTGAACCATCCCTGCATCTCTGGGATAAAGCCTACTTGGTCAGAGTGAATGATCTTTTTGATATATTCTTGTATTCTGTTTGCCAATATTTTGTTGAGAATTTTTGCATCTATGTTCATGAGGGAGATTGGTCTGTAATTTTCTTTTTTTGTTCTGTCTTTGCCTGGTTTTGGTATCAGGGTGATGCTGGCCTCATAGAAGGAGTTTGGTAGAATTCCTTCTTTTTCTATTTCCTGGAAAAGCTTAAGAAGCAATGGTGTTAGCTCTTCCTTGAAGGTCTTGTAAAATTCAGCAGTAAATCCATCTGGGCCTGGGCTTTTTTTAGTTGGGAGATTTTTGATAACTGTTAAGATCTCCATTCTTGTTTAGGTCTATTTAAGTGATTAATCTCATTTTGATTTAATTTAGGTAGGTCATAGAAATCAAGGAAATCATCCATTGCTTTCAGATTTTCATACTTTGTGGAGTATATGCTTTTAGATAGTAAGGCCCTATGATTTTTTGAATTTCTCTGGAATCTGTTGTGATGTTACCTTTTTCATCTCTGATATTAATTTGTGTCTCTTCTCTCTTTCTTTTGTCAGATTTGCTAAGGGTTTATCAATCTTATTTATCCTTTCAAAAAACCAATTCTTTGTTTCATTAATTCTTTGGATATTTTTTTGTTTCTACTTCATTAATTTCTGCCCTAATCTATTATTTCTTCCCTCCTACTGATTTTTGGTTTGCCTGTTCTTCTTTTTCCAAGGCTTTAAGGTGAAGCATTAGGTCGTTGACTTGTAACCTTTCTAGTTTCTTAATATAGGCACTTAAGGCTATAAATTTACCTCTTAGGACTGAATTCATTGTGTCCCAGAGATTTTGGTATGTTGTGTTCTCAATATCATTTGACTCTATAAAGTTTTGCTTTCCTTCTTGATTTCTTCATTGACCAATTCATCATTTAGTAGTTTATTGTTTAGTTTGTGTATGCTCTATAGCTTTTCTTTCTACTGACTTGTAGTTTAATTCCATTGTGGTAAGATAGAATGCAAGGAATTATTTCAATTTTCCTGAATTTGTTAAGATTTGCTCTGTGTGCTAATATATGGTCTATTTTAGAGAATGTTCCATGTGCTGCTGAAAAGAATGTATATTCTGCAGCCTTTGGATGAAGAAGATCCAACTCCAAATATACCTTAGGACTGGACAAAGATCTGCCTGAAATGACACTTCCTCCCACAGACTGCTAGAGACTTAAGTAAGAAGCATGACTTTAATAAAAAATTCCTGAAGCAGACCAGTGAAATGGCTTAGTGATTAAGTTGCTTACCTGCAAAGCCTAAGGACCTAGGTTCTGTTCCCTAGTACCCACGTAAGCCAGAAATATAAAGTGGCACATGTATACAGGGTTTATTTGCAGTGGCTAGAGGCCCTGGTGTGCCCATTCTCTCTGTCCTCTTCCTCTCCTCTCTCTCTTTTTTTTACCTCTTTTTCTCCCTCTTTCGTGTGTGTGTGTGTGTGTGTGTGTGTGTGTGTGTGTGTGTGTAAATAAATAAAAATATTTTTTAAAACTTGAGGCTATGGGCAACATACATTCACATTCAAACCACCAAACAAGCTAACTGCCATGTATCTCAACACACACATGTAAAAAATATACACAAACACATGTACAAAAAATCTATTTCTAGACTGTGTATGCATTTACACTTAAATGTGATGAGAAGCAGAAGAACGGGAGGGATTTCAGGGGTGTGTGCACACATGCATGTGTGTGTTAGTGACATGAGAAGTATATGAGTAGTTGGAGATATGCCGACTTTCAAGTACCAGCGTTACATCAGAGCATCATCAAAACAGCATGTAAGTTGGAAATGTAAGTTTTCCTTTTATTTTGTAAGTATCTCCATGAAGTATATTGTAAATTGGTTTTGTGACACTGAATCCATATTAAGAGAACAATAACAGCTAACTGGTTTGAAATTAAAAGTTGTGCATTTCAGAAAGATAAGAAGATAACACAGAAACAAACAAAACTATTCAGTTCATCCAGAAAATTCTATGCCCTATTTGAGTTCAAAGTCTTTATTAGCTTCCATTTGTCCTCTGAAAGCTCCAAATCCTTAACTCAGCAAGTCCAGCCCACAATCATCTGGCATTCCTCTTCATGCCTAATACTTACTTCCTTCAATAGTCTAAGCTCCATTAATCTTAAACCCCCATACCTTTATCTATATTTTTCATTTACATTCTTTACAAACCTAGAAAGATGATGTTGTCCCAATTCTATACTTCCAATTATCCTCCATCCATCAAAAGTCATATTTTCTACAATTATTCTCTTTATCATTCAAAATAAACTAGCTTATATATGCCTATTCTAACTGATGTAGAGTTCTTTTCTAAATATAGCACAATCTTACCTCTCTCTGGGTAACTGTTCCTTATGCCCACTTCCTTCAATCTGTCATAAATTTTGTTTTTAGGACAAATCATTTTTATTGTGACATTTTCATGTATACACATAGGATATTTTGATCATGACTACCTTTATTGCCTCTCTCATCCTCTTTTCCCCATGCACTGAGGCCTTACTCTTCAAAAATGTTCCCTCTCTGCATTTATGTCTTTCCCCCTTACATTTTTATATACCTGAGACAAAACATGCAATAACTATCTTTCTGAATTTTATTTATTTACAAGTTATCTCATTGTTATGACCAAATAATGTTACATTGTATATATACATCATATTTTCTTTATCCTTTTATCTAATGATGCACACTTATAGTTTGGCTATAGTGAATACTACAATGGTAAATATGGATATGCAGGTATCTCTATATAATTGCACTCTGATGCCTTTGGGTATATATTCAAAAATAGATAGTTGGATTGTATGGTAGAACCTCCAAGATGATGTCTGTAGTAACTCTATTAATTTATATCCCCACCAACAATGTAAGAGCATTCATGTTCCCTCAGATCCTCCACCAACACCTGTTGTTTTGTGTTTTCTTAGTGATTAATGTTCTGACTGTAGAGATGGAATTTACAGGTAGCTATAGAAATGAACTGTTAGACTTCTGGTTAAGATAGCGGCATAGGTACCATGCCAAAAGCAGCCTAGGGGGGAGAAAGACCAAAAAAACTCAGCAAAATACACACTTTTACTAAAAAGTGAGGTGTATAGGAAATTGAAGCGGCAGCGGAGAAGTAGAAGAGTTCCAGAGCATCCAGAGCCTGCACAGGTGGGAAAAGCTGCTCTGGCAGCTTGGCCAACCGCCGTGACCGCAGCTCACCAGAAAGCCACCAGACTCGGCTCGAGCCGCAGGAAAAGCCAGGTGCAGGAGCTTCCCCTCACACCACGCTCTCCGCAACTCGGGAAATGTGAGGGGAGAGTGGCAGCGAGCAACGGAGGAGCAGACCGTGAGGTAGAAGAATGCTTGGAGCAGTGAGAGAACCAGAGCAGCTGTGGCTCCCTCCCTTCCCTCACCGCCTGAGCCCAGCTCCGGCGAACAGAGCAGCGGCCCGGGACCAGCCACGCCAACTTGGGCTGACAGCAGGACCCAAGCAGGAGCAGAGTTCGGCAGCAACATCAGTGGCTCCAGCACTGGTAACAGTGGCCACAGCAGCAGCAGACCCAGGAGTGGCAGCAGCGGCAGACTTGGCAGCAGCAGCTTCAGGGGGAGCAGTGGCAGTGGACATAGCAGCAGCAGCTTCAGCAGCAGTGGTGGCTCCAGCAGTGGCAGCTACAGCAGCAGCAGAGGCAGCAGCAGCGGCTTGGTTTGCCCTGCAGGAAAAGCAAGTGCCCAGCTCCAGAAATCAGAACAGCAGCCCGATGACCCAGGCAGCAACTTGACTGAGACCAAAATCATCCAAGGTAATTGGGATTGCACCAGGGAAGGGTCTCACTTGGTCGCAAGCTGACTTGGATCCCTCAACAGACCAGAAATCTTAACCTCTTTGTTGATAGAGGATCTGGTCGTTATAATAACTACTCTTGCATACATACTCCGGGCTGTTTTTGATTGAATGTGTACAGTGTTTAGTTAAATTTTAGAATCTACCTGTATTTTATTCCACTCAGCCTGCTTGAATATTCCTATAGCAGGGAAACTCAACCCCTAAGAACATCTTTGTAGATACTCTGAGAGTCTTAAGAGCCACACCTAACACCTTAAGGTCCTACCCTGAAAATATATTACATCAAATCAATTGATACAGCTAAGAATACACAGCTAGCTAGAAAATCCAAGCATTAACTTAATCCAAGATGCAAAAATATATACATTATAACACAAGAAACACTAAAAAGCAAGATGATATAAATCCACCTAAAAGTATTAATGCATCAGAAATGTCCTCCAGAGAGAAAGAGTTAGAGGAAATGCCTGAGAAAGTGTTCAAAAGAATAATTATAAATATGTTCAAAGAGGTCAAAGAACACATGAAAACAATCAAAGAAGAAATCAAAGAGGAAATCAAAGAGGAAATCAAAGGAATCAAAGAAGATGCAGGACACCAATTTAATGAAATAAAGAAGGCAATACAGGACATAAATAAGGAAATAGAAATAATAAAGAAAAATCAGTCAGAATTACTAGCAATGAAGAACACAGTTAATGAAATAAAAAACTGTAGAAAATCTCACCAGTAGGATGGAAGAGGGAGAGGACAGAATATCTAAGTTAGAAGACCAGGTGGCAGACCTAATACAGTCCAACAAAGAGAAAGACAAACTTATAGAAAAGTATGAGTGGGAATTTCAAGATATTCGGGACACTATGAAAAGATCCAATATAAGAATTCAGGGCATAGTAGAAGGAGAAGAACTCCACTCCAGAGGCATAGTAGGCGTCTTCAACAAAATCATAGAAGAAAATTTCCCCCAAATTGGGAAAGAGGTGCCAATGCAGATACAGGAAGCCTTTAGAACCCTAGCCAGACAAAACCCAGAAAGAACCTCTCCTCGCCATATTATAATCAAACTTCCAAACACACACACCAAAGAAAAAATATTGAAAGCAGTTAGAGAGAAAAATCAAGTTACCTACAAAAGCAAGCCCATCAGGATTACAGCAGATTATTCAACACAAACTTTTAAAGCCAGAAGGGCTTGGAGTGATATATTCCAAGTTCTGAAAGATAACAACTGTCAACCAAGGTTACTTTATCCTGCAAAATTATCCATTCAAATAGATGGAGAAATAAAGACATTCCATGACAAAAGCAGGTTAAAGGAGTATTTGAAGACAAAACCAGCTCTACAGAAAATACTTGATAGAATCCTCCATGCTGAAGAAAACGAAAAGCACACATATAAGGAACCTAGAAAAAACAAGCAATACTCAAATACTAGTTAACCGAAGAGAGCAAAGGTAGAACCGGAACCACACACACACACACACACACACAAAGGCAAACATAAATACACACCTTTAAATAATATCTCTTAATATCAACAGCCTCAATGCCCCAACCAAAAGACATAGGTTTACAGACTGGGTTAAAAAGCAGGATCCTACAATTTGTTGTCTCCAAGAAATTCACCTTTCTACAAAGGATAGACATTATCTTAGGATGAAAGGTTGGAAAATGGTGTTTCAAGCAAATGGGCCTAGAAAACAAGCAGGGGTTGCTATCCTAATATCATACAGGGTAGACTTTAGTCTGATGTTAGTCAAGAAAGATAAGGAAGGTCACTTTATATTGATTAAGGGCACACTCCAACAGGAGGACACACAATCCTAAACATATATGCACCTAACATGGGGGCTCCCAAATTCGTCAAACAAACACTATTAGAACTAAGGTCACAAGTAACACCAAACACAGTGGTGGTGGGTGACTTTAACACCCCACTCTCATCAATTGACAGGTCATCCAGGGAAAGAATAAACAGAGAGGCATCTGGACTAAATGAGGTCATAGAAGGAATGGACTTAACAGATATATACAGGACATTTCATCCAAAGGCTGCAGAATATACATTCTTTTCAGCAGCACATGGAACATTCTGTAAAATAGACCATATATTAGGACACAAAGCAAATCTTAACAAATTCAGGAAAATTGAAATAATTCCTTGCATTCTATCTGCCCACAATGGAATTAAACTACAAATCAGTAGCAAGAAAGGCTATAGAGCATACACAAAATCATGGAAACTAAACAATACACTACTAAATGATGAATGGGTCAATGAAGAAATCAAAAAGGAAATCAAAAACTTTATAGAGTCAAATGATAATGAGAACACAACTTACCAAAATCTCTGGGACACAATGAAGGCAGTTCTAAGAGGTAAATTTATAGCCTTAAGTGCCTATATTAAGAAATTAGAAAGGTCGCAAGTAAATGACCTAATGCTTTGCCTTAAAGCCTTGGAAAAAGAACAAGGCAAACCAAAAATCAGTAGACAGGAAGAAATAATAAAGATTAGGGCAGAAATTAATGAAATAGAAACAAAAAGAACAATCCAAAGAATTAATGAAACAAAGAGTTGGTTCTTTGAAAGGATAAACAAGATTGATAAACCCTTAGCAAATCTGACCAAAAGAAAGAGAGAAGAGACACAAATTAATAAAATCAGAGATGTACAAGGTAACATCACAACAGATTCCAGAGAAATTCAAAAAATCATCGGGACATACTATAAAAGCATATACTCCACAAAGTATGAAAATCTGAAAGAAATGGATGATTTCCTTGATCTATATGACCTACCTAAATTAAATCAAAATGAGATTAATCACTTAAATAGACCTATAACAAACATGGAGATCTGAACAGTTATCAATAATCTCCCAACTAAAAAAAGCCTAGGCCCGGATGGATTCACTGCTGAATTTTACCAGACTTTTAAGGAAGAGCTAACACCATTGCTTCTTAAGCTTTTCCAGGAAATAGAAAAAGGAGGAACTCTACCAAACTCCTTTTATGAGGCCAGCATCACCCTGATACCAAAACCAGGCAAAGATAGAACAAAAAAAGAAAATTACAGACCAATATCCCTCATGAACATAGATGCAAAAATTCTCAACAAAATATTGGCAAACAGAATACAAGAGTATATCAAAAAGATCATTTACTCTGACCAAGTAGGCTTTATCCCAGAGATGCAGGGATGGTTCAACATATGCAAATCTATAAATGTAATACATTACATAAACGGGTTAAAGGACAAAAATCACATGATCATCTCATTAGACGCAGAGAAAGCATTTGACAAAACCCAACATCCCTTCATGATAAAAGTCCTACAGAGACTGGGAATTGAAGGAACATATCTCAATATAATAAAGGCTATTTATGACAAGCCTACAGCCAACATATTACTAAATGGGGAAAAACTGGAAGCTTTTCCACTAAAATCAGGAAGAAGACAAGGGTGTCCACTGTCCCAACTTTTATTTAATATAGTTTTAGAAGTCTTAGCCATAGCAATAAGGCAAGAGACACACATAAAAGGGATACAAATTGGAAAGGAAGAAATCAAGTTATCATTATTTGCAGATGACATGATTCTACACATGAAGGACCCTAAAGATTCTACTAGCAAGCTGTTAGAGCTGATCAAAACCTACAGCAATGTAGCAGGATACAAAATAAATACACAGAAATCAGTAGCCTTCATATATGCTAACAACAAACACACAGAGGATGAAATCAGAGAATCACTCCCATTCATAATTGCATCAAAAAAAAATAAAGTACCTTGGCATAAACCTAATGAAGGAAGTAAAGAATCTCTACAATGAGAACTTTAAAACAGTCAAGTGAGAAATTGCAGAAGACACTAGAAAGTGGAGAAACATCCCTTGTTCCTCGATTGGAAGAATCAATATTGTGAAAATGGCAATCTTACCTAAAGCAATCTACACATTTAATGCAATCCCTATCAAAATTCCAAAGGCCTTCTTCATGGAAATAGAAAAAACAATCCAAAAATTCATTTGGAATCACAAAAAACCTCAAATATCTAAAATAATACTGAGCAACAAAAAAGAGGCTGGTGGTATCACCATACGTGATTTTAACCTATACTGCAGAGCCATAGTAACAAAAACAGCATGGTAGTGGCACAAAAACAGACATGTAGATCAGTGGAACAGAATAGAGGACCCAGATGTAAGCCCAAGTAGCTATAGCCACCTGATATTCGATAAAAATGCCAAAAATACTCACTGGAGAAGAGACAGCCTCTTCAGCAAATGGTGTTTTGAAAAGTGGATATACATCTGCAGAAAGATGAAAATAGATTCTTCTCTCTTGCCATGCACAAGAATTAAGTCCAAATGGATTAAAGACCTTAACAGCAGACCTGAAACTCTGAAACTGCTACAGGAAAAAGTAGGGGAAACACTTCAACATATTGGTCTTGGCAAAGACTTTCTGAATACATCCCCAATTGCTCAGGCAATAAAACCACAGATTAACCACTAGGACCTAATGAAATTACAAAGATTTTGCACTACAAAGGACACAGTGAAAACAGCAAAGAGGCAACCTACAGAATGGGAAAAAATCTTTGCCAGCTATATATCTGATAGAGGATTAACATCTAGGATATACAAAGAACTCAAAAAGTTAAATAATAAGTAATCAAACAAGCCAATCAAAAAATGGGCTATGGAGCTAAACAGAGAGTTCTCAAAGGAAGAAATACAAATGGCATATAAGCATCTAAAAAAATGTTCTACGTCACTAGTCATCAGGGAAATGCAGATTAAAACTACATTGAGATTCCATCTCACTCCTGTCAGATTGGCCACCATCATGAAAACAAATGATCATAAATGTTGGCGGGGATGTGGAGAAAAAGGAACCCTTCTGCACTGTTGGTGGGAATACAATCTGGTCCAGCCATTGTGGAAAACAGTGTGGAGGTTCCTAAAACAGCTAGAGATTGATCTACCATATGACCCAGCTATAGCGCTCCTAGGCATATATCCAAAGGACTCATCTCATTTCCTTCTAAGGTGCTCAACCATGTTTATTGCTGCCCAATTTATAATAGCTGGGAAATGGAACCAGCCTAGATGTCCCTCAAGAGATGAGTGGATAATGAAGATGTGGCACATTTATACAATGGAGTTCTACTCAGTGGTAAAGAAAAATGAAGTTATGAAATTTGCAGAAAAATGGATGGACCTGGAAAGGATTATACTAAGTGAGGTAACCCAGGCCCAGAAAGCCAAGCGCCACATGTTCTCTGTCATATGTGGATCCTAGCTACAGATGACTGGGCTTCTGCGTAAGAATGAAAATACTTAGTAGCAGAGGCCAGTAACTTAAAAAGAAGACATAAAGGGTAGAGAAAGGAAGGGAGGAGGATACTTAATAGGTTGATATTGTATATATGCAATTACAATGATTGTAATGGGGAGGTAATATGATGGAGAATGGAATTTCAAATGGGAAAGTGTGGGGGTGGGGAGGGAGGGAATTACCATGGAATATATTTTATAATCATGGAAAATGTTAATAAAAATTAAAAAAAAATAAAAGAGAGAGAGACAGAAAAAAAAGAAATGGACTGTTAAAACATATCATGGACCATTTGTTCTTGTTGTAAAGTATCTATTCAGTTTACTTGTCTACTTTTTTGTCTTTTGAGTCTGTTTTCTCCATTATATGTCTTTGGCTCCTTTGTTGAGATCCAGTTAGCTGTAGACTTTTGATTTTATTTATGGGCATTGTACATGTCTGATTGTATAGTAATACCATATACTTTTTCTTACTATGCTTTGTAGCATAATTTGAAATTAGGTCATCAGGATACCTTCACTGGTGTTCTTTATGCTCAGGTCTATTTCAAATATTTCAAGAATCTGTGCTCCTATATGCACTTCAAAATATTTCTACTACATCTGTGAAGAATGTCATTGAAGTTGATGGGAAATTCAGGGAATTTGTATGTCATAACAATGCTAATGCTGATGGTCAATGAATTTGGAAAGTCTGTCCATATTCTAATATCATTGGTTTCTTCCTTCGGTGTCTTATAATTCTAATTTTGGAAATCTTTCACCTACTTGATAAGGCTTTCCTTTGGTATATTTTGTTCTTTTGTAGCATGTGGGATTATTTTTCTTATTTTCCTTACAGCATGCTCATTACAGATTACTCATTATTGAAGCATAAAATTGTCTGCTAAATTTTTATATTTTTTATATTGACTTTATTTTCTACTAATTTTCAGAATTTTATATTGAGGTCCATCAATGTTTAATGAAATGTTTAGAAGTTTTCCATATAGGATAATGTCCCTGAAAATGAAGATAATGTGACATTTCCTTTTTTACTTGTATCCTTTCTTTCTTTCCTTTGACTTACTTCTCTGCCTAAATTTCAAGTATTGTATTTAATAATAGTGGTGACAGTAGACAACCTTGTTTCTTTTCTGATTTGAGAAAATGTTTCAGTTTTCCCCTTCTTTATGATGTTGATGTGGGGGTATCATACACAGCTGGTGCTATGTAAAGGCATGGTCCTTCTGCACCTGGTTTCTTTGGGGCCTTCATCATAAAGGATTGATGAATTTAGTCAAATACTTTTTATGCATCTATTAAGATTACTATGAGATTTTTTTACTCCTTTAGTTGGCTGCTACATTGTATTTAATCATTGCTACATCCCTCAATGAAACTAAACTGATCATGTTTATGAGCTTTTTTTTTTTTAATTTTTTTTTAATTTTTATTTATTTGAGAGCGACAGACACAGAGAGAAAGACAGGTAGAGGGAGAGAGAGAGAATGGGCGCGCCAGGGCTTCCAGCCTCTGCAAACGAACTCCAGACGCGTGCGCCCCCTTGTGCATCTGGCTAACGTGGGACCTGGGGAACCGAGCCTCGAACCGGGGTCCTTAGGCTTCACAGGCAAGCGCTTAACCGCTAAGCCATCTCTCCAGCCCCATGTTTATGAGCTTTTAACATGATGTTGAATTCAGTTTCCAAGTATTTTCTTAAATTTTTGTTCATCTATGAAATTGCCCTGTAGTGTTTTTTATTATATATCTTTTTCCAGTTTTGATACCAGGGCAATGCTAGATTTGTAGAATTTGTTTGATAGTGTTCCTTACCCATTGTAATTTGTGGAATGGTTTAAGGAGCACTGGTGCTAGCTCTTCTTTAAACGTTGGGTAAAGTTCAGCAGTGAATACATCTGGTCTTGGCTATTCTTTGTTGTATACTTTGTGTTACTGCTTTGGCATAATTATTGGTTATTGACCTACTTATGTTATATCCTTTTGATAGAACATTTGTGTCTAAAAGTATATCCATTTCTCTAGATTTTCTAATTTGATTATCTGAATTCAGTGGTATCTACTGTACTACACATCTTATTATGTTTTAATTTGAAGCTGTTATGGGGGAGGGGAAACTGCAAGCAGGCCTGGAAACCTGCAGTGGTTTTGGCAGTGATTGTGGGTGTGGGTGTGGCCTGGTGGGGACCAAGGCCATGGGGCTCATGGAGGTAAAGCTGAAGTGAAGGAGTGGATCCCCATCACCAAGCTGGGACACCTGGTCAAAGACATGAAGATCAAGTCCTGGAGAAGATCTATCCGATCTCCCTGCCCATCCAGGAGTCTGAGATTATTGACTTCTTGGGGGCATCCCTTGAGGATGAGGTTTTGAAGACCATGCCAATGCAGAAGCAGACTCTGGCCAGAGGACCAGGTTCAGGACTTTGGTAGTCTTTGGGGTTTACAATGGTCAGGTCAGCCTGGGTGTTAAGTGCTCTGAGGAGGTAGCCACTACCATCCAGGAGCCATCATCTTGGCCAAGCTCTTCATTGTGCCTGTCCGGAGAGGCTACTGGGGGAAATGGTGACAGGCCGCTGTGCCTCTGTGCTGGTGCACCTTATCCCTGCTCCCAGGGGCACTGGCACTGTCTCTGCTCCTGTGCCCAAGAAGCTGTTGCTGATGGCTGGTATTGATGACTACTATGTACTGCCACCCTGGACAACTTTGCTAAGGCTACCTGTGACGCCACCTCTACGACCTACAGCTATCTGACCCTGACCTCTGCAAAGACACTATGTTCACCAAGTGTCCCTATCAGGAATTCACTGACCCTCTTGTGGAAACGCACATCAGAATCTCAGTACAGAGGACCAAGTTTCCAGCTGTGGCTACCACATAGGGTTTTTATACAGAAAAATAAAAGTGGATTAAGCCTGTTTAAAAAGAAAGAAAGAAAATAAAAATAGACATTATTTCACTAAAAGCAAAGCTATCATGGAGAAGTGAAGGGATATTAGCAAATCACTTCTCTTTTTTTCCCTCAGGCTGTTTTCTGCTCATTAACTTTCTCTGTAATTTTTCCCATTGTCAAATTCTATTTATCATTATTATGTTATTGGAGCTCTTACATTCTCACTTCTGGGACAAAACACCTGACCAGAAGTAGCTTATGGCAAGAAAATTTTGACAACAGGCTTACATTTTGAGGGGAAGCTGAATGACAGTGGATGACAGAGTAGGCTGCTGGGGTGCCACATCTCCACATGAAGCGAGAAGGAAATCAACTGAGGCATCTGTTAACACCCAGTATAGCTTCACTAATCAATCTCAAGGTCTGCCCAGAAGAACATACCTCATCCAGCAAGGATTCACCTCCCAAAGGCTCCAGCAGCTGGGGACTAAGTAGGGAGATTAATCAAAAACACTTGAGGTTATGGAGGACATTTTACATATAATCTACAACATTCTGCCCTTGATAACTATAGACTCAAGTTTATCTCACAATGCAGAATGAACTCAGTATAATTCTAAAAGCCCCCACAGTCTTAATCCCAACACTGCTCAAGTTCAAAAGTCCAAAGTCTCATCTGAAACTTAACTATCAGGCCTGGACAATCAAACACAAATTACCAAGTATAATGGCACAAAGTAAACATTCCCATTGCAAAAGAAAGCATAACTAGGAAAGACTGAGCCAATGCGAAGTAGAAAATCAGCAGGGCAGATATCAAATCCTATAGCTCCGTATCTGGCATCTTGGATTTGTGATGAAGTTTTCTGGCTCCAAAAAGCCCAATTCCAGCCCTCTGGGCTGCTTTTGCTTTCCACACAGACCTACCCAAGCCAGAGCAAGTCACCCCATATGGAAAGTGCACTGCAACTCCTGGCTCATCTTCACAGCTCCATGCAGGGATTTCAACCCTTCTTTACGTTATCATCTTCAGGACTGTGTATAGTTCATGATCCTCTTTTCTGCATTTCTTTTGATTCCACAATTAATACCAATTAGACTTCAGTATCAAATTTGTAAATCTGCCTGGATGGGAGCAATAAAGCTTGACCTTGAGAAGCAGGACACTCCTTCAGCATTATTCCTGCAGGTCCCCTCCTTTCAAAATAATTTGCATTCCTAATAGCTTGAGTCTTCAGTAAGTTAGGTTTCACCCTCAGGACATCTTTTTATTGTCCCACTGCAGAACAGTTGGTCTTTCCTGACCTAAAACAATTCTGTGTCTATCACTTCAAACTTGCTTACATTGTTTTCTGTGTCAACTTCTTATTTTTCATATCTTTCTACTCAAGATTTCAATGAAACCACCAACCTGTTAGTTCTAAATTCAAACCTGCTCAAATTCTCCAGACACAGGAAGAAGGTAACCAGCCTGCACCTCAGTCTTAACTAGGTCCCTTTTTCCCCTTTGAAATTTTATAAGCTAACACCTTCACAGTTCATGCCTCTTTCTACAATGCTGTCTTTCAAACTCTCACCAGAATGCCTCATCAATCTCTGCTTATAGAACTTTAAGTATTCTCTAGTCCACAATTTCAAATCCTTCCTTCCACAAACCAGCTCCAAAAGATCCAAACCACATAGGTTCATGGAAGTAACTCCACACTTGTCAATACCACATTTTTGTAGTAGTTACATTTGTGTTACTAGAACAAAACACCTGACCAGAAGCAATTTATGGGAGGAAAGGGTTTATTTCAGGCTTAAAGTTTCAAAAGGAAGACTCATCATCATGGAAAATATCATAGTAGAGAAGGCAGCTGGGGTGTCACATCTCTACATGAAACAGGAAGGAAATCATTTAAGCAAGCTAGCCCTCAATAGCCAATAAGGCTTGGCTAATCAACTCCAAGGTGTGTCCCAGCAACATACCTCTAACAAGGCTCCACCTCCAAAAGGGTCTACAAGCTGAGCCTAAATAGGAAGCTTAACCACAAACATTTGGGCTATGGGAAACATTTGACATTCAAACCACCACAGTTATTCTCCTCAACTTTCTATTTTTTTTTAATGGAAGCAATAAGAATATTAAGAATATTAAGCAACCAGAATATTAAGAGCTTATATATATTTAAAAGTGGAAAATGATAAGATTTCATGAAATTGCATAAAATCTCTTTTAGAAATATTTGATATTACTGCTGTGGTTTGAAAAGCAAATTTTCAGTGACTCTATGGCACCTAGGAGTATACAAGGAATATTTATATTACATATTTTAATAACAGTGAAATTATCAATAAAGCAATGATCATAACATGATAAAAAAATAAAATCTTTAATCCCACTGTGATGTTGCTATGAGCAATCCTCATTGAACAGGGCAGTAAAATGCAAAAGCATAGGACTTCTGACAGATCTGAGAATAGTTTACGTGGGAAGGCATGATTTCTGAAAATCATGATTCAATAGATTGCTGAAAATGATGCTGTAATTATGAAATGGTGATTTTATGGCAGTGAAGTGTTCTGCTATTTAGGAAAGGAAATGTATCTGACTGCATGCAGACCTGTTATTTGCTATGTTCAAACAATCCATATTGGGAGCATCCATATGACTTCCATAAACTTGGATCTCCTTGTCAGACATTTAGAGGAAAGTACTGATACTGAGCCTGACTTCTCCTTCTTGTGATTTATCATGTTGGCACTGGGCCAAAGTCATCAACAATATAAATGTGATCCATATATTATTCAGCATCACAGTGAGATACTGATCCAAAGCAGGACAACACATACATCAGAAATTCACCCTCACCCATAGTTTTGCCTTTACCGCTTGGTTAGTTTAGTAGCCTTCTGTCTTCTTTCCCTCAGCTCTGCCTTCCTCTTCATCCTACACATTATTGAGAGCTCTATGTACCAGAATTTCCTATTTGTTCATTATTATTTTTCTTGAGAAATGAACTTCTTGACTGAAGAAGCTATATACTATTTATTTTTCTCTGTATCATATTGCCTGAGGCACAGAAAAGGGTAGAGTTCCTCAAGCTGCCAGATGAATCCATGGAATCATGAAGAAGGAAAACTAGGACAGAGCCAAGATCCAGAACAAGTGCTGCCCTACGACCTTCCACTGACTTCGGGTGAAGTTTCCTAAGCCCAGCATCATCTTGCGTATTGAGAGTACATGAAGAGAAATTATGTTAGACTAAAGAATTAGTAAAGAAGTGGCTCCCCAGTGGAAAGTAAGCCTTATAGAGGAGCCAGACTACCTGTTTTCTCAAGCACTTGGATTTTAAATATGTTTGTTCCTATAGTAAAGTGAATGGAATTATGTTGCTACCTTTCCTTGGAGCTTGTTCTATTTTGGACCCTAAGATCTCAGTGTTTTCAAATGGCCCTGGTGTAGGTAATTTTTTGGTAACCTTTGGGATATTCCAAGTACATGGAAACACAGTCATCATGTTTACCATTCATTTTTCAGAAGTTGGTATTATTTATGCATGGTGTGAGAAGATGATAACAAATTTATTCCCACCCATCTGCATTTTAAAAGTAGTTTTAGGGCTTTTTTCATGGGAAGGTTACTACACACTTGGTTTTCAGTCTCAACTTTGCCTCTACCCACGATTGCTTTTATTCCATCTATGCTAAACTACACCTTATCTCGTACACTTCCCAGTTTACAATACCTTTCTGTGCTCGTTGCTTTTCTCATAGTAGTCCCCATATTTCCTGCTAAGGTGATCCACATAAGTGACTGAGGGTTGGGTTGAGGAACATTCCCTGCTGCTATCTGTGTATTGCAGAGCTTTTCATATGGCTCCATGCCTGTGCGTACCACTTACTTCTGTCCCGCCAAGGATGTCAGGCTCTTGTTGCTAGATACTATACTTATCATTTTGTTATTTTCAGTACTTAACACTTTTCAGACTATATAAGTATACATTTATTAAATTAATGATTAAACAGTTAATCCATGGAAGTAGATAAGGTCTAGGTAGGTAGATAAGGACATTTTTTTGTTTTATTTTTATTTACTTATTTGAGAGAAAGAGGCAGAAAGAGGGAGAGAGAGAATGGGCGTGCTAGGGCTTCCAGCCACTGCAAACAAACTCCAGACACATGTACCCCCTTATGCATCTGGCTAACATGGGTCCTGGGGAACCAAGCCTCGAACCAGGGTCCTTAGGCTTCACAGGCAAGAGCTTAACCACTAAGCTGTCTCTCCAGCCCGATAAGAACATTTTTAACAGAAATTGGGAGGTAGAAAGTTTCCTTTCTTTTACTCATTCCTTCCATTATCATTTAACAGTTAACTTCATTTCTCAGTCAGATCTCACATGATACCACTTTACATACAGAGCCTATATGGTTCAGATGCTTTCTTTATCATGAGCTTTGCAGCAACCAGTAAATGACTTTAAGAAACTCAATTCTATTGCAAAGAAGTTCATTGAACATTTTCTCTGCTTTCTGTCTAATTACTTGAGATGGACAGGGCTAGTTGCTTTTGTAATGAAATAAATATTATATACTAGGAACCAGATATTATTCTTCAGTCCCCTTTGTGTCTAGCATGCTGATGTCCACAGTAGATTCTGAAGTAGAAATACTGGCTGATTAATCCAGAGCTACAGGAATCCTGTGTACCTATAATATTGATATCTAGTCTTTCTCAGCACATTTTTCAGTGTGGATTTCTGATTTCCAGGCCACCTGTCAGAGCCCACCCAGAGCACTGCAGTTGTCTGGAAGCTGATTTCTTTAATTTCTCTGTGCAGTAAGGGTGAAATGAATGTGCATTTGCAAACTTAAATGCCTTTAACATAATTGAGGCTATTAAATATTTAAGTGTGAATTAAGTGGATATTTGTGTAGTGATAAGTTGGCTGCTGAGACCAAGGAAATGAGCACTGAGTCCTATCTCAGCTAAATAGTGTCTTTGGCACATTGCTTGGGAACTCAGGGATCAACCAAGTGTCTTAAATTGTGTGCTAATTCTCTGGATGAACTTATCCACCTATAAATTAAGTAAAAGTACTTGGACACTTTAATATGTGTCTCACCCTTCCACCTACACCTTAGCAATAAGGAACTGGGGTCTTTAATGCCTGGAGAATAAATTTCAAGAAATATAGTTACAATTTTAGGCCTGAGGAAATTTTGAAAAAAAGAATTTTCTTCTTCCTCCCACCTTTAACACTCTGCCAATTGTGGTTTGATGGCAAAATGTCCCCCACAGAGTCATGTGTTTAAATACTTGACCCCAAGCTGATGGCACTGTTTGGGAAGGTTGTGGAACCTTTAGGAGGCCGAGACTTGCTAGAAGAAGTGAGCCATTGGGGGTTTTCCTTGAATTTTTATAGCCAAGCTCCATTTCCCCTTTGTCCTGTACTGCGTGGCTATGGATGCAATGTGCGTCGTCGTCAGCTTCCTGCTCCTGCCGCCATGCCTTCCCTGCCATGACAGAACACGTCTTCGCAAACCTGTCTTCTATAATTAATCCGTTCTGGCCTTCAGCAGCTTTCTGTCAGATATTTTATCACAGCAAGATAAAAGTAACTAGTACAGTGCCTTTCGCCCAGAGGCAAATCTGCTATGCTCCAGGTGTGTTGTCAGAAGACTATAAGACATATACAGTGTACTAAGCACAGCTTTGTATCTTGGCTTCTGCTCTTTCCTGCCCCGGCCAGCAGTGAGTCAAACAAGGACTCGAGGGGAAGTTAACCTGAATGGGAGAAGGCAAACAGACACAGGAAGGAGACCAAGCTAGGTATTTGTCAAGGTCTCCAAGTTTATTTTTACACATAGGTTTCTATAGCGTTGTAGGGGGAAAGAGTCATATTTAGGCCAGAGATCACAGGGTTACTGGCTAAATGCAATTTCTTTGTTTCTTCATCAATTAGCAGCAGCACCAGGAGAGGCTATCACCCAGGCACAACGGCTTCTTCATTTCTGGTAATAGATCATTAGATGAGGAAATAGAAACTTAACTTGCTATATGGCAGTTTCTGTCAACATGGCCGAGGTTTGGCTCATAGCTACCAACACTCTCCTTTTCAGGAATGCTGTACCAGAGTGTTCTTATATCTTTTATTATCTCAACAACCCTGCTATATATTTTTATTTTTTATTAGTTATGGACATACTCAGTATGTAAACAGCACATGTTGGCACCATTCTTTCCCTCCTCCCTGCCTCCCTCCAAAGAGAATCTTCTCCTTGGGGATGCAGGTCATCCCTATGGGGATTGTGGGTCAAGCATTATGGGGCAGCAGTTAGTTATGGAGAGAAGGTAATGTCTCTGTACGTAATGTCCCAGCTTGTGGCTCTAAAAATCTTTCTGCAAAATTTCCTGAGCTATTTTGGGAGCATTTTAAATCTATTTTAGTTATGGGATCTTAGTTGCCTTTGGGTCTCTGGTTTGATAGGTGTTGACTGTCCTCAATATCTATCTCCTTCACCCTTGTGCTGATATCAGGTTCAATAAGAAAGCAACACTCTTGCTCTTTTCCCCAATTCTTCTATGGTTTCAGCTGGGGCCCTGGTGATATGTGATGGGTTGTTTCTTTCCTCAAGTCCTGCTTCCATCTGAAAAAGAGAAGAGGATTCTCCAATGAAGGGTGAAGTCAGCACAGGTTAGATGATATAACAATTATTAATTTGGAGAGGATTTAAAGGGTATAGACCCTCTTACAGCCAAGGCTGGTGGGAACTTAACATTGGAAAGCAAAATAGTTATCTGCATATGCTTCTGCCTTGTTTCTCAGTTCCAAACATGGTTTCCCTTCCACTGAGTAGATCTGTTAGCCATTCCAAGAGCAGTTGGTTACCCACCATGGTGCTTTGCCACTATTATACTTGTGTGACCATCATGTTAGGTTGTTTGCTTCTGAGTAGCTTTGACCTCGAGTTGCTTAGACAGATGTTGGCCATGTTCTCCCAGTAGCTCATGTAGTGCCTTCTAGCACTAGACAGGCTAACTGTCTGGGGACTGGTTCTTTTCCAGATTCCAGCTAGGTCTTTCCATGGTCCATGCTGACAGTGTATGGTGCCTTCAACAGTAGGGTCTTACCATTAACCTTTGGTGGGTAATCAAATGCTCTGACAAAAGTCCATCTTATTTTGGGAAACCTTGTAGGTCTCTATGATCAACAGATCATTGTAGTTGTTAACCACATCATGGAACTATGAGCTATAGGCCAGTGCTAAGGGAAAATAAAATGAAAGAAAAAAGAAACAGGAGAAATTTAAGGTTAGGCTTCATCTGACCCTCTCTAGGACCCTTCAATTCAGGTGTTCCCCTTAAGGTCCTATTGAGGGTTCAACTTTTTAACTTCCAGGATATAGGATTCTATGGTATCAGTTCCATTTGGGTTCAGTTTTGTATCACTCCACTATTGATGACTTAGTTCAATTTTCATCTTCTCTAAGTACTTTTCTTTCATTTTTCCGGTCTTTACCCAGAACATAGTAGCTTTATGTATCTCAGAAATATCTTTCTATTATCTATTTTTACAGGGGTCTCTACATTGACCCTGAGTCAGAGATCCTCTCAGATTTATCATTATATCCCTGTTGCATAGCACTGTGCCTAAGACACAGTTGATGCTCAATGAAAAACTCTCGTTACCTACAATTCATTTCTTTCTTCCCTATTCTCTCTCCTCAGGATGAAACACTCTAGCATAGGACCTATCTGTCAGGACACTTATCAAGTTCGTATATCTTTACCTCAGTCTAATGTGGTACAAACCTAAACACTGGCTCAACAGCCAGTATTCTGGTGTCATTTGCCCTTATTTGCTGACATATTCTGCTAACCTGTGAGAGCAAAAAACCTTTATGATTATTTATATTTATATTGATATGTAAGCTATCTATAAGAGAATAGTTTCTTCTGGTCTAGAACAACTACATTAGAGGCCTTTTAAAAGAAAGGATTATGTTCCAGAATGGTATTAAATTCTGTATAGGCCCTTCTTTCAATAGGCAAAGCTGTTTCATAGCCTCTCCAATATAGATGGGCTTATGACTTCTTTGACAAACATAATGAATCAGTAGCATGTTATATGACATAGCTCAGCTTCTGAGAATATTTATGGCTTCTTCTATTCTTGTATTAAGAACTCATCCACCACTGGGTGAACAAGCAGCTCATGCTAGCCTACAGATTAAAGGGAACACATTAAAAAGAAGCAAGACTCCAGTTATTCCAGCTATCAAATCTGTCTCAGAAGATTCCAGAAGCAGGACATAAAATGAATACTAATTGTTTTAGGCTACTGTGTTACTGGGCACTTCAATTCTTGTGCATGCACTGCCCTCATTGAATTCCAAAATGAATTAGGCAACAAAAGTAAATGAAAATGGATTTATTTATAGTTTGGCCAAACCAAGGGAAGAAATTAGGTATTTCTTCCCCAGTATGTATGTAGCAATCTTACAATCTATACAAAACCATGCAGCAAAAGACAGAAGATATGTAGATGTAGCAGTGAGACAGTTTAACTGTTCCTTTCATGGGGGAAAAGTGACTGGGCCTCAGATTACCTCCATTGTCAACATTCTCAAAGGTGCCAAATGTCTCTCTTTAGAATTTGGAATGTCTCTGTCCCATCAGGGGTCCTACCCGTTCTCTCATAGCATGGGATCACAGTTATACTTCGATGATTAACTGTGGTTTGTAACTTGACTAGATTGGAAGATGCCTAAGAGTAGTGCAGTACACTTCTGAGTGTGTCTATATGTAACAACAAACTGAGGAGGAAGACAAACCTGAATATGGACAATAATCCCAGCATGCTGCTGGCACAGATGGAGCAAAGCAGGAGAAGGAAGTCTGCCAGCATGGGCATGAGCTCAATTCTTTTTGAGTGTGTCTTTTGCTAGAATGATTGGCCATGGACACCAGACTCCAGCTTCATCAGCCTTTCAATGTAGACTTACACCAGTGAGTCTTGTTTTTAGCTTTCATTCATGTAGGTAAGTTCATTTTCTACAGAGGTGATCTTCTTAAAGTACAAGTCATATCAAACATTGTTTAAAATCCTTCAGCGGCTTGCCACCATTAGAATAAAACATAAGTTATTCTCATGGTCTGTAAGACAGATATCATTTGAATCTCAAATGTCCCCACCAAATTCATCTTTTGAGTGCATAGCTCCCAGGTGGTGGCTCTATTTTGGATGGTTCTGGAGGCTTTGCAAAGTGGGATATAACTGGAAGAGGTGGGTCTCTAGGAGTGGATTTGGGTGGAGTATTTTACCACTGGCTACTTCATTTTGGTTTCTTCTGCTTCCTGGACCAAAATGAAGTGATATCTCTCTCTCTCTCTCCTCCAACTTCTTCTTCTAAGTCACATTGGTTTTATTTTCACCTGTGTAATTAGGCATTTAGATGAACTCCTATCCATAATCTCATATTTTCTAATTTTCTCTTGAGTAAAACCATACCTTCTCATCATTATAGACTGAATCATTTTAAACTATGATCTAAAGTAAATCTTTTCTTCATTAAGGTGTTTCTGACAGGCATTGTAACAAGGCAACATGAAAATAACTAATGCAAGGATCTTTCATGATCTCCCTACTGTACACTTCTTCTTAGCTATTATTATGGCCCCCACTTCAATAATTTTTCAAAATTATTCTCTTCCATGATTTCTGTGCCGGGAACAGTTTCTCTATATACCTGGCTGCTTGTGCTCCTTTACACATCACTCCCTTTTAGTTTCTATCTCATTGCCCTACATTATTTTTATAAGATTATTAATTTATTTTACACATATTTCTTATACCATTAAGATATAAATTATATTTATATTTTGGCACTTACAATAATGCCTAATTTTTAAAGTGCCAAATATAGTTTTTTTTTTATAAATGAATTAATGTATTCATCTGGGCATACAAAAAGTAAGTTAAGGTAATTTGATAATCCATATCACTTATTTTATTTGCCGTTTCCCTTAAAGATTAAAAAGATAAAGTTGATCCTTTAGAAACATTTCTTCTCACGAGGAGATAAATGTGTTCTCTGAACTACATCTTATTTTTAAAAGCCTTTTGATAAAATGTTTTGCCTTGAAAAAGTTCAAAATCCCCAAGCCATTCATTTTGATTGTTAACCAGATAAGCATACCTGTGGGGTCTAAGCTTGCCATCCTGTAAGCCAAATGCATGGAAGAAATGAGTAGAGGCATTTCACCAAACTCTCCACTGTTGTCCTTAACCTTGCATTTCTCAAATCCTCAGTTCTTCTGCAAACACACTGTTGGTAAAGACATTTGTGCCCCCCCCCTTTGGCTATCACATTTATTAAACAATGGACCCCAAAGAATTAGAATTTTGTCAGGAACAACATGATGGGGATGAGAGAGGCTGAAACCATGGTGGACCAATTACAGGACAGATAAGAGCAAAACAGTGATGGTTCAATCATGAACAGGCCACACCTTGACTAGGATTGCTTTATTATGCCTAAGTCTTGTTCTTTCTCTAAACCTAAACTTCATGTCAAGCTGTCACTAGTCTTTGGCTATGCATCAAATTCTCCCTAAATTAATAATTCTTATCCCATTTAAACTATGATGACTCCAATTTCCTTTAGACAATCTGTTCTTTTTCAGAAGGTAGTGAAACAGGAGGAGATAAACTAACCCTGGCACTTTAGTCAAGCCACAGCTGAAACTATAGAGGAAATGGGGAGATGAGCAAGAGTGCTGCTTTCATTCTGTTCCTGAAAATCAGCACCAGGGTGAAAGAGTCAGACCCTGAGGATACTCAACACTTACCAAAGCAGAGATCCAGAGGCTCCTAAGAGCTCACCACTGAAGTAGTCTTAAAAATCATTTACCACAGCTAGGGAATTTTGCAGAAGAGGGCTCAGGAAGAGTGTAAGAACCACACGTAGAGACATCATGCCCATATGTATTCCCTCTCCCCCCATAATAACTGACTGCTGCTCCCACAACTCATAACCCACAACCCCGTAGGGAATACCTGCAACTCCACTGAGGAGAGTCCCTAGTGGAATGGGGCAGGAATAGGGGAAAATGGGGTAGCAACATATGATGTATCCATGAAAAATATGTTGCTAATAATATTAGTAGTAATAACAGTAGTAATAAAAATACATCAGCCTATGGGGAATGTACATTCACCTTTAAACCACTACACCCTCCTTCCTCCCACAATCTTGTACCCTACTCCCAACTTAGCCTCATTGCTGCTTTCATTCTAGATGCTTCCTTTTGTTCTTTTCCCCCTCTCATCACCTATAATGCTATTTTCATGAATGATTATGTTGACTTTTTTCTATTCCAATTCTTCAGGTTGAAAGTGGAAAAGGAAAAACAGCAACACAGTACACCCAAGGAAAGATAAACATATCAGGTAAATTACTTGCCACTCCAGTTCCTAGCCTCAATAGCTACATTCTGACCCTGCATGTTCACTGCGTATGCTCACTCTGAACAGAGTGGAGCTGACCCTGTGTGTTCACTGTGTGTGCTTGTTCTGAACAAATAGAGTGGAACTAACACTGCATGTTCATTTTGTGTGCTCACTCTGAACAAATAGAGTGAAACTAACCCTGCACTTTCACTATATGTGCTCGCCTGGAACAGACAGAGTGGACCAGCTCCTGCATGTGTACCGTGTGTGTTTGCTCTGCACAGATAAAAGTGGGGATCACCCAACACTGCCTGTATGCCTTATGTTCATGTTTTAGTGATACAAACTGACAAGCAAGATTTAAAATAAGTAATACCTAAGTAAAATATGTATGTGCAAATTGCTTTATGCTATTAAATGAATCTTATCCGCCCCTGATTCCCATGTTAAAGTCAAAGCCCCCTATGAAATTGCATTTTGAGACATGAATTTAGGAGGTAATCAGGACTAAATGAAATCTTAAATGTAGGATCTTGATGTAATGTGAAGAAACCCAATAGAACCTGGCCTTAATCTTGGACATCTAACATACCGAAGCATGAGAACATAAATTTGTATTGCTCCATCCATATGCTATGTAGTATTTTGTTATGGTAGCCTAAGCCTAAGCACTACAGAAATAAGAAAAGGGAAGAAAAAATTTATACATCAATGTAGAGACCAGAGAGAGCTTCTATGAAGCAGTGACATCTGACAAGGAGCCTCACAGCCAAAGAGAGTTAGTTCTTCAGGTCAAAGAAAGAAAATGAGGAAAAGTATTTTCCTGGAAAAAGAAATAGCAGCAGAAAACATAAAATGTGGTATATTGAAGGAAACAGAGCAATTAGATGTGGATGGCGGGTGAGATGTCTGGAAGTGGGAATTCTAACAGGCAGAATGATGGTGGTGCGAGAGGACTTGAGAGATGACTCTGGCAGTAAACAAGTAGGAAGGGTGAAAGTACTACAGCAGAGATGAAGAATTAAACCACTGTACCAGTTCAGATGAGAAATCACAAAGGAAGGGAGTGATTATGGGAAGAAAGGGGACGGGGATGAACTTGTGAGAGAAATTCTTCTTCATAGCAGTAGTGCTTCTCTGCTACTCAATGCACACCCATTTATAAAATCAGGTAGGCAAATGAGATAATTTAGCATGTGTTTTTTTTAAAGATATTCTACTGGAATCCTGGAAGGGAGAGAGACAAAGACAAGCTAGAGAAAGTCCTTTCCATGAAGGAGCATACTGTTCACAAGAAGAGAAAAGATATGTGTGAATAGTGATAGCAAAAGTCAGTGTAAGGCATATCCCATTACAAATTAATAGTTTATGAAAAAACTTCAGAAGATGGAATGATGACATTTGGTCAGCAAATAAAAAACATATTGATATGAATTTGAGCAATGTTGGAATCTCAGCTGTGTCATTACCTGCCTATATAAATGTTGTAGGTACTTCATAAATGTTGATTAATAATAAATATGTGATAAATTTGGATAATTTTTCTGATTTCTTTTTCTCTTCTGTAAAACACAAAGCTTAGCATATGGAGTAGTTAACTATATAGGTTTGCAGGGACTGAGGCTCTTCCTGCAGGCATATAATAGCTTCTCTGGACCAGTGCCCTAGGAATTTCATTTAGTTTCCCTCAGTGGACCAGACATCTACAGCCCAGAAAAATAGGATGGCTACCTTTCCCTTCCAATTTGAAAATGTCCTAACAGCCTTACTTATACAATTTGAGAAACCTTGTTCATGAAAATGTGTGATCATCCCAAAAGAGGATGTAAGACACTCCATGGATGGGGTTTGAGGTTGGGGAGGTGTGTAGATAGGATAGGGTGGATGTGATATGGGTGAGTGCTGCTAGTGAAGAAGAGAATAGGAAACTTCATAAGCTTGAAGGTAACAAAACTTTCATTCTTCTGTGGTTGCACTATAGGCAACACTGATCATAATTCCTCTGCAGAATTATACTTATATTACTATCAGAGGTTTAGTTGAAAAACACTGAGCACAAATACAATAGGCAATGAGAAAACTTTGAATGATTCCATGGTCAATTGCATGTGTTTGTGCATGTGTTTGATTTAAAATTAATGCACTTTTTAAAAAGGGTTCTATGGATTTACAAATCACTCTCTCAGATATACAGTCAATTAGAAGATTATAGTATTACTAATTCACAGACAGTATATCCCATTGTCTCCAGAATTGATAACCTTACTGCCACTATATGTTAGTGGCAAGAATGACAAGTAACTATGTGACATAGTTAATGCCTTACTAAGATATATACATGGTTTAATTTTAAGAGATCCAGAATGCCTATCAAATATGATGCCTTATATCTCACACAAAAACATTACCAGTAAACATTAAATATGTGTGATATTGTTGCAATGCAGGTTAAACAAAGATTTAAAACTGAAGATGTCATATCTGACATCTAAACAATAGAAGTGGACAATAAATGCTATAGAAAATGGACCATATCACTGAAGTGCCAAAC
The DNA here is from genome assembly GCF_020740685.1 of Jaculus jaculus. Lineage (NCBI taxonomy): Eukaryota > Metazoa > Chordata > Mammalia > Rodentia > Dipodidae > Jaculus > Jaculus jaculus. The sequence goes on from NC_059104.1 coordinate 110,821,558, forward strand.
TTGGATGATAGAGATTTCAACCCAAGTCTGAATTCCTAACACAAGTGCTGCTCTGAATATTACATGATAAAATAAAAATACCAATTAAATGTCTATTTATCGAGAAAAATGTACCAAAAATGAAATATGTCAATCTGTTGCCAACCATCCTACAATAGCAACAACTACACCATTAGCATTAGAGAATCTGATAGGAAACTGAAATGTTGTAGTTTAATTCTATGTTTTATGGAAATACTGACATTATTTACTAGTGATATCAAAACTGTTTTTGAACTTTCCATGTTTTATAGAAATGTGGTACAAATGTAGCTATATATGCCATCATCCATAACAGAGCCATGTTCCCTCTTTGGGTGAGCCATCCTGGATCTTCAGCAAATGTGCTCACCTTCTGGCCATGAGGACTACATGATTGTTCCAAGAAGATGACCCCTTGCTTCTACTGCAGTGACCTCTGGCATTTTGCTATTAAAAGCAATTTATCTCATTCTGACTTCACTCTCCGTTGGAGAATTTGCTTCTCTTTTTGAGATGGACACAAAACCTGAGGAGAGAAACAGCCCATCACACCTCACCAGGGCCCCAGCTGAAACCAAGAGCAATTGGAGAAGTCAACAAGAGTGCTACTTTCTTGATGAACCTGATACCAGCCCAAAGGTAAAAGGAGATAGACACAAAGAATGCTCAACACCTACCAAAACAGATATCCAGAGACCCAGAGGCTCCCAAGAGCTCATTAGCCAACATAGCTCAGGGAAATTCATGGAAGAGGGGGTGGAAAGATTGTTAGAGCCACAAGTTGGGACATGATGCAGAGACATTGCCTCCTCCCCATAACTAATGGTTACCCCCACAATGCACAACCCACATTCCCCAGTGAAGACAGTCCTGCAGAGGGGGGAGGACAGAGAGGAGGCTAATGCTGGTACCAAACATGGCTGTATGCACACTGTGCACATAATCAATAATAATTTAAAAAAAACACATTGTACTCCATAAATTTGTACAATTGTGTATTAATTTAGATAAATAAGTAAAAATTTTAAAAAGTAGTCCTTGGGAATGAATCAGAAGCTGATTTGGACCAAAATGATAATTACTAACAGTGGCCTCAATTGCTTTTGTGTATTTTATACAATCTAAAATATTAAGTTTAAAATAAGTTAGAAACAGCAAACAGGAATATGATTATGTTACTCAGGAATTTGTTGCTGTGACAAACATCTGACAGAAACAGATTGAAGTAAATAAATATTTCTTTTGGCTCGTGGTTTCAGAGGCTTTAGCCCATGGTAGGATGGTTCCATTGCTGTGGGCTTGAAGCTAGGCTAAATTTCAAGGTAGCAAGGATATAAGGGAACACAGATGCTCACCTCATGGTGAATAAGGAGAGAGAGAGAAAGAGGAAAGAGCAAGCAACAAGATAAATCCTTCAAAGGCATCTCCGATGACCAGTTTTCTCAAAGAAGATCCTGCTTCCTAACATTTTCTTCACTTCCCAATTATGCCACTAAATTGTAAATGAATGCATGAGATTTACACATTTGTGAATGCTGTGCCTTCATGATGCCATTGCTTCTCAACAGCTCACCTGCTGGGTACTACTTACACTGTGGAACCAAGCCTTCAAGCGAGACCTTTCTAGAGGGACACTTCATATCTAAGCCAGAACACAGCTCTACTTCTAAGATTTATTTTATTTTTTAAAATATTTTATTTTATTTGAGTGAGATAGATATACTGAGACAGAGAGAATAGGCACACCAGGGCCTTCAGCCACTGTAAATGAACTCCAGATGTATGTGCCACCTTGCATATCTGGCTTACATGGGTTATGGAATCGAACCTGGGTCCTTTGCCCTTACAGGCAAATGCCTTAATAGCTAAGCCATCCGTCCAGCCCTAAGACTTAATTTACATAGCCCTACACTATGCTGCAATGCCTTAGGTACTTATGAGTGCCAGGAGTGGTCCATAACCCCAGTTTATATGATAGAGTAAGAAACAGAAAGAAAGAAAAACAGATGAGGGTCTGACTCTAACAGGAATTAATGTTCAAACTTAAGTAAGATTCAGTTTCCTCATTTGATATATTTTTTTAATCCATGGAAACATGTTCAGAGGAAAACTGTTTCCATTGGAAAAAATTTCTGTTTCTAAGAAGAAAGTTTACAGTGCAATGGTTGATAGTTTAGTCTGTGGATAAGAAACATAATAATGTTCAGGGTTTGCTTCTGAGTGTTATCTCAGAAGAGCACTGAAGTAAATCCACTTTGCCCCATTTTAAGGATAAGAAAACCAAAAGTATGTGTCATTTTCTCAACAATGCTCACACAGAATTAATAGTGTAGATATGATTTTTAAACTCTTCTTTAGTAACTTCAAAGATAACCTCTTTGTATTCCACTAAGCAAGAGAGAAATTTTATAATTATGTGGCCAATTTTATTCAAGGTGCCACACGTGTCTCTATGCTGACATATCTAAGTGTAGTCAGTGCAGTGTCCTACAGAGTTTGTGTTTATATACATCTAGACCTCAGCACCTAAGGTAACTATAAAGTCTATTCATCCAAGGCTGTATCTAATTAAATACGAGGAGCCGTGCCCCGTGCTACTTCTCCCCTTGTCTCCGTGCAGCCTTGTCAGAATTGTAGTAGGATGACTTTCGCTCCAGCGATCTCAGACACCTGACGATTTACCAGATCTCATATTTCACTTATTGAATTCATTTCTGTGTAGCTTTTAAGATGTGTGCCACACATGCCTGCTTCCAATTTATGCTTCTTCTATTCTTTATGAGTTCTGGTCCTTCAGTCTGTTTTCAATGATTGTTAATGGCTACAATATCACTCCACATACTCCTACAAGGTCCTTTTTGACAAGAAGGATTCAGGTTCATTATGTAGGTGGCCAGATGAGCTATTACTGGCCTTTTTGTATCATGTAACATAATGAGAGCACTGGAAATGCTGTCTTGTTCCATTAAGAAGCTTTTGAGATTATAATTTCTCTATGCATAGACTTCTGTATGGCTGAATTCCCAACATCCTGAAAAATCCAAAAGCATGGATTGCAGCAAAATCTCTATTATTATTTATTGTGTTGTCTTGTGAAAAGAAATACAGTAATTCCTTCATTCATTTATTCACTTACTCATCCATACAATCAGTCACTTAAAAAAATCAGAAATATTTACCTTTCTAGCAATGCAATCACTTCTGAGTCTACATCATCAGTACCCTGCCTCTGTCCATAGGAAACCTATAGCATAGAAGGGATTTATAGGTCAATAAGAATAAAATCACAGTTTACAAATATGCTCCAATGGGGCAAGCATACAGATTATTGGAACCCTTAGGAAAAATACTTTCTATAACCTTATGAAGTTAAGGAAATATCATTTTACTGGATTCCAGCATGCCATTAATGACAGATGAGACTGTAGGAGAAAGCAAGGGGACTCTTACAAAGAACCTGGCATAGAACATTGAGGAATTTTTGATTTTGTCCAGTGTGAAATGGAAGCCATTAAAGGTCTTTTAATCATGATGTATACCTTTACAAAGCATCCTAGCTCTATTAAGCAAATATAAAAATATTCAACCCTTGAACACAAATTTGAATAATTATTTTCTTAAAAAGTAAGGAGGTAAGGTAAGATTTATCTTAATCTGAGTAACTGGTGTTAGGATGGAATGATAAGATTAGGAATGGACTGATCCTGACTCAAGTAAGGGAAAAAGCCTTCCTTTTTTGCCTCCCATCTGAGGATCAGAAAGGTTGACCACTTATTAGGAATGAAAAAAAAAAAAAAAACAACCACCATTTCTTGTGGTGGTATGGGTGACAAGATGAAGGAGAAAGATGGTATCATTTGGTAGTAGACAGAGAAAATATTAATAAGTATTTGCAAAGAGGTAAAGGCTCCACCATAATACACTTTTATGCCTCTATACTATTCTGCCCTATGAAACTACACACACACACACACACACACACACACACACACACACACACACACACAAACACAACATACACCCCACAAACTTTCATTTAAATATTTATACTATATTTAATCACAACTACCCCAAGCTGGAAATAATCTGGAAGTCCTTTGGTGGGTAAATAGGTAGACAAACTAAGTAAGATAAGCAAAGGAATATTACTCAGAAATATACAAAGGGATAAACTACTGATATACAAAAAACAGATGAGCCTAAAACATTTTTTGATGAATAGAAGTTCTAGACTCAAATATCTACATAGTGTACAAATCCATGTATTTGCACATTATTGACAACGCAGAACTATAATGATGTGAAATAAGTCAGTGACTATCAGAGGTTGTGAAAGAGCAGGTGTGATGAACTACAAAAAAGGAATATTTACAATAGTAGAGTTTTTGATATAGCACTGTTAATGACAATATGAATTTGTCACAACCCATAGGATTATACATTTATTAAAAGTAAGTATTACTTTGTTCACATTATTAGACTCAGCCAAGAAGAAAGAATATGGGATGTATATGCTGAAAACTGAATCTAATTATTCTAGAAGTACATGATTCACCTCAGGGAAGGGGCTGAGGAAAGGTCTTATATAAATAACTGTGGAAGTCATTTTGGCTGGAGACTGTATAGCTAAAAACAAAAGAACTGTAATCTTAAAACCTGACCTGTCAAATGTTGAGAAAAAGTGGCTTCTGAGTGTTCAGCTCTAACCATCTTATCTCTATTACCCCCTCCACAGCTCAGGAGATATTGCAGAAGAGAGGTATGGAAAGAATGCAAGAGTCAGCCAGAGGATGAGAAGTACTTTGAACACTGCCTTCCAGACATGAAGTGTCACTGCATTCATAAACAATGATTGTTATTACCTACACAAGATCAGGCCCATATATATTCTGTAATGAAGGATGAAAGAGGGTATGAAGACCCTATCCTTCCTTGAAGACTTATTATAAATTAATGGTCTCTGAAGAAATTAAAGACATTTTCTTCAGTGATGTAGTAAATGGTAAATTGTAAGTTTTCTAGCAAATAATCATGCATCTAGATTTATGTAGAAAAAGCTATCTGATAAAACTCAGTGGGACACACACACACACACACACACAGTATACATCAAAGTAAAAGAATACTTAGTTTGGGAAGAAGGGGTATAGAAGAGAGATTGGGGAAGGGAAATGAAAATGTAATGGGAGGGGATTATGTTCAAGAGACATATACATGTACAAAAATAATCAGAAACATTAAAAACAGACAAAAAGAACTCCAATAAACATTACTCCATTTAAATATATTTTTCACATGGTCTAGCTTAGGATTTTTGAAAGTATATACATATTATAACTAGAAAAATAAGTAAATAAATTTTATATAAAATGGAATTTCTTTGTGTCAGCTAAGAAGGTACAATAAGCTGGCATTAAGCTGACATAGTGTTGAGTTAGAGTTGCAGGTATAAATGTAAGTGTAACCTTCTGTTTTAGCATATGTACAGATACCTAGATGCATAAATAGTTGTAAATATGGGGGACACCTGGATTGCTTATCATATAATTGCCACTTCTGCCGGGCGTGGTGGCGCACGCCTTTAATCCCAGCACTCGGGAGGCAGAGGTAGGAGGATCACCGTGAGTTCAAGGCCACCCTGAGATGACAGAGTGAATTCCAGGTCAGCCTGGACCCTACCTCGAAAAAAAAAACAAAACAAAACAAAACAAAAAATAATAATTGCCACTTCTATCTACTGCAAAGGTTTAAAGAAGCAGTGCTTCTGTAATAGCAAGCAGCCGCTAGATCTTGGTTTCTAAATATCATTATCCAATGAAAAGAATCAGGACTCTTGGAAAGATGACTGATTTTTAGCCTGGATAGTGAAAACAAAAGATAAAGATAAACCAGGAATAGCATGTACAAACAGAAAATAAGGAATGTTTAATGGGATGTTAACAAAGGACACAAAACCAACCTGAAAAGGGTAAAGATGAAATAATTTGATTCCCAATGACAAAGTATAAGAAATAAAACAGTTCTAAAAACAGTTACTGTTGCTTACCACAGGACTATGTTAAACACTGGGTCATCAAGGTAAATTTCATTATTGACAAAGTCATGCATATGCTGTGCTGGGTGAAGGGCATTTCACCTACTTGGTTTTGTTCTCCTATTACCCTAGTCTAATCGTGTACCAACATCAGACAATGTACTTTAGTTGGGAAACATTATCTGAAATATCTAATCAATATGGTTTAAAACTATCAAGTATATGGGAACCCAGAAAGATTGAGACACTATCATAGATTGAAGGGGACTGAGAAACATGACAACTATACATAATGTGATATCTTAGACTGTATTCTGGGTCAAAAAAGAAAACTCAGTCAAAAAGCCAATGAAATCAAAACAAAGTATATGATATTACTTTACAATGTTAACTTCTTAGTTCTAACAAATGCATGATAGTTAGAAAATGCTAACACTGGAGGTGTGCTAAAGGTGTACAGGAGCATAGTGTGCTATCATTACAACTCTTCTGTTAGCCAAAAATTATTGCAAAATAAATTTTTTAAAATAATTTGAGGGCTGTAGAGATAAACATTCATTGGAGAAAAGACAACCTCTTCAGCAAATGGTTCTGGGAAAACTGGATATTTATCTATAGAAGGATGAAAATCGATTCTTCTCTCTCTCTCTATGCATAAGAATTAAGTCCAAATGGATTAAATATCTTAACAACAGACCTGAAACTCTGAAACTGCTAGAGGAAAAAGTAGGGGAAACCCTTCAACATATTGGTCTTGGCAAAGACTTTCTGAATATGACCCCAATTGCTCAGGCAATAAAGCCACGAATTGACTGCTGGGACCTCATGAAATTACAAAGATTTTGTACAGCAAAGGACACTGTGAATAAAGCAAAGAGGCAACCTACAGAATGGGAAAAAAAAAACTTTGCCAGTTATACATCTGATAGAGGATTAATATCTAGGATATACAAAGAACTCAAAAAATTAAATAATAAGAAATCAAACAAGCCAATTAAAAATGGGCTATGGAACTGAATAGAGAGTTCTCAAATGAAGAAATACGGATGGTGTATAGCATCTAAAAGAAAGTTCTACATCCTAGTCATCAGGGAAATGCAGATTAAAACTATGTTGAGATTCCATCTCACTCCTGTCAGATTGGCTACCGTCATGAAAACAAATGACCATAAATTCTGGCAAGGATGTGGAAAAAGAGGAACCCTTCTACACTGTTGGTGGTAATGCAATCTGGTCCAACCATTGTGGAAATCAGTGTGGAGGCTCTTAGGACAGCTAAAAATTGATCTACCATATGACCCAGCTATAGCACTCCTAGGCATATATCCTAAGGACTCATCTCATTTCCTTAGAAGTACGTGCTCTACCATGTTTATTGCTGCTCGATTCAGAATAGCTGGGAAATGGAACCAGCCCAGATGTCCCTCAACTGATGAATGGATAATTAAATTATGGCACATTTATACAATGGAGTTCTACTCACTAGTAAAGAAATATGAAGTTATGAAATTTGCAGGAAAATGGATGGATCTGGAAAGGATTATACTAAGTGAGGTAACCCAGGCCCAGAAAGCCAAGTGTTGAATGTTCTCTCATATATGGATCTTAGCTACAGATGACTGGGCTTCTGTGTGAAAAGGGAAAAAAACTAAGTAGCAGAGGCCAGTAAACTAGAAAAGAGATATAAAGGGAAGAGAAAGGAAGGGAGGGGGTGCTTAATAGGATAGTATTGTATATATGTAAGTAGAAGAATAGATTAATGGGTGTGAAAAGGCCCAAAAAGAGGTCTGGGGAAGACAATGAGTAAAGGAAAAGGTGGAGGGACAGCTAATCAAAATCTCAGAGGATAAAAATAAAACATATATAATCCTACTTTTTTGGACAATGGGACACTCAGGAGCTGTAGATTGTTGCTAGAAAATTTTCAGTGCCAGGGATGGGACATCTTCCAGTGAGTTGTTGCCCAGGGAAATCCCTGATGTCCCCAAAACATTATAGGCCACTGCACAGGCCCTTGGTTTCCCACCAGGACTAGATGGTAAGACCCTATTGCTGAAGACTCCACATACTTGGGCTGCTGAACTTGCTGGAACTGAGCTGATAACCTCCTACATATAGAGCAGCTGACAGAAAGCTGTAAGAAGCCATTCTGCATGCAGTTCAATGGGAGAAAGAGAAATCACCAGTGAAGATACTCATCAGTGGACACTGCAAGCCTTATAGTTATAATTGGCCAGCCAGGCCAAATGAGCCAACAGGTGCAATAGTGGCGCATCTGTTATGGGGGAAACTAACTGCCCTCTAATTGGACTGGAGGCCCACTCCATGGGAAGGGAATACATCCCTGATACTGAAAACTTAAAACAGGGGTAGTCATAAGCCCTAGGAGTGTAACGTCTGCTGTTGTCTGGCCAAATGTATATATTATGCTTATCAAACTGCCCAGTAAGCACTTCAGTTAATGTTCACACACTTATATTAATGCTACTCTCACTTTTGGTTGAGAATCTTCTCTTTTCATATGGCAGTGACCTTAGGATGACTCAGAAGGTATCATGGTGATGGAAAGAAAGGGCTGCAGTGCTCAATACTGCAGTATTTCAATCACACCTTCCAAGGCTCAGGGTCTAATGCGGAAGAGGTGGCGGAAAGAATGTAAAAGCCAAAGGAAGGGCAGGACTCCATACAACATGCTCCTTCCAGACACAAATGGCCTGGGTATCCATGGTCTCACAGTGCCTGATACTACCTGCATAAGACCATAATAAGAGGAGGAAAAGATCAAGACCTCAAAAGTAAAAGAGAGACTGATTGAGATGGGGAGGGGGTATGATGGAGAGTGGAGTTTTAAAGGGATAAGTGGGTGGAGGGAGGGTATCACCATGAGGTATTTTTTATAATCTGGAAGTTGTTAATAAAAAATTAAAAAATTTAAAAAAATAATTTGAGGGCTAGAAAGATAGCTTAGCAGATAAGGCAGTTGCCTGTAAAGCCAAAAGATTCTGGTTCAATTCCCCAGTACACACTTAAGCCAGATGTACAAGGTCATGCATGTTTCCTGAAATTCGTTTGCAATGGCTTGAGGCCCTGGAGCTCCCATTCATTCTCTCTCTCTCTCTCACACACACACAAATAAATAAATAAAAATAATTTGAAATGTTCTCACCAAAGTCTTATAATAATAGACAAAACATGATAAAGAGCAAATATATATCAATGCATAAGTAGACTGACAGAACATGGCACAAACACATGGGTACTTCTTAGCAATTAAAATGATCATGCTACTGGACAACACAACAGCATAGAAGAATTTCAGAAACATGCTGAGCAAACAAAGTCAGAGCAAATGATTATGGCCTATAAGAGCCTACTCATATAAAATTAAATCAGACCTATTTGAACATAAAATGTTGGCTTCCTAGTGTTGGAATCTGGAAGAAATTGATTATGAAAAGGCAGTTTGGGACATCTTTCTCCCAGCTAATATGGTATATTACTTTTTGAAGATTCATTGCATTATATATTTAACATGAATGACTTGGATGACATTATGTCTCAAAAATGGTTTTAAAATATAAAACTCATTTAGAAAATTCCCTCTAGCTCCTTCCAAACAAATGTTTTATTACACTGAATTTGGGGAAAGGAGCAGATTACACCCAAATATGTGGTATAATTTTATACATTTCTATTTTACATGCACTGTCTAGTCAAGTATGTAGCCAATAGAACATTTGATATCTACAATTGCTTTCCTTAAAAAATAACAATTTTCAATAAATGGTATTCAGATTTATTTTTCCTGCATTTAAACACATCTTTCTTCTGAAAAGAGTTAAGTATTGTTCAGAGAATAAATAATTGAACAAAAAGACTCAATGGCATAGCATGATGGCTCATTGTAAATGTTAATATTTGTAGCATTTGCTGTACAGTATACTGGTCTAGAGCCATTTCAAATCCACAGTTTAAAGAGAAGAAATGCAATTGAATTAGAAGTGAAGAGAGATTTGTTTGACCAACCATTGTTGGAAATTAGTCTTGGTCTTATTTTCAGAGCTACATAGTCAGTTCATTAGTCTTCTGGAAGGTCCTGTCTTGGCTTGTGCCTCCCTTTGGACATACAAACCATGAATTCAGAAAATATACCACACTATTAACTGTGGTGTTAGTCTGAGCTCAATCACTTTTTAGGCTTAAATCACTAGTTATCCTTCAGTCAGCCATTTAGGTGTTTCCTGAATCAGTGGTTGCCATATCCAGTGGATGTCTTCTGGTTAGACAACCACAGTTCCAAGAAATGAATTAATAGTAACAGCTACAACCAGACTGGCTCTACAGAGAGAAGATTTCAAGACAGAGTTTAACTGTCACTGTATGGAAGTCCTGGAGATGGACCGTATCTGAGATGTCTCCTCCTAATCTCTCAACAGCTGGGATGTCTGTGCTACAGACATAGAGGGCAGTGGGCACAAAACATCTAGGCATCACCACCTTATTGTGATGGCTCCAGCCTGTGGTTTGTTTTCTGAAGTGGCTGTGGGTGCTCTTCTATTCAGAACAATGTGCAAAAGAGAAAATGTGAAATGTAGAAATACTGGTAGTGTATAAGGTTCTGTTCTCTTCATCTCACATATTTTGTCTCTACATGGATTCTATCTTAGACAGGCCTCTCTGGAAGAAAATACCCAAATACATGCACTTGAATATAAATGTGTGTGTGTGTGTGTGTGTGTGTGTGTGTGTGTGTGTGTGTGTAGGATTGGCTTACACAATATGGCAATATGGCCTGGGTAGTCCAGTAGTGGCTGTCTTCAGGCAAGAGAGGCTGAGAACCTGGTAACTGGTAACTCCATGAAGCTAGATATCTCAGCAGTCCTAATCCTACACCGAAGGCTGGGAAGATTCCTGGGTGGCCCACATTAGAAGGCTGGAGGAGTTGGAGTCTGATGGTAGCAGTAGCCACAGACACCCTTTCTAGGCAAGCAACACTGCTTTATCCTAGGGCCTCATTGGAAAAAGCCCACCACTCTGAGAGCAGGTCTTCTCTCTTTATTTCATCGTCTCTGGAAACCCCTCACAGGCATACCCAGATGTCTCTCCCAGGTGATTTCAAATCCTTTCAAGTTGAAGCAAGGTTAACCATAACAGTAACTTCATTTTCTGAACTTCTTATAATTTTCTTAATCTACATCAGGTTCTGAGCTACAGGAACTCACCTCTTCCTTCCTTAGCCTTTCCTGACAGGCTTCAAGAAAAAAAAAATTGGTACCTTTTTAGTACTCAGCAAATTCTATACAATTTTACATCAAATGATGAAATCAAACTCAGAGTGAGGACACCATGATACAATGTTTATAAAAATGAAGACCGATAAACTGTGAGAGATGAGTGAAATAAATACTAGTGCTTGGCTTTTTCAAAGAATTAGAGGAAAGGGTCCTGTGATGTTCAGAATTTGGAATAAAAATAGAAGAAAAGAAAAGAAAATTTATCTACTGATGAGAACATTATTTTATCTACTGATGAGAACATTAAAAGTTTAAAAATCAGTAAAATTATAAACACTTAACTTGACAGAGATAAAGAAAACATCAAAACAAAACAAAATGGCATGATAATAATCTTAGTGACTATAAAATTAGCTTCCTGTGTCAAGAGTTTAACTAAATATCAAGCAAATAACTACCATTATCTAGAAAGGAAAGAACAATTTCTATATTCCAAAGGCTCATCTTGACTGATATTTGGGAGAGGCGTATGATTACATAGCACGGGCACTTGAGAGCACGACTTTCTACAAATGCATTAAAATTTCAGTGAATTTTTAACAGATTATTTTTAGCAAATTTTTCAATCTTAAAATATTTATGAGTCACACACTGCTGTAAAATAAAACCAAAGCTTATACTTTCTCAATTTACACAGAAGACTTTATACAATTTCATTAATTCTCTGTTGTTTTTGAAAGAACGTGTACATATATACGTGTATGTGTATATATATATATATATATATTGCTTTGAGGGAATTTAGGGGACTAGTTGACCTTCTCCATGCTGTTCTCCTGATATAGTAATTGTGTTTTGCATGTTGTATACCACCTACTTTGAGACAGACCCAGACACATTGTGCTTGGGATCCATCCATCTGATTCTTATAACTGCCTTTAAGCTTTTTCTCACAGTCACAAGTCATCTCATCAGGCAACACCTAGAAGAACAATGAAGTGTAACACTTCCCAGAGGCTGCCTATGGAAAAGATGAAGCCTAACCCCTACCTATATTTCCTATGGAAAAGGCTTTAGGGCCCACAGGTAATTTCAAAGGATACTGAAACCAATAGAACATTTTTGGGAAACATAAAAGCATTTGGTGGTTCATGACATGTTCCTTGCCATGGGGTAAAGCTCTATTCAGAGAAAGATTTTTAAAAGATTTCATAAGCTTCAAAATTACTCTCCCTATTTAAGAGGGAGCAAAAAATCTCTAAAACTCTTCTTTATAGCATCCTGTCTTTATACTGTTTATACATCTCTGGGGTCATTGGTATGGCATTAGTCTTTAAGAGAGAAAGATGCATAGCTAAGTGGGTTATAACTGCTTAATATGGATGAACAAAACTATAGCAAGGTTGGGAATTGCTACATCCTAAAAGAAAACTATGTGATAATATAGCTTTTAAATTATTCTGCTTTAAGATATCAAATTTTCTTGTATTTTACTTTCATTTTAATATAATGATTTTTATTATTAGTCATCAATTGTACTATCTTCCTTTGGGATAGGAAAGAAAGTTAAAGTGATTTTCTTTGAGGCCACAACAAAATTTCCATTTCAGAAATAATTACTTTGCAGTTTTCATAGTTTTTCACTGTCTCTGTCCATTCAAAGCTGTATTTTGCTTCTGGCTATCAGACCTAAATCACAGAGATATTGTGAGCTGATGAGAACATCTTTGCTAGTCGGACACAGTGCTGTGAGTTTGCTTTGCATCCTCTTGGAACAAGGTAGATGATAAAGAGTTTGAACAAAGAAGTTTCATTACATGCAAATAAGAAGACAATGTAAGTAATTAGCTAGGATATTTTAAGAAATACAATTTTTAATATTTATTTATTTAAAAGAGAATAGGGCATGCCAGGGCCTCTAGCCACTGAAAGCAAATTCCAGATGCATGCTCCACCATGTGCATCTGACTTATGTGAGTTTTGGGGGATCAAACCTGGGTCCTTATGCTTTGCAGGCAAGTGCCTTAACCTCTAAGCCATCTCTCCAGCCCTGGAAATACAAACTTGTTCCACACATAAAATGTGATCATATCACTTAGGCTGGGAAAGACATTGACTAATAAGAGCTAATTGTTATCCTCATTATTTTGTGAAATAAAATAAAACATTGAGCACAGTTAATTAGGACTTTGTTAGCACCCAACAGTATATAATTTTCAGTAGTGGAACTATATACTAAATTCTGATTTAGTAGTGGTTGATTTCTGGTGTGTTTATGATGATATTTTAGATGAGATGATGAAACTAACATTTGAATTGGGAGACTAAGTTAAACAGGTCACTGTCTCCAATGTGGTTGAACCTCATTCAATTAATTGAAGGCCAGAATAGAATCAAAGAATGAGCAACACAAAATTCTATTTTCTCTTGCTTTTTTTTTCATGGTGGGTTGGTGGTGTGCAGAGTCTTGCTATGCAGCCCTAACTCTTCTTGAACTCACTATGTAGCACTATGACCTGAAACTAATGGCAGTTTTGTGTCAGCTTCCTAAATGCTGGGTTATATGTGTATACAACCACATTTGACTGGAAAAAATAAATAAAACAACTTTCTCTCTGCCTGACATGGTAAAGCTGAAACATCCATTTTCCTCTCTTGAACTCACACTAAAATTATTGCTGTTGGTTATGTTGTCTTTAGAATGCTGGCTTCAGATTTTGGATATTTCAGCCCTGAATTGTGTGAGCCAATTCCTTACAGTATATCATATAGATCATTATTACATCACACACACACACACACACACACACACACACACATATATATATATATATATACATATATATATATATATATAATGTAATATCTATATATAATAAGGGGAAATTATTCTATTGGTTATGATCTTTCAAAAAACCCAGACTTATTGTCATTTCCTTCTTTTTTGGACATTTTTTAGTTCCTAAACCACTGCCACCCCAACCCCATGATGTTCTACCTCACCACAACCAGAAACAAGGAAACCAGGTGGCCATGAACTAAAATCTCTGCAAGCATGAGCCATAATAAATCTCTTATTTTAAGTTATTTTTTCAAGTATTTTGTCATAATAAAGGAAAGCTAATTAACACAAAGATCAAGATGATTATTAATTTCCTCACTTTATTTATGAAGACATTGGTTTAGCAAGGCTAAGTAACCTGGCTAAGTGAGCAAATAGCCAAGCTGAGGATTTAACACTGTGTTTGCCTACTTGACAGTCTGTTGCTATAACTAGCATAGTTTTCTGCTCAGAGAACTCTTACTTGCAGAATTCAGTTAAGGGCCAAGGCCTGGCCAGCCACCTGCTGCTCAGCTACGCTAACCTCAACAGCAGCCTCTTGCACTGCTGCAGACTTACTTAAAAACTAATGTCACTTCGCATCATTTGCACATTATTGGTTCAGTGGTGAAGTTAGAACATCTTTCCAGATGGCAGCCAAGCTCCTGTCCAGAGCAAAGCAAACTGACCACAGGGGAAAGCTGCATGGTGTTTCCTTAAGCTTAGTCTTGTGAAGAGAATAGTGTGACTCAAACTCTGAAGAAATTAGTTTAGCCAGGCCTCATCAGAGATCAAGGAACAATGCTGGGTTTCAGGCAGGCAGCCAAAATGCAACTGCTAGAAGTATTCCTGTAAACCATCACAGTGCTAATATTGCACCCAGAGGCCTTTGTGGAGCTCAGCTGTGCGTTTTACAGTTTTGATCACAGGTGGTTTTTACACTCACCTTTCTATGATCCCTGTAGATATAACCCCAGACCTGCACCTGTTCACTGAGATCTTGTCAGAAATGAAGCCTTGGGTATCAGCCTGATGGAAGAATAGGCCTTTGCATTTCCATTCATACTCACTCATCTATTCACATGGTTGAATCTTGCATTGCTCCCTAAAAAGAATGGAAAAGAAAGAAGGGGTGAAGGAGCAAGGGCAGAAAGCAGTTTATGCATTAGCCCTCACCAACATTGCAAACAAGCCACTAAGGGTTCTCCGCTGCCTGCATGCTACCAGTTCAGCTTCCTCTCCCTGTTCCCTATGCTCCCACTGTTGCTGGGCTATAATGGATGGTATTTCTTTCTCAATTGCTCCCATGTCCTTTCTTAGGGAAAGTTCTCACTCTTACCTCCATGAATGCTTTGATTCCTCCCTTTGTTGTAGAATCCATATTTTTCTTCCCCGAATTTCAAATTCCTAGAGCCTTTGGAGATCTTCAAACATGGATGTTGCTTTTCTTTTTTCTTTTGCCTTCTTCCAGTCACTTCACTTCACAATCTTATGTAGACTCCTGAGAATTTGCTGTGTCTGTCATGCTAGCCTCTGTAGAACACCGTTCAACATGAATGCCTTCCTTACATGGCTCCCTTGATTTCATTCTTCTCCACCATTTGACATCGTCTCCCACCTCCACCTCATTTCACTCTTCTATTCTGAATTTCTCATTTAAATAGCAAATATTGATTGAGCAGTGAGCCTGCCAGGCCCTGCAAGAAGAGAGTTGTAAATCTCTGAATGTATCTAGCTTATCAGCCTCTATCAGGACTCTGTGAATGAATTCAAACTGATGCTGCCAGATCCAAGCCTTTCTTTCTGTTTCTCTCTGAAATCTTGCAGCATGCCCAGCCATTCAAGACTGAAGTACAACTTACATCTTAGTGCATCTTTCCAGCATCAAATGATCTGTACTTACACCATAGTAGATATAGACTGAACCAAAGATGCCTGGAACTGTTTGCTAGTACTTCTGGGGAAGTACTTCTGAGAGCAGTACTTAATCCTCTTGCAAAAGCTCTTGCAAGCTCAGTGTAAGCTATTTAGATTAGTCTTTGGGCCCTAGAATTTTCCCTTGTGTCAGTGCCATGTCAGGCCAGTCCAGAAATCCTCTACTCACTGTGGCATCAATAGAGATCTTTCAAGAGTCCCTCACTTTCTTTGCCATGTCTCTGTGGCTATATTCTGTTACAAATGACTCTGGCTCTCTCTTTGGAAGGAAACATGAACCTCTCAGTCCAATTTACTCTGAAAGAATCCACTTTCTTCCCCTCCTCCTCATCCTCCTCCTCCTTCTTTTATTTTTAGCAGTTTTTTTTTTTTTTTTTAATTTGAGAGCGACAGACACAGAGAGAAAGACAGATGGAGGGAGAGAGAGAGAATGGGTGCGCCAGGGCTTCCAGCCTCTGCAAACGAACTCCAGACGCGTGCGCCCCCTTGTGCATCTGGCTAACGTGGGACCTGGGGAACTGAGCCTCGAACCGGGGTCCTTAGGCTTCACAGGCAAGCGCTTAACCACTAAGCCATCTCTCCAGCCCCTCCTTCTTTTTTGAGACAGCAGTCATATTACTTTGCACTATGGTTAAGCTGGCATGATCCTCCTGCCTTGGCCTCCCAAGCACTGCCATTACACTCATGTGTTAATATACCTGGCTTCTCCTTTCCTTGCATTTTTCATAGGGTTGAATTTTTTTCCAAACTTGGCAATCAGTTCTTTCCTTTACATCTCTTTGGCTGAAAAGGAGATGCCACAGACTAATGATTCCAGAACATTTTTGAAGTGCCATGTGCCAGCCCAAGCATTGTAAACACATTTTTCATTTAAGCCTCTTATCACTATGAGATACTGGTATCATCTGTTTTGCTTATAAGCTAACTGAAGCAAAGTTATGCAAATTGTAGAACTATGCTGTACATGTAGACCTTGGGTGCCCAGACCTGTCGTCCTGCAGTTGCCCACTGTACAGCCTCCCATAATAATACTAGCTCCATCCAATGTTCCAGGTTGGGGTGAGAAACAAAGGAAGCTTTTGCCACCTAAGCTCAGAGGCTGTACCCATAGATGACAGGATGGATGAAGCGTATTTGTAAGTAAGTGTATATGTGGAGGAGTGGGGAGGAATAATTAGAACGTGAGAGCTCTGAAAGAATAAATATCAGTGGTGGTGCATAGAAGACATGGTCCAGTACTATTCCCACAGCCTGGAGAGTGTCCCTCCTCCACTTAGGGACCTCCTTTCAGGTAAAGCCAGATGCTTGACTTCAACACAAAAAAATGAATTTCAGGACAAGCCAGTATGAAACAGAGCTGGAGTTTACTAAAAAGAGATTTAAAACATAGGTTTAACCATGGGAGTTAATAGAAAGAGAAGCACATAGGAAAAGAACAAGAGGTAACCATGTGAACATAGACATGGACTTCACAAAAATGAGTCCCACTTAAGAGACTTTAGAAAAGCCATACATGTAAGCCTGGTGTGGTGGCACACGCCTTTAATCCCAGCACTCTGGAGGCAGAGGTAGGAGGATCGTCTTGAGTTCGAGGCCACCCTGAGACTACATAGTGAATGCCAGGTCAGCCTGAGCTAGAGTGAGACCCTACCTTGGAAAATCAAAAAAAAAAAAAAAAAAAAAAAAAAAGAAAAGAAAAAAAAAAGAAAGAAAAGAAAAGCCATGCATATGATTTTGGTGGCTTCTGAAGTAACATCTAAAAGTAGCTAAGGGAGTTAAATGAGCTTATTGGGCAGTAACTTGCATGCCCTGGATAGGATTACAGCTGATAAGGTAAAACCCTAGGTCACATGAGTTGCCAAGGAAGTTTTGCCATTTTTATTGTAGAAAAAGCTTTAGTATTTGTGAGATTTCCAGAAATTACCCAGGAAAGGAGTAAAGCCAGCATTCAATATCATATAGACATAGGTCCTAAGCATGAGCTACTGGTATTTTGACATTTTTATTTGAAAATATCCCTATATAAAAGGAGTAGCATCTATACATCAGAAACTTCCATAGAAAATATTAATTGTGCTGGAATTGCTGATTCTCAACTTGTGAGAAGCTTCAATCAAAAATTCAAAGTGGGCTGGGGAGATGGCTTAGCGGTTAAGCGCTTGCCTGTGAAGCCTAAGGACCCTGGTTCAAGGCTTGATTCCCCAGGACCCGCGTTAGCCAGATGCACAAGGGGGTGCACGCATCTGGAGTTCATCTGCAGTGGCTGGAAGCCCTGGCATACCCATTCTCTCTCTCTGTCTCTGCCTCTTTCTCTGTCTGTCACTCTCAAATAAAGATAAAACACAAAAAAAAATTCCAAGTGACAGATTACTTTTCTTACCCAGGTCATAATTTTCCATCTTTCTATTTGATTCAATGAACAGATTAATTCTTTGATGGATTTGTAATATGAAGGTATTAATAGGAGATGGTGAAAAGTAGTATAGTTGGTGGGGCTTATTTGTAGGGAGGAAGAAAGGAAATCACTCATAATCTGTCCTCTTCTTTGTGGCAGTATCTCACCTTAGCTGCCTTCTGAATCTTTTATTACTTCTTGTGTTCCCTGATGTGAGTTGCTCAGATGTGCTTCCTGACTCCTATGTGTTAAAACAGTAATGCTCTGCCACACCCTTCTATTGTGGCTTGAATAAAAAATTTCTCCCACAAGTCCATGTGTTTGAACAATGGATCCCCAACTGATGGCACTGTTTTGGAAGGCTGTGGAACCTTTACGAGAAAGTGGCCGACTGGGGACCAGGTGTTAAAGGTTCATAGCCCAGCCTCGCTTCCTGTTCATCCTCTGCTTCCTCCTGGAAAATGAGAAAACCCAGCTTCCCACTCCTGCTACCATGCCCTCTCTTCCATGAAACTTCTCACAGTTCTAAGCTGTAATAAACCTCTCTTCTTATCCCTTGCTTTTGGTGAGGTATTTGTTCATAGCAATGTGAAAACACTCCTGTATAATGGTGGACTAAATTCTCTAAATATATGAGAAAATAATTATTTTCTTACATTGTTTATGCCAGATATCTCAGTTACACTGTCAAAACCTAATTAAAACAGAAGTCTCCCTCAGTTAATTAACAGTATGGAACACTGGTAAATTAGGAGTTTGTTAACTTCAACAAGGCAGTCATCAGCTGGAATCTACATTCAATCTTAGGTAGACTTGGATTAGAGGTAATATAATGGCAAATACTGGAGGCAGGTTACCAACCTTCTTCTAACAACCCAACAATATTCAAACATGTCAATAATATACCCAAAGTTACCTGTGACCTGGGTACTATGAGACCAATTAGGAAAGTTAGTAAACTTAATATTGGCACAAGGAGATGGAATTTTCACCCAGTCTAGTAATATAAGATTCACTCTGAGTTTAAGCAGTATTTTTCCTTTATGATTTTAGTTTCATAAATCAGCAAGTAAGACCTTCTGTATTAGTCAACTTCCTATTGCAGGTAAATTGATTGAATAAATCAGTTTAAGGGAGGAAGAGCTTATTTTATTTCAGCTTAAAGCACCAGGCTTGAGCCCATCATGGCAGGGAAGACATGGTGGCAGGATTTGAGGTGGCTGACCACATTCAGCATAGTGAGGAACCAGAGAACAATGAATGCTGGTGTTAGCCAGCTTGCTCTCTCTCTCTTTTGGTTTTTTAAGGTAGGGTCTCTCTCTAGCCCAGGCTGACCTGGAATTCACTATGTAATCTCAGAGTGGCCTTGAACTCTTGGCAATCCTCCTACCTCTGCCTCCCAAGTGCTGGGATAAAGGCATGCACCACCATACCAGGCCTCTCTCTTTTCTTCATACAGCCCAGGCCTCCAAGGCCATGGAATGGTGCTGTCCACAGTTAAGGTAGGTCTTTCCACCTTAATTAACCTAATCAAGATAATCCCTGACCAGTGATTCTAGGTCTTGTCAGCTTGACAATCAATATAAACTACCACATCCTCTATGAACAAATCACAGAGAGGGAAACAAAATCAAAGACTAGGCATCTCTCCCTGTTGTTCTACACTTCTCCCAGTACATCTAAGGAAAGACAAAGCTGGCAGAAGGATCTTATTGGAAGGAATTAGTGCCATAGATTACAAGTGCCTATTGACTAGAAGTTGTTTCTTCTTGGGTGATGTAAAGAGAACAGGTAGGCATAGGAATGGAGTTATAAAGGATGAACTGGGAAGCAGATTCACTCTAAGCTATTGACAAGAAGTAAAGAACAGGAATGGGAAGACAAATCAGTATTAGGAAAAGCAATTATAGGCCAAGGTTCTTTAAAAGACCAAAGAGGTCATAAGTAAGTTTCTGATGTTCATAAAGGAAAACTATTAAGAAAATTAATGGAATTAGGACCTAAAGATATGTGGCTATGGAAAGAATTAAAGTAAAAATGTTAGGGAATTGTCTGAGGTAGACATTTGTTTTATCTCCAACAAGATGCAGTTTATAAAGATTCCTCTCTAATTTCCACCTGCTAGAGAAGTATTTTAAAACATAAAAATGATCTGATTATAAACATATATGTATGTATATTTGCTAACATACTTATTTATTTGAACCATAAGAGAGGCCAAATAAGAAAAAGATGACCTTACCTATTCAGTGCCACAGAAAGAACAATGATGAATGTTAGAAACCAAAGAGTCAATCACGATATGTTTTCTAATGCAATGCTATGTGCCCTGTTCAATGAAGAGATTCAGGGGCAAAAGGTCTACCCAGATTATGTGGATGGTCCCAAGAAATTCTTACAGAAGATACTTTCCTATAGAAAACTTCCAAATTTTATCTTCATTCTCCTTTCCCTAGTCTGTTCTCATTAATTTGTTCAGATTTCTTATTGTTTGTACACTGTTTCTTTAGTATTCGAGTCTTCTACTGTAATCTTCTACCATTCTCTACAAAGACTTAGGAAAGCTTCTAGCAAGCTGGGTGTAGTAGTGCATGACTTAAATCCCAGCACATGGGAGGCAGAGGTAGGAGGATCGAATCGCCATGAGTTCAAGGCTGCCCTGAGACTGCACAATGAATTCCAGGTCATCCTGAGCTAGAGTGAAAGCCTACATCGAAAAAACAAAACTAAAACAAACAAACAAAAAAGTAGAAAGAAAGAAAGAAAGAGAGAGATAGAAAGAAAGAAAGAAAGTTTCTAGCAAAAGCAAGAGAGAAATTGGTCTCATTACTTCTCGGCCATTCTGTAAATCACCAGTGTAGGTAATTGCAGTAATTTCCAGCTTAGCATGTACCTTATCCCCATGTAATAGGATTAAACCCCAGCTTTATCATGCTTCTGTTATGGTTCATATATTGAATTTATTTCTCACTCTCCACCTTTGATTAAATGCTGTTTCCATGTCAGTTCTGACTAGTTCTGTTTTCCTTTGTTGTCTCATAAAGGATTCTGCAAGACATCCCTTTTGCATTGTATGGGAAGTAAGGACTATTTTTGGAATGTAGTATGATGTTGAACTCACAGCATTTCCATGTTTTAATATATATTTCTAACATTTTAAATATAACGTCTCCTTTGTCTTTTTATGAAAACAAAAAAGATTTTTCAAAGCAAAAGAGAAAAAAACAGTTAGAAGATTTATTTGGACTCCTTAAATGACTTGAAAAGTTTCTAAATTGTAGTGATAAATCCTCTTTCCCTGCTGCTCAGCATCAATGGGCTTGAAAAACAATATCATGACTCACAAATGGCAATTTTCACATTGATCCCTGAATGCAGGTTGGGAAAATTTAGCATAACTACATTATATTTCTCCCTTAATACTTAATACTTTAGACTATTTCAGAGTCATATCCACCAAAATCAATGTGAAGAAAACCATTCAAATAACTTAGAGCTTCTTTTAAGGATCAAGAAAATGCCCCAGTGGCTATGCTGCTAGTGATTGGTTTTAGACATGGTTATTTTCAGAAAGAAAATAATGGTTGATCTGGGAAAAGAGGGCTCCTTAGTACTAGGTAGCATAACAAGAACATTGAACCAAATCATATTTCCCTGTTCACATTTACCTTGACTCTTCTGTACTCTGTAAAATGTGTGTAAAATATACTATGGGATCAAAAGTGCATGTGATGGTCAGTCTTTTCTGTCAACTTGATTGGATTTAGAGTCACCTAGGCCATTGATGAGCATGAATCTGTGAAGACATTTCCAAAGATGATTTATTGAGGAAAACCTATCCTTAATGTGAGTGACACTGTCCTATGAGTGGGGGTACAAAACAGAATAAAAGGAGGGAAAAGGAAAGCCAGTTTAATGCTAGCTTTCCCACTTCTTTGTTTCAAGGCCCATTGTGATATGAACATTTTGTATCATCATGCCCTCCCTACTGTGATAGACTGAACACTATAAAGCCAAAATAAATCTCTGCATAAGGAATCCCTCAACTTTTCTGTCAAGTATTTGGTCACATTAATGAAAAAAGTAGCTAAGACAGACAATATATATATATATAATTTATTATTTATTTTTTAAGAGAAAAAGGCAGAGAGAATGAGAGAGAATGGCACCCCTGGGCCTCCAGCCACTGCAAGCGAACTTCAGATGCATGTACCCCCTTGTACATCTGGCTAACATGGATCCTGGAGAGTCTAAATGGGATCCTTTGGCTTTTCAGGCAAAGTTGTTAACCACTAAGCAATCTCTCCATCCCCAGAATATTTTTTATGATGACTATGCCTTAGTCCAAGGTCCAAGGGCCCATTCTGAGCCATTTTCCATCAACTAACACTCCTCCTCCAAATGATGGAGGAAATAGATGCTCTGGTACCCAAGATATCCTGAACATCTTTCTGTTGTGTCCATTCTGCTGTACTCATACCCTGAAAGCCCTTAATATGAGGCTACAGACATGGAAATGATCTGGAAAGATAAAGGATGTCTGATAATCCTTTAACTCTTTATGTTATAAAGGCCAACAATGAATTTTTCAATAGTTTCTAACCCCATTAGCCAAAATACTTAAAATTAATTATCCAACAAAAGTCAGAAAAATTAAAAGAGAAAGTAGGTCTGCCTGACCTTGCTGCCTAGAAGGCCAGTAGGAGCTTTAAATGGTAGGTCCTTGAAAAATAACCAACTCAGCCTCCACATAACACAAATGGTGCATGAGAAAGGCCTTTCCTGTTCTCATGGTGATCCTCTGAGTCTTTAGAACTCCTTGTCTGACATCCCTGACAGAGACCCGGTCCAATAAAAGTGGTTGACTTAACTGCTCTTCCAAGATCTATATCTGAGCACTTGGCTTCTGTTCCCTGAGTGGTAAAAACTTTCACTCATCATCAAATATTTGCTAAGCATCCACTCTATGCCAGGCAATGTTCTAAGTCATTCAACATCATTGAAATAACTAAAGGGACAATTTCTTGCTAATCTGTGTAGGACTTTCTTGTTTTCAAACTGAAAGTCCTATGTCCTGAGCAAATCAAGGTAATTAGTCTTCTAGAAGAAATATTTCTCAATAGAACTTTCATATTACATAAGACTAAACACTACCATAGAAAAATAAAGAAGACTTTATCAGTAATAGTTCAAGTTGATATACAAAGATGCATATATCCATAGCAATTATAGAAGACAAAAGATCACATAATTTCTCAAAAATATTGAAAGAAAATAACTATTAACCTGATTTAAAGGAAGAACACTGTTACATTTCTAAAAAGCAAATGGAAATGAACACATTTTATGATCCAGAAAAACTGAGTAAGAATAATGATTTCTGAGTAAGTTTCCAAAAGATATAGATATAATTAGAAACTAAAACAAGAAATTAGACCTGTCACACTTGACAAACAAAATATAATTATAATTTAGGAACTAGAAACTGTACTGAAAAAAATAGATTTTGGCTGCATGAAATATGTTCTATGCAATACATATTTTTTAAGTTAGATTGAATGAAAATTCAGTTATTAAATTCTGGGAAACCTAAGATCTGCTCATTAAATTAAGAAAATCATTTGCTAAAATTCAACACTAATCATGACAAAATATCAGAGTAGGAAAAGAAAGAAATTTTGTTAATATGATAAAGTGCCAAGTTTTTGTAACTATATTAGCTGATAATATACTCAACACACAGTTTTTCTAAGAAAAGATTTTTACTTAAAACAAATAAAATTATACCACTTCCTGATAATTTTTATACCTGCAAAAATGTTATAATTCCTACAGATTACATCATTGACTATAGGCTAAGAACCCCCAAAATCTGAGCTGGTGTATTTCGGTAGGAGAAAGACAGTCATCTCCTCTAGATTCCTGAGAAAAGGGAAGAAAATGCTTTGCTCCTTTGGCAGTGTCCTCTGGTTCTCCTTTGAATGTAAATAAAAATCATTCAGAGGAGAAAACTAGGTTTATTTATCACCAAAAAAAATATTCTCCACAGATCTCTTCCTATATTTTGAAAGTAAACACAAACTCTCCAGACCTTACAATCAAATCAATCATAAGTTAATTTCCAAGGTCTCTTATTTTATTTCAGGTCCAATGGTTTAGAAAAAATTTACACAGAAATCTCTAACTGCAGAAACATAAAAACAGGATTTTTACAGCCCCATAAAGTACATCTATTAGAGACTCTGAACAAGTGGAATTTACAAGTATTTGATGCAATATCATGAAAAATAAAAGGTTTTCTATTATTTCCACTTGTACTGAACAATGTACCAAGTAGTACAGGAGAAAATATAAAAAGAAAAGAAAGCATGTTAAGATGAGAAAGCAAGAGCACATCTTAATCCCAGTACTTGAGAGGCAGAAGTAGGAGGATCACCGTGAGTTTGAGGCCACCCTGATACTGCATAGTGATTTCCAGATCAGCTGGGCAAGAGTGAGACCCTACCTCAAAACAAACAAACAAAAATCTAAAGAAAATAAAGCAAGAGCATAAATTATGATTCATTTTGCCATGCCTGTTTACAGAGAAAATACTCAAAACAGTATAAAGTTTTACTACAATTTTGAGTTCAACAATGACACTAAGAAATAATATTAATGTAAAACTTCACTAAGTTCTTATGAGTAACATTAAAATATTATAAAATGAAATTATGTAAAGGTAGAATATCAATATTGTTAGTAATATTAGATAGAGACAAAAATATACCTATAAGAAGTATATATGATATTTATATCCAAATATAGAATGTTCTTTAAGAAGACTTTTTAAGTAGCTATGAAACTGAAGAATATAACATTAATATGTCAGCCTTCTTAAAATTCTTCCATAGTTTCAAAATAATTCCAACCAAAGTTTCAACAGAGGTTTATTAAGTTATAAATAATTTCTGAGATTGACATGGAAAAGAAAATGGAAAAAAATTATAAGACACATTTACAGCAAGTTTGTGCATGAAAATTTTCAGCTAACAGAAGGATAGTCATGACAATTTTAGAAGATTGGATGTTTGGAAACATTATCTAATAAATAGGGAATCTATAGAGTATTAATTGAAAATCCAAGTGCCAGAATAAAATACCTTCCTATGAGGTGTTGGTGAAGGAGGCTATGGAGGCTTCTAAAGCAACATAGGCTACTGCTATTTGCTCTTGGTTACCCACTAGAATTAGATAAGTCCCTGTTGTTGAACATACCACATGCTTTGTTGCAAGGAATAAAGAAGCCAAGCTGAAAGCTTCCTGCTTGTCAGCTAGCTTTCTTCAGGACAGAAGGTACTATCAAAGCTGCTAGGGAAGAAAAGTCATCCACAATCCCATCCAGCTCTGGACCCTGTGTCTTTCCCAGCTAGCCTGCAAAGCAAAATGTGGACATTGGTCCAACAATGACAGGAGAGTTATGGGACCAACCAACTGTTCTCTGATTGGACTTTAGGCCCACTCTACAGGGAGGAACTATAAATCTGGCCAAAGGTCTCTTGTGATGGACCCAGTCCCTAGGATAGACACCAATATTGTATTGGAATTACTGAGACAATATTTCAAATTGCCTTCAAATGTTTTGGGGGTTTTTGTTGTTGTTGTTTTGTTCCCTTAGGATGGTGCAGCTGCTGCCTTGAAATGTCTTTATGCAAAGGGCAAAGGTTAATATAGAATGCCTAGCTGTCAAAATTAATAAAAATAAGCACCTAGCATGTGCTGAGTCCTAACCATGACACCCAGGGCTAAAGGAACCTCACTGAATATGGAGTGGAAAGAATATGACATCAGAACAATGGGAAGAAGGATGTGGACTGCTGTCTTCAGGATAAGACCAGTCAATTATACTCATGAACTCAGCAGATTTGGTTTCCTGAACAAACTTAAACCTGTCAATATTTCATCATAGATGAGGGGGAAGTCCATGAGACCCCAAATTCCCCAGAATAAATAGCAAATACTGACAACTGATGATTGTTGAGAGAGAGGGTATCATGTACTTTAGTGGCATAGCCATGGTGACATGCACATTCCCCAATAAATAAATAAATAATAAACTACCCATGATCATGCAAGCAGCTCTAATTTAACTCACTGGGCATCTACCCTAAAACCTTCAAACCACAGGCCAGAGAGATTTGCTCAACCATGTTTGTAGCGGCTCAATTCGTAATAGCTAAAAGCTGGAATCAACCCAGATGTCCATCACTAGAAGAATGGATAACTAAGATGTGGTATATATACACAATGGAATTCTATACAGCAGTAAGAAAAAATGACACAAAGAAATTTGAGGAAAAATGGTTGAACCTGGAACAGATCATTCTCAGTGAACTTACCCAATCACAGAAAAAAAATCGACACATAGTCTCACTCATCTACAACACCTAACCTGAATCCACCCAAGATACCTTACATACCCAGCAAGCACCTCATGGATTAGACACTAGGATGGATGGGGAGGGAGGGGAGGGCATCGAAGGGGTGGGAAACACTAATCTTGACCCAAACGGCAATGGTACCATAAAATTCTACTTCCTAAAAGACAGATCAAATGGCTGAACCTTCACTAGACCCTTACAAGAAACACCTGAACCACAAGACACTGGAAAGGGTAGGATCAAGTCTAACCTAAATCTTCTACATCTTTCCTTCCTACCTTTCCCCCTCCCCCCTTTCTCTCTCTCTCTAACTCTTGTATATTAGTTATTTTTTCCCTCATTTTCTTTATACATTTGAAACAAAGATAATAATAAAACCCTAATATGGAAGACTAATGGAGAAACAATGTGAGCTTATTACACAAAATAATACTATATTTGTTACATAATGAACACATAACAAAGATTGGCTGTGAGAATACAAATTGGCACAACCATCTCAGAGAACAATCTGCCAATAGACAAATAAATAGGCAAATAAAAATGAAATAAACCTGCCTTGTTCTAGGCCCTATAAGCTTTATAATTGGTCATCAGTAATTGACTTTGAAGAGTGGTCCTGAGACTTTTTGGGAACTTTGACTCCCTTGTGGGAATTTTAAAGTAACCACTAACAAATGAATATCAAAGAATCACCTCCAATTGACTGGACAGTGTCATAGAATAATTTCAAATTAGTATAGAGTGCTGCCTCATGAAAAGGAAGCAAAGTTGAGACTATGTTCTGCTCTCTGTGGCAATAGCTAAAGATTGTTATTGTGCAGCATGTCTGGCTGCTGCTGGCTATGCTTTGTAACCTATGAGGCCATACAGAAGCCATCTCACTTCTCTTAACAGGCTACCTCTTCCATCAAATTGTACATTTTCTAGAGTCATTTCTCTGGAAAGACCACTTGACAGATTAACATTAAAGATGGTGGAAACTACTGGAAAGCATTATTAATACTTTAAACCCTCTCCTGCCTCCAAGAATTTAGTAACTAAACTTGAAATGACTGATTTTCAGTGTTTTTAAATTCCTAAATCAGAAGGAAGTTTTGCTGGCAAGGGAAAGTGTTGTTCATATCTCTGAAACCATTAATGTACACTTCCTGAAGAGGATTAGATTGGGGCTTCCCAGTCAAAACACAAAAGTATTCAATTAGTCATTATTCTCTATAGGACATTTGTCCTACTGATGGAATGAAAGACCCTTGCATAATGTTATTGACTAGTGTTGTAGTTGCTTTTATATTGCCGGGACAAAACATCGGAGAAAAGGGTTTCTTGTGGCTTACAGTCTTGAGGGGAAGCATCATGATAGCAAGAAAAGGGTGATCCTAGAGCAGAGGATGGACATGACTTCTTGCCATAGCAGGTGGAAAACAGCAGTAAGGGAGTGAGCTAAACTTTGGACAGAAGGAGTTAGCTGTATACCCCAAAGACTTCCCCCAGGAACACCCCTTCTCCAGCAAAGCTCTACCTCCTAATTCAAAACACATGTTTAGGGAGATGTCTGATTCAAACCACCAGCTAGTAAGAGATTCAATTGCCAATGCATAACTTTGTAGCAACTACATTCTCTCTCTCAGAATATAGCCTATTTTCCATTTCTTTTACATTGATTTTTTTATAAGATTCATATTTATTTATTTATTTTAATTATTTATTTATTTATTTGAGAGTGACAGACACAGAGAGAAAGACAGATAGAGGGAGAGAGAGAGAATGGGCGCGCCAGGGCTTCCAGCCTCTGCAAACGAACTCCAGATGCATGCACCCCCTTGTGCATCTGGCTAACGTGGGACCTGGGGAACCGAGCCTCGAACCAGGGTCCTTAGGCTTCACAGGCAAGCACTTAACCGCTAAGCCATTTCTCCAGCCCTCATAATTATTTGCAAGAAGAGAGAGATATAGAGAAGAAAGACAGGCAAGAGAATGGGCCTGCCAGGGCCTTCAGGTACTGCAAGTGAACTCCAGATACATTTATCACTTTGTGTATCTGGCTTTACATGGGTACTGGGGAATTGAGCCTAGGTCATTAGACTTTGCAGGCAAGTGCCTTTATTGCTGAGCCATCTACATGGAAGACAGTTCTTCACCTATTTGATCCTATCTTCAACTATTGTTCAATTGTTGGTATTACTGAATATCATTTTTATATGATACTAAACTCTAGGTCACTAAGTAACCTGACATTCTGTGTTGGCAATTGCTTTCCTGTATGTCATTTAAAAATGCTCTCCTTACAAAATTCCTCTTTAAAGGTAGTCTAGCTGTATTTATGTCACCTATTCGCAAATAAAGGACATATGCAATTTTATGCATCTATTTTAAGGTTCTGCTTTATGTGAGGGGCTGTCCTAGTAAACAAGACAGTGATGCTTCTTGCCTTCAAGGAGCATATAGAGTAGTGGCCATGAAAACTGAAGAACAGAGCAAGGAATTTAGGCAGAACATTTCTGAAACCAGTGGGACATAATATACTCTCCAAAGACCAAGATGAAATTATGGGTCACATGTGTTTCTTCTTTCTTGGAAAAGGAAAAAGAATGGATTTAGTCATTACAGAAAATATTTTATAGTCCATAAATCAAGAAATCAAAGAATAACAAGAATGTAAAAAACACAGAGCAATCAAATATATTTCATTTAATCAAGAAAGATCATGTTGAATGCTAGGAACATGGCTCAATCAGCAATCATGAAAACATGAGTTCACATTCCCAGAACCCAAATAAAAAGCTGAACATAGGACTGGAGAGATAGCTCAGTGAGTAAAGGTGCCTGCTAGGCAAAGCCTGACAGTCAGGGTTTGATTTTCCAATACCCACATAAAGTCAGGTACACAAAATGGTTGCATGCGTCTGGAATTCATTAACAGTGGCAAGAGGCCTTGATATGCCCATTTACTCTCTCTCTAACTAATATCCATTCTCTCTATCTCTTTGTCTTGCAAATAAATAAAATATTAAAATAAATCAATAAAAACTGGGTACTTCAATGTGTGCCTGGAGAGGCAGATATAGGAGGATCCCTAGGGCTTGAAGACTACCTAGTCTAGCTGAATTACTGAGCTTCTGATTCTCAGACAAAGCTTGTCTCAATAAAAAATAGGAAAGAACACTTCAGAAAGACAGCCAGTGTTGACCTCTAGCTTCCGTACACATGCACACATATACATGTGCATCTCCATGTATGAGTACACACAGACATGTACACATATACACAAAAACATACACACACACAAACAATGAGCATACTTGACATGTTCATGGAATGGATGATCATCTAAAAAGAAATTTTCCTTAAAAAATTGCTATTTTTCTTTATTTTTGCATCACAGGCTTAATTGGAAGAATGTATCACTGTGGAAGATGACTATGTCTTTTAGTTCAAGGCCATTTTGTTCAGAGAGAATTCAGAGAATGCCAATGCTATTTTAATGAACTTAGTCAAACAGAACAAGAAGCTGAAGTTTCTAGATTTTCTGCCTCCCCAAATTCCATTCTCTAGTCCCTTACTCATGCATCAAGTGTTTCTCATTATTAATTATTGACCTATAATGACAGACTCTTCATCCCACAAATTTAAATTATCCTTAGAACAAAATATAGTCAGGATATGTCTTCTCTAATATTCACCATTGGAAACCTTTGTGAATGACTATTTTATGCTTAAGATTGAATCCAGCTTTAAATATGGAGAACATTTTTTATTTTAAACTCCACTTAGGGTTTTTTTTTGGGGGGGTGGGTTTTTTTTTTACTCTGGAAAAATTTTATTTCAAAGGAACAATGTGAAGCTTGTCTCTCACATTTGACAGAATAAAGATCACAATAACATGGCATTTGTCATTCATATAATACAACTCAAGAAAGCAAAAAATTGGAAAAATCATAATACTGGGTCTCAAAATTACATGGAAAAAGAAACTGACATAATCCCTTCAGAGAAATTCTCTTGTGCTAAGTTACTTTTGTTTGTTACTGTTGACTTAGGGGCTTCTAAGGAAACAAAAACTTTAAAAGTTTTTATTTCATATCTTTCATGAGTTCACATGAAACTAATGCAATAGCATTCTTTCAAAGTGATATGGAAATTATGGCCCTATGGATTCTACTAGCCATGTTTACATTTGAAAATGGCTTAGAAATTATCACTATGAATACAGTGAAAGTATTATTTTAACTATCTCCAACATACACAGACAGAGAGGTTAGTTTAAAGAAGTAAATGCATGTCCTGGAAAGAGATCTATGGAACTAATCACACACATTTTAGTACTTATATTGCTACCCTATGGCAAACATTTTATATGACGTATCTAAATTAATCATTATAAAATCCCCAAGAGCTACCAACTCTTATTATCCCTATTACAGATGAAGAAACTGGTGCTTAGAGAAATTGGTTTTGTTATTCAAAGTCATACAATTAATGACAGCTTAGGTCTCCATATCTCCCTGGTTCTGAGAGTCCTACAGTCTGTAAGAATCTTTTACAATTCTCTGTATTTTGTGCAGAAATAAGGTCATTTTTTCTGTTGCATTGTGGGGGAGAAGAAAGTGACTAAAGCTTAATTGTAGGTAAGGAGTTGATTGCTTCTCTAGCCAGCAGAGAGTTTTAGTTTGAAATTCTTATGTCTCTTCTTTTCTCCCTGTTTGCCTCAGCTTTCCCAAGTTCTTTCAAGCAAAGCACTTACATAAAGCTCTGCTATAAAGGGAGTTGTCTCCCCCTAAATACACATGTTGAAGTTCTACTCATCACCCACTATCTATAAACAGTGAAAACAACCTTATTCAGAAACAGAATCTTTGCGAATACAACCAGGTAAAGCCAACATCATTAAGCTGTAATTGACAAGAAGAGAGACATGTGCACAGAGAATTCTACGTGAAAACACAGACAAGATAAGTGAAGACAGGGGCAGATAGGAAAGTTATGCTACAAGTGAAGGAACACATAAGGCCACTAGAGATAGCAAAAGTGGTAAATAAGGATAATCCCATAGAGGATTTAGAAAATAGCCACCCTCTGCCCCAAGAAGAAAGAAAAAAAAAGGACTTGATATAGGATTTCTAGCATCCAAAACTGTAGGGGATGATTTCAGTCATTAAACTACAGAGTATAGAGTAACTATGATAATCACAGGAAACTAAGACAAACTCTCAGAAAGAACATGATTGGAATGGGAGTGCCTGTGGCATCCCCCTATTTCCTATTGGGGCAGAGCTTAGCATTGTATTGGCAACCTCTGAGCAGGCTTTAATTGAGGAGAATATTATCTTCCCCCAAAAATTGCAAAACTTTATTTTTACTAAGGAACTTATTGAGGATATTTCACATGTCACCTTAAGTCTGCCTGTTATATACATACTGACAAATCAGCCATGAGGAAGATAATAGAGAAAGATCATGCATGTTTGCAATGTAGTAGTAACATCAGTTCCTGCTCTTTTCCTCCTATTTTCAGCAATCCCAACCCTAGTTGGCAATGTTAAATTATATGCTATCAAAAGATTGGGTGATCTTGCCACAAGACATATAATTTCTTCAAATTACTGTGATCCAAACTCAAAGCTCTCCAAAATTTCCAATCTTGTTGAGAAGAAATCTGTCAGAGGCACAACTAAGGTTAAAGGTAATCTTTCAGATATTCACAGCACCACAGCAGGTCACTAATGCAAATTCTCCATTTTCTTTGCATTGTGTACATAGTTAGGATTGGGCAATAGAAGGAATTTATGGTAATCTTTTACCTTGTTGATTGCTGTCATTTTATTTTTTATGTTTTGTTGAGTTTATTTATTGACAGAATCCATAATTATAGACAAGAAACCATGGTACTCCTCCCACCAACTTTTCCCTTTGAATCTCCACTATCAGTCTTGTATTTTGTGTACATAGTTTCTTTTAATTCAATCAGACAATATTAGTATCTCAGTTTTACAAGTGGAGAACCAAAAGTACAATGGAAAAAAGTGACTTCCTAAGGTAGCAGCATTGGTTAATGACAGATTTAGGAATAACCCTAAGGAGTTCTGACTCACACTGTCATCTGTTTATCTGCTATTTAGTCTAATGTACAAGTCCACTCACTTTTACTCTTCAAAAGACATTTAAGGGTATCATGCATTTTATAATGTTTTGTTTTAATGAGAAAGAAGGGAAAATGCTTCTCTTTTGTTTTTTGATACTTCACCTCCATTCTTTCTCTCTTTTACCTTGCATTATAAAGTAGTGGTTAATAAGGCAGTTCAAATCTCCAATGTGCCATGCACTAGCTGGGACAGATGACAGCCTCTTCAAGCTGAGAGCTTCTGGGAAGATCAAAAGTGTTTAAAGTCCTCATCTCAAGGTCTGGCATACCACAAGCACTGAGTGAGTCTTATGTTGAACTTCAATCTGTCTCACACACACGTTGTCTTGAGTCCACATCAATCTTCAGAGATACAGGTGATGAGACCAAGGCCCACCTATGAAAGTGACTTACATGGCCAAGGTGACAAAAGTTAGATGAGAACCTATAGGGATACTTAGCACCCCTCTTATTCTCTTTCCATTAAATGACACTTTGCTTTAAAACCACCACCAAGTAGTCTACTGTGTGTTTTCTCAAAGTGTTTGTGAAAGTTATTGTAGTATGAAATCATCCTGTTGCCTCCTCTCAGCTTCTGCAACCTGAGCCTTATCTATAGTCATTATTCACTTTAAAATAAATTTAGCGGGCTGGAGAGATGGCTTAGTGGTTAAGCGCTTGCCTGTGAAGCCTAAGGACCCCGGTTCAAGGCTCGGTTCCCCAGGTCCCACGTTAGCCAGATGCACAAGGGGGCGCACGCGTCTGGAGTTCGTTTGCAGAGGCTGGAAGCCCTGGCGCACCCATTCTCTCTCTCCCTCTTATCTGTCTTTCTCTCTGTGTCTGTCACTCTCAAATAAATAAATAAATAAAATTAAAAAATATATATTTAAAATAAATTTAGCATTTTGATTTTTCTTCTGATTGCATTCCATGCTTGAAACATTATCTTTTAAAAAGGATCATAATGCCATTTCACTTAGTTTGGGGTTTTCTTTAATGAATATGCATTATCTTTATGAAAAGTATCTTTTCCTGAGAAGGAAGGTCAGGTGAATAATAATAATAATAATACATCCTGGCCCAGCTGCAGAAAGACTCTGATTCTGAAGCATCTTAATACAGTGTCTGGCTCTTGCTACTGTGAAAAGAATGGCATCTTATTCTGAAAGGATTGACATGTTAACTTCCATGAATTTTCTGCATACCACTAAACACACTCAAGTACAATAGATGCCAAATCATGTGTGCTCTTCAACAATCTGCCATAAACATAAAATTTCCCAGGAATATTTAATAAATGTTATGCATGCATAGTATTTCATAAAAAAACAGTGATATGCTTTAATTGCAAAAATTGTCTTCCTTGATTGTTTGTAGAGATCATCGAGAACAAGAAGAAAAAAAGTGGAGGATGGAACATGGAATTCTATAAGTATAGCATTGGATTGATTAGGATTTTGATTTGGTTGTTTTAGAACAACTAACACATCACAAATGTCCCTACCCCAAATTATACTCAGCAAATGGGAACAGGATTTCTTATGACATTGACTGGGAAGTCAATATTCATATGAGTTAAATTGCTTTTTCTTCTGAGATTTGTTCTTCAAAGGCTCCACTGCAGATAAGCAATATTTATGATACAGACTATTTGCTGATGTCTGAAAGTAATACAATAATGAAGTAAAAAGAATGCCCTATAAGATTAAAAATTACCCCACTGATTCATACAACTCACAGGACATTAGAAAATGACAGAAGGGGGCAGGCTTATAGCCAGAAAGGTTTGTGAGCTGCTCCACTTTCCTTCAAGTGGCTTTTGGACTTGGAAGTAATAAACATGTGGGAGAGGTAGAACCTTTACCCCTCTCTTTAAAACTGCCTAAAATGACAAGTGAGTTCAGGTGAATGCCATCCTACTTAACAGCACTTCATAATGGATATTGGATATTTTTAGCCATGCCACTGTGTAGAGGCACACAGCCAGCCCTATCCTGAAAGTGTGATGCTAAATCACAAGCCTAAGCTCAGTAAACACTTGAGTTGTGAGGATGACTGGCAGCCTTCTGCTCAGAATGAGCTTCCTGAGGAACTCCTGGCTGGCCCTGAATGGCCAGTGTATGTGGCTGGTTCATCCATGGTTTGCATATTCTACTTACTATCTTAGAAGTTTTGGACTATTTCATTTTTGTGCTTGGCAAGGAGTAATACTTATACCATAAAATACATGACCTCCCTTTCACGTGACAGAGAAAGTATGGGAATAGGGTTGCTAGAACTGTAAAGAAACATTTATCAGATTAAAAGGTGCCATAAGACAAATACAACAAAGAAAACCTTACATCACACAATGTCCTTCCTACATGTGATCAAGAACTGAACATAAGCTAGGTCCTGTGCAAAGGTTAAGTGGCCTTGTTCAAAATGGAACAGGCTGCAAATGCCACAGACTGTATCTTAAAGTCTGTCTGATAATAAATACTGATAATAAATGTTTATTCAAGTTGTACTCAGCTCTCTTGTGCCCTGAAAAGAATTTTATTTCTTAAACTTTAATTTTTGAATTTATCTTCATAACAACTGTGAAGTTAAAAAGAGCAATGACTACTGTATTCTGTCATTTATTCACTGACCCACACATAGATTTATTTATTCATCAAACATCTACCAAGTGTCCACTATGTGCTTGTCATTATACTTCAGTGGACAGAGAGACTGGGATTCACAGAAGTTATGCTTTGGGGATGGGATTCTTGTTTTCCTCCATTCTGTTGTTTTCATTTTTCATAGTTCTCTATTTGGGTTTCTTATATTCAATCCAGAGTGCAGAAGCTCAGTTTATAGGCATCTCTGTCATAGACTGTCATCATGGACAACACAGTACATTGCAAGTTAACAGTCTGAACAATATCAGGAGGCCTCAGTAATTAGGAGCAGCAGAATGAATCTGCATGAAAATGATGCCTGCATGCTTACCTTGTATAATATTAAATTGCACACAAACTTTACATGTAAGCAGTACCTCCACTCTTATTGTATATAATGTAGGATTAAAGCCTGCTTGTGACTCTGTGGATGAAAGGTCACTTGGCGACAACCACCTGAAATTTAAAATGTAGCTTTCCCTCATACAACTTCCCTTTGGAGAAGTTGTTACCATATTTACTTTGAAAATTTCTCCTTTTAAGAAGCTGATGAATGTGATCAAAGGGATATGAAAGCAGTTAACTGGATGTGGTGACATATCCCTGTAATCTAAGCCCTTGCGAGCAGAAGCAAGATTAGGAGTCCATGCCCAGCCTCGACTGTGTAACAAGACCTGTCTCAAGAAATGAACATCAGCTAAACAAACAAAGAATAATTAAAAGCACATCTTCAAACTTTAGCCAGTTCTGGGTGCCATGATCTTTCATTCCTCCCACAACCTGATTGTGGATGGCCAAGGTCACTGTTCCAGGAAGAATGAGGGGAAGAAAGGATTCAATGACTAACAGGACATCATCAGTAGTAACAAGTCATGTGTTGTGACTCGTCTTCAATCCCAGCACTTAAAAGCTTGCAGCAGGATGATCATGAAATAGAGCCCTGTCTGGACCACACAGTAGATCTTGTTTCAAAAAGGCCAAACAACAATCCTACAATGCACAAATTAATTCAACAAAAATATTCACTGAAGGCCACTAATAGGCATGCCCATGGAGACTAGAAGTGCCAAGGAAGAATAAGAGACTGAGTAAATTAACAGAAAATTAGACATACTTATTTTGAAGAG
Organism: Jaculus jaculus; assembly: GCF_020740685.1. Classification (NCBI taxonomy): domain Eukaryota; kingdom Metazoa; phylum Chordata; class Mammalia; order Rodentia; family Dipodidae; genus Jaculus; species Jaculus jaculus. The sequence continues at coordinate 110,858,311 of NC_059104.1, forward strand.
AAGGAACAACATTGAAGCCCCATCTGGATATCTTGAAAAAAATATACTTTCTACCTTATTCATGCTAACCTGACATGCTATGATTATTATAGCTATTCTGTGTAAGTAGAGTCTTTATGTCCTAATGCTCCATTTAATTTCTGTGTTTTTTTGTTAAACTATAAATAAATCATTTTGTTCACAATGGTCAAACTATACCAATATGTGGTAGAATATTCATATTCCCAATAAGTTGTTAAGTGATCTCAAGTATTTTTGATGTCTCTCCTTATGATGCTTTTCTTAAGAAGCACTGTAGTTAGGAACTTTAAAAAATGATGTTTTGGTAAATGGTAATAAAGGCATAGTGAATAAAATAGTGAATCTAGATTCCACAATGTAAATTTTAATTTCATTACAAAACATTGGGCGATTTTAGCCAAGTTCCTTCACGTAATGAATGGTACCTGACCAATATAGTAGAAATAAAAGTTAAGGGTTCTCAGGTGCACTGGTGTAAGTATAAATCATGTGCCTTCTTGCCAGGCTTGGTGGTGCCTGCCTTTAATCTCAGCACTTGGGAGGCAAAGGTAGAAGGATGCCATGAGTTCAAGGCAAGTCTAGGACTACAGAGTGAATGCCAGGTCAACCTGTCCTATGTGAGGCAGCCCTCAAAATAAACAAACAATAAAATGGTGTGCCTTCCTGCTGATGTTTCATTGGAATTATATTTGCCTCCATTTTATCTGTAAATCTTTCGCAGTTACTTTTGCAAGTCCTTGATTATATTAGGCATATTTCCATTACTACAACATAACACCCAAGATAAAAAACTCACAAAGAGAATAGTATGTTTTAATTAATAGTTTTGAAGCTTTCTATCCATATTCAATTGCACTCATGGCCTCGGTGTTTAGACTGAGGCAGTACAGCATGGAAGTGAGCATGTGGGAGAGCAAGTTTCTCACCTCATGGCACCTAAAGTGTAGAAAGGGAAGAGGTTAGCATCCTATAATTCCCTTCTGGGGCAGGGCCCCAGTGACCTAAAACTTCTCACTAAGCCCCACTCTCTTGACATTTCCACCATCTTCAAAACTTGTCAGGCTGAAGAGCAAGCATTTGATATGTGTTTGGGGCAGAGCATGACATATATAACTATAGGATTAATTATAACTCAAATAAAACAAAGATATCCCATCAGCTACACTATATTCTAAGGTATCCTGTTTTACCCTTCTTGCTCCATGAAACCTCCCTCCTTCACCATCTATGAGGAAACTCCTAGGTCCATTTTAAAGATACTCACTCTTAACTGGTCCCAAATGCCACCTTTTACACTGCCAGGGTACCCTGATCACTAAGCTGCCTGTATCTGTTTGTGCATCCCCCAAATTTATACAATGAAACCAATCCCCAATGAGACAGTATTAGGAGGAAGTCTTTGGATGTTCTTCTCTCATTAATGGGATCAGTGCTTCTAGGAAAGAGATCCCAGAAAACTAACTTTCTTTGGTCAGGTGAAGACAACAAGAAGGCGTCATTTATGAAGAACATGGAACCTCACTAATTCACCGACTCTTTAAGTGCCTTGGTTTGGGACTTCTCAGTTTCCTAACTATAAAAAAATAATTTTCTGCTCTTCATAAGATAAGCAGTTTATGATTCTCTTACAGCAGCCCACACAGACTAAGGCAACGTTCCCTTAGGAGGGAATCCTTAGAAATCTGGAGTATAGACTTTTGTTCTCCCATCATCAGATGAGGAGATAGTAAATTGCTTTTTCATTTTTTGATGAGTCCAAAGTATTTTATTTTGTATGCCAAATAACTAAAAGCGACTAATGTTTCTGAGCCTATTGAGTCCTGTAATGTATGCTACCATGCTCTGCTCTGATATGAATATAACCCTTTCTCTACTATGCCTTGTTCCTTGCCTGTGGACTGTCATGCAAAATGCCGCTCTACCTCACCCAGTTGTCACACTGTACCTACATCAGCTGGATCCCAGTAGCAGCTGCTGCTCTGCTCCCACAATAACAATAAGACACACTTTTCAACGATGTTGTGAGAATTAAGTGAAATCATATGTTTGGGTTCTGTCTTTGCCATTGCTTAACTTCTCCATCGCCTGTCCCCATATCAATGAAGATATCCCATCTGTTCAGATTTTTCACAGTATAATAAATTGTCTGGGAACCAGATGGATAATTAAGGCTGAACAACATAATAGAGGTTATTTAACACCCCTGGACACAACCCCAAATGCTGTCTTTGGGAAAATCAGAGAGGGAAAGGGTATATATTTGTTAGTGATGAGTCATTCCTGTGGAAAACTGAGAAAAGGAAATTTGACTTAAAAAATTGTGAGTTTTGAGGGCAGAAACTAGCAGAGCTCAGAGGGATTTTCAACACACTTTAATCTCTGAAGACTGACATCAACAAAGGTACAGCCTACCTCTTCACATTGTGTAACAATGAGAAAACAAGTGGGAGTTGTTAAAGAAATAGCATTTAAGTTGCTTTTATGGAAGAAATTAATCAACCTGCCTATATCAGAAAGAAGAGAAGTAAAAAGGTAAACCTGTGTTAAATTTCCTTTAAATGAAGTGGAGGGCATTGAAACATAGTGTGTAGCTCACACCCATTTCCTCAACTCTCCAACTCTTCACCATGCAAGATTTTCTTTTTTTTTTAATTAAGAAAGACATTTTATGTTTAAATTTCAAACTCAAATCAAATAGTCACATATTCTAAAGATAAAATTTAGAGTACTTTTGGAGTTGGGAATTTCATTAGTTTTCAGTTGAATGCTTAAACTCAGAAGTATTTCATACTTTGGAGTTTTTTTTAGACTGTGAAATATTTACATAATATATAATGACATAGTTTTTGGATGCAAACCAAGTCTCAACATGAAACTCATTCATGTTTCATACATACCTTGTGCACATAGCCTGTAGTTTATTTTATTCTTAGTCTGCTTATGCAACCCAATACATGAGCTCAGCTTTGATATTTTCTTATAGCATCATGCAGGTAATCCAAATAAATTTTGTATTTTCGTACTTTACAGATTTTAGATTTTTCTGTCACTTTCTCTCCACCAAGGAAGTCTTCAGGCACATCAGACTCATACCTAAAAGCTCTTGTTTTCATTGTCCCAACCAACAAGTCCTTTTTCAGTACTCACAAGTTTATGACTCTGGTTTTATTTTCTTTCTGGCCTGTAAAGAACTACCTTAGTGGCAGGATACAAAATCAACACACAAGAAGTAGCTCTCCTATGTGCCAAAGATAAACACACAGAGAAAGGAAGGCTATCAAGTTTTCAATAGAAATACACACAAAAATTAAATATCATAGAATATCACTAACTAAGGAAATGAAAGACCTACTCAATGAAACATAAAAACACTGAACAAAGAAATTGAGGCAGACACAAGAAGTTAGAAAGACCTCCCATGCTCATGGAGTGGTAGAATTAATATTGTGAAAATGGCTGTTCCACCAAAAGCAATATACAGATTCAAAACAATATCAGTAAAAATTCTAGTATCTTTCTTCACAGAGATAAAAAAAAGTCTTAAATTTTATATAAAACTACAGAAGGCCTGGGATATCCAATATTATCCTCAGTATCACCATACCTGATTCCAAGTTGTATTACAAAGCCATAGTATTAAAAATGGCATGGTACTGGCATAAAACACACATATAGATCAAGGGGAGGGGAGAGGAGAAGAGAGGAGAGGAGAGGAGAGGAGAGGAGAGGAGAGGAGAGGAGAGGAGAGGAGAGGAGAGGAGAGGAGAGGAGAGGACAGGACAGGACAGGACAGGACAGGACAGGACAGGACAGGACAGGAAAGGAAAGGAAAGGAAAGGAAAGGAAAGGAAAGGAAAGGAAAGGAAAGGAAAGGAAAGGAAAGGAAAGGAAAGGAAAGGAAAGGAAAGGAAAGGAAAGGAAAGGATAAAGGAAAGGAGAAGAGAGGAGGGGAGGGGAGGGAAAGGGAGGGGAAGAGAGGAGAGGAGAGGAGACCCAGGCTTTAGTTCATGCAACTATAGCTACCTTATCTTTGACAAAGGATCCAATAATGCACAGTGGAGAAAAGACAAAATGTTCAACAAAAAGATGCTGGAGCTGGGCATGGTGGTGCACACCTTTAATCCCAGCACTTGAGAGGCAGAGGTAGGAGGATTGCAGTTAGTTTGAGGCCACCCTAAGACTCTATAGTGAATTCCATGTCAGCCTGGGCTAGAGACCCTACCTCAAAAAACCAAAACAATAAAAAAATTTTAAAAAGGTGCTGGAGAAACTGGATAGTGCATTTACACAATAGAATTCTACTCAGCAGTAAGGGAAAATGAAATAATTAAATTTTCAGGAAAATGGATGGAGTTGGAAAATATCATCCTAAACAAGGTCATGCAGTCTAATAAAATCAAACTCTGCATGTTCTATCTCATATGTAGCTCCTAAAATGTGCTAGCTGAAGAGGAGGGTAAAAAGAAGTACACATTAGAAATATGGGCATATACATAACTAAATGAGGCCAAGAAAAAGTGAAAATATGGAGGTAGGAGGTGTGAGGATAACAGATAAACTAATAAAGGGAAAGAATATTGGGGGAGGGGGTGGGTGGTCTGAAAAAAGGAAAAATGAGGGGAAATTACACAAAACTCACAACCTCCAGAGAGAAACTCCCATTGTTCTCTGGATAACTTGAGTAGGTGTCTTCACCAAAATGTCTCTCAAAATTTTATCTGTACACCCATTAATTAAAACTGCTCTCACCCTTGGTTGGAGAATCTGTTTTATTTTACAGATGGCAGATGATACTTGGGAGATCCAAGATCCACCAATTCAGTAAGAAAAGATAGATGACTGCTCACCATGAGATGTTCTACCTCTACCACATTTACCAGGGTCCAGGAGAAACAGAGGAAGCAGCACCAGGAGCAATACTCCCAATGCTAGCCAAGGAAATAGCAACAAACACAGAGAGGAGCCAGGAGTGGTGGCACATGCCTTTAATTCCAGCACTCAGGAGGGAGAGGTAGGAGCATCATGGTAAGTTTGAGACCACCCTGAGACTTCATAGTAAATTCCAGGTCAGCCTGGGCTAAAGTGAGACCCTACTTTGAAAAAAAATTAAGAAAAGAAACTCAAAACATGGAAGTGAACTGAAACATCGATATTGAGACAAATACAGAGGCTACAAAGGACTCAACATTAAACACAAACTTTTAACACACCCAAGGCTCATGGGTTTCTCTGGAAGAGGAGGCAGCAATATTGTAAGCACCACAGGGTATGCAGAAATATCTTGAGGCACAGGACCCTACTGAGGAGAGCCTTCAGGGAAATGGGGGGTGGGGGTGAAGGAATATAAGAGTATAGCCCATAAATATATATATGGCTGGAGAGATAGCTTAGTGGTAAAGGTGCTTGCCTGAAAAATATAAAAACATAGGTACAGACCCAGCACATGGGTCTGGAGTTTGTTTTTGGTGGCTGGAGGCCTTGTCATGCCCATTGTCATTCTCTCTATCAGCCTCTTTCCCTCTCTCTCTCTCTCTCTCAAATAACTAAATAAATGAAATAGTAAAAACATTTCATATAAATAGTTTTAAAAGTAAAAGCATAAAAAAGAAAAAAAACATAGTAAATAGTCTTGAAATAATCAGACAGGTCCCTTTACTAATATATGTCTTGAAAACATTAATACTATATGCTATTAAATCTAAGATGTTCTCAATTGAAACATGCATCATTCTTTAATTTATTATTAGAAAGGAAAATTCCAGGGTGGAACATGTCACAGTAACGCCCTCCATAAAGCCAGAACAGTGAAAGGCCACATCATCAGCATTGAAGAACAAGAGAAATAAACCCACCGCACAAAGAGAAAAGATAAGGAACCATGGAAGGAGAGATTCCGCTGATCATTAGATCCTTAGTTGTTCACTCTGAAGTTACCCTATCTAGGTGGTCGCCAAGGGGTCCCAGGTGGTGGTGCTCCCAAATCACTGACAGAAACACAACCCCTCTCTGGAAAATCTTAGTTCAGCCCCAGGCAATGATGACAGCCAGACATCTTAAAATGTAAGGAATGGGGAAGAACTATGGTAATTTAGGGAAGTGGGACCAAAATACATTGTATATATGCATAAAATTGTTAAAAATAATTTAAATGAAAAAACAAACAAACAAACAAAAAAACATCTTGGGGCTGAGGAGATAGCTCAGTGGTTAAAAGTGTTTACTTCCAAAGCCTCCCCTCCAGGGTCAAACACCTAGTACCACATAAAGCTAGATACACAAAGTGGCACATGTGGGCTGGAGAGATGGCTTAGTAGTGAAGCACTTGCCTATGAAGCCTAAGGACCCTGGTTCGATGCTCGTTTCCCCAGGACCCACATTAGCCAGATGCACAAGGGGATGCAGGAATCTGCAGTTCGTTTGTAGTGGCTGGAGGCTCTGGTGCACCCATTCTCTCTCTATATATATCTGCCTCTTTCTCTCTCTGTCTGTTGCTCTCAAATAAATAAATAAATAAATAAATAAATAAATAAATAAATAAATAAAATAAACAAGCAAAAAAAGATTTTTTTAAAAAAGTGGCACATGTGCCTGGAATTTGTTTGCAGGGGCAAGAGGCTGTGCTGTTCTCTCTCTCATGTCTCAAATAAATATAATATGTTTTTTTTTTATTTTAGGAGAACCAAAGGGCTCATGCCTTTAATCACAGCATTTGGGAGGCAGAGGTAGGAGGATTTTTGAGTGTTCAGGGCCACTCTAAGACTACAGAGTGAATTTCAGGTCAGCGTGAGCTAGAGTGAGACCCTACCTTGAAAAAAAACAAAAATAAAATAAAGGAGCATCATTCTTCCTCATTTCCTGGCATCCATGAGTTTTGGAGAAACCAACAGCCACAGGCACCACATGGGAGCCATGTTTGTCCTATGCCAATAAAAAGAACTTGATAGTTCTGCCCAATGTGATTTGCTCAGGCTAGTCCCAATACAACAAAATTAAAGGCCTTTGTTTCATGGTTTCCAGAGACAGTGCCTTCTCAATCCTACATATATAAACAAAGATAGCATCATCATCTTCGTTTTGGCCACCATCTTGCAACACCATGGATGCATATCTGAGGAGGCAGGTACTCAGCGCAAGGAGAAAGAAACAGGACCATATTCCAATGAAATCTCTGGATTAAAAAAAAAAAAACGTTTTGCTTTATTATTGACAAGAAAAGAGAGGGGGAAGGGAATGGGCACACCAGGGCATCCTGACATTGTAAATAAACTCCAGATGCCACTGAGTAGCCTTCCTCAGAGAGACAGAAGGATTGCTGACTTTAATCAACTTTGATCTCCATGAGTAGGAAGATGACTAAGAACTAAATGTGTTTGGTTTAGTATTTGCTACAGGGGCTTCTGAAAGGGACTGTGCTGCAGTTTATTGAAGTGCTTGCATGGGAATCAGTAACAAATGTTTGCAAATAATTCTATTATCTAAACTGTATTTATAAGCACCAGCATAAAATTCATTGCCAAATGTTTCCACTTATACATCACCATCAACTCGTATTCTATGTGGTAAAATTCCATGAAGTTCTTATGAGAACTGCTCTTGATTAGCTACACTCACATTTTAGTCAAGAACCTCAGGTAACTATGAACAAATTTGGTCATATTGCCCAGGTGACTTGGTTGTGAAACTATTCTTCTGATGTCATCCTTGGTACATTTCTTTCCCTACTCTCCAACAGCTTTGTTGAGTCCACTTCCAAAAGGCATTTTTAATCCTTGTACTTACCTTGATCTCCCCTGCTACTCCCTAAGGAAAATTGTCATCAACAATCACACAAATTATTTAAAATACATCCTCACTAGTTTTCACCTTTATTCCTATCCCCATCTGCAGCAAGGATGAGCAAATTAGAACCATAAATACCAGACATTTACTAGTTAAATCTCTCCATTGGCTTCACAATGAGCTCAACAGCAAAATCAGAATCCTTAATGTAACCAGAAAGATGCTACATGGCTCAGTCCTTTCTATGCATCAGATGCATGTCAACCAATGTAATCTCCATCACTCTGTGTGGCACAATCTTGCAAGGAGCCCAGAATTCTATCTAATATACATATACCCCCTGGATCTTCTTTCTGTAAGGACTTTGTATTAGTGTCCTCTGCACAGATGTTTCTCTGCCTCTTGCCATAGAAAATTATTTTTCTGGATTAAAGGAAGTATAACTTTTCCAAAGAGACTTTCTAATGCCTTGGGCTACACTAATTGCATGTTACCTGCTTTTGTAGCACTAGATACTTGGCCCTTATATCCTTTTCATGGTAGATCATAATATATATGTATTTAGAAGTTAATATCTGTCTCTTTCATTTTCCTGTACATTCCAAGAAGGCAGACTAATCATGGTTGTTTGGTTCTCCACTCAATCCTGAAACCTAACATAAAATATGAATTACAGTGAACATATGAATGAACCAGTAACTACATTTTCATGAGTCTTTGTAACAAAAATTTAGGCATGCTTCCTGAATGTTGGTTCCTTGCTATCCACAAGGTCTCTTGCTGAAGGCAAAGGCTCAGCTGAGCACTACCATCAACTCATCAACTCTAAAGCTAGTCCCTTCTTGATACCAATTAATTCCTCTTTACTCAGTCTCTCTTCTATTATCTTAGGAACTGCATGTTTTTCACTCATGTAAATATTACAAATTCTTTTAAAATAGATATGTTTTGCCCTTATTTTAATTACTGAAAGGAGAAATTGCTTTCTTTTATTAAATACCAAGCTAATGATTGAACATCATAAAATCTACATGATAGAAGCCATTTGGTTTTTTTCTTACTTTCAATTCTTCTTAGAATTTTCTGTTTTAGTATAAAATTAATTCAAAATATGTATATGTCAGAAAAAGTCTGTGTTCCCATGGCAATAGCAAAAAAAAAAAGCAATATGAAAAAACTGTGGCAATGTCTTTCATCTACAGTAAGGAAGCAGATGTAGAAAGAATTATTTTCCATATTATAACTTTCCCAGAATGGAATTAAAATTCTAGTACAATAATTTTGCCTTTTTCATTTTCACTAGTAACAATTCAGAATCCTGGTAATAATCAGCAATCATTCAAATTTATTTTTGTGTATGATGTATAACAATGTGTGCTCTGTGAGGACTCTTTCTGCTCAAATGGAGATGGAGTCTCTCCCTTAGAAAAGATCCTTTCCATTTCTGCTTTATGTAATTGCTAATATTGATTGTAAATTTTTCCAAATATAGAATTACTCATAAAACAAACCTGTGTGCATGTCTGTGTGAGTTTCTAGATTGAGTGAATTGAGGTAAGAATACCTGCTATAAATGCAGGAAGCATTCCATTGGCTGGGGTCCCAGACTGACTGAATAAGCAGGAGAAAGTAAGGTGAGCACGAGCATTCACCTGTTTCCTGATTGTGGAGGCGATGTGGCTAAGTGCCTAAAACTCGTGCCTCCACAACTTACCCACCCCGATGGACTGTACCCTCAAAATAAATAAATCATTCCTTACTTAATTTGCATTTGTCAGGTATTTTGTCAAAGCAACAAGAAAAGTAACTAATACTTTCTCTTTATACTCTGTTCCAGGCACCACAGACAGCTGCTGAACTCATGCTCAAAGCAAGAAAATGTTCCCTTTCTTCTCTTCCTGTGTTAGAGGAAAGGCAGAACACATATAAACACAGTGAAAAATAGGAGGCTTTAATAAGGCTTAAAAATGTGCCAAATATTGTACTGACTTTGGCGCATGCTATAGTAATTAAAGCATGCCTTCCAAATGTGTAGAGTCTACATTGCAGGAGAGACATGTGTTCATGACATTTAGGGACAAAAGAGTGTAGAGGAAGGCAGAGTGCTGATACACAAAAGAGAAGGTAAGGAAAGAAGCTCATGGAATATGTCATAGGAAGAGCCATGTTTTCAATGGAATCTCAAAGTATAAGTAGGATTTGCCTAGAAAAGGAGAAACAGGAGTAACAATAATGTCCAACATAATCAACAGCCAGCAAAGTCCAGGTGTGAACTGAATAAAATCAGCTCTGGATTATGACTTGGAAATCCAAGCCTCGCTCAACTGTTCCTAGCATATGAATTATTAGACTTTGGGGGATAAAGTACAAAATTATGTGGGAATAGATACAATAAGGATAATTTCCCTCCTTGTGTGAGAGTATTTTGACGTCCTAAAAGCCAGTGTAGTCATGATTGTCTTTATCTGTTAAATATCCACGCTAATGCTAAGTTGGGTAGAAGCTTGTGGGAAGTGAAAACCATCTGCCTGAGAACACAGGGGGCTAAGAGATTATGAAGAGTCTTAGTTGCTCATGGCGGCACCTTGCATCTCTGAATCCCAAGTTTAAGATGCTGATAAATCAGGCAGAGGCCAGTCCTTCCTGAAGAGCCTTGTTTTAGCTGATTAAAAGGTTTTCAGGGTAAAGTTGGCACAAAAGATTTCTCTGCAAGTGTGAGACAAGAGTCTTACTTTAGAAAGGCCATTGTGGCTTTAGAATTAGGATTTAACTGGTGAGGGGAGATGACGAAAATCACGAAAGACAGTGAAGATACAACGAAAGACATTTGTTTCAAACAGCCTGGCTGACAGGTCTCTGAAATCGCTTCCTGCCCTAACACTGGACACTGGATAAATGACCAGGTCTGTGTTTTAATACATTACTAGGACCACAAGAGAACAGGGAAAATGGTTAAAAAAATACACAAAGTGAGAAAAGGGAAAGAAAAACCTAGCAAACCAAATAGTCAGGAGCAGGGAGCTTTCTCTCAGAAGCAAAGAGTAACTCCAGCTTTGGAGTCCAGCAACTAAACCTAGGCCCAGCACCAGTTCACAGAACTGAACCTATAGCCTGCAATAAGTGGGGGCAGTGTGCATAGAATTACCTTGGTATGGAGGATGTACCCACTTAGTCCTAGATTTTATCAACAAATGTGTACATTGAAGCAGTCGTTTTATTTTTTTAATTTTTAATTTTTCTCAATTTTTATGAACATTTTCCGTGATTATAAAAAATATCACATGGTAATACCCTCTCTCCCACCGAGGCTATCATTTTAGAAATGAACATGTTCAGTGTTGTATCTTCTTTTTCAGTTTAATTCTTATTTAAATATTATATGTAGTATCCTGCTTCAATGCTTATGATTTCCTTAAAGTCTGTTTCATCTGGTAGGAACAGAGCAGCTGAATCTTTTCTTGTGTTGTGTTGATCTGTCACATTTTGTTTTATTCCTTTTGCTTCCAGCTTTCCTGAGGCTTTACATTTAAGTGTTTCTCAGGCAGAGCTAAGCTACTTATTTTCCAAATCCATATGAAAATCTTTCTATTTTAATTAGTGAGCTTAGTCTTCTTATACTTACTGTAATCAGTGACATAGTTGGACATGTTTCTATAATCTTACAAAGCACATTCTACTTTCCATGTTTTCTTGCTTTATTAATTAAAATGTTTTTTTTGTTTGATTTTAAAGGAAACCAAAATATTTCTTACTTAAATATAAAGTATTGAGCTGAAGACAGTGAAAAGGCACAATGGCTCTCCTCTCTCCTCCCTTTGCCTAAAGCAAGACAGATGTTCACAAAGACACAGGTCTTTCTGCCCTCTTCCAAGGTTTCTTGCCAAAGGATGGGAAGAAAAATTTCTTTTATAATATTTGCTTATCTGCTCAGCCATGGCTTGGGAGAAATCTGGGAGCATATTTTTTCCTTCCTATGGTTTCTCACATATAGAAGGCTGGGACCACTTTCTTCTTCAATCTGTTGCTTCTATAAAATGAATAAATATACAGAGAAAGAAATCAGTGAGGCTGCCCCATTTTCAATAGCAACAGCAATAATAAAAAGTTAAATACCTTGGAATAACACTAACCAAGGAGATGAAAGACCTATATAATAGGGGAAAGTGGAGGGAGGTAGGGAATTACCATGGGATATTGTTTACAATTGTAGAAGTTGTCAATTTTTTTTAAAAAAGGCCAGGAGTGGTGGTGCATGCCTTTAATCCCAGCACTCAGGAGGCAGAGGTAGGAGGATCACCAGAAGTTCGAGGCCACCCTGAGACTATATAGTTAATTCCAGGTCAGCCTGGGCAATAATGAGAAAAAAAAAAAAGCATTAAAAAACTTGAGAAAGAAATTGAGAACTTGAGAAGATGGAAAGACCTCCCATGCTCCTGGATGAGTAGAATTAATATTGTAAAAATGGCAATTCTACCAAATGCAATATACATATTTAATGCAATGCCAATGAAAATACCAACAACATGGAACCAAATCTCAGTAGCAGAGGCCAGTAAGCTAGAAAAAAGGCTATAAGAGAGGGAGAAGAGGGAAGGAGTTAAGAAGATGGTATTGTATATATGCAAGTAGAACAGTTTACAGGGAGTGGAATGGCCTAAGTGAGGCCAGGGGAAGAGATTCAGTACAAGAAGGGTAGGAGGGAGGGTCAATAAAAATTCAAGGTATTCTGAATAAGACATATGACAACCTACTTTTATTGGATAATGGCATATCCAGAAGCCATGGTTTCCTACTAGAAAATTTTCAGTGCCAGGGATGGTATACCCTCCATGAGTTTTTGGCCACAGAGGACACTGTTGCCTCAAAAATATTAAAGGCTGTTGCCAAAGCCCTTTCTTTCCCATGAGAAACAGATGGTAAGATCTTATTTCTGAAGACTTCACTTGCCTGGGCAGCAAGGTTACTGAGAAATCAAGCTCGGGCTGAGCTGAAAACCCTTCCCCTGTAAGCCAGCTAACTGAAAGCTGGAAAAAGCTGCATGGAATGCAGCCCTATGGAAGACAGAAGTCATTAACAGTGAAAACAGTGGACACTGGAAGCCTCAAGTTTGGCCAGCCAGGCTAAAGGACCTAACAGGTGCAATAGTGACATGTCTGCTCTATGGAAAACCAACTGCTGGTCTATGGGTGGGAAGACATGCCTGGTACTGAAAACCTAATCAGACTATGGCAGTGGAGGTCATGAGCCCTAGGGATACAAAGTCTGCTCTTGACTCATTAAATGCATATATTATGCTCACCAAACTGCCCAGTAAGCACTATACTTAATGTGCATATTCATTTATTAATGTTACTCCCACTTTTGGTTAGAGAAGCTTCTCATTTCAGATGGCGGTGACTGCTGAGATGACCCAAGTGGCAACATAGTGCTGAGAAGTGACAGAGGAGTGTCCAGCACTGAAACAGCCCTATCATACCCTACAAGGCTCAGGGTCCATTGCAGAAGAGGTGGTAGAAAGAATATAAGAGCCAAAGGAAGGGTACCACCCTTTGCAATGCAACTGTCCAGAATGAAATTGTTTTCGATATCTATGACCTCGCAGTGCCTAGCAATACCTTCACAAGACCCTCATAATAGGAGAAAAAGACAATGATATGAAAATAAAAGGGAGACTAATGGAGAGAGGGAGAAGAATGATAGAGAGTAGTGTTGTGAAGGGGAAAGTGGGGAAAGGGAGGTAATTATCATGGTTTACTGTGTGTAAGGATACAATTTGTTAATAATAAAATTATATATTTAAAAATATCAAATGCCAGCATCATTCTTCACAGATATTGAAAAAGTGATCAAAAAAAATCATATGGAATGGAAGAAGGCCTCAGATATCCAAACATATCTTCAGAAAAAAAGCCCTCTGGAGGTATCACCATACTTGATCTAAAGCTATATTACAAAGCCATAGTAACAAAAACAGCATGGTACTGGAATAAAAACATAAACATAGACCAATGGAACAGAATCAAAGACCCTTCCCTTAGTCTGAGTAACTACAACTGCTTAATCTTTGACAAAGTTGCCAATAATGTAGAGCGGAGGAAAGAAAACATCTTTAGCAAATGGTTTTGGACAAATTGGATTACCATATGTAGAAAAATGAATTAGACCCACTCATTTCTCCATACACAAAAGTCAAGTACAAATTCATTAAAAACCTCAATATAAGACCTGAAACTCTTCAACTATGGGAATTAAAAATATGAGGCACTCTCCATGATACAGGATTGGGAAAAGACTTCCTGAACAAAACCCTAGTAGCCAAGAAAGTTAAACAAGCACTCAAACAATGGGATCTCATGAAGCTAAAAAGCTTTTGCACAGACAAATATAACATAAGCAGAACCAATAGATTACCCAATGAATGTGAGAAAATTTTTATCAGCTATACCAATGACAGAACCCTAATATCTAGAATCTACAAAGAATTCAAAAACTGAACAATAACTACAAAACAATCAAACAACCCACTCTGAAAGTGGGGCAGAGAACTGAGTAGGGAGTTCTCAGAGGAAGACTTACAAATGGCTAACCCACACTTAAGAAAGTGTTCAACATCCCTAGCCATTAGGGAAAAGCAAATTCAAATAATTATGATGTTCCACCTTACTCCAGTAGGGATAGCAAACATTAAAAAAAATCAAGTGAAAAAAAAATGTTGTTGAGAATGTGGAGAAATAGGAACATACCTTCACTGTAGATGGGAAAGTAAGCTGGTACAACTACTATGGAAATCAACTTGGAGACTCCTGAAAAGGATGAATATAGAGTTACCAACACACCCTGCTATTACCTTATTGGGCATTTACCCAATTTGCTTAACCATGTTTACAGTTGCTTAATTGATAATAACTAAGAACTATAATCAACCCAGGTGCCCATAAGTGGACAAATTGGTAAGCAAAATGTGGTATGTCTACCTGATGGAATTCTACTCAGCAGTAAGAAAAAAATAACTCAATGAAATATGTAGAAAAAATAGTCAAACTTAGAATATAACATACTAAGTAAACTCAGAGAATCACAGAAAAATAATCATTAAATGGTCTCTGCAGTTCCTAACCTGGATCAGCCCAAGCTGCTGACATACCTGAATAACATTTTGAGGCTTGGACAATAAGGGTGGTAGGGATTAGGGGACAGGGAAGGGTGTTTGGGGGGAACACAAAGGTGGACACAAATTGAACTGGTACCATAGAAACCTATATCCTGGAAGTTAGGCTAGAAGGTTGAACCCTCAACAAGACCTTATGGGGAACATCTGAATCTAAGGGTCCTGGAGAGAATAAGATGAAGCCTAACAGTAAATTTCCCCTGTTTCTCTTTTTTGCTGTATTTTTTCTTTTCCCTTGGCATTGGTCAGTAATTCCCTGTACCAGGAAATGATTGGCATCCACAATGAGCTATTGATTGGAGAGGCCTACAAGATCTCCCAAAACAAACAAGACAGACTTCTGTCAGAGCACTTGATTACACACCAGAGGCACAGACTATGGAGAGACCTGGCTGGAATCTTAAAGAGAGCCACTCCCCAGACAATTAGCCCATCTAGTGCTGGAAGGTGCTACATGAACTACTGGGGAAAAAGGGCCAACATCTGTCCAAGCAACTCAAAGTCTAAGCGACTCAGAATCAAACCTGACGTGATACTCACACAAGTACAATAGTGGCACACAGCCTTGGGGTATAACCATTTGCTTTTGTATTGGTTAACAGATCCACTCTGTGGAAAGGAAACCATATCTGGAACTGGGAAACATGTCAAAATCATATCCAGATAATGATTTTGCTTTCCAATGTCAAGTTCCCACTAATCTTGGGCTATAAGAGAGTCTACACCCTTTTACTTCTTTCAAAATTAATAATGGTTGCCCCATTTAACCAATGCTGACTTCACTCTCTGTTGGAGAATCTGCTTCTCAATGAACCTGATATCAGCACAAGAGTAAGGACATAGACACTGAGGACACTCAACACCTACCAAACCAGAGATCCAGAGGCTCCTAAGAGCCCATAACTGTAGTAGACTTAAAATGCACCCAACTTGGCTCAGGGAATTTTGCAGAAGAGAAGACAGAAAGATTAGCAGGGCCACAGTTGGAACATTATGCACAGACATTGCCTTTCCCCCATATTTGACTGCTTCCTCCACAATGCATGACCCACAATTCCCATGGAGCTGACCCTGCATCCCCAGTGAGGTAGGCCTCTTCAGAAAAGAGGTAGGGATGAGGGAAAGGATGATATCACTATGTATTGTTTCCATACTAAGTATGTCCTTATTTCATAAAAACAAGTTTAAAAAACAAAATGAGTTGCCTCACAGCTACAGTAATATACTAGATCTGTAGTATTGAATATAGTAGTTATTAACTACATACATTTATTTAATTAAAGTCTAAATGTTACCCTTTTCCAAAAATAAAAAAAAAAACATGTTTTGCTCTTATCCTAAGATATGTAAGTCATGACAGCAGCCACTGTCTGCAGTGCCACATTTGAACAGAGCTCTCTCCCCATATTTTGAGCTTCCTGCATTAATAAATTTGCTTATTTTTCTCTTGCTAATCCTTCTTTTGTTACTGAGATCCTGCCTGACTATGAACTTATGAGTACCAAGTGAATAAAAGTTCATTTTTAAACTTCTATTAAGAACATTGAGATCAAGCTATAGTAAAACAAGCAAGCAAAACTGGAACAATGACATTTAGCAAGCTTCTGGATGGAATCTGGTGGACATGGTACTCCATAAGGCCATACATTACAGCCTCCATTTGGGTACTTCTGAATTGGGTCCTTTATAACCAAGTGTATATATAAGTACAGTGTTTTCCTGAACTCTCTTAGCTATTCTAGTAAGATATCAAATTTAAAAAGGGGTCTTAGCATCTTCAACAAATGGTGCTGGACAAACTTGATAATGATATGCAGAAAAATGAAACTCGATCCACACATTTCACCATGCACAAAAATCAAGTCCAAATGGATCAAAGACCTCAATACAAAACCAGAAACTCTGCTACTACCGGAAGAAAAAAAAAATAGGAGGAATTTTCCATGATATAGGAATGGGGAAAAAAATTTCCTGAACAAAACCCCAGTAGCTCAGGAAATTAAACAATCACTCAACCATTGGGATCTCAGGAAGCTGAAAAGCTTTTTCAGAGACAAACAATAAGCAGAGTCAATAGATTTCCCACATAATAGGAGAAAATCTTTGCCGGATACACATCAGACAGAGGCCTAATTTCTATAATCTACAAAGAACTGAAAAACCTAAACAATAAAAAGATAAACAGCCCACTCACAAAATGGGGCAGAGAACTGCACAGAGAGTTCTCAGAGGAGGAAATACAAATGGCAAACACACACTTAAGAAAAATTTCAACATCTCTAATCAGGGAAATGCAAACTAAAACAACTATGAGATTCTACCTTACCCCAGTAAGGACAGCAAACATTAAAAAAAATCTAATAACAACAATTGATGGCAAGGTTGTGGAGAAAATAGGAACCCTCATTCACTGTTGGTAGGAATGCCAGCTGGTATACCACTATGGAATGAAAGATTGAGACTCCTGAAAAGGTTGACTATAGAGTTACCAACAGACCCAGTTATTCCCTTACTGGGCATTTACCCTAAAAGTTCCAAACCTCAGCTCAGAGATATTTGCTCAACCATGTTTTATCAACCCAGACGTCTAAGATTAGATGAATGGTTAACTAAGATATGCTATATATACATGATGGATGCAGCAGTAAGGAAAAATGACACAATGAAATTTGAAGAAAATTTGTCAAACGTGGAGCAGATCATTCTCAGCAAACTCATCCAATCGTAGAAGTATAATTGTCTAATGGCCTCACTCAGCTGTGACTCCTAACCTGAATCTAGCCATGATGCTGACATACCTAAGAAGCATCTTGAGAAGTGGAAATAGGGAGGGTAGGGTGGGTGGGATGGGAGGGTAAGGATTGGGGAGGGGGGACAAAAAACTGGACCCAAATGGAAATAGTACCATAAAATTCTATACCCAAAAGACATACTAAAAAGTTGAGCCTTAATCATGTGCTTAGAGAGAATACTTGATTCACAGGGACCTGGAGAGGGTATAATAAAGATGATCCTCAATCTTCTCCTGTTTTTAGTTCTCTCTCTTTTTTCTCTTTTATATTGCCTATGTTTTTCTTCCTCCTTCTTCCTTGGCACTGACCTGTAACTTCCAGTACCAGCATATAGGTAACATCTACACTGTTAATCTGAAAGACCTACAAGGTTTCCCAAAAGAAGAGAGAATTCTGTCAGAGTACTTGATAAACCACCAAAGGTTAATGGTAAGACCCTACTGCCTGAAAACACCATATGATGTTGTGATGGAACATGGAAGCCACCTGGCTGGAAACTGGAAGAGAGTCAATCCATATACAGTTAGCTTGTCTGGTGCCAGAAGGTGTTACATGAGTGACTGGGGAAAAATGACCAACATTTGTCTAAGCAACTCATAGTCTAAGTTACTCCACAGCAATCAACCTGATGTGATGCGCACACAAGTGCAATAGTGGCACACAGCCATGGTGGGTTACCAACTGCTCTAATGTACCAAATCAGATATCCAGAGATACAGAGACTCCCAAGACCTCCTCGGCACTGAAATAGACCTAAAATGAACCCAACATGACTCAGGGAAATTTGCAGAAGATGGGTCTGAAAGATTGTTAGAGCCATAAGTTGGGTCATTATTCACAGAGACATGGCTTCTCCCTCATAACTGAAGGCCACCCCCACAATGCAACACCCACAGTCCGTGGGGGGGGGGGGCGGGCAATAGGGAGAAGGCTAACAATGGTACCATCATGGCTGTAAACATACTATGTGCATAACTAATAAAAATAAATAAATATTGTCTAGTCCATGAGGTGCTTGTTGAGTACGTAAGGTATTTTGGGTAGATTCAGGTTAGGTGTTGTAGATGAGTGAGACTATGTGTCGATTTTTTTTCTGTGATTGGGTAAGTTCACTGAGAATGATCTGTTCCAGGTTCAACCATTTTTCCTCAAATTTCTTTGTGTCGTTTTTTCTTCAATCTGTCTATCAAAAAAGTAAGTGTTATTTCAATTTTCTTGGTGCTAACTTACTCTCCGTTGGAGAATCTGCTTCTCTTTTTCAGATAGATACAGATCCTATGGAGAGAGCTGCCCCAACATACCTCAAAAGGGGCCCAACTGAAACTAAGGACAATTGGTGAAACAAGCAAGGGTGATGTTTTCCTGTGAACCGGATACCAGCACAAAGGGGAAGGAGACCAACGCAGAGAAAAATCAACTCCTACCAAATCAGAGAGCCAGAACCTCAGAGGCCCCCAACACCTCAGCACTGAAGCAGACCAAAAATGAACCCAACATAGCTCAGGGAAATTTTGCGGAAGAGGGGGCGCAAAGAATGTCAGAGTCACATGTTGGGTCATGATTTGCAGAGACATTTAGCATACCAATAACTGGGGACTAACTCCACAATGCAAGACCCATTTACATCAACAAGGAGGGTTTAATGGGAGGGGGTAGATCATAGATGAGCCTAAACAATGGTACCAAACTGCCTGTATTTGATGAAAAGAAAACCAATAAATCAAATTAAAATAAATAAATAAATAATGGGTCTTGTAAACTCCTGATTTATAGCTGGCTAGTTAAGACTGAAGCCTTAAATCCATGGGATCTGACAAAAACTTCAAGTCATGTCACATGTCTGAGTTTGAACTGAGTTGAACTGTTGGGCACTCATGTGATGTCTTATGTGATGACTTATGTAATGTCCTTGCCCACTATTTTGTTCTTTATTTCTGTGTGCATATTCATGTGTGTAGGTGTGCATGTACATTGCAAGTACACATGCATGTATGTGCGTGTGCATTAATAGGCCAGAGAACAATTTCATGTGTCATGCCTCAGACACCATCCACTTTTTTTGAGCCAGTCTGTCACTGACCTGGAACTTACCAAGTAGGACACTCTAGCTACCCATTTCATTCCAATGATCCACTTGTCTTTGTTTCTTATCCTTGTGACTACAAGCACATGCCACCATGTCCAGCATTTTTAACATGGTTTCTGAGAATTAGGTCTTCATGCTTAAAGAAAGTGCTTGTCAGCTTGTAAGCTGAGCTATCGCTTCAGCCCTATTCTTGACTTTACTTATTTTTATTAAGTAGAAACTTTTCATGGGTACATCATGTGTTGGTACCATCATTTCCATCCTCCATGCCTGCATTCTACTAAGGGTTCTCCTTCGTGGCATGGCTGGTATTAATCATGGAGATGTGCTTTATTAGTTGTGAGAGAAGCAGCCAGTCATTGTGGAGGGTATGCAATGCCTCTAGATATTCCCTCCCATATGGTAATTCTTTCTGACCCCTCTTCCACAAAATTTTCTGAAGCTTGGTGAGTGTGCTTTTAGTCTACTTTAGTATTGAGCTCTCAGTAGCTTCTGGATTTTGGCTTTGGTGCATTTTGAGTGTTCTTAGTGTCTGCCTCCATCACCCTGGTGCAGATTGTCAGACTCACTGTAGAAGCAGCAGTCTTGCTTATCTCACCAATTTCTCTGTGGTCTCATCTGGGCCCTAGCTGCTGTGTGAGGAGTAGTTCATTTGCTGATGGGGCATCGGCTATTCTTGTCTTGTTGATTTTGGTTGCCCTTGGTTCTTGCTGCTTTCTGAAAAAGAAAATAGATTCTGCAGTGGAGAATGAGATTGGGATAGGTTAAAGTGGGTAAGCATTGTTAATTTACAGAGATTCTGATGGGTATAGCCTCACTTTTGTCCACAGACTAGTGAGAGATTCTCATTGGAGTCTGTAATCTTGTTCTCCAGAAGATTCTGACTTGGTTCCCACTTCCAGCTATGAGTTTATTTCCATTGAGTGGATCTCTTTGTCCATCAGAGAGTCATTGGTTACCCATTTAGGCTGTGTGCCACCATTGCACTGACGTGTACATCTTGTCAGGCTGGTTGCTTTCATATAGCAGAGTCCCTTGCTTACTCACAATGTTGCTGGCTGTTTTCCCCTGGCAGTTCGTGTAGTTTATTTATTGCCTATACTGTAACAGCATAGCAGTTTAGGCAGTAACTAGAGTACCACCTTCAGCCTTGACTAATGAATTATCAGTATTATTATTCAAATATTTGTTTACATTCATGAAGAAGATTAGCATTGTTGCCCTCTAGTCATTTTTTACCTCATTCCAAGATGATTTCCCTTAATTACAAAATGCATTTATTTTCAGAATTATCTTAGTTGTTTCCTACTAATAAATATGCTCAAATATTTTTAGTATCTCACTTAGTTACAAAGTAAGTGACAATCCAGTTATGACTAGTTAACAGAACATCAGTTCTGTAACATCTAAAGTGATGTGACACTTTATGAGTTATCTTTAAACAAAACACTGGTCAATTATCATATAAATAAGACATATAAACATCATGTGGGTGGGCTAGCTGTTTCACATTCCACTGAAAGCTAAGGAAATAGGAAATGTAGGAATTAATAATTCTTGCTTTAAAACATGGTCAGTAGTATAGGGACATTTATGAGTACTCTAAAAATTGCTCTTAAAAATCAGCCAAAGGGCTGACATAATTTTTAAATTATATTGATACATAGATCTGGAGTTGCGTAACTACAATAAAGTGAAATTCACAGCCTTGGAAGGACATTTCTGTGAGACATGAAGGATGTTAACCTATAATTTTGAATTATCCTGATGTGAACACCCTGAATTTCACAAACCAATGGGCCTCTCTTGTCAAAAGAAATAACTCCTGATCCCCTATGTGACCAATATGGTCTTATCTTGCATGAAAACTCTGTTTGTCCTTAGTTGACATGATGGTCACACCCAAGCAAGAGATTATGAGCAAGGTAACTTTCCTTCTTCTTCCTCTTCTTCATTTATTTATTTATTTATTTTGTTGGTTTTTCAAGGTAGGGTTTCACTCTAGTTCAGACTGATCTGGAATTCACTATGTAATCTCAATGTAATCTCAGAGTGGCTTCAAACTCATGGAGATCCTCCTACCTCTGCCTCCCAAATCCTGGGATTAAAGGCTTGTGCTACCACACCTGGCTGTCTTCTTCTCCTTCTCCTTCTCCTTTTCCTCCTCCTCCTACTTCTTCTTCTTTTTTGAGGCAAGCCCAATAGATAGGCTTTAAAAAAATTTCTTTCTTTATTTATTTATTTGACAGAGAGAAACAGGGAGAGAGAGCATGGGTGTGCCAGGGTTCCAGCCACTGCAAATAAACTCCAGATGTGTGCATCCCCTGTGTATCTGACCTATGTTGGTCATAGGGAATCAAACCTGATTCTTTGGCTTTGCAGATAAATTCCTTCACTGCTAAACCATCCCTCCAGGCCTAGACAGGTTTTTCTTTTAATGCTTCACAGGCAAGTGCTTTAACAGCTAAGCCATCTCCCCAGCCCAGGTATCTTTATTTTGTACACTGCTAGTTGCAGGGATACAGGCTCAAAAGAACATACCTCAGTAAGACTAAAAGGCAACTCCAGTCCAAACCTAAAATTGACTCCAGTTGGAGATCAGGAACTGCCTTCTGTTTTCTTTACTTCTGGGTTTTTCTTCCTTCTAGGAATTATTTATTTATTTTTTGGAACACTAGCAGCTTCTTCTCTCTGGTCTACTAATCAAAGTCTTCTATATACATTTAAGTTTAATCAATTCAACTTGAAACCTAATTTCCATATAGGCCAAGGACATAAAAACCCCAATACAGAGTTTTCACTGGTCACCCCATTTCTCCTTTATAAAATATATTCATTCTTTTAGTTCTGTTTTTCTAGTGAACCCTAACTAATATAGTCTTCTCCATCTTATTCAGTATCAGCTTTGAATAAACCTGTTTTATTCCACCAACTTATATCTCTGGGAATTTTTGTAAAGTGCAGAGCAGTACAGACCTCAGAGTTAAATAACATAATTGTTTGACCAACTGTCCAAATAATACACAAACTCCCTGTAATGTTTTTTTAAAGGCACTAACTAAAAAAGAAAACTTTACTCAAGAGTAGTTCAAAAGTTGGGGAGATTTCTAAGAATTTAGGTGAGCTACGGTTAATGTGTTGTAGACTGGAATCATTTAAGGGAGACTAGGTAATGTGACCACACTATATTTGTGAAATGTCACTTTAACATCACCCTCTGACTTCTACCCTTCAGTATGAATGATTACATTGCTAATGGATGGATCCCAGGTCTCTGAGAAAGACTTCTGGATTGCAAAGCTGGCAAAAGGCTAGAAATGTTTGACCTCCAAGAGACAGAGAATTTGCAATTGCAAGTTTCTGAAAGTAAATTCTCTAGTTAGCAATAAATAGAAGTCAATAGGAGTGCCAGTTGTGGTCAGTCTTAGAAAAACAACCTCACACTGGGGACATAGACACTGGCCACGTTGACTAGGCATGAAGTATCTGGAGCAAACTGCATGCTTTAGGGAAGAAGCAAGATCTCAGTACAGTTTTCTGATTATACAGCAAAGCTATGCCCTCACTAGAAAATAACTCTTCTTTTTATAAACAGTTACTAACTTAGAGCATATTTGGGGATCAGAACCCCTAACCATACTCTCAAACATGTGTGAGAATCTTGAGCCCTTGTGAACTCAACTATCTCAAAGCCATGGAGTCAGCCTTGCACAGCAGTACTGCCTCCACAGGGTCAGGACTGGATAGCAATGCCAGCATTGTTTAATTAGAAGTTTTGACAATATTTATCTTTAATGGCACATAATGTATTAGTGCTTGACTGTAATGGAATTTTAAACACAGAAATGCTCTTATTAATAAACTAATTCCTTATTACCAGTGAATTGTGAGGAAAAAATTAATTATAATAATAAAGTACTTAAGTGGGCCAAGTTTTCAAAGTTTGGTAACATTAAAGAAAATAATCTTGAGTTACGGATCTTCGGGGGTCGCGCGTCGGGCACAGAGCGTTCTGGGAAATAAAAGTCGCTATGGTCTGCGGATGATCGTGGGCGGCTGCTACGTGGGATCCCGGGGGGGAAAATTAAAGATGACAACCGCAGCCAGGCCCACTTTTGAACCTGCAAGAGGGGGAAGAGGAAAAGGAGAAGGCGATTTGAGCCAACTGTCAAAACAGTATTCAAGCAGAGACCTTCCCTCTCATACAAAGATAAAATACAGACAAACTACTCAGGATGCCCCTGAAGAGGTTCGTAACCGTGATTTCAGGAGAGAGTTGGAAGAGAGAGAGAGAGAGAGCAGCTGTTAGGGAAAAAAACAGAGATCCTCAAACCCCAGAACACACAACTTCATCAGTGTCAAAGAAGCCCCGCTTAGATCAGATCCCTGCTGCCAACCTGGATGCAGATGATCCTCTGACAGATGAGGAAGATGAAGATTATGAAGAGGAGAGTGATGATGATGATACTGCAGCTCTTCTTGCAGAACTGGAAAAAATTAAAAAGGAAAGAGCTGAAGAACAGGCCAGGAAGGAACAAGAACAAAAAGCAGAGGAAGAGAGAATTTGGATGGAAAACATTCTAAGCGGAAACCCTCTCCTTAATCTCACTGGCCCATCCCAGCCTCAGGCCAACTTCAAAGTTAAAAGAAGATGGGATGATGATGTTGTCTTCAAGAACTGTGCAAAAGGTGTAGATAATCAGAAGAAAGATAAAAGATTTGTGAATGATACACTGCGATCTGAATTTCACAAAAAGTTCATGGAGAAATACATTAAGTAGTGCAGTTTTGTGTGCTTAATTAAAGATGCAAAATGTTTAGGATCGGTTTGATTTTTTTGTTGTTCTTTTTTCTTTCCCAGTGTATAAATTAAGTTCCAAAATATGTCTTCTTTCTATTATAGCACCTCATTTCATAATAAACTTGGGAACTGGTCTCACTGCTTTCCAGTTGCTGAATGTTCCCAGTCATACATTTTCTTTTTAATATGGGGGAAAGGAGTCTGCTTGCAATAAATATTTTTAACCTAAAACAAAATAAACAAAAAAAAGTGACCTGAAAAAAAAAAAAAGAAAGAAAATAATCTTGAAGACTCTTAGAAGGTTTTTGTGTGTTTGTTTGTTAAAAAAAAAAAAAAAAAAAAAAAAAAGCCTTTTCCTTAGTATTTGATGCTCATAACCAGTTCAGATGTATTTAAGTAAGATGTATTTAAGTTTCATGAATGGCTTTTCTTCAAAGGTTTTTGTTCCACTTGTATTCCATTTGCACCAAGATTCTGATAGTTTGAGGATTTTATTTATGCAGTTTGTGTGTGGTCAGGTTGTGATAACATTCTCACATACCTTTGTATTTCTGTCATGAGGTGAGTGTGGGATAAAGAGAGGAAAATGGTCCAAAATCATTCATGAGTAATCTGTACCATGATTCTCCTAATAATTGGCCCTACATAGATGCTTATTATCTATTGTGAACATATGTGGATACAGTCTGACATACTCATGACTCCGAGGTTCATAATTCATGTTTTCCAATCAATATCAAAAGCCTCAAATTTCCAGGTCATGTTTGTGCACTGAAGAAACACAGACCATCAAGTTGTGATCCTGAATAATATGGAATCAGGTAAGGATGAAGATGGGCAGGTAAACAAAACCATCTGCATTTGCTTTGAGGACTGGCTTAGGGGATTATAAGCAGAGTACGTGTACACAAGCAGTTTTAGCATGTGCTGTGTTATGACTTCAGATAAGAAGTTAGAACAGTGGGCCTCAGCACAGCATTATTAATGAAGGAAAAGTCCATGATTAATATCAAGCAATTTGATGTAGCATTTCCATAAGTATGCATGTCATGATGCCATATGTTCTCACAGTAGATGTGGAACCTGTATGCTGTGCTGGTTATAAAGAGAGTGAATCATGGTCCAGAGTGTTTCAGAACTTGTGAGAGTTCTCCCTCCTCCCCTCTTTTACTATTTTTTTAAAATATTTTTATTTATTTATCTATTTGAAAGGAGATTTTATATATTTATGATTATATATGTGTATGTTCATATAGATATATACATACATATGTATATTATATATAATGTGTCTTATGTTATATATAAAACCTAATATATTTTACATATACACAGGGAGAGAGAATGAGTGAATGAAAATGGATATACCAGGGCCTGGTGCCACTGGAAACTCCAGATGCATGTGTCACTTTATGTATGTGTCTTTACATGGGCACTGAGGAATCAAACCCAGGTTGTTGGACCTTGCAAGCAAGTGCCTTTAAGCACTAAGCCATCTCTCCAGGCCCACTATTATTTTAACAGCATGGAACTCACTGTGTAGTCCTGATTGCCCTTGAACTCATGGAAGTTCCTGTCTCAACCTCCTAAATATTGAAATTACAGGTATACACAAATATGCCTAGCTTTGCCAGGTTTCCTCTCTTCACCTTACCTTCTCATACAACTATCATTCTATTTTTCTACTACAGTTTACAGAAAAATTTCCCCTAAAAAAACTCTAAGCCTGCCCACCTCCTCCGAGGTCTGATTTCCTTGAGTTGACAGAGTGTGTAGAGGCTGGAGTGAGTAGGCTGGACCCATTTCTGGACTCCTCCCACCTCCCCAGTCTGGCTGCCTACAGAGGTCTGTGTCCTGGAAGGCACAACACAAAGTAGGCTATGTCCCTGTTTCCTTGCTCCTCCTAGTGCCCTGGTCCTGGTAGGTCCCATTGTGCCTTCCTCAGGGAGGCCTGGTCTCTGTGTGAGCTGTGGAGTCAGGTCTTTTGCTCTGGTATTCTGACTGGCCACTAGGTACCAGCATCCCTGCTTTCCTGAGTCAGAGGTTGAACAGGCCAAAGGACAAAAACTTTCTTCCTCCTCATAAAAATAATCTTCCTAAGATTGGTAGACAACAATGTAAAAAAGCCAATATAAGTCAGAAAGCTGAGAGATCTCCACCAAGGATGTCTAGTCCAACTATGGAAGCCTGCAATGAAATCATATAAAAATCAACATAATTTCATTCCCAAAATGAAAACACAACAACCAAAGAGACCCTGATTTAAAAAAAAAAAAAAACTGAACTTGAAGCAAACTATCAAAGAAGAACAATTGCATCAATGAAAGAACAGAACATTTCCTAGAGCATTTAGCCTTTGACAGTAGGCTTAACTTGATTGAAGAAAGCATTGCAACTCTCCAAAGAGATATGAATAAATTGAAGGTAAGTCAAGAAATGGAAGACCTCAACAACCAGCGTATTAAGACTAATGAAGACTTGATCAAATGCAAGAATGAACTACAGGAAGCATCAAGAAAATAAGAATTAAAAATCTCATAAAAGAGATGAACATGATACAAAATAATACAACAGAAAAAAATAATAAAATGGAATTTATAAAAGCCTCTCTAGAACCACTCACCAAAAGAACTACTCATGTGGAAGACAGAACCTCTGACCTGGAAGATAAGACAGAAGAAATTGATCGGCAAGCCAAAACCTGCTAAGTTCAAAAAAGTGAAGTGAACAGAATATGAGGGAACTGTGGGACACCCTAAAATGACCAAACATCCAGATCATGGGTATACAAGAAGGAGAGTAAATCCAGACCAGAGGCATAGGAAACATACAAAACAGAACTACTGAAGAAAAATTTCTAAATCTTGCTAAAGAGAGGTTTTTCAAATTCAAGAAGCCCACAGAATAGCAAACAGGCAGGACCAAAGAAGAAGCTCTCCAAGACACATCACAGTTAAAACTCTTAACAATGAAAACAAAGAGACAGTGTTAAAAACAGCAAGAAAGAAGCAATCCACAAATACAAAGGCAATCCCATTAGAATAACATCAAATTTCTTAAAGGAAACTCTCAAAGCAGGAAGAGCCTGGAATGGAACACTTCAAAGTCTAAAAAACTATGGCTTCCAACCCAAGCTACTTGACTCAGCAGAAGTATCCCTCATAATAGATAGTGAAAGAAAATCCTTCCTGAGGGCTGGGATTAAAGACATGCACCACCACACCTGCCTCTTTGTTTCTATTTTATTAATTTCTGCCCTATACTTATTATTTCTTCTCATCTACTTTTTCAAAGACATTAAGGTGAAGCATTAAGTCATTTACTTGTGAACTTTCTAAATTTTGTTTGTTTGTTTGTTTGTTTGTTTGTTTTTCAAGTTAGGGTCTCACTCTGGTCCAAGCTGACCTGGAATTAACTATGTAGTCTCATTGTAGCCTCATACACTCGGTGATCCTCCTACCTTTGCCTCCCAAGTGCTAGGATTAAGGGCATGAGCCACCATGACCTGCTCTTTGATTTCTTAATGTAGGCACTTAAAGCTATAAATTTCCCTCTTAGGACTGCCTTCATTGTGTCCCAGAGGTTTAGGTATGCTGTGTTCTCATTATCATTTGATTCTGTGAGCTTTTTGATTTCCTTTTTGATTAATAACCCATTCATCATTTAGTAGTGTACTATTTAGTCTCCATTAATTTGTAGTTTTTCTTATTGCTGACTTATAATTTAATGCCATTGTGATCAGAAAGAGTACAAAGAATTATTTTCATTTTCCTGTATTTATTAAGATTTGCATTGTTGGACAGCCGGGCAGAGGCCCCACGTGGGGCAGCGGCGGCGGGTAGGAGCGGTTCCCACCCGAGCCCGCGGGCTTCCTGGGCTCTTCTCCAGCCGATGACCAGCGGCCCCGTTGCTAGAGCCGCAGGAACACGTTGCTAAGGACTCTAGCGCCTGTGCTTTCGTCTTGGTCCCCGCCTTCCCAGACATACGACCTTGGCCGAGAGTAGCCTTCGTAGGCCTTAAATGCAGCCGCCCACCCCATCTCTTCCAATTGAAAACCTCATTTTCCGCTACTGGTTTCTACAGGACTTCCTCATTTCCCAGCCTTGACAGCACCTGGGCGTGGACGCTACTGCCCTGGGTTATCTGAAAGTGCTAGTGCTGTTAGGGGTTGGAAAGGTGGAATTTAAGGGGTGAAAGGGAAGCCATGCAGAAATCTGAGTGTCCCGGACGTGTACAGTTGAGAAACAAAGCAACAGGAACTTGTGCTGACAGGACATCTTCCCGAGCCCAAGTGCAGCCAAGAAGCGCCATTCCGCAGAGCAAGTCCTCATCTTCCACCAGTTCTCCTGAGGCTGCAAGGAGACTCCATCCTCGACCCAGTGATAAACTCAACCCAAGGACAATTAACCCTTTTGGAGAGCAGTTGAGAGCCCTTTCTGCATTTGCAGCTATTTACTCTAAAGGAGGCACTCCTTGCAGATTGGTACGTGGATCAGTGAAACAGATTGCAGTGAGAACGCCCTCCTAAAAGTCTCCCATTTGATCCTCTTCTTGTCACTTTAGCTGAGGGTCTGAGAGAGACAAAGCATCCTTATATCTTTGTGTCCAAGGAAGGCTTTAGAGAATTACTTTTAGTCAGAGGTGCTTGTGAAAAAGCTGTACCATTGCTCCCAAGACTGATCCCTGTGCTAAAGGCTGCTCTGGTCCATCCAGATGATGATGTGTTTGAAAGAGGACTTGGTGCACTGGTACAGTTAAGTGTGGTTGTTGGTCCTGCTCTGAATGATCACTTGAAGCATCTACTTACAAGTCTTTCCAAGAGGCTAATGGACAAGAAATTCAAAGAGCAGATCACCAGTGCATTACAGAAGCTTGAGCAGCATGGTGGGAGTGGAAGCCTTATTATTATCAAATCCAAAATACCCACATATTGCTCCATTGGTTGTTGAATAACAAAGCCAACAAAAGTCATCTCTTTTATCATATACAGCAGATCTCCATGTAACCTTTATTCAGCTCAGTTTGCTGTGAATCACAGCCACCATTCATTATTTACTAGGTGAAAAGAGTGTGTGTGATCCCGCTGAATCATAGTAAGATAAAACTTGTTCCCCAAGAGAGGACCACTGATAATGGCAAGTAATTAAAATAATTTCAATAAAAGTTCCAATTTTCTTTAAAAAAAAAGATTTGCTTTGTATCCTAATATGTGGTCTATTTTAGAAAATGCTCTATGTGCTGCTGAAAAGAAGGTGTATTCTGTTGCATATGTGTTAAATATTCTGTACATATCTATTAGGTCCATTTGTTCTGTGATCTCATTTAATCCAGATGCTTCTCAGTTTATTTTTTGCTAGGATGATGTTGCAGTCCGGTTCGGTAGAAATTGCTGGTAGAAATCACCCAACCAAGAGTAGCTTCTGGGAAAAAGAGGTTTATTTTAGCTTACAGGCTCGAGGGGAAGATCCACGATGGCAGGGGAAAACGATGGCATGAGCAGAGGGTGGACATCACCCCCTGGCCAACATAAGATGGACCACAGCAACAGGAGGGTGTGCCAAACACTGGCATGGGGAAACTGGCTATAAAGCCCATAAGCCCGCCCCCAACAATACACTCCCACCAGGAGGCATTAATTCCCAAATATCCATCAGCTGGGAACTTAGCATTCAGAACACCTAAGTTTATGGGGGACACCTGAATCAAACCACCACATTCCGCCCCTGGCCCCCATAAACTGATATCCATACATGATGTAAAATACAATGCTTTCAGTCTGACTTTAAAAGTCCCCATAGTTTTTATCAATCCCAATGATGTTCATACATCCCCATAGTTCAAGATCTTTTAACTGAGCCATAATACCAAAATATAACCTCAAAAAACCCAGAATGGCACAGAATAAATATTCACACTGCAATAGATGGCATTGGGCATAGCAAAGAAACATTCAACCAATACAAGATTTAAAACAACCGGGGCAAACATCTGTAGCTTCAAGTCCAGCAACTCTAGCCAGTGACAAATCTTCAAGTCCGATAATTCTAACCAGCAACAAGTCTCTGGCATTCCAATTCCGCCCCTCCAGTTAGGCTACTCACAGTCCTGGGAAACTTCATCGGGGCCGGCAGCTCCTCGGCAGTCATCTCATGGTCCCGGCATCTCCACTGGGTCTCCACTGCAAGCCACGGTTCATCCTCATGGCCCCATGGGGTCTCTATGCAGGCAACCAGCAAACCCGCTTCACATTGCCCATGGCCATTTCCAAAACACAAGACCGTGTTGCAAACTCAATGACCCTCTTTCCAGAATTTTTTATACTCCACGATACCAGGTAGGTGCCAATTTGTTAATCCAGGGGGGAATAAAGCAGACTTTGAAGAACAGGACAGTCCTTGAGCACTCAGGCCCCTTCAAAAGAGTCGACATTCTTCTTGTTGCCCCAGCGCAGGTCAGCTAGCCCAGTCTTAAAGGTTTTAATCTCTCAGTTGCAGCTGAATGGGCAACAGTTCACCCAAAGATTTTTCTTTCTGTGCCATATCCCTCTACTCACACCAGTTCATTTCTACGCAAAGCAACCCTGCACAACTTCTCAGGGCATGGGCATAAGAGCAAGCTTCTCACACAAACTGCTAGCCCAGTCCAGGAAAAGTTCTTTCTCACCCTCATAAGCCAAACCTCACAGTCCATAGTTCTTACTGCCTTCAGGTCTTGCAGCTCAGACCAGAATAGACCATCAAGCTGTACTTACAGCACTGCAAAGCATCTCTTGGGCCAAGGTTTCAACTCCTTCCACATTCCTGTTGAAAATCAGCTCCAAACGGCTGAAGCCACATAGTCAGGTGTCTAGCAGCAATCCCACTCCTCGGTACCACTTTACTGTTGCAGTCCGGTTCGCATTGCTGGTAGAAATCACCCAACCAAGAGTAGCTTCTGGGAAAAAGAGGTTTATTTTAGCTTACAGGCTCGAGGGGAAGATCCACGATGGCAGGGGAAAACGATGGCATGAGCAGAGGGTGGACATCACCCCCTGGCCAACATAAAATGGACCACAGCAACAGGAGGGTGTGCCAAACACTGGCATGGGGAAACTGGCTATAAAGCCCATAAGCCCGCCCCCAACAATACACTCCCACCAGGAGGCATTAATTCCCAAATATCCATCAGCTGGGAACTTAGCATTCAGAACACCTAAGTTTATGGGGGACACCTGAATCAAACCACCACAGATGACCTGTCAAATTGATGAGAGTGGGGTGTTAAAGTCATCCACCACAACTGTATTTGGTGTTATCAGTGACTTTAATTCTAATGGTGTTTGTTTTCTGAACCTGGGAGCCCCCATGTTAGGTGTATATATGTTTAGGATTGTAATGTCCTCCTAATGGAGTGTTCCTTTAATCAATATAAAGTGCCCCTCTTTATCTTTCCTAACTATTGTTGGTTTGATGTCCACCCTGTCAGATATTAGGATAGTAACACCTGCTTGTTTTTGAGGTGCATTTGCTTGAAATATCATTGTCTTAACTTTTACCCTAAGATCATGTCCATCTTTTATGGAAATGTGAGTTTCTTGAAGGCAACTAATAGAAGGATCCTGCTTTATTTATTTATTTGTTTACTTATGTTTTCCACTATAGAAGTTTAGTTTAATAGACATTGCAGTGCATACTGAAAGTTGGATAACAATGAAAATGAAAAATGTTACATTAATAAGGAAGCCCAGTCTGTTGAAAGCAGCATTACCATTCATATCAGATAATAATCTATCACATACACTTCTATACTTGAGCAGACTCTATTATAATGATAGTGTTATCTGAACAAAACTCACTTGATCTACACAAAATGGGGGGAGGAGGTCTTTAGTGTGCTTATTGAATTCAGAAACAATTTTTGTGACTGTGAGGAGAATGAAAATACTTAGACACTAACAGAAACTTGTTACTGTGTGTAAATGTTTATGCAACTTGTAGATCCATTAAATGTATTGATTCTAGTTTATTAAAAAAAAAAAAAAGAGGGCTGGAGAGATGGCTTAGCGGTTAAGCACTTGCCTGTGAAGCTTAAGGACCCTGGTTCGAGGCTCGGTTCTCCAGGTCCCATGTTAGCCAGATGCACAAGGGGGCGCACGCATCTGGAGTTCGTTTGCAGAGGCTGGAAGCCCTGGCGCGCCCATTCTCTCTCTCTCCCTCTATCTGTCTTTCTCTCTGTGTCTGTCGCTCTCAAATAAAAAATAAAATAAAAATTAAAAAAAAAAAAAGAAAATCCTTCCATGAAAAAGTCAACTCTATGATTATATGAATACAAAGCAAGCCTACAGAGAATACTTGAGGAAATACTCACACAGAGCACTCAAATAACCAATCTCAAGAGCTGGTAAGAAGATTATAATAACCAAAATAAACCAATCTCAAAAAAGTAAACAGAACAACTAAGCACCCAATCCTATAAAACACACATCATGGGGCTGGAGAGATGGCTTAGCAGTTAAGCGTTTGCCTGTGAAGCCTAAGGACCCCGGTTTGAAGCTCGATTCCCCAGGACCCACATTAGCCAGTTGCACAAGGGGGCACTTGCGTCTGGATTTCATTTGCAGTGGCTGGAGGCCCTGGCATGCCCATTCTCTCTACATATCTGCCTCTCTCTCTCTCTTTGTCACTCTCAAATAAATAAATAATTGTTTTTAAAAAGCACCTCAGAGGTGGATTGCCATGAGTTCAAGGCCACCCTGAGACTATGTAGTGAATTCCAGGTCAGCCTGGCCTACAGAGAGACCGTACCTCAAGAAAAAAAAAAAAAGTACCTCATAATGGCAGGGATTAATTCAAACCTCACAATAATAACCTTAAATATTAGTGGTCTCAACTCACCCATCAAAAGACACAAGTTATCAAAACCTGGGCCCTTGTATTTTCTGTCATCAAGAAATCCACCTCACCACTAAAAATAGAAACCTCCTCAGGATGAAAGGATGGAAAAATATATTCCAAGCAAATTAAAATAAATAACAAGCGAGTGTTACTATATTAATATCTGATAAAATAGAGTTCAAAAGTAATGAAAAATGACAAGTAAGACCACTTCTTACTCATCAAGGGCATGATCCAACATGAGCACATCACAATCATAAATAAATATGCGACAAATACAGGGGTACCACAGTTTATAAAACAAAATTTACTTGACAATAAAGAAGATGTAAACATCAACACAATCATAGTAGGCGACTTCAATATTCCACTATCATAAATAGACAGATCATCCAAGCAGAAAATCAATAGGGAAGTAATAGAGCTCAACAGTACCATAGATTAACTGGACCTAACAGATATCTACAGAACCATCCCAACTCTACAGAATACACATTCTTCTCAGCAGCCCATGGAACCTTTTCCAAAATTGACCATATATTAGGTCATAAAGCATGCCTTCATAAAGTTAGAGCAATTGAAGTAACTTTCTGCCTCATGTCAGAACACAATGCTTTAAAGCTAGAAATGAACAAAAGACACATCAAGAACTCTACCAACTCCTGGAGACTAAACAGCACATTTTTTAGAAATTAATGGGTAGTAGAATAAATCAAAAAAGAAAACGTAAGCCAGGCATGGCAGCGCACACCTTTAATCCCAATACTTAGAGGAGATAGAGGTAGGAGGATCTCCCTGAGACTAAATAGTGAATTCCAGGGCAGCCTGAGCTAGAAGTGAAATCCACCTCGAAAAACCAAGAAAAAAAAAGAAAGTGTAAAATTCTTAGATTTGAATATTAATGAAAACACAACCTACCAAAACTTATGTGACTCAAGGAAGGCAATCATAAGGGGGAAATTCATAACCCTAAATATCTTCATTACAAAGACAGACAGATCACAAATCAATAACCTGACTGTTCATCTAAAGGTGCTGGAAAAACAAGAAGAATCAACCCAAAAAGCTCCAGATGGAAAGAAATAATCAAGATTAGAGCAAAAATTAATGAAGTGGAAACTAAGAAAACATTTTTTTAAATCAATGAAATGAAAAGCTGGTTCTTTGAAAAGGAAAAAAAAAAATCAAACAAGATTGACAAACCCCTGGCCAAAAAGATCAAGCACAAAAGAGAGAAGCTCAAATTAACAAAGTCAGAAATGAAAAAGTAGAGATCAGTACAGGCATCAATGAAATTGGAATAATCACCATGTCATACTTCTAAAACCTCTACTCCACAAAATTAAATAATCTGGAAGAAATGGATGAATCCCTCGACACATACCACCTACCCAAACTAAACTCAGAGCAGATTGATCTCCTAAACAAACCCATTATATCCATAGAGATTGAAAAGGTAATAAAAAACCTCCCAGACAGAAAAGTCCAGTACCAGATGGCTTCTCAGCTGAATTCTATCAAAACTTTGTAAAAGAACTGAAACCAGTTTTCTCAAGCGATTCTGCATAATTGGATATCTGGGAATCCTCCTTGACCCCTTTTATGAAGTTAGCATCACCCTAATACCAAAGCCAGACACAGATGCAAGAAGGAATGAAAATTATAAGCCTATATCCCTAGTGAACTTAGATGCCATGATCCTGAACAAAATCCTTGCAAACCGAATTCAACAACACATCAAAAGCATTATCCACCTTGATCAAGTAGGCTTCATCCCAGGGATGCAGGGATGGTTTAACATATGCAAATCAGTCAATGTAATGCACAAATGTCAATAAACTGAGCCATAAGAACCATATGACCATCTCAATTGATGCACAGAAGGCCTTTGACAAAATACTACACTACTTCATGATGAAAATATGGAAAGAATAGGCATGGAAGGTTTATATCTCAACACAATAAAGGCTATATATAAAGCTCCTAAAGCCCAAATAATACTTAATGGGGAAAAACTCAAGGAGTTCCCACTGATATTAGGAACAAGATAGGGATGCCCACTCTCACCACTGCTCTTCAACATAGTACTAGAAGTACTAGCCCAAGCAAAAAGACAGGAGAAAGAAATAAAAGGGATTCATATTGGAAAAGAAGAAGTCAAGGTAGCCCTATTGACAGAATACATGACCCTATATATAAGTTACCTGAAAGTCTCTATCCCAAAACTTCTAAAAGTAATAAATTCCTTCACCAAAGATACAAAATCAATGCACAAAAATCAGTATCCTTTCTATGTGCAAAGGACATATATACAGAGAAAGAAATAAGTGAGGCTGTACCATTTTCAATAGCAACAAGAAAATAACAAATACTTTGGAATAACACTAACAAAGTATGTGAAAGAACTATATAATGAAAACATAAAAACACTTAAGTGAGAAATAGAGGAGGACATTGCAAGAAAGAAAGACTGCCCATGCTCCTGGATAAGTAGAATTAATATTGTGAAAATGGCAATTCTACCAAAAGCAATATACAGATTTAATATAATACCAATAAAAATACCAGCATCATTCTTCAAAAAGACTGACAAAATCCATATCGAATGGCAGAAGGCCTTGGATATCCAAACATATCCTCATCAAAAGAAACACCTCTGATGGTATCACCATACCAGATCTAAAGCTATATTACAAAACCATAGTGACAAAAACAGCATGGTACTGGAATAAAAAAAGAAACATAGACCAATGGGACAGAATTGAAGACCCAGGCTTTAGTTCAAGCAACTACAGTTGCTTGATCTTTGACAAAGGTGCCAATAATATACAGTGGAGAAAAGTCAGCATCTTCAACAAAAGGCGTTGGCCAAATTGGATGACCATATGTAGAAAAATTAGATTACATCCACTCATTTTGCTATACACAAAAATCAAGTCCAAATGAATTAAAGGCCTCAATATAAGACCTGACACTCCTCAACTTCCAGAAGAAAACATATAAATTACTCTCCAAGATATAGGACTGGGAACATACTTTCTGAACAAAACCCTAGTAGTAAAGAAAATTAAACAAGCACTCAACCAGTGGATCTCATGAAGCTAAAAAGCTTTTGCACAGACAAACATACCATAACCAGAATCAATAGATTACCCAGTGAATGGGAGAAAATCTTTGCCAGCTATACCACTGGCAAAAACCTAATGCCTAGAATCTACAAAGAACTCAAAAAACTAAACAATAAAAATATCAAACAACCCACTCCAAAAATAAGGTAGAGAACTAAGTATGGAGTTCTCAGAGGAAGAATTACAAATGGCTATCACATAATTAAGAAAATGTTCCTCATCCCTAATCACTAGGGAAATGAAAATTAAAACATCTATGAGCTTCCATTTTACCCCAATAATGATAGCAAATGAAAAAAACATCAAATGAAAACAAATGTTTGGAAGACTGTGGTGAAATAGGAACACTCATTCACTGTTGGTGGGAATGTAAGCTGGTAAAACCACTGTGGAAATCAATTTGGAGAATCCTAAAAAAGATGAATATAGAGTTAGCAGCAGTCCCTGTTATTATCTTACTAGGCATTTACCCTAAAAGCTCCACATCTCAGTTCAGAAATATTTGCTCAACCATGTTTATAGCTACTCAATTCATAATAGCTAAAAATTGGAATTAACCCAGGTGCCCACCATTGGATGAATGGATGACCAAGATGTGATATAGTCACATGATGAAATTCTACTCAGCAGTAAGAAAAAATGGCACATTGGAATTTGTAGAAAAATGGTCGAACTTGGAGTAGATCATTCTAAGTGAACTCACACAATCATAAAAAGACAACTATCACATGATCTCATTCATCTGCAGTTCCTAACCTGGATCAGCCCAAGTTGTTGACATAACTGAGTAGCATCTTGAGGTTTGGATAATAGGAAGGTTAGGCACTGGGGGAAGGGTCAGGGTGGTGGGAGTGGGGGAGGTCACAAAATTGAACGTAAATTGAACTGGTACCATAGAAGCCTATATCTTGGAAGTCAGACTGAAAGGTGGAACCGTCAAGAGGATCTTAGAGGGAGTACCTGAATTGAAGGTCCCTGCAGAGAGGGAGATGAAACCTAACTTCAAATTCATCCTGTTTCTCTTTCTTCTCTAGCCTTTTCTTTTTCTTTTCCCTCAGCACTGTCCTGTAATTCCATGTACCAGGATGAAGTCTACTTCCATAATGAGATGTTGATAAGAGAGACTTACTAGACTCCAAAACAAACAAGACAGACTTCTGTCAGAGCACTTGATTACCCACCAGTGGTTAGTGGTAAGCTCCTACTGCTGAAGACACTTTTTTTAAAATGTCATTTTGTTTATTTTTATTTATTTATTTGAGAGTGACAGAGAGAGAAAGAAGCAGAGAGAGAAAGAGAATGGGCATGCCAGGGCCTCCAGCCACTGCAGACGAACTCCAGACGCGTGCGCCCCCTTGTGCATCTGGCTAACGTGGGTCCTGGGGAATCAAGCCTTGAACTGAGGTCCTTAGGCTTCACAGGCAAGCGCTTAACCACTAAGCCATCTCTCCAGCCCTGAAGACACTTTTGACATGGACCATGGAGACATGTATATGGAATCTGGAGGAGAGCCAGTCCCCAGACAATTAGCCTATAGTGTTGGAAGGTGCTACATGAGGAAGGTGCTACATGAGCTGCCAGGAGAATGAGGCCAACATCTGCCCAAGCAACTCAAAGTCTAAGCAACTCAGAAGCAAACAACCTGATGTGATGCTCACACAACTGCAATAGTGAAACACAGCCATGATGGGTAACCAACTGCTCTTGGATTGGCTAACAGATCCACTCAGTGGAAAGGAAACCATATCTGGAACTAGAAAAAAAGTCAGAATCATATGCAAATAATGATTCTGCTTTCCATTGTCAAACTCCCACTACCTTAATTAACTAAACCTCTAAACTCTTAATTATCTCTAAATTAATAATGGTTCTCCCATTTAACTGGCACTGACTTCACTCTCTGTTGAATAATCTGCTTCTCTTTTTCAGATGGGAGCTGGATATGAGGAGATAAATGACCCAGCGCACTCCACCCTGGCCCCAGCTGAAACCACAGATGAATTGGGGGAAATGAGCAAGAGTGCTATTCTCTTAGTCAAGCTGACATCAGCACAAGGGCGATGGAGCAAGATACTGAGGACATTCAACACCTACCAAACAAGAGATCCAGATGCTCCTAAGTGCCCATCACTGAAGTAGACTTAAATACTCCCAGCATGGCTCAGGGAATTTTGTGGAAGAGGGGTCAGAAAGACTGTTAGAGCCACAAGTTGAGACATTTTGTAAAGAGACCCTGCCTCTTCCCTCCCCCACAATGTATGACCTGCAATTCCCGTGAAGTTGACTGGCATCCCCAATGAGGAAGGCCTCTTCAGAAAAGGTACGGGGAGGAGGGAAAGGATGGTATCAATACCAACATGTGGGCTGGAGAGATTGCTTAGTGGTTAAGCGCTTGCCTGTGAAGCCTAAGGACCCCGGTTCGAGGCTCGGTTCCCCAGGTCCCACGTTAGCCAGATGCACAAGGGGGAGCACGCATTGAGTTGTTTGCAGTGGCTGGAAGCCCTAGCGTGCCCATTCTCTCTCTCCCTCTATCTGTCTTTCTCTCTATGTCTGTCACTCTCAAATAACTAAATAAAAAATGAACAAAAATATTAAAAAAAAGAATACCAACATGTGATATTTACATAAAAATAAATCAATATTTAATAATAAAAATAAATTTTTAAACATCTAAGCCTAAACTCTATATTTCTTCTCTAATGTTCTCTTGAAATTTTTTTCAGACTTTAAGCTCTTTCCTACCTGAAAAAAAAGCTATTTCAAATGTCTTCCCCTCAAAAACAAACAAACAAACAAAAAAAGAAGCCAAAAAGCAAAAGAAAACAAAAACGACAACAAAATAAATCCTCCATGTTGTTAAATTCTATGGTCAGTTTTCTTTTGCCTCATCCAAGTTGATTTAAATGCAACATTGTAAATTGTTCCTTTGTTGAAAACTATGTATGACATATATTATATTTGTGTGTGTGTGTGTGTGTGTGTGTGTGTGTGTGTCATATGTTTTGAAGTAGGGTTTCACTCTAGCCCAGGCTGCCCTGGAATTCACTGTGAGTCGCAGGCTGGCCTGAGACAATCCTCCTACCCCTGCCTCCCACCCAAGTGCTAAGATAAAGGCGTGTACCACCATGCCCAGTGAAAAAAAAGTTGTTGTTGTTTTTTTTTAACTTGTATTCTGACTAAATGACTTTCTTTTTTAACCTCTTTTCCTAGTTTCTTCTCATCTACTTTGTGTCTATTACTACTAGTGATCCTTGGTCCTTCTTTTTTTCAACTTTTGGTTTATTTTCATCTTTTGGTCCTTATGAATGTTTCCCACCTATGTACATAGTCAATCATCATATTTTATGTGTTATATGTGATATATAATACACATAATAACATATAAAACACATATAACTTAATCATTTATATTTATATATGATTATCTGACTTCTTCCAAATTTCAGCCCAATGTAGGTTTACATTTGTTTGTTTTGTACCTGGCTGTATTGTAAAATAATGGTGGCACAGATTTAGTTCTCAATTAGAATTAGTTGAATGAGTGTACACCTTGGATGAAGGGAAACTTAACAGCTACATCTGGAAAGATTAATATAAGTTAGACTTAATGGATTATATTACCCCCTAAAACCCTTTCCCCTCACCCACATCATCTTATTTGAGACATAGTATTCCCCTGTTTCCACCATGGCTGGGGAACAGAGAGAAATTATTTAAAATATCCAATCCTAAACCTACTTATTTGGCTTATCTGGCTTGTCCCATGCCCTTCCTTGATGGCACATACTGGATTATTGAACTGCTCCTCTCTTCCTCCACCACTGAGCTCTGTGCTCTCCTCTGTGGTTCAGCATGGTGAAAATGACAAAGAAACAATCTCTTCAAAGATAGTCATCTCCTGGGTATGTTCCTTCTGTACCTGAAACAAAAACAAAATTCTTAGTTATATAGGAATCACTTTTCTATGCTCAAATATTAAACTATAACACTTTATCATCATAATTTCATAAACATATATTGTTCACAAAGTGAAATCCCTTTCTTCTGTCTTTGAACTGGCTATAGAGAAATGAGCATCAACTATTACAAAACTTCTCCTACAGTGCTGCAACCAGAATAGTTCCACAGCTTGAGAATGCACCTTTATATTGGCCTTACCTCAAAGCTAGACATTTATCCATAAACCTTCTCAGCAGCTATACCAGTGCCTCTCTACCCCTGTGACTTTTCTGTCACCTTGTTTTTCACTGAATCTTGCACTTTCTGTCACCAGCAGATCCATCTGTTCTTAGCTCTAGTCCCCCATCTCACCCCTTCCCATTTCTCCCAAGTGTTAATCCCTCCCCATAACCCAGCCCCAGGGTGCCCTTAAATTCCACATATGCTCCCTCCTATGAGGCTAGACAGGATCTGCTGCTCCTATTTGCTATACAACCTATCCCTATAGTGTATGGCTTGCAAAGTAAATCAGATATAGTCAGAAACGACACATTTTCCAGAAATTATTAAAGCTAATGCACACTGTAATTTCAGACATGTGTCTACCCAACATTTCTCTTCAGGAGTCAATAAAACTGAGAAGACATCACACACATGCTAAATTGCATTTTGAGTAAGTAAATGCAGTGCTGGTGGGTGGTGAAGAGAGTGTAGGCTCTTCTCACATGAAGCCAAATGTAGTTATGATTGAAGACTTCTGTCTCTCCTTTCTGAAAAAGAGTGAAATGTCTTTAAAGTACTGCATAAATGTATTAGTTTTATAGAATGTGTTAACATCAAAAGGTGACTCTTGCTAATGATTTTCTCTCAGTAACCTAATAAAATGTTAAGATACTTTGAAACCAGCCCTGAAACATGACAAGGGCCATCTTCCTTAGGACTATGGACTCTCCAGAGGATATTAATGCTACAGTGTGGCTCTGGATTCTCTCCAAACTCCATGTATGAAGGCTTGCCCCCCAATCTATGGTACTAATGGGAGGTAGTGGAACATTTAGGAGGTGGGCTTAATGAAAGGTAATTAATGTTAGTATTAATTCAATTAATATGCAGGTAGTCTGGGTAGTTTGCTTTGCATTCACAGATAAGCATCTGGATCTTTCAAGACTATTTCCAAACAGAACTGAAATTTATAGGTTATTTAAAGGAGATTAGATTGTGTCATTTAAAGTGACCTGAATATAGTTAATTCATTAAATACTGTTCCCTTAATGGTCTTCTTATACAAAGCAAGACAGTTTGACATGGAGAAAATATATCAGAATTAAAAACACAGTATCCATGAGTCATAAAAATGACACATGAGACTTCCCAGTCTTAGACTAGGTTTTATCACATGAGAATATTTACTAAGAGTTTGTGTTACTTGCCTGTAATGCCAGTTCTTAAGAAGTGGAGACAAGGGATATCTAAACAAGATAGCTAGTTATAGTAGCTGAATCAGTGGGCTGAGTTCATGCTAGATAGCATGTTTCAGTATTTATCTCTTTTTAAAGGTGGAGAGTAATGGAAGAGGACACCTGTCTTCAACCTCTGGTCTCCATATACATGTGTATGCACACACACAAACAGACAAACATACAAGAACACATATATACACACAGGCACACACAAGAACATGTGAAAATGAGGCTATTTATTGAACATTTACAAGGGTCCCAAGATTTATAGCTGACATCTGCCTAGTGAAATGAAAACAAATCTAAAATTTCATTGTTTTGCTACCCTGCAGAAAGCTGTCTCTTTGTTCTTAGGGTGCAGTACCTTACCTCATTGGCAAATACATTTTCATCATAAGGCTAAAAAGGCAATAGGGATTTTTAAAAGAAAATTAAAGGGCAACTCATGGACTAAGATATACCTGGCAATGGACTTATATTCCAAAAGTAGAAAGAACTCTTTCTTCCCATATTTCTGCATTCGAAGAGCTTCTTACTGGGATCTGTGAATGGATCTTTGTAGAGTCTATGAAAACATTTAACATGATATGGATTTTCTGGGATGCATGTTTATAGGCATTATTCTGTGCAGAGGATGCATAGCCTCCACATTAAAGGTGTCAGTGTGCAAAAATAGTTTAAAAAAGAATATTCAAAATGGTCTTGATTACCCATTTCTAATATTACTTCCTATCATTTTCCACCTGTTTATAACAGTTTTAGGATTTATTTAAAGGATGTATTAATAACTAATTAACAGAGCACTACACTTGCTATCTTGATGTTTATTCTATCAGTTTCTCCTTTCTATCACAAACACCGGATCAATGTGAAAAACACCCAGGATGGCTTGCCATCACCTTAGATTTTGTTACACAATTCATACCTTTCTGTGGACACTGTTGCTGCTAACAATATTTTTTATGCTTTGGAGGAATTGTAAACAAGTAGAAAGAATTCAGTTAGCTATCCACTATCACAGGGTCTAGCCCAGAAACACATAGATTTATTTGAACAAAATTGTTTATTATTAAAATCATACCCCTTTTCCAAACATATATAGCTAAATAAAAGTACAGTGAAATAATAATGACATCTGGATTAATCCTTAAAATTATCAAAGTTTTGTGAGAATAATTTTCATTCTTTTATTAATTCATCCAATCAATATTATGAAAGGGAATATGGGTCTACAATTGGTCATGAATTACAAGAGAGCAATTCTTTCCATCCATGATTTATTAACTTATTATTGACAAAATTATATATGTATATATATATATATATATAAAATATATTAAAAAATATAAAATATATACTGCTAAGTGTGTATTTGCCATTTGTATTTCTTCCTCTGTGAAGTGTCTGTTCAGCTCTTTGCCCCATTTTGTGAGCAGGGTGTTTGACTTCTTACTGTTTAGATTTTTGAGTTCTTTGTAGATTCTAGAGATTAAGCCTCTATCAGTGGGATAACGCGAAAATACCTTCTCCTGTTCTCTCGGTAATCTATTGGCTTTGCTTATTGTATGCTCGTCTATAAAGCAACTCTTCTGCTTCATGTGATCCTGTTAGTAGAGTGCCTGTTTAAGATCATGAGCTACTGGGGTTTTGTGCAGGAAGTCTTTTTCCATTGCTAGAGAACTTATTTAACAAAATTATTGAAGAAAACTTCCCCAGTCTCTAAAAAGAAAGGCCCATCAAGATACAAGAAGCCAACAGAACTCCAAAGGCAAATATATTTTTTAAACATTTTTTTTAAATTTTATTTATTTATTTATTTGAGAGTGACAGACACAGAGAGAAAGACAGAGAGAGAGAGAGAGAGAGAGAGAGAGAATGGGCGCGCCAGGGCTTCCAGCCTCTGCAAACGAACTCCAGACGCATGCGCCCCCTTGTGCATCTGGCTAACGTGGGACCTGGGGAACCGAGCCTCGAACCAGGGTCCTTAGGCTTCCCAGGCAAGCGCTTAACCGCTAAGCCATTTCTCTAGCCCACAAATATATTTTTTAATTTTAAATTTATTTTTATTTAAGAAAGAGGGGGAGGGAGAGAGAGAGAGAGAGAATGAGTGCGCCAGGGCCTCTAACCACTGAAAACAAACTCCAGACACATGTACCACCTTGTGCATCTAGCTTATGTGGGACCTGGAGAAGCCTGGGTCTT
This sequence comes from Jaculus jaculus, assembly GCF_020740685.1. Lineage (NCBI taxonomy): Eukaryota > Metazoa > Chordata > Mammalia > Rodentia > Dipodidae > Jaculus > Jaculus jaculus. The sequence continues at coordinate 110,902,560 of NC_059104.1, forward strand.
CAGGCTTCATCAGCAAATGTCTTAACCAGTTAGCCATCTCTCCATTTCCTTATTTGGCATATTTTATGTAGTTAACACATCCATAATCTCAGTTTCTTTTTATGAAAACACAAGACACTTAATCATTAATATACACAATACAGTATTGATAATTATAATCACAGCACTGTACAGAACTTAGTCATTTTATAATTGAAATTTTAAACCTTTTCTCCACTGCTCTCATCCCAATCCTTGGTAGGAATTTTATCATATTTCTGTGTCGACATTTCTACAGTACTCATATAAGTGTGATGATACTGTCTTTGTCATTCTCTGCTTTCCAAATAAGATTTTATATATGTATTTATATAGTTCTAACTATGACCAGACACTGTTCTATGTATTGGATGGACAACAAAGAAGAAAACAAAAAAATCTTTCTTCCATTACATGTATGATCCAGGCAGAGCAATGAATAAGCAAATAATGTTAAAGAAATGTTAAGTTGGGCTGGAGAGATGGCTTAGCGGTTAAGCGCTTGCCTGTAAAGCCTAAGGACCCTGGTTTGAGACTTGATTCCCCAGGACCCACATAAGCACAAAGGGGCACACGCATCTGGAGTTCATTTGCAGTGGCTGGAGGCCCTGGCACGCCCATTCTCTGTCTCTCTCTCTCTGTCTGCCTCTTTCTCTCTCTGTCACTCTCAAATAAATATAAAAAAATTAAAAAAACAATTTAAAAAAAGAAATGTTAAGTCATTCCAAATGGCTGTCAGTGCCATCATGAAAACAGTAATGTGGGTAGCTAGTACTATGTGTCTAAGGCAGACCTGGGACTAGCGTTAAATATTTTCTTAGTTTTATTTATTTATTTGAGCAAGAGAAAAACAAAGGCAGAGAGAGGAAGAAAGAGAGAGAATGTCTGCTCCAGGGCCTTCAGCCATTGCAAACAAACTCCAGATGCATATGCCACCTTGTGCATTTGGCCCATGTGGCTGTGTGGATCCTGGGGAACCAAACCTCATTCCTTTGCCTTTGCAGGCAAGGGCCTTAAATGCTAAGCCATCTTTCCAGCCACAGCGTTGCAATTTATTTTTGTTGTTGTTTATCGAGGTAGGGTTTCACTCTATCCCAGGCTGACCTGGAATTCACTATGCAGTCTTATGGTGGCCTTGAACTCTTGGCAATCCTCCTACCTCTGCTTCCCAATTGCTGGGATTAAAGGTATGTGCCATCATGCCCAGCTGGGTTATAATTTTTAATTGGGCGATCATGAGATTCGTCTCTGAGGAAATGATAGTACAGCCAAGATCAAAGGAATGAGAAGGGGATGAAGAGATGATTCAATGGTTAAAGGACTTGCTTATAAAGCCTGATGGCCAGGATTCAAATTCCCAGTTCCCATTACAGCCAAACTCACAAAGTGGTGCATGCATCTGGAGTTTGTTTGCAGTGGCAGGAAAGGAACCCCTGGCATGCCTATTCTGTCTCTTTCTCTACCTATCTCTTTCTCTCTCTATCTCTCTCCTCCCCGTCTCTCTCTCTCTCTCCTGTATGTGTCATAAACATATAAATTAAATATGTTTTGAAGGAGCAAATAAGATGAAAAATTTACAGAATTTTCAAGACACAGGGCCATTAGTGCAGAGGTTTAGGCAAAAACATGCTGGGGTGCATTGTATTCAGGATGAGGGATGCCTATGTGATCAGAGCTGAATATTGGATGAAGAGTAGGTGAGTGAGGATCAGTGAGGGGACAGGTCAGATGGAAACAGGGCTCATCTGTTACTTGAAAGCTGTTGAGTGAGATGGGAAGTCTGTGAAGTGTGTGAACATAGGAAGGACTTGATTTGACTTATACTTTAAATGTACTAATAAGATGTATAGTCCATTTTACATTTCACCTATTTTCGTGAAGTGCTTGAGGCATTACAATAAATAATGAGAAGGATTCATTTCCTATTCTTTGGTGTAAATTGTAAAACTGACTGAAGTTGGAAAGATGAATTAAGTTCTTCAATTTCTAAAGCTTGCCAGAAAAAATATCAAAGTGAAAAAGAACAAACAAAATATTAGTTTGAAAAACTAAACAGAAGGGATATTTAGTTATTGAGCATTCATAAATAACAGCAAAGCATCACTAAACAAGAGTGCAACTGCTGCTCCAAGGAGATAGTGTCATGGATGAGAAAAGCCAGAAACAGATTCAAGCTGTGTAAATATTTAATGTAATGGGAAGGCAGCATTTCAAATACTGTGACAATCGTCTTCTGAGTTAACATGTTAAAGAAAAACTCATATACTCACATATACTACATTAAATCACACACAGAGAGAGAAAGGAAAGGGAAGGAGGGTTGAATAAAATAAAACAAAACAAAAAGACTAAGAAGAAAGGAAGAATTTCTGGTCAAACACCAAACATAGAAACTACAAATACAATGATCATGAATAGATGCCTGTCTTGAACATTATTTCCAAAATAATTAATAAAAATTAATTTTAGAAATATGATGATTAAAAGTCAAATGAAAAATTGGGAAGCAAAAAAGCTACAACTTCCAGCTGAGGGTTTATGACTCTGATGTGGAGCCAGCAGTGGCAGCACACACATGTATATAAATTCAGTTCTTAGAAGTGTGAGGTGAGAGCATCGTAGGGTCAAGGCTTTACTGGGCTAGTTACCTGGCCAGCAGGGAAACAACAGAGACCTGAGGGGAAATAAACCTGAATACAAAGGCAAACAGACACAAGAAGGAGACCAAGCTAGGTGTTTGTCAAGGTCTCAAAATTTTATTTTTACACATAGGTTTATATAGAGTTGTAGGGGAAGGAGTCACATTCAGGCCAGAGATCACAGGGTTACTGGCTAAATGCAATTTCTTTGTTTCTTCATCAATTACCAGCAGCACCAGGGGAGGCTATCACCCAGGTGTAATGGTTTCTTCATTTCTGGTAATAGATCATTAGATGAGGAAATAGAAACTTAACCCGCAACATGATGGTTTCTGTCAACATGGTCAAGGTTAGGCTCATAGCTCCCAACATCTCCTCCTTTCTTTTATACAAAAAGAGGGGGAGGTCCCGCTAAGCAGTGGTGGGCATTAACCAACAGGGGGAATAGGTACCTGACTCTTCCTGTGGGCTATTTGTATTTGGGTAGTGGAGTAGGGTAGAACGATTTTATCAGGATCCTTAACAAATATTTTTTAGTCCCACAATATTGGCCCTTGGTACCTTTTGGGGAGGGAAGGCAGGGCCTATGTAAATAACAGTTGTGATACCAACCTCCATGCAAGTCAGGTTTCTCTCTCAGGGAATTCAGAAGCGGTCAGAAAGGGACCTTCCCTTGTGGTGCTTTGCCTCGCACCCATGTTGGTGCTCATATCATACTCATTTTATTGTGAGCTGATATGCATAGGTCTGAATCCTATGCAGGTCTTAAAAGAGGAGAAACCTTTTGCCATAAGACAGATAGACCGCAGTTATAGCAGAGGAGTAGAGGACAGTAGCATAGTAAATGAGTACATAATGTAAGATCAAGGGAGAGTGATAGTTGCAGGTGGTAGGTCTTCAGTGGCAACACCTTGATCCACCAGCTCCAGTCTGTGATAATGGACCTGCAAAGGCTGTATCTTAATGGCATCAATCTGTTGACATATAAAAGACATGATTTTATTTATAATAATAGGTCTGATTGTGAGTAGGAGGATTAAGATAAGTAGAGGTCCTAGTACCAATGGCAACCAGGAGAGGAAGGGGAAATTGGCCCAAATTTGAGAGGAGTGGCATTTGTAGTGGGTTTTATGTATGGCACAGTTTCTAAAAGGGGGATGGATTGAGCAATATAAGCACTATCAGTATGCAGATTAAAGGAAGTATGTGGAACTTGTTGAAAAACCTGTAAAACAAAAAGCTCCACCAGTTGAGCAGAGTGGAATGGGGATAATAGGGGAGTGGTTTGATTGTCTATAGTGAAGGTTGCCACTCCATTAGAGGAGCCACCAGTAAAAACTAGGGGGATGTGGGGAAGGGGTTGAGGAGAGGTCAATGTAGGAAAAAGAAATGGCTGATTTCTCAGAAATTGGAGAAGCTTGTCAGCAGGGTAGTGGTTATCAAGGGATCCCTGAAAAGAGGTACAAGAGTTGGGTAGAATGATTTTATCAGGATCCTTACCAAATATTTTTCTGCTTTGGTCACGCCCAATTTTTATTAACTCTGCCACCCACAAGGTGTAAAGGGTAAGGACTTTGGGTGGTGAAGTGGGTAAATGGACCCAGAAGAGGGGCCCCTCCTGCCAGAACACCCCAGTGGGTATAAAGTCAGTGGTGCATATAACCAGGAGAAGCAGCTTCTCATAAGAGAAAAAATGTGTCCCTTTGGCTCAGAATTGCGGCTTCTACTATCTTCAGAACCTCCAGGGTGGGGCCTGTTAATGAGCAGCCTGAGGCAGGGTCTGAATCTCCTTTGAGGATGTCAAACAAGGGTTTAAATTCTCTAGTAGTTAGCTTGAGATAGGGCCTGAGCCAGTTAATATCTCCTATGAGTTTCTGAAAATCATTTAAAGTTTTTAGGTGATCAGTTCTAAGTTGAATCTTTTGTGAAAGAATTTCATTATGAAAAAGTTCAAAGCCTAAGAATAAGTAAGGAGGTTTTAGTTGAATTTTATCAGGAGCTATCTGAAGACCAGCTCCAGTAAGTGCCCTAGAAAGCTCTTAAGAGCAAGTAAGGAGTTCAGTGGGATCGGGTCTGGCCAGGAGAATGTCATCCATATAATGAATGACATACAAAGAAGGCCATCTATATCTAAATGTATCTATAACTTAGGCCACAAATTTTTAACACAGCATGGGGCTATTGGCCATATCTTGGGGCAAGACTTTCCATTGGAATCTCAGCATAGGGCCTCTAAAATTTACCATAGGAATACTAAATGCAAAATGCAGATGATCCTCAGGATGCAAGGGAATTGTAAAAAAGCAATCCTTTAGGTCAATAATGATTTTACAACATCCTGCAGGAATTGCCACTGGAGTGGGGAGGCCTGGTTGTAGGGCTCTCATAGGTACCATGGCCTTATTAATTTCTCTAAGGTCTTGGAGTAACCTCCATTTTCCAGACTTTCTCTTTATAACAAAGATAGGAGTATTCCAAGGAGAGGTGGTAGGTTCAATATGGCCTGAAGCAAGTTGTTCCTACACTAACATCATGGCTGCAGCTAATTTTTCAGAAGTTAAGGGCCATTGATCAACCCACACAGGTTCTGTTGTTTTCCAAGATATTTTATCTGCATGGGGTACAAGCATGTCAACAGCCATTAGGATAAATTTTTGTAGCCTATTCCAGCTCGATCAGTCTTTATAGTAACTGGGATTGGCTCTTTTGTTCCCTGAGAATGTTTTCCCAATCCTTGTCCTGGGCAGAAGCCTTGATTAAGCATTTGGTGGGCTACCAACTCATTAGGGCTGCACATAATAAGTTTAATTTGAGAGAGGATGTCTTGGCCCCAGAGATTAATGGGCAGGCCTGGGACCACATAAGGTTGGATGGTGCCTTGATTGCCCTCTTTGTCCTCCCACTGAATAACTTCAAAACTTTGTAAAGGGTTAGAGGCCTGTCCAATTCCTTTGAGATGAGTTATGGAAGCAGTGAGAGGCCAAGATGCAGGCCAATTTTTACTGGAAATAATTGTGGCATCTGCACCAATGTCTATAAGACCTTCAAAGGTCTTTCCTTTTAGCTTTAATTTAAGAAGGGGTCTTGCTTGAGTGACTCTTGTGCCCAATAAATATCTGATGACCCAAACCCATGGGGATCTCTCTTTTGTTTCTGACAGGGTGCCTTATCATTGAGGGGCAATAGTATTAACTGAGCCATCCATTGGCCAGGAAGTATGGTAATATGCCCCTGAAGGGCAGTGGCCATGAGTTTAATTTCCCCAGTATAGTCATTATCAATGACTCCTGGAGAAATGGTGAGGCCCTGAATGGTTGAACAGGCACAACCCAAGATAAGACCAAAAGTGTTTTTTGGCAAGGGACCAAAAACTCCCATGGCAAGGACCTGAGTCCCCACCTCTGATGTTAGTATTGTTCTGGAGGCGGAACAGAGGTCCAGTCCTGAACTGCCAGTGGTTTCCTGGGAGAGGGCAGAGATGTTAAATTTTAGGTATACTGGGGGATGAACCTGATAGTCCCAGGGTTCTGTCTGGGAATCATTCTGGGACCCTGAGGTAGGCTCTGTGTCATGTTTCCCTGTTTTGGTGGTAAGGGGTTTCCCTGGATATCTGTTTTAGAATGGCACTCAGAGGCCCAATGTTTGCCATGCTTACAACATGGAGAGAGGGAGGAAGGAGGTGGTGCAGCCTTGGGGCCTGTACATTCTCTGGAAAAATGACCTGGCATTTTACAATTAAAGCAAGCTTTATTGTTATTTCCCTGTGTGAAGCCCTTTAGGGCAGCTCCTATGGCTAGCTCAATGCTGTGAGAGGCAGGCTGGCTTAGAGATCAGGTCAGTTGCCTCCTCCTTTTAAGTAACAGGACATTACAATCTTTTTTAAAATATCTGACAAATTATAAGTTACCTCTTTAGAGGAAGTTTTGTTGTTTTTAATAATCCTCTATGTAAGGTGAACTTGACATAGAACAAATATCTGGCAAATTCACTCCCGCAAAAGACATTTAACTTTTCCTTTTTAATTTCTATGCTCAGGCCTTTGATTTCCTTGAAATGGTTCTCTAGAAGAGAAAGGGGTGTCACCTGCATCTGTCTCATCTCTTTAGTCACAAACAGTCATAAACATGACACTACTAGCAAACACAATGAATACACATAAAGACATACACAAACATAAAAAGAACGAATCCTCCTGATAAAATCAAAAACTTAGCTTAAAGAACTTGAAGCAGTCTCAATTCCTTGTGCTTTTAAAATAACTGTTACTATGGCAATTAGCTCCTTTTTACTCTTTGCTAAATCTTTTTTCTTAACCCATGTTCCTTGTGTCTTGAGAGAAGTCCTTCAACAATTCATGTTTACTTAGGGTCTGTCCCATGATAGAAAGGTAAGAGTAGAAATGGCAAGACCAGAGGGCAATGTGCCTGGCCAGGGAACCAGCATGGGGGATTCCCCAATGGGCCTGAAGCAAGCCTGTCTGCAAGTTTAAGAATCCGGTAGCCACCCTAAGGGCATTTACTGGCGGTTGCGTGACTGGTTTCAGTGGTTGGAAGAGAGGCTAGATAGGAGGTCTTTGCCAATGCCCGAACAGGCTGTCAGGATTTTCACAGGGAGCTAGGGGCCTTCAGCCAATGCCAGAGGGTAGCCCTGGCCAAGAGGCTTCAGTTGCCCTGTTGCTATGTTGTAATTCTATACGACGGCGCCAACTGAAATTAAAAGAAAGAAAAGAAGTTTAGAAAGAGCAATAAAGAAATCCCGCAGTTCCTGTGTCTTGAAAATCTGACTGAATAGTCTTTATTGAAATGGTTTGCCTAGAAGTCTGCATCACTTGTCTTACCTTAGTCAGATCTGTATCACAGGCGGGCTTCTGTGGTGATCACTGTGTGAATCTTCACTTTCCAATGAGGCGGTGATTCAGTGAAAATCTTCACTTGCCAATGAGGTGGTGATTCAGGTAGAGGAATGGCCATTCACTCAAGCAACGTTCTGGTTTTTTCTTTGTACCTCAAGCCCCACACATTGGGTGCCACTTGCCCGGGCCAGTAGGGGAACAACAGAGACCCAAGGGGAACTAAACCTGAATGGGAGAGGCAAACAGACACAAGCAGGAGACCAAGCTAGGTGTTTGTCAAGGTCTCAAAATTTTATTTTTATACATAGGTTTATATAAGGTTGTAGGGGGAAGGAGTCCTATTTAGGCCAGAGATCACAGAGTTACTGGCTAAATGCAATTTCTTTGTTTCTTCATCAATTACTGGCAGAACCTGGGGAGGCTATCACCCAGGCATAACAGTTTCTTCATTTCTGGTAATAGATCATTAGATGAGGAAATAGAAACTTAACTCGCAATATGGCGGTTTCTGTCAACATGGCCAAGGTTAGGCTCATAGATCCCAACAGGCTAGAAGGTGATTTACAGGCCAGCCTTTACACCATGGAAAATCTATGTCTCAAAAACAACAAAACAGAATTATAGTAACAGACATAACTATCTCTTACATTTAAAGTTCACTACATGGGAAGGTATTCCTGCCTGGTATTGAAAACCCAGGCAACAGCTGATGGCTGGGGAAGGTTAAGCCATAGGGAGGTTCAACTCCTGTGGTTTGGCTGAAAAGATATATTATTCCCAAAAAACTGCCCTCTAATTGTTTATGCTTTTGTCCATATATTAATGCTACCTTCATGTTTGGATAGAGAAGCTTGTCTTTTCAGATGGAAGTTACCACTGGAGAGACTCAAAAATAATCAAAGTGCTGAGAAGTAACAGGGGGATGTTTAGCATTAAATGAGGCATCTTTGTCACACCCTCCAGGGCTCAGGGACTACAGTAAAAGAGGCAGAAGAAATAATGTAAGACTGTTTAAGATTATTGTTCGAAGTGGTGTTTTTTTTATTTTTTGTTTTTTTGTTTTTAGTGTTTTATTAGTATTGCTTTATCTCCACAGATGTGGCCTGATTTAGAGCAATCTCCACAGAGATATAGGTCTTGAAGAGACTGTCTCTTCATGCTTGAGATAAAGAAGACTGTGTCCAGGGAAGAAACCAGCCCTCACTCAAAGGATGGCTCAGCTAGTGATATACATACTGTGGTTATATAAGCTCTCAATGTTTGTTTGTTTCTTTTAAATTATTTTAGCTTTAAAAATATGGAAATAGAATCTGTCAAGGGCAAGTGTTTCATACAGAAAAATAAATGAGTGTGTAGACTCCTTTTCAGTATGGGTTTATATATATAACTTTTTGTTTGTGTGTCATATATAGTGCAAAGAACAGTATGTCTGAAAAGCTATGCTGTGAGCAGCATATGAAGTCCAGAGGAACAGACACATTTTTCTCAGAACTCAAGGTCTGAAAGAGATTGTTACATGTGCACATAGACTTACCAGGATGCAGTGGAAGCTGACTGAAGTAAGGCTTAGTTGTCCTTTCTATTTAAATGTCCTGAACTATCTTCTGCTCCCTTTCCCCTCCCATTTTGCATTGTGTGCTGATGCACTCTCCTTAGCACAAGCTCTTCTCACTGATATTCATTTCTGTTTCCCATTTTAAATGCTGTTGGGCTTGATTCTATTTTATGTTATCTTTAAATTTAGGAAAGCAGCTGTTTACATTTATTGTGATGTGCTGTATCTAGCAGCCTTTATATGCAAATAAAATTGCAAGATTAAAAAAAAAGAAGAAGAATGTAAGAGCCAAAGGATGGAGAGGAATGCTTTGGATTTGACCTTCCTGTCACAAAGTGGCCATGGTTTTCATGGCCACTAATAGTGGTAAATGCTACCTTCACAAGACCTGTACAATAGGAGGACAAAATAAAATGATAACATCAAAATAGAAGAGGGACTAGCTGGAATAAAGAAGGAGCTCAGTGGAGGGAGGACCTGGGAAAGGATGGTGGGGAGGGATTATAATCAGACTGCATTGTGTATGTGTATAGAGGTTGTTAATAAGAACTTAAAATTAAAAAGAAAGATCTTTTTCTGATGGATAAATGGATTATTATTATCATTCTATCAGAGAAATGGGTACTCAATATTAACTTACCCATTCATTTATTTAGCAATTATCTATTAATGCTATATTTAAGCCTTTATAAATTTGGCAGCAGAAAAAAAACATATATTAAAGTGCAGACATAAAATACAAATTCAATAAGAAAAATGGAAATGAACTCTAAGCCAGAAATTGGTAGGAAGTGAGAAGCAATTATGTTTCACAGGGCAAAGAAGACCTCTTACTCCCAGTAATTAACAAAAGATGAAATCAAGCAGCCAATTTATAAGCATTTCATGTCACTTGAAAGAAACACAAAATAAAAACATTACAATATAATAATTTTCTTTCTGTCAAATTACGAAGGAGGTTATCACTTGAATACAGAAACTAAATTAACTTTCAAAAAAATTAACATGTTCAGGGCTGGCAAGATGATTCAGTGGTTAAAGGTGCTTGCATGAAAAGCCTGATGGCTCAGTTTTAATTCTCTGGTACTCACAGAAATCTAAATGCATGAGGCCCTGGCTCTTCCATACTCTCTCTGTGTCTGCCTCTCTTGCTCTGTATCAAATAAAAAAAAAATAACAAATTTCCATAAGGAAAGAAAGAGGTAAATATGATTAAAATGAGGGACTGGGAAGATAGTCCAATGGGTAAAGTAAGTGCATGTTGTGCAAGCCTTAGGACCTGAGTATGGGTCACCAGAACCAGTGGAAAATGCCTACTGTGGTGGCATATACCTGTAATCTTAACAGTAGGGAAAAGAGCTACCTAGTGTAGCTCTAGGTTCATCAGAAACCCTGTGTTGCAGTCAGTGAGGATAAAGAAGAAAAGTATGAAGGTCTGAAAATATGTCTTTATTGGATGGAAAAGGAGTGATTTGAAAGGTGAGAGTAAATGAGTATGTCATTTAGTTATTTAGTAATTAAGAGATTAGTGCCATTATTGAGAAACCAAGCACTTTATACTGGAACAATAGGGAAAATGGCTGCAGGTCATTTCAGGAGATAGCCAGATCCCACCTATTATAGGCTTGAGGGTAGAAAATTACCAACTCATTTGAAAGACTTTCATTTAAGAATAGAGGGCCTCCAGGAAAGGACCACCTACATGTTGCCCAGATCCAGATATACAGATACTGAAAGGCCACTAGCTATGGTCTGTGATGGCCAGGATACTGTGTGAGCATCCAGCAGATCTGGGCATTGACCATTCAGCAACGCAGCTTGTGCCAAGCACCTTCAAGACTCCAGGATGATGGAAATGTCAGAAACATGGAATATCTGTGAAGAAAAGCTGTAGGAAACAAGTGGGACCAGTCCAGGAAAAAGGCTATATAGGCTATACACAGCAAGGCAGTTGGATATGAGGCTGCCCAGCCATTTGAAATTCAGATCATGATACCATGTGCCCCAGTACAGACATGAAGCTATGGGAGTTAATAAGTGCCTTGGTGTGTTTGGTCTTGCTTTGGACAAGTTCTCCCTTCCTACTCTTCCATCCTCATTTGGAATGGGAATGTTTACTGTGTGCCACTGTATGTTAGAAGAATGTAAGTTGATTTTTTTGTTATTTTACAGAGGCTTACATGTAAGATTGGCAGGAATCGCAGAAAAGACTTTGAACATTTTTTTAATATTATTGACACTATAAGGATTGTTAGAGATGGAGGAATGAATTTTGTATTGTGAGATGGATATGAGCTTTATTAGAGATGTAGGGGTAACATGTTTTGGTTTAAGGAGTTATGTTTGGATGTCAACTTTACAAGGGGTAGACTTGTATGAATAACCTTGATTTTCAAACTGATTTGATTAAGAAATATATTGGTAACAAGTAGATTAGTGAACCCATACCTCTGGTTCTATCTGTGCTGGCATTTCTGGAGGAAGTTGGCCTAATCAATCCTTTGATGGAGTCATAATATGACAGCAAAGTTGCTGAACCAGATCACATGGTAATGAAGAATACTACATGTATTTCACCATACTTTTGGCAAACCTGATTATATAATTTTCAATGTTTTATATTATACTATGGAAGACTTCTTTTGTCATTTTATATTTTTCAAGTTAGTAGCTTATTTTTAGCAAGTACCTTTTAGCAACTATTAAATTCTTGGAAGTACATTTTTCCTATGAATATAACTGATTATAAATGTTACCTCCCTATTTTTAACCATCTTTAACCAGGACTAAGGATCTGGCATAATGGTTAAAGGTACTTCTGGGCTGGAGAGATGGCTTAGCGGTTAGGCGCTTTCCTGTGAAGCCTAAGCACCCCAGTTCGAGGCTTGATTCCCCAGGACCCACGTTAGCCAGATGCACAAGGGGGCACATGCATCTGGAGTTCGTTTTCAGTGGCTGGAGGCCCTGGTGCGCCCATTCTCTCTCTCTCTCTCTATTTGCCTCTTTCTCTCTCTGTCTGTCACTCTCAAATAAATAAAAATGAACAAAAAATGTTTTTTTTTTTTTAAAAAAAAGGTACTTTTGCTTGCTTTCAAAACCTGCCAGCTGGGTTCAATTCTCTAGCATTCATGTAAAGTCATACCCAAAGTGATCCATACATCTGGCATTTGTGCGAAGCATCAAGAGACCCTGGTAAGCCCACAGTATATATACAAGTGCAAATAAAAATTAAATAAATGAAAATAAATATCTTCTTCACAAACCTGAGTGTATGATTTTGAACCCTGCTGGCAAAGCTAGTCCTGTAGCATCTAGTCAATGATGGGTGAGCACAGCACGCTCACAATGCCCTTCTTCTGGAAGAGTTCTGGAACAGATCTTATTTCCTCATTAGCAGTGCTACAGATGTTCCCACATACTAAATATCCTTTAGAATCAGTCCAGTCTACCAGAGGGAATCTTAATGCATATAAAAGCACCAATGAAATCCATGCTATCCTATCATTAGATAGGCTGAAAACATGTAGCAGAGTCAGAGGGGAAATAAAATCCAACAAGGTCCATGGGTCTTTGATACTTAAAATTGCCTAAATGGTTTTAAGAATAAACTGCTCACATTTATTGAACCAGTGCTTTGAAGGTAACAAGACAAAGCAGCCAGCACTAGTTAAATAATGCTTACAATTTCCTTGGGGACCAAAGCCTGCAAAGTCTTCTTTCTAACCATCTATCAGATCGATCTATACAGCTTGTACGTGTGTATGCAAGGCACAATGCTCAGACTCTTTAGTGAATCAAGAATAAAGACTGTGCATTTATATATTTAATAAGATGCAGGTATGGTTTGGATACTGAGGCAACATGTAAAATCGGGAAGATGAACACAAATCCCACAAGTACTAGTTCTTTCCTTCCAGGTAGCTAATCAATGTGTATGTTGATTTAGACCAATGGAACATTTTACCCAGGACTTGATACAAGTCCAAGTTACCCCATGGAGTTAAACCTCATATTACAAGAAATAAGCGTTGGAGATTACAGATGTTATCCGTCCTGCCTGCCTTTCTAGGCTAACATGAGGCAGGAAGATGAGGTGAATTATTCTCAGTTTAACAATGCAGTTATTCTCATGGGAGGAATGTTTTGGTTTCCTTATGCTAGGCACATTGGTATTTGGAAGTCAAAGAAATAACACCAACAAACGATTTGGATATTCTGGAGAATAAAATTATCTCATATTAAACCCATCTACTTAGATGTGACCTGCTTCAAATCAGTTATACCCAACGGAGGGAGAGCAGCCATACCTAGGTCACAGACGAGACTCACACAGGCAGCTGCAGACAATGTTGACTTTTGAGAGGAGAGGGGCTATTGGTGAGATAGCATTTATCATAGGTCAATGGAACAAGGGTAAAAATCTTTTCCTAAGGGCATTGAAATGAAAGTTTCAGTGGTAGAGAGAGCAAAACAATGACAGTGTTCAAGGACAAAAGTCTACTCTCCCTTCTAAGAAAGCCATTGAACCTGGAAAGCATGTTGGAAGAATTTGTGCTGCACATTCTAAGTTGACTGAACTCACTCATCACCAGCAACCAAAATAATGAGCCAACTAAAGGGTCACCCAGAGGCAGCAACTGGTTCACTATGCTTTATGGCTGGACTAGTTTTTCCCTTTAAACATAAGAAGTATATATCTGTTATATTATTTTTCAGCTTCAAATCTGTGGCAGTTTGAATGAAATTTACCACATGGGCTCATATATTCTGAATACTTGGACCACACTTGGTAGCAACTTGGGAGGTAGAGTCTTGCTGGGGGAGGAATGTCACTAGGGGAAGATCTTAAGGTTTATTAATCCAGTCCTACTGGGTGTTCACAGCTCTCTCACTCTTCCTTCTACTTTTCAGCTGACATAACAAGATGTAATGCCCAGTCTCTGCTCTAACATGATGAAACTTCCCAAGACTATAAGCCAAAGGAAACTATTTCCTCCTATCAACTGCTTTTGTTTGAATGTTTTGTCTCAGAAGCAAGAAGGTAACTGCTACAAAATTGATCCTCCCCTTTCTACTGCATTGTAACTCTGTCAAATACATTTGCCACAGTGCAACATTAACTAGTTTCCTACCCATTTCTACCAGTAGGAGAAACTGTAGTAGGATGGATGAAGAAGGGAAAGGACAACTTTCATGTTTCTTCTTACTATCAGTTTAGCTCTACCTACAGCTCCCCTGCCCAACCCCAGATCCATCCTGATCACTTCCTCACAGATCCAGCAACAGCCAGACACACCCCTCCTCAGAGAACTGAAAACCTACACAACAGGTCCCTTCGCCCTCCATTTGCCAGGGTGGTGATACACTACCTCAGTGACCTCCTTTCTTACTCAAGTCTTCCAAAGTTTTTGTACCTAATTTCCTGTATCACATCTCTGTGTAGAAGGCTTAGTGTATTCTTATCCCTAGATGGACCACGTGTCCACTAAAGAAGACACCTATTAATTTGGCTAATGTGTTCAAAAGAAAAAAGATGAAATATAAATGTATTAGTTGTGCTTTTTAAATTGTATAATTTACTTAAACAAAAGCATTTGCTGACTGCATCTGTCCTGAAAAATATGTTTATGGTTCAATGATTTATACAATCCACATATGCAAGTTAAGTTCAACCTTACCATTTATTGAACACTATAACACATATAAACATAAACTGCTATCATTTCATATGATTTATTTACTTCTGAGCTATTTACAAAGTTTTAGCCTATTTTCTAGAATTAGTCTCTAAAGATGACCCTAGAACCCTTCTCTATACATATTAACCTCATAGCCTCCTTATACCCATGCACTCTACTAGGGTGGGTATGGTGGTTTGAATTTTATTCCCAAATAAACTCAGTGTTTTCAATTCTTGCTCCCAGCTGATGGCAATTTGGGAAGTACAGTATGTGCTTTCAGATGTTAAAACCCAGCTTCTTGCTTGCCAGAGCTCACCTCACTTTCTTGCTGCTTTCTCCCAGTTGCTGTGACAAAAAGCGATATCCAGCCTCTCTTCTTTCATCTTGGCCTGGCATTGTGAAGCTTCCTTTGGAGACTGTAAGACAAAATAAACATTTTCCTTCCAACTTCCTTCCTTGGTTGGGTGTTTCAGCCCAGTGATGTGAAGGTAACTATAAGAAGTAAGAATTTTCCTGGGTTCCTGTGTACTAAGTCAATACAGGCTGACTGACAACAATCTGGGTTGACTTAACACACTCCACTGTAAGTTCTCATGCCTGAGCTTCAGAAATTTTAATAGGTCCTGGTAGTGACCAGCAGGGTACCTTTCTTGAGTTCCATGACATGCCTAGTTTGAATATATCTAATAATTTTGAGCTCATGCTGAGAATGCAATTTTGAGTGCCCAGATACAAGATTAAGTGACAACAGGTAATCATTTTCTGCATATTATCCATACTGTGGCTTAGAGATATCCACACAAACTGTGAATTTTTTTTTTTCCATTCCTTCATGTTAGTCTACCCAGCCTCACAGTTTCCTTCAATTCTTGTGGTAATTTCCATCTTACTATGTCTCTTATATCAAGATTTATTTTAGCCTGGCGTGGTGGCACACGCCTTTAATCCCAGCACTTGGGAGGCAGAGGTAGGAGGATGGCTGTGAGTTCGAGGCCACCCTGAGACTCCATAGTGAACACCAGGTCAGCCTGGGCTACAGTGAGACCCTACCTCAAAGAAAAAAACAGATTTATTTTAGAGGGGGCTGGAGAGATGGCTTAGCAATTAAGGCACTTGCCTACAAAGCCAAAGAACCCAGGTTCAACTCCTGAACACCCACATAAGCCAGATGCACAGGGTGTGCATGCACCTGGAATTCGTTTGCAGTGGCTGGAGGCCCTGGTGCACCCATTCTTTCTCTTTCTCTCTCTAACTGCCTATTTCTGTCTCTCTCTTAAATAAATAAATAAAAATAAAAATATTTTTTTATTTTTTTAAGATTTATTCTTATTGTATTTATTTATTAGAGATAGTGGGCATCAGGACCTCTAGCCACTTCAAATGGAACTCCAGATACAATGAGCCACCTTGCGCGTCTGGCTTATGTGGGACCTGGAGAATCAAACCTGGATCCTTTTTTTTTTAATTTAATTTATTAGTTTTCTTTTCAGTAAATACAGGCAGTTTGGTACCATTGTTTAGGCTCATCTGTGATCTACTCCCTCCCATTGGACCCTCCTTGTTGATGTAAATGGGTCTTGCATAATGGAGTTAGCCCCCAGTTATTGGTTTGATAAATGTCTCTGCAAATCATGACCCAACATGTGACTCTGACATTCTTTCCGCCCCCTCTTCTGCAAAATTTCCCTGAGCCATGTTGGGTCCATTTGTGGTCTGCTTCAGTGCTGAGGTGTTGGGGGCCTCTGAGGCTCTGGCTCTCTGATTTGGTAGGAGTTTATTTTTCTCTGTGTTGGTCTCCTTCCCCTTTGTGCTGATATCGGGTTCACAGGAAAACATCACCCTTGCCTATTTCGCCAATTGTCCTTAGTTTCAGTTGGGCCCCTTTTGAGGTATGTTGGGGCAGCTCTCTTCTTAGGATCTGCATCTATCTGAAAAAGAGAAGCAGACTCTCCAATGGAGAGTAAGTTAGCACCTGGAAAATTGAGATAACACTTACTTTTTTGATAGACAGTTTGATAGGTGTAGGCCCTCTTATACCCCGTGATTAATGGTAGCTTGCTATTGTAGAGTGGGCTTATGTTTGGGTATGGTTCTAACTTGTTTCCCAGCTCCAGCTATGGGTCTAGTACCACTGAGTGGATCAGTTAGCCAAATCAAGAGCAATTGGTTCCTCACCATGGCTGTGTCCCACTATTGCATTTGTGTGGGCATCACCTCAGGTTATTTGTTGGTAATTAGGTTAAACAATGAGTTGCTTGGATAGATCTTGGTCATTTCCCCCAGTCGCCTATGCAGCACCTTCTGGCACTAGACACGCTGACTGTCTGGGGACTGACTCTCTCCTGGCTTCCAGCCATGTCATTTCATTTTACGTGTCAGCTGCATATGGAGTCTTCAGCAACAGGTTCTTACCACTGGCCTTTGGTGGGTCATCAAGTCCTCTGACAGAAGTCTGTCATTGTTTTGGGAAACCTTGTAGGTTTCTCTGATCAAAAGCTCATTATGGATGGTAGGCCCAAGCTGGAAGTGGGGGTTACAGGTCAGTGTCCATTAAGAAATTGAGGAAGAACATAACTAATATACAAGAGTTAGAGAGGAGAGAGATAGAGGGGAGAAGGGGAGAGGGAGGGAGGGAAGATGTAGGAGATTTAGGTTAGTCTTGATCCTACCCTCTCCAGTGTCTTGTGGTTCAGGTGTTTCCTGTAAGGGTCTAGTGAAGGTTCAGCCATTTGGTCTGTCTTTTAGGAAGTAGAATTTTATGGTACCATTGCCATTTGGGTCTGGATTACTGTTTTCCACCCTTCAATGCCCTCCCTGCCCTCCCATCTATCCTATTGTCTAGTCCATGAGGTGCGTGCTGGGTATGTAAGGTATCTTGTGTAGATTCAGGTTAGGTGTTGTAGATGAGTGAGACTATGTGTCGATTTTTTTTCTGTGATTGGGTAAGTTCACTGAGAATGATCTGTTCCAGGTTCAACCATTTTTCCTCAAATTTCTTTATGTCGTTTTTTCTTACTGCTGTATAGAATTCCATTGTGTAGATATGCCACATCTTTGTTATCCATTCTTCTAATGATGGACATCTGGGTTGGTTCCAGCTTTTAGCTATTACGAATTGAGCCGCTACAAACATGGTTGAGCAAATCTCTCTGGCTTTTGGTTTGAAGGTTTTAGGGTAGATGCCCAGTAAGGGTATAACTGGGTCTGTTGCGAACCTGGATCCTTATGCATCACAGGCAAGCACCGTAACAGCTAAGCAATCTCTCTAGCCCAGTAAAAATATTTTTAAAAAAGATTTATTTTGGGCTGGAGAGATGGCTTTGTGGTTAAGCGCTTGCCTGTGAAGCCTAAGGACCCCGTTTCGAGGCTCGGTTCCCCAGGTCCCACGTTAGCCAGATGCACAAGGGGGTGCACGCGTCTGGAGTTTGTTTGCAGAGGCTGGAACCCTGGTGTGCCCATTCTCTCTCTCTCCCTCTACCTGTCTTTCTCTCTGTGTCTGTCGCTCTCAAATAAATAAATAAATAAAAAATTTAACAAAAAAAAAAAGATTTATTTTAGACCTCCAATCAGGCCCTATCTCACTAAGTCCTACATAGTAGGATTTAACATTAAAAATAACTGTTTTGAAACTAATAAGTTCTTACTTATACTAAGGGAAAATCCCATTATACTTTCTGATAATTTACACAATATATCTTTAGGCACTCTTACAAGGTAGTGGTGGTTTTCCAAATATATATTTTTTTATTTTCTTAAGAAAATCAAAATATATTTTCTCCACATTAACCCAAACATATTACATGAGGATAGAGAATGAATCTAGCTAATCAAATAAGATGACATGATTTGTTCATTTCTTAAAAACTGAGTGAAAAGAAAATTTATGTTATATTTTTCATAAAGTAAAGGTATATTTCAAAGCTCTGTCATTTAATAAGTACATAAATGTAAGAGGAAGTGTTCTTTTATATGCATCCAAAGATCCTTTACCTGTGCCCTAATTTAAGCTCTCGAAATCTCTAGCAATCTGCTAAAATATTTTCATAAATCCTTACTCTAATCTGATTTTTACATACACAAATGTCTTCATTAACCCCACATTAAAAGAAATTATACCATGGTTTATCCTTTCGGGTTACCTATCATTATAATATTTTAAAAATTACACTGTACATTATCATTCATTTGGATTATATCATAATATAGATGAAATGCTTTTGTTTCTGTACTGTTAACCTCCTTCCCACTGGAAGGCACATAGTTGAGAGTAGCCCAGTCAATATAGTTAAGCTACCCCAACCTGATAGCCCCCCCAAAAATGGAATGCCCCAGAAAAGTAAGTTGTAAGTATTGTTTTCTGCCTTGTACTTTTGAGTAGACCAGAACAGACAATTTGAGCAAACATAGAGAAATTGGCTTTACAAGACTTTGTGATGGATTGCATATTAGGCATGAAGAGTGATGATGCAATAAAAGTGCCCAGATTTCTGATTAGAATGTTGTAAGTTGTGATGTCATTATTCAAAATAGTGGATATAGAAGAAAGTATACAAACAAGGGAAAGATGAATTGTTTGTCTCATCTATATGAACTTGATGTACTTACATGAAATTGAAATATAGATGCCAAGAGTAGGAATGAATGCATGTGCTTGTATCTGCTATGGAATCAATGTTTGTGATCCCCTCAAATTCATGCATTGAAATTTAATTCCCCACATAATGTAATAGAGTGGCTGGGTTTGGGGAAATAATTATGTGATAAGAGAAGAGCCCTGATAAGTGGAGTCAGTGCCATTTAAAAGGAGACCCAGGGCTGGAGAGATTGCTTAGTGGTTAAGGTTTTTCCTACAAAGCCTACAGACCCAGGCTCAATTCCCAGCATGCCAGTAAGCCAAATCCTCAAGGTGGTACATGAGCCTGTAGGTAATTTGCAGTGGCTAAATGCCCTGGCATGACCATTCATTCCTCTCTCTCTCTCTCTCTCTCTCTCTCTCTCTCTCTCTCTCTCTCTCCTTCTTTCCCTCTCTAAAAAATAAATAAAATAAAAAAATGTTGAAAAGGTATACCCATGAAAGCATCTATTTTCCTCTTCCACCATATGAAATGCAATGATAAAACCAAATCTGTGCACAGGGAAGTGAGCTCTCATCAGGGACCAAACATGAAGATATTTATCTTGAATTTCCTGGCTTCCAGAAGTGTGAAAAAAAAGTGGTTTTCAAAGCCATGAATTCTATGCTATTCTGCCACAGCAGCTTGAGCTGACCAAGAGATTATCTGAGGAAAAAGCTTGGCCTGAACTGTGTTTAAATTTAAGAGCCATCAGCTAATGATGCTCCTTCGAGTCATTTTCTACCCAGGGAGAATATGTGAAATGAGAAAGTAGAATCTGAAGAACAGATTTAGACAGGAATAGTCAGACAGGAAAGGATGCATAAGAAAATAGCAAATGTAAAGCAACAAGGAATCAGTGAAGGGTGTTTTAGAGGAAGAAAGATTACAATACTAACATATTACATATTACATATTACAATACTAACATAAGATAAAAAAATAAATAAAAGGTTTCCATTACCTCTAGCAAAAATTAATTCCAGTGCTCTGAGGGGCTAAAACTAGATGACAATGGATTGACCAAGTGTAGAAGATTGTGGTAAGAGGGAAATTGTAGGGCAAATTACTCATATTAGATACTTTTCTCACTCCTGTGACAAAGGCCCAAGCAAACTATCTATCATGGTCTAATTGTAAAGTACCCCCTTCGTGTGTTTTGACTGTGTGATCCCCAGCTAGTGTCAATTTGGGAGGTTGTGTAGCCTTTGGGAGATGGAGCCTTGCTTGAGGAGTGTTGTTAACAGGGCAGACTTTGAGGTTGATAACTCTAGCCCACTGGGTGCTCAAGAGCTCAATCTTCCTCCTGCTTCATCCAAGTTCTGTGACATGATGTGATTCCCTGGCTATCTGCTCTGCCATGCTTTCCCATCATGATGAAATGTCCCTTTGAGACTGGAAGCCAAAATAAACCATTCCTTCCATCAGCGGCTGCTGGGTGAATCTCAAAGAAGGGAGAATTTATTTGGGTTCATGTTTCAAGGGGATATAGTCCATGACCATGGGAAAGGCATTGCAGCAGAAGCATAAAACAACTGGTCACGTTCAGTCAAGACATGAGAAGAAGAGAGTAATGATGAACGCTGTTACTCAGGCATCTTTTCCCTTTTCATTCAGTCTAGCCCATGGAATGTCACCACCCACCTCAATTAACCTAATTATCACAAACATGTCCAGAGATTTGTTTCCATGAGAATTTCAAATCCTGTCAAGTTGACAACCAAGATTAACCAGCACATTGCTGTTCTGAGAAGTATGCTTAAAAAAAAAAAAAAAAAAAAAAAAAAACAGAAAACAGAGTAGAAAGGAATGAGTACTAATAAAAGTTGTCAGAAAATAAAAAGGTCTCATAAGAATGAAAAACCTCCTTGATTCTCCCATGTCTCTTATTTTGTTCCCCTGAATATGAAAAGTTCTTGAAGGAAGTATTTGCTTTTCTTCTCCTCTAATATCTCGTGTTTTTTTTTATATAAATGATATCATTATATAACCCAAATTGACTTCCAACTCACTGTGTATGTAAAGGTGATCATGAATGTACTATCTTCCTGTCTCAGCCTCTCCTTGTTGAGATTACAGGTGTGTACCATCACACTCATATTTAACTTCAATTCTGCTCATCTGAAGCAATCATGTAAGGACATGGAGGAACTCCACCTGGTTAAGGTAAAATGTTACCTTTGTTCTTAAACACATACAAGTTTTTTGAACTGCATC
Source organism: Jaculus jaculus (assembly GCF_020740685.1). Classification (NCBI taxonomy): domain Eukaryota; kingdom Metazoa; phylum Chordata; class Mammalia; order Rodentia; family Dipodidae; genus Jaculus; species Jaculus jaculus. The sequence goes on from NC_059104.1 coordinate 110,924,135, forward strand.
ACTACCTTTTCTTCTTAAATTTTATGATATCACAAATTTGGTTTTACTTATAGTTCATTGACTGATTCATGTTGGTTCAAGTTCACATCTTTCTTGGCTGAAGCTCTAAGTGACAGAATGATTCTAGACCTAGACCATCTTTCATTTCTCATCCTTATTCACCCAATTCACCACTCAAATACCACATGTATAAATGATTTTCAGATCTTCCTCTTTTATGGTTATTCTAGTTTTCTATGACATCTAGCTGACATTTCAAAATTAACATTTCTTGACAAATATTGAATGTTTTATGATGAAAATGTTGATTGATAGAATAGAAAACACAGATAAAAATGTTAATAAAAATGTTAATAAATGTAATAAAATGGTATTCTTTTGAAAGGGGGAGAAAGGAAGAAGAAAAATGAGAATGCACACAAATTTCAACAATTGGTAAGCATGTGGAAGAAGCAAGCCTCTGCTTAAAGGCTTTTATTTTCCTACTAAATAAAAAATAATGGGAAGTAAGAAAATAAAAAAAAAGATAATGAGAACACTTAGGAGGCCTACATGTGCTAGATATTGTGAACTATGACCAATGACTATTGGAAACAAAAGAGTGACTTAATTATAATCATTTTTAGAAAGATAAATCCTTCATGATAAATCATTAATTAGAAAACTTTGAACTGAAAATCATGACGCTCAGTTAGGGAAAATGTCAATTATTAATGAATCCAGTAAAACTAGTGATCATGGAGAGTATGATCACAAATACGCAATCTTTCATTGGCTCATTGCATTCCCAGTGTTTCCTCTGATCATGCAGAAGGGAAGAATATCAGTGGGGAAGAAATAAATCAACGTGATTATTACAAAAATGGTATAAGTTATACTTCTGGCTTTTTAAATGTTAAAGATTGACTTTATTTAGTTTTAGCATCCCATATAATTAGAATTGATCATCTAGATATCACTCAATGCAACTTTTTAAAAAATTTCTTTTTGTTCATTTATTTATTTATTTGAGAGTGACAGACATAGAGAGAAAGACAGAGAGAAAGAGAGACAGAGAGAGAGAGAATGGGCACGCCAGAGCTTCCAGCCACTGCAAATGAACTCCAGACACATGTGCCTGCTTGTGCATCTGGATAATGTGGGTCCTGGGAAATCGAGCCTTGAACGGGGGTCCTTAGGCTTCACAGGCAAGCACTTAACCACTAAGCCATCTCTCCAGCCCTAATGTAACTTTTTGATGAGATAAAAAATCCATTATTTTTTAGAACAATTCTGTATTCTAATACTGTTATCCCTATATATCTGTGTGGGGTTAGCTCCAGGAACCTTAATGAATCCTCAGATGCTCAAGTACTGTATATAATGGTATCATATTGGCATATAAACCAGACATATTTCATATATTTAAGTCATCTCTAGATTATAATATTTAATGCATTGTAAATTCTATGTATATAGTTGTTATACTCTATTACTCAGGGAGCAAAGACAGGAGAAAAATCTGTGCATGTTCAGTAATATGCATTTTAAAAATATTTTCCATTTACAGTTAGATTGAATCTGTCTGTGGAAACATGCATTCAGAGGTCTGACTAAACTTCATTTGTTTGACACTCTTAGCTTTTTTAACCAAAGAACTCCATGTTGCTCTGAGTATTGATTTCAGTTCATGCCTTTCTTCTCTTTCCTATAGTATTGGGTACACTCAATTTCTTTCTTTTTTTTTTGAATTTTTATTAGCATTTTCCATGATTATAAAAAAATATCCCATTGTAATTCCCTCCCTCCCCCCACCACACTTTCCCCTTTGAAATTCCATTCTCCTTCATATTACCTCCCCATCACAATCATTGTACTTACATATATACAATATCAACCTATTAAGTACCCTACTCCCTTCCTTTCTTGGCTTTGACAACCAACTCCACTGAACACTTTGCCCCTGAAATTTTTCTCTAGAATTTCAGGTCAATTTGAGTTCAGTAACTAGCCGAATTATCCCTTCTTTTTCTCTATGGCCAAGGCTCTATCCTTGGAGACTGACAGCTCAGGTAAAGAGCAGGTGGAAAGCTTGGCTTTGTGTGTGATGAGCATCAATAGTAAACCAGTAGGCAGCTGCGCCTTAGAAAGAGCCCTGGACTCATGGTTACAGGAACTGCATGTGGCTGTCATTTCTTCTCCTTAGCATGCATGTGACTGAGGGCAGACAGCACAGTACCCCTCTCAGAGACTCACTTTCAGTCCTGTAAAGTGAAGTTGGCAATACTGTAAAGCGGGGGAGGGTCCTGAAATAATTAAGCAAGATAATGAGTGTAAAATATGTAAAGGGGAAAAATAGGTGCAGAAAATATAAATTTGCTTCAACATATAAAGCATGTGAGTCCCTCCTTGCATTAAAATAGAACTAGGTCTGCAGGTCCCCTTAGCTAGAGTCAATGAACATTAATAAAAGCATTCAGAAGTCAAGCCACTGAAAACTTCAGAGTGAATAAAGTCTTGTGAACTCTTATAAACAGACAAAGCTGGCTGGAGAGATGGCTTAGCGGTTAAGCACTTGCCTGTGAAGCCTAAGGACCCCAGTTCGAGGCTCGATTCCCCAGGACCCACGTTAGCCAGATGCACAAGGGGGCTCACGCATCTGGAGTTCGTTTGCAGTGGCTGGAGGCCCTGGCGTGCCCATTCTCTCTCTCTCTCTCTTTCTCTCTCTCTCTCTCTCTGTCTGCCTCTTTCTCTCTCTGTTGCTATCAAATAAAAAAATAAAAATAACCAAAAATTTAAAAAAAAAAAACAGACAAAGCAATGAGCTAAAATGATAGCTTATACCAGGAAATACTCTTCACCTGATAGGTTTCACATTGTTTCTGTCTATACAGTATTGTAATTCTGTCCTGAGGAGGGAAAGGCATGAATAGGCACTGAATCTGGCTATTTCAACAGGTAGAACAATTTATAACTGGGTGTCACTATTAAATGGATTTCAAATTAATGGTCTACTATATTTTCAATCCCATTATAGTTTTTGCATCACACTTCTATTCATTATTTCTGTAGCTGGGAGTCATTTTAAACAAACCTCTGTACCATTGTGTGCACCAGCACATCCTTAGAATCACATGCTTCAGATCACTAAGATGTGAACTGAAGCTTAAAGTCTTTTCACCTCCATGGGTTCCATACTTTCTGTTGTTGCCTAGAGGTCTTTCATATGCAGTCTTAGTACACTGGCTACTGCCCAAAGGCATGTCTCCTAGATACTAACATATGTACGTCATGTATCTATACACACACACACACACACATATATTTATTCCAAAGTGGATGCTTGAAAAAATCTAAAGTGCTGGTCACTAGTTTAAAAGCAGCACTGTTTCTTGAAGAGTTAGTTGTCAACAATTTGACGGCCATTCCAGGGCATTTAAGTCATAGCCAAGGATTCCTTGAGGAAAATTATATATATTTTAGGCTACTTCAGTCATGAATCAAGATAGATAGATATACTTAAAGTTCTACTCCTTGAGTAAAAGAGTGGTCAAAGAACGTGGAAGCAACTGATTCTCTTTGGAGAGTTCCAGGTTTCCTGGTATGTTTGTGGTCAGGTTAACAGAAAGCAAGGGAAGAAGTCCTCTACACTGATGTTCCATGAATGCTGAGACCAAGCTGTTGACTTGCCCAGAAAGCAGTACATGATATTTGAAAATAACCTATAAAATACTGAATATAAGCAATGAACCAAAAATGGTTGAGAAGAGTGTGCTTCTTGAAGTGGAAAAAAATAAATATCTTACTAAGATGTAAGACCCTCAAGAATGAACACCCAGAATTTTAAGACTTAACAAGGCTCAGTCTTATTTCCAAAAACAGGTATATATTTCAATTTCTATACTGGTATACTCCTATTCCTAAATCCTATGTTAAACAACTTTCTGATATCATAGCAAAGATTGTTAAGCCTATCTAAATTTCCAGAAACATATTGGTATAGATAATACAATATTCTATATTATTTGTATATGTACAGAGATTCAAAGACATTATCAATAAAATAAGATCATAAATGATACCACTAGATTTTACCTAAATATTACAGGATAGATAAAACATTATGAGCTGGAGAACTATTAAAGTCATTTTTAGTATGTGCTCAAAATGTAATTATCTTTATGTATTATCAAAGATAGTTATAAAAAGCCTTAACCAGTAGAGTAGCTATATACATATTATCTTAGTTCTAATCATGTGAATGTATGAAAAGTAATTGTACAAAATGTTCAATTTTTGTAAAATGACTACAGTTTATAAATTAACTTTACATGATGAGTTTAAGTTGATTTAGCCCTATGTTGCTTTCACATATTATGTACAAAGCACTGAGATAGATACTGAAAGGTTATTTGAAGAAAGTAATACAAAATTATGCTCATGAGAGACTGAAGGAGATGCCAGTAACTATAGCTCAAACCATGAAATAAAGAATACAGTGCAGGGCTGGAGTGATGGCTTAGCAGTTAAGTGCTTGCCTGTGAAGCCTAAGGACCCTGGTTCGAGGTTCAATTCTCCAGGACCCACATTAGCCAGATGCACAAGGGGGCGCACACATCTGGAGTTTGTTTGCAGTGGCTGGAGGCCCTGGTGTGTCCATTCTCTCTCTATCTATCTGCCTCTTTCTCTCTCTGTAGCTCTGAAATAAATAAACAAAAACAAAGAAATTTTAAAAAAAGAATACAGTGCAAGTGATATTTATAATGTGCATATGAATTATGAACAAAACTCAAATAAAGATGTGAAATTCTAGAGAGTATTCATTGAATCATTTCAGCAGGTAGATATTGAAGAATTGTGGGGGGGGGGGATGGCCCATTGAGATAGAGGTTAAATCAATAAGTACTTTCTGAGCACTAATTTGTACCTGGAAATTATGAACAAAGCCATGAGCAAGATCGAGATTCTTTCCCTAATAAAGTTAACAGATTGGGGGAAAAGACCATAAGAGTGTAATTATGAAAAATATGATAGTGAAGTACATGGTGCTTTGATAACATGTTGAAGAAAAAAGATCATCAGAAGAGTTCTTGAGTACCTAAAGAACAAAGGGAAACCCTGAAGATGTACTAGCAGTTAGAAACCCTGAAAATTAGCTAGGTGAAGAGAGGCAGATAAAGTGTTCTAGGGAAGAAGCAACAGTGATTGCAAAGACAGAGACGTGAAAGAATCATGACACTTCCGGGAACCGATGAAAATTGTGTTTTGTGCAACAGTGTGAAGAATACCAAGAGATGGGGCTGGAAGCAGCATGGCCTCAGATGGGCTTCTAAACTCTGCTTCTAGAGAGCACTAGAATCATTGAAGGAATACTAAAGGGATGCAGCACAATGACACAGTTTTAAGATCAAAGAGACAGTAAAGTACACACCCTGCAAGAATGAGGATCTGAGACCATTCCCCAGGACCTATTTAAAAACCTGGTATAATGCCGGGCGTGGTGGCGCACGCCTTTAATCCCAGCACTCGGGAGGCAGAGGTAGGAGGATCACCGTGAGTTCAAGGCCACCCTGAGATGACAGAGTGAATTCCAGGTCAGCCTGGACCAGAGTGAGACCCTACCTCGAAAAACAAAAAAAAAAACCAAAAAAAACACCAAACCTGGTATATACTTATAATCTCAGTACTAGAGAGGTAGAGACAGACCCTGGGGCTCAATGACAAGCCAGTCAGTCTAGCCTCCTTGGACAGTTTCAGGTTAGTGAGAAAACTTGTCTAAAAAATAAAGTGAGCTTTTGCTCTGTCTTCCTAATTGACTGGCCTCTGGGTCCCCAGCTCCCAGTTCCCTCATGTATGGATAAGTAGGTCAGAGCATCCAGGTCATTTTGAACCTCCCAGTTTCCCAACCCTGGTACCTCTGTTGCTAATGTCAGGCAGTTTGGACCCTGCATGCATGCTGAAGAAGCAGGCATTTGCTTCAGCTTCCTGATTGTCTAACCCCTGGGTCGCCAACTCCCTGTTTCCATGAGTAAGAAGGGATACAATCAACTGTGTAAACTGCCTTTTGCTCCTGGATCCCCAGCTTCCCAGCTCCTAGTTCCCCAACTCCCAGTTTCCCTGTGCTAAAAAGTATGTGCAAGCAGTGTGAATAGGCTTGAGTTTCCAATTCATCAGGTACACTTATTTTACTGGAAGCTCTACACTGTGCACATCTGCAGTTATAACCCAATCTTATTCTAATCTGATTCAAACTTAAAACAGAGCATTCCCTGAAGATCCTACAAGGAAAAACACTTACTTCCTCCATAATAAAATAAGACTTTTACCCCCAGATGGGTAGACCAAAACACACACACACACACACACACACACACACACACACACACACACACACACAAAAACCCAAAAAAACAAAAAACAATGAAAGTCAGAAAACTGAGGATGCCTAGTTCCACAATGGAAGTCAATGAAAACATAGGGAAAACAATAGAAATTGAATCCTAAAATGAATACACAACAAGTTATGTGACCCTGATCAAGAAAATTGCTGAAATGGAAGCAAATCAAAAAACTAACAATTGGGGCTGGAGAGATGGTTTAGCAGTTAAGTGCTTTCCTGTGAAGCCTAAGGACCCCAGTTCAAGACACGGTACCCCTGGACCCATATTAGCCAGATGCACAGGGAGGCGCGCACGTCTTAAATTCATTTGCAGTGGCTGGAGGCCCTGGAATGCCCATTCTCTCTCTCTCTCTACCCCCCATCTTTCTCTGTCTGTCACTCTCAAATAAATAAATAAGAATAAACAATTTTTTTAAAAACTAACAATTGTATAAATGATATTGAGCAGAATCATCTCTCAGATCACACAACATTATCACTAGGCTTTCCTAAGTTGAAGAAAAGTGGAAAATTCTCAAAAGAGACATAAATTGAAGGTGAGTCAACAAATAGAGGATCTAAATAACCAGCTGATTAAGCTTAATAAAGACATGATCAAATGTTTTGTATTCTTAGCATAACAAGGACAGAGAGATCCCAATTAGTAACTTAACCATCCACCTAAAGGCATATAAAAAAACAAGAAGAATTCAACCCTATGATCTCCATATGGAAAGAATCAAGATATGAGCAGAAGTTAAGGAATTGGAAACTAAGAATACAATTAAGAAAATTAAAAGAAGGGTGGGAGAGGGTCAATCAAAATTCAAAATATTCTGAATAAGACATATGAAAATCTACTTTCTTGAATAACAGCACATCTAGAAGCCATAGTTTGTTACTAGACAATTTTTAGTGCCAGAGATGGGATACCTTCCAGTGAGCTGTTGGCCAGGGAGGTCTCTGTTGCCTCCAAAACATTATAGGCTTTTGCCAAAGCCCTTGGTTTCCCTTGAGAAAAAAATGGTAAGAACCTATTGCTGAAGATTTCACATGGCTGAGTGGCAAAGTCACTGAGAAATCAAGCTGGTGCTGAGCAGAAAACCTTCTCCCTGTAGCACAGCCAACTGAAAGCTGAAAAAGCTGCACTGTGTGCAGCCTTATGGGAGACAGAAGTCATCCGTGGTGCAAACAGTGGACACTGGAAGTCTCAAGTTTGGCCAGACAGGCCAAGTGACTGAATGAGTGAAATAGTGGCATGCCTGCTCTGGGAAAACCAACTGCTCTCTAATTGGATTGAAGGCCTGCTCTATGGGAGGGAATACATGCTTGGTACTGAAAACCTAACCAAAGCCTATGGCAGGGAGATTGTGAGCCTTAGGAGTATAAAGCCTGCTGCTGTCTGAATAAATGCATGTGTTCCTCTCACCAAATTGCCCTGAAAGCACTACACTTAATGTTCATATTCATATATTAATGATAATCCCATTTTTTATTAGAGAAGCTTCTCTTTTCAAATGGTGATGATGACTGGGATGACCCAAAAGGCAACATAGTGCTGAGAAGAAGGGATGGAGAAGTGTTCAGCACAGAAACATCTCATACCCTCAAGGCTCAGTGTCCATGGTGGAAAAGGTGGTGGAAAGAATGTAAGAGCCAAAGCAAGGGTACCACTCCTTGCACACAACTGTCTGGGCAGAAATTGGCCTCAATATCCAAGACCTCATAGTGCCTAGCCATATCTACACAAGCCCCTCATAATAGAAGAAAAAGATGATAACATCAAATTAAAATAGAGACTAATGGAGAGAGGGAGGGGATATGACAGAGAGCAGAGTTAAGGGGAAAGTGGGGGAGAGGAGGGAAATACCATGGTTTGTTGTCTATAACTATAGGTGTCAATAAAAAATTGGTTCTTTGAAATAATAAACAAGATTGATAAACCCCTGGCCAATTTGATCAAATGCATGAAAGAGAAGTCTTCAAGTAACAAAATCAGAAAGGAAAAATGACAGCCCACAACAGACATCAATGAAATTGGAAGAATCATCAGGGCTTACTTCCAAAACCTCTACTCCACAAAATTTAATAATCTGGAAGAAATGGATGGAGTCCTAGACATATACCACCTACCAAAACTAAACTCAGAGCACATTAATCTCTTAAACCTATCACACCCATCAAGATGGAAACGTTAATCAAAAACTTTCTCAAAAAGAAAAGTCCAGGACTGAATGTCATCTCAGTCAAATTCTATCAAACCTTCATTGAAGAACTGAAACCAATTTTCTCAAGCTGGTTCATAATCAGCAAACAGGGAATGCTCCCCAGCTCCTTTTATGAAGCTAATATAACGCTAATTCCAAAATCAGACAGAGATACAAGAAAACTACAGCCCTACATCCCTGATGAACTTACATGCAAAGATCCTAAACAAATCATCACAAACCCAGTTCAACAGCACATCAAAAGCATTATCCATATTAATCAAATTGACTTCATCCTAGGGATTCAGGGATTATTCAACATATGGAAATCTGTTAACATAATATACCACATAAATAAATTTAATCACAACAACCAGATGATCTTCTCAATAGGTGCAGAGAAGGCTTTCAACAAAATACAACATCACTTCATGATCAAAGTGCTGGCCAAACTAAGCATGGGCGGTTTATATCCCAATATAGTAAAGACTATATAGAAAGCACTTACAGCCAAAATAATAATTAGTGGGGAAACACTCAAGGAGTTCTCCGTAATATCAGAACAAGAAGGGGTCACAATTCTCACCACTGTCCTTCCACAGAGTACAAGAAGTCCTAGCCCAAGCAGTAAGATAGGAGAAAGAAATAAAAGGGGTATAAATTTAGACAGAAAGAAATCAAATTAGCCCTACTTACAGATGACATAACATGATATACAAGTGACCCGAAAGTACACCCCTCAAAATTTCTAAAGGTGATAAATTCTTTTAGCAAAGTGGCAGGATGCAAAATCAACACACAAAAATGAGTATTTACACAAAAAAATCAAATACATTGGAATAACACTAACCCTGGATGTAAAAGACCTATATAATTAAAATATAAAAGCACACAAGAAAGTAATTGAGGAAGACATGAGGAGATAGAAAGACCTCCTATGCTCCTGGGTAGATAGAAGTAATATTGTGAAAATGGTAATCCAACCAGAGCAATATACAGATTTAATGCAATGCCAATAAAAATTCCTGCATCATTCTTCACATAGAAAGAAAAAATTATTTCAAAGTTCATATGGAATGACAGCAGGCCTCAGATATCTAAATATATCTTCAGCAAAAGAAACACCTCTAGAGGTATCACTATACCCAATCTAAAGCTATACTAAAAAGCCATAATAATAAAAACAGGATGGTACTGGCATTAAAAAAGAATATAGACTATTGGAGCAAAATTAAAGACCCGATCCTTAGGTCAAGTAACTACAGCTTATGGATTTTTGACAAAAGTGCCAGTAACATAGACTGGAGAAAAGATATCATCTTCAACAAATTGTGTTGGACAAACTTGATAATCACATGTATAAAACTGAAACTTGTCCCACTCATCTCACTATACACAAAGATACTCCATATGAATTAAAGACCTGAAACTTTTCAACTACTGGAAGTGAAAATAGGAGGAACTTTGGCCAGGGATATGTCTTGGCAGTTAAGGTGTTTACCTGCAAAGCCAAAGGACCCAGTTTTGATGGACCCACATAAGCCAGACACAAGGTGGCACATGTATCTGGAGTTTGTTTACGGTGGCTGAGGCCCTGGTGCTCCTGTTCATTCTCTCTCTCCCTCTCTCTCTCTCTCTCTCTCTCTCTCTCTCACTCTCTCTCTTTCTCCCTTTCCCTCTCCCTCTTTCTATCTTGCTCTAAAATAAATAAAATAAAATATAAAAAAGACTTAAATAGGAGAAGCTTTCCATGATATAGGAGTGGTGAATGACTTCCTAAACAATACCCCAGTGAACCAAGAATTTAAACAATCACTCAATCAATGGGATCTCATGAAGCTATATACTTGTACAAACATACCATAATCATAGCCAATAGATTACCCACAGAACAGGGAAAAAAAATTACCACTGACACAGACCTAATATCTAGAATATACAAAGAACTCAAAAAACTGAGCAATAAAAAAATCAAACAACCCACTCAAAAATCAGATTAGAGAACTGGACAGGGAGTTCTCAGAGGAAAAAGTAGAAAAAGCTAGTACACACTTAAGGAAATGATCAATACCCCTAGCAATCAGGGAAATGCAAATTAAAATACTGTGAGATCCCACCTTATTCTCATAAGAATGGCAATCATTAAAAAACTAAATAGACATATGACCAAAATAAGCCAGTAGAAATGCCATAGACTTTTGGAGTTACAATCTTAGGCAAACAGGGCCAATCAAAGAACTTTTTTAAAATTGATATGGATGGTATAGGAAAGAAGAAAGACGTGATTTCCTCTCTTCTCCCAAAAATAAAAGACTAGGCTGGAAGGCTAAAGTTACCAGAAGAAATAGAGATATATAGATGGTGATGATGATGATGATTATGATGATGATGATGATGATGATGATGATAGATAGATAGATAGATAGATAGATAGATAGATAGATAGATAGATGATAGATAGATAGAAGATAGATAGATAGATAGATAGATAGATAGATAGATAGATAGATAGATATTTTATGAGTTCTCCAGTCAGCTATTATACTGGCATTCTTGTGAACTTGAAAAAGTATACTAATACAGATATTCCATTTATTAAATGTGTTCAGTTCAGTGTATGCTACAATAACTGCGCTGTGGTATGTTGCAATCTTGAATACTTTCTCTGATTTTAATTGTACAACTTGTTAAGATATAAGACACTAAAAAAAAAAATCAAATGACAACAAATGTTGGGAAGAATGTGGGGATAGAAGAGTCCTTATTAACTAGTGGTAGGAATGCAAGCTTTGCAACCACTATGGAAATCAATATGGAAAGCCTGAAAAAAAAGATGAAAATAGAACTATCAACAGATCCAGCTATTCCCTTACTGGGCATTTACCCTAAAAGCTCCACTCTGCTTACAGAGATATTTGTGCAACCATGTTTATAGCTGCTCAATTCATGAAAGCTAAGAACTGGAATCAACCCAGGTGCCCATCATGAAATGAATGGAAAATCAAGTTGTGGTATATTTATACAATGGAATTCTACTCAGCAGTAACAAAAAAGACACAATCAAATTTGTAGGAAAATTGATGGATTTAGAATAGTTCATACCCAGCAAACACACACAGTCACATAAAGACAACCACTGCATGTTCTCATTCATCTGTGGTTCCTAACCTGGATCAACTTGAGTTGCTCGCATACCTGATAGGCATCTTGAGGCCTAGATAATAGTGATGGAAGGATTTGTGGGGAGAGGAAAAGGAGGGGGATGTTGGGGGTAATAAGCTTGATTACCAGCCTGAGGATAAAGGTAAGACACCATTGCTGAAGGCACCATATATTACCCACACAGAACCCAGAGAGACCTGGCTGGAATACCAAAGAGAGCCAGTTCTCAGACAGCTTATCTAGTGCTGTAAAGTGCTACATGAGCTACTGGGGAAAGTGACCAGCAATGTTGTGAGCAAGCAGGGGTCCTAGCTACTAAGAAGCAATCAGCTTCACAAGAAGCACACAACAATGCAATGGTGGCACCAATCCCTGGCGGGTAACAAATGGGTTTCTGATTGACTAAGGGATCTGCTCAGTGGAAATGAACCCATATCTGGAACTGAGACGCAGGTCTGAATCCTATGAAGACAAAAATTATGCTCTCCAATGACAAGTTCCCACTAGTTTTTAGCTAAAAGAGGGGCTACATCCATCAAACTCTCCCTAAATTAATATTGCTTATCCTATTTAACCTATGCTGACTTCACTCTTTGGTGGATAATCTGGTTTTCTTTTTCAGAAAATAGCGAGAGTTCAGGAGATAAACCACCCCTTGCACTTCAGCCAAGGCCCAGGTGAAGCCACAAAAGAACTGGAGAGATGAGCAAGAGTGCTGGCTGACAATCCATGCCAGGGTGAAGGAGACAGACATTGCAGATACTCAGCACATACCAAAGCAGAAATCCAGAGGCTCCTAGGAGCTCATCACTGAAGTACACTTGAAACACACCCAACAAAGCTCAGGAAATTTTGCAGAAGAGATGGAGGAAAGAATGTAAGAGCCACAGGTTAAGATGTCATGCCCAGAGGCACTGTCTTCCCCCAGTAACAGACTGCTGGCTCCACAATGCATAACCCACAACCCCATGGGGAATACCAGCAATTCCACTGAGGAGGGCCCCCAGAAGAATGGGATCAGGTAGAAAGGAAAAGATGGTTCTAACACATGATGCATCCATATAAAGTATATTCTTAATGAAATAAAAATAATAAGGAGAGTGACCCTCCAGTGGAATGACACCTGAGGTTTTCCTCTGGCCTCCACATGTACACATACAGTAGTATTGGCACTGACAATGCACATCTGCAAAGTGTTGCCTCTTGGTATTTCTCACAGATATCTTATAATATAGGTTATGCAGTTGCCACTGGTTCTTCTTAGAGAGCAAGAAGCTAAGGCTAGGGATATAGTACAATCAGAGCATGGAAGCATGTCTTCTGATGGTTGAACTAGACTTTTACTACTCTGATGATAAAGATTTAGGGAAGTTTTCATCACATAAGTCAAAAAGAAACAACATTCAGCACGTGTGCTATTGAATTCCACTTCCTGCATGCTTCCTGTCATGCCTTCTCCTGGTTCTATATACTACCTCCAAATCCTTGTCAATGTAATACATCAGGTAGCTGCTGCCTATGAATTTGTGTTGGTCTGTGATAAGAAATATTTTCAGCATACTCCTCAGATATTGGCATTTCTTTCTTTCTTTCTTTAGAGACAGCAAGAGCAAGAGTGAAAGAGAGAGAGAGAGAATTGGCATGCCAGGGTGTCAGCCAGTGCAATCAAACTCCAGATGCTTGTGCCACCTAGTTGGAATGTGCAACCTTGCACTTGCCTCACCTTTGTACATCTGGCTTATGTGGGATCTGGAGAGTCAAACATGGGGTCCTTAGGCTTCGCAGGCAATTGCCTTAACCACTAAACCATCTCTCCAGCCTAATATCTGTATTTTTAATCAGGTCTCTAAAGACTTTACATGTTTTATGTGAAGTCAGTCATGACTGTTTTGCACCAAAAATTTATGAGATTTTGAGAGGCCCAATTACTCACTTATGGAATGAATGACCATCAAGGCTGCTTTGAGTTTTATAGTCAATAATTTATGAAATTTTAAGCATGTGGGACTGGGGAGATAGCTCAGTGAGTAAAATATTTGTTTTACCAGGGCAGGAACCTGAATTCAAATCCTCAGAATCCATGTAAAATTGATATGTGCTTTTAGTTCCAGACCTGGGCAAACAGAGAGAGGAAGATTCCTGGGGTCACTTAAACATCCAGTCTTGCTTAATCAGTAAGCTCCAGGCCAAACAGAAACTCTGTCTCAAAATAGGTAGACAGTAGTCCTGATGATAATCCCTGAGGTTGTCCTCTAGCCTCCACATGCCTATGCGCACATGTGTATATACAGACATGAACATGCATATACATACACACATATACGTATAAATGCAGATTTTTGAAAGTTCAAGCATGGAGCAGGATAGGATATACTAAAGCAAGATTGACTTTTCATTGGCATACAGTCTCATCATATAGACTTTTTCTTTACTTTGGTGTTCATCCTAGCTAATCAGTTATGTTTAATGCTTAAGATGGTACTTAGAGTACTAAGGAATATTAATTGATTCTTTAAAATGTAATGCATGAAGCTATCTCTAGCATTCCATTTAGCTTCTTGTTATGCTTGCATCGTGCAGCTGCATACAGATGATGATTCAAGGTGGCTTAGTATTGAAAAGCATGAACTTTGGTGTCAGAGACCTGAGGTCACCTCCTGATTCATCATCCACCTGGGGAGATCCTAGTTAAGATAACATCCCAGGACAGGAATTTGTTACATAGAAGCACTATACCTAATTTCCCAAGTGTTGTATGAATTGGATATAACATTTATGAACACATTCACAGAGACTGACATGTGAAAGATAATATTAAATATTATTCTTTGGGATTTTTAAACCTAATTTAAGAATTACATAGTTACTTATTTGTTCATACACTTTGATAATTTAAAATGCTGCCTTTTGGTTCTAGAAGCATTTCTAGGGTATCGTGTAAGTATTCAATACCAGCAGATCTTACCCCATTCCTATAAACTCTTCTGTAGAAAGAAATCCTTGCAGTGTGGGGAGTAAGTTGTTATGTGCCTTGAGACCATACTTTTTGCTATTCCTACTGGTGTTCCAGAAGAACCAGATAAATGGTTTAGCCTAACTCCCATATTTTATGCTGAAAGGAAGCTTTGTTTGAAACTTAATAAAGTGTGGGAGTTTCAACTGGATATAATACTTATTCTCTAAAGCATCACTGTACATCTGAAAAGCAAACATCATTAATGAGAACTCAATACCTTCAGATCCTGCTGAAATGTGCTCAGCCTCTGTGAAGCAGAGTCATGAAAAAAACTGTTTTTTGACCCAAGTGTAAAAAAAAAAAAAAAAAAAAAAAAAAAAAGCTAGGATGCTTGTGGTAACTAAGTAGCAGGGAGGGGCAGCTGTGGCTGTAGGCACTGACTCTTTTCCCCAACCATGATCCTAGCTTCTCAATACCCTCGTGTGTTTTTAGTTTCTATAGCTGCAAAATGAGGACAACTACTGAAAGTTACCATGAGCCATAAAAGCTAGACAGTCAAGAAGTTGGGAAGCTCAATAGATGGGAAGTGATGAAATAAAATGTGACAAATGTGTCTATTATGTCAAGACTGGCTCTGAGTTCATGGCTACTACAGACACGCTTTCTGCAACAACAGTTTATATCTCCTGAATACAAGCCTCCCTTGCACTCCAAGTTCCAAACTATGGGATTTTTTTTCAATTTAAAGAAATGTATCCATAAGAATAACATTTTTAAGACTCAAATAGTTCACAGGAGGAATAAGACTTTACAAAAAAGAATCTTTAAAAACTGAGCCATCTACCCAGCCAGGGTCAAATTTTGTAATACAGTTTTAACAAAATTTTATGTATGGCACAACAGGGAGAAACAAAAGATAGATTCATTTTGATAGAGGTAAAATTGGTAGAAAGATAGTTCTGGAGAGTGAGGCATGGTACATAAACTCAGGAAAAGGTAGAAACAAGAGAAAATGATGTGAGACCTCTTATTAGAAGTAGAGGAAGAGCTCTGGAGAACTAGAGTAACAGAGTCATATAAACTGGGAATATCTTTCCTGGGAATGAACACCAGTGCATGATACTGAGTACTTTCACAGTGCCTCACACTCTTGCCAATCAGTCAAGGAATCAGACTAGAGAGCCAGATTAAAACTAGCCCCTTTTTCTAAGTGACAAAATGGCAGTGTCCTTTGGTTTGGATAAGGATCATTCTTTCTCTGAATCTGGTTTCCCTATTCTGCAAAGTGGAGACCTTGGAGTGGATGGTCTCTGGGATGCATTAGAAAGCTGATATACTATGTTTCTGTTTGTTGGGAGTAGAAAATAAACTGCAGGTATCTGATGACTTCCTACCCACAGAGGTCTGGCAGACATCAGTAATCAATCATAATGCTTGTGAGCTGAGCTCAGATATAGCCTTTTGAAAGAGATAGCCACAAGTAACTGATCACAATTAGCTAAGAGCTCAAATTCATTTGCTACCACTAAAATGTATATTTGTATTCAAAAGTATCTCCAAGATTCTAAAAAATGACAGTGACTCTAAAATATAGGTTCAGCCCTTCCCCAAGCCTGTTGAATTGCTGCAGAAATTATATGGGCCAAGTCAGCCACTGTAAGTGGAAAAGGTTATACAGTCAGTGGATGCCTCCTGAGATTTCAAGAAATCTTCAGTACCGGTTTTCTCTTTGTTCTTTATCTTTCTGTAACTATCACTTCATTCTAAGGCTTAATATTTCCTCTGATGTGAAAACTACCCTGAAAGTGGATTTAAAGAAAGATACAGCATATGGATAAAAGTTGAAATGATCAGGCCTTATTTGAAAGGTTAGGTCTTGGGTAATAACCTCTGAGCATTAGCTTCCATATCCTTAAAACATAGATAAAAACGTTTCATAGGACTGTTGCAAAAAAGTAATTAAGATAAAGAAAGTAAAATGCCTTAAAAATATAAGGAAAAAATGTGATGCTAGTAAAAGCTCTGAATAACTAATACCTTTAGAATTTATTTTACAGCCAGTTATGATTAAAAGATGAGCTGCAAGAGGCTGGAGAGATGACTCAGTGGTTAAGGCACTTGCCCGTTAAGCCTAAGGAATCATGTTTGACTCTCCGGGTCCCACGTGAGCCAAACAAAGTGACACAAGCATGCAAGGTTGCACATGTGTACAAGGGAGTACATGTGTCTTGAGTTCAATTGCAGTGGCTGGAGGCCTTGGCACACCAAGTGTGAATTGTCTCTCTCTCTCTCTCTCTCTCTCTCTCTCTCTCTCACACACACACACACACACACACACACACACACACACACACACATGAAAAAAGCTAGTCTGTTGGGCTTGCCTCAAACAAAAAGAAAAAAGAGCCACAGGATAGACATTTTAGTGCCAATGAAGAAGAAAAGAAAATAGTGACAAGGGAGGCAGAAAGATAAACTCACAGTTCATCAAATTGGCTTTTTCCTTCTATCCTTAGTAGGTTATAACTTTATCAAAGAATTGACTTTGAGGTTACTTTTGAAAGAAACTACCAAGACTTTTATGTGCCCTTCTCAAAACTTAGAAGTTTTATGTTCAGTCTGCAAAACCTATTTCCTGTTCAGCTGGCACTCTTAGGGCATTGTTACCATTGATAAAAAAAACACAAGCTGCCAACTGTTACTTTATTGACACAGCAGCACAATAATAGAAGAGAAGGTTTGGAGTTCTGGGGCACCAATAGACACACCCACTAAATACCTGGGAGGAGATGACTTAGAAGTATTTCTGGTCCTTTTGCTCTTGGGCATGATGTATTTCAAGAAGTTCTTTGGTCTTTCCATCTTTGATCATTCCTTTCTAAGGCATCTGTCTTAGCCCATAACAATGCATAGAGCCTATGAAATTATTTTCCTGTCATATTTAGAAAGTAATCCCTATATTCCTTCAAGAGTCTACAAAAAAAGATACAGCTAACCCGAATTTTGTCACTACCTCATTACTGTGTGTTTCATATGACTGACATGACAGTAGTGCCCTGCAATGTTTAGGAGAATAAAAGAGTATCTTAATAAAGTAGTGGGGGGTGGGGGGTCAGAGGTTGATGAAGAGGTAAATCCAAGCCTCTGTTTCCTATAATTGTACAAAACATACAGGGCAGAACCAATTTAAATAAATGAACCCTCATGAATTCTACATGATTTCAAGTTTATAATGGGGAAAAAAAGTCAGAGGCTAGATGGTCTAGCATCAGAATTCTCATTATCTCTTATCCTTGGGATGTCTTTGAATGAAAAAAAAAAAACCCTGATACTTGGTCCTACATCTTTCTTTTGTTGAGTATATCATGTTCCATTTTAAAATTGCGTCTAATGAGGCTCCAAATAACAAATTACCTAGTGAATGGTAGGCAGTGCACATTTTCCTGTATCTTCTGTCATGATGTCACAAAGTATGAGACCTACATCTTGCACTTCAGAGAAGACACAAGGAGGGTAGAAAATGAGTAAAAACAAGGTTCTCACTGCCTGTTAGGCATAGTGTCATTAGTATGGATTTTGATGTTGCAAAGAACATGCAACAACATACTTCATGCCACTGGTGACCTATCAGTTCTGATTATCCTCTTTCATTCTTGAGAGTACAATTCTCATACCAGAGATGTAATTGTCATTATCAAAATATTTGAATGGTATCCATCTATGTGACAACATCCTGTTTGGTCATTTGTTTTTTAATCTGGACACTTGGTGAATAGACCACAGAGATACCTGAGTACAATGCTCAAGGTCATAATGAAAGTTAGTGGCAATGGACTACATGAATTTAGTGGACAGTAGACCATACGAAGATACAGGAGTCCGCTTAAAGCAGAACCTGCTAAAATATTGATTCTGAAAATTGGGAAACAAGATAAACAGATAAAAGAGGAGGGGAAAGGGGGAAGAACTGACTTTTCTCTGGAATGTCTTCTTGCCAAGAAACATGCTCAGCCTCATGGAAACACAGAAATATAATTTCTTTTTAAATATTTTTTGTTTATTTTTTATTTATTTATTTGAGAGCAACAGACACAGAGAGAAAGACAGATAGAGGGGGAGAGAGAGAATGGGCGCACCAGGGCTTCCAGCCTCTGCAAACGAACTCCAGACGCGTGCGCCCCCTTGTGCATCTGGCTAACGTGGGACCTGGGGAACCGAGCCTCGAACCGGGCTCCTTAGGCTTCATAGGCGAGCGCTTAACCGCTAAGCCATCTCTCCAGCCCAGAAATATAATTTTTAGTTTATGTAAGTCTGAGCAACTAGAATCAGGGATTGTTTCCTTGTGGCTTTGTTACAGCTAATGAAATAAAGAGGATTTCCAGAAGGAATCATGAGGAATTTGCATGGGACTCAAAAAAAACAAAACAAAACAAAACATTATGACTTTTGGAAGTATAAAAACTCAGCATGTTTTTTTTCAGAAGAAACAAGAGTAAAAGATGAGATAATGTGGAAAAAAGCTTTGGGATAATAAACAAAGCAGTTAACCTCTTGGAAACTAAGTTTTGAGTTTGGGATAACAAGATCATAATTATGTCTTCCCAAATTGAACACAATTCTGAAAAAGTGTGTGTGTGTGTGTGTGTGTGTGTGTGTGTGTGTGTGTGTGTATGGATACCTTTTAAAACTGGCAACAGAGTATTGCTGGAATTGTATATTTTGGACTCTTAGAGAATAGCATGCATATATTTCTTGGGAAAATGCCATGTTGATAACCCAGAATTTGGTAAGTGTTAAACATAATATAATAAAGTCTGTGGAGTAAAACTTGGGTTGGAATTGAATTGTGGCTGTGTCTTCCTGGATGTGTGGCTTAGGGTAGTTAATTTCTTTCAGTCTCTGTTACTTAATAGCCCAAGAGAAAGCAAATCCATTTTGACATAATTTCTGTCAGAATTAAATATAGGAATTCTGCATGCTATCCAAAAATAATGGGTAACTTGTTGGTTAAGTGTAAAATGTAACTTTAAGGAAAAATTGATGAGAATTAGAGCACAGATTTATATCACATTTATATCACTTCTCATAGTATTGATGATGGTCACGTATACTCTCCCTGAGTTGTGTGTGCCAAATATTCCAGACTTGTGCTTTAGGAAACATTTCTCACTGTAAAGAGGGATAGAGTATGCAGACCAGTCACAGACTCAAAACCCAGAAGTAATCACTGCAACTTTGAGTTTGAAAAGAGTTTAGCATAGGTGGTGTAATAGTTACATATGTGCCTGAAGGAGCTCCAAGAATAGACAAAAATATAGGAAAAATATTTAATAAGTGAAGTGTTGGTTTCATCATTATGCATGAGTAATACACAATTGTAAAAAATAAATTCAGAGTAATATTTCTAAGATGTTATTCTGTGGTACTTTATGTGGAAAACCATGAAATTGGACAAATTTACAATCTAGGATATGACACAATATAAACACACACACACACACACACAAGTTTACAAGTTTTTTGAGACTCACATAAATATCACTAAGGGAACATAGTCCTTGCTATGGCATTGGGGTACAGATACAAAAAGAAAAGGAAAAAAGAAAAACTGATGGCAACTTTGACCCATAAAATTCTAATTTCCTAAAGTAAATCTTAAAGCCTTAATGAACACCAAAAGCTTGCATTTGGAGTGAAAATCCTTTAGCTTTGTTCTTTCTCTAGACTTTCAAATCCCAGTATCTAAAGCTAATGAATGCAGAGTATAGGATAAACGTCAAGCCTCAGACTTGGGAGAGTACTGTATTTAGTTCATTTGAAGTAAAGATTTAAGGGTTATAAACCTCATGTGTTATCTCAGTCTCCATTGAGAACACACTTCAATATCTCATTTGATATAAGATATTACATGACCTAGAACTGTGACCTTTTGTGGATTAGGACTAATTAGGCTTCCAATGGAATTTTTCAGTGAAACTAATGGCCTCAGGATCAGTATGGAGCTGGCTATTTTTTAACTACAAACACAAAGAAAATGCATGGACAAATATGAAATAAAATCTTCACACCAGTTGACCCAAGAACATTTAATTTTCATAGGATGCTTTTGCATGAGAATGACAATGTTAACTTTAGAAGATGATTTATGAACTGGACAGGAAACAAGTCTTTGGATGATTAAACAACTTCAGTTCACAACACAAAACTGAACTACCAAGTTGGCTTTAAACAGGTGCTTTCCTGTCCTCTTCAATTTCTTTATATTTTAATTGACATATCAAAATTGTTCATAAATTTCATTGAATACTATGTGATGTTTGACTTGATGCAAAGAGATTATAATTTAAGATACTTATCTCCTCAAACATCATTCATCATGCCTTTGGGATGGAAATATTCAAAAATATTTTCTTCTAGTTTTTGTGATGTATCCAGTGTGTTACCATGATCTGTGGTAATCCCACTGTGCAATTGAACAATAATAGAACAATTACTCCTATTTGTAATTGTAACAACACTTGTTGATCAACCTTTTCCCATCCTTTCCTCCCTCCTGTTCTCCTCAACCTCTAAAAACATTTCTGCTTTAGTGAGATCAACAGTGTAAAGGGTTCTCCACATACATGAGATCATATACTGTTTCTCTTCCTGTACATGGCTTATTCACATAACATGATGACCCCCAGTTCCATACATGTTGCCTCAAGTGCAGAATTTCATCATTTTGTAACTGGAGACTCCTCGAGGTGATATATGATACTCAGACCTGGCAGTCCTCATCCTCCTTAGAGTTACAAAGTCAGTGTGGAGTTTGTTTTTGCACCTACAGAAAGCTCTGTTAATTAGCAAAGATTTCTAGATAACGAGGAAAACATAATTTTAAAAATATGATTGAGAATAGACCTTGTATATTACTGTCCAATTGACAGGAAAGTCAGCTAAGATCTGATTTCATGCCCCAGTGCCTCACCCCCAACAGTTCTATCCCTACCTTCCTTCCACAGGATTAGTACTTTCTTTAGCAGGAACTCAGTGAACAGTCCTGCCAAGTGTCAGGGGCTTACAAGGATTCACTATGCTAACCCTCACTGTATTGCATTGGGGCACTCCATGAGTAATACATTGCTCAGAAAACTTGAACTTGAGTTCTGACTGCTTGCATAGACAGAGACTGCCTCACCACCCTTACCATTCTATGCATGAGTCACTGAAGAACAGAGAGCTGCAGCAGGAAGGGAACTGAATCTGAAAGTTACTTCTCATCAATGCAGGAAAATAATTCAAGATTTTTTTGGAGGGGAATGAAGGGCAAGTACTGAAATGGATTGACTTGTTTATATGAAACTGGGACATAATTTTAATTTGCAATTAATTAGTCTGTGAACACTGGTAAATGTGCATTTCATGACACTGTCCAAATGTTAATTGTATGCCTAACAATCACCTAACCTCACCATCATCTCAGAAATATGAGAGGCCAATATTTAAATAATGTCAAAACTATCGTGGAGGGAATGAGACATGCTTCAGTGGTTAAGGCACTTGCCTGTGAAGTCTAACAACCTGGATTAGATGAATCAGTACCCACATAAAGCCAGCTGCACAAAGTGGCACATGAATGTAGAGTTCATTTGCAATGGCTGGAAGCCCTATAATGCCCATATTCTCTCTTTCTCTCTCTGTCTCCCTTCCTCCTCTTGCAAAATAAAAAAAAAAAAAATTTAAATCTGTCATCAAACCTTAACTGTACAATGTCTTCAAAGGAAGACTAGCAAAGCCCAAGTTCACAGGAGATGGCTGACACTAACTTGGGTATATAGGATGAAAAAGTCATATACTCCCAGTGAGAATTTAGCCAGCCCAAAATTCTTCCCTTACTTGTACCCTCAGAGTTTCTTCTTAGCTATTTAATAAGACAAAGAACTGGATCAAAGAAGAATTACTTACTGAGTCCCTACAATGTAGTATGTGTCAATTTAGGTGTACATTCTAACTTTAGACAAGAGACATGATCTTTCAGATTTCAACTTCTCCTTTTACAATATGAGGATGATAGGATTTGACTTGAAAGGCTCCCAGAAATTCAGAGGTGCATTCACATTCACCAGTTAAAAGGGTGTGCTGGGGTAGTCTTTCATGCTAGTTGCTGTGGGTGTGCTGAACCCTGGCCACAGAGGAGTGGAGGATGTCATTTCCTCTCTCAATTATCACTGTCTAATATTTGAATGTTAATAATACTCTCTGCAGAAGATTGGTGAGAATACAATTATAAGGACTGTATACAGCACTGGGTCATTAACATAGTACTTTAAATTCTTCAAGTTAAAGATATGTATAATATAAATTTCTGCCAGATATTTCCAGTTTCATGGAACCCATCATGTATTATTTATGTCAATGAGACAGATTATCCAATCCACACTGGAACCTGTGGGAAATTCAAATTGCTTTTATCAGCTTTAGTCAAAAAAGACAATTTATTAAACATTCTGTTATAATTTCCTCTGCTCTCCAATGACACAATAGTTTGATAAACTTACAGTGATCATTTAGTGGCAACCATGGTATAATGGTTTATTTTGTCGACCGGATTATTAATCACTTAGGAGACACACATCTGAGAATATCTCTGAAAGGTATTTAAGGTATTTCTAGAAATAATTAACTCAGGAGAGGAGGCCAACCTGAATCTGAGAAACACCAGCCCTTTGACTGGGGTCCTAGACTGAATCAAGAGCAGGAAAAAACACAGAAACAAACTGAGTACCAGCATTTAACTCTCAGTTTTCTGGCCAGATGAAATGTGACCAGCTGCCTCACACCTCCACTGCCACACTTTCCCCTCCATGACAGGCTGGATGAACTTCATAAACAGTGAGCCCAAATAGACCTTTCCTTACTAAATTGCTTTTGCCGGGTATTTGACATAGCATCAAAGAAAAGTAACTAATACCCCTGGAAATTCTGATATAGATGAATGTGATTTCTGTTTTTAAAAAAGGTACAAAAAGAAAGTGAGAATTTCAAACACTGACTTTTGGTAGAGCAAATGGAGGGTATTTGAGAAAGTGCTCTGAAGTTTTGCCTACTTATGCCATACCCTGAGGGGATTGACCTTTGCAAGTAGCATGCCTATGTTTAATGTAACAACTTGCAGAAATGTCTACCTGTTTTATTTCCTCTAATTTTTGTAAAGTGGAAAACATTAATACCACCATTGTTCCATAGAATAAATTGAAAATCAGAGAAATGTGCCAATACATTCACAGTCATATAATCACCATACTTCAGACTGTAGACCATTAAAAAAGAAGTGCATTGCTAGTTCTCTTTGTACTTTCCCTGGTAACTAATTCGGAAGACCTTTGATGCTGTCATCACCTTACAGGCCATGTTCATGGCATGTTATACTAGGCAGACTGTGCTTAAGAGTATTCATTCATGAAATACCTGTTTTTCACCTTGATGATCTTAGAATTGGGACTCAGATGATAACTACAGACATAATTGCAAAAAATAAATGCAAATTAGAACTGTAATTACTGTTCATAAAGAAGTGTATGATTCTGTGCAGACATAATGGAACTACATGCTTAATGAGTAGGAGTAAGAATAAGGAAAGACCCTGGGAAACTGGCAAGTGTTTGAGATCTGATAGGTTAGTGGCAGATAATCCATCTAAGAAAAGCTCCATGCTAGGAAAAGGAAAAATGTATGTCACAAATAACAGAGAAAACTACAGCAGAAATCAAAATAGGAGGAAGGGATAAAGTGTGGTATTTAAAACCAATAATATGCATATGCTTTTAAAGATGATTGTTGTGTTTTGTTTGAAAGTGGAGAGGTTATTTGTGTAACTGAGGATAGAAGCCAGGGTCCCAGCTTGCTAGAAAAGCCCTTTTCCACTGAGTTACAACTCAGCCCATGACTATTATTCCAAGAGCAGTTTTAAGTATTTATTTATTTACTTACTTACTTATAAGACTAAGAAAGAGACAGAATGTGTATGCCAAGGCCTCCTGCCATTGGAAACCAATCCCAGACACACGTGCCTCTTGGTGTATCTGGCTTTAGATGGGTCTTGGGTAATCAGACCCTGACCACCAAGATTTGTAAAAGAAATAAGAAAAAAAATAATAAGAAGCAGTAAAGGAAGAAGAAAGAAAGGAAGGAAGGAAGGAAGGAAGGAAGGAAGGAAGGAAGGAAGGAAGGAAGGAAGGAAGGAAAAGCACTTTTAACCACTGAGAAATATCTCCGACTTCTCTTTTTTATAACTATTTTATTTATCTGTTTGTTTTAAAGAGAGAGAATGGGCACACCAGGGCCTCCAGCCACTGTGAATGAACTCCAGATGCATGCGACACTTTGCACATCGGGCTTATATGGGTTCTAAGGAATTGAACCTGAGTTCTTTAGCTTTATAGGCAAACACCTTAACTGCTAAGCCATCTCTCCAGCGCTGTACAACCTCTCAAGAGCAGTTTTAAATTGCAGAGCTATCCATATACCTTCGGCCCCTATACATGCACAACCTCTCCCATCGTCAACATCTCCCACAAGAGCTAGACATGTGTAACAACTAAAGAACCCACACAAATGTATCAGTATCTCCCAAAGTCCATAGCTTACCTTAAGGCTCGTGTCAGTATTATATCCATAGGCATTTTCCTTACTAGACTATTAAAATTACTTATTTTTCTTCTTTATGTTACACATAGTAGTACTGTAGCCATTGTATACCAGGTTCTAGGGAACCAGTGATAGTAAGGAATGGTTCCTATACTCAGAGACCTAGCATCTTTATCTGAATACAACAAATAATGAAGATTTGATTCTATGATGGAGGAAGTAAGAAGTGCATAAAGGAATCTTCACTGGATTGAGAATCACTTAGAAAGCCTGAGGAAGTGGCTAAGTGGCTAAAGGCACTTGTTTGCAATGTCTACCAGACAAAAATCAGCTCCCCAATGCCTATGTAATGCCAGACCCAAAAAGTAGCACATGCATCTGGCACTCATTTGCAGCTGCAAGAGGTCCTATTACGTGTACATGCACATGTGCACATGCACATATATGTAAACAAGTAAATAACTTAAAATATTAAAATAAAAATAAAATGTAGGGGACTGTTGTTATGACTCAGCCATTAAAGGCACTTACATTCAAAGCCTGTTGGACTGGGTTTGATTCCCCAGTACCCACATAAAGCCAGATACACAAAGTAGCACAGGTTTCTGGAGTTAGTTTACATCATACTGCCTGTGTCAAGAGAACTTGAGCAGAACGGAATTAAGAAGAAATGGGCTAGTGTGAGCCACCCAGCTGGAGGGTGAAAATGGAAGCTCTCCCCAATCTCTGACTTTATTGTAGGTCCTAGATGGACATGAAACTGTGGGATTTGATGTTTGATCTGCTTGTTTTAGATCTTTAGTTTTGCTTCAATCTTTCCTTGGTATGCCCAATGCCATCTTTATCAGCATGAATGCTTACTCATGCCATTATGTGTTGTGGGTTTTACAGGCTTACAGATAAGACACCTTGGACTATGGGAATATTTGAATAGTGTTGGGATTGATTTTAAAAAAAGGAGAGATTTTAAAAATTGGACTAGATTCATTACATTTACATCATGGGTGGTTATGATTTTATGGGGATCAAAAGTGGTGGTTTGAATCAGATGTCCCATTATAGTTGAATGTTTTGAATGCTTAGTCCCCAGCTGATGGCAATCTGGGAGGTGGAGGCTTTCTGGAATAAGTGTGTTGCGCAGGGTGAACTTACAGGTGTTATAACTAGCTTCCTTTTACTGGAATTGGGCTCATTCTCTTGCTGCTATTTTCTACCTGCTGTGTCAGAGGCCATACCCAGCCTTTGCTCATTCCACGCTTTACTCTACTATCATTAAGCTTTCACCTTAAACCAAATTTAAAAAAAAAAAAACACAAACTAAAAATAAACTTTCCTCCCATTAGTTACTTTTGGTCAGGTGCTTTATCCCAGCAAGTACTACAGAAATAACTGCAGCAGTAACTGTAACACTTTATAAGGCCCAGGTATAATGTAAAGTGAATAATAGCCAGATATAGCCTAAAGTATATCAGATCCAAGCATAATCTAAAGTGAAAAAGGTCCAAATCTAATCTAAGAATTCGAGAAAGCCAAGCCACAGGCATAGCAATGTTAAGTTGAAGCCCTAGTTGAAAAGTCATACACCCCAAACTTCAGAAGCTGCTTAAACCATCATGAACACAGAACTCCTTTTCAGCTCCTGCTCTTCACGAGATCATTTAGCTCTCTCTAAAGCCCCACGACTATACCTCGGTACAGCAAATCCTCACTGTTTGAAAAAATATGAGGCATGCACAACTAAGCTATCTCCGTAGCCCCTGTTCTAGAAAATTGGAATTTTTCTCAACTTCTCAAAAACATGTTATCCCAACTAGAGCAGTCCATCATGTGACTTTAAAGAAAGATCATATATCAGATATTCTCATAAGTACTGACTGACACAATGGTATTTTGTACTTCAGAAACCATTCCTGGAGAAAACTGTTTAACTGCCAGATATCTTAAAGAGCAGACAGGAAGTAAAATTAAAGGGAAAGGATTGTGTGTTCTGTATTTTCAATGTGAAACAGTCAGTAAGACAAGAAACCTCAATGATAATTGCCAAAATTTAGAACAAACATTTCTGGAAAGTAATGAACATGTTATACTAGAAAGATGACATAATGAGTCTTCTCTGATGAAATAGGTAGAAAATCCTTCTAGGGAATTCCATGCACAAGCCCCTCTTTGGGGTACCATGTGCTCTAACAGCTACATTTAAAGTGACCAAGGATCAGCCCATCAGCACTGGTTGCTATAGAATTCCAGAATGTCACTTAGGAAGATTGTACCCTGCAGCTTTTTATATTACATTGTGAAAGGGGGGTTCATACAAAACCACAAAAGTACACATTTACAGTCGGATGTCCTCATTGAAGGCTTAGCACTGTGCATTATAATTTCTATCCGAGAGTCTTCCAAGTAGAAATAGGAATATTTTATGGATTTGGGGACCCAAAAGAGTTACTATGTAAGAAAGCATCAGGAAAACTGAATATTACTATCCATGTACTATCTATGGTAAGGAGATTTTTCTTATAGAATACAGAAGACTTGTGAAACTCACAATAGTAGTGAAGAATGCTTATTTGGGGATCAAATAGGCCTAGCTTAGATAGACCATTAACTAGACCACTGCCCAATGACAGGGAACAAATGAATAAACAGTCTCAGTTTCATTAGTTATAAAATAAGTTAAAATGGGGCTGGAGAGATGGCTTAGCGGTTAAGCTCTTGCCTGTGAAGCCTAAGGACCCCGGTTCGAGGCTCGGTTCCCCAGGTCCCACGTTAGCCAGATGCACAAGGGGGCGCACACGTCTGGAGTTCGTTTGCAGAGGCTGGAAGCCCTGGCGCGCCCATTCTCTCTCTCTTCCTCTATCTGTCTTTCTTTCTGTGTCTGTCGCTCTCAAATAAATAAATTAAACAAAAAAAAAGTTAAAATGATGCTTTGTTCTAAAGTTGTTGTGGCTTTATTTTTATTGTTTTGCTTGTGGTTTGC
This sequence comes from Jaculus jaculus, assembly GCF_020740685.1. NCBI lineage: Eukaryota > Metazoa > Chordata > Mammalia > Rodentia > Dipodidae > Jaculus > Jaculus jaculus. Next base: position 110,952,424 of record NC_059104.1, read on the forward strand.
ATGCATCAGTCTGTGTATGCCTGCACATGCATTTGGAGGCCAGAGAATAATGTCAAATGTCTTCTTCAGACACTCTCCACCTATTTCGACAACAGGGTCTCTCTCGTTGATCCAAGAGCTCACTTATTTGGCTAGACAAGCTAGCCAGCAGGCCACATGGACCCTCCTCAGTGCTGGGGCTGCAGGATCATATCACCATATTCAGTTTTTACATGCACACTGGGATCTGAATTCAGGTCCTTAGATTTGTGCAGCAAATACTTTACAGAGTGAGCCATCTTCCCAGTTCCAACTGTTGTGATTTTAAATACAATTAAATAAAATCATGAATATCAAACACTAAGCTCAATAACCTATGCATATGATCTACTCTAAATGTTATTTAATAGTGTACTAGCAATGGTGGTTGCTTACTGACCCTCACTACTAAGCCTACCTGTTTCTCTGAGCTCTAACTCAAAGCACAACTTTTCATCTATTTTCCTTTCTTTCCCTACTTTGAATGCTGACCCAAATCTGTTTTTTTTTTAAAAAACTTTTTATTGACAACCACTGTACATATGGACAATATACCATGATCATAATCCCCTCCCACCACCCGCTCAAATCCTCTGTCCACAAAATTTCTTCTTCTTTTCAGTTAGTCTCTCTTCTATTTTGACGCCATCATTTTTTCCTACTTCCATTCAGGTCTTCTGGGGTATGAATACCATGGCCATTTTGTGGCTAGCCAAAATATTAAGCGTTCTTGCCCTGACTCTTTGAGAATGTTGTACCTTTTCCTCAATAAACCTTCTTTTCCTTACTCAAATATATATGTGAAGCAGCAAATAGTATTTCAAAATAACAAATACAGTACCACCCCGGATCCAACCACATTTTGGATTACCTTTGTTTATCTCAAGAAAGTAACTCAAAATTGGCAATCTTGATTATGAATCCTATTTTTATCCCAGCTAGTATTATTCTTCATCCACATGACATAGCAGTTTCCTGTTTGTAACTTCTCACATAATGAACCAATGAAAGTTATGTATGACCAGTTTTCCAAGCCATCCATGTGCAGCTTGCACATTGGAAGAGTATAGCACTGGTAGGCCATAAGGTAGAAATACATTTCCTTAACATGTATGTTCATTTTATTGTTTAGAAACTTCTAATTTACTATGGAGAGCAAAATCTGGCTTAAGGCACTATTCTGTTCTGTATTACATATATATATAAATATAAATAAATATATATATACATACATACATATATGTATGTATATAAAGACTGTAATTCATTTTACTCTGTTTTTTCACTTATTTATTGGAAAGAGGCAGAGAGAGTGAGAGATAGAGAGAATGGGCATGCCAGGGCCTCCAACCACTACAAATGAACTCCAGATGTATGTGCCATATTGTGCATCTGGCTTACATAGGTACTGGGGAACTGGACCTGGATCCTTAGGCTTGCAGGCAAGCTTCTTAACCATTAAGCCATCTCTCCAGACCAAAGGATGTAATTTTTAATCTTATTTGGAATATTGTTTGATTTATCTAGTCGCCTAAAATATTTATTAGTACTGAATTAAACATTGACCATTTAACAGTGAGCAAGATGCATTTGAGACACAGGCCAATCACGAAGGGTCCAGAGTACACAGGTAAAATTACTAACAATATTAAATTGTGCATTGAAAAGGTAAGATATGAAAGAAATGCTTTCTGAGTAATTTGAAAGGAAATCTGTTCCTGACCCATAAGGAAACAACCTCATCATACAATGATACTGAACTCATCTCTTCTCTGTTAAATTACACCCAGGCTCCCTTGACATCTGTAACACCAGAACTACCACTTTCCCAGGTAATTGGCTGCATAAGTCAGCTGATTGGCTTATGCTCACTCAACCTTTTCCTTGGCCTCTTTGTACTATCTACAAAGGTTGGAAAACAAATACTCCACCTTCCAGATTCTCCTGCATATCTTCTCATGGCTGGGACTTGGATTATGCTAGTTATGGATAATCACATGTTATTTATTTTGAAAATTAGTTCCAGAAACTGAAGTAGTACACTAACACAGTCACTATTCATATAGATTTTAGTGGCCCCATGGGACTAGAACCAACATCTTTAAAAGTGACTTCCAGGCTGGAGGGATGACTTGGCAGTTAAGACACTTGCCTGCAAAGCCCAAGGACCCAGGTTTGCTTCCCCAGGACCCATGTCAGCCAGATGCACAAGGAAGCACAAGCATATGGAGTTCATTTGCCGTGGTTGGAAGCTCTGGCATGCTCATTCTCTCTCCCTCCCTCTCTCCCTCCCCCCTCCTCTTCTCCCTCTTTTTCTGTCAAATAAATAAAAAAATTAAAAAAAATATTTAAAAGTGAACACAATCACACACTGTTTATATAAAATTTATCATTGTGATAATGTTACCAGATTTAACAGGAGGGGTGACATCCAAACCTGGTCCCTGACAATCCCAAAGAAATAGACTCATCCACCTGTCATCAATATGCCAATTACAGAGACAAATAGTGAAAAGTCAAAGGACGTTAATTCAACCATGGTTTCTCTCGTTTTAACCTGTCTGTTGTTGAGCCTTAGCTGAGTGAAAAAGTGCTGTGTCCACTCTGTGACATCTGTCTGCCCAACCAGGTAAAGGAAAAAGGAGGAAAATGCAATAGGATGTGGCTACTACATTCATTCAATCTTAGTCCCTGGCAAGGGAGGTCTGAGACTTTCTCAGTGCTTTGGTCTCTATCTGTCTATGGAGAGAGAATACATTTATTTACTTATACTGCAATCATAGTGCAAATCTTTCCTACCATGGCCTAACACAAAGCAGAGGAAGATTTATTCAGTGTGGTCACTTTGGGAAGAAAAACAAATAAAGGATTCCAGTGACCCCCAAGTCCATCTTTGGAATACGGACACAAGGATGAGGTTTAAATCGAGGGAAAGCAGCATATATAATTAAACAGTCCTTGTCAAGGTGTGTTCCCAAACATCATTGTCTCAGCTCCAGTCTGTCCTACAAGGTGGTCCAATAAATTCTCAGAACTGTGTGAAATCTCTTTCTGAGAGCCCCTCCTCAAGATACCATCAGGACTTCAGACTTTTCCTTCTCTCTGCATGAG